>NC_133000.1:64715636-65965636 GCF_048564905.1 Vicugna pacos | reverse complement strand
TTAAGGAATATTAGTATACATTTAAGATTACAAATTTATCATAAACATGGTACCTGTAAGCATTTATCTTTCTCTGCATTGCACAAGTTGTGCTGTGTTATATTTTACTTTTCCTTTTAGTAAGCTATTTTTTAATTCCAGTGGTGATTTCTTCTTTTACTCGTGATTCTTTAGAAGTGTTTAATTTTCAGACATTAGGGATTGTCTAGTTTTCTTTTCATAAACATGAATCACTAAATTTCTAGGGTAAATCCACTGTAATCAGAGCACAAATGAAATATGCAGATTGAAAACAAAATGTTTATATTTTTTCAGTTGGCAGGTGGAACATTTTATCTGTATCAGTTACATCAAGTTGGTGAAGTATGTAGTTCAAATTTTCCTTTTTAGCAACTTATTCTCTACATTTGTCAGTTACTGAAATAGCTATGTTAAGAATCTCCTGTATGACTGTAGATCTCTTGCAGATATTCCCTTTTATCACATCATCTTGCTTTTCTGCTTTAATGTTTATTTTGTTTGCTATCAGTATAACTACGCTAGCCTTCTTTCATTTAGTATTAGTATTTGCATGGCGATGATTTTTCATACATTTAATTTTTCTATATCTTTATTCATAATGTGGACATCTTATACATAAAGGTTTATTTTGTTTTGTTTTAGCTTTTGTTTTAAATACACTTTGATAATCCCTGACTTTTAATGGGAATATTTAGTCTATTTACATGTAATGAAATTACTGATACAGTTGAGTTTAATCATAACATCCTAACATTTGTTTTCCCTTTGTCCAACCAATTCTATGTTCCTTTTGCTGTTGTTGTTTGCTTGTATTCTTTTAATGTGTTGAGAAGAGAATATTTTCTTATTATTCCATTTTCCACCATTATTAGCTTGAGGTTTATAAATCCATTACAAATATCTTAGTGATTGCTCTGGATATTGTCTGTTTTAATGTGGACTTAATAGAATCTAATACAAATTTGAATCCTTTCCACTTTTGAAACAATATTAGAACCTTAGTATACTTTCCCACTTCCTTTCTAGTTTTTTGTGTACTATTGCCAAGCTTTCACTTCTATGTATGTATGAAATTCATAAAAAATTATTTTTTATTGTTTAGTGCACTAAATATTTACTTAGATCATTGTGCTTTTCATTGCTTTTTATTCCTTCCTTCAGGTTGGTGTTTGTGCCTGGGAATTTTTTCCTTCTGCCCTTTTTTAGTAGCAATAGTAGTAGTAGTATCTTAGTTTGGTCTAGTGGCTGTGAATTCTGTCCATTTTGTTTGTGTGGAAATTTTTTCATTATGTCTTTATTTTTGAATAGTATTTTTACCAGTCATAGAATTCTAGACTGCAAGTTATTTTCTATCATCGTTGTCATAATGTCATTCTATTGTGTTCTAGCTTCTATTACTTCCTCTTGAAAATTCAGCTGTCATCTCATTGTCACTCATTTGAAGGGAACATGCATTCACTTTTCTCTGGTTTTTAAAGAGATTTTTCTCTTGTCTTTATTTCAGCAACTTTATAATGATGTGTCTCGGTATAGTGTTTCTCTTGCATGAGGTTTGCAGCACATTCTGAACCTGGGATATGTGGTTTTTACATCAACGTCAGAATGTTTTTTAATTACATTCAAATATTACCATTCTCTCGCTTCTGTCTTTCTAGGACTTCAGTTACATTTATGTTAGTCCTTTTCATTATGTCTCACGTGTTCTTACTCCCTTTTCCAGATTTTGTACATTTTTCTGTTCTGTGCTTTTAGTCTGTAAACTTTCAACTGAGTTATTTTCCATTTATTTAATTCTCTCTTCTTCTACTGTTAAGCTCATCTGTTGAATTTTCTTTCCATTATATTTTTCTTTCCATTTGAGAAATTTCATATGATTATTTCAGTTCTCTGGTTAGAGTGCCATCATTTCTTCTATTTTTGTAAATATAGTAATCACAGTTATTATAAAGTCTGTGTCTGTTAATTCTAATATCTGGAACATCTAAGAATCTGTTTTTATTTGCTGTTTCTCTCTTGGATCTGGTTGTGTTTTCTTTGGTAATCTGGCAATTTTTATTGAGTGTTAAACGTTTTGGGTAGAAAACCATAAAGACTGTCTATGATTTTATCTTCCTTGGAGAGGATTTTTTTTACTTTTTGCAAATAATTAGAGTAGGGTCAGAAAACCCCGATTTATTCTAGTATGAAATATATTTGAAGCTGGTTTTCAAGTGTGTGTGTGTGTGTTGTCTGTTTCTAGATTGTATTTTGGCTAAAATAGAGCTTTATACAGGTTACAACTGAAAGCCTGGATGTTTACCAAGGCTGCTACTCATTGGCAAGCCGCAAGCTCCAATTTTTGTCTCTTTGGCATTGTGGACTGCCAAAATCCCTGCTCTGGTTTTCAGCCTTTTTCCTTCTTCTGCTCTGAAATAGCAAGTTCTGAGAGAACAAGTGATGTGCAATACTGTGCTCAGCTCCAGTGTTTCCCTTGTCTTTGGGATGTTGTCCTTCAAGTCCTGGTTGCCCGGGAAGCTCTCCAGGACCTTCAACCAAATTTATTTCTTTTCTTTACTTTTTAGAAGCATCCAAGTTGGTCTTGTACTAGTTAGTTGGTCACAATTAGCAATGAAATTTGTTTCCTAATATTAAATCATAACTCACAGAGAAACTGGCAATTAGGAAATATTTTGGTTTGGGTCCCTATTTCCTGAATATAGAAAGAAAATCATTATCTTGATAAAATTTGACAGAGTTGTTGGAATACATAGTGTGAGCACCAATTCGGTTACAAATTTTCTTGTAAGTCATTTGATTTTGTTGGAAGAAAATTCTTGAGCAGCTTTTTATTTTATTTCATCTTTTGAAACAGTGCCTACTGACTAAATTCACTTCAGTTCTGATTTCTAATAAGATCTGGGGCAAAGATGGATTGTTTTTGTCAATAATTGTTTCTGGATGTAAATCTTCTGTATATTATATGTGTCATGCTATTATATTGCTTGCATTGCTGGAATTACTTTAAGCCTTTTGCATTCTGTTGTAAAAATTGGGTTATTTTTTCATTTTCCAAATTCATTCCCTGGCAGTTGTTAACAGCAACAAGGTTGTAGATTATTAAACCTCCTTCCAGAATGGTAAAAACTGTGAGTTTACCTTGCGAAGAATAATATAAACATTTGTATATGTTCTAAATGTGACTTAGTACTTAAAGTTTACAAGAAAGATAAAATGGTAGCTTCCATGCTCCAGGCTACTAAAACTCTGGGAAACTATTTTATTCTTATTCATAAACAACCTGAAAAGACTAGAGTCCCCTTGACAAGGAGTCAGAGTCTTTCTGCTTGAATCCTGTGAAACGCTTTGATGCTGGTGCCAGCCTCGGCCCCCCCCCTCCCCAGCTGTCTTGGTTTTACAGAGCTCTTTCAGATTAGGGCTGTGTATTTTTGAATAAATGACTCAGTTGCTCTAATCTTCAGTATCTTTATTGGTCAAGTAAGTTAACATAATGATATCTCTTTTGTTTGCCTCAAAAGTAAGACTCAAATGAGATAATGCCTGTGAAAGTGCTTTGTAAATTGCCAAACTCCATCTACATACAATGAGGGGCAAACCCTGGACCTGGGGGAAATATCTCACTGCGTCTACTGACCAGGGCTCTCTTCTTCTATATGCATAGACAGCAACACATCTCCCAGCACGTTAGATCTCTCAGTTCTTTGCCAGGAATATTAACATAAGTCAGTTTGGAAATCTAGGCTAGAGGGAAAACGTAAAGATTATCGGTTACTTACCTTCACATTTCTTATCTTTATTTGTGCTATAATATCTGTGTCTCTCCTAGGAGGACTTTTAAAAAAATCATTCATGAACTTGAATAAATTCAATAATCTTATTGTATAGATAAGGTAACCCACAAATATAGATAAAGCCCAAATAGGTAAATTTTCCTATTATGGACTTATGGTGAGTCATTGTCAGAGCCAGATAAAAAATGATTCTAATTCATTTTATTGAAGTACCATGAGTATGACACAACATTGCATTATTTCAGATAAAACATACACACATTGCTGCCTGTGTGCACATGTATATATACAGAAAAACATTTTACTCAGGTTGTACGGAAGGATCTGACCTCATTTTTCATCACTTCCTTCATCCAAAGTGGATGTCCTCTGCACTCAGATACCCCTGTGTTCAGGCATCAGTATCTTCCTGTTGGACTCTCTTGCTGCCCCTCAGCTGGCATAGTCTTCTCTACTGTGGAGTCACACTATGAGGAGATCTGACTATTAGAACCCGAAGTCTATGAATAGGATCCAGAAAACTGTTGAAGAACAGAGTGAGGCCCGATGAGCAGCAGTGAAACGCACAGGATGTGCAAAAGGAGCAGGAAGCTCCGGAACGCAGCCCGGAACAAAGAGAAAAGGCGCAGCACCTTCGTGTGAGCGCCACGGCTCTCAGCTCCACACTCCGGGCTGCGGGGAGGATTGGTTTTGAAATAAAAAGCAAAATGTCTAGGTGAGACTGACTTGGTGGCAGGAGCACAAAATGATAATGCTCGGGGACCATTACTGTGCTGCTTCAGTAGTGGACAGAGTGCTTTCTGCTGGCGAGCCTGCTTGCAAAGGGGTGCACGTACTCTTGGGGAACGAGCGGTATGTGGTGAGGGTATGCGAGCCCATAGGTACATCTTTGTGCAGCATCAATTTCAGTTAAGTAAATTTTAGATATTTTATATCAAACAAAACCAGATTACTGAGTAGAAAACAAGAGTCAAAGAGACTCCTGCTTCCTGGGTGCTATTTGGAGCTTCGTCCCTCAGATTCACCGGTAAATAAGACAACTTAACTTGCTCCACTATTAAAAGTCCTTAAGTAAAAATAAGAATCACTGGTGATTTGTGCTGTAGACCACCTAGGCACTCTGCATGGTTCTCACCAGTCCCTCCTTTCACTTTCTGGCTTTCTGAATACCAAATATCAGATGCTGCCCTTTCTAATTCCTAGTGCAAAGTATCCAAAGTTGATTATTTGCAGACTGATGTATTCTTGCCTTCTACATTTTAATTTGCTAAAGTTACTTTTCTTGGACAGCTGTGTTTGGCCCTTCTAATGAGAGTAATTATTTTTCATCTGGCTTTAATAAAAGGTCTCACAAATTTGCCTAGCATGAAAGAACATGTTATAGTCGCATCCAGGATAGGAACAAAGCATGTTTACAGTGTAAACCCAACTTTGAATGAATGAACAGGGGAGGAAATAAAGGAAGAAATGGAGAAGAAATGCATAAAACGCTTCACCTAGCAGGATTATATGCTGAAATTGATGACATTACTTTGTAAAGGACTTAAGGAATTTGAAAGAATATTAAATTATCAGACATCAAAAATTATTGAAAATCCAATTGTTTTTTAAAAAATGTTACCTAATGTACTTTGGGAAAAGTAAACTGATCCTTCCCAAGCAGTCATTAGGAGATGAACGGCGTGTAAGTTCTCTGAGTCACGTACCCACACCAACACTGTGACAAAGGAAAGCATGCTTAGACCTTGATTTAAGGAAATTCAGAGATAGATAATAATGTTAACTGAGTCTCAAGAGTTGAAATTATCAAAAATGTATTAAAGAAAGAATTTATTTTGAGTCCCAAATTAATGATTTCAAAAAAATTTCCATATTGGATAAATGAATATTCTTTACCTGGCCCTTAAATGGGAAAAAAAAAAAAAGTGTTTTCTCCTCTGCTGGACTTTGTTGTCTTAGGTTACAGTAGTGTTAAGATTTTTTCTTTTTCCATACTGGGTGCTCAATAATACAAATGCAAACTGTGCTGGAAATGCAAAATTAGAAGATGAGTAGTATTAGAATAACAAAGTGCAAATATTTTTGACAGTTTTTTTTTAAGTCTTTTTTTTTTTATTTATAGGTTTATTTATTTATTTTTGATGAAGGTCTTCGGGATTGAACCCAGGACCTCGTGCATGCTAAGCAGGCACTCTACCACTGAGCTATACCCTCCCCTCCATATTTGACAGTCTGGATTACTGACACCATTATTACTGAGTAGAATTCCTCCTCATCTTCCTTCCTTCCTCTTTTTAATCTTAAAGTAAAGAGAAACTTATTAGATATCCAAAACCATTATAGGAGATTTGATAAGCTCAATTCCCCATTTGACATGTACTCTAATGTAATAACAGTCTGTCAACAGGCATAAGGCAAGCCGTGTCGTGTGATACTGAAGAGCATCTTGGCACAGGTGGTACCTGAGAGTGAGCATTCTCACTCACAGCGTCAGGCAGCAGCCCTGCGGGTGGGGGCGGGACTTCATTTCTCATCCTGCTTCCTTGCCCTTCAGACAAGGATGGGTCTCTTTTAGTTCCTCTGAAAATTTGGGGTTCACTGCACTAACAGGTAATCCCTGAGATTCCGTCTGCCATGACAATGGCCTTATACAGGTGGTGTTTCTTCAGTTAGTGGTGCCAGCAAACAAAACAAAGTGTCAATACAGTAATCACACAAAGGCAAATTTAAAGGTTTACTACTCTCATGCAAGTCTTTTCATTTTTCTGTATTCTCTTTCTAACTTGTACATTACTTTAATCATCACGTGGAAACAATCCAGTCTTAGCTGGAGTTAGTAAATCTCATCTGAGGTAAGTAAGGTATGTAAAAGCGCCTTTAGAACTCGACAGGTCCATTTCCAAGGCGAAGGAAGCCTGCTGTCAAAATCTTTCTTAAGTATCTTTCCATATGTCTGCAAGGGGGAAGGTGTGTTAAAGCAAGACAGGAAAGGCAGGGGGAGGCTGTGGTATTCAGTGAAAGAGCTCTCACAAACACAGAGGGCCTACTTGTGTGCTGCCTCGCAGAGCTAAAGGCACAGTCCCTCCCGCTGAGATGCTAATGCTGCAGTGCAAGTGTATTGATTTCTTACTGCTGCTGTAACAAGTTTCCACAAATCTGGTAGCTTAAAACAACACAAACGTATTATTTTATTGTTCTGTAGGTTAGAATTCTGATGTGGATCTCACTGGCTGAAATCAAGGTGTCACTAGGGCTGCATTCCTTTCTGGAAGCTCTAGAGGAGAATCCACTTTTTTCCTTTCCGACTTCCAGAGGCCATGTGGATTCCTTGGCACGTGGCTCTTCCTCCATCCTCCAAGTCAAGAGCGTTGCATCTGTCTGATAATTATTCCATAATCACATCTCCCTTTTTACTTGCTTTTTCAGGCTCCTTGCTATTACACTGGACCCATCCAAACAATCCAGGATAATCTCACCATGGTCCTTAGCTTAACCTCCTAGCACAGGTCCTTTTTGCCATAGAAGACAATGTATCCATAGATTTCAGGGAATAAGATGTGGACATTTTGGGGGAGCCATATTCTGTTGACCACAACAAGTCAGTCTCATGAACAGACAGTCACAACCAACACAGTCAAAGAAACAGCAGCACTTGGCCGCAAGGGGTATGGTGAGGCATATGCAAGATGACTTCATGCAGCGCTGGGTGCAGTGGCTGGGAAGGTCCTGGGAAAGGTGGTACTGGGTGGACAGGTGATAATAGGGTGAAGAGGAAATAGCCATTTGAAAGATGCAGAGGCTGGCTGTAGAAAGCAGGTAGCCAATGCAGAGAGCAAGCCTCTGCTAAAACTCATCCTATCATTTCTGCTACCCAAATAGCTCTTGCTTTTATGCATTTGTCACCGTCCCTCTGCCTTCACCTCAGAGAAAGGCCTTGTCACCTACAGCATGGTCACAGGGATGGTATTTTGACTGCATGCATCATACATATCTGACAGTCCAGCAACTGCAGGACCTCTCTTAAATATCTCCACAGGATTTTGTCACTGGTCTGCTTTAATTCGGTGACCTACCATATCCTCAGGATAGAATTCATTTTTGACACAATGAACCAGAGCTCCCAAGATTGGGACACTTACCCGCCATTTCTCCTCCTTTAGAAGGATGTATGAGATGCATGGAACATCCTGTGACAAGTTTTTCATGTCCACTTTAGAGGGAGATTTGGGAGGCTATGTTTCCTCAAACCACATAGCCGAGAAGTGCCTGACGTCCCAGTGGGCTTCCCGTTGCACCGTAGTAAGGCCAGTCCACTGTCCAACAGCAGCACTGGTTCTTGGAGATTTCAGGGATTCAGGAACAAACTTCCTCACTGTTTTCTGCAAATTCATTTTTCCTTAAACCAGATAACACCAGGATTAGGGTATTTTGGGGGCATGTTAGTGAGTCATAACAAGTTTAATTCCTTTCACTTTACGTGTTTAATGGCCCACATAATTGCAAAGCATAGGCGCTTCCTCTCTGCTGTTAAGAGAATTATCAAGTTAAGAATGTCTTGATCTTAATTAGCTTTTACTAAGCCTTTTCTGATGCCCAAATAATATATGTGGCTAAATGGTAAACAAAGTGAGGACCATTTTCCTTTGTTCCTAAAACACTTCTTAAAGAATACACAAAGAGAAGTTTTGGGGAAATCTTCATGTTAAAATTCTTTATTTTTCTGTATTTTCCTTAAGGGAAAATTATGGATTTGAATAAAGGACATATTTAAAAACATTTTTTAATTGAATTATAGTCAGTTACAACGTGTCAATTTCTGGTGTACAGCACAGTGCCCCAGTCATGCATACACGTACATATATTCGTTTTCATAGTCTTTTCCATTAAAGGCTATTTATTACAAGATATTGAACATAGTTCCCGGTGCTATACAGAAGAAATTTTTAAATCTATTTTTATATATAGCAGTTAATATAAGGGACGTATTTTTAAAAAAAAGCAAATAAATGTAAAACAGGAAGATGTTTCTTTTGCATCTTTGTGTTGACTATGAGTTGCCCATTTCCTTATCATTTTCTTTTCCCTGCTATGCAGACTCTTGATATCTTAAACATTAGCCCTGACAGTATAAGTTCTATCACATAATTGGATAACTTTTCTTTGTCTTTGTCTCTGTCTCTTAACCTCTGACGTGCACACTGCCTCCCTGCACTTTGTGCATAAAGCTCTCATCCTGCGTCTTCTCCCCTGTTTCCAATATGCTCCATCAGAGGTGTGGCTCCGAGGACCCCTGTGTGGCTGGTGGTAATGAGAACTCTATGATCATTTACTGCTACATCCGACAGCTTTGAAAATGGGGATCAAGCCTGGATTTACAGCTTATGGTGTGAACATCGTCAAATTCCTTCTTCGGTTAAGTCTCAAATGATAGCATTTCAATTTTAAAAGTAGCATAATGATACTGATTTGTATGGTATTCTAAGGATCATGTCATGTAATGTTTACAAGACTCTTAGTGTCACACTGGACACTACTTTGTAATGACCGTACGATGGCTGCGTGTATCACTGTTACTATAACCACCGCCACAGCTGTTTCATACTCAAGGCACAGCGCCGAACGTGAGGACTGTGGTCTCTGTGTGGGAAACGGAGCAGTGAGGAGAAAGAAGGATGTGTTCTGGTATTTCTAAGCAGGAGGGTGCTTTTCGGAAGTAGCTGCTATGAAATATTCCTCTGAGAGTCTCCCATCTGAATGCTGGGAGCCCATCTCGAGGGGGAACATCTGGAATCAGGTTATTTTCCACACAGCTGGGGAGAGGGCTGGGTGAGGGCATTATGAGGGTTCGGGCACCTGGAGCGTGTGACCCGAGGGGCTCTTGTGGAGGAAGAGGAACAGAAGAAAGGGTAGCTCCTTTCCCCACACAAACTACCCATATCACTGCATTATTGTTTCCAATTTCACCGAAGGTTTGAAGACTGGGGATTCTAATTTCAGTTCCTATGGAAGAAGCAGAGGAAACACACGACAGAAGAGAAGGACAGTTTAACCTCCACTCATCCTCTCCTAAGTGTCAGATGCAGTTCTCCCCAGTGTATTCCTGATCTCATTGGTGGTCTTGCCTTGATAGTTAGACATCATTCCACGTGTCTTCTTACAGACGAGAAAGCAGCTCTAAAAGGTTAGGCACTTCTCCAGCTCACCAGTCTGGAGAGAGTGACTGGCTCTGCCTTTGCCCCAAATCCAAGCTTTTTCCCCTCACCCCAAATCCCGTTCCATCCAGTCATTCCTGCAGATGTCTGAGCAGAGCACTCTGTGGACCCCTGGCTTGGGCAGTTTGCTGTCATGGGCAGGCTCAGTCAGAGGGGCTATGTTCATGAACATCAGAAGGGTTCTCTGCCTGAGAAACCTTTTGTTCCAGCGTGCAGGCTGTGTGGGAGGAGAGCACTGTCGTTACAACTCGTATTGTTATAACTTGTTTTCTGCTGTCCTCTATGAGATCTGAGGGTCCTTTTAGTTCCAATTTTATTTAAAGCTTTGTCTTTCTGGGATGACCTTATGAACAATGGATCTGATTTTAATAGAGGGACTTAAATGAACAGCAGTCACCAAATGGCTGTTCCTGGCCCACGGTAGGACAACACAGATGTAAAGTTTTCACAAAGGAGTCCTGAGAAGTTGGCCTGGTCTCGTTTCACAAGATCAGCGCTTTCTCAGGTAAGCCCAGGATTTGCTTTTTGCAAATGGAACTTATTGGTATTCCACAGATGTAGGTGACGAGGTTGGACACAAGCCGTCATTCAAGAATGCCCCAAACCTCCTCCCAAGAAAGGCTCTGAAATCTGCCCGTCGGCGCGTCCGACCTTGGGTTCAGGCCTTGGCATAAGTCAAGATTAACTGTAACATTTTTCACTAGAGAGGAGCTATGTGTTTGTTTCCTTTTGCTTTCGATTGTCTAAATTGAGTTTTACAACTCAACAAAGATGATTTAGTAAAATACCCAAATCAAGGAAACAAAGACTGTTTTTAACCACAGGGAACGTAAGAGACATTTCAAAGACAGGGGATATCTAGGCAAGGCCATGATGTAGGGCAGGTGTAGAAGAGGAGGAGATAGTTTGGATTAAGTGGTGTCTAATAAATATGCTGTATGTTCCCAGATTCAGGTCTCCTTGGTGTATTGCATAGGTTAGGCTAAAGATTGAAACAGACAACGTGCATTACAGTTTCTAGGTCAAATAAGCATGTCGGAAAGCTCTATTCCCCTTCTTTTCTTTCTTTGATGAAACATCACCTTAACATTTTCTTTTTGATCAGTGGTTTGTTACCTAACATGGAAGTGGATGGGCTTCCTAAGAGTGGTTTGTAAACACGGTCGGTTGTGTCTTTTCTCTTTACTTCTGTATCCTGAGATCAAGTCTGGGGGCAGAAGATAATTCTGCAATTCCTTTAAGCTTTGGAAAACACATTACAGCAATGAGGCTGAGACACATCATTTACATCAGATTCAGTTTTTCAAATATGTTTGTACATGAAAAAGACACCAGCCACTCAGGGAGGTGGGAACTGCAACTCAGAGTTTTTTCATCTGTTTCTGCACTAAATCAGTCGTCATAAGAGTTAAACTTTTTTATCTGATAATCCCCTTGAGGCTTGCCTACTCTTGTACATAAGTAAGTAGAAATATATCTTTTAAGATGTATTTTTTGTTGCTGTTTTTTCATCCGAAAGTAATCTCCAAAAGAAGACATGGCCTTTTAAAATTGTCTGCCTTTGAGTTGATTAGAGAGACACTAATATTTTTAGCTTCTATGAGCACATTTCAGAAAAATATTGATAAGCGTTTAAAGCTTTTTTCTATTAATGATCTTGTTACCTTCTCTCTCTTCATGAAGCAACAGAGTAAGCTTGCTTAAAATATTATTTTATTAATCCCCCCGGAAATGTCAATAAGAATGATCTTAAATGACTAAAATCACAGCATTCACAAAATCTTCCATTACTATACCAAAACCAGCCTTTAAATTTCATTACACACACACACACACACACACACACACACACATGCTGCTAACATGCTTACATTCTCTACAGCAAAGCTTAAAATTTTGGATTTGGAAATTTAGAAACACAACCAAATATATTTCTCAGGTTAAATTTTTACATGTTATATTACCCAGCTTTCACTGTGTGGAGAGTAATAGTTTGCAGTTGAGAGCATTCTCTAAAATGTCACAACATGAGATCACTTTTAAGTTAAGGGAAAAAAACAGACAAAACATGCTTACTCTCTCCCAACTGTCCAATGTGCCCGCTGCTCGCCTTGAGTCTCATGTCCGCCCAGAGCTGCCCGCAGACTGCTATCAGCTTTGTCCACCAGCATCCCTGCACCTTCCCAACCCATCCCGTCAGTCCCAATGCCTTCAGAAACTACTTCTCCCATAGTGACATCCCCCTGACCTGGGAATCCCAGGTTCCATGCCATCACCCATGTCCTGGCCATCTCTGATTTGGTTCACACCTTCCCTTCTCTCTGAAGTCTTCCGTTAACCACATGGATTAGAGGGACAGCCCTCAGTATGTGTGTCTCCACCGCACATTTTCCAGCCAGTTATCCAGGAGGGCAATTTTCTTTGGGCAGTAGCAGTTATAAATGAATATTAAGTCTTCTATTATTGTTGATCTGTTTTCTACTTAATCTACCTTGAAGTCCACATAAAACTGTAAATTCTTTAAGGAAGAAAACTTCTTACATTTTCTTGTAGACTTGGGTTCTCACATTGTCTTCCATGCAGAGTTGGCATTAAATGAAGAATTTTTCATGCGTTTCCATACCTGTGTGCTGATGGACCAAACCAGGTTTTCAAAGCTGGTAAAAATGTTGGAATTTCTATTCGGTACGAAATGACATTACAAAAGAAAAAGAAGAGCAGGCAGGGGCCTGCACGTACTTAAGAGGTGTTTCTGAGTGTGGTGTTCTCAGGCTCAGCTTTTCATTTTGTTTGTGCTGTTCTTTGTCACTTGAAACCTGGCTCACTTAGGCGTGACTGCAGACCATCCAGATCTTGTCCTCTTTGGTGGTTGCAGGCACTTGACCTCTCTGCTTTTTCTCCAGGACACTGATATTTTCAGGGGCCTGTACCAGATCAGTTCCAGGTCAGAAAGTCTCTTGGGTGAAGAGGAACTTTATGCCCTGAAGAGAGCAGGAGGGTGGATGTGAGAATAGAGAACCCGTGGGGGTGAGGAAGTTGTCCTTCTCTGTGCCACTTGTAAAGGAGGGTGTCAAAATGTGCTCTCTGAGACGTGCCTTTCCCAGCATTTTCTTTTACTTTTTTTTTTTTAAGAAATTAAAAGTATGGATCTGATGCCAAAGCCGCAAACCACAAATCCAATTTAAGCAAAGGAAATCAAGACTTAAGGCTTAAGTGTGCATTTGGAAGAGGTGGGGGAGGGCGGAAGGAGGCTCTGATTCTCAACCCGCTCCCCCACTTCCCTTCCTTCTGCCCACTCTGCGCCCCGAAAACACGTCCAAATGGGGAGATTGCTTATTAAATTAGCACACTATGACTCTGTAACTATATTTGTCAAAGAGCTAAAGTAGAACTTAAAGAAAATTGAAATGCAAAAAAAAAAAAAGAAAATTGAATACATAATCCAGTGAAAATTTTCTCCCATCCTTGAGCAGATCAAGCTCCCCTTAAATATGCTGTCTCGTGTACAGCTCCACACCCCCCGGTTTGCTTTGTGAGGGATGAAAACATTCTCAATCCTTCAACTCCAGAGATGTGCACTGTCTACCCTTTGCTCTAATACAAAGGTTTTTCTGTTTTTCTATAACAGCTTAGTAAGAAATCATTTCCTTTCTCCTTACGAGCCCCCACAAGCGCCCGCCCCCTCCTCTCTTGTGGATCTGCCCAGCCCAGCCCCCGGGGAGAGGAAAAGGCGGGGTTTACCTTACTCCCTGGGGGGGAGAGGAGGGCAGTGGTCCCAAACCAATCCTTGCAAATGGTTCTGGACTCCGCTTTTTTAAATAAGTTTGTTTTTTTTCTCATATTTGTTGTGTACCTTCAGATAAACGACTTTTTAAAACAAGCTTGAAATCAGAGCATGGACAGCAGCACCCTTGTCCCAGTTCCCTTAACAGGGAACCATCCAGCTTCTTCCTGACACTTGCAGAGCCGGGAGCCCACTGCTCTGTGGGAGAGTCTGGACAGCTGAGAGTGCTGGCGATTCCTCTGTCCTTGCCGATTCGATTCTCTGTATGTTAATCATGTATTTACTGAGTGCCCGCTGCATGACAGGCCCTGTTCTAGGCACCTGGAATATAGTGGTGACCAAAGAGATGACAATCACAACCTTTATTTAAGGGCATTCAGTCTTGGCTCCACTCTACTTCTTTGTCCTATTTTCATCTTCCAAAGCAAATAATTCCACTTTAGTATTTGTGGCAAATATTGGGAAACAACTGAGTTTCACCTTTTTCAGATTAAACCTTCTCTACTCCAGTTTTGCCAGGGCTCCTGTGTCATCCACTGTCCTCTAATCCATCAGTGTCCCCTCACTGTGTACTTTGAATGAGTCATTGTGACCTCTGTGTGGTCTGAATACACCTTGGTTCTCAGCCAGAGCTGCGCTCAGTGGTGCAGGGACAGGCTGGGAGGCCAGACTCCAGTGGTTCCAACACCAGCTCCATCATTTCCTTATTGTGTTATCTTGGCCAAGTCACATACCACTCTGTGCCTCAGTTTCCTCATGTGTAAAGTGGCCATAACAACACCACCCACGTGAGATTCACGGGGCTAGTACAGATAAAGCACTTAGAGTAGTTCTTGGCCCAAAGCATATGCTCAGGAATTGACAGTTCTTATTCTCACTATCATTATAACCGGCGTTGGATGTTACCTTTCTTTTCACGCAGCCTCATTATTTCAGGACCCACGTCATACACTGGCTTACTGATGCTGGGAATAATTGACAGTAATCTGCTTTGCCTATAAATTCCTCTCAGCTCCTAGGAATGAGTCTGGACCATAGTTGATGTTCAGAAAATGCCTGCAAAGTGAGCACGTTGAATATCTTGGCTTTTGGAAGTACCCTTAAACACAGTATGGGAAGAATTTCTTCTCTTATTTTCCAATGTGAAATGATAGATTCCTGTAGCTATATTCTCGAATTTTAGTGGTTGATGTGCTATTAAGGATTCTTTGTAAAAATTGTTATGAACTGCCATTTGTTTTAAACCTTAGTTAAAATAGTGGAGAGGCACCATTTCTTGTGATAAAACATGCAGAAGTTTTGGGTTTTCTATGTATGTATATACATATATACCTGGTCACAACTGAACTCTAAATTCAAGACCAAATTCTGCATCACCCTTCGTGGAACCTCCACCTTGATCTCCAGGAGGTTGTGTGTGTGTTTTAACTTATTTTCATAACCACTGGCTTCAGTGTTTTTCCTCTCTAGTCAAAAGTAACGAGGTTGACTTATGATGAATGAGTATCTCTGAATGCCTTCTCCTTCCTGCTTCTTACCCTGCTGCTCTGGAGTTTTTGGAAGGAGTGACATTGTTAACAAAAGGGTTTTTATGTCTAGCATCTCCTCCTAGAAGCAACTGGAGACAAAAGTCTGAGACAGAAACTTTAGAAGGAAGCAGACCTCAGATATTTGCGGCTTCCTTGAATGGAAGTCAACTTGAAGCATTCGCCAGTACCCTTTTCAACAATTCATACAGGCCAACTCTACCCATTGACTGGGTGGAGATCTCCCTGTTGTCCTAGACGTGAACGGGCAAAACGGTTGTTTAATAACCCCTCTGAAATACTATCCATATGTATGAGCCTCAGCGCTGGAGAATGTACTGATCATTTTGTTACCTGCGGTTATTTATATCTTTTTTTAATTTACCCACTGTCCTGATTATTTTCTTGGCATAATACATTTAGAGAAATGCTTCCTGGCTCTAAAGCAAATGTGTGCTAAAAAAAAAAAAAGGAAAAACATCATTTTTTGAATGCAAAATTCCCAGTTTACTGCTCTACATCTTCTCTTAAGAAAGCTAATAAAACTACACATCGGCTGTAATTCCTGTCTTCATGGTTAATGCAACAGGGATGAATTCTGATTACAATACAACTTTCACTGAGAGGCTGAAGTTTATTAAACAATAGTGCACTTTAATTCCAACAGATGCCCTTGAGTCTCTAATATCATAGTTTTTGTTATGCTAATCCTCAACTTCTGGTAATGTAATGACAGCTGGAGAGCGAATTAATATAGCCTGCTATAGCTCTGACTGGCTGTGAAAAGTCTTTGAAAGAGTCAAATAGTAGTTTTTCAGATTCCTTACATTTAGGGAATTTCATTTCCAGTTTCTGGAAGAGGTGAATCATACTTTGTAGTGAGCTAACTGAGAATGTTAAATTTAACATATAATACCCTAAGCCTTAGACTTTTTTTCTATGTCCTTACTGATTTTCTATCAATTTGTTACATAAGTTTTTGAGAATAGAGGTTTTTCTGTTTCTCCCTCAAATTCCATTGGTTTTTGCTTCAGATATTTGAACCTCTGACTGTAGATGCATAAATATCCAGGATCATTATTTAGTATTAGTAAATTGACTTACTTATCTTTACAAAATGATCCCTCCCTATATATTGTAAGATTCTTTGCCCTGGAATCTGTTTTGTCCTTTATTAATATTGTTTGATTATTGCTAGCATGATACATTATGTTCTATCCTTTTACTTTCATTTTGAATAGTTCTGCCAAGGTGTAATAGTCATAAAATAGTCTGTATGTATTTAGAGTGTACAATTTTACAAGTTTTAGCATATGCAGCCGTCATCACACTCAAGATTTTCAATATGCCCCTCACCCCTAAAGTCTCCTTATGCTCCTTTGTACTCCTGACCGTCTGCCCCTCCCCGTCCCTTCACTGCTCTCCAAACAGTCACAGATCTTGGGGGGGAAAAAGATGATCTCTGTTACTGGTTTTAAGTACTTTCAATAGAGTGTGTCGCGGTGTAGTTTTCGTCATGTTTGCTGTCTTTGGCGTTTGTTCAACTGTTTGGATCTTTGGTTTCATCGTTTTCAGCAGTTTGGAAATTTTCCTTCCATTGTTTTTTTGAATATTTTTTCTTTCTTGCTACTCTGTTCTGGAGTCTCCAGTTAGACATATGTCCAGTTTCTTAAAGTCATCCCACAGTCCTCTTCGGCTCTGTTAATTTTCTTTTCAGAGTTCTCTTTTCTCTGTGGATTTCATCTGGAGTCATTTCGATTACTGTGTCTTCAAGTTCACAACTCTTTTTCTGCAGTTAATCTAATCTGCCATTAATCTCACTCCATGTATTTTTTTCTTTAAATTTCATAAACTGTCGTTTTCACCTGTAGAAGTTTGTTTTGGGCTGTCTTTATATTGTCTATGTCTGTACTTCAGTTTTTGAATGTATGGAATGTATATAGTTGTAATGGCTGTTTGCATATCCTTGTTTGATATTTTAACATCTGAGGAAGCTCTGGGTCAGTTTTGATTATTGATCCTTTCCCTTTTTATAGGTCCTATCTCCCTGCTTCTTTGATGCCTGGTAATTTTCTTATTGGATTCCAAATGTTTTGAGTTTTACCTCCTTGGCTGCTAGATATTTTTGCATTCCTATAAAGTACTTGAGCTTATTCTGGGTTGTGGTTAAGTTACGTGGAAACAGTATGCTCTTGCTTTCAGAATTTGTGGGTAAGACTGGAGCATAGCTCAAACTAATCTCTCCCCTCTCCTTACTGAGGCAAGACCCTTGTTTATATTCTGCTCAGTGCCCCATGAATGATGACTTTTTCCAGTCTGACGACTGGGACTAAGCTCTGTTTCCAAGTCCTGTGAGTCTTTGAAGAGCTGCGACCTCTGCGCCTCTTGGGTGATTTTCCCCAATCTTGAGTGGTCTCCTCATCACAATTGTTCATTAGCACTCAGCTGAATACTTGAGGAGACCCTCTGCGGATCTTGGAAGTTCTCTATCTCTGTCGCTCTCTCCTCTCCAGTACCCTGTACACTGACAGCCTTGGTCTCCCTGGACTCAGCTCCATCTCAGTTTAGAGAACCAGCTGGGCTCCCCTTCCTTCATCGTGTCCTGGCTTATCTCCTAAGGCTTTAAAGTCAGGTGATAGTAGAGCTCACCTCATTTCTTTCCCATCTCCCAGAGACCTCTGTCCTTCGTTTCGTGATGTCCAGTGTCTTGCAGAATTCAATTTGTCAATTTTTTGTTTCACATGACAGAATGCTTCTGGTCCTTGTTACTCTATCTTGGTCAGGAGTAGAAGTCACTTAGACGTTTAGATGATGTCTGCATAGTCATGAAGCTCATTCAGATTTGGGGGGTATGGTTCATATTGCATTCACATTTTTTTCCAGTCGTATTTCCAGCATTGAAATTCGCTCATTATGGTATTTGACCGCAAAATATCAGCAAATGTTAATAATACTCTTGGGCCTTTGTTCCTTAAGTCATTCAGTTACGTTTGATTAGCCTCAAACTTTATGAAGAACATGGTGAGAGGCATGATTAATATTTATAATGTGCAATTATATTTTGTGTTATAATAAATATAAAGTGGCTTTTGTGTTAAGCAGCCAGAAGTGAAAAGACTGTCTATTAAAATTAAGGGATGTGATTTTGGCCACATATATGGCAAAGTAAAAACTTTTTCTTCACTCTATGCCATTTGGGGGGTGTGTGCGTGTGTGTGTGCATGTGTGTCTTTATTGTGACAAAGTATCTTAAGTTAAAGATAGAACTCGTGAATGTTTCAAGATGGTACAGTTTGCTTCCAGAATCAGTGACTCCAAAGGAGGTCTGCAGCCCTTTTTGCCACAGCGGCTTTCTTAATTAAAAAAGGAAATAGAAAGAAGGCTGTTACTAAATATTTAGAGACTGGCTGAATAAGCAGCGAATAGTCTGGTAATTTAACATATTTAGTACATATTACTAAATATATATATTTAACATATTTAGTATATATTACTACAACTGTATTGCTAAGATTTTGAACAGTATTGAAATGGGGTGCTTTTCTGACTGAGCTTCAAAGATTTGCTTCTTTCTGGAGCTTATAGACCCTAAATATTTGAAAAGCTAGTGAGAGTTCAGTGCTGCACCAGGAACCCCGCGATACCTAGATCTGCTCAGGGTCTGTCTGCTTCTTGGAGCTTAGGGTCAAATATTAAGCAGGATAATCTTCACTGCCTGCCTTCCTTTTAGTGATCTTCTCAAACATTTCCCCAAGGAAAGGCTTTACCCACTATTGTTTTATTAATGTATTTTACCTAGAGGAAATTTACTGGCCAAAATCAACTTTGGAAAAAAATTTTAAAGTTTGGGGTGTTTCCATTTCAAAACCCACATTTATCTTTATCTCAAATATTCTCCACTCTCCTAATTCTTAAATAATATTAAAAGCTGCATTTTGCCTTAAATTCCATTTAGAGCTTATATATAGATTAAAAAAAACAGAAAATGAATTCAGTTCAATCAATATTTGTTGAGTTACTATTCTGTGCATAGTGATATACGATTTTGAATAATATATAATGCAAATTATCAAAAGATTTATAATGTATTTTCAGGGCAGGTAGACATGTAAACCCAATAATTTAACATATGATCAATTTGTATAAAAACATATTACGGGTTCTCCCTTCCTCCCCTCAAAAGACGGCAAGCTCTTTGAGAGCAAGAACTGTATTTTTATGCAAGATTGTATCCCTAATACCTACAGGCAAAGGGTTCTTATAGGTAGAGGGGGAGAAGCTATTCTAGGCTCTAGAATCAGCAGTTAAAATTCAACACACATGAGAATGCACTGGTTTGGGGTGGTGGGTTGAGCAACAACTCTGAAACGGCTGAAACGGGATTCTTAGAGTGATGGGCTCCTGAGGCAGCATGTGGTCAGTTCCAGGAGGAAACTGATTGTCGTCCTCAGGAACTAATGGAAAGGCATAGCAGGTTTTTCACACTTTTAGTCTTATTTATCATTTTCCTCAGTGCCCTTGCCTCACCCCCTTTTTTTTTTAACCCTTTGGAAGAGTTCCTGAGCATGGTTTATTTTTATGATTGGATTATACAGTAATTTATGGCTTTGAGTAAATTATTCACAATACTATTTTCAGCTACTAGGAGTGCCAGAATCTAATTAGATCTGCCACAAAAATGTATATTCCAAAAGCTGCTTTTTTACCCTGTTTAAAAAAACATATGCTTTTCCATAGCTAACAGAGGAGTGACATTTAAGAACCTACTCTGATAATTAGTACCTAGATTTTTGTGTAAATAAACATAGTATGTGTGTATGTACATTGATATATTTGCCGTATAAAAATCCACACTATATTGTACATTTTTAATTTAAATAATAATTTTAAATGTATACATTATTCCAAGCATCATCCTGATTTCTCTTTTGTCACCCTGAACATTTTGTGAAAATAATTTGTGACAGTGATTGATTTAAATGAATCCACTTCTGAGAAAGTGATTGTTTTAATTTAAAATCTTGGGTATTTTTTTTCCCTTTACCTGAAGGCAGTTGGACTGATTTGCATTTCTTTCAGTTCTAAGAGTTGAAGCTAATATATTACGAAATATCTTTTTTTCCTTGATATACATGCATATTAGCTTTCATAATTTCTATTTTAATTAATATCAGAGAGCATAGTTAGTCTAGAGTTTCATGCAAGGAGTATGCTCAGAATATTTTTAGTAAAATGTGCAGGCACAATAAGTATAAAAGACAAAACAAAAGGAAAAGGATAATTAAGACAGGCTAAGTTTTCATATTTTCTTAAGCAGAGTCGATATTCTGAATGCAAAAGTATTTTAGAAGAGAATAAAGAAGTAGCAGTTTCATGGATTGAAAAATATTTTGCATTTTTCACATGGCTAGCTACAATATAGGTGCAGGACTTCGGATATTTATTCATCCTTCGGTTATTAATTGAAAGTTGAAGTTGTAGGAGTTTGAAGTATATCAGTATTGAAAACAAAATCTTGTTCTTGTAGTACTTTTTCCCCAAACCTTCTTATCCCATCAGTTTAATGAAAAAGTGAACATGCGCCTCAGTATAAGTTTGTTTCACACAAGCAGTATTTTCATTCTTTTATATCCCAAGGCATAATAGTCATTTAGGGTGAGGTTCTGTTTTTATTGTAGTAGAAGTATTTCAGATTGTCTTCTAAACATTTTCAAACTCCTAGCTGACTTCATGTTAGATCTGAATAGGTCATGATTTTTTATTCCTTATTTGCCCGCTTATTTTTAACCACATAATCCATGTGGAAGGTATGTCATCTTTGCTATTTTCTTGATTTTTACTTTTGTGTATTTGTTTGTTTGTTTGTTTTATCACCTTTGATCCATACTACCTCTGGGATTCCACCCCCTCCCCCAACTATCCTAGCTTTAGTTAAACTAGATAATATAACTCATAAGCACTTCACCAGGAGTGCACACGCTTCAGCCTATCGCAAAGCACTCATTGGGAGCAGTGACTGAGAGCCAGTGTCCTGTGTCAGCCCCTCACATTATAATTATAAGATGCCCACCTGCCTCAGGTACTTCAAGGACCTTATGTGACTTGTGAGTCTGAAGACATCGATATCAATTCATGTTAAATATTAGCGAAGCTTAAGTTCTTTTTTGTTTTTGGAGATAATTGAAAAAACAGGAAGTTGTAATACTGGGTCTTCACACCCTGTGGTGCACTGTTTGGCAGTCCTCTTGGGGGAGAGGCCCCCACTTTGGATACTGTTGCTTTAAATAGCTGTGCAGTCTGGGTCCTGTTCATTCTGGCAGTCATGTGACATTTTCTGGGTCCATTTTTGTCAACTTATCTTTCACAGACTCATGCAGCAATACATGTAAATGATCTGTCCAGCACATATTGGACTGAAATTGAGCTTTTTACTTGAAGTAGAGTGAAAAAAATTAAGGGTTATAGCCTTCTATTCACAGTAGATCTAGAAGATTGGACATGCCTTTGACTGACTGCACATAACTGATGTTTTTTTCCTCAGTAAAATCGTTATTTTGTTTTGAATTTGCTGTGATTATTTGCTTGCATACTTTTGGCTGGGGGGGAGGTTTTTTTCCTTTTGTTTTAATTATTTGAAAGAGTGACTTTAAGCTCTAAATGGCCACGTTGCACAATGGCCAATTGTATAAATAAGGATCACAGTAAAGATTTTATAGACATGTGGTTCTGCACAAAGAGAAAATATTAGGTGGGATTCTTGAAAATTTGGTGCAACCAGTTAATCTACAATAGTAATATATTCAGTTTATTTGAATATATGTATGCAGTATAATTTGCCAATATGTTTGAAATGCCATTTTTACTAATTCTTTCTCAAAGGCATTAATAGATTTATTAAAATTTCTGCATTTGCATCATAAAATTACTATGCCATCATTATAGGTAATTTTGCAAGTAATAAAATATTGAAAAATAAATATTCTGATAGCATCAAAATACAGTTATATTTAACATTTTGGTGTGCTGTCTCTCATTTTCCCTATGTCAGTATTTTTTGCATAGTCATGCTTGTGTTATATACACATATGTTGTTACAGAAAACTTTATACCACTAAGGATTTATTTTTAATTAGGAGTCCAGAAAGTGCAATTACCTGGTCAAAAGTTGTGGACATTTTTAAGACTTTACTATGATTGCCATCTTGGTTTTCACGTTGTCCTAGTTTTCGCTCTGACCAGCAACATGAAATGACTGGAAAAACTACACCTTTGTCAGTATTCATCCAAGAAATGTATATTTCTCCTTTATCTAGACCCGAGAGATGCCGTGGGGAGCAATATCATATATTTCAGTTTTCCTCGTGAAACTTATAGTCCAGTTTGGAGGCAGACATCAATCATATAAGTGCCCAAAAAGATGTGGAATTAAGACTATGAATTACAGAGCAAAATGTTAACATCTGTTTTATCTCAGTGGTGGGTACTTGAATGTAGTTTCTGTGCCTTTCTGTATCTCTTAATGTATTAGAATATTTCGAAATGATATAATTTTGATGTTTTAAAAAGTCTTCACCTATAAAGAGTGCTGCCATAAAAGCATTCAAAGGAGGAATCTGACCTTGTCTGAGGTGTCAGAAAAGTGCCCCAGAGAAAGTGTTGATGGGACCAAACTTGGGAAGGAGAAAAAGGAGTTAGCTAGGCAAAGGTGTGTGCACATGGGGGGGGTGTGCACAGGTGTACAAGAGGACATCTCTATGCAAGTGGGTGTATTTGAGGCAGGGAAGGTTAAGGGAACAGGAGAAATGTGGGAGATTATGGGATGTTTGCAGGCCGCCCACAGTGACCCAGGTTTCAAGCTGTGTGCTGAGGATGGCGTAGGAACAGTACAAACCAAGGTCAGGCCAGTAGGATGGGCCCCACTGCTGCAGGGTGTGAGTCATTCCGCGGATGTTGGATGTTGGAGAGTTGCTGCTTAATTCTTGACCCAATGGATCCGATAGAGCAGGCACCCTGCAGGGGGGAAGACCACCTAGGAGAGGCCATGAGGGGCTGGACTGCTGCCGGCAGTGAAAATGGAAAAGCGAAAAGAGTGAGGGAGGTTGTGAAGACAGCATCTGTATGAATTGAGCAACTCATGAGGTGGAATAAAAAAGGCAAGCGTGGTGTTGGTCTTAGGGGACTGGTGCTGTTAACATCAGCAGTCACGTCAGGAGCTGACTTTTCTCTGAAATTGGTGGAGGTGGGGGAACTGAAGTGAAAATGACGCTGTAGGAAGTTTAAACTTAACTGTGTTAAATTTGTAATTTCGATGAGGGTTTCATGGGTAGAGATTTATTAGAAATGTGGCCAATGACAAAGTGGGAGAGATCTTAATAGAGATTTTCAAGAAGTTTGGTCATTTTAACTGTATGTTATTGCTTTATATGATAGATTCAGCTCCAAGTATGCAGGATTGGGGGTTAGATATAATCCTTGAAAACCCAGTTTTTTTTTAAAGATTAGTTTGCATTTTATTTTAGATTTTTAAGATGGTTTAGTTCAATTGTTCGATCTTTACAGGCCACATAATTTAGTAGTTATGTGGGCAGGATCATGTTAACCCAGCTTTGCACGTATTAGTTATATGCTCTTTGTCCAATTACTCCCTTGTTCTGTGTCTCCACTTTCTCATCTTCAAAATGGGCTTCCTATGAAATAGGTTGTGGTGAAAATTCTGTGAGTTGGTCCTGGCCCCTGAAAAGAACACAATCAATGTTATCATGGTTTCTAAAAATAATAATAATAATGTGAAACTGGATAAACAGAAATCAATTTGGTTTTCTTTTCTTGAAATTAAATAAGAACTCAAAAACACAACTTCATATTTTACTTGTGCATTTCTTGTCAGAAGTGAGGTGCGGTCAGAACTCAGGCTCTCAGCCTCATGCTCTCCAGATTCACTCGTGGGGTCACAAATGGCAGGATGTCCTCGTTTTTTATGGCTGGGTAACATTCCATTGTGTATATACACCACAGTTTTTATCCCTTCATCTACTGGTGAACACTGAGGTTGTTCCTGTGCCTTGGCTACTGTGAACGATGCTGTGATGGACATGGGGGTGCAGATATCTTTTTGGGACCCTGACTCATTTCCTTTGCAGATACGCCCAGAAGGGAGATTGCTGGATCATATTCCTAGTTTTCATTTTTGAGGAACCTCCATCCCATTTCCCACAGTGACTGCATCAATTTTACATTCCTGCCAACAAGGCACAGAGGTTCCCTTTTTTCCACATCCTGGCTGATGCTTGTTCTCTCTTATCTTTTTTGTTAGTAGAAAAAACCAAAAGACAAGGGCTCTCCCTGTGTAAGTGTGAAGGAACTTGTGTCTTTTTATTGCCTTGCCTGACCTACTTAATTCAAGTCCAGACACTATAGTAGCTAAAATACAGGAATACTAAAAATAAGTGATTTGGAACATAAAGGCTTTGCAGAAAAATTGTCAATCTCTAAAATGCTCTGTATGTTTTCATGGCAACTGAGAAGCCCCACCCCTACTCCTGCCTTTCTCACTTTTATTCCCTTCTTTTTCTGTACAACTTATTTTCAGCACAGGAATAAATAGGATGCAGCAAAACTAGAAGTCCTCGGTCCTACTTAAAGCGTCAAGAGCCTAGTCAAATCTTATTGTGGGACGGGCAGAGTAAGACACAAGAGTAAATTTTTTTCACTAATGCACATCTTAGAATTACGTGGTTTTAAAAGTTATATACTACAGATCAAGGAACATGCAAATAATTACTTAGATGTTTCTTTTTAAAATCCTGCTCTTCCAAAAGCACCTGTATTCTGAGGTGCTGGATGGTACTGAGGCTGTGATGCTGCGCTGTTCATGCGTGACTCTCCAGGTGTTCTTCAACACCAGAGTATCTTTGAAGAAAATCTGTGTGCCATGGAATCATTTTAAAAATGATCAGTTATATCAGATGCACATAGAAACAGATGCTGTCGTTCTTTTTAATTTCTTGAGGACTAAACAAAAGGCTAAGGATATCTGTTTTGAGTAGCTTCTTTGTTTTTGCATTTTTAGGGGGTTCACCTGTTTGCAAATCCATATTTTTATGTTAATTTAAAGTCACTCTGTTTCATCATTCTGTAACATCCTACTGTTCTGACAGCATAATTGTGTTTGCATGTCCCATTCAGGGGTTGTGGGGAGATGCCGGTTGCCATGGGGAGGATTCTGTTGTCCTCCATCAAATAGGATCAGGAGATGGGAACAACCTTTCAAAACCACATGCAAATATTTATTTTCAAAGGTACAACCCGGCTCTCTGTGAAGCCCCAGGTCACTAGCATGGCTATCTTCTCGATGAGTCATCTAATGAGAAGTCTGTTACCATATAATATCCCTTTTGGTTTTAGTACACTTCTGCTGTCCTCAACCTCAAGCCATTTTGGCCAAGAATCCAAATCCATATTGTATAATTGTACAGTTTTTTTAGTTACATAATTTATATAAGTCAGTAGGGCTATGTGTTCAATGTCTCTGATTTGTCCAGATGATGGCCAGAGAGGAGAGGTTTGCTCCTGGGCCTTGCCCTGAGAGCAGGAGTTGATTTTCCCACTTCCTGTGGACCACACATGAGTACCACAGGGGCTTCCACCCAGCTGGGGTGGCCCTTTAGACATCAAGGAAACGTCCTCCGTGTGGGGGCTTTTTCTAAGGATGTGTACCAAATGTTAGTATGACTTTTTTTTTAATATAGAGTTTTCACATTTTGGGATTATTTGTCAAATAAAGTAAAAAGAAAAATCCATTAAAAAAGCCTTTAATAAGGTTTCTTAAAGCCAGAAGTTTGTAAAACTCTTCTCCTGCCATCCTGAATAATATTAAACTCTTAAACTAGTTAGTTTAGGACTTAATAATTAAAGGAACAGATTAAGTAGCTTAATTGTTTTAACTAATAATTTGAATACACGCATATTAGTTTCATATAATGACCTGTGGTCTGCAGTGGAGAAATGCCAGCTTAAGACTACGTTTTCTCCACCTTCTGTGATTAGCCTATTTCAGGTTGGATAAATACGGAGGAATCTGGGAAACGTGACATAAAAGGTGCTACTTCTATAAAATACCCTCTTACTTCTGAAAAAGAAAGAAAAGAAACAGAAAAGAAAAAAGTTCTGCTGTGACACGTTGTGAGGCTCATGACCACTCTGTTTGCCTTTCAGATCCCCAGCTCAAGGGTATAGTGACCAGGTTATATTGCAGGCAAGGCTACTACTTGCAAATGCACCCGGATGGAGCTCTCGATGGGACCAAGGACGACAGCACCAATTCTAGTAAGTGACGACCGCAGGCCGCCGTTGACACACAATCGGTAGAAGATGCGCTGCTCCCTAAATGACGTTTAAAAATACTCTTGCAAATGCTAGATTATGTTCGTTCATTTTTATGAACGTCACACACTAGAATGCCTTTTACAATTTTACTTGGACCACATGAATGGAAATACTGATAGAGCATCAAAAGAAACCTGTCATTTTCAGAGAATGATAAGTTAATCTTTCCAGTTGTTTTTTTCCTCCAACAATTGTCATAGCCAGCATGTTACTTTAATCTCATTATCATCAAAGTCAAGTAAGTACACTAGTGCATTCAGATGGAAGTTGATTACATGGTTACTTGGGAAGTTTTATCTTTATTAGGCCTGTAGCTTTTCATGATAATTGTGGAAATTCAAGAGATACACGGATTAGCTGTTTCAAATAATAGAAATGTTGTTTTTCAGGTTCTTTGTGTTCAACAAGAAAGGATAATACCTTTCTTTGTAGAGAGAACACGGAGCCTGTGTGCTTTTAAATACAGTGTGCACGCTGTTTAACTGTCTTATAGGATTGGGTCGGTGCTAACTTTTTAAACTCAAGAAGCCACCCACCTTCCATTGTTTTAATGTCTGTCTTCATTTTACTATTTCTTCATACATAACTTTGCTTTTTTTATTCTAGGGTCCCTCTTACTCGGTTGTCCATGTTTTCCTTTCTCCTTTTCTGTTCGTACTGGCATCTGATGCCCGTTAATGTAGCACATCAGTTCTAAGATAGACGCACATTTTATTGCTCAGGAGACTTAGTGAAAAGCAAAACCTGATTTTATTGGAACTATTTCATGAAATATTACTAGTGGGTCAGGAGCAGATCTGAATCTTTTCATTGACTGATCATTTATCCTTCACATGCAGAACATCATTCCACGGAAGGAAGGAGGCTTTGAATAAACATAACCAAAGTATAGGCACTTTCTGCTTTAAATTCTAAATTCTAGTAATCGACTGTTCAGAAGCACTGATTCTGAGGACAGCTTATAATATAGACTATTTCTGCATTTGGCGTTGCTAAGTGAAATGTCAATATTTGCCCAGCCATTGTGTTTATTTTTTTAGACTTTAGACATTATTTTTTATTTTTCTTTCAGCTTTACATCTTTCTTTGTTTATCTACATTTTCC
Organism: Vicugna pacos; assembly: GCF_048564905.1. Lineage (NCBI taxonomy): Eukaryota > Metazoa > Chordata > Mammalia > Artiodactyla > Camelidae > Vicugna > Vicugna pacos. The sequence goes on along the minus strand of NC_133000.1, from coordinate 65,937,815 downwards.
TCCAATTCAATTTTTAATCTTTTCCTCTCTTTGTTTCTATCATGTTGTCCTTTTGTACTTTAAGATATCCTCTATCACATTTCTTCATTGAATTTTTTTTTGCTTTATTTCTTCTTTTGATTTAGAAAAAGAGGAGATAAAGCAATTCAGACACAGGGAAGAAAGAGAAGACATTTTTATTTATAAGACAGAAGTCAGACATTGTTTTGTTGGTGGGATTTTGATATTAAGTTATTTAAACTTTTAAAATCATTAAAATCGACCATCTTTGCCCATGAAAGATGTCAGTTTCTTCTGGTTTATGTCAATACATGTATTTAACTCCTCACTCATTCTTTGACAAAAGACATCCTCTTTCCCTTGTGTCTTATAGTTGTGGGGGCCTCAGCCTTCAGGGAGTCGTAAGTTCTGATGTCTTCAGTGTTCTCTGGTTTTCTCTGGCTGTAGTCTTGGGGAGCATGACAACCAGTTTTCTGTAGCTCTGATCACGATAAGAGCCATGACACTGATTTCTCAGCCTGGAGGTTGACGTCATAATACAAAAGTTTTCAAGAAAAGAAATGAATTCTAGCCATATGGAAGTGCTGCTTAATTGGACATCTTGGAAAAGTAATTTCCTTCAAACAAACGTTTGATGAGTTTTCTTCCTACCTTCTCCCTCAGTTTTTGTAACGCCAGACAAGTTGGTTCTTTTTAATGGTGGCATCAATATTGAGTTAAGAAGTGTTGGGTAGATTGTCTCTTTTAAAAGCATATTGATTCCGAATTGAATAAGCAGCACTGTATTTTCTAAACTGTGAAAGTGCAGATGCAGACATTAGACACATACACGATTTCTTCTGGCTGTCTGCGTCATACTAAATGCCCAGCTGGAAAGCTGAGATACTAAAAGGTGCTCGACCTTCTGTTCTCTACACGAATGAAGCTTCTTTCCTCCGGTTGTGTATCTGCACTAGAGGAACAAGAATCTCTGAGTAGCTCATGAAATCCTTTCTAATCTCCCTCAGTGCAAGGGAGGAACAGCTCTGGGAACGAAGCAGGAACAGGAGCCCCAGTGAACAAGCAAATCAGAGCCAAATCATAGTGACCTCTCTGCAGGGACTTAGAGTCCTATGCAAAGATCTGGCCCAGAGTCCCTTTTCTTACAAGTTGCCATTACACTTTATGTGCCCTTTAAGCCAGTGAGGTTAGTTTTATCGCCATTTCAACATTGACAAAGACAAAGCAGAACAGAATAAAACAGGCTGGATAAGTGTTCCCTCCTCAAAAGGTTATAAAAATTATAAGACTATAAAATTCAATAAAACTTGGCAGGATGATAGCAGCTTTATAAATGCAGTGGGAATTGCTAATTAACTCTACTTTTGTGTACTATCACCATTTTAATTGAAAAACACAGGTTTTTAGGACACATTTCAAGGTATTTTCTTTTCTCTGCTTCATTACAGTAGTCTTATAAGTCCCCAGGAAATCGTGAGCTCTGAAACATGTCCTTTAGAAATGGAGGTGAGCTGACAGACAGACACACAGGTCCTAATACAACGCTGCCCTTTCTGCCTGAGGAATGGTGTGATGTCATAATTCACAAACACATTCCCGTTTTCTGATAATTCTCTGAATACACAGCAAGGATTTGTCATCCAAAGATAGGAAAAATAAAGAGAAATAACTTAAAAGTCACCAAATAACAAAACTGAGGCTTGAATTTTCAAATCTGTGTGATTTGAGATCCATACATATCCCACGACTAAATATGAGGTTACGCAGAACCAGGTCAAGTCAGAAGCACCCTGCTAAGCTGCCTTTGTCAAAAAGTTTAGATGTGTGGAGAAGAGGGTGAAAGCCAAGCGGACGAACTGGATACTCATATCCTCCCAGGATTTCCAGCCTGAGATCTAGAAACCCCTGGGAGGAGAAATGGCAAGAAAATCATGGGTGATAAATAATTGGTCCTAATAGAGACGTCTTGAAGCAACTCACCTGCTCGCCATTGGCTTCCACGTGCCCTGGAAAGATCTCTCACAAAAGGAAGTGAGCGCTCGGGTCTCTTCCTCACCGCACTCATGTTCAGGGCTGGTTCCTTTAAAATTCATAGAGCTCCCCATCAACCCACTATAGGCCAGCGGTCCCACGAGCTCTGGCATTTGACTGGGGAGTGGTTTTCTTCCCCAGTTTGCTTTTGGGGGTGCCGTGGGGTTTTCCTGTGCTCTTAAACTTCACTGTTCCTATTAGTAGACTTAATAAATACTGCACGCAGAGGAGGACTATGGAAATGGCCACGTGCTAGTGCCTATCACAGTATTAAAGTCCCTCTCACCTTAGACATTCGCAACCTGATAACTCGATGTGTAAAATGACCAGTCCCTGGCAGTGCCCACTACTCCACAGGCCTTAAGAAGGCGGTTCTCACCTTGGCTGTAGGTTAGAGTCCCTTGAGAAGCTTTTTTAAAAAAAAATTCCTTACATCCTAAACCCACTCGCAGAGACTCTGATGTTATCTCATCAGTCTGGGGTGGGGAATGGCTATCCTATTTTATGAACACAGCTGGTTTTAAAGTGCAGCCGGGATTGAGATTCACTATTATTTAGAGACTAGTATGTTCCACAGAATAAACAAAGTAGCGTGAACTTCTTCATTATTCTTACATCCTCAGGCTCTGGGACATTGCTTTGTAATTATGTTAAACACAGAAAGAGTGAACACCATAATGTTTCAATTAATGTGGGCGTCTGTGGTTCTAATTAACACCATGGGTCTATCGTGGTCAGCTCTGAGTGGGCTTCCACGTTACAGTGGTTACATGGATTCACTCTGTTATCATCCTGTAAATGGTCCTGACTATTATTTTATAATTCAGGTCCCAACCAAAATCCTGGGGTGGGGGATGGTATTTTTTAAGGCAGTTATTTTAGATTATCTTCTATAATCTTACTCCTTCCTGTACTATGTTATTTTAGTGAGTGCATGATGCACTTACGTTCTAGAATTATTCCACCTGGCCTACATCAAACATGTGGTGCCTACAAATACCATTAGCAGCGTGTGAAGGTTAGAATACTGAAGTTTGAATAAGTTAGTTTGCACGGGCAGACATACAATTGTAGTTTTCAAAAAAAAATAACACTTATGCACATAAATCAGGAATGATCCTATGATGCCCATCCTTTCAAAATACTTGGGAGATGGGACAGTTTAGGTGTCCTAGAAAAGAGTGAAAATGGCCAGTGGCTTTCTCCCATGAAGAAGAAATACTGAGCATTACTATGACTCAAGGACCTGATGTTACTCAATGGGTCCACACTCACGTTTGATATTAAATAATAGGAATAAGCAAACACAAGCTTTATTCTTCCATGAGTGTGTCATAAGCCCCTAGCATCCTATAGACGACAGTCCAATGTTAGTTTGCATCATGAAAACTAATATCCATCTCACTATGTACACCCCTGAGTATTCTCGTAGGGACAGTTGTCTAGGACCATGGCCTGCCATTGTCCTTTCATCATCTGGGTAGCACAGGCATCTTGAGATCTTGAGATCAGTAACGTAGCAATTGGGAGGGAAACGGAGAAACGTGTACCTCGGAATTAAATAGAACACAATTTAGAAAGTCCATTTTAAATTATGTACTGAATAGACCTATAGATTGAAGTCAAAATTGCCCACATTTCTCAAATTATTTATCTTTTGTGGAATACAGTTGAGAGCCTAAACCTAAGATATTTGATTTATACATTTACTTTGACATTTTAGTGCTTTCACTGCCTATTCTGGCCTGGCAATGAGTCCTATTAGTTAGAATTAGATTTGAGTTAACATTTGAATGGGAGCAGATAACCTCAGTGTGGATAATTAACAGTTCTCTTATAAGTGTATCTATGATAAAATCTCCAAAATCGTCCAGCAGGTATCATCACCAAGAATCATGCTAGAACACCCATGAGATGGTCACACATAACCCTGGCATGGAAACGGATTATTAAGGATGTTAAGACTTTAAAAAAATTAATTATAACATTGCTATCTACACCAAGTGAAATGTACATAAAAATACTTTTTTGTCAATACGAGAAGAAACAAATCATGGAAACACAAGTTTTGATGTCTCAGATGGATGGAATTGAACACTGTTCCCTCTTTAGTTTTCACTTATAGTTTTATGAAAATTTAATAAGGAAAATGATCTGTCTAGAATTTGCATGCCATTCAGTTTGATTAGTTCTTTCTAAATTCAGCACATTGGCAGGTGCACATCTTTTCTGAGCTCTGCTGGCGTATTATGTTGGTTCCGCAAGAGTAATTTAGTTTTGGAATTACCTGTTTGACTTCTGGCCTGTCCTACATTGCGATGATGAAGCAGACCTTCTGCCTAAAAGATCAGAACAAACAAAAAAACATTTAACGTGGGCTTTTGTAATTCTGCTCTTTTAGAACCTTCACCGCTGATTTCTTTTTGTATCAAATGGTGTCAGAGGCTACGATGCTAGAATCACCATCACAGGCTGGATTCTGCTCATCATCCCTCCAGCTCCCCAGGCTGCCGTAGGGAGACTGCTAAGGTCTGCACATTGAGCTCCCGTGCTAATTTTACTCACGACAGAAACTTCTGAATTATACAGAGAAATCAAAGTTAGTAAGTTGGAACTTCTCAGAAGGTTGTAACAGACATGATGTTTCTTAAATAGAAGAGGTGGAAGAAAGGGAAGTGGTGCTGCCTGTTGCTCGGTCCTGCCCGTTGGTGACAGACGGCGTTTCTCTTTACAGCACTGTTCAACCTCATACCCGTGGGCCTGCGCGTCGTCGCCATCCAGGGCGTGAAGACAGGGTTGTACATAGCCATGAATGGAGAAGGTTACCTCTACCCGTCAGTAAGTAACAGGCCCAGGTGTTGGCCGTTCGTGCGATGTCTGCAAAATAGCAACAGCAACCACCACAAAGATGAGAACGTTCTCTGTCTGGTGACCCCTTCATCTTTGCTGCAGTATTTGACCTTTACTATGATGCTGCAGGGGCTGTTAATTCATTATTCATCAGTGTTTGATAACATTAATCTATCAAGCAGAAGAGTCATATTATCTCTAAAAATTGTGCGTTTGCATATTTTAAATGTCCCAGTTCACAGAAAATTGAGCGATTGTGAAAGAGTTGCTGTTCCTATAATCTTTTTTTATTTCTATTTAGAAAGGTACCTGTCTTAGGGAGTTTCTTGTGAAAGATTATTTTATATAAAGAAACAGAATTAATGGGAATCCTGAAAAAGAAAATTCGGGAGACAGTAGTTTTTCTAAAACTAAGAATTCAAATTGTATAAATGTTTTACTGGGAAAATACTTCTGATATCAAAATGTATATTGCATTTCAATTAAAGCCAGTCTCTGTTTTGAGTTAATGTGTATTAGAAGCTGAGCGCTTTTCCAGCCCCTTCTGGAATATTTACTGTTTACAAATAATCCACATTCTGATTAGCCATAGGTTACAGTCCGGTTAGAATTCGTTTCTGCCACAGGTCCAAGCAATGGAGACTTGGATGAAAATACTTCTTTCCTCTATTCTTTGATCAAAAATTGACAGATGATAGTCATAGAGCCTCAGAGAAAATAATCTTATTTGGGTTTGCATGCCATCTTCATATAAATTCTTAAAAACTGTTGTTGCGAAATACCATCCTCAAAAAACTACACGTAAACACACACACATTTTACACACACACACACACACACACACACACACCCCAAAACTGAAGCAGAGCAGAAGTGTTCTCTGGGGCCTCCCATGAAATGTGATATGTTTTCTTTAGCAAATCCGGGAAATCCTGTCACAGAACATGAAATGTGAGCTGTGGATTCCCTTTGTGGTGAGCTAGGAAAGGCTCCTGTCACTTTGGAACCTTCCTCTGAGTTCCATGAAGGGTGTTCCAGCCCGTGGACCTGGGCCCCACATTGTGCAAATTGCATTTTGTTGGCCAAGATGAATGTTTAACATATTGCGAGCAAAATGGAGCTAGAATTCCCTCTCTCCTTTAGGAAAAACTCGATTCAGATAATGATCATTTTCTAGAGATGCCCTATTTCAGATAAAAGTCAATTTCATTGATTTGACATTTGTTTCATTATTTTTATTTGTTTCTCTTTCCCCCAAGTAATCTCTGAGATGCCTAAAAATCGTTAGATGCGGTCTCTGCCGCAGCCTCTAGGTCTGTGTCTGCTGATGATTTTATCACGTTGTTGTGCTCTGGGGTGTGCATTGATGTCAGGGGAAATGTAAATGTTTGTTTCATCTTTTTGCTTCTGAGGGAGATGCTTTCTATTTTTGTGATGGAATTGCACACATGTGCCATTTTTTTAAAGGTAGGGAATGTCATCGTGAGTACGTGTCTGGTTGTGTTCGGTGCGGTGTAAATGGTGCAGTGGGGGTAGACGTGAGGAAGGCACTGACTGCCCAGTCCTCTATCCTCTGCACCTTAAATGTGGCCTTTCCGCCCAAGAATCAGATCTGTGGGCAACAGCACCGGCCCCAGGATTTGTCCCACTAGCAGCATCAGACTTATCATCTGACTCATCGTTTTCCTCTCTCACCTCCCTGACTGTCCAGTCACTTAGCTTCTGAGCCTCCCTTTTGGTGCCTTGAATCTCTGATTTGCAGACCTTGGCTTTCTCCTCTTCTCATTTTTGACTCTCTGCTCTGAACCCAGGACCTGGTAAGGGGCACTCTCTTTACTCAGCCCTACCTAAAGAGGTCCCGCTGCCCAGGCCAGGCCCTTAGAATCTTCAGCATCTTGCGGGAGGAGGATTTAGATAAAAATCGAATGTGATTTCGACTTTTTACTAGCATTCTCTAGTTAAAGTGCTCTGTTTATTTCAATGTAATGAAATTCAAATATTTCAGTAAAAACAATGTTTTCCCACATTCAGTCATTTATTCCACAATTAGCTACTGAGAGCCTACTAAAATAATAATATAACAGCTGCTATAACATATAATAATAATAATGGTTAGTATTGAAGCACTCTGCCTGGTACTCTTCTAAGCATGTTACAGTCTTAGCTCATTTAATTCTCCCAATTTATTAAGCAAATACCATTAAAATGATAATGCCAGTGTACAGAGAGCTTACGAATCTGTGCGGTCGGTCACCCAGGTAGTAGTCAGTGAAGGCAGAGTTCAAGCATCGTTAGTCGGACTCATTAACTGTGTTTCACTCCACCGCTTCCATGCGCCAGACATTTTTCATAATATGGTCTGGCACTTGTGCTAACAAGAGGTTATAAACACGAGATGTTGTAAGGAAAATCTTTAGGGAATTGTAACCTAGGGAAGAAACTTGATTCAGTTATTAAGAATTATAATTTGAAACATAATCTGCTTTCCTTGGAGATTCTTAAATAAAAAAATTAAAATTGTAGAAAATGATCGGAAAAAACGGAAAAAGTTTGATATTATATGCTGGGCGTTTAATAATCTTAAAATGTATTACATGTGACATTTGAGCTTAAATTTTTAAAGCTGACATGGTTAACCCAACTAAGAAGTTTTGAACTAAATTGAAAAACTTTTTTAAAAGGAAAATGCCACTCAAGCTCAGATTTAAAGAAAAAGGTTAATAAATATTTAAGTCTGGGAAATGTGTCTGTTTTAAGCTCATGCCCACTTTTAAAACATCAGCTTAAACTAGTGTCTAATATGAGAACAATTTTGATACTTTATAGATTGAGAAGTTGGGCAGTAAAATATTCAACGAGAGTTCTGTTAAATGAAAGTCGCACTAGGGATTTGACGTGAGGTGTACAGTCCTCTGTTTGTATTTCAGAAGGTAACTCTCATAATCCCTTGCCATCCAAATAAAGATTTTAATTTGTCAGACAGTTCCGCCTCAGGGGGACCAAAAAAACCCATCTTGACTGAGATGTAAATAATCACATTTCCAATGCAGAAGGCGCTTGTTCCTTGTGGAATCTCTTCTTCAATATGACAATAGTCATTTCTTTTGTGGTCATAATGACTGTAGTATGTCACTTAAAGATGCGTCTCGAGAGATCTGATGACAGATGCAAACAGTTTGCTTGAAGGTAGAACGCAGGCTGCACAGTCACAAAACAGAAACTGACAAGTAAATAACTTTTTTAAAGAATGAGTTTGAAATGATGTTTAGGGAAAAAATGTATTTTGACCCACTATAAACTATCTATAGAACAGTCAAGTTTCTTTTTTTCTTTTCCCAACAAACTCTGACTTTGAAAGACTAAGAAATCCTCTGTAGAAAGACAAGGTTTGAATGTAAATTCTGAACACTGAGGAAAAATTTCGAATGAAAGAAAAATATCATTCATCATTTGGGCAGAGATAAAGAATAGCTGAAGTCAGAATGTGTTTCTGATGTAAGAAAAGAAAGTGGGGGAGGGGAGAGGTGGAAGGAAAAGGGACTGATGATGAAACAACCGGTGAGGCCCAGGACCCTGGGCCTGAGGGTCAGTTCCTGTGTGATCACGTTATCATGTCCCAGGCTGCCTGGCTCTCAGCCTGCTCACCTACAAAAAAAAAAAAAAAAGAAGGGAGGGAGGGAAAGAGGAGGGAAGGAAGGAAGGAAGGAAGGAAGGAAGGAAGGAAGGAAGGAAGGAAGGAAGGAAGGAAGGGAAAAAGAAAGAAAGAGGAAAATGTTTCTTGAATGTTTTAAGATAATTTGGGGGTTTGAATTTCTGGTTTAAATCTGGTTGATTTTTCTCAAGGATGGGGTTAAAAAATGTACATAAAATGTGTAGACTCATTTTTTGCTGTCTTATCACATTTATGGGAATATTATTTTTCATGGGGTTGCAAATGTTTCTATTAGCCAGATGCAGGCATCTAGACAGTGAGCTCTGGTGTTCTCCTAAAACTGGTATTTCGTCCGAGCCTCTGAGCCAAGTGATACAAGTGGAGAGGAAGACAAACCCCTTTCCTATAGATTTTAAAAACGAATCAAGAAAGTGCACTGTGCTGTGTTGTGCAAATATCAAAGCTCCTAAGAATTACCTGGAAAGAAAGGAAAAATGCAAATGCCTTGGATCAACCTCTGGATATTTCATTTCAGTATGTCTGGTGGGAGGCCCAGGAATCTACAGTTTAGTAAGGAGCCCCTACCTCCCTCACTCACCCACTGGCGGGTCATTCCAAAGCCAGTAGCCCAACAATCAACAAACACCCAACAAGCATCGTTTCAGTGGCTGGTGGGGGAGGTGATGGTAGCCTTAGACCAAAGTGGTGAGAGTAGAGTTGGGGAGAATTGGGAGGCAGACTGCCCAGGCACAGAAACCGACATTGAGTAAAATTAAATATTTGGTTTTCCTAACTTCATCTGCTACTAAGTTGAACTTTGCAGAGATTTGGAGCAGTTCTGCACTCCTGCTTACTGAAGCAGCAGCTCGGGCTCTGGGACACTTGGACACTGATACCCCTTTATCCTAACGTCACTTCACCCAGCTATCAATGCACATTGAATGTATGGGGTGGGGTGTATGTGTGTGAAATATTCTTTAATTAAGGAAAAGAAAAGCTAAATGCTGTATAGTCTGCAAAAAGCATTTTCAAGGACCTCAAAGTCTTATCTACCTTGCATGAGACAGGTTTCTGATACTATAGTCGTATCTTTCAGAAAGATTTTCATGAACCTCTTTTACAAAGGTGGTTCCACTGTCCCTCGTCTGTGCCAGCAAGCATCTCTTAATTACGTGTCTTTGTGTTTCTGTCTGTCCTCAACCTTCCAAGAACACCCAGACGGGAAAGTCTCAGAGCTCCCTGCCTCCTACCATCAGTGGTACATCTTTCTTCGAGTCCACAGCTCTAGCAAAACAGGATGGAACAATGTGTTTTCCTCTTGATATTTGCTCCTCTGTTCATTGCTCAAGTTTGGGCCTAGAGATGGAACTGCTTTGATATTTCACAGTGTGGTGTCTGCTTTCCTTCAGGCTCTTTCTGTTCTTCCCTGGAAATTACTCATCCAAAGGCACACACACTCACTCACCTGTATTTCCGCGCCCATGGAGTATTATGGGAGATCTTTGCACATCCCTGAAACCCATCCTGTCTCTGAATAACATCTGTGGACATCCAACCTCAGGAAACTGTGCACTGTTCATCTCAGTGCTGGTAGGGTGAGCCATGCCTGCCAGTGTTTTTTTTTTTTTCTTTAGGTACCAGGCAGTGCCTGGGACTAATCAGGTAATCGGAGCTATAGTGACTGTCACTGGCCATCAATATGCATTGCAGGTGAGCCAAAGGCCTCAGCAGCATCCGAGGACGCTCCTCCTGGGGACTGGCCATTTGCTCTCTGATGTGACCCCAGGGAGCAGAGGGGCAAAACTATAACCAAGCAGGTTTCTATCAATCTGATTATCAGACGTGCTCCTTTTAGAATGGAAATTCTCCCATCTTTCATCCTTCATCTCTCTGAATGGGTCAGTTTCTTTATTAAAAAAGCGTATTAAATTTGAGATGATTGTTAATGTCTTTGTTATGACTCTGTATGCATCTGTTCTGCACAAACAGTATCTAACTCATTTTGAGAATGTGTATATATATATGTATATATATATATAGAGAGAGAGAGACACACATACATAACATATATAAAATGTGTGTGTGTATATAATTTGTGTGTGGATCACTGGAATTACACATTACACCTAAATTATATACATATTTATTCACATGATTATACTTCTGATCAGAGTGTCCCTATTTCTCTTTATGAAATGTCATATAATAGTTTTAAAATTAACACCTACTCTAAAACTTTACTTAGTATGTGTAATATACATTTCTTTTTCATTAAGTTTTCCTATAGTCACCTCCGTATTATGACTCAGTTGGATGTGTTATCCAGGCTAAAAATGGCTTTATCCTTTCTCAGTACTTTGGCTAAGATAAGTTCTAGTAATAAGGAAGTGAACATGGTACTTCAGTTAATTTCCCGCCAGCATTCCCATGACCCTGAATTCTGATGCACAGAATATGATTGGTTATGACAAAGGCAAGAAAGCCATCATTCTACTTAATTCATTCACCAGAAAGGGAAAAAAAAAGGGAAACAAATGCAAATGGTAGACTATGTGTAACTAATTTTAAGGAGTCTTTGGACAAAAGGAAAATATGAAACATCCCATTCATTTATTGTTAGGTTGATAGTAGGCAATAAAAATCAATAAATGGACTTCTGGGCTGTCCGAGTTTCAGTGCCGTTTTATGGAATATGAAGGAAGGAACTGGAATTGAGATGAAAAAGATACCAACAGCTTAAGAGGAAGAAGAGGGAAAAAAGAGAAATGGAGAGGAGATAATAAGTCAGCAGTAGGAAGAGGCATTAGGCCGCACTGGAGGAGGGGGAGAAAAGAAAGAGAAAGAAGAGAGGCTGGGGGGAGGAGACGGGCAAGGGAGCAAAACGGGGAAGACACAACACAGGAGACGCGAGAGGGCGGGCCGTGGCTTGCCTCTCTCCATCACGTTCCCAGAATCCACCTGACTCCTGGCTCCAGCCTCCTGTTATGGGTTGGAGAAAACAAAACCCTCCCTCTAGAAGCACAGGCTGGAGTTTCCAACCACACCTGAAGTAGTTTTCCTCCTGTCTCCCCATAACCACTTTCACCTCTTTCCCCTCCCCCCAGCCTTGTCTTCCAGAACGGCAGCCGTGCCTGGGTCACGTTATTCTGCAAACGAGGAAGCACTGCCGCTTCATCTTTCCATACTTCCGTACTAAGTCCCAAAGGATTAGACCTGCAGCAGTAAGAATGGTGGCGAGAGACACGTGGCAACATGAGGGCCACTGCAATAGCCCAGGGGAGGGGTGCTGAGTGTGTTCAGTGGGACATTATCGCCCTTAAAAAATCCTGCCATTTGCAACAAGGATGAACCTAGAGGGTGTTATATTCAGTAGAATAAGCCAGACACATAAAGGAAAAAACTGCATGAGCTTACAGGTAGAATCTAAACAAGTTGAATACAGAGAAGTGGAGTCTTGAGCAGTGGTTGCCAGGCAGGAAAGTAGGAGAATGGGGGAATGAAAAAAAAAGAAGGAAAAAAGGAGAGGAAATTAAATAGGGCTTGTAAACTACAAGCATTTGTTTTGCTTGGACAGCGTGTGTGTGTGTGTGTGTGTGTGTGTGTGTGTGTGTGTGTGCGCGCGTCACACCCCCCCCCCAGCGCCGCTCCCCCCCACCGTGATCTGAATGCCTTTAGGTGGGGCAAGCACTCTATAGTCTACAGTTTGGCAACAATTACAACTACTGCTTAATTGTGTAAAGGAAAACACTACACACACGATAACTTTATTCCTACACACACGTTAAATTTGTTTCCCCACCTAGAGACACTGGCATTGGCAACCCCTGAATTAAGGAACTGGAAAGGGTGAGAGAAATTTGGAAGTGTTTTTTGAGGAGTTAGAGAGAAACTCAGTTGTGTGGGTGTAGGAGGTGACAGAATCCTGGTTCACCCTGGTATGACTAACTCAGAACCTGGGCTGTGATGCTTTCCAGGGAGAAAACAAAACCTGGAAGGAAGAGGGGGCTTGGGTGGAGGAGATGCTGCATTCCGTTTGGGACCCAGGATATCGAGGTGGATTATCAACCCACCAAATGAGTGCTGGATGATGACCAAACTCTTTTATCCCCGAAGAATCGTGTCTAAGGGCTGTGTTAGTGTGAAGACAGAGAAAGAATTGTTCTTTGATGGATAGTGATTGTTTTCCTTTTCTTCCTGTCAGACAGAGATGAAGAGAAGAGGTCAACAGCATCTGCACAGGAGAAGATAGATATTATACATTATAAAATAGCGTGACTTCTTGAAAAAGCTTTCTAGTATATTTTGCTTGATTTCTAAGTATACAGAATCAATAGAGGCAGTTTTAAACACTGGATAATAGAGCAAAGGACTAGCTGAGTTAAATTCATAACTTGTGCCTTTATAAAAAATTATGCTTATAATATAGGAACAAAGTATCAGACCTTCAGATATTCTTATAGTGGTTCACAATCCTCAACATTCATCCATATGACTCACTGTAAATATCCAGATCCCAGAACATTAACCTAAAAGGTTCTGATTCAGTAAGTTGCACATGCCTCAGAATCAGAATTTTAAATGTGTGTTCCAAGCATGTCTAGCACAGGTGCCTAGAAGAGCATCCCTTGATAAACAAGGGTCTGTGTCTGCATCACTGTCCCTGGAGATGACATGATTTTATTCTTACCATTGCTTTCTTCTTCTCCTCCTCCTCCTCTGCCCTCTCCCCCTCCCCCCTTCTTCTTCTTTGTATTATTAGTATTAGTATTTACAAATTCATGGACCAGTTCAAGCCCTCGGGAAGTAAGTAGAATGACATGACCTTAAGTAATGCTCACCTTCCCCACTGACCAGATGAGCTGGCCTTTGAGGAGGTGAATGGAGAAAAGTCCTGCTGCGATCATGCCACTCAATCTGGAAAGACTAGGACAAGAAATTCCTGGAAAGAACAGGACAAGAAATGTGTCCTTGAACATCAAGATAATATAGGGAGAGACAAACTTTTGCTGAGCCTTGAGAAAATAAAATAAGAGAAATAGAAACAAAGTAAAATACTAATTTTCAGGCTAGTGACAGCTAGTTTGCAGTCCTGAGAAAGAGGTATTCTGTATCATGGAAAGCTCAGAGATTCTCCCCAAGCCTGGGGCCAGCGGGCACCTGCTGACCTGAAGGGCTGGTTCAGGACAGAGACATCCTGACAGAGCTGGTTTCCAATGACAGCAAATCTGGGTTGCTTCAGAAGTGAGATCTTTTTAGATTTTTTTTAAAAGTTACTGATGAAATAAATATATCTATATTTAATAAATTGTTTATTTTTCCTAAGCCTCTGTTTCTTCTGAGACAAGTTTGTTTTCCTCTAAGCAGGGCCTTCCCACACAAGTCCCATTTCTGGAAGAAAGGAGGCCTGCTTCTGCCCTAGGTGAACGCCAGGTCCCTGGTGCTAGGCCCACGTTTGGGCTTCTTTTCCAGGTCCTGTGTAGAGAGTGGGCTGATCCCATTAAGGCCCATCATTATACAGATTTCTTAACTGAACCAAAACCCCTCTACCTCACAGAAATGAAATACATATGACTGATCACAAAAGAGTGTGTGAGAAATAAGTGGAAGATCATTTCTGTTCAATGTAATTACTCAGCACTTAAATATAGACTGAAGAGTCAACACTCGGTGGAGATGTGTGTAATCATGAATTCACTTATTCTCTCCATTCAGCCAACATTACTGTAGCCTTTCACTGACAGCTATTGTGCTGTATGTGCTGGGGCTTCAAAGATACGTGCAAGATTCAGCCCCCTTAAAGTCCAATAGACACGAGAAAATCATTCAGAGAAAATACTGACTAGTCATATGGATAAAGGAGTCTAAGAAAGGTTCTTTTATCTTTTCTCAGCGTCTATTTTTCTGACTATATTTGTACATTTCCTATCACACCTTGGACAGCGATGGGCATGTAGGAAGTCTTCGATCTGTAGTTCTTTTTTTATTATTATCATCATTTTATTTTTTGTTGAGAGGGAAGGTATTCAGGTTTATTTATTTATTTATTTTTAGAGGAGGTACCGGGGATTGAACCCAGGACCGCATGCATGCTAAGCATGCGCTCTACCGCTTGAGCCAAACGCTCCCCACCAGTCTGCAGTTCTTGATTGATTATTGTTAAGGTGGAATCAGTTTCACCAGCAAAATTTATGAATTTATTCCTTGAGTGCCTTCCTTGTTCGTGATGTTCATTATGCATGCCACTTATCTTTTTACCCATGAAAAACATTAAGCATCAGCAAAGAAGATATGAGTCTGTTCATTTCTCAAGTTAGACTTGCAGAAAAGCACTTATTTACACATTTCCTTTCCTGAAAGGGCATGATAAACTCAGAGAGGCAGAACTCGGATCTGCAATGTTTGATGCTAACGTGGTCATGTTTGCATTACCGAGGTGAGTGGTAAGCTGTCTTCACCTTAAAAAAGCATCTCAGGGCAAAAATGTAAACCCCGATTTCTTGTCAATGTTGCCACCACTTGAACTTTTAACAATTTAAAGCAAGAGCATGAATGATGATCATTAAGGAAAGGACTGTTATTTCTATATGTTCTTAAATGATATAGTTGTATTGTCAAAGAAAAAATATCACAGTTTGAAATTTTATCCTAGTTTTCTCTAGAGTGACAACTGTAAAATACAGACATAAATTTATGTTAGATCTGAATGTTTCCTTTTTTTTTTTTTACAAATCTGTATTTCTAGAGGATGAATGGTAGATGGTAGGTGGTGAAGGAATTTTTATATGTAAGGACATTCAAAGACTACCTGAAAAATTGAGTCCTAAATAAATAGATAATATTTGAGAATGAACTATCTCTTTGTTTTCATTCTCCACACCATGAAAAAAAATGCATAAAAAACTACGTAAATGCTAAAAAGGCCAATAGTCCATTAAAATGAAGGACAAATCAGCTTTAACACTAAAGCAACAATTAATAGCTACTAAAATTTGGGACAAAATTATGCTTTCTTAAAAATTGTTTGCATATGTGGGAGGCCCCATTATTGTAATTGTATATATGTACACCATCCACCCAAGTGGAGCTGATGGATTTTGTTTCTGCTTACACATTTTACTTTTAGAGAATTCTTCTCCCTATTTCTGGGAATGGAGTTGCGTGTAAGCTATGAGTTCATGGTGGGCTCTGAGTAAACATTGGGTATCTCTCTCAGTTTCCTGAGTGTAGCTCATTTCTTAGTAATTTATATTCTATTTCTTAGTCACTTGGGAATAAACAAGAAAAATAATTTTAAAAATAATTCATAAAAATATGACTCTTATTCTTTTCCAGAAAAACTAATATAACAACCATTATTGGAAAACCAAATTGGCTATTTTTCTTCATATCATTTACTAAAATTGGCAAAATTATTCCTTTTGTGATCATTTTCCTTGTTTCCTTCTCTTTATGCCATGTGTTTCCACTGATTTTAGAGCTGCAGTGTTATTGAAAGAATGATGACCATTTATTTGGCTAAAAATGTTGGTCACATTTTCTTTCTGATATTACCCATCAATCAGTATTGGTCCAAAACATGCTAGAACCTAAAGAAATAATGATAAAAAAAAGACAGACATGACCCCTATCCCCATGGAACTTACAGTTTCTATATATATGAACTCCATATACAGTGCATTTTAACTTTGAATTATTTCTCTACATCATGGAAGGGTGTTTTGTGCTACTTAGGGTTACACTGAATGTTGGTTGTTTGTCTTAAGGTAATGTATTCAATTTCGAATGCAGGTTCATGGAAAGGTACATACTGTACTTCTGAATAAGGACATGGTAGAGCTCTTGAGAGTGTATTTAGAGTTAGATATTGGTTTTAAGATCTGACAACTATACAAAATGAAGAGAGATGAGTCACTGGTTAATAGGTACATCCCAACCCATGCAAAGGCTTCATAATTGGTTGTTATCTGATGTCCCAATAGAGAGAGAGACTGGATGGGAACAAGATATTTTTGTGAGGCTTTAGAATTGCTGCATCTATGACAAGGTGGGGATACTTTACTTGGCTATTAGCCCTGGATCCAGACCACTATTTAGCAGAAGTAGTTATGTGGACAAACAGGAAACATTATTCTACTCACGCTTGTACAAATAGGACCTAGAGGTACTAGGCTGACACATGGTGGATATTGGTTTACGTCAGGAGACGAGCTTTTACCCATGGCATGTAAGAAGTTAGCTGTGAATGCCCTTCACAGGGGCCTAGTGACAAATGGCTGATCTTCAATGACTCCCCATTAATGTCAGCTTCTCCAGTTAACTCACTGGTGTCTCAGCTCTGAACCCTTTATAATACTGTTTCAGTCTCTAAACCTTAAACTGAGGGCAGAAGCGATCCAGAGCCTCGTCATGGCAAAGTATTTTCCACAGTGAGTGAATCTCTGTTATGGTTCAAGTGTGTTGGCTTTCTGAGCTGTGCTTGAGAAACAGCTTTGAAGAAGTCAATATCTTTCTTGCTTAAAATAAGGAAGAGTAAAATTCTGACAGTAGGATATACCACCATAAGAGCTGCATATTTACTGTGGTATGAGAAACAGCGGTTTTGATTAGAGGGCACGTTAGATGCTCACAGTGCAGCGATGCAGATTCATTTGCGAGCACTTGCTCTGCTGTCAACACTTATTACTCATTATTTTTGCTATTGCGTTAAATGGGAAAATGATGGTAAAGGGTTACGGAACTACAGAGAAAATAATGGCGTCTGCAGCATTATTAATTATTTAAATATTGCCATTTAACATTTTGCTTTCTATCCTATAATCATCAATAGAAGCAATGGGAAGTTTTTTTTTGTTTTTGTATTAAGAACTTGCCATTTAGATAACTCTACCTATCATTTCATGGCAGCCAGTATGCCTAACTCCTCTATTGCTTTTATTCCAATTTCGATTAGAATTCTATATTTCTAGCAATATTAGCAACAGAAAAATCAATAATAAAAATGTTCAAAAGTCCTCTAGACAACTTTTACCTAGAGATGAGGCAAGAGGCATTCTCTTAATGTCCATGGAGAAATAAAATCTAATGTGAAATATCATACTAAAATAAAGGAGGAAATTATTAAGAGATTGTTCCACAGGGGCCGCAAATGTGTTAACTGTTTTTCTAATGCAGTTTGAGTCTTTTGAAAGACTGTTATATAGACTTAGCAAAGCCAAATGTATACCCAGGAGAAATAGCAGTGAGCCTTTATTTAATTTAAAATTACATTGCAAGAGAGGGCTTACACATTGAAATGGGTAGACAGGAGAATTGCCTTGGGCAATATAGTTCCCTTGTGTTTATCTTAAAAAAATCAAATAACACCTTGTAGGAATCTGAATGCAGACAAAGTTCTTATTAATTTTTATGCATTATTCATGCAATAACAATGACCAAAAAAGGGGAAAAGAAACCGTGTCAGCAATATGTGATTGTTTCAAAGCACGAGGTGTTCAGTCATACTTCGGTTCTCTGAGCCACAAAGCTAGTCCTGATTTTATTTTATTCCTGATGATCAGTCTTTGGGACCAATTAGACATTCCTCAGACTCATTAAACCATTGACTACCAGGACCAAAATATCCAGTTACTTAGTTTTTTAATGTGAATAATAACTTCATTAGATAGTATGTTCCTAATACGACTAGGGAAAACTATGAAACGTGTATATTGTGGTACTTAATTTCAATTATCTAGTCTTCCAATCATTTGCTTAACGAGAGACTTGCCCAGGGGTTTGCTGAAGCAGTGACTACCTGGCAAATTACCGTGTACTGATGGATCCGATCGCAGCATGTTAAGGTTACCTGAACCAGTCTACTCAGTACTTAATTGTACTTTCTGTCGGTGTTCTACCTGGAAGCATCTGTGCTTTAAAATAATTTTTCACTCTGGAAAAATGTGGTAGAATTGCATTATCGGGTCCTTGAGGTGATTTTGCGTTTGAGGCGGTGACGGTGAGAAACAAGATAAAGATATAGAAACCAAAAGCCCTAGTTCTGTGACCGTAAACCCGGCAGAGCCCCAGAGTCGGTTTTAATGTATTGATGAACTAATCTTGTTAATTCCACTTCAAAGTGAGGTTTTCAAGGGTAATTCAATGACCTGAAGGGGTGACTGCATAATAGTCAAGTATGTTACCACTGGGGAAAGTAGAATTCTTGTACTGAGCACACTGTGTGGTGTGGGTGTGTTTGTGCGTGATTGTTCTGTAACCATAAACTACTAAGACACTCTTCCCACACAATGAAAAGGATACACAGATGGAAATTAGTATATGATATGTAAATGTGGGTATTTTCTCTCAGTTACCATTTAGGCATTTTTCTGAATACTCATTGTGAAGTACAATGAGCGTAAAATCCACCTTGAGGGATCTTGCTTAGGATTTATAACTCACAACTACAGTTCATTTTAATTCTTCTAAGGCAAATGCCTTCTATAGTTCATTTCTTCAATGCATAACAGAGTGGGATTGGTAGATGGGCGTGTATAACCGGAGGAGAAGATACCCAGCTCAGAAGACTCACTGACGGCTGGCCGTCAGCTCTAATTGAAGCACTGGGGCCCTACGGGTGACCTTGAGAATTCTGAATGCCTTTTTATAACATGATGATGACATTTGAAATACTTTCCAAGAAGTAGATGGGACACTCAATCATGTTTTCTTTAATCTTTAGATACTGTGGTCATGTTCTGGCAGAATGACGGTAGTTACTTACCTAAGGTCAGCAGACGTCGCCGTGCCTATCACAGACACACGGAGAGCGAGGCAGCACTCCCCAGCTGTGCGGTTGGCCCAGTGGGCACCGTGCCAGCAGCGGGTTCTCTCCGACACTCTTCTGCCACAGCTCCCTGTGCCTGAAACACTAGGTTAGCAGGGAACAAGGGGGTGCATTCCTCTTCTCTGCTTATCCGGCCTGGGAACTCTCTTCAGAATTTCAAAAAGACTAAAATTATGATGTCTGCAAAGAGCATTTACGTTTATCCACAAGTGGGTATACATCCTTGTAATCTCCATTAGAGTAAGGATGACATTTAAATACACGGCTCTTCAGAATAGTGTTCAGTCTAAATACTTGGAAGCAATCTACTGGTTTTCTAAGTCTCATAATGTCTAATGTGTGTTAAAGAGAAATAAAATAACCTTACTTGCGTAGTTTTCCGATTCTGAAAGTAACAAGCCTATAGGAAACAAAATGTGGAGATTTGAGGTGAAAATCTTTTTTTTCTTTCTCTCTTTTCTTCTCTCTCTCTTTTTAAGACTTGTAACTCGGTTCCCGTCATTGGTAGGCCTCAGGGTTTCTTTATCTCATGGCTATGACCAGTGCTACTATCTTTCTCTTAAGGTCAAATTGCTTTCACTGTGTCACAGAAATGACCTAGAAACAATTTCAAGAAAGTGGATCCCATAAAATAACGTTCCATGTCACCTTTTTATGTTCTGAAACTAGATAAAAACGTCCATATAATATAAGTAAATGCATAATTAAACTACACAGTTTACATATGATTCTAAGGGGAACTTGATTTTGAAATTTATTTACTTGAAAACTAAATTTATTCATTCTGTGGGTTTTACGGTTTTTAAACACAGAATATAACTTCATTTTGATGATTATTTCAGTAAAACTTTTATTTCAACTTGCAGTAATGTGTGTCCTATGTCATACTTTAAGAGCGCCATTCTATCACCTTATTTGGAAAAGACAAATTTATTTTCCTGAAAAGATACATGTTTTTTTTTTTATCACATTGATGATTTTGAAAATATGATTTATTTAATTGTGATACATTTCTGGGTCTCCTAGCAGTGGTCATCTGCTAGAAGTTAACCATATTTCTATTCATATTTGTGTATGAGAAATAACAATATTCCAAGGGAAATACTAGCATTCAAGCTGTTGATATGTATATATTAAGAGAAAAGTATTTCATGTACATTTAGCTGTAAGGTTGGTTTCAGTATATTTTCCATTTAACATTTGTAATTCTGTCATAATGAAGAAATATATAATTATTTTATCCTATTTAATGTGTATGTAACAATCAAGGGGAATTTCTGCATATTCAAATTGCCAGCATGAATAAAATGTTAGTATTTTCTTTGGAAAAGATATTGAAAAAAATTAAGGGGAGAAACACATACTTAGTTCAGCTCTGCTCCCTTCAAGCTTAAAATGGGGCAGATAATAAGGTTCTAGTTCACTTCCATTTTCCTTCTTGCTAAGACTCAGATAAGGCTGCTATCATACACTTAGTCTCTACTCAAATTTCTACTATTATATCTTTCATTAGTGATTCTCCAGGTGTTGATAAATTTTCAAAATGATAATATTCATAGGAGAAATAAGCATTACTTCAGATCATATATGTCTAGCTGGTTCTTCTTTGACCATATAGTTTATTTTTAGTATTCTTATTTTAATCTTTTATTTGGTCTTAGGTATCATGATAGCACTACTAACGAATTGTGTGCCTTGGCAAATTAACGAGACACAACTCCTACTAGATCAAGCTGCTGTCTGCAGAGTTGTGAGGGAGCAGCACTGAACACTATAGGGAAATGTTGGAAATACGCACACGCTTGCACGCTGACCAGATTGTTGGCACGTTGACCAGACACATCCACTATTCGTGCTATTTTATAATTATACAGTGACCTCTGCCACCAGCATCGCCCCAGTGAGGGGCAGTCAGGACTGTTTGCCCTGGAATTCAAAGCTTTCTTCCAACCTAAACTATGAAGTCTTCCTGATCTATTGCCCCTACCCACACCATATCCCCAGACAAGAGAGATTTCTTTTTCTCTTCTTTGAACATCCATAATATGTTATTTGTACCTCCTTGATGGCTCTAATGCCATTTTCCTTTGCTTAGAGACATTTGTTTATAAGCCTCAGATGTTCTCAAGTTATATTTTTATTTTTTAAATTTTTTTCACAGGCTCACTGTCCTCATTTCTTTTTTTATTGAAGTATAGTTAATTTACAGTGTTTTGTTAGTTTCTGGTGTACAGCTAAGTGATTCAGTTATACACATATATATGTGTATATATATTCTTTTTTAGATTCTTCTCTATTATGACTTATTACAAGATACTGAATATAATGAATATAATTCCCTCTGCTGTACAATAGGACTTCGTTGTTTATCTATTTTACATATAGTAGTTTGTATCTGCTTATCCCGAACTCCTAATTTATGCCCCCCAACTCCTTTCCTCTTTGGTAACCATAGTTTGTTTTCTGTGTCTGTGAGTCTGTTTCTGTTCTGTAAATAAGTTCATTTGTAGCATTCTTTAAATTTCCTGTATAAAAGATATCATATGATATTTGAGTCACTTTTTTTCTTTCTCATCCTTCATTGCTTTTCTGCCTTTCTCAGCATGCCTGCACTGCCCTGTCTCTGTATTGTGACCTTCACTCCTAACTCCAAATCATAATTAATTTCTGCCACTGGATATTTTCAAGTGAATCGTTCACATGTAACTCAGTAAATGACCACTCTGAAGTCTGTTCCTTCCCTTGCCGGCAGCACCTCTCCTGATCCAGCTGTTAATAGCTAGAGGAATTGCTCCCCGAGTTTTGCTATCAGATCGGAGCTGTTATTTGTTGTTTTGCAAGTTATGTGCACATAAAGACTTATTAAGCAAAACACTCAAGGTCTTGAATTAGAAATGCTTTCAACAGGCAACAGTTTATGAAAGCTGTTGCGATGGTTGTTGAAAAGTCCAACACATGTCTAAATTTCCGGTGACATTAAATTTTTAAAGAAATTTTGCTTTCACCAGTTAAAGTTGTGTTAGCTGCAGTTCCCACAGCAATTTTTCTTATCTCATATATTTAAAAAATCACTAAACCCTAAAACATTATATTTATTACTGCATAAGGAATTTCTTTGTAAATTCTTTTTCTGGACTGTCTTCTGTATTGCTGCCATTACATGACATTTACAAAATACTAGCAGATGTGTGGTGACAAGGACCTTATAAGACAAGTCCTTCCAGGCTGAGAGTTCACATTTTAGGTAGATCATGGAGATTTTCCATTATTCTACCAAATACTAGAGAACATTAGCTCAAAACGAAGATTTTCTTGATCTGAATCCATTCCTGTAAATTTCTACAGCGTCAGAGGAAGTGGGACTGCTGGTCTCTGGCACTCACAGTACAGTCTTTCAGCTTTCCAACATTGTAACTCTGTGCTCTGAGTTAATCGCTTTTAATTTGCCAAGGTATGTTCAAGAATGCACGTGCACCTCCATGGGAACGTCTCCCGAGCAAATAGTTGCATGTGATTTAGGGGAAGTATTTTCTTTCTAAAACAAAAGTCTGTAAGGATATACATTGAGAATGATGTAATGATTAAATGTTGTCACTTAATGTTTGGGAATTATAAAAGGGGAGAAGCATAACTGTGCAGCCTACGCTAAGCCCAGAGCACTATGTGTTGTCAAATGGACACTTCTGTTCCTCTGTAGAGCAAAGAATGAAAATCACAGGTACCTCGGCCACACTGTAAGCGATGAGAGCTGTGACATACGTTGAATAAAAGGCTTAGAGCCCATAAATATGTGGTTATAATGACAAAGGAGCTTTAAGTGTATGCTTTTTATTCACCAGATCTCCAAAGCAAAATAGTGTCCGTGGAAGGTGACATTCTCATGCACAGTCTTCATGCCAATTTCAAAGAATGATGTCCTTTAGTGAGGATGAGAGTGCAGGGAACACAGCATTTTGGGACAGCGAGTCTGTGTATGGGTGACATAATGTCAAAAATCACCAGTTAACAATCACTAGTCTTGCTGTGTATCTGGCTTTCCTAGTTTTAGTAAATGTCTGTAATTGGCAGCAATGCAGGGATCTTCCTTCTGTGACTTATTTGTTATGGTTTTAGGATGTTTTATTTTAATGGCTTCAATTTGCATCCTGATGTTTGTGGTAATAGTGAGGCTTAGAAGACACACAGAAGTATTTTTGTGGTTGAAAGAGCTTAAACCTTTGAAACTCACTCTGTCTCTTTACACTCATGTAATTTAAATTATGTTCCTATCTTGTCCATAGCAGACCTTTGCGATAGGACAGTATAGGTTAATTTTGTAAATCTCATATTAGGGTCCTTTCATCTTATAAAAATTTAAAATTAGATATAGATATAGATAACTGACATTTATTTTTATGTCCCATATTGTTACTGGAAGTCTTATGGAATTTCAGAGAGCTCTTTTTTACATGAAATGTACTTTCTTCAATATCCCCCTTTTTCCACCTCCCACTCTCCAAGCCACTGGTCATTTGCTCCTTCATGAAAACTTCCACTCATTAGTCATAGATTGGACAAGGGTCACCTTCACTGATCCTCCATTCAGTCATTATTTCTTCCCTCCTCCCTTATGTCTAGATAAGTAATCCTTTTCTTCCTTATGATATTTCATCATAGGTTTTTGCTGACAGTGCCATCTCCTCCTCCAACTAGAGTTGGACTACTTAAGTATCTAAATACTTAAGTGTGTATTATTTGGCTGTGTGAATAATATCACATTACACATAACTTAAGCAAAGTCCCCCATAGACGTGATGTCAAGCAGGTACCGAGAGCAAGCATACGGCAGAGACACTGGTCTGTTTTCCTTCTATCGGATTCAGCTCCAGGAACTCTCATAAGGATCTACACAGTGACTATAATTCACTATACAACACACGTACCAGTATGAGACTGTAGTAGACATTGGCTCCTAAATGCAAGCCTCCTGGTACACAGTGAGGAGGGGGGCAGAATGACTGGTTTTAATGCTGGAGAAAAAACTGGCTCTGTTGAACCTATTGAAATGATACATTAATCTCCCAAAGTGTTCTAGCCCTAAGATGTGCTCAAGAATAAATTTAGCTAAATTTAATGTCTGCCTTGCTTGCTAGTTTCACCCCTAGTTCTAGACTCAGCTCTGCTGTACACCCAGCGTGTCACTGGTGCATGACACATATTTATTGTTGAAAGCCTCAATTCTGTGCATGTCTCCTAGTGGAAGAACAGTCACCGGGATGACCGTCTGTCTGAGTTTGGCCCCAGGCAATTTCAGTTCACACAGGTTGTGCTGGTATCAACATTAAGACTGCCCTCTTTCATTCTTAAAGTTTTCCAAGTCTGGAGGATACATTATATGGTCACCATAAGTATAATGATATTTGAAATGGTTTTTTTTTAATTTGAGCGTTGGCATGCATGATGTGGAAATGAACAATGCTGCAGTCCAAAGACGCAACTGAGCTAAGACTTGCTTGACGACGCTCATTGCTCTTCAAGCCACACCTGCCTACCTGACCTCTGTTCTCTCTGCTCAACTCTCTCCTTCTCCTTACATGGTGCAGAGATGAACAACATTACTTTTCACATGAAACAATACTTTCTTACAGCTCTTTTCTTTCCGCAGAGCGCTTTAAACATCTCCTTCAGTCATTCAGTAGCATTTATCCTTTGGCTTCTTGAAAATGTGCTGGCGTTTATTCACCCATCCTTTCTTCTGAGTCTGGATTTGACTTACGGAAGTTATCAGTATTCCTGCCCGCTGGGGTCCCATGTCCGGGAGCATCTTTATTGCTCCATTTATCATTTGTAAAAGTAATATTTCATGTCATGGTGGGAACATTGACAAGTGAAGCTTAACCTTATAAAAGGAATTGCAAATGTGCTGATGAAAGAAGGAAGGAAAGGGCCAGATTCGTCATGAAGATGAAGAGAGTAGAGAGAGAGAAGAGACACCAGGGTGAAAGGAGGGTGCCCGAACAGCCACCCCTGCATGTTGTCTAGGGGCAGAGGGGACACTGGAAGAGGGGCAGGAGGATTTGGCACCCTATAGAGCTTAACTGCTTTTTTCCAATGACTTTGCATGCAAGGTTCCTCAGAAAAGGGGAGATACCATCCTCAAACTACACCAGAAGAGCAGTAAACTCTATAGCCGAGTTATCATAAGCAGACCGTAATGTTAACAAAGAAATCTTGATGTATTAAAAAATGAATGTATATTTAATCATATGCATACTCAGTAATCAGGTGGTTCCCACCAATGACTATAGTAAGTATTTTCGTAGTCTGCTGTAGAAAAGGTGGCAGGTTCAGAGGAGACCCGGAAGAAGCAGAAATTCTTGCTTTTGTGACTTGGGGGCACTAGACAATCAAAATATCTGCTGGTCCAACGCAGGGTCTGGGGTGTGACTCGCAGAGAGTTGACAAAAGTGACAGCTTGTGTGTTCTACAAGAAGAGGAGTCATGGAAACACAGCCACCGTGCAACTGCCATTGGGTCACCATTGATCTCCCGGCTGCTAACTCTAGGAACACTCTGCCATTCCAATGTCAGTAAATGCTGGCCACTGCTTTCTCTCTTGGACCCTTGTCTTGCTACTAGTCTCGAGTTTCATGATTACAGGGGAAGAGGCTCAATTTGTTTGGATTTAACATGATGAGATTTTTGCATTGTGTATGCCGGAAAGGTAAGTAGTATGTGTGCTTAATAATAAATTATGTTGGAAAACAAATCTATTTGCTAAAATCTAACTTAAACTGGAAAAGAAAATTTCGTACATATTTTTTATTTCTTAAAACTAGAATGAGAGTATAACAGATGATCTGAGTTCAATCGGTGGCCCTTGTGGGTATTTCCTGGTAAAGCACTAGGCACTTAGGCCACGCACACAGTGTATTCTGCAAAACCGTGCAAAGGGGCAAAACAGTAAAATAAGCAATGTTAGTGTCCTTTTAATTGTGTACTCCACATAAGATTATTTTTAAAATCAAAGGGTAACTTTTTTTTTTTTACAATTTCACATTTTATTTTTATTTATTTGTTTATTTTTTTGGAGAAGATAATTAGGTTTTTATGTATTTATTTTTAATGGTGGTACTGGAGATTGAACACAGGATGCTAGGCATGCACTCTACCTCTGAGCTATACCCTCCCCTCAAAGGGTAACTATTTCTGATGGCAGAAATACCAAATACCAGTGGGGTGCAGTGTTTCTATATGTTATTTGGGCTTCCTGATTTCATAGTGTCAGTACTGGAAAATTTAATTAATCCCCGATACTTAACCCGGTAGGACTTTTCCACTTGAGATCCACACTTGAAATCGTAAACAGTCCCACACTTGAAAGTGTGAACTTTTTACTACACGGAAGTCTAGGTGATAATTGCCCTGTTAATAATATATTTGAATCAATCCATATTTTAATAAGAGATAAAAAATTGAAAACTACTAAAGTATGGTTAGAATATTTATTAAAAGCGCATATCCTTGATTGTTTTTGGATAAAGATGGGTTCAAATAGTTAAGACTATGACAACAGAAGTGTATAAGGCATTTTAGAGAAAAATGGTGTGTTGTGTATATGTTACTACCTGTGTATTTTTCAAACAATATTTATTTGGTTGTTACACATGTACAAAACACAGCATTTGCTACTTTATGTGAACGTCTTAAATACAGGAGACAGATTCTTTGACTTTAAATGCATGATCTCTTTCAGTATTATTTCAGTAATATCCTGTGCATCTTTTACCATCAGTTTACAAATGTGCATCTTCATTTACGTAATGGAGTTGGCCAACTTACTAGAAAGTGTATCATTACACTAGTGGATTAGGAGAGTTGTTACACCTCACTGAAAAGACATCATAAATGTTTTTAAATTGTGAGGGAAATAAAATAATTGACAGTTATGACACCTATTTTAAGTAATTGAGAAATAAGGAAAAATTGCCTTCAAGCAATAAAATAAGATATAAGAAATTAGGAATTGCTTCTCTATAATGTGTTTTAAATTTTATGTGTATAAAATGACTGTATTAATTTTTGTGGATGGAAAAGAATAGACTAGAGAAACTGCAAATCATTCCATAATTTAAAACAAATTTAGAATCCTTATTAAATAGAATCAATATTTCTTTTGTGAAATCAGATTCAAAATATGAATGGCAAACCACCTTACCTTGGAGTTAATTGAACTGGTATTTACATTTTAGGACAATTGGTTTTCATTTGCCGAGAAGAGACTGAGTCTCAGTTTTCCTTCAATGACGTCTTCCTTGGGCATTGAATCATAAGTGTGTATACAGGCTGCCAGCATTAAGGGGACACAAACATATCAGCCATTATTCCCGAGTAGAACTGATTTTATTTGCTCCCAGTTCTGTCCAGGACGTTAGGTTCTTGTCTTACTTAGTTAGACAAAAACATCTCTAGAGTGAAGAACTATCTGTTAGGATTTCCAAGCTGAGAACAAACATTACATTCTTTTCATTTTGGGTCTGTACACATGGAGCAACATTTTTAATCATGTGCCGTTTACCTGGGGCTTTCTTCAATATTCCATGAACTGTAATCCAGTAAAATAATAAAAGAGAGCAAATGAGAAAACACAGTAGACAAAACCTAGATAAAACTTTATATTCAAATTATGTTTTTTTGAGATGATTCTGAGCTCATCCGTCAGTTTGTTGTGGCCTTTATTAAGCTGGAAGCACTGAGAGTTGAATTTTACTTTAATTTTACCTTTTTTATGAGTTATAATTTTATCTTTCTCTTTATTTCTAAATATCCACTTCACATATTGAACTTTTATTTTCTTTAAATTCAAAAGCCAAGGCTCCTCTCAGAATCACATTTATACTATATGGGCTACAAATTAAATTTCACGTAGTGTTTCATGAGCCATTATTGCTAGAACGAACCAGAGAGAACCTAGCTTTGCATTCAATTTAAAGTTCATTAAAAAGCCTTTGCAATCCTAAATTAGCAATTGTAGATTTCATCAGACACTGCACAGTGCAGAGCAATAGAGAGGCGTTAACATTTTTTAGGTTCTATTTATTAATAGATACACACCATTATCAGTATGATCATATCTTTCATGTTATTGTAAAGCAGTGGATTTCAGACTTGGCTACACATTAGGCAACTTTTAAAATATATTCATTCCTGGCTGCATCACCTGAGAATATGATGCTATTGGTCTTAGAAGGGGTATGAACATTCGGGCTGATCATTTTGAAAGATCCCTTTTGAATGGCTATCTCAGGTTTCATCTGCCTGTGGCTCTAAATAGTAGACAAGTCAAAACAAACAAGCAAACAAAAGACAAACAGAAAAAAGATTTGAAAACAATTGGAAAATATAAATTCTTGCCCCACTGATCATCCAGGCCCCTTGGAAATTTTACTTAGACATTCTTTGCTTATCAACTTTCTCGTTATTGGGGAGTGATAATCAGGTAAAAAATCATTTGTACTATCTGCAGTTTTCTCCTTCTGTATAACTGTTTTTACTGAATTGCTTGCATAGTTTAAACTAACTTTAAGCCAAAGGGTATTTATATGAGGACTTGACTTTTGGTCTACTTTGCACAGCCCCACAACTTCTTGCTATTAACTTCATAACCTTATAAGAACAGAAGTCATAAAAGTACACTTACCTTCCAAGGGTTCTTTTGAAGGGTATGTGATTACCAAGCAACCAAAATTCTCTGAATAAGCACTCATTAGTTCTATCAGCATTTCTGTTTCAAATATAAATTTTAAGCTGCAAATAGTGATTTCCAAGCACATTTTGGATTCAGGTTTCAGGGTGAATCACTGTGCCTGTAGCAAAATCTTTTCAGGGATGGAGCTGAGCATCCAGGAGAAATCAGGAATCACCGGGGAGCCTCTTAGGAAAAGTAGAACATCACCGAACAGAACTCCCCGGAGCTGCAAAAAGTTGCACAACCTCTTTTATTTGGAATATGAACAGGGTTAAGATGAAATTCCTATTGAGGACAATAATAATATATTTCAGAATAAATAGGTATAATTATATATAAAATTTTCTCATCTCTGTTCAAAATAAATACACTTAAATACTCATTTTGAGTTAATCCATGAGAAAGAAAATACTATGTGACTTCTACCCCTTGACATTCTGATTTAATTGTTCCGCATGCAGCCTGTTCATTGGGATCTTTAAAAGCAGCCCAGGTAATTCTTATATACAGCAGCATTTGGGAAACAGTGCTTTAAATCTTACCCAGCCTGTTGAATCAGAATCTCCAGATGAGCGTGGGGTCTTGTAGTTTGCATTTTAAGAAGCACTTCAGGTGACATTTATACACACTAGAGTTTGATAACCATTGGTTTTACGATGTGACATTTACTTCCAAGAAACTTGAGCTCTATTCTTAGACGATTCTGTCCTTGGCTTCCACGACTTGTGTATTAGGTGTAAATATTTACGGCACTGTTTTTTTCTTATTTAACCGCCATCCGTGTTTATTTGCCTTGTGTAGGCTCAGGCATAGAGTGGGCATTCTTCTTTCCGCTGACTCTCCATTGGGATTGAGGTGGTACGCCAGAGCAGAAGTGATGTGTAGTTTTGCATATGCTGCTAAATAGCTCGGTGGTGTTTAATCAGTTTCTGAGGTGTAGGGGGTAAACTTCTTCAACTCTGTCTCCGAATGTCTCAGTTAAAGTGTGACAGTTACTATCTGTCGAGCCTCTGGTAGGTCTCTCAACTGAGCTTTCTTCTTATGTGAAATGGTCGTTTTTAATGCCCCTCTCTTAGGGCGGTGATTTGGATAAGGATAATACACGCTAGTCCTGTGTAATTTGTGCTACGCGAAATTTGCTTTTTGTTTGTTTGCTTTGGTGAGGGTAGTGAGGACAATTTTTTTTAATCTTCGTTCATCCACTTTTCTGCAAATTCAGTCATCTGAGTATTACAGTTGGGAAAATATTAGAAGCACCCAGTGCTTTAAAACAATAGCTATTAAAGTACATATTACTGGAAAAAAATGAATGGTTGACTTAATGGGGTAGTTGGGATTGTGTATTTCATATAGTATTGCTGTTGGCACTTTTGTTTTGGAGCATGTAAGGACGGCATATTCTGGTTGTTAATATACAATAAAGAGCAATACTGCTGATTTTCACCAAGAACACTGGCAGGCTATACCTGAACATTTCGCTACAAACTTTTCTGAAATGTGAAGTGGATCCCGGCATGAAACCTTAAAGATTTTATTGGTCCCACTGGCAGTAACTGAAAGCTATTCCTTAGATCTCGAATTACTTTGGTGGTTTGTAGTGTACTCGTAGAGGCCGGCGTTGACTTTCACTGCATGGTTTTAATATGCAGTGTAATTTTTTATTGATAAAGAGTGTGAGCTCAGATGTTTTAACTTAGCTTAAAGTAACTGATGAACCAACAGTGTAAGATTTGTTGGCGTTTTATGGGTTCTTCTTGTGTAAATTTACAATTCTTTTGTTATAAAATGTATGAAAGTTCATACAGTTTCCATAAATGCAACCCTGTCAGTATTTTATATAAGAGCTATTTGATATGTCTGATTTATTCAGTCAGGATAGATAGATAGATAGATAGATAGATAGATAGATAGATAGATAGATAAAGATGGAATAAACAGAGAGGGAACCTGGTTAACTGGTATAGAAATATTAACTTAGTTGATAATTAAAACTGAGATAAGATTATGAATGACCTGTACTTGGGCAACCATAAGTATTCACAGGTTTTCCAGAATTGTTTTATTTTTGCAATGTGTGTACTTAGAATACAATAGCATGGTCCTGGCTTTAACAAATGAGAATGTAAAATAGGAGGTTGGTCGGACTGGGTGAGTATTTTGAGAATCACCTGTATTAAGATGAGAAGGAGAGAGACAGAGACAGTGACAGAGAGATGGAGAGAAGGAAAGAGGTTTTAAAATTTCCGATCAGTGGCAGCATGATTAGACTCAATCCATTGTCTCCCTAAATGACTGCTTAGACATGCAACATTCATTTGAACATAGTTTTAAAAAACAGTTTCATTAACTCGATACCAAAAAGAAAAAGGAAGAAAAAATACAAAACCTTTCAGATATCTTCTATTTTATGGGAAGTTAAGCAAGTGAAAAGAAGTTCTGGCCTTTTTTGTGGAGTCAACATCAATGAAACATGTATTTCTGAAGATCAACACGTGCAATTTGCATTTTTAAATTCATGACTTTATACAGAGAAATGTGCTCCCTCATTCATTCACCAAATATTTATTTATATTTTATGTATTTATGTTATTGCCATGTGTCAGGTACTATTCATGGCATTGAGGATACAATAGTGACCAAAATAGGCATCTGTCGTTGTCCCTGTGAACTTCAGGAACTAGTGTGAAGTTGTATCTGTGCATGGGGGAGGGGGGTAGGTACCAACCCAAAGGCAAGATGTGAATTGAAATTGTAAGTTTTCTTACCAATGAAGCTGATTTCTGACATGCTGGAAGAATGGTGTGCATTTCTTCTACAATTTTCATGGTCTTTGTCTAGTTCTAGTCTTTTTTTATAAGCTTAGGGAACTTTAATATGTCTCTATGTAGTCATATTTGGTTTCGCAATGCTTTATGATTCTCTTGGAGTCAAAAGTTTATTATCTAAATTGATCTTGGCTGGGTTAATTTAGAAGTAGTTTGTTTAAATATCGAGGATATTGAAAAAGAAAAAAATGAATCACACAAACACACATCCAGGAAGACTGAGTGGAAACCACACTTTATCTTCAGAAAAGCTTATTGCCCATCTAAGAGCAAATTTGAAGCTTTATTTTGAGACAATAAGAGGAGCTGAATATAGATTCATCTTAAGGGATTTAAAGTGCAATTCCTTGTCACAATTAATGTAACTCTTTCTCTTGCTTCCACATGTCTATATGCCATTATAGTTAAACTTTGGTTCTCCCTGTGGAACCAGGAACAAACATTTTCTTCGTAGACCATGTATGGCTTGTGCATATGAGTACTACTTATAGGAATGTTATATATTTACTTTGTCTTGATCAAAATTAGCAAGAAAGCAGTGGTTCCAGGATATATTAACCAGTATATTTAGGTCCCTAACTCATTTCTCATATATGACTCTCCTGCTGGTAGAATTATGGACTCTGATTCTTATACATTTATTTGTACCCTATCACCTTGATGTCTAGGAGGTTTTGAGTGACTAACTGCCTTCTATAGTACATTTTCAGTCCTGTTTTGTCTTGAATTGTCCAAAATGGAAAGGAAGAATTACATCCCATGTGGTTGTTCTATTGAGAATAGAGATTTAAAAGTACTTAGTTCTTTGAACAGATTTTTCTTTGAAGTCCTATTTTATGATGAATGGTACTCAGTCTTATTTTAGCATTGAAAATAATAATATATACTACTTACCACTTAGTACATATAAGTGGGTCTTTGGGAAAACCTTTTGACCTCATTTAAGGAATCAACACTGAGTTAGTGAAAAGTCTGTGTCTACGGTAGTTCCTATCTAGAGAGGTGGAACACCTTGCAGATTTGCCATCTTTCTGCTTGCCGTTGATTTGGAATGTCTCATTTTGTTTGTGGCAGGAGACTGCAGTCCCAAATGTTTAGATTAGAACAATGCTCTGATACAAATGTGGAAAGTCGCTAGAGAGCCAACACTGTGATGTGATAACAGGTTATTGCAAAAGAGAATGAATGAATTTTGCAAAATAAGCAAGATTGTATCCTAAATAAAGATGTACTACCTACGGGCCAAAACTTACTAGGAACACTTTCCCATTTACACCTTTCCACCTGTGTCATACTCTCACTGGGAGGCAATTGTTTGGTCACTAGAGACATTTGTTGTTGTTGTGAGAGAGAAAGTAGCTATGGTGTTCACTTTTGAATAGCACTGTGTATGAATTAGGACTATGATCTTGTTTGGGTAGAACATTGCATTAAATTTCTTGGATTTGTATCAGGATATAACAAAGTGCATTCATCAGCTTAGGAGGTTTGCTCACTTCTGCATTCAGCGTAAGTTTGGTTTCCCCAAGTCTACAATTAAGCAACAAGACACAATAACAGCCTTTGAATTTTTATGGCAATTGGCTGGATGCTGAATTGTAATTAAACCAGTGGAGATGATGAATTACTTACAGAATTAAACTGTGCAGACTAGCCAACATAAAGCAAACACTCTATGGTTTCCTCTATTGATGTGTGTATATATATAGATAGATAGATATATCTATATCTATCTATATATGCTATATACCATATGTGCTACATAGTCCTTTGAAAATACACAAGTATCTCAGATAATTGAACAACTTCCAGGAGACTGCCTTCCCGTCTTCCAGTTATAAATTAACTAAACTTATATACCATATTTTTTTTCTGGAGAACAAGAACCCTACTTCCTCACTCTGTATCCTCAAGCGCTGAGTGGTCATTGCTGGTAGTAACTATTCAGTCAATGCAGTTGAAAATGTTCCTTAAATGGGAATTCTGCTTCTTTCACTCACAAGTTAAAAAGAAAAGTATACATAAAAGAGCAATGGATTTGCTAAATATCTGTCTTTGTGGGCACTTATCGCACAAAAGCTTCCCATTCTGAAAAGTATTTTTGTCTAAAAATACTTTAGAAGCAAGGCTGTATTTATATTTTAAAAACAAATAAGCTTTTAAAGCCATGCCCATTTGGAAAAGAGTGAGAAAAGGGTCTGTATCCTGGGTGAAAGGGTTCTGCCTCTTCCCCACGCTGGCCTGACGCAGCATCCTGAGTGAGAGCGAGGACCGGAAACAATCTCTGCTGCCAGCTACCAGGCTAGACCCCTGCTTCTGGGACAGTGAACCACGGCTTTCTGGCAGTGGTGCCTATGAGACTGGGCAGAGAAATTTTTCATTTACTTACACGGAATTGACCAGAATGGGTGAGAAAAAGCACAGGAGAACAGCAATACTGAGAAATTCTTTGTAAGACTCCAAACCATTTTATGAACAACTCCAATCTTCTTTATCTAAACTTTTGTGATCAAACTCATCTCACATGACTTCAACAACCTTCCCTCAGGAACTCTAGTGGCTCCTTGTACTCTTTATTTAGAAGGGCGTGCACTTTTCCTCTTTATAACGTCAGTATCATGGGACAGCGGTCTCATTTCTAGGGTGCACAATAGTCAGGGAGGGTAGACTAATTTCAGTCTCAGCTGCTACCTTGAGTCTACATGTTTTACTTCCACTCTGTTCCTCAGTTCTATTAATTTTTGTGGTTAAGAATTGCCAACCACCCTGGAGCTCATCCTGCTTTCTCTTCTTGTTTTGTTTCTTCTTCTACAAAGACTAGCTCATCTCTAAAATTTCTTCAGAAATGACCAACTCAACTCTCTTATGCTGAGATGGAATGACTTCCCTTCTCTGTAAACATCTAAATCCCACATGTGATCAGTACCACCTGTATTAGTTTTGTGCGGCTACTGTAACAAAGTATCAAAAATTTGTGGCAACAGACATTTATTCCCTCACAGTTCTGGAGGCCGGAGTCTGACAGTAGTTTCTACCGTGGCCATTGTTTTATTTCAGGAACCACAACTCTATGCCGTAGGCAGGCATATAAACTGTACATGGAAGAGAACTTTGGCTCAAGGAGATTCGGTAGCTTGCCCCGGGGAGTAGGAGGTGGCAGTAAGGACCACCTGTTCTTATCCAGTGCCTTGTGCTACAGTGAAAAAGGCAAAGGTTTTGAAGTCTGTAAACCTGGTTTGATTCTAAGTCAATTCTTAAGGCTCATGGAAACATCACTTAACTATGTTGACGCTCATTTAACAAAATGAGGTAACTAACCCACCTCAAATATTTGTTATGAGCATTAAACAGGATCATGTGCTAAAAAGTTTGTCTCTTAGTAGGAGTTAATTGAACGTGAGTAGTTTTTGAACTCTTACCCTCTAGAGGATCTAGGGTCTACTCTGGGTTAGTGATAGGGCCGTTCAGCCAAGTCAGTTATTTCTGGAATTCGCCCAAGCTCAAAAGATGCAGGTGTTTACTTTAGCTCTGGGTCATCAGTTTCCCCAACAAACATGGGTTTTTTTTCACGATGCAGGATTGGGATTTAGTTACGGTAGACTCTTTTTTTGAGGGGGAGGGGGCAGTAAACTAGGTTTATTATTACTATTTTTTTAATGGAGGGACTGGAGATTGAACCCAGGACCTTGTGCGTGCTAAGTATGCGCTCTTCTGCTGAGCTCTGCCCTCCCCCAGGGTAGACTCTTATTTGTTCCCCATACCTCCAGAACAGTTGAATCATAAACACTTTGAAGAGTGTTCGACAATATTGACTGGTTAATGTATTCTTAATTGGTGTAAGAAAAGTAATTTGCTACTTTTTAAACCACTATTAAAACACTTGTTTTCAGGCTTTCATTGGTTTTAATTATATCATTTCTATTCTCTTATTGTGGTTGGCGTTTCTTTATCATTTAAACACAGGAGAACCCTATGAAGGCATCTTGTGATATTACATAGAACTGATTTCACACAGAGTCAGTCAAAGTTGATCTCTCCCTGCTCTTTGACATCTGTATTTTGAAGGTGCTTCCCTCACGAGGATGTGTAATAACCAGGCTGGCTGTGAGTAGTTGGTTCTTAACTTCATTCATCTGTGCTTTCTATAAAGAGTTTTGAGTGGAAATAATATTATTTCTTAATTCTGCTTTTACTTTTTGTGATGTTGGTGCCCATTTGCAGTTAGATCCAGGCCTCAGCTCAGTGATAAATTGCAAAAGTTTGAATTTGGAAGCATCAGGAACACAGAAGTACAGACCCTGAAAGGCGGAGACCACAAATGAGTTTTCTTGACCTTGACTTAGCGGCCATCAGGAATTTCTGTTGCCCAGCGTGACTCTGGTAATGCGTTTCTAATGAGAAGAGAAGAAAGGGATGAGAGAACCTGGGCGGGGCTCCACTCCTTGATTTCCCCTTAGCGTGTGAAGAAAAATGAAAGCAACAAGAGCAAATCGGTAGAGATTTCTTTAAAATGTGTTTCTTCATTTTTTTTTTAAGCCAGAGATATTTTTATCTCAACCCAGCAAGCATAATTGGAAGAAAATTAGAGCATGTAAGGAATTGAATTAATCCATGGATTAAACCCATCCATTTGGGATAGCATGGTTATTATGGATCTAATCCGAAAATCAGTGTTGGCCGTGCGGCTGTGTAAGCTCAGTGCGCTGTGCTGAATACTGAGGATGCCGGCGCTCCTTTCTGTCCTCAACTTGGAAACTTCTTGGTGACATTGATCACCCAGTAAACTCAGAGACAGTTGTTACGAGGCATGCTTTCTCTCATCTCCTTGCCAAAAAAAAAAAGTCTGTTTTATTTTTAGGCTTTGAAGTAGCTCTAGGAGTTGTTCAACAGTTAATGAGTGTCATACGGTGACAACAACAGTTACCAAGGATGAGTCTGTTCATTTTAAATGGCTTGGAGGATCTTTCAGGGATATTCAGTTCTCAGTATGTGGCTTCCAGTTCAGACTTACGGACATGATGTACAGTACTGTGTTTGAATCAGCCACAGAGAAGCAAAACTCCTGGCATTTTGGACACACTGAGATTTGTAAATTTGACTTGAGTAGGTGGTGCAACTATGGCTTTAAAACAGTTGCAAATCATCTCATCATGGCTTTTATCTTTTAAAAAGTATTCATAATAATATACATATATGGGAAATATATGTGTGTATATACATAATGTGTTTCATTTGTAATAAACAAATGGTTTTTTTAAATGAGTAATACTTGGGATAGGAGAATAAAGGAGTAGATTTCACAGTAATTCAGACATGACATTGAAATCCATATTTTGACATTCCCAGAGTGCCACGTTTATTTTAGTAAAGAGTCAAATTTGCAGATCACTTGCTTAAATTCAACTATAATGACTCAGGTTAATGTCTGTAAGCACTGGAGGGTGACTTATAGTAGTAAAGAGCTATATTGGCTTCATTTAACTAATGAACCTAAAGTGAAATGTACCTTGGTTTTACTACAACTGAGTGCTCAGTAATTATTATCACATTCCATAATTGAGGTTACCATGAATGGTCTTAAGATCAGAGACAATCTGTGTTGTAAAAAAGTCTAAGTTAAAGCTACTGTTTTTATTGTTCAACTTTCTTTATAAATAAGCTACACAGAAATAATTGGACTGAATGTAAGTTCATACTTTCACAGATATTTTCATATATATCTTATGAAGAGATCTACTTTCTGGAGATTAAAAGAAGTATAGAAACACCTATAAGAGAGTTTATAGAAAACGAGTGTTAGCTGGCAAATTACACAGTGTAGTTTTACATAGAAATATGAAGACACATTTAATTTGAAATACCAAATTACTGAAATAGTGGAAGGTTGATATAACATTTTATTCTCCTTAATTAATTAAGAGTTCATACTTATTAATGTTTTTTTATTACCTCTGGTAACTGTTTTGTCATCGGTACCAAGTCATCTGTATTTTAAATGTAAAGAAGGGCATTTTCTAGTGCTATTTTTTAAAGATGGCATCTTTCACTTAAAAATTGGTAAATGAAGTGAATAGCATTTCACAAAAGAGAGTATCCAAATAGCCAATAAGCTTATGAACAGACTCTCAGAATCATTACTTATTGGGACAATGTGAGTTAAAACGATAAGGTGATGCCCCTCTGCTGTGACTTGAATGGCTAACATTAATAACTTGAGAACCCCAAGTGTTGGCAATGCTGTAGAACAAAAACAACAAAAACCCACTTTCATATGTTGCTACTGGGATGCCAGTTGGTACAACTCTTTAGGAAAACTTTTTGAGAAGGTCTACTCATGTTAAACATGCGTATATCTTAGAGAATAGCAGTTCCATTCTTGAGTACACAGCCAAGAGAAATGAGTGTTTATTTCTATTAAACAGACAGGTATGAAAATGTTAATAGCAATATTATTAATAATAGCCCCAAACTGTAACACCCTAAATGTTATAATTATAATATAATTAATAATTACATTAATTATAAATTATATTATATAAATTATAATATAATTATATATAATCAGATCATTAAATACCACACAACAGTGAGACTAAACACAATAGAATACGGCTAGATCTCACAGACATAATAAGAAGCAAAAGAAGCCAGGCACTAAAGGGTACATTCTGAGTGATTCAATATATATGAAACTGAAAATCAGGCAAATCTGGTTTTTGATGACAGAGGTCAGAATGGTAGCCACCATTGAGGAGAGATTATTGATTAGAAGGGATACCAGTGAGTCTACTGCGGTGAAAAAAAATGCCTTATATCTTGAGCTGGTATCCGTGTGTGTGTATGTTTTTGTGTCTGGATGCAGTGTTTGTGTGTGTGTGTGTTGTGTCTATGTGTGTATGTGTATGTGTGTGTGTATGTCTGTGTGTAGGTGCATGTGTCTACGTGTCTATCTGTGTATAAGTGTTGTATGGCTGTGTATATGTGTGTGTATAATGAAGCTGTAGGAGAAACCTTAATATTTGGATGCTTTAATAAAGTGTAAGTTCTATTTCAATAGAACAGAAAAAATGGGGTATAAACATGTTCCTTTTCACTACATTTTGATAAGTTTTGGTATGAGAAATAGTTTTTTTTTTCCAAAATTCAAGTTTAACTTCTCTTCTAAAATGTTAAAATGTTTTGACTTTGCTGTAATAGTTCAACTCAGAACCAAAAACTAAACATGAAGTCTTCACTTTCCCATTGGATGTATTAATTTTGGTCCTACTTCATGATTTTAACTTTCTTATTAGTCAATGCTTACTGTATTTTAATCTATTCTCCCTCATCTTTAATAGCAAAAAATTAAAACTTCATAGGTCTTATCTATTCACTATCAGAGCTCTGTATAAAGAAACCATCTTATTTCAAATAGCCTGTGTGCTGAAAGATGGTGCGGTTTTTTTCTCTCTTCGTGAACGATTTCATTACAGGACATAGGTCTTTTATTGACATAATGTGTTTTGTCAAGCATCAGAAACATCCATCCATTGGCATACTGCAGCTGCTGTTTCTCTGACATTTTATGTCCTTTGGGACCAATGAGCAGCTCTCATTGGTGTGTCCCTTGGTAGCTTTATATCGGTGTAATTAATTCTCATCTTAAATCTTTTCACCTGCTGTCAGCCAAGAACTAGCTATGAAAAGCTGATTTGCCGAAGTTGGTAGATCTATGATGACAGAAGTGATGCAGCTGAGTCTCAAGCTCTCCCTTTTTTTTTCTGATTATCCAGCCTGTGCCCGGGCGCAGAAGCCAGTCACATACATCAAGGGGCACCCTCCACATTAGAGGGAGGGATGAATGTCTACAAAAGTGAGGATCTCAAGTCCCCAGATGGAAGATGTAAAGGCATCTTTTCTCTCTTACTGTAGTTGATCTGTCATGTATCTTCATGAAAATCCTAAAGATCCATTATTATGCTAGTTTGTGGAGTGAATAGGGGACAGTACCAGAAAAGATGCAGATACCTGCATCACTTGTAATGCCTGGTTTAAAATTAAGCAGATCATTGGGTTTGCAGTTTGCTTGAAAGATTCAATTTCACATTCTTAAATACCAGAATTATATACCATATTATTCCTTTCCTATTTGTCTGCCATATAGGTTAACTTTTAAGTTATTGATAGCTAAATATAATGATAGGAAGATAGTTATTTTTTTTGTTAGAACACAAATTTCTCTCCTCTTTGCCCCAAGTCCTTGGACCCAATTTTGATGGCAGCCTTCCCACTGCTACCCAAGGCTTTCACAAGGGACCTCTGGGCTAATTTGTGCCATCTTCTCAGTTCATCAGTTGAGTCTATTTAGTTTTTCTTAAGAAAGATAACTGCCTGTGAAGGAGGGATCTTGGCTGTTTTTCTGTCATCTGCCACACCCCCCCCACCCCATGTCTTGTTGCCTTTCTCTGAACAATTTAATTTGTCACCAGTTAATTTAATACCTCAGTTAATGTAAGAACTCAGGGGTAGTAGATGAGTTTCTTAAACTCTGAGCTTTGCTTTCCTTTCCTCTCAATTCTGGATATGTCTCCCTACCCTAAGGCTTATTATGAGGAATAAATGGGTACAAAGCATTTGGCATAGGCAAGGGCACAGTGGCTGCTATGATGTCTTTGTTCTATTTTTAATTGATAACTACTCAAGATGCCCTGGGGAGTAAGCCTCACAGGAAGGGAGCTAAAGAAAGGATAAAGAGGTTATCCATTCTTTGGATGTGGAGCAACAGGTGCACGATGCCTAGACAAGCAGAGGTTGGGAAAAATAGGTAGAGTGGAAATCCTATTAGTAAAAACAAATCAGGTAGACTTAGCTCTGCACAGGGGTAATTATATTTTAAACGTTCATGTTGCACTTCCTTTGGTAAAATAGACCTTTGTTCATCTTAAATCGATTTAGTTGTGTTACTCTCTGAAAGCTTATAAACTGTTCTCGAATGGTTAGAAGTATAATTTAATGGAAATATTACTGGTAGAATGCAATTCTGCCTAAGATACCTCTTAATAAGTATTGATAAAACTCTCCAAACACATAACAGTATGGTTGTGATACTTA
This sequence comes from Vicugna pacos, assembly GCF_048564905.1. NCBI lineage: Eukaryota > Metazoa > Chordata > Mammalia > Artiodactyla > Camelidae > Vicugna > Vicugna pacos. The sequence continues at coordinate 65,896,818 of NC_133000.1, read as the reverse complement.
AGAGAAGTTAAGAGGATTTCACATTAGTGTTATGGTTGGAACAGGGATTCCCCCGTTGTGACAGTCTTTCTTGAGTTGATCACAGCACGTATATATATATATATATATATATATTTTTTTTTTTCTCCCAATGGCCTTTCACCATTATAAGAAAGCTAGAGGATTAACAGAAACTAGGTTGGAGTACATTATCCAAAAAGCCCTACATAGCACAGGGAGGACCTGCTTTGGCAGACGTCCAACCTCAAGTCCTTTGGAAGAGCCAAAGCTGACAGAGAAATGAATAGTTTGGTTGGACATGATTTCTTTATCACAATTGCTTAGTTTGGGTTTGGTCCAAGAATATTTCCAACTAAAGAAGTTTTAAGAAAATGACAAAAGAAGTGAAACCTCATCTTTCACTCCTGACAGTCTGACACACAGTATTCTTAGTGGATTCAGGCTTCATTGAACTTTTGAAGGTTTCATGTGTCAGCAGATATTTTTCCCAAGACAAAGGCTTTGGTTAGACGCTGAAAACAAGAGCATCTTCAAGTTATGGTTCATCTCTTCATCACTTTGACTTTGCAAGAGCCTTGCCTACAGTTCCTGGTGTATAGTAAGCACTTAATCAGAGCGTCTTGACTGAGTGATTGAATGCGTAACGGAATGAAGACGAGGAGATTGACCTACAAGTTGTTTAGATCATCTGTATTCTATACATTTGTGCATAGTAACTAATTTTTAGTCTCTGGTTCTCTTTTTTATTCTTTTGATCACCAAGACCATAGCTGACATCTATGAGACCAAAGAGTAAAGATGTTTCTCAGGATACTATGTTTGCTAGGCAACTGCACTCTTTTCTCTGTTTCATATAAACTCATGCTCAGGCAGCAGCTGGGTCCTGATGGCATCCAGGATGCTGATTAAGGTTACAGGAAGAAAGGCAGGCAGTGTAACTTAATAGAGCATCCTTACTCAGACCTTCAGAGGCTAAATTTAACCTCTTATTTCTCCAGTTCCTTGCTACTAAGAGAGAAAAAATGAATTAAAATGAAAAATAAAAGATTAAGTGCATCTTCAAAGAAGAAAGTGCCAAACCAAGTAATAGCATTAGTAATGATGAAATTGTGTCCCTGAGGCTATAACGGACAGAAGGAAAGCACATAGCTTGTCTGTGCCTTGCTCTTTTGAATAATGTGTCATATTTTTAAATGTAGAAAAGTCCCAAATAATTAATCAGTGTTTACATTTAAGAGAATAGTTCATCTTTAAGGTTTATTTAATATTCTTTCATTTATGTTTCAGACACTTCAAAGCTTCTTTTGTTAATTTATTTGTTGGAAGAAAAACTTCACCTCCATCAATTAAAGGAGGGAGCCAGAAAAATGAGGTGAGGGAGTGGGGGTTGGAAGCTAGATTATTAAATGAAGTGACTGTGGCCTGAAAATGGCCAGTATTCCAGGTACGCACTGAGAAACCAGGCCCATGATCCTGAGAGAAAATTATAACCAGAGATTAACTCGTGTGCATATTTGGAAATGGCCACTTAAAGTTCTTAGAACAACTGAACAGGAATGCTCTGGTCATCCTTTTACAAAATTCTTTAAGGATGAGAGGAGGAAGCAGGTGAGATGTGACCTTACACATGTTTCTTTGAAAGAAGGTAAAATGATTTTGCATAATTTTTAAAACCTGCTCATTTAGTCAGAACTGATAAAGAAGTTGAGCTTGCCAAAGTAACAATTATACTTCACATTGCAATGGAGACATTTTCCCCATTGTTAACAGTGATTGTCTTCATGTTGTAGGAATAAAGATAAAATTTTAAAATATACTTTCTGTGTGTGAATATGTATGATTTTTATTTTCTGATAAAAATAATAATTATAAGTAATACATTAGATTTCCCTGTTTTAACTGAAAGTTTTGTAATGAGACATCTATACAATAGAATAACATTTAATGCATGAGGGTACAAGAAAGTTAATGAAGTACAAAGATAGTATATTTTTCTTTATTAAAATATGCAAAAATCATGCTGAGATAAGCTGAATTTTTTCTAATTCAATCAAACTAAAGTACTGTTCATGCTCTGTAATTTTTTTTCAACTCTCTGTGGCTGTAGGGCTTTCTATATAGTTCTGTTTTCATAAATGACATATCAAAATGGTGACCCAGGTGATTATAACTTAGGGCATAAATTGATACTATATTACTTGTTAGACAATTATATCATTTCACTTCTTGATGGATTTTTAATCCCCCCCCCCTTTTTTTTTTGCTATGTTAGGTAGGGGAGGGAGAGCAAAAAACTTCCAAAAGTCAAAGAGGTAAACATTAAACAAAACTCCTTAAATCTGCCTTTAGATTTCAGGTAAAAGTAGGCCAACCTTTTTCTAGCCCTCACACTAATGCCAGAATAATCAGGATTTGAATTCATCTGTGTTAAATTTAAGCAATTGTTCTTCTCTGTGGCTAAGAGAGCTTCCCCTGCTCTATTTAATGACCCACCACCCACCTGTCAGCACGACACTCCTTAGTTTCCTTCTCAAGCCATCCTTGAATTCTGCATACTCAGGTACATGGCAACTCTTCATCCCAGCTCTCACCTAGTTCACACCTTTTTTCTTGGAAAAGTGCTTAGGAGAAATCTACGTAAGGGAGTGTTACCCCAATGGCTACATTGTCCTCTTCCTCCAGCTGCAACTGGTTCATATCTTGGGCGAGCTGCCTAGCAGCCAAACACATCCTTGGTCAGTCAACGAGGGGAGAGGATTAGCAATGTGATAGCCCTCATTTGGCTTCATTCATCTGCTTTTGTGTCTCCAGTCTGCTCTTCCCTTGTCTCCAGTGCTTCTTAAAATACAAGGTTAAGGGCAGCCTCAATTACCTTGAGTCACATCCCTAGTAGCTGGAGTGTCACAGAAGAATTCCAGGTGGGAATCTCTGAGCTGATGGTGATTCTCTGTGATTAGCCTTCTGGGGTGCCATATTTTTCAAGTAATGAGCATTCTTCAAAGACCTCAGACTTGGACACACTTAGTAAACCTACCTTTCGTCTTAAAATGACCTCCTGAGTACTTTTCCTTTACTTCCATTTGTTTCCGAGACTCATGATTCACTCTACACTTGTACCTCCTCATCACAATCCTATTATTGGACTTTTCCATAAACGTTGTTGCTTAATATAGACTCCCACTTTTGCCTGCTTTCCACCAGCCCAAATATCAGTATCCAGACCCAGTAGCGAAGTCAGCCTTCCTCTAACCCTCTTGTAGGGTTACACACTAACCCCTTCCTTCCTTTACTTGACATCCTGGGCTCCCTCTTCATGTTAGGAGATCCCCACTTTGTTGGTACAAATTGTTATTGTAAGAATAACGGGTAACTGTCAAGGAGACTCATACGTCTATTTAGTTTTGTTTTGTTTTGTTTTTAACTTGTTCATTACTTGTAAATCACATTGCTGACTGATAGTCATCAAAGCCATTTTGGAGACACAAAGACTTATGTGCAAAAGTTCATTGTATTATTATTCATAGTCAGTGCCAAACTGGAAACAACCCAAACATCCATCAACTGGTGAATGGACAAGCAAAATGCAAGATATCCATACAGCAAATGATATTGAACAGTAAAAAGAAACATATTTCTGATTCCCTTAAGTCAACCTCAAAAACATCAGGCTAAGTGAAAGAAGTCAGAGCAAAACACCCCTCATTATGATTCCATTTATATGAGATTTCTGCAAAAGACAAAATTATAGCCACCACAAGCAGATCACTAGTTATCTAGGGGCAGGAATAGAAGAGAGGGTTGATTGTAAAGAGACCGGAGGAACTTACAGGGATCATGGAAGTGTTCTAAAACTAAATTGTAGTTTTGATGGCATGATTATTTAAATTTACTAAAACTCAGTGGACTACATCCTTAATGGGTAAATTTTATGGTATATAAATTCTCTTTTAATAAAGATGTTAAAAATGGTGCAGATACGTTATTTTTTAAGTTCTCAAAACTATGCTTTTGCATAGGTCCATTTTACATTGTTTTTTCAGCTCCAGTTCTTCGGACAATGTTTCTTAATGTGCACACAACTCACCTGGGGATCTTGCTAAAATGCAATTCTGGGTCAGTGGTTCTGGGGTGGGAACTGAGACTCTGCATTTACCAGCTCCCAGATGATGCTCATCGGACCTGGATTCTGGGGACCATGCTTTTGTAGGACGATTTTAGTTGTCTCTCCTCTTTCTTGGTCTGTAAGGATTACTTGACTAGCATTATAAATAACAGAAACATTCATCATTTCATCCACCAGCTAACAATACAGGAAGAACTTGTTTGATGTAGATTCTGTAGCTGTGTCAGTATTCAGGTCCTCTGACCTTTAAAATACATGTTGTTGCTTGTAATGCTCTCAGTGGCCCTTTAAATTAAGCCCAGTGATCATCAGTCATCTTAGTTCCCCTGATTCCTCATCAAAGCCCTGTTGTTAAGATTGTTTTAGGAACAAGTGGCTCTGAAGATAGAGTTTTGAAGGAACAGCTTACCTACATACACTTTTCCATTAGTGGTAATGTACCTCAAACACCTGAAACCTTTATTTTAATTTTAAATATATCAGTTTCTAGAACAGTTTATGCCAAGTCAATTGGGAATTTTCTGTTTCATGGCCAAACAGTGTTTAAGGTTCAAATGCCAAGGGCATTGTAATGGCGACTTAGAGGGAAAGCGTGGCATGGGAGAAAGGATGCTGGTCTAACATTCAGGAGATCTGGGTACAGGTTCTGCTGCTGTCTGTATGTACCACCGTGAAGACGGTACCACACCTGTCTTCACCTGTAAACTAGAAATGTTTTTGCCGTGGACCTCTCCCCTTTGGCAGTCTATTGAAGACTTTGGGCCCCTTCTAAGAAAAGCATTTTGAAATGCACAGAAAAAAGATCCATAGATTGCTAAGGAAAGCAATTATATTGAAACACATTATTCAAAATATAAAAAATGATATAGTGATGTATGTATTTTTCAAATTCACATATTGAATAAGACACAGGGGCAAATCTGAATAGTGATGAGCATAAAGATTTTGAGATCCCTGCAACTACTTACAAAATATAAATACCTGTAATTTCTGTAGGTAACAAAATGTTAGGTATTGATAATACCACTGTGGTTCACTGCTTATGGGCACATAAGTGGAAGAAAATGTTAAAAGTCCAATAAAAGGCTAATGAAAATGAAGATGCATTATTTCCCATTTTAGTTTGCAAATCCTCCGTGCCCTGTTTACTAACTGCTTGGGAGTCTGTGGTCCCCAGACTAAGAGCATCTTCCCTAGAATGTCTCCAAGATCTGAAATTCAGCAATTAACTGATGCTGATTTGAGTAATAAAATGGTTTCCAATCATGTAACAATGTTAAATAATTCAGAATACTATCACATCTTTTCCAGAGAACAACCCTCCTGGGGAAGTAGAGTGTCTTTTAATCTCTTTTACTGTAGATGAGGGACCTTAGATAAAGTTGAAGTGGTTTAGCAGTCATATAACTGGTTAATGATAAATCCTTTGGTACCAGATCTCACAGTCTCCAGGACCCTTTTTCCTATCATCCTTCAATTTAGGAAATTAAATAACGAGTTTACTTGCTCATCTTTCACTGTGTAATTCGAACATTAACAAAATTACTTGTTAGAGACCTTCAAATTTCAGACTAAAAGATAAACTTAAATATTTAGGCCAGTCCTTTCATTTTATGGATGAAAAAGCGAGGCTCATAGAAATGAAGTGTCAGGCCCAAGGTCACACTTTTAGACGATGGTCGAGGCTCTTCCATGTTTGCTTATCAGCTCCCCATCATGGAAAGGACAGGGTTCAGAGATTTCTCTGAAAATCCAAGAAAGTCAGAAGTAATTTGAGAACAGTGCATTTTAGAATCTATACAATAAGCATCTGTGCCTGTAGGAACGAACAGTGAACCAGCCTGAAGAAAGACCCCCCCTTTGAGGGCTGGTTAGTGATATCCACAACAGCTGAGCAGATTTGGGATAATGCGAAGAGGATGCTGCGAGACAGAGGTGAACAGAGCTAGGATGAGAGAGGCTGAAGTCACGGGGACAGACGCCTGCTAAGGAGACAGGAGGGGATTGCTAAACCACCGGGCACAGCAGGGATGATGTGGACATCAGTGTTGCTAGGCTGCCCAGTGAGTGCGCTGTATCTAATGCAAGTGTCGACTGAAGTAAATGCACAGCCTAAAAGTTGGGAGTTATGTTTTATTTGGCGGGCATTTCTGAAGACTCAATCCCTTCAAGCCTGGGATGACAGCCTCTCAGATGGCTCTGAGGGACTGCTCCAAAGCGGTAGGGGAGGAGCTATGACATATAGGAGCTTTACAACAAAGACCAGGTAGTTGGAACCTTAAAAGATTACTTGTTAACTGAAGAAAACCAGACATCTCAAGTTAAAGAATTTAGTGCTTTTCTTTGTATGGGAGGGAGCAAACATTTGGGCTCATTGAATTCATTCCTTTGACAAGCACCTAGCTATCTAGGGCCGGTAGCCTGTCCTTTCTTATTCTGAGTCCCCTCAGGGTGCACCATTGTGAGTGGCTGCAGAGGCTGGGCTGCAGGCTTGTCTTCACTGAGGGGTAGCAGCAGCCACTGATGACTTGATGGCTTCATCATTCTTTGTTTACTGATATGGTTGCAGTATTTTTCATTCACATAATGAACAGCATGTAAAGTGAACTATGGCGTGTTCACTTGAGATGAATTTTGAGAAGGACAGAGTTGTGACTATTATAATGTGTACATTTGGAAGGTAATGATGAAGTGGGATTTTTGAAGTTACGTCTGATTGTGTACAACGACCAAATGCCTATTATACAATGTAAATACTGTAGGAATACAAAAGTGATTAAGATGTAGATTTTGTTTTCAGGAAGCTTACAAAATCTAAATTAGGCGAGAGGTCAAGCTCTCCGTTCAAATGTAAATTCTACCAATTCACTAGCTAATTGACTAGTTGTGTGACCTTAGGGAGCTTCTTCCTCTACAAATTTTGAATCATAATGAAACACCATACAGGACTAGTGTGAGGACTCAATGAGTGTATTGGATAGTCAGCCTTGTGTGTTGGATCGATAACACCATGACCCATTTAGCCAAGTGTTAATTTCACTTAGTGTAAGAGTCCTAGACTCTCGATGAACTTTTCATGCTCCGTTATATTAAAAATCCTTTAGTCTTATCATGCACCTTGAATGAATCTTTTACCCTAGATCCAGGGTGCAAAATTGTTCTGAGCAGTTGCTGCTTTTTTATAAGTCCCTTTACCTGTTTGACTTTGCTAGTTTGGGTCATCTTGACTGGTGTCAACCCTCTGCACTCATTGGTAGGATAATTGATAAATTGTGAATTAGAGAGGACAGATAAGGTTGGTTTTTTTCATTATTGTGAGTTTTGCTATTTTTAGATTTTATGATAAGCTCTTCAGATCCTGCACCTGGGACAGCCAGGTGTGTGTGTGACGACGTCTATAGATATGATGCGAGGCTAATGACTGCTGTGGTGATTATTGGCCAGTGTAAAGAGGCACACGGCTAAATATTTTTAATCATGATTTCTGAAAACAAAAATAAAAACCTGGAGTGTAAACTGAGCTCTTTTTTCTATATGAAGTATTTTTTTCCAACTATGTACATTTTCATCAATTCAGTTTGACATATTACTTCACTGTAAATATATAAAATAGGTGAAAAGATTTGCCTGAATTGTGAAAATACAGGCATCACTGTCACACTTTTAATATAGGACATATGCTCGAGTGAAATAGCGTGGGATCAATTCTCCAATCGATCAGAAATCAAGAACTCCAGAGGGCTTTAAAATTGCACACAAATTTTATCTGCATTCTGGTAACTAATTAGAGTGGGAGAGAGTAAGATGAGTTAATAGCAGAGTGTCCAAGAATTGTAGCGAGGACCAAAATATAATTTCCTGTGATACAGGGGAAAAAAGAAATTGTGAATTACATTGTGCACTGAATTACTATATTTTATGAATGTGTTTTCCCTATATTAATAGTGAACTATGAAAAAGTAGCATAAGCTTTGGGTTTTCCTGTTTGATATCCAGACATTGCCGACTTCATCCAGCTCATATACTCAAAAATTTTACCTGGAAAAATTTCTAAAGGAATAAATTAGCGTCATATCTTATCTGTTTAGACACCAACCTCACAGTAGGTATTTCCAGGCAATAGTAGGTATATTGCAGGGTCATGCCTTCTGACAAAAAAGAGTGATGGCAAATTAGAGCCTCAAACCACATTTTTATTACTAATAGTTCATACTTTCTGTTAGCAAAAGCTGATTTATCATACTCTTCATCTGGGGCGGAGACAATTTTTTAAATAATTTATTAAGGAATCTTAACTAAATTTCTTGTTGTAATTTTAAGATATAGAAAATAATAAATTAAGAGCTTTATAAAATTAAGCATGAGATTACAAATTTTTTATTCGATTAAAAACACATCACTTGGTTTCCAAATAATGATTAAGGGAGAAATGTTATAAGTAAAAAAGCACAGAAAGAGAGAAATGTGGGAGAACAGGAAAAAAGAGGAGGAATAGGGGTGAGACAGACAGTCAGTAGAGTCACAGATATGCATAAGTCCCGGGAAACGGTGTTCTTTTATGTAATTAATTATACTGAAAATCATTTGAGCTATGACTTGCTAATTACTATTTATTTTTGTACATCTTTGTTCCTTAATTTATTTCATTCATTCCATAAACATATATCGTACCTACGAGATACGAAGCACAGTACTAAGCTCTGTGAAGGAGAACAAGGTAAAGCATATTTCTTGCTCATTAGCCACTATTTGCAGCTTTTTAACTGCACCAACCTTAAAACCTTACATTCTTCATTCAGAATGGATTACCAGACATAAATCATTCCTGGGCTCTTCCAGCAGCAGTTTCATCAGTAAGTAAACATTTGTGAAGCTTCAGAATGCCCTGTCTTTTGATTATGGTTGTAAGAGACACCCTAATAAGGCGCCAGCTCTAGATCCAAAGCTCTCTAGAAGGAGGTGGACGCTTAACGATACAGCTGAGCTGCGCTTCGTCAAGTCGTCTTGCCATCTACTTCACCAAAAGCTGTTGGCTGGAAGTGCACAAACACGCAGAGCATAGAGATCATTGATAAAAAATCTGATTTCATTTTGGTGAAGTATATATCTGTTTTAAAGATGGAAGCATTTTTTGTATTATGGTCAAGGTTAAGTATTATGATCAGTTACTATCCTAACTGAGGGATGATTGAGGGCCAGATTTTTTATACTAATGCAAACAATAGTCAGATACGTGTCTTTAGGTTTGGATATATTTTATGATTATTATAATATGCATTATCATTACTATACACACACATTATCACATTGTTACATACATAAATTATGATTATAATATTCATCAGTTAAGTTTGAAGAATAGGTATCAAGTCTCATTAGTTTTTATATTTTATGTTCCTAAATCATTTTTGAAGATGGGAAATAGTCTTTGAATTATAAACTATTTTTAAAACCATTTAATAGTAAAGGAGAAGCTAGTCCTAAGGGAAAGTCAAAGAAATCTTCAGCTGACATGCAGCCCATGATGATTTTTGTGACACTGAGTTTTAATTCATGAGACTCTTTGTATCTGCAAACTCTAAAATCTGAATTCATGAGGATAAAAGCCTATTATATCATGGCACTGTTTCAATGTCTCTGTGGAGGACTAGGCAGAGGACATCCTGAAAAAATAGCCGTGTGGTCTACTGAAGTTTACCTAAAAGGCAGTGCACTTGCCTGTATTCACTCCTAAGGCTGACATTACCCACACACAGGCTTCTCTCTCCGTTACCGTGTAATTCCCATCGTACCTTCTGTGAAATGATTACAATTGACGATTCCAAAGACCATTTTTAGATGTGTTCTTCCCCTTGAAATACTCTCTTTAAGCATTTTTATAAAGGCTTGTTTTCTAGTGTTTTATTATATCATATTCCTCCTTGCTTTGGGTTGTCTTCCTGGTATCCTAAGAATGTGTCACTTTGAGAAAGGAGTGGGAAGTGGTCTTCCAGGTAGAACAGAATCAAAAGTCTGAATCTGGGATAATGAGAAAAAGTAATGACTGTTGCAGAAAACTACATACACTATATATTTATTCATTTCCCCTAAAACATTTGACTGCTCAGTGTTTTAATCAGTGCCAGACATTATTCAAATTGACATAAAGCCATGTTTCTCTCCTCTAGATCTTTTTTTTTCTAGCAGCAAACTATGAAAAGAGAATTTTTGCTGGGGCAAATCGCCTCCGCAGTGCACTTGCCCTCACTGCTTGCAGGCACCCCTCTGCTTATCAAGAAAACAACAGCTGACTTTGGAAAGGAGTGAAGGAAGGCTTACAGACATCACATCAGTGTCACACCAAGGCATTGATGTGACTTCTCTATCCTTTGGGCTCTTATATCCTAAGAAACTTCAGATTTGAAAGACAAAAGGGAGATCAGAGGCAACAGCTTTGAATGTGAAATGAGAAAGATCAGACAGGGAAAGAAAAAACCTTCCGTCCCCAAATGGACTTTAGTTAAAGAAAAAGCTGAACACTGAGATAGAACTAGATGTGTACAAATTCTGTACACTCAAACTGCGTTAAAAATTTACTGGATGTCTTTCATATTCAGCAAATATTTTGTATTTACCGTATCTGTACAAGATAGTCTTTGCCTCAGATCAACTCATTGCCAAGTGATTAATGCTCTACTTAACTATACCTCTGCCTAATAATAAAATACTGTAACTAGGAAACACTTCAAAATTGAAGTCAGCTCAAAATTTTAAAATGTTGTGCCAAGATCATTTGTTATGCTGACTTTCTCTTTACTTCGACCCACACAGTCATAAGGGCAACACACACACACACACACACACACACACCCCTTTCTACTTAATGCCATATTTCAGTTATTAACACGGGCAGTTATTTATCCAAACAGCCCTCCCATAAACACAGGAACACAACCTATGTTCCCACGTAAAACTTAAAATGACAGCTTGCAAGGTGCATATGATTTAAAATTTGGATTATTAGCCTGTTTATTGTAAGATTGTTCATTGGCCCATAGGCATATTCAGTTGTGTTTTTTTAAGAATGAGTTTTATTTATGTAAATAAATCATAAAATAAAATTAGACTAACCTACACTTTGAGCAATTTGATTGAGAAGAAACTTGATTTTAAACTCACCCTTTCCCAGAGATCGCCATCCCGTTGCTCAATCATATGTGGTGGGTAAGATTTTACTCTCCACTATTTAGACAAATACCATATTCAGTGAACAGGTGCGAATAAGGGTTCAGTCCTTAATGTGATGCGATACTTGGAGATTATGACCTAAGGCTGGGTTTCGAGCTTTAAAGTCTGTAAATCTCCGGGATTCACATATAACGCCATTTGAGTGTGGCTTCCTATGGTTAAGACATATATAGTTTAATATTTTGATTTATTTTCCATTTTGGCCCACCTGTATTTGATAATATATCATTGAAAAACACAGCATTTGCTAAATTACTTGTGTAGGCCAAATAAATGGGACCTTTTTAAGTTTTCAGTGATCAGAGTATTAAACTATATTATGTGATCTGCATGTCTCGTATGGTAGCTTAATTTATAGAAATACGACCTTTAGGAATGGTTTTAAATCTCAGTATCAATGACAATTTTTAAAAAGCTTAAAGAGAAAAAAAGAGGTCTAAGAACGCCATGACTTCTTGAAAGAAACATCAGTCAGAAACGCTTTAAGTGACATTTTTTTGCTATTTTATTTCAAGATTCTTTCCATATTAGAATGTGAAAAATAATTGGCATTTCTAGCTTGTTGAAAGCTTAGTTGTGAAGACCTAGATGAAAGAAAAAAGGTTATGTCTGAAAAAATTTAAGGCATCATAATTTCTCATCAACTAATCAAGGCATATTCAGTTGTGGCCACCATTTCCTCCCCCGAAGACCAGTCAGACATCAAGATGTAGAAAGTTATTCAAATTTTTCAGTTATTCAGATTTTTTCCTCACCTATTATTTTCTAGACAAATTGACACGAGTTACAATAAACTGTCAATAAAGTCAGCTGTTTATGGATCAACATAATAATTATTCTAAGGTCAAATTATTTTATCACAGGAAATTTTTCAGATCACAGGCTGAGATAAAAATCCAGAAAACTTCCCAGAGCTTTTCTAGCGCATGCATCCTTAATTAAAACACTAATTTTTACCCCCTTATTTGTTGGATTTGCATCATAGCAGAACATCAGTGTGGAACTATATAGCCCACTGCATGCTCTTAAAATGTTTTATTTTTATTGTTACTCAAGGGGAAAAGGTGAAAGATACATGGAGACTGGGATTTGTTTGTTTTCTTCTGATTAAAAAAACAGCCATTCAAGTCAGGTTTTGTTTTAGTTTTTCTTTTCTTCTTCTTCTTCTTTTTTTTTGCATGACAATGCAGAGGTCCTTAACCAAATCTGAAAATCAATCAGTCAATCAACCAATCCTTCCAAAGCACTGAGAGGAGATAAAAAGGGAAGAAATTTCAGACCAGAGCTTATCTAAGGAAAGGAAATGCCTTTAGTAGATACATGTATAATTTTTTTAAAAAAAAACTTACCATCTACTGATAAACATATGCATTTTCTTATTCCAACCTTTCCGTATAATTTTGTGTCTCTGAACAAAAAATTGCTTTTTGAAACAACCTCATGACAATGAAAGATTTTGTTTTTCTTTTAAAGACTCCCAATTTCCAAGATATTCTTTCCTCACCAACTTTAAGCATCCATGTTTCTATTGATTTTGAACACACACACACACACACACACACACACACACACACGGAGCAATTCATAACAATTTCTTTAGTGTATCCTCAGGGTTGATAATCTTCATTTTCTTTGGTCAGGTCATAAAGTTTAAACATGAAATGGATTACAATTTGTTTTCTTTTTTTAATATATATATATTTTTATTGAAGTATAGTCAGTCTACAATGTATCAATTTCTGGTGGACAGCACAATGCTTCAGTCATACATGAACATAAATATATTTGTTTTCATATTCTTTTTCACCATAAATTACTACAAGATATTGAATACAGTTCCCTGTGCTATACAGTATAAACTTGTTTATCTATTTTATATATGTTAGTATCTGCAAATCTCAAACTCCCAATTTCGAAGCAGTACATTACATTAAAAAGCAAATGCTGAAATCAAAGCTTGGTCTGCCTGCTAATGTGATGTGTTTCCTCTTGATAAATCACCTCCCAATACATATTTGGTCAGCTTCTGTTGTGGCTTCCCCTTGCTACCCACCAATCCTGCCGTCTATTTTGTAGAGATTTTCTAGAAGTTTGATCATTTGTTTATGTTTGTACTTTCACACTGTTTGCTGGGAGTGGGAAAGCAAACAATAGCCAAGAGGTGGGAACAACGAAAATGTTCAACAACGTAAAGGAATAAAGAAGGTGAAATAGTGTTCAGCCCTGAGAGGGAAGGGAATCCTGCCGTTTGTGACAGTGTGGGTGGATGCTGAGGGCATTATGCTAAGTGAAAGAAGCCAGACAAAGACAGACTGCATGGTATCACTTACATGTGGAATCTTAAAAGAAAAAAGTCAGAGCACAGGTCCTTGTTGCCAGGGGCTGGTGGGGAAGGGGAACAAGGGGAGGTTGGTAAAAGGGCACAGACACTCAGCTGTAAGATGGATAAGGTCTGAGGATCTCTTATATAATATGGTGACTATAGTTGATGACACTGTATTATATAATTGAAATCTGGGAAGAGACTAGAACTTAAATGCTCTCACACACATGCAAAGATAAACACGTGAGGCGATGCGTGTGTTAATTACCAAGATGGAGGATCCTTTCACAATATACGCGTGTCTAATTATTTCACTGTACATTTTATATATCTTACAATTTTTTGTCAATTATACCTCAGTAAAGGTGAAATTTATAAGAAAAGACATTAGAATATCCAGTTGAATATAACATGAGTTGTTGTTTATTGTCATTGTTGTTGTTTTGAGTTCCCTGCTGCCCCAAGGGCTCAAACATGTGCACCAGAATAGAAATTCCAGGCTTTGAACTGCTGATTAAACGTAGAAACACACACAGTTCATGTATTAACCACACGTGACAAAATGCTTGCTATTTGGCCCAGGAAAAATGAGCCACAGGCAGTTCCTCGTCCATAAATTGCCATGTTTTGCACCATGTGGCCATTTATCTTAGTCACCCCTGATTGGGACCGGGAACGGGGAGCTGAGCTAATAGCAGCCGTGTGCAGGCTCCCCGACAGCCCTGGAGGACCCTGCCCATAGGAACATTCCACACTGAGTCACACCTGACTACCGCCCAGAGCAGATGCTTCCTGGGGACAGACTGCCAAGTGGTAGGAATGACTAGAGACTTACGGAGAACGAGAGCACACCACGGCTCACTGAGAACCTGGTAGTTGCCAGCCGAATACGGAAGTACGGAGGGGACCTCGGGGGAGGAAGGAGGGAGAGAGAGCAAATAAAGTAGAAACAAGTGACGCAAGGGAAGCAGTTGAGTCCTAAGAACGACAGAGTAGATGTGGTCAGACGCAGGCTGCACTCTTTCCAAGGAGACGACTGCTTGAGTTGCCAGTGTGACATCAGAGAAGTGTGTGAGTGTGTGTGTGTGTGTGAGTGAGTGAGTGACACGGGGAACATCCCAGTTCTCCCTCAGTGTCTGCCTAGTGCCGTGTATCTCCTTGCATCTTTCCAGGAAGTCTTAACACCTAACATCAGCAGAGCTTCTGACATTAGAGTCCCCCTAGTTTGTACAGTGAACTGATCGTTTGCACAATAAGATGTAGAGGCAATGAATCACAATACAGCCCTGCTTCTGGTTTAGCGAAGCATCTCCCTCTCGGGTCCATAAGTTCGGGCAGGTAAACAAGTGGATCAACCTGGGTCTGAGAAGCAGGGGGCAGTGGTGGCAGCGGAGGAGGCCACTCAGCACCCTGTGATTGGGTGTCGAAGGCATGTCGGGCTTGTGCTGCTAAATCTTCTGATTTTTTCAAGAGAAGCTAGAAATGTCAATTTTATGTGAGTTTTTCTGATTTTTAAATGTGGGTTCCATTAGCTGAAAAAAACAAAAACAGTAAAAGGGGCAAAGAAAATATCTGTGCACAAGCTTTGTTCTGTGATGTTGGATTTACCACTCACAAGAAGCCTGAGTTTTTGGCAGCCCTCTTGCAATGGCAGTTGGGGTGTAAATCAATAACTATTTTCTATGATTTTTTTTCTTCCCAAAAATGATCTTGCTCTTAGCTCATCTCATGAAATAAGATTT
The DNA here is from genome assembly GCF_048564905.1 of Vicugna pacos. NCBI lineage: Eukaryota > Metazoa > Chordata > Mammalia > Artiodactyla > Camelidae > Vicugna > Vicugna pacos. The sequence continues at coordinate 65,881,403 of NC_133000.1, read as the reverse complement.
CACTATGTAGTTCAGAGTTTTTATTTTTTTGCTGGAAAGTTCTAAGTCCCATATCTGCAAGATGGGCAGTGATGAGTTGTGACATGTGTCCAGTATATCAATTGTCAGCCCAAGTGACACTAAAATGAAAAGCTGTCATTTTGTACCAGAAACTTATTCGCTTTATTTCCTGTTGTTTTGGGGATCCAAAGTGATGGTGGTTCCTGGATGTGAATCAAGACTCTTAGCTCTGATCTAAGGATTTCATCTGACAGTAAGAAAATCGCTTACAGTTGTCAGCTGTAATTGGTCATCTTCATATCACCTTCACCCTCTGTTTTTCTTTCTTTTCATTTTTTCTACCCAAATTTTTCTTAGACTCTGTATTCCTAGTAAGATGGCTTCTGGTTGTAATATTATTCCCTGTGACAATTCCAGATCCTTTTACCATGATCATTTTGACTTACACTTTCTTTTTTCTCCTTTGTCACAGATAAAGGCCAAACGAGGCTTTAATAACATTTCTGGTGACCTTTATTAGGTGCTGTAATTCATTGTACTCGTTCCCTAGGAAACGTTAATGCTGTGTTCATTTTGGTTTTAAATGCCAATATATAAACACATCCAGCTTGTCACTTGACATCCAGAGAACTTTACTTTCCAAAAGGACACATTAGACCCAGCTGCCTCATTGCCTTAATGCTCACAGATCCTACATTTTTTGATAGCATTTTATCTATGTGGTTTTCAGCAAACATTTACCAAACTTGTTTTTGTTATACCAACTATAATGCAGATTTGGTACAGACATTTGTGCCAAAGAACCCTTTGCATTTGAAAGCCTGTGCTAGTTTTTCTTTTGCTCAGTCAAGGAGCCAAATGAAGTGAAGGTTTGGCAGTGCTGATGGAAAATATTTAAACTCAGGTAAACTTGACTTGAAATTGGCCATGATAGTTTTCAAATTTAACACTAACAGATGAATGAGTAAGGTCGAGGCTCTTGACTGGATCCAGGCTTCTAGAAATCTCTTATTCTACTGTCTTTGAGCTACTGCAGAAGATTGTGGTAGATACGCTAATAATAATCTCCTTTCTGGTAGGAAGTATTGGAAATATTGAAAATATTAGCAAGAAGAGCTTCACCAAAGGATAGATGTGCTTGTAAAATCACTCACCTGAAACATTTATTGAACAAGTGTTCTCTACACACCACTTGATGTTGTGCAGTTCCCAGGGAGTGAGATGAGATTTCTGAACTTACAAACATTTTAATGCAAAGGTGGTGGGGTGGGGGTTGTGGAAATGGCAGGAGGGTACAGCAGTCAGCTCCTGAAGGCCAGAGGACCGCATACACTGTATTAAACCTCACTGTGCTTCAGACCCCTATATGTTAATGCTGCATGTTTGTTTCCTGCACGCAGCACCTTGGGGCGCATTCTTATGTAGTCCCCCCAGCAACCCTGCAGAGTGCAGTGGGTGACAGTCCCACGTTACACTCACAGGAGAAGCAGGTTTTGAGAGATGTTGTGTTCATGGAAGGCCATCCAGGTGGGAAGAGAAAGGCACAAAGAACAACAAAGGAGTAGGATTTCAATTAAATGAGGGAGCATCCATCCTGGAGAAAAAAAAAGCACAGAAATATTCAAAACCTTAGACTCAGCCTCAGGTGAGGCTGCTGACACTTTCAGAGCTTAAAGCCGATCCTCTGGTTGCTGTCACAAAGGCACAACAGGGAAATATGTAGAAAACGCAGTCTGGAAAATTCAATAAATGCCTATAACTCTTCTCCCTTATATTTGGTTTTGAACTTGATCACATTCTAAGTAAGAGCTGAAGGCAAGCCTGTAATGGCCAAGTCACATGGAAGGAACTGATTCGGTCCCTGATAGCCCCAAGCTCTGGGTTCAGCAGGTTAGCTTAGCCAAGTGCTCCGTCTCAGGACCGCTGCGTCTTATTACACTTGCAGATACTTCAGAATTTTCCTTAGTGCTTACATACACTTGCAGGTTTCCTGGAGGGAGGACGATGATTACAGTCCCCCAGATCCATTTTCCCATTCAGAGTCCTAATTACCAGTTAATTGCTCTAATCTGACAGCAGCGACCTGGACAGGAAACCAGGAAGGCAGACATTTCAGCATCCTCAGAGTAGCTGAGTGGCTTTCCCGAGTCACTGAGGCCCCCGACCCTAGTGTGCCTGCACTCCCCACGTTCTGCGTGCCAGCGGAACCGCCCTGGGGATTTTAGAGAAAAAAATAGGTGATTGGAAACAGCCAGGTATTTCTGTGTGATTTAATCTTCTCAGTGGGCAGAAGCAAGCAATGGGGTGAGATCCACCACCAGACCAACGACAGTCCCCCACACTGGGGGGTGACCGTGTGAGTGCCTTGGAAGTGGGCCTGGACAGCCACAGCTGATGGATGGAAGCTGTGAGCCGTCTGGAGAGGAGGGAGGCCAGAGGACAGGATGTGTTCTCCCCAGAATGAAAAGCAGGCCAGCATGTTCTGGGGAGATGCAGTCAGTCACCGGAGAGCCCGGAGAGTGTCTACTGGCAATCACGCAAGGCTGTGCCTGGAAGAGGCAGCGCTGCTTGCAGACACGATCCTTTACTTCAGGGGTTTATAACCCAGTGAGAAAACAGATGAGTAAATGCACAGTTAAAATACAGTGCGATGAATCCTCTAAGAAGGGGAAGCGGAGAGAGTGATGTGAGTACGTGGAAGGGGCGATTACTGAGCTTGACGTGTACACACAGCGGGTCTCCCATTCGCTCCTACAACAGCGATCACAAAAATGGGTAATAGCTACCCAGTAGGTTAGACAGCGCTGTGTGGCTTCCAGAGGACATGCACAGAGAGTCTTACTTTGTTAGCACAGTATTCAAAAGGTAGGGAAAGTATTACTGGCTTCGTTTTACAATACACTCTTGACCAAGATGTATTAACGAATATACCATTCATTAGTAACATGAGGATGGCACGTTTTCTAAATTCTAGTCCAGTGGATTTTCCACACTTGCTTATTCTGTGCTTTGAATATGACTTGGGGACCCAAATGCAGAATTAGCCTTGGGTTCTGCTTTTTAGATAGTACACACCACAGTGTCATTGGGAAGACAAAACAGATTATATATTTGCAGATGGAACAGGATTAATTAGCAACGTGACTTGTATCAGTGTGGACCTCCCTGGCGTGCATATCCATCATGGAGACAGGTTTTTTTTTTTTTTTCAAGTTTCTTAAAAGGCATACCATGAGCCTTCTAGCAGCCTGTACACATGCCATTTGGTTTAACAGTCAGCAACCATGGGAGGAAACCCAAAAAGTCAGACAAATTGGAAAAGAAAAATGTTGTGGGCTGAACTGTGTCCCATCCAAATTGACATGTTGACGCTCTAACCCCCACTACCTCAGAATGTGACTGCATCTGGAGATGGGGTCTTTGAAGAAGCAATTAAGTTAAAATAAGTTCTTTAGAGTGAGCCCTGGTCCAATGTGATCAGTGTTCTTATAAAAAGAGGCGGCAGACACAGTAACACAAAGGCAAGACCAGGGGAAGACCCAGAGAAGACGGCCATCCGTGAAGCAAGGAGAGAGGCTTCAGATGAAACCGACCCTGCCAGCATCTTGATTTCACAATTCAGGCCTCCAGAACCTACGAGGAAACAAGTTTCTCTGGTGTAAACCTGGCCAGTCTGCGGTACTGCTACGGCAGCCCCAGCAGCGAGCCCCGAAGGCGCGCCCTCTTCATAGTGAGAACCAGTGGGGCTCTGTATGTGCAGACAGTTACGTCTTTGCCGGTGTAAAATCCCTGTGCTGGCAGAGAAGTGGGTAAGACAACAGGAGCAGACACATCATGTTATTTAGTGAGTAAAGGTGCTTTTCCAATTCCGTGAAACAGGATAAAGTGCGTGGTTGGTGTCACGAGCCAATGCCGTGGTCTGTGGCATCAGGCCAGTGATGGGCACTTTGATGGAGTCACTAGCAGCCCGTCTGGGCCAGTTGGTGTAGAGGAAGAGAGACATCCAGGGGCTGGTTTTATCAGCCAGGCTCCCGGACGTGGACCAGGGAGTGAGCCAGATGTTGGAGAAGAGGCTTCGGATCACCGATCAGTGTCCAGTCCAGGTCCACGACAGGTCACAATGAAACCTGAGAAAAAGCTAGTGACTAGTCCACGTTCCCAAAGCCCGGGCAGTGGGGCCCTCGCAGTGTGACTGTTAAAGCTTCAGGAGCGTACTGGGAGCCCAAACAAACAAACAAACACTCACAATAAGTTAACTTAATCCTTCACAGTCAGTTCTTTCTAGGTGGTAACCTAGAAAAGACCCAGGGACAATTTATCAAAGAAGGAAGAAGCCTTCTTAACACAGTATTTCTATCAAGCCAGATACCTTGGTAATGGAATAGGGTGAAGGAAGAAAGTAGCAATAAAATGCATTTTAATTGTAATTTAAATCCAGATATGTTTAATTGTAGTGCCCAGTTACTAAGCAAGTCAAGAAAGGCTTAAAGTGACATTAAAGTTGCAAAAACCTGTACATCAAATTGCCTAGCACTCAAAAATTGTGCCATTTAATATTATATTTTTACCTGCTTTTCCTATCTTCCTTTTAGCTTGTGAGGGAGACTGATTTTTGATACTCTGAATATGGAAGTAGAGGCTGTTGTCGGCTGGAATTGCTGAACCTCATTATGAACATGTCATCCACAGCAGAGGGCAGCTACGCTCTCTACCTTTGAGGAGTTTATGTATCTGTATGTAATTTTAAAAAATTAGAACTAGAGATATGTCAGTGTCACATCCACGTGCACACTGCATGCACACACCAGTGAGAAGTGTGTTTTTTCGTCGCGATCACACAGAGAGAGCATCCCAGGGGCAATGAGGGAAAATGAATATATTTTGGCAGATGTGGACTCTGCCATTCCCTTTTTATGGGGAGCCGTATGAATAAAGCTAGAAGTGATCCTGAGGGCTGTTCGTGACACAGATGGCTGAGGCCCAGCCTAAGCCTTTCACGACCCCGCCAGCCCGCTGCTCAGCCTGCCAGCACCGGGCAGTCCACCCTCGCAGCCCTTGGTCCTGTAGGTCGCATGTACTGATGTGCAACGACGTGAGTGATGCACAGTTCGGTCTGATTTCTTCAACGCTGTATACTCGTTGCCTTAAACAATCCAAGATGAGCAGCAGGTGTTTAGTAAGCACATTCTGACCTCCCAAAGCCAAGAGGGAAATTGACAAGTGGGAGAAGGGAAAGATGAGATAGGAGTGAAAAAACAGACATGGAATGGGAAGATTACATTAGGACTTGGTACAATTCAAGCATTACAATGATTAAAGGATCTTCAGAATGGCGTTAACTAAGCATTACATGGGATTAAAGCCTAAAAGGGAGAAAGGCTTATGGCCAACAGTGAAAAAAAAAAGTGCACCGGGAGCATGATCATGTGAAGGGCGCCTCCTGGAGTTGAGCCATGTGGCAGCCCACCCAGGGAAGGCTTCCTGACAGTAGGTCATTAGCTGAGCCCCAAGGGATCTGAACTAATGGAGAGAAGAAGGGGCTGCATTCCAAGCAGTGGGGAAAGTCCTGAGGACAAAAATGAGGAGGGCACATCTGGGATAGTTCCCTGAGCGGGAGGATACTAAGCACTATTAAGAGTTTGCATGAAAAGATATAACGGGACCGCATTGTAGGAGGCTACTTTTAAGCTACAATGTGCAAACTTTGAACTGTAGGCAGTAACTTTTTGAGAAACCCGTAAGGAATACTAATTTGTATTGAGGTGTCGGAGGAATTCCAACAGGGAGAAACAGGAAGCAGACCAATTAAGAAATGATTTAATAACCCAGGGATTGCACATAGATTTGAAATATGACTGAAATATGAAATATTACGAAAATAGTAAAACTGGGATGAATACAAGGCATAGCCATCATTTCAGTAAGAACTGATAGAAGATAACTACTTTTTGGTTAAGTGTTAAATATGGCTTATTCTTAGTGACTGAACGATGATGCCAGTGGTGGGGAACATTCAGGGCAAGGAGCCAGTTGGGGGCACGGAGAAATATTGACTATGCTTAGGGACACAATGGCTAGAATACAGTGTGAGAATGTTCACTAGATATTAGGAGACAGAACTGGAGTTCAAATGGAAGGTCAGTTATAGAAATGCAGAATTAAGGTTGTGAAGTCATTAAAAAAAGGATTAATTGTCTAAGAGAAAGACTATGGATTGAAAAGAACTCATACTGAATTTTAGAGGGATACCTATAATTAAGGGAAATTCAAAAGAAGGAGAGACAGAGAAGAATGAGAAATACTAGATTTTATTCATTCACTTGGGGTTTGAGTCTTTGCTTATACAAACATTTATTTAATTATTCCTCTGTCACCCCAGTTTCTGAATCAGAGTTCCCTTATCATATTAAACACTTACCTAAGAATTAACAAAGTCTGTTCATTTCTTTAAAGTTCTTTAAAAGTTCTTTCACTTCTGTCTCATGGCAAAACTGTCAAGTTTGGAATCTAAAAACCAGGTCTCAAATTCTGGCAGTCATTTGCTGAGGAGATGCCCTTGGGCAAGTTTCTTAAATTCTAAAATCTGAGGCTTCAGCTATAAAATGAGGATGAAAAATACTTCATAATGTTTTTATACATATATATATATATGTATATATGAAAGTAACTGTGATGATGCAGAAAAAGAGGCTATGTCCCAGTAGATATTAGCTCCCAACTCTTCCCTACTTCCTTAGAAATGCAACATTAAAAGGCCATTAGTCAATATTTATTCATTACACGCGTTCACTCATTTAGTCATTTAGACTTGGAGTTTCTATCATGACTACACATGTTTCGGTGCTGAGGATACATCAGAGGATGGGACAAAAGCTAGTCTTCTTGAGGTTCACAGACTAGTGGAAGAAAGAGAAAATAAACAAGTAAACGGAAAATATATATAACTTTCGGCAGTGACAGACTCTTTGAAGTAAAATAAAGCAGCATAAGAGAATGACAAGATCCGTGTGGGAGTAGTTCTGTTTCAGATGTGACACTCGAGGGACATAAGACTGAAAATGAAATAAATGAGAGCGAGCCAGCCATGGGGAGTGGACGGCCCGTGCAGGGTCCATGTGGTGGTGCTGAGTGGACCGTATGAGGAACAGCAAGGAGACAGCTGTTGTGGCTGGAGTGGCGTGGCCAAGGGGCAGAAGTCAAGGCTGTCGGCCACAGTAAGAGCATGTCGGTCCTCTGAGCTACCATGAGGAGTTGGCAGTTTTTTTCTGTGAGGGATGAGATGCCACTGGGGATTTTAAAGCAAGGCGGTACCATCATCTGCTTTGGAGGAAAATTAGAGTTCCTAAATTCAGTTAAAGAAATGCTATATTGTGCTGCTCTAAGCCTCTCGTTCTCCCTCCAGCCCTTAGCCTGTATCAGTGCTGCACTTTGAGTTTTGTTCATGGTGAACTGCGGCAAAGATCACTCCAAGTCTGCACGGAGGTTAAAAAAAAAATCACAATTTTAAACAGTTTATGAAGATTCGATTTAAAAAAAGAAAATAGATGAAATAAATTTCCAGGGCACCACACTTGTCCCCTACTCTACTTCAAACAGACAAAGGAAAGAAAGTCTCAGTGTGTGTCATGATACACAGTCCCATTCTTTAGACAGACACCAGTCATTGCAAGTTAGTGATGGAGACTTTGGCTTCATGTTCAAGTACAAAAGTAGCAAAGACTCGAAGTTGTAAACTGGCATGCACATAATGAATCTTTTTTTAAAATGTTGCAAGAATTTCTTAGAAAAAAAAATGACAACATATGCTTCTTCACAAGTGCCTGCTGGAAAATCACAAAATCAGCGGCAGTATTTCTGGCTGCCGAGAGACTGTAACAACAACTACTTCCAAAAGATCGAGGGTAACAAAGAACCCGAGGAAGCCTTTATAGCGCCACACAGTTTCTGGTTCTTAGCTGGTAGTGGTAATTCTGTCAAATGACTGGGACAACTTATTAGTGATGAATTATTTTAGCTTCATCTTAACTTTGAAAAGTAAGTTTTGAACCACTGCCATCCAGTCCATTCCAAATACAAAAACCAATGCTCCAGAACATTAAGGGACCCAGTGCCACTCAGTTAATAAGTAAGTTGTTCAACTCAAGACTTCAACTCAAGTCCATTGGGTTCCAAAGCTTTCTTATATCACATAGAACAACAGAGTGAGAGGTCATTCAGGGCATTACACTTGCTGAAAATAAAGAGATACTTCTTTATTTGTTAAAAAATATTTTATTAGAGAAACACATAGCTCATATAATTTTTCTCATTGCTCCTCTGTAACATTGTTATTTGACCAAAAAGAAGGTGCCACTCTTTCTTTTTATAAATGTAATAGTCAAATCAAATTACCACTGGAGTACATGAATTAAGCCATATTAACACTGGACAATAAATGAACATATTAAGTCCATAATAATGTTAGGATGAGTTTTCTGTGGAATATTCTGATCAACAGTTCAAACCCCAAATATGTATAACTTCATGCAAATTTGTTGCTTTATGTGCCTTTTCTGTTCAGCATTTATTCATTTTACATTTATAAGAAACATGAGACATATTTCAAATGGAATTAATATTAATTTAAACACATTTTTAAATCTAAAAATATCTTTGAGGCACAGTTTTCCCTCAACTGTTATTTCTTTGGAAGTTTTATTAATCCCCAAAATAGACTAAAATCGTTGAAGCTGAGGCTGAGAGCACCAGGTCTGTTATTTATTTTTGATTGTGGTGAAACCACGTTCTGATTTCTGAATTAGGAAGGAACTTTTATTATTGTTAATATGTGCAAATGACATCCTCGTCTGCCTGACTTTTAGCCCCAGTTGCAGTCTCTGGCCCTTTCAAAGGATCCTTTAATAACGTATAAAGATAAGAGGATGAAATAACTAAGGAAGGCACCAGGATTAGGAGGCAAGGGGAGGAAGAGAAAATGATGCTTTGACATCTTCCATGACTTTTTCAGTCATGCATCTTTTGTTAATTGGCAGTAGGCTGTAACTTTGTTGTCAGGCGTATGTTATGAGAACAGAGGGATTGACAAATTGGTCTTAGATCTTTTGGAAGCAGTAGAAAGAGTCGAAGCCACTTTCTTTAAGAAATTACTATCTATCTATGTATCCGCATACATGCGTATGTTCACATATGTATACAAATACACACAACCATATTCAAAACCCATGGTACAGTCTATAAACACTTTATAGAGAAGGGGAGATTTGTGTGAACCCAAAGGGCCAGAATTCATAAAAGGAGCAGAACTTGAACTGCACCTTGAGAATCTTGATGAGCATGTGATAATGGGGAGGGGGAGAAGGAGAGGTGAGCTCAGCATAGCATTGGCAGAGGCAAAAACAGGAGTCAATGAGCATATTGTAGGTCAAGGTCAGGGAGTTGGCAAGGAGGTCAGCCTGTCTGCCTGCGGGAAGAGGCTGCCTGCAGGAATGTTGAGAAAGAGCACTGGCTGCAAGCTTAGGCCTGTTGATGATGGTTCAGGCTTCCTCCAATAGGGAAATTGTTTGCACAAGGAGGACCACGCTGAAATGGTGCTGTTAATAGTCACATGATGTGGCTAGTATTGGCAAGAAGTGGACGATACGTTGGCTGATCTCATGGCAGTGGAGATTATTAGATTGGAAAAACACAAAGTGAGATTTTAAAGAAGGACGAACATAATTTAATTATATTCGATCGTTAAGCTAGTGTGGGCAGACCGTTGCTATTGGGCAGAATAACATACTACAACCACTTCTTAAGTTAATAATTTGACTGCCTGGACTTTCTGTTCCTGATTTACGGAAGCAAGGATCATAGCTATTTGATTTATCAGCAACTCTCACCAAGTAGCTCAAGGATATGGTTCCCTTCACATGTCTAATCACAGTCTCATTACAGTGTGCATATAGATTTTTCCCCTCTGGGGTTTTAAAGGGCGTTTGGGGTTTAGAGGAAGTTTGAAATCTCCCTCTCTAACCTTGAGATGAAATTAATGTTATTTTAAACTCAAAACTTTCTCCTGCACATAGTAGATCATTAATGTAATTGAAAGAGATTTGAAGCCCAGATGTTTATGCATTTGCGATCCCAAAGGCTTCCCCCAGGGAGTCATTCTCCTCTGCAGTTAGAGACACAATAGAAAGGCAGCCTCAAAGCAAGAAAACAGTGTCAGTTAAATTCAGATGTCAGCCTGGCTCTCTGGTGACAGCCCTGGAGTGTAACATGGTTACGCTAGGTCGCACATCAATTTCTGAATTTTGCCAATTATGATATTACAAAGGCTGCCTAACAAAGACCGGCATTTTAACAAATGGCCACTCTTAATGACCATTCCTCCTTCCTTCGCTAGCGCAGAACAAATCCTTTCTGTAAGAAAGCAGGTTTCCACCCACTCTCATCTAGAGAAATCTCAGTGGAGACGGGCTACCAACAGTGGTGCTCTGCTCCAGGAAGCTAGAAATTAGATAGAGAGATAAGACAAATAGCACCAAAAAAAAAAAAAAAAGTTTGCAGTGCTGGGTTGCTCTAAGGGTGAGATGAATGGAGCTTGCTCTCAGTGCTCTTCTTTCAGAAGGAAAGCCGTTTGCCTTATTCTGCTGTAGATCATCAGAATCATCAGTCCAGCTTGTTGGTTTAAAATAACTGTGGAGTTTGAGACTCAGGAATCAATGCATATTTTTTTCATTCTGTTGATCACTTTTTCCCTCCAAGCCTGACTCACGCTCTCCGACAGCCTGTAGATGGCAAGGGCGGGGCACGCTCTGACACCTCCTCTGGCCAGCATTCGGACTCATACGTTGGGAACGTTGGGAAAGGTGTGCACTGACCTGGCCTTCAAGCTGAGCTGACTGGGGCCGAATGAGGAGCCTGCTCTTTTCTCACTGGCCTGGCTCTTTGACTGCTGATTCCAAGTGGGAGGAGTAGGGTGGGTTGTGAGGCTCCGCACAGCACGGGAGCTGGGTACAAGGCGGGGACCCAGAAGCACAGCTTTAGAGCATGCTGCACGTGACCAGACCTCCACACAGATGTGCTTTGGAGAAGCGTGGGTTTTGTTCAGTGGCTACAATTTCCTTCAGCTCTTCTCGGTTTTCAGTGACTGTATCTGAGCGACGGCCTTCTACATTTCCAAGAGGTCAGCTTGAAACTGCCTTTTGCCAGCTGAGACCCGACACTGATCTGTAGAAATTGGGAAGGGACTTACTGTAATATCCCTGAACTGAAAGCAACGGAGTCCCTGAATGGCAAGCTCCGGGAAGAAATAAACTCTGATGATTATCTATGTGCTCCCTGCGCTGCCCTGAGAAAGACATCCTCGTAATCACGGCTTCAAGTTAAGATGTCCATAATAACACCAGGCGGTTTTCATTTTGGTGTTTCACAGAGCAACTCCCTTTCTGGAGCCCCATTCTAAGTGATAATATCTTTACATTCTGACTGATTAACCACCAAATGCAGTTAAATAACTAGCTTTCACTCAGAGAGAGAAATGATGCCTCTGATGTCCTGTCCCCACTGATAATAATGGAAAGCGCTGACGGCCCGAGACATCTTTTCGGGAGCCCTGTGTGTCATTTACATCTATGTTAGTGGACCTGCCCAATGTGTCATGCAAGGAAGGAAACAGAAGTTCAGGAGAGTCCCCGTGGCCTGGGCTGGTGTTTAATTTCAGAGAATTATAGAATGCTTTCATGAACTTGCCTTGATTTGGGAAAAAACATTGCCATGTGATGTATCTTATAATTACTCTTAGAAATACAGTGTTTCGAATCGAGAAGTCTGTGTGTGTGTCCTGAGCATTCCAGTTCTCGTGCAGAGTTGGTAGCAACGAATAATTGCAAAAGGCAAAGATACCTTTTCCCCTTGGCTCGGTGACTATTAATATCAAATGAAAGCACATGCTGGCATCAAGGGGAACGTGGCCTCTTTGCCTTTGCAATTTCATTTTACATTACCTGTAGACTTCCATGAAATCCTTTAGGCATAATTGCTCTGTTTCCCTCGTATCCTCATCCTCCCTCGAGACTTCACTCTTTGCTCTTCTGATCTACACAGAGGCAAGGAAATAAGTCTCAGTGCATCTCTTTTTTCCCCCCTAAGATGTGTTGCTTAAATGTAAGAGAAAACAACTTGGCAACTCTGACTCCTCCCTCCCTCCCCCAGCCACTCACAATTTCTTAGCTCTTCACAAGTGTGTTTTCTCCTTATGGAGAAGTTGATTTTGTTCCATTTATAAAAATAGCAGCTATTTAAACGGGAAAAGCTTTTCCTTATATCATCTTTGGGCCAAATGTTTTTCTAAAAACATATTTTTTTTTTCCTAGCAGAGAAGACAGATTCTAAGTGGATTCAAGGTTCTTCAGATCTCTGAGTTTTTCATGGGTTAGTGCTTTTGATAACTAAGACCACATAAGTACCAAAATATATTAATACAAAATTGTATTTATTTCCTACATAGAGTTTTATATACTAATGTTTTTTAGGAAGAGGGGAGATGCAGCCAATATAAATCGTTGCTTAAACTGTTTTCTCTATTACAGGGAAGCAGAAAGAGGATTTTGTAGCCATTCTTTCCAGTCCCTTTTCAAGCTCATTCATCACCAAATTCTAAGTTTTTAGTTTCTCCAACTTATATCCAGAAACTTGTGGCTGGAGTGTGACCTTGAAGTTCAAAAGGCCACTCTCTTGCTCAGTGCATGATTCACTCTACCATCCATATTAGTCTCTGCTTAAACATTTCCACCAATGATAGTATCAAAGTGTGACGGAGGCAGGTGTGAGGGTGGGAGAAGGCAGGACTTCAGAGCCAACATAGTCTTCTTTAGGCCCTTTGGGCACAAGAAATACACGTAAAAGCCAAGTAAACGCTGAGCTTACTGTGTGATGGATTGGGTTTGTTCAGGATGGCTCTCTCCAACCTGACCCAACTCTAACCTACCCTGCCCCTGCACTGAGAAATCCTGAAGTCTCGAATGATTTCCAGTGATGGAAGAATATGGAATACATTCTAATCATTACACATTGTCCTTACATTAAAACACACCTGCCCGGCCAGTTGGCCCCTGGTCTTCTCCTCTGGAGCAATATGCAAAAGTGGGTCCAGTCTCTTTTGAATACAATACTTCTTCAATTGTGTGGAGGCAACTATAACATCCCAGTAATCTTAGATTTTCCAGGCTAAATTGTTTGTTTCTTTAAGCATCATTGGTAGCATTTATCAAGAACAGTAGTGACCACCTATTTATTTATAGCACTTTGGAGGTTCCAAAGCACTCCCACCTACTTTTCTATTTCACATGTGCGGCAACAACTGTAGGTTCCTAATTTTACAAATGAGAAACCAATCTTCAGAAAGGATGTCACAGACCTTAATAATTGATTCAACAAGTACTTACCGAGTGCCTAATCTCTGCCAGGCACAGTGCAAAATCCTGGGATGTTGGAGGGAATAAAACAAATGTGATGCCATCCCTGTACTTCATATAATCTAGTGGGGATGGCACACATTTACAAAATCACTATAGCTGTTACTCAGACAACAGTCACAGTTGTGACACAGTTAGGGCTTGAGCACAAGTCTTCTGCCTCCAGAAAAATTCAGTAGAACTATTGCCTTCATTCAAGTGGACATTCATTTGTATTAATGAATTCCGCTTAGTCTTCCTGGCAACTGGTCTTTTTGGCATGAGCTCTTTTGAAGACTGAGCCTCTCTATTCTGTAAGTATACAGCTGGGTGGTGTCTACTCAGGTCTGATCAACGTAAAGGAGACCTTTACATCAATTTCTATCAAATTTTCCTTTGCCATTTTTTCCTGTCATCCTAACTTGCCAACAAACTTTTGAACCCTTATTTAATCATCTCTAGCATATTAGCTCTTTCTCTCCATCTGTGTTTATCTGCAAGTTTTATGAAATTGTTGTGCAATTAGCAAAAAAATGTCCACCAGTGCTTGTGTGAAAGAGCGCACCTACATTTGTCATTAGCTGCAAATTAGATTGCCTATCAGCTAGGTGACCTTGGGCACATAGCTTCCCCTCGCAGAGCATCTGATTACTCACCTGTGAAATGAAGAAACTGGGCTGAGGAATGTCGAAAAGGATTTCCCTGTATTAAAAGTTTTATGATCCAATGTGTTTTAAAGTGTTATGCTGAGTTTTAAATCTTTTTCTTCTGGTGTGGTAAAAAGGAAACGCAGAGCATGTATCGATATGAACTGATGGGCATCGCTTCCTCCTCCACTAATGAAAGAAAGCAAATTCGCAAACACTGGCCTAAAAGACATACAAAATGACCAAAGTGTAATAGTTACCAAACCTTGCCTTAATCCAAGACAATGGCTTTGTGAAGCCCCCAGTAGTCTCTTCTACTGTCTTAAAAAAAAAAAATTAGAAACCGACAATGAATAAACATTATAAAAACTAAACCCAATTAGTTATTTAAGAATAGTCTGTAATTTGGGGTCTTTGGTGAGTCCCCTTTCCCCTCCCCTTACACAGGAAAATTATCTTTGATTCTACAAACGGTACCCCTCACAGGCTTCTTTTTAAAATCTGCCTAATAAAAGGAATTCTTAGTTTCTAACTCTAACCTAATGCTATTTATTTATGTCTTGTAATTTGTGGATTCTTTTTTCTTGACATTGCTTCGGTAAGTCACATAATGTATCTGTTTTACATTAGCCCTATTTTGGTTGCAATATGTGCTCCAATCTTTTCCTGTCATTATCTTAAACTTGCTAATTAGAGAGAATTCAAATTTAATTAATAGAAAATGTCACCACTTTCAGCCAGGGATAAATGGGAAGTCATTACAGAAACCAAAGCCTTTCTATCCTGAGGGAAGAGAAAATAAAGACGGCGCCCACCCCAGCATGTGATGAGTAATCTGTAACGTGGGGAGTTCTGTCCTGCTACTGTGGTTTAGAGACACTATTCAGACTGCATGTCTTATGTTGAGCAATATTATTTTTCCATTCAAAGATGACTTTGTGATAATTATATGAAACTGTGGTGGACTAATTAACAAATAACAATGAATTAGCTGCTAGATTGTGCAACTAAAAAATTCTTCTCGCACTCAGCAGTTACTCAGTTCTTCGAAGACGTCTCATAATATAGCTAAGCCGTTTCTGGTCTAAGAGCTTCCCCGGTGTCCTCATCCACACAGCAGTCCATGCCCTATTCGAATAACGTCTTTTCTTTCTTGGGACTATGGATGCTGCTGAATTCAAATGTAGTACTTCTTATTTACTGCATTTCATTGAAATGTATCAAAGGCAGGCATCAGATAATACTTGATAGCACTACTTTTTAATAAATGTATGTGTAAAGGCAAGATGGTACAAGTACTTAGCAATTTAAGAGTTTTTAAAGTTGATTCCCTTTAAGTTATGTATATTCTTATTTTGAAAATCATTAAAATATGTTTTGAAAACAGAAGTTAAAACCAAATATGTAGAATCCCTAGAGTTTCACAAAACTCAAACTGAAAAACTTTTCAGAGTTTACAGGTAACTGTCGGCCCATTGCTTAAATTCACAGCACAGAGATTTGGGCTACCTGTTAAATACTGGGGACCAAATAAATATTTAGTACTACAACAACCCTGATTGAGTAAAAAGCAAGATGTTTATCTGTCTAGAGTCCAAAATTCTAAGTAAATATAATTTCAGTGAAGCTCTGTAGGTCATGCCAAGTTTTTATTTTGGTGAGGTGAATAGGCTTCCTACTTAGTAAAATTGGCTTACATGAATGATAATTATCTACTAATGCTTTTATGTTGATTTTTAGCCTAACTGTAACAAGAAGAAATCTCTTCTTTCAGGTCAATACTTGAAAAAAAGGGTCATTTATCACATTAAATAATTAAAGCCTTGCAACATGCCAAATTAACCTTTCATCATGTGTCTTATTAGCCTCAAAGTATTTGCTGAGGCTTTCTTAAACCCTCTTTGTGCATTGTGCCTTGCGCATGCAGAGACAGAATGCTAATGCACCATGTATGCTAATGAAATGCCTGCTGAAGTTAAGCCTGTAGACACTTGAGTCTTTTAAAACACGGTGAAGTATGAAGATTCAAGCCGATTTGCACCAAAACATCCTTCTTCACTATAGATATGTTGAGACAAATTCCATAGACCCAACAACTGTCAAATTGGCAGTTTGAAAATACTTTCGATGCATGGTTTTCATTTTCAGGTGGTTTTAAATCTGTGTCTGTTTCCTGCTGTTTGTTGTATATTTCCCCAGTAAGTTCCTTGATAGTGAGTTCTATATCATTATTGGATTCCACATTTAAATTTAAATCCACACTTAAAGATGTAAAAAAGGCAATATAGTCATTTCTAGAAAAACACATTTGGTAACAAAAGTGACCATTTTTCTCTTCTGTTTAATTGCTAACTCTGGAGAGGTTTGTCCCAAATGGGCAGCATGGTGATAATAGTTTTATTATTGTTTTTAAATTTCCACCCTTTATTTCTGTTCCTCTGTGAGGACCACTCTCCCTGCCTCCAGCTGGTGGTCAGCCCTGTCTCCAAATCAATGATAATGCTGTCTCTCTGATTCAGGTCACATTCCATTTTGTGTTTGTTTCTACCTTCCCCAGTTTCTACTGAAATCATATTGGGGTAAAATATTGCGTAAGTTTATAATACATATTTAATAAAACCTAAACATAAACTTAGAGCTTATTCTTGAATTTTTATTTTTATTTTCAATGTAGTGCCTTCAGGGGGTCATTTAACATCCTTTGTTACAGCATATGTGTTTCCAAGAAAGCCTTGCTCTATATCAGTGGTTTTCAACTAGGCTGCATTTCTGAAACTCTGGGGAGCTTTGAAAAAAAAAGTATGACCTAGTATCACACCAGACCAATTAAATCAGAATCTCCAGGGGCCAGGCTTCTGGCATCAGTATTTAAAACAGCTCCCCAGGTGATTCTCAAATGCAGTGATGGTGGCAAACCATGGCTCCATCCCATACAACAGGTTGCCTCCTTATACATTTTAATCATAGTGTTCATTAATTCGTCATCACGGAAGTGCTAGGAAAGTTTTTGGATTGCGGTCTTTTGGGCTACTTGGGAAGAACTCTTATTTTACTTTCTGTTGATATAAGTTGAGGATAAACAGACAAAAATTCCAGGAAAGTGGTAGATGGCATTTCCATTAGTAAAATAAGAAGTGTCATACATAATAATCGGAAGTGTTTCCTTTTTATTCAGAGTATTTCCCTATAAGAATGTCAATGTGATTTGACTTGGAAGCAAGCTCTTTGCAGACATAATTAGTTTTAAGTTAAATTTAGGTCACTCTGGATTCGGGCAAGCCCTAAATACGATTGACACGTGAAGACACAGACACACACAGAGTGGAGAAGGCCATGTGAAGATGCTATACTTTTTTTTTTTCCAAAGCTCCCCAGAGTTTCAGAAATGTACATGCACCACCTTGACTTGGTGGACCTCTTGCAATTATTTTTTCAGTATTGGCATTTCTTACCCATATTGACTGTCCTACACTTGAAATGTACTATGCCAGCCAGTACATTTCTGGTTATTAAAAAGAAGAAAGATCAGGATTCATGACTATCGAGACCTGTTTTTTCAATTACGGAGCCTCAGATTTTTGGAAATATAACCTCCATCGATTTGCTTAAGAAATAAAAGGCTTCTATATTTACACAATAGGTCTTTGTTTTAAATGCTGATCCATCAATGTGATCTTCAGTTCCACAACTGAGGAATGTGCAGGATGAAGTATTTACTCAGCAAACAGAAATTCTATCAGGGGAAGAGTGGGAATGTTTAACACAGACCAAGTCCGAAGCTTTCACCTCATCAGGCAGCCGACCTGCAGGTGTTAGTGGAAGCTGTCCTTGCCTTTCAGCACAGTTTGAGGGTTGACAGCAAAGCATCTTTTTATCGCTGTTGTCCTAATCTACGGCAGTGGTCCCCTGACTGACATTTTCAGTTGTTGCGTCCTGCCATGTAGAGGCTTCATGGATTTACAGCTTTGGCCAAGTATGGTTCTGCACTTAATTGGCATAGTTGGACATTCAGAAAATTACTTCTCTTTTTTTTTCTTCTATATGAGTATCTTAGTAATCAAGTCAATTTCATTAAGTCAGATTTCCTACAACTGAAATAGGAAGCAAGGAGGGAAAAGAATCGACTTAGCAGAAGGGATGCTTGTGCCAGAAGCATGGTACTATCCTGTGGTCTACTGTTTCATCACACTGATCCAAGCTCTCATATATGGGCTGCAGACTGGATGAACCAATCCAAAATGGAACCGTGAGAGCTGCTGGCTCACAGAATGCCGATTATATATTGTGTGTATGAAGCATCACGTTATGGCAGACACGTAGAGAATTCAGATGAGGGGAGTTACTGTCTGTGAGTCTTATACTGAGCGCAGTGGCATCACTGTCACTTAATGGTATATTAAAATGCTAATTCTCATTCAAGGTAAGTAAACTCCATATAAACAATTTAAAAATGTAGAATCAGTTGCCTTAAAAAACTTGAAATTATGGGGAAAAAATTAAGTACTTTGAACGTTGGCTGGATTCCTTTACTTCACCACCTCCACCTTTTGCCCATTTCATTTGTAAATAGTGACATGAACTTCAGAGCAGTTAGTAACCTAGGGCGATTCTGCCTGCCAGGCACTGTTTGGAGATACTTCTGTTTGTCACAGTTTGAAGAGGGTGCTGATGGCATCTCATGGGAGGCCAGGGATGCTGCTAAACACCCTGGCACACAGAGGACAGCCCCCACAGCGAAGAAGTGTCTAGTGGAAATGTCAACAGTGCTTTAGAATAATCAGGGAAGGGGAGAAGGAAGAAACTGGCTCTCAGGCTAGTCAGTCCCACTGCATTGTTTCTCACTTGCGGGCTGGAGGACTGTTCCACACCAGCAGCAAAGATGGGGTTAGGAGATCACCCGTGAGTTTCAATTTCCTGCCACATTCAAGATAATCAAGATAATCAAGAGCTTAACTGCGGTAATTTGCTTGACAATTAAAAAACACTCTTTCTCACCCATTATCACATTTGATCTTCACAGTTCTGTGAAGTACTGGGGGCAGGTCCTAAAATTGTCTCATGCAGATTAGAGAATAGAAGCTTGGAGACAGCTTGGAGACTCACTAAGGGGAGAGGGTACAGTCAGTGGGAGCAGGCCCTGGGTTCAAGCAACAGGAGACTGTGTTGTCGGCAGAGAATTAAGAAATAGTAATAATGAAACCAACTGAAATTGACTCTGCTTTGTATTACCTTTCTAAACACCGTCAGTGAGGAAACACTCTTTCCCATGAGACAGACCTCTCCCAGCCCGGCCACCACCTTGGTCTGGCGCTGCTTTGGGAAGCTGAGTACCTTACCCCAAATTAAAACTAGAGAGGGGACAGGAGTGCACAGGAATGGGATCTGAGTTCTCTAGACCCAAAGCTCCTTCGCCACCCTAGTCTAGATCTTATCACTGAAGCATTATTACCTTTTCAGGTAAAGAAGAACTAAGCACTTAAAATACTGTTAAATCTCAGTAGTTGGGGCAGATTTCGTGTTCATAGAGGTACACTGAGTCCAGCTAGATCAACTAACGTTTTTCTACAAATCAATGATCTAGAAGACTTCCTGCCTTTCTGCTGGCCTTACCACTGCTGGGGACAATTAGCTGGGGAATTTTATGAGTCTTCTCTTGTCACAGGTAAAATAATGCGTTATAACTGTAATCACAGGTCTCTGCACTGTTCTCACAAATTCCAACACCCTTCCCCCAAACTCATTAGGCCACATGCTCTTATTTCTGCTCATCTTACAAACTTCCAACATACTCAGTGCCCTATATTTGGCTTTCTTCTTGATGAGAGGGGAACTGGCAGTTGGTAGTCTGAAAGAGAGCCCCTGACCTGTTCGCGATGGGACGGAAGGCTAGAAGCTGGAGTTGGGGGTGTGTTTGGCGCAGCACTAAAAGATACTCCCTGCAGCTCTGGGAGCAGCCTGCCAAAATACAGCTCCTTGACTAGCAGGAAAATGTTCCTCAGGGCAAGAGGGAAAATATGACAAGGCGGGAGGTGGGATTTGACATGATACGATTGGGAAAATGAAATGTGACAATTGCTAATACCTTGCAGTTCAATGAAAACTGGCACATTTCAGGTTCCCAACAGGTATTTAAGTGTATAGATATTAAAGTGTAAAGAAAAGTGTCAAAATTACGTTGACTGCAGGGTTCTCTCCACTGAACTAGGGGTGCCTTTACGACAGTGCCTTACGAGCCAGCTGTTTGGTTTTGTCATTTTCTAATTTCTTCCCCCATGTTGTGTAATCACACTGACGAACAGCAGCTGGCTGAATTGGTATCATATTTATGTGTGTTACTTAAGGTTATATTTCTTGTTAGTCTTTCAATAAATAGCTTAAAGCACACGGAGTGAAAGGGGGCGATGATGGCTGCATTTACTTTACTTGAGGGTAGTGCTCCAACAGAAGCCGTTTTGGTATAATAAATTAGTCAGTTTATTGGTTAGAATATCACATTCGGTCTGAAAGTCTGGATTTTTCACAATGGGATCAGAAGAGTTGACTGAAAATTTATCCAGCTGAAGGCAGATACCACTAATTTCATATTAGGGCATGCTGTTTCAAAACATCGCATTACTGCATGAGATTTAATGCAGCGATCTGTAACTTAACTCTCTTTCAAGTGAGCACGCATCTCTACAAGCCCTTTCAAAACATGTTTAAGAGTGCAATTAGGGATCAGACCTATGGTTTGGGTTTTGGCTTCATCAGCTTTGAGTCTTGCAACCTACAGTACAGTAAGGTACCCGGTGTTTTTTCCTACACAGCCCATCACTACATCCTGTTTGTGTTTTCATAACGTCGACTGAAATGAGCAGAATCAAAAGGACTGGAGTTAGCTGCTTTCTCTCCAGGTCTAACTCCTTGCCAGTATTTCTCTCTCTGTGACTTTCCTGTCAGCTTATTTCCCCAGAGATGGGAGCCTTTAATTGTGATTTCAAGCCTTTAGGTTGTGAACTGAATATTTGCTCATCCCTTTGCTGTCAGTGAGGAAGAGAGAGGTTTTTCATTGCTGTGAACTTGCCCAAGAAACCTAAGTGAGCGGGCGTCTGCCCTTGGCCTTCCTGCAGGGCTCAGAAAGCCAAAGGGCTCTTGATTGAGTGACCTCCTTGTCAGAGGGGTTCCCGGCTTCGACCTCTCTGCTGGCTGCCAAGCGACAGGCACTAGGCACTTCGGACTTTAAAATATCCCGAAGTACAACCTAGACTGGTATGACATTCTCTTTAGAGTTTTACAGCTAGAAAATCTCTCTGTATGTAAATGAGAGTGGAGGATTTGATTTATGGTTTCCCCTACATGATCTTTGATTTATTTGGAGATTCAGAAAATGTATTGTTTGAGTCAAAAGTTATTTTTTACATAGGTCAAGCACAGAATCACACAGCATTATTTTATTGTTTTCTATAACAAAAGTCCCTAATTTAAGGCCTTTGGCTTTATAACCTTTGTTAATAAAAGTATTGGAAAAGGAATGTACCTAATTTATATTTTAGCCTGAAA
Source organism: Vicugna pacos (assembly GCF_048564905.1). Classification (NCBI taxonomy): domain Eukaryota; kingdom Metazoa; phylum Chordata; class Mammalia; order Artiodactyla; family Camelidae; genus Vicugna; species Vicugna pacos. The sequence goes on along the minus strand of NC_133000.1, from coordinate 65,859,778 downwards.
AGTAAGATTACTATATTACAGTTTTATCTGCCTAAGTTCGTAATAAGAGATTTGGGTGAAGTAATACTATTTTTTTTTATCCTTCAAGACAATAACTAATTATATAAAGTATCCAGCATGCTGAACTTAAAATTCAAAAAAGTGCTTTGTAATTTATTCAACAGATCCTCCTTGAATGTTTACTGTATGCTAAGGACTGTTCTAAATGTTGAGGATACCAGCAAATAAATCAAAGTCACTGCTCCTTTGAAACTTAAATTCTAATGGAAAGAGACAGTTAATAAACAAATAAAAAAAAACACAGTGGGTATTGACAAGAGAAAAATAAATCAATGTGCGCCAGATGGGGCCTGTCAGGTGTGAGGAGAGGGGTCTATCTTAAAAAATGTGATTCTGAGAACTCCGCTAATAAGGGGATATTTGAGCAGAGACATGAGGAAAGTGAGGGAGAAATGTGGGTCTTGTGGATACGAGGGGAAGAGCATTCCTGGCAGAAAAAAAGAGCAAATGCAAAGGCCCTGTGGTAGAAAGTCCTTGGAATGGAGGAAGAAGTAGAAAGAGGTCTTTGGCCTCAGGAGACCAACATGGCTGGAGGAGGCTAAGTGAGAAGGATTTGGCTCAAGGACAGGTCAGGGAATTAGCAGGGCTCTAGATGATCTAGAACCTTATATTAATTCCTAGTGAATGGAATTTAATGAAAAATTTTTAGCAGTTTAAGTAAAATCAAGCTTATAAATGGTATTTCATGGAGACTGATTATGATAATACAAATGAAAGACTAACATTTTTAAATGAAACAAATTAAAGTGGTAATTTGTTAAAATAGGCATAATTTTGCTTCTTTTGATATTAAAAAGGTAGAGTCATCGAAAGAGAGCCCAGAGGCCACGTGTCCTCGTCAGCTTGGGCTGCTACAACAACATACCACAGACTGGGTGACTTAAACAATGGACTTTTATTTCTTACAGTTCTCGAGGCCAGAAGTCTGAGATCAGGGTGTTGGCAGGGTGGGTTTCTGGTGAAATCTCCCTTCCTGGCTACTCAATGTGTCCTAACGTGGCCTTTCCTCAGTGTCTGTGCATGCACAGAAAGAGAGCTCTTATGTCTCTCCCTTCTTTTATAAGGGCACTAATCACATCATGAAGGCCCCACACTCATGACCTCATCTAAACCTAATGACTTCCCAAAGGCTGCACCGCCAAATACCAGCACGTTAGGGATCAGGACGTCAATATATGAATTTGGGGTGGAGGTGGACAAATGTTCACCTGTAACACCACCTACAGCATCCATCAAATGCTTAACCTTTCTTTTCTAACACAGTAATGACGTATGGTTTTCTCTCTTCTTATAAAGAACTCCCATGACTATCTCAGACAGCTGTAACTAACAAAAGTTCCTCCTTTTTATCCACTAGAACACAAATTTCATTAATTATATGTTTCATCCTTTTCATTGAACTTTGTTATACACTAAGAAGTCATGAGTTAAATTAGGAATGATTTTAGTTATTGTTAAGAAGAGGATTTCTGAGCCAGACATGTTCAGCCAACTTTGCAGTTGCCAATCTGCTTCCCAAGTGGGTCGCCCAGGCAGGGAGTGCTCAGAGAAGTGCTGTCTTAACAGTGCTTGTTCCAGCTAGAACTTCAGGTTGAATTTTGTTGACTTGGCTGCCGTATCCCTTTGTTGAGTCATTGAGCCTACTGTCAACTATAAACATCTGATGTTTTTCAGATCTGCTCCTAAATGCAGATCCCATCAGGTACTTGTGAAGAGGAAACTTGGACCCAAGGGGAGGACTTCATTTTCATCCTCTTTGAATCTCGTTTTATTATATCTAAACTACCATTCCAAGTTCATAGAATTTTTTGAGATCTACATTCTATCACTCAATATATGTACTGAACCTCTCAGCGTAGTGGTATCTTCAATTTGCCAAACATTTCATATTCACTAGAAAAAGCACGAAAGAAGATTGGATCAAGTGTGGAAGCTTAGAGCAGATCACCACCAACCCTGCTCAGCTTGACAGATTCAAGATCTTTGAGATAGGACCATGCAAGTTGACGTCTTTCTAGACCAAAAAGTTGCTGCCTTGCAGCGGATGCATTCCCTGTACCTGCTGCATGATTCTCATCCACAATCTGGTCATCCTTTTGAAAAAGATGGTGAGAGTCTGAAATGATTTCTTCTAGGGTACACGTTCTAGGTTTAAGGAGACTGACTGTTTTCACTTACCACAAACCTTTCCCTTTAATAATTAATTCTAGATTCTTGCTCAGAGTTTACATTGAGATAACTGGCATGTGGTTAAAGGATCTACTTTTTCTCATTTTTCTCAAGGTACAGCTATCTTGATATTCTAATGCTACCACCAATTTCTGCAGATCTGCAAAGACCAGTGATGGTGTGTAAGTTGTTCTTCTGGTAAACCTGAAAACTTTAAACAATCAAACACTAGTATTTGTTGGATTTCATTTTTTCCCCCAGGTAGACTTCAAAATTTAGCAGCTGGAAACTGGGAATCATATCATTAAAATGTACTAAGTAAAATTTAACATAACGTTTTCTCTTGCTACTTATTGTTATAAGAATTTTTGAGGGAATTCCTAAAGTTTGTCTGAGTGAGTGTTTTGAACAAAATTGAAGTGGTATGGCCTTAGTTTTCTGTGACCCCGTTTTCTAGTGTTTCCTTTTAACACCATACTCAGTGTTACGTTGTACTCAGGTTGTCGTCTATACTTGCAGAGATAACAGTGATAGCTTTTCTTAATTTTTAAGAGTTGAGTTTATAATTTCAATACCACCACTATTTTAATAGAAGATGAAACATCAGAAGATAATGCTATATTGTGCACATGAAGGGAATTAAGATACAGAGAAATTACAAGATTGGTCATAGGGAGACAGTTGATATAACTCTTGCCTTAGCCACAGTGGGAATAATTTTTCAAGATACCTAGTGATTAAGTCAATTTTACAAGTAACAGTTTGCAAGTACTAGACACTTTCTTTACAATCCAGATTTATAGATAAAACATATATAGTAGTAAACATGACACAATTCAGAACATGGCCAGGATGGTTGTAATACAATTATAAGACCATCATGGGAGAAGCACAGAGAATTATTCTTCACATCTGGGTATTGTAGAGTGACTCGTGGTGTAGGCGGCATGATCTGAGGCTTGAAGAATTGTGATATTGAAGATAAAAAGAATGAGAGGCTGTTTCAGGTGGAGGGAAACACAGGAATCAGAAAATGCCATGTGCTGGGGTATAAAGTAGGATAGAAGGAATTAAGGAAAACAGTATTACTGGTCTGTTAGCACACAGTAGATGCTCAATAACTACTTGCTATAAAAATGAATACATAGATGGATGAGATGATTGGTTATGGCAGTGTCTTCATATGACATGTTAAAGCAATTCAAATTTTACACTTTGAGTTGTGGGGGAACCACTGATGGTTTTTTTAATGTATTTTTTTTATTGAAGTAGAGTTGACGTACAATATGATATTAGTTTCAGGTGTACAACATAGTAATTCAATATTTTATAGATTATATTCCATGTAGAGTTATTACAAAATAATACCTATATTCTCCTGTGCTATACAAAATATGCCTGTGCTTATTAAGTTTATACATAGCAATTTGTGTCTCTTAATCCTATACCCCTATCTCCCCTCTCCCCACTCCCCTCTCCCCACTAGTAACCACTAGTTTGTTCTCATATATCTGTGAGCCTGTTTCTGTTTTGTTATATAGATTTGTTGGTTTTATTTTTCTGGATTCCACATATAAGTGATAACAGAGTATCTTTCTCTGTCTGACTTATTTCACTAAGCGTAAATACTCTCTAGGTCCATCCATGTTGTTGCAAATGGCAGAATTTCATTATTTTTTATGGCTGAGTAATAGTCTACCATATAGAAATATATCTTTATTGGTTGTTGGTAAGCATTTAAGTTGCTTCCATATCTTGACAATTTTGGATCAAGGGAAGCGAGTGAGTGCTTTGAACACCTGAATCATTGGAAAACCATTTTTAAAAAGCACTTTTGCTTACCTCTTATGGATTTTTGTTGCCCCTTTATTTCTCCCTGTGACAATCTTTGTGACTCTGCAAGCTATGTGAATAGGCGACATTTAGTAGTAGGTGTCGATAGGGTGAATATTTAAGTCACCCAATAACCTGAGGTCTTAAACAAAGGCCTTTTTAATACAATATACAGGCTGGACAAGAAGCAGTGAGCACAGGGTCAGCCCCAGAGAGATCCATTTTATTCCCCAGACTCCAGGAACGAAATGCTTCCGAAGAAGTTAGTTGGAAGAGTTTTGCCTTTCATTCTCAGGTGCTGGTTCATATTTCACTCAGATTTGTCTCCATCAGAAATAGCTTCATCTAAGGACACTTCGTTAACTTACCTTGACTGACAAAGTCGATTTTCTCTTTAGCTGCTAGTGCTGTAGTCTGTGCAGAGAGAACCACTGGAATCACCCCTATTTTTGGTAGGCTCAGGGGATGGTATTAGATGAAGAGATGCGAGCTTTCCCTGTCAGCTGGGAAATCCTTTTCCCTCTTAGGAGTTTATTAGATGATTTAGCTGCCACTAAGTTTAGTTTATAAGAAGAAATGGGAGCAGCCTCTAAAGCTTCCAGACTGATCCTCTCATTTATCTAAATTCCATTTCTGCTTCTGCAGAAGAGAGTCCTATAATAAATCTGATCCTCTTCCATCCACAGTAACAGCTTCCACCCAAAGGCATCCAGTCTAAGGCTAAATAGGATGAAAGCACGAGGACTGGGAAGTGCCTTCGAGAGCACTGAGCCCTTCCTCTTAACTACAGCTGAGCAAACTGAGACCTGAAAGATTCAGTTACTTCCCCAAAAGTAGCACGGGTAGGAAGGTCCCATGTAAAACTGAAATAGGTGAGACAGCCATTCATTGTACGATGTGAACCTACCTCTTCGTCCTAGTGCTCAGGAGTTAAGAGTTACAGAAACGTACTGGCAGTGCGCTGGGCACTCGGAGTGTTGGATAACCAGGCTCTGATGGGAGCCAAGAGCACAGTCCAGACAGAAGATGGGCTGTATATGATGTACACCTCGTGCCGTTTCTGCTGACCGTTCACTGCCCTCCAATGTCATTATGGTCGTTAGCTGCCCCAATCACACGCTCTGATTCACCCCTGCAATCTCTACTTCACCCAGGATCCTTAATAAACTGACCATGTGCTTCCTTCCCTCCAGATTCAGACTCCCACCTGGGATCATCTGACCAGCCGCCTTCGATCCTATGTGGTGCCCTAGGGGCTGGGGCTGGGACTGGGAGGTGGGGTGAGGGGAGGCGCGTGGGTTCCTTCCTCTTGTCTATACTGATATTCTCCCCAGATTTGGGGTATTCCAATGATCAATATCTAGCACAGGTCTGTACACTTCTGCATGTGGCTCTGTTTGGCACTTGACTCCTAAAGCCATCACACAGCTTGCGTAAGGCATGGTCAAGGCAGCTTGAACCAAGATCTGGCTCCAAATTGCAGCCCTGATAGAAAAGGCACCTTTGTGACTATTGTCATTGTTACCATTTTTCTCATGTCAGAAGCAACCAGACATCTGTTAAACCTGTAAACACGAGTTTCTCAGAGCAGGTTGGATTACTCCCCACATCAGAATCATCTGGTGCTTAAAGCAGACACCCTGTCCCAACCCAGAACTGCTGAGCCAAGTCCATGGGGCCAGGACACGGATGCACACTGCGTTCTGAGAACTGCTGATCTCCGCCCAGGGTCCAGCATCGATGCTCCTGTAGGACATAACATTCTTTCACCAACTCCCTCGACTTGTTGCCAATCACACAGAGAGCTAGAAAGTTCTGTAGGTAGATCCAGAAGTGGGAGAAAGTGTTAAAAGCCCCTGAAATTATTTAGTGACCGTCTGTATGGTTACTGTATCTTTATATTCACTGTGTCTTTCTGTTCTGCAAGGGCAGACAACTAAAATATACTCAGCTCCTGCTAGGCATGCATCATAGCTACACTGAAGGAATTTCCTTTGCAAAAGTCACATCTGCATTTGAACTTGGTGCAGCGATTTTCAGTTTGGTCCCCAGGCAAGAAGCATCAGAATCACCTGGGAACGTGTTAGATGCAAATTCTCTGCTGCTCCATCCCAGACTGATGTATTAACTAGCTTTCTAGATGGTTCTGATGCACGCTGAGGTTTGCGGGCTCTTGTGCGAAGCCTCCTTGCCTGTAATATAGAAATAATAATAACTTAGACCTCATAGGTGTCTTTCGTATTACTTTCTGTTCTCGTTATAAAACCAAGCTAATGCACAAAAAAGCGCTTGGCCTGAGGAAGGTGTTCAGTACATAGTAAGAATAGCATTGAGTCTGTATTTAATTTTTTCAAGCCGCTTCTATTTTCTCATTGCTTAATCCCCAGTGAATCCATTGGTTGCCTATAATATAAGCATCATGTTGCAAGTTCCATATGATGATTACAGAAGGGATCCTGATGTTGTAAGATTGTCCTCCTTAAGGAAAATGAGGGGTTTTTTTATTCCCCAATAAAACAATAAGGGCAAAGCTATGTATTTTTCTATTGTCACTTAAAGCCATGTTACGGCTTATTCACAGGTGACTTTAACGTGGCGTTAATAGGCTTAGTGGGGCTTTCAATTTCTTAATCTCAGGTGAGGACCAATTTCTTAAGGCAAAGTACAATAATCTTTACCACTTCGTCCCTGACACCCAGATCAAAATCCCTGAATCGGGACTTGCATTTGATTTTCATTTTGTGATTTAAATGCGTGGTGAATGGCACTTCCCCAAGGGTGAGGCTTGAGATTGAAATACGTGTCAGCCCCACTAGAGGGTGACCTTAACCTTGAGTCGGGGTGCAGAGAAACTAAGGGCACCCTCTGAGGCCATCTCAAGACTAGACTGTGTTGCTGTTTATTCAAGGTGAGCAAGAGGCCGAAGGTGCCAATTCAAGCCAACTCAGACCGGCAAAACTGCCTGTTTCTCAATAATCCACAGTCTGCTGGGGGCATTTAAACCTGAGCTGTTGCATATTCTCAGTTTGTATTGTAAGGGAAAATTCCTTCTTAATAAACGCAAGTCTGAATTTTAAAAATTCTTTATCTGTTTCAATTCTGCTTCTCAAATGCCCACCTCCCCCACCCAGTAAAATAACATAACTGAAAATATGAGAAAGAGAACCTTGTTTTGTAAAATCAAAATAAAGCAAAAGGCTATAGGAATTGGTAAAGTTCCACTTGGTGATTTAAAGATGTGACAAATAGATTCTTTAGATGCCAAAGAATAAGAGCATAATCAAGATGTTCAGAATGTGATCAGAGTCAGTTTAGATCAAACCTTAAGAAATTAATATTGAAACCAGATTTGGTTTCTTTTTCATAGTTTAGATTTAAGAAGTAAAATATTTGTAAATGTTATAATAATAATGCCTCTAAAAACCTTCCAATTAAACATCAGAGTTCAGTGTTATTTTAAAAACCATCTTAGTAAATGCCTTTTTGTAGCATTTATACTTAACTTTTGAATTCAAGTAATATTTATGTTCTCTACATGCATTATATACTGACTTGATTTTTTCTACTTTGATTTTTGATAGTTTTTAACAGAAAAGATTAGCATAGGAGAGTGCCAATTCCATTAAAATATGTAGATCGTACTGGTATTTTCTGCTTTTCTCAAACGATTGCAAAGAATGTTTCCAGAGCACAGGATAGCTGTCCTATCAATGAAATCAATTAACCTCATGCGAAAGAAGACTACAGTAACTAAAGCTGGGTTCCTACATACAGATGATTTTATTCTTAAATATCTTTATGAATCAAAAAACCCCCACGGTCTTATAAAATGCATATCTATTAAAACATGAAGAAAGATTTTCTGTGACACGAGTTAGTCTGAATCAATTTTTATCTTGCATCTAAGTTCATGAGAAAAGATTGCCTTTGGAAAGAAGTCAGTCTTTCCTTGAAGAATGGGTGGTTTGATAATTTTTATATTCTTGGAAGAAGTTGCAGACTGAATTGAAATCTTTCTTCTCAGAAAAATAAGCCTTCTGTGATTTCATATTAACACAGTATCTATGTGCAATCGCATATGTTTTTATGTAGGATTGGTAAGAACTACTTTGATAACTTTTACATTTCTCTCTGGTTTGTGCGTCATTTTTATCTGAAAAAGTTTACTCCTATGTTTTAAATTAGGTATTTTTCTGTTAATTAAACAACTCCCACTTTAAAGCTATAGAAGGCATTCTGGAAAACGATGTGGGGTTATGTATAACCACCCCAGCCTAAGGATGATGTGGACCTGAACTCTCGTTTGCAAATTGGAGTTAGGAGAGGAACGTGCAATTTAATTACTTTGGGATGGCGCCACTCAGACTTGCTTCCAACTGTAACCTATGGCTAAACCAGATGACTCATTTGCCTAACTGTCTATCACCTGTTAAGATTTGACAGCTCCTGTGCATACAGAGAGCAGCTAATCACTAATTGGGCAGAGTCCTCACTTCTCTCCCCAGTGTCAGATTAGATTGCCCCAATTGTTCTGAATTCCTTGAAAGTTGAAGGCTTCATTTATTTATTTTTAGCCAAGTGTTTTGATTCTTCCTGTTTAAGGTAAAGTTGAAGAGATAATTGACAGACGCAAGGAACGCTAGCTGGAAGGGAATGTGGGAGGGTTAAGAGGGTAGGGAGCGTGGAGGGAGAATTGTCTCCTATTTTATTCTCACCTTGCTTATCTTTGTGAGAAAATGTAGATGACTTTGGCTCTTCCTAATATTACTAGACTGTCTCCTCTACCTTCTTTGTGAAGAAAACTTAGAAATATTTCAACCGTTTATGTTTCCAGACATTTTTATGTTTTCTATGTTATAAGTAGTGATGCGTCTGTAGTTAATGTTTGCAGGGGTTCACACTGTGTGTACTCTGATGCCTGTTTCTCTGTTTCCTTCCGGCTGTTGATATGGCAGATGTATATCTCCTGCCTAGCTACTTTCCTGAAGCAGAAAGATACTTCATATAACTTCCATTTCTCTTGGGAAGTGTACTCCACTTAGCATTTTAACTCTAGTTTATAGTGAAATGAGGAGAACTGGTTACTGATTTTTCTCCAGGTTTGAGAACTATCATCTTCTTCACCTAAATTATTAGTGACATTTTGGGTTTTCGGTTTCTCCATTTACAGAATGGAAGCCACAGGCAATGTCAGATTGTTTTTGTAAAGAAGACAACTTATTTTTTATCATTAGAATAAAGGTGTACTCTAATCATAAGGTATAAAGGCATTAAAAACATTAAAAGAAAATGAGAGCGGACAGCAGGGAAGGATACCCTCTGGGCAGAGCGCTGTTATAACTGTCAGCAACAGATAAGAAGGTTTTTCTCCACGGATTTATGTAATATTTGAGATCACATATGCCATCAAGATTCACCTATGTAGAGAGATTTCTTAAACAGTGTCTTAGTTCCGGCTGCTATAACAGAGTACTGTAGACCGGATGGCTGAAAAACAACAGAAGTTTACTTCTCACAGTCTGGAGGCTGGAAGTCCAAGGTCAGGGTGCCAGCATGGTCGGGTTCTGGTGAGAGCCCTAATCTGGTTGCAGGCTGCTGCCTTCTCCTTGCGTCCTGAAATGGCAGAAAGAGAGTAAACGAGCTCTCTGGCCTCTTCTTACAGGGACGCTAATCCCACTCCTTAAGGCTCCACCCTCATGAAAGGCTCCATCTCCAAACACCATCAAATTGGGGATTAGATTTCAACACAGGAACTTGTGAGTAGAACTAAGTACAGTGTCCAGAAAGAGTGACTCATGTTGTCAAATTGTACGGAGTATCTTAGGACTTAGCACCCTATCAACCACTAGTAAGAAATTTTTTAAATTAAAATTTCAACAACAATAAAAATTTGCAAACCACAAAATTGAAAGGAATAAAAGCAATATTTAGAAATAAAATTCTTTAAGATTTTAAGCTGAGACGGGAGAAATAAAATGGAATTAATGTCCCCTTTTATCAAAGTTTAAATTATAGACCATATATAATGCCATATATTATATATGTGCAAAAAGTAATGTATAGTATGTGTGAATTGTCACATTCACAATACATGGTATTATTGAGTTGCATTTGCATATCAGAAGTTAAAAATTGGGTTGGGCATAGTGAAATCATGCCATTAAACATGTATTACTCATATATTTAAAATATTGCAAGAGAAGGAAGTTTAGCTTCATGTTACATCAATTTCAAAGTAACTTCTTCTTCCTCACTAACAAAGTCCCCCTTTTATCTGAGTTGGCCATATCTTCTAATCTAGGAAATTAATAATGCTTGATTTAAGACTTAAATTTTAGGCCCATCACAGCAGCCACATTTTACTTAACCAGCAATTATTCTAGGTGTGGGTATATGCCCTTGTTCTGACCAATAAAGTAAACAATAAGCTTTATTAAAGAGCTTCTGAGAAAATATTTCCTTCCTCAAAAAAAGGGAGACAGCTCTTCTTTCCCCTGCCCTTCTCCATGTTAACTGGGATTCTGTTCTATGAAAACGGGATGGCGGGAGCTATAACCACCATTTTGTGAGAGCAAATCACCAACACACTTAGGAAGACAGAAAGGAAAGAAAGAGAGAGAGAAATATGAGTCCTTGATGAAGTCAGGTGCACTGATCCAAAGCTGGAAGCACATACCTTTAGAGACTTTTCAGATGAGAGAGAAGTTCAGATTCTATTATATAAGCCACTACCATCTAGATAGCCCATTCCTTGCAGCTGCAAGCATTTTGGAACGATACTGACTTTATCAACTGTTTTTAGTTATTCATAGACGTGCTCACTTGATCATCACTCATTATAATAAGACTTGTTTGGTGTTATCACTGCTCTCTTTCGGTACTTTATGTAACCGATTAAAGTTTATATTGAATGTTTTCAAAATCTATTTACATCAGATTCTAACTATTTTGTTTTTCCTTCTCTGATCAACAGGGCAGGAGACCACTGAGAACATAAGCATGCTATAAACCTGCTTTTCAAATGTTCCTGGTTAGGCAAAGACAAATGCTTCTTCAGATTTCTGCTTTTCTCTTTAATGATTGATACTTTAACTACAGATTTCACTAGGAATGTGCCTCTATACATTTACAGATAGAAGTTAAAGTGCATTCATGTGGTAGTTTAAATAGAAATAACATACATAACATCAAATGCAGCTCAGTCTTCTCCATAAGCGGGCTATTTAATGTATCAATGTAACTACTGCATTATCTCGACAGATCAAATTGGAAAGCTTTCTCCAGAACCCTATCTCCAAACCTAAGATATTCTCAGAGGGATCTGTCTACAGATACAGCTGTTTCTTTTTTTCTCTAGAGGTTTTTGTATCTCAGTATGAATTGTTCTGAAATGAGGGAATCCCATGAAAGCTGTACACATTCAGCCAGCCCCAGTAAGAGTCTAGCGCAGGGGTGAAAACTTTTTCTTAAAGGGCCAGATGAATGTTTTAGGCTTGTAGGTCATATGGTCTCAGCTTCTGATCTACTGCTCTTGCAGCTCAAAAGCAGCCATAGGCAATATGTAAACTAGTGGGGTTGGCTGTGTTCCAATAAAACTTTATTTACATAAACAGTTGGCAGGCCAGCTTTGGCCTGGGGTCTGTAGTTTGCTCATCACTGATCTAGAGATTTCATTTTTGCTTCACCAACCTACATTCAAATATTGTTCTTGAGAACTGTTAACACGGGTATCTTCTTTAATGCATGATCGCTGAGGATTCCTTCTGTGGAATTTATTGACATTCATGGGAAAACCGACAGAGAGCCTGCAAATCTCTGCCCCAGACCAAAATCCTCCTCCACCCAGAGTTAGTTATCTTTCTCTTTTAGTTTAGTAAATGAATAAACTTTATCCTTTTTTTTTAGTAGTTTTAGGTTTATAGAAAAATTGAGCAGAAAGTAAAAAGAGTTCCCATAGACCCCCTCACCCCTATAAGAAAGTTTCCCTTACTAACATCTAGCGTTAGTGTGGTACAAATATTGCAGTTGATGAACTGATATTGATACGCTTGTATTAATCAGAGTCCACAGTTTGCATCAGCAGTCACTCTTTGTGTTGCACATTCCATAGTATGGACAGAGTATGGCGGCTGAGGACAGGTGTCACTACAGTATCACAGACAATTTCACTGCCCTCACAGTCCTCTGTGCTCCACCTATTCATTCCTCCCCCCACAGCCCCTGCCAGCCACTGATCTTTTCACTCTCTCCATAATCTTGCCTTTTCAGGAATGTCACAGAATTGGAACCATACAGTATGCAGCCTTTTCAGATTGGCCTTTTTCGCTTAGTAACAGACATTGAAGATACCCCATGGTTTGATCATTTCTTTTTAGCACGAATTGTGTGAATTCCATTGTATGGATTTACTGCAGTTTGTTGATACATTCACCTATTGAAATCCGCCTTGGTTGCTCCCAATGTTTGGAAATTATGAATGAAGTCTCTGTAGACATTCACCTGCAGGTTTCTGTGAGGATGAAAATTTTCACTTCATTTGGAGCATGACTGCTGGATCATATGACCAGTGATCTTTTTAAAACTCCATCTCAGCACATCTTCCTTTTGCTTGAAAACTCTGGGGCTCATCTCTGCTTGTTAGAATGTCACAGTTCCACAGCATGGCCAGTGTGGTTTGCTCTATTCCATCTTCACTGGACCCCACAGACCTTAGCTTCCAGCCACACGTTCCCAGGATTCCTATGTGTCAGAGAGCTTCTAATTTCTAGAAGGCTCTCTTCCTTCCAAATGGAATGTTTTTCTCTTTCTTCTTCACCTGACAAACTCCGATTTGCCTTTCAAAATGTAGCTAAATGGCACCACATGTAAAAAGATTTTCCTCTTCTCAGAGGCAGAAATAGCTGTTTCTTCCTCTAGACTCTGACTCTCATGTCCTCAGCACAGCACGGAAAGCTCTGTTTTGTGACTGCTAATGTAATATTGATTCCCTCTACTAAAATGAGACTGAAACTTGAAAACACACACACACACATGCACAGACACACACGCACAAGCTACTGAAGGAAAAAATTTAAATATTGTGGGAAACTACTCTATAGATATTTGAAATAATATTCCATGAAAGGACAGAAAGTACTATATAAACTTAGGTTATACACGGAAGCTTTATTTTGCCCAGGGATACAGAACTGCAGTATTTGACCTTTCAAAAACAGCAGTGAGCACACACCAAATGTCATCCAGCTCCACAAGCAAAATACCTGCACACGGTGCCTGACACTCTTACCCCTTAGCTGCCATGCACGCTCACACGGTACTGACTATTTGACCTCCTAAATACTTCCTGAGTCTGCCTTTTTATCTCCATCTCCACTGCCCATGTCCCTGCCTGGTACTGCAGTAGACAAATTCTCGTATCTAAGGAATACAAGGCTCTCTTTCCCATTCTTCACACTTTAGCCAGAAGGGTCTTTCCAAACGCCTACCTGATTGTGACTTGCTTCTGCATACAAGCTTGTAACGTTCTCCCATTGTTTCTAGGGAAAGACCAAAACTCAACATGACCGCCTAGCACCCAGATCTCAACTTCTACTGCTGTCTCCTTCCCACTCTGCATTCCAATTTCAGTTTTCTTTTTGTCATTGAAGTGGTCTGTCTCTGTTCCTGCCCTAGGGCCTTTGCACACGGTACTGCCCTCTCCAGGAATATTCTTTACCCTGTTCTAAGGCTAGTTAGCTCATACTGGTATTTTAGATCTCAGCTCAGAGTTTGATATTTTTCCTTACCAATTCAGGCTTGGTCAGACTTGTTTGTTATATGTTCTCATAGAAATTATTCTTTTTCTTATAGAAATTTGTCTTGCTTTGTAATGACATGATCAATAGTGTAAGCATCCATCTCCCCCACTAAACTGTATGTCCCAAGAGAGGACAGATTATATCATTTTTGCTCATTGTTCTATCTCCAGAGCAAGAATAGTGACTGGCAACTAGTGAAAACTCACTAAATATTTATTGGAGAAACAAATGCAAGAATTTTAGACATTATTAAGTACAGAATAATGGAAATCTTTTTCCATATGTTCACAGTATTCAAATTTTCAAATTTATTATGTAATATCTGGGACAGAATGTTTAGTATTTGTAATTTTATATATATTTTTAACCAACTTTAAATAATATAATTCTTTCCATTTCTTAGTGTCACACTCTCAACTGACAACCTGGAAAGTAAGACAATTTTAACTTGTGAATGCCTGTAAAATTTCAAAATACACCATGACGATAATTCATTGCTAATTAGACAGTTAAATCCAGAGCAGAACTGAACTTCAGCTATAGGGTCAGCTTCACCTGGTTGGAGTCAGTCAGCCACCAGGCTGACCTCTCCCTCTCCCCAGTCGCTCTTCTTCCCGGAAAGTGTTGCTACTGCCTCTCTTCTCACTTTCCGGACCTCTCTCTTTTCAGACAGGTCCTTTTGTGTCCTTTAGTGTTAACCTTTGAAATTATTGAACAAGTTGCTACCAGAATCTGGGAAATCATGGCCAAAGCAACATCAAAGCAAGACTATCCTCAGGTTTTTATTTCCGTACTACGCGGGCTTCCTCTGCATGTCACCCCTTCAGTGTCGGTGATTCTCTTAAGAAGCTGACCTCTGTTATTCCAGTAAGATGCTCTGTTTCATTCCACGAGTGTCTCCTCCCGCAGGCTAGCCCAGGCATGCTCTCCTGACGGTGGAGGAGGCAGAGAGAGGGCAAACCCAGTTGTCCAAGTGTTTATCAAGCCTCTACGCTCTTCACCTTAGTGCACAGTGAGAAGACAAGTCAAATTACAGCTAAAGAGCTTTGATCTGATCTGAGGAGGGCCATTTTTATAATTGATCACATATCTCAAAAAGTACATCTCTTCAGTTGAATGATGAGTAGGAATAATTAAATTATTTATCTTGACAATAATTAATGTTCTTGGGCAAGTTACTTAACCCTTCTGGGCTCAGTTTCTTCATTTCTAAAATGGGGATAATAATGGTACCAATCTCAATGGATTATCGTGAGGAATAATTCGTTGATTATGTAAATGTGTAGAACAGTGGTGGGTACAAAAGTGTGCACAATTTAAGTTTTAGCTGTAGCTATTAAACTATTACTATTATTATTTTGAGGCATTCACTCTTAAGCACTGGCAAATTGTGAGAATGTTATATGGCTGTATTAATACATTCTTAAGCATATTTATTTTGTGATTTTTTTTGCTAATATTTATAGCACTGATATCATCTGTTCATGTTAAAGCATTATTATTTTAAGAATTTATACGTGTCTATATTCTAGAGAAAACAGATTTAACATTATAGAACCAGTTGGCACATATTTTAATATTAGTCTTAAGGTTTCTTATTTAAAGATGTACTGTAATTATTTTATATTTTGTTTCCATTTTCTTGTTTTAATAAATTTTATACTAATCTTAAGAAATGGTAGCAAGCTTATGAATAAGGCCAATTTAATTGATATTTACTAAAATTTCATGATCATTTATTTTTTCTGTGTGGTAACAAGAACATATACAAATGCATCCTAAGCTCTCATCCTAAACATACAAATAACCTGGGGGTCTTATTAAGATGCAAATTCTGATTCTGTAGGTCAGCTACCAGGACTGGAAATCTGCATCTCTAACAAGTTCCCAGGTGGAGGAAGTTGCTATAGATCCCTGAATACCACATATAAAGTAGCAATGACAGACATATATATAATTCTAGACATACGTTTAATGTATATTAAAATATATGAAGTACATACTTGTATTAAATACATAAAATAATTAAATTATTTAATATTGAATCATTATAATAAATAAAAGGTGTTCTTGCCACAATTTTTTAAAAACATAAGTCATAAAAATAAAATACATATTAAATATAAAATAATACTTTAAAAATACAATATTTAGTTAATGAAATACTATATCTAAAAAATATATATGTCAGACACCACTAAATGTCAAATAATATCTTTACTGGAAAAAAGAAAGCCTTTATTTACAATTTTGTTTCCACAGAAGCTACTTTAGTAACAGCTTCTGGCCCTTTAAGTATATGTACTTGTGGAGACTGCTTTGTTGGTAGGAATATATTTAAAATCACTAGTCCTATAATTAAACAAAAGCTGCCTTTTAAACATTTAAATAATTATGCTTTAGTTTGAAGTAATTTTTTTCTCCCTGTGGACATTAGTCACAACCCAACATTATATATATTTGATTATGTAGAATTTCAGATAAATAAAATGCATCCGTCAACTAAATTTTCTGCTTTTGAGCATTAACTACAAATTCTTTTTCATTTCCAAATTCATGGCTAAAATCTTCCAAAAGGTCAGACTATTCTTCCCTTTCTATGTAATCTTAAGAGTGTTCTGCACTTCTCTTTAAAGAACTGGGTGATATCAGACGAGTAGCATTAAAAGATATTTTTTATTTTAAAATTGTAGAAGATGAAAGAGATTAGGATAAATCTCTGCAGACTTCATGATAAACTCTTGTAGACTACATCTCCACAAAGTAGAAAGAGAAGGAAAAACTAACTGAGAATACAGGCTAAATGGATCATTGAGATTTCCATATAAAGGTATGTCTAAGTTGAAACCCGTTAAGAATAAAAAACTGCTACCCTGTTCATGATAATAACTAATATTTGAGTTGTACTTTTTAATTCAATTTTTAGATTCTAAATTCAGCCATAGATTATAAATATAGCTACAGTTTAGAATTCAATTTATAGCTTACAATAATTTCGCACCCCTCTTATTTGATATTTGCAAGAAACCTTTCTGATTTGTTATTTTTCAAGTAAGAACTTTGAACCTGAGGCTCGCTCCTCCTCTCAGTTTAAGTCTAGGGGAAAATAATCACAAGAAGTCCAGGGGCAGGGCCATTGCTAGGCTGTTTATGGGAGGGGACTGAGTTTTTGATTACAGAATATAGATTAGAATAATAGAATATTAATAGCTATTATTTACTGTGCATTTATTACATGCTACTTGCTACCCTGTGTCTAATATCATTTCTCTATTCTCTCTTTTTAATCTATTTTGGAATTGCCTTGTATTCTGATAAATGCTAGAAATTTGTCTGCAATGTTTCTTTTTATATTCCCCCTTCAAAATAATGGTGGTGCTAGGCAAACCTGTAGTTATTAAACAAATGTAGTTTTCATGTAGTCATAGGTAACCACAAAGGCGAGGCCGCAACACCATGGAATCTGTGGACTGGCACTTACGTACTCTTACAGGAAGCCCGGGCTCGTAACACATCATAAAGGCTTGTCCAGGGATGCAACTCTGATGAAAATTCTGATTCAGATTGTATGCATTTGGATACACGAAGATAAGTGCAATCCAAGTTTAGTTTGGGAGCATTTGATACTAGATTAACAAGCCCTCCCTCAATCCCCTGGGTTGGAAAGTCCTCAAAATTTACTTTAGATCGAGGTTGGCGGAATTTTTAATCAAAAGACCATACAGTAAACATTGCAGCTTCTCAGAAGGCTGGACAATCTCAACAACTCACCTCTGGACCTTGTAGCGTGAACTTGGCCGGGGACTGTAGGTGGCTGACCACTGGGTGAGATTTCCAAGGTCACTGTTAGTTAGTAGGTTATGACTCTGCTGAGCTATCCGGGTTTATGGCTCGTTCATTGGTTACAAATTATGAAACATGGACCCTCTCTTCCCTCCACCCCCTCCTTTTCATCCTGAACCCCGAAGCCCAGCCTTGAGCATGCAAATGGCCCACCGCAGTATTTTCCTCAACAAAGGCGTTCCCCTCCCAAGAGGAATCCTGCTGCTACTGTTAAGATAATGAGTACATCGCAGATGGAGCTTTCATTTCAAAACAACCACAACATAAAAGGAGATATGAAATTTTTGTTTAATTGTTGCGTTTTTCTGTTCTGTGATTTGACGATTTCGTTTGGCAAGGCTACAAATTAATATTTAAGCTTCTGCTGGAACTCAACTGTTGTTGATTTAGTTGTGGTGGTGTTGGTGGCTCTAAATATAGGCAGGCAAGAGGAGAAAAAGACACATCAAACTCCTTATCTATTCCATTTTGGCAGTTCCGAGGCGTTTATAGTTGAGCTTAAATTTAAATAAGTATTCTCATGTTATCCCTGCCAGTTTTAGAATATGTCACTGGCGCAATCATGGTATTACTCAAATGTATAAAAACCAACAATTAAGTTAGGGCTGGGCTGATAAGCCACCTGGGAACTTTGCTTTTTCTTTTTTTTTTTTTAATTGAAGTATTGTTGATTTACAATGTTGTGTTAGTTTCTAGCGGACAGACTAGTGATTCAGTTATACATATATATATATTCTTTTTCTTTGTAGGTTATGACAAGCTATTGAATGTAGTTCCCTGTGCTACACAGTAGGACTTTGTTCTCTATCTATTTTATATGCAGTAGTTTGTATCTGTTAATCCTGGACCTTCTTTCTTTAGTACTTCTTTTTTTTTTTTTTTTCTTTAGTGCTTCTCTTGTCACTCTGCATCGGAGGTCTCAAAGTGATCCACGGGTCCATCTCAGACCCTTGGCCCATGCTGTATTGAAAAACAAAACAAGAACAAAGAAATAGTTGCCACCATAAAAAGGAGATTTTTCTCCAAAACCTGGATTTTTTACTTCCTTTGAAAAACCAGACCTTATAAAGATCTGTTTTCTCTTTTCCATGAGAACCATCATCCTTTCTACCATTCTCTCTGGCTCCTCAAGTCTGAGCCTGAGGTAGAGGAATCTATCCTCACGCAGTGCAGGGTGCTCTGGTTGTGCCAGCTTGCTTCACTCTTGTAACTGCCTGTTCAGTTTAGGCATTTGAGTTTGTGGTCCCGGCTGTGGCCATGATCCCTGGGGAATCCCATCATTTCTAATCCCACCTATTCCCTCCCTTGCTCCGTCTAAAGCGTACAGAACTGGGACTGTGGCCATCATACGTTACTATCAAGAGCATTTTGTGCTCGTGTTGTGTGTTATGTTTTGTTTATTTGGTCAATATCACTTTTTCCTTGCAAGGAAGTACCTTTTAGAATTTAGTGCCAAGAAAAAGGAAAGATTTTCTCTCTTCGGTAATTTTTATAACATACAGCCTTTCTTTTTTTGCCTTGGCTCCTAGGAAGTTCAGAAATCAATTTAATAACATGTCATAATTCTGGTGATGTTTCTCCCCTTACTTTGTGTGTCGTTGATTATTAAATTAATATTAATTACTTACATGAATACATAACTGCACAAGCAGATTTCAAGTCCATTTTGCAAGAGATTAGGCTTCAACATATCAATATGTAAGCATTATTAACTTCTCAAACCATCCTCCACACGGACAACAGATTTATAAAACACTAGTCAGTCAATTATTCCCTTGCTTATGCGAGAACTCTGCATGTCTGCCTCTCGCTTATAAGTCTAACCTGTTTATCAGCGTGTCTGAGACCCTTTATCACATTCTCCAAGCTGCCGCATTGTTCTGCACTTCTGCCCCTACAGAGCCTCAGTGAGGGAATAATTGTAGTTTCCCCAGTGTACCAAGGCATTGGCTATCTCTCATCCTTCACAGTACCATTTGCCCCACCTATAGTTGGTCTAGTATTTGGAAGATAAGTTTGCCACAGCAAATATTGCATTGTAATGTCATTTTTCTAAGCACATGCATTTTTATAAGATTCTTCCAAGAAGAATCTTGTTCGTTTTGAATGTGTTCATGTTGCTAGATCTGATGCCAAGCTTGGTATCTGACATAAACTCGTGCTCATTGACTAATCGTTAAGCTGAATTTTGGTTGGCTGAAGTGTTGATAGACTTGAAATAACTGATACAGGGTTATTTTTGACTGTAAATAATGGGGAATTTTTTTTAGAATAAATACTGAGTTTTTAACTATGTGTCAGGTCCTCTTCTAAATATGTGACATGTATTAATTCACTTAATTCTCCCAACCACCCTATTATCCTATGACTTTTGTACCAGTTTTAGAGATGAGGAAACTGAAGCCCAGAGATTAAGTGATTTTCCCAAGGACACACAGCTAGTAAGGAGTGGGGTCAGGGTTGAACCCCGCAGGTCTGATTCCACAGATGTGTTTGTAGTCACTCTACTCCTCCGCCTCCCATTTGCATATTGAAAGTATCTTTGTCCCTTATGACAGCGAAACGTTGTAGCCAGTCTCAACTTTCCTTAGTCCTGTCAGTTCTCCTGGGAATGGTAGGGTTATTTGGACTCCAATATTTGACGAGCAGAGCATATTCTTGAAAAGTCCAGAGAAGTCTAGCAAAAAGCATTAGACAGAAGTAGCTTTGACTGTAGTGTGCATGCGTATGAGTATGTGTATGCAAATTAATTATTTAACCAAGACTAAAGAAGTACCAACCAGTGTTTGCCATCACGATCACCTGAAGGCAGTGGCTCTCACTGTGGGAGACAGAGCCACCTATCTGTGAAGTCACTGGCACAGCTCACAGAAAGGGGCTGTGTTATTGACATCCTTAGAGCCCTAAGATGCAAACATTTTATCTGAAAAGACGTAGCGTTAGAGGTATACTCAGCTATACTCTGAGAATAAATGACTTCTTCCACACCAAGGGTCTTCATCTCTTTCATATTCAACTCAGTCAGTTTAGAGCAGAGACAGCACACTTCTCAGTTGCTGATGGTAACTCACGCAGCGTCCGCCGTGTTTCCGGCATTACGGCCGTGGGGATCAGACGGACATAAGGAAAGGCTGACTCCCCTGGGAACCTGCATTCCCACAGCTGGAGGCCTTCCTGTCTTGAGAGTAAGGTCTGTGATCCTCTCAATAAGGTAAAGGTAAACTCTGGGCAGAGACCAGAAATCCTAGCAGGCAGAACCAGCTTCTCTGCCCTGAGTGACCTGCTGGGTCAGCTTTTCCCAAACCCAGTCCCAGCTGGTTCCAGGACAGGTTTTAACCAATAAATAATACACTTGGATGCCTTGGCCTATCTCAATACAAAGACGAATGACCTGTCAAAGTCTGATCTGCTTGTTCTAGAAGGTACTGTTCAGCCAATATGTTATATTTATTAGTCTTTTGAGCACAAGCCAGATTTACAGCTTTCCATTTTCTTCTTCTCACCACACAAATGTGTGAACATGAACCCTTTTATCAGTCTCTTCTCTGAGGCATGGCCTGGAGACTGACTCACTGAGACCATCATTTATTAGTGAGAGAACTGATCGGAGGATATTTGGAGAAACAGAATTAGTGGAAGATCAGAACATCTATTAGGATGGCATCTTAGTCAAACCTGAGGTGGCATCATCTGGAAGAAATGAAGGTCTACATAAACCCCCTTGGGAAGGGGCTCACCCTGTCTTTTGGCTATGTTAATCTCATCAAATTAATCACCGAGCTACCATCTTTGTCAGGAAAAGATTCTGTGATTAACAAAACCTGTTCCCTTTGGAAAACAATTAGCTTTCAGTGAATTAAAGTTATGGGACACTCAATGAATTGTCTCCTGCAAGAGACACTATTTGATAATTGACACTCTCGTGGGAAATACCGAAAGAACATTTCCATAGGCAATAATGTCACATTCTCTATTATGGTTAGCATAACTTAAACTCTTAAGAAATTTTATTTTTTAGACCCTAAAGGATGTGTTTTTCAGAATGTATATAGAAAATAACTTTTTAAAAGAAAAAATGAGAGTTACTATTTTCTGCAGTCATAAAAATCTATTAAGGTGAAAAAATTTTTAAGTATGTGATATTTTTTAAAGCAATGACAATAAAGTTCTGTTTGACATCAGTATTTCTTAAATATGGAATAGCCGTGTTGAGCATATTTAAAATAGCCACAAAAACCAGTTAAGTGATTTTCATGGTCTGTACCTAGGAAGATTGGTTTTTTTTAATTATTTGTAATAGAGTTCTATCAGAAATGCCTTTGTGAGTTAAATGTTAGAAGTATGCAAAACTCATCCACCAGTACTTGTGTTATTAGTGATAATCGTAAAGTAGCAAGCTGTGTGTTATTCATCCATCAGTACAGTTCATGGCATTGAGAATCATAGTGTTTAACTCACAGTACTCTTTCCAGAAATGCTGGGTGGGTTTTAGTCAAGCCAGCTGTTGATGTTTCTCTTCAAGAGTTCCAGGGAGGGCCCCAAACCATGGACTTCGGTCGTTATTTTTGGCTCCTGTCACTCTGAGCAGCTAACATGACACTGGGCCTCAGCTCCAGGGTCTAGTTTGTGTGCCAGCTGATTGTCATGATGCTAGTCTGAGGTATCAGTTGGTCTCTTTGTAGGTACAATGTATCACCCTGGAATATCAGTGAGCCAGTGAACACCTGGCAACTCTTAAGGTTTCACGCAATCATTCCTTTGGAAATACTGTAAATAGGTTAGCAAATAGCTTAAATGTGTATTTAATTTTTGTTCAGTTTATTGTGGACAGAGGAGGCTACTTTATTGTGCTGTTTCTGGTTATCCCCTGGTTGAACTGTATTCTGTTCAAGTGAAACTATTTTGAGTTTGCGCGTGTCTTCTATTTTCTAATTAAAAGACATCCATACATTTGGACATATATATATATCTATTCCCCAAAGTAGCCCTGTCTTCTCTATTCACTGTACGCTGATAGAAGTGAATGGACAATTAGCGCCTGCAGGAAGAGGTCCTTCCGGTCATCCCTGCCCAAGGGCTGACTCGTCGGCCGTGGTTGGCAAGTTTCTGGAAGAATGAAGAGGAGGCACCAGGAATCTTGCATTCTTCCCTCTAACTTTCATTTCTTCCTTTTCTCCCCACAGGAACTTTTTACCCCTGAATGCAAGTTCAAAGAATCTGTTTTTGAAAACTATTATGTAATCTACTCATCTATGCTGTACAGACAACAGGAATCTGGTAGAGCCTGGTTTTTGGGATTGAATAAGGAAGGGCAGGTTATGAAAGGAAACAGAGTAAAGAAAACCAAACCAGCAGCCCATTTTCTACCGAAGCCATTGGAAGGTGAGTGTCGTGGATGCATCGTTCCTATCAGAGCTCTCACACATTTATTTTTCACACTGACGACTCTACCGTGGCCACAAAGATCCTTCATGGGATGGTGGAAATGCTCTTTATCTTGATCTGCTGGGTGATCCCACAGGTACCTACTTAAATTGTGCATTTAAGATCTGTATGCTTTACTGTATATATGTATATGTGTGTATGTTCTCTCTCTCTGTCTCTCTCTCTTTCTCTCTCTCTCTCTCTCTATATATATATACACACACACACATACATATATATATTCCATTAATTTAAA
The DNA here is from genome assembly GCF_048564905.1 of Vicugna pacos. NCBI lineage: Eukaryota > Metazoa > Chordata > Mammalia > Artiodactyla > Camelidae > Vicugna > Vicugna pacos. Next base: position 65,836,396 of record NC_133000.1, on the reverse strand, counting down.
AATACCAGAAAAACTCCCTCTCTACTCATTCTAATGGTTCAGCTCCTCACTGCCCCAACCTCTCTAGCCCCTAAATAATTTTAATTAATTAAAAAATGTTGAATCTGTAATGACATTACAAACCTGCAACCGTGACAATAGATATATAAGAAAAACCAAGTTTTGAATATTACGGATTTTTAAAGTATTTTTTCACTTTGCTGTTATCGGCTGAAAGTAACCATGTGCTTGTAACTTAGCATAATTACAGGAAATGAAGAGTTAATAAGTTAGTCTTTAAAGAACTTGTTGACGTTAGATAGCTCCCTTCCAGACTGCATAATTGTTTAGTAAATTCAAATGTGGTTCTTCGTTCTTTTACGTTTACCTAAAAACACTGAAGCCTTCACGTTTCCTTTGATCAGATTTCCAGAGAGGAGGCTGAGACTCTAAAGATGTGGTGGGACAATATAACTCTCTATTTTAAGCATATACTGAACTGTTGTGTGTCTGTGTGTTTGTTGTGTGTTTATGTATATGTGAAGAAGAGAAAGTATTTCAAGTAATTAGTAGACAGAAGCACTCTAAAAACAGTTGCGGGGTAGTATAAAGACAGAGGTTATCACATAGTGTAATTGGTAGAGGAAAATTAATTGCTAAGTTTCCAAACTCATACAGGATGTAAATTACATCATTGGATGTGTTAAGGCAAATTTGATTCTTGATTGATTACTGATGCTCTGGGCATTTGTATTTCTTAACACAACTTCACGTCTTAGACACTCAGGGGTAACAGTGTGAGGCTGTTTTCTCCTAACTGAACGACTAGTGGGAGTGAGAGGTTGGAAAGAACTTCAAGGATATGGATGAATCCCTTTCACTACTCGTGAGTCACTTACTGTCGGCCCCAGTACATACGCACTTTCAAGTGTGCGTGCTGCTGAGAAATCACGTGATGCATTTGCAAATGGTAAAATCCTACCACCTTGAACGTGCAGAACGCATATGGTGCTTCCTGCTAGCTAAACAGAAGGTGTCTTCATAAAATATCATAAGCGTTCAAATGCCTAAAAAGGAGACTGAGTAGCTCTAATTCACTTATATTTCTGATGGCAGATGATTTTAACGCAGCTAGTTTTCCCCAAGCCTCAGTCCCCTGAAATGCCCTTCCCCAGTATTCCCTAGAATCATTTTCTAAAAAGCCACATCAAGTATGGTGATTAATTATGTCCCCAGATACAACTCAAGCAACTCCTCAGAGCTCCCTCAGACGTCATTCCCACTTCCCTCTTGCCATCTGCACCTCTGCCTTATGTGACATCAATTTCGGATTTTTTAATATTATATCTGAAAATAAGGCATAAAGTATAAAACACCCCCCACTTGCCTTCAGTTATGTAAGGGTCTCTGCATGATTGCAAGAGTGGAAATCTGAGCTCCTGAAGGCTCTGGCTGAAAGACAGCGAGTCCTCTCTCACTGTTCTGTGTGGCTTTGGAGATGGCAGTCGTGTTGATTATGCTGTTTTTGCACCGCTTGAGAGAAAAATGATTGAATGACCTAGGAGTGAAAATACTTAGACTGGAAAAGGCGAGTGGGAATGAGGGTCCAAGTGTTGACATCAGTGTGCCATGAAAGGGGAGTCGGGGTTTTTCTCTCGGAACAAAGAGAATTAGGTTAAACGCTTCCCATTCTCACCTCTTCCTGTGGGGGGCGCGTGCGTGTGGGTGTGTTACATCTTAGCCCACAGAGAGGCCACAGCCCCCAGTGACACCTTCAGTCCTGGACGGAACTTTGTGCGTATTTCGGACGCACAAAGCAGAGAATGCAAAGCAAGGAACAGCTTGTTTGGGGGCTGCATTTTACTGCTTTCAGACAGGAATTCCCTCCCAGCGGGGATACAGCAGGGCAAACAGGACTGGGCGAACCGCTGGGGTCTGGGCGTGAACCTAACCGGCTCCTCTCCTTTCCCCCGCCTCCCTGCCCTCCTCCCATCACTAGTCGCCATGTACCGAGAACCATCTTTGCATGACGTGGGAGAAACGGTCCCGAAGGCCGGGGTGACGCCGAGCAAAAGCACAAGCGCGTCCGCAATCATGAATGGAGGCAAACCAGTCAACAAAAGTAAGACGACATAGCCAGATCCCCACAGGTGTTGTGACTCACTCGCCCGAGCACCGTTGAGCGATTTATCCTGGCCGGACATTCCTGCTCCCGGGCCGAGGAGCAGCGGGAGGGAAGCGAAAGCTTGCTCTGCGCTGCCTCGAACTTCCTGGTCGCCAGCGGATAAATCTCATCTCAACGGGTTGCGCCCCCACAGCCAGAAGACACCTGGATAACCAGCTCAACTCAGACCATGGAATGCCCTACCAGATATGGAATGCCTTTTTACTCTCTTTTCTGTGACTGTGGCACTTCATGTGAATGACACACTTCACAAGTACACTCGATACCTTGCCTGCTGACAGCTACCCATTATCCTTTTCGAGTCCTGTTTCAGCGAAATCCATGTGTTTAAGTTCAATTTTTGTAGCACACAGATACTCTGGAGTAATTTCTAGTTAGATGCTGTAAACCTGTGCTGTTCTGGATTTCTCTTCTCCCCGTTTTTACAGGGCTGCTGGCTCCACTGTCCGTGACCTTTGGCAGGGATTGTGTTCCTCTAAATAGTGACGGTTGCCGTGGGCTTAGTTCGGAGAGCGATCAGGGCATCAGAAGGCCTTCTAAACCTATAATGACAAATTGCATCTATAAAGATTAGGAGCGTTGACTCCGGCTCACACGATCAATTAAACACACATATACGCCCTGCCCACCAGCAGACACTGTGCTGCGGTGGCCGGCGCGGCCGGGGTGAGAAGCGGGGTCAAACGCAGTCATGGGACGCCCTCTCTGATCTGGGTTTGACATCCCCCTCTAGTTTCTTTGTGTGTGTGTGTGTTTTCTACATATCACAAGCTTACTGGTAATGGTAACATTTGCCTTGCCCAGCGAGCAAGACCCACTGGTTTTTGAGAAAGTGGGTCCAAAGAACTCTGTAGGCCTTGTAGGCCTGATTAAGGTTCATTTTTCATCTACGAATCCTCATTATTTGGGAAAAAAAAAAGAAAAGAAAAATCCGTAATTACAACCTACAAGAATTGCGCTACCTAAATCCACTTCAGATCGAATCCCTCCCGTTTCTAACGAGCCGCGCTGAATGCCGCCCCGGTTGTGGCTGCGTTCCTCCCTCACTCAGCAGAGCATGAGCAAGGCCGCTGTTGTGTTCTTTTCTGCAGCAGCAATGCAAACGGTAGTTATAAATTAGACTTTAATATTTTTGGTGTTTAACGACAAGTTTTTAAACTCGACATATTAGAAAACAAAAGGTATTTTTTTTAGCCCAGCATGCTGAGTCAGGTACTTGTCTCCACCGGTCCATGCCTCTAACTCAGCTTCCCGGGCCACGCGGTCCCAAGGCGGAGTCAGAGGTGCCTTGCCATGATCTCAGAATGCAGTCTGTTGAATTATTCTAGATAAAAATAAAGGCAAACCAACACGTTCACACGGCAGGTTTTCAGTCCATCCAAGGTTTTTGGTTTTGGTTTTGGTTTTTGCCGTTGTTTTCTTTTGCTTTCTTACCTTCCTTTTGAATTGAATAGCTGAACGCTGAGCTTAGGGAGGACCCCTAATTACTGGAAGGCCAGTCAGGCAATAGTTGACCACACAGTGAAGAAACTCTGCAAAATGCGCAATATTGGATACCAAGAGTTTCAAAATGTTTCATACTAAACTGTTTGGAAATATATTTGTTAACTCTGTGTATACTTAATAAATTTCAATGTTTTCTCCTCAGAAGAGTTAACTGAGACCAAACTGAACCTCAATTTATAGAAAACTATGCGGGATCCATGTACTGGCCTCTTGTCATTATTTCCACGTGGAAGGGTGACCCAGTCGCCGTTTTCTCCCATCTGCACTGTATCTACTGGGAAATTATTTTGCCTCCGCTTTTCTGAGTCTCCATGACAGCCCTTGCCCAGCATTTTAAAATTTTGGCCTGCTTAGCTGATTAAAGATTTAGTATCAATTTAACTGTTCATGCTTATTTCATTTTCATATCGAATTCTACTTTAATAAATAAAAAGTTAGCGTAACATTTGAGTAGCTTTGTTGTCAATACTACTAACGTACAAATACAACAAAGGGTTCTTTTGATCACTCCTAGTTTCCCCTTACACCTTTTAAACCTGATTGTTCTTAAAAGGATAAGTTAAAATACATTAGAGGCATTGCATTAAGCAATTGTTTAGGGAAGACTTATATTCCATAACATGTGGCAAACTATGAGTAACTTAACTTGAGATTCCAATTAAATGGAATTACAGACACTGCTTACCCCAGCGTGCGTGTGCACGCGCACACACACACACACACACACACACACACAAACAACCCCACCTATATGTTTTTGGTAATAGCCCAACTTGCTGGTTTCTTTTTCCCCTGCAAGCTTGTTTATTGGTTGAAATTATGACATGATTTATTTTTGTAAGTGACTGAGATTTCAGTAGATGTGTACCTCTGTTTTGTTTTTTACATGAGTTGTCTCTAAGGGCATTTATCCCTATGAATGGATGTCAAAATGCTTTCTTCTAATATATGTTTAGACGTACTGAAGAGGGGTCCTTGTTATTTGTAATTTAGTTAGATCACTTCCTCTGTGTCTGGTCTGACTTGTTGCAGGACAAGGGCAGCACTGATGAACTGCATGTTGTAGGACCTGTTTATCAAGACCCGTTGGTGTGTATCACTCAATCTACATACAAAGAGTTTGTCTGCGTTGTACAGTTTCTGTGTTTGATATCGTTTGTTGTATTCATAAATACAACATATTGAATAAAATATTTATATGAAGGCATATTCAGAAACATCGAACAACTTTATGTAACGAAATGGCATTGCATCACCCACAAATACAGAGAAGTGTCATGTAAATAAGTTGGTAAACTCAATTTCCCCCTTTACCATGCCAAAGAAAATTTTAGCTCTTTGATGATACCTCTCTTGCTAATTTTTCCGGGATGAGACTCCCCCACTGTCCCTCTCAAAAATTGCTGTTGTTAAGTAAGTGCAATCTGTCGCTGTTGGTGTTCTGTACAGTCAACCTGATGGAATTCATTTGTATTTACCGACCACCACGTGTTTTGTACTTCCATGTACATATGTCAGTTGTACTGAGTCTCTCTAATCTCACATTCCTTTTGCATGCGTATCTGCTGTGGGAGGGTTATTTCTAGTGATTTGTTATGGTAGCTGATTTCTTCACCCGTTCCTCAGCCATGCTCCAGAGCATCATTGTTTTGATATTTCTAGTGACACCATTTTAATTTCTTATAAGTTTGCTTTCTAAAATATTTTGCTACAACTTTACTTGGAAAAATTATAGAAAAGATGCAAGTGGTCCAGCCTATATAAAGAGTAAACTGGAACTGACATCATTTCACTGCAGATCTTGGAGAATTTAGATTCTTGCTCTAAATATTCTCTTGATCTGAGTGTTCTGGGGTAGGGGTTGGCTTCAGGAGCTCCAAGATGGGCCCACAAGACTCCTGGGGCCGTCCTAATTGTTTGCCTCTTGGAAAATAAGAAGAGTTTCTTTGTCACACCTGGCCAGATGCTTAATGAATGCCTAAGGCACTAAAGCAAGTTGGATGTTTTCAGGATGACAAGTATCAGATTTGGTTCTTTTTTTTAAAAAACAAAATGACAAAAAAATTCATGGTTTTTAAGTTAGACGTGTATCACTTCATTTAAAGTTTTCTCTCTAATATTAGAGGGAAAATTAAAATTTGAGAGACCAGATTGACTAAGAAAGCCATTTTAGAAAGAATTGACAATAATTAAAGATGATTTTCAATGTTGTTTCAGAAGAAAACTATATCCAGGGAAAGCTGTTGAACTAAATGTAGGTGCATCAAACTCCAGGTGTGAACTGGGCTACTTTGGAGTAAAATACATTCCATAGCGAAGCTTCCTTAGCTTACACAATGGCACGTAGGGCCTGTTGACTCTCTTGAATACTGAATAGGGTTTCAAAGGTTTGATCGTGAGTCTACAAATAAACGTTGAGCTATGTTTTGCTTTTGTTTTTTCTTGTTTTGTTTTGTTTTGTTTTTTCTGTCATGTGGTCCAGTTCCCCATGTTGTGTTTGCATCTGCAGGGCGGAGGCCATTCCTTAAGATGTGCTGTAGGACTCGAGATTAGCTCAGAGTCCAGGGAGACAATGGGATACAGTGATTCTCCTCTTAGGTCTCGCGATGTTAGTAGCATCTTACTGAAAAGTCCTTATGGAAGAATTCCTCAGTGATGGTTTGCCAAGCATGCAGGGTTAGTGTCAACCCCATCTGCAAACTTGCTGCATCCTTCCCAGTTGACACCAATCCCACCGTAACTTCCAACCAACTTGAACAAGCCATACTATCCCTGTGCCTATTATATATTTGCATATTCCCCCCCATTACAAACTTGTTCTTGCCCTGCCTATTTTTAAACAGAAAGTTTCTATCTTAGTAATGGAATCAAAAGTCCAAGTACAAAATCATATTTAAGAAGTGCAGGATTTATGTCTACATATAACTATATTTGTTTTCTTTTTCTCCGACTTAAACATGTAAATTAAATCACTTCTTAACAGAGAGCTATTGATGCTTGCATTGCTAGACAAAATCACACATAAACACACACACACAAGAACCGTTAGAGCAGACAGAACGAGGTGAAAAGAAAATATGACTGTTTTAAAAGAAAACTATTCATTAGCGTTTAGGTGTGCCAGGCTATAATTCAGTTTGGGATCAATACTCTGTAGCTAAATAAACCTCAGAATGTAGCTGGCTGTATTTTCAGCTTGGTCACAAAATCTGGACAAGTCACATTTTGAACTTTATAGTATAGTAATTTCTCCATATTTAGACTTTTTCTGAAAAAAACATAAATGCTGAGGACATTTTTCTTATGTGAAAATATAAAAAGAGCAGCTCTTTTCTTGGAGTGTTGTGAACGAAAAGGGATAATGAATATAGAGAATAATCAGAAAAATAAGACACACCTGGGGTTACGTGATGAGCCAGGGAGCGAAGCGCAGTTCCAACAGGTGCAGAGACTGGCCAACTACCGCTCCACTGCAAGCCAAACCCAGCTCACGATCTATTTCTTACGGTCCAGAAGCTCAAGATGAGGTTTGTATTTATTTTTTTCCGGTTAAACATGAACAAACAAGAATTTTCAACAGAAATGTATATGTGACCCAGGAAGTCTTAAATATTTACTATCTCATCCTTTATAAGAAGCAGAGTTCTGCAACAGGGGAACCCGAATGTCCCCTGTATTTTGATGGCTAGGTAACGTGATGAATTCTTACATCTGCGCATCACCAAATAAGTCATCAAAATTGCAACTGAACAACTATAATAGGTTTGCTTGAGGCTTAAAATGTTTGGAGAAGAGGAAAGACTATAATCTGTGTTATTTATTGACTGCTTATATTTTACAAGAACTGACCGATTTTCATCAACTGACAGACTCAGTAATAGAGCTACAATTAATATGGTTGCACTCCTTAATCTCAGGATAGAGATGACAATTTTATAAATCTCTTGAATTATGAGAACACTACTAGTACTATACAAATCAGCATCACTTAAATTTTCTTTTAAATGATTTTCAATATTACATTTTTAAGTAATTCAGCTGATGCATATTTTCCTTATTTTGGCAATTTGACTTATAAAAGTCCAACCCACGATGACTCTAGAACAGTTACATCATCAAATAAAATTTCCAAGGAAAAATTTTCATCTTAAACAATATGGAAATGATTTTGTTACATTATTCTAAGATTTTACAAAATGTAAATCACATTTAGAAAAAAAAAGTGGGGTTTTTATTAGCTCTAAATAATTAAAGGTTGCCTAGATTAATGTGTTTAAGTAGATTTAACTGTAAATATGTAAGGGAAGTCTGAATTATTGTACATTTTCATAATTCAATGTGAATTTCATACAGAGCAGAATTTCACCATTAAGAAAATAAACATTTTGTTCCTATTCTTGAGTGAATATTTGTAATTTCTATTTCAGCCATTTCTGGAGATTTTAAATCCTCTGAGCTTTTGAGACTGGGGCCATTTTACCATAGCATCTCTTCTTGACTTCTTTGCATGACCCTTCTTTCCCAGTAAATAATGTTTCCTGATAAACAAGAGTTGATTAAGGGAAGTGAATGTATATCTCAGGCTCATCATATAATCTCACTGTAAGTTGTCTTTTTAAAAGTCACGTTACCATGGAGTAATTTAAACAGTGAAAAATCAGATTTCTTGTACATATAACCCCAGCCCAGTTTTAAAAAATATTCTAGCCACAGAAAACCCATACCCCTGAATAACAATTCACTTGGGGGTGAATCATCAGGAGGTAAATATATACTGACACAGAATAAAACAACTTATGTCACTATTTATTAAAAATGCTGAATTGTACATTTTTCATACCTTCACCTCAAGAGAGTCTTTCTTTGTGAATTTAAAGTCGGACTAGACAAGTGACTTACTGGCTAAAAATGACCAGGTTTTTTTTCCCCCAAAGCACTGGTGACGTAGTTTCTGCCCCCTCCCCCATTATACCTCACATGTGTTTGTACACCTCAAGTCTCCATATGGAAACGCTGAGAGATATGGAATCCTGCAAAATATGATGAATGAATCTATGTGAGGCTGTATCTTTTCCTTAGATTCTAATATGGTCTTTTTTGTATAGGGATGTGTATTTCTAACAACCATCTAATTCAGCGTTTCTCAACTCAAGCACTAGTGACACCTGACGTCAGCTATTTCTTTGTTGTGGGGAGCTGTCCTTTGCACCACAGGAAGTTTGTGGCATCCTGGCCTCTACTCACTACATAGATGTGCATAGCACACCCTCCCACCCTACCCAGTGTGACAATCAAAATTGTCTGTAGACATTGCCAAACGTTTTCTGGGTGACAGAGCTGCCCTCGTTGAGAACCACTGATGTAAATTATGGAAGAAAAATTATTTCTGGCGTTATTCACATCAGAATCTGCTTAACTCATTTTTAATGGGTACCCTGATTTCATTCAGGCATTCAGAAATAGAAAAACATACAATAGTCTGTCTGAGCTGTCCTAGTGCTGAATATACATGGTTTCCTTCGCATTTATGTGTTCTAATGGCCTCGAAAATTAAGAATCCAGTTCTCCCCCATGTAATTGTTAGGGATATTCTGTGCCAAGCCAGATTTCACAAGCATTTCCGTTCCATCCGTCCCAGCATTCACAGTTTCCACAGCTACATATTCCATTCCCTGCAATAAAGTTCACAGGGGAGTCATTATTGTGATCGAAATGCACCAAGTTAAAACATGTTATTATAAACCACAGCTGTTCATAATCTAAACCATCCCATCCATCCATCCTCTGCAGATTTTCTTATCCTGTAGCCATCTTATCGTTATCTCAGTAAGCAGTTCTGGGAAATCTGATCTTTCACATGGTTAACGGCATCTGCTTGATGCCAGTGTCAATGCAGCATCTAATAGTGACCATCCTGTGTCACTCCAGGTAGGCGTCCATGTCATAATTCTGTTTGCCTGGGGAGGGCAAGTTATGTCTGATTTAGGAATAAATGCAAAAAAAAAATCAAGTTCCTTGACACAGAATGAGGTGAGCTGAAGGGTCAGCTAGAAGGGGAGCCTTGGGTATGAGGGATGGGCAGGAAGTGAATGTTGAGCTGAATGACCCACACAGACAGGCGTCTTTTACCTTCAGCTAGAAATGAGTAGAACAAACGTAGCTGTCTCTCTTTCCCCTCTTAACCTGTTCAGGCAGATGTATTTCATAACGGATCACCGGGACTCCGTAACTCGGGACAGCAGTGGCTGTTACACGGCTAAGTCTTTTTCACTGCCCAACACACACGAACCCCACTCCCTGCGAACAACCAACACATCCACCGTCTTTGAACTAGTGGCACCTGGATCCTGTTTAAAATCACACAGCACTCCCTAGACCGTGCTCAAAGTAAAACGGCTGTCAGGAAAATTACTTTCCCTTTTCAATCTGTAACTGCATATGCTGTAAGTTGAGGGCGGTGGTTACTTTGTGGACGTTTCCTGACAGCCATATAATTTGGCTTCTTTCCTTTGCACTCTTCTGTGCCTGGGAATCCCGTGAGCGCGCTTACCCCGGTGCCCCCCTCCCCTTCCTTAGGGACTTCACATGAATAGTTGGCCCTTGACTACCAGAACGCTCTCCTGCCCGCCATCTCCAGCTGTACGTGGTGGGTGTCATTTGTCTTTGTTGCAAACTGTGACCTAGAGCAATTAGGGTAGGTCAGTACTGCACCTGTGCAAATGAGGCCGTCATGTTTGTCACAGTCCCTGTCATCACAGTCGCAGAATTCTCCCGAAATATACCATTCTTCGGCGGAACAGATGCACTTTCCACAGTGACAAGAACCTGAAATCACAGAGGGTAACACTTGCTGTCACTACTTCACTAACGGTTTCCGCCTAGAACAGAATATCGTCAGGGCAGCGACAACAGGCTTCTAATAACCTAGCTTCCAAAGGTGAAAGGTTACTGAACAGCTGGTTGCTCAGAGGCAAGCCTTACTCACTGTAATTCATAAAGGTTATCCAGGAAAGGCTTCATTACAGATCTAGACAGTTGTAATTAGCCCCGAGCAAATGGTCCACAGCCTAGCCGGGTTGAAATGTCAATGAAAGCAGAATGTGGTGGATTCTTGCAGACGGCCTTCCTCAAAGGTGTTCAAAAATAGATGTTTTCTTTTTCTCTTTTTCTGAATTGAATCATGCTTTAAAAGTGATCTTTGTGTTTGTTTTAGGAAATGAATAGCAAGTTCTATTGAGTGGGGCTGCATTTAATAATTAAAATAACAACTAAGTTATTGTGCTTATAATTCTGGTTTTTTGTTGACATGATTTTCTTAAAATAGAGACATGACTGCATACTGGGAAGCTCTTTAAAGTGTAAAAATGATGTACATTCGATTTGTCAGATCTCACGCTCTGGATTTCCTGCCATAATCAAGAATAGCGCTAATCCCCCCAAATGTTCATCTTTTATGAGATTTCAGTCCAACCGCGTTTCCATTTCTTTACCCACTTCTTTTAAATTAATTACTTAATTAATTTAACTAATTAGAATTTTCCTTTTTGGTTATTAAAGACATTTTGGTTTGCTGAGAAATAATTTTATAATGATATATTTAAAAGAAAAGCAACTATATGAATTAAATGGTGTCACAAAGAGAAGAAATTTCTCTCAATCTAAATGTCTTCACCTGTTGGGCTAAAAAAAAAAATCCCTCATGTGGCAAAAGTGCATCTACAACAACAGTAAAGACAACTTTAAAACTGAAAGAAAAACACATGCCAAGGACTTTCTCTTCCTTCTATTTCCAAATGTGTTTTCCTTTCACTAAAAGATGATTATCACTAAACTGTTCTGATCAAAAATCACCTTCAGAGACTGTGAAGTAGAGAAAAGTATGTTGATCTTTTTAAACAAAATTCTAGACGTGGTAAGTTCAGCATACATTGGAAGAAGGGCGGGAATCAGTCATCAGTGCCTTTACCTACGAAGCACAGTGACTGAAGAAGAGTTAATCTGAGTTGGTGGCTCAAGAGACGGATTTCCTCACAACAGGAATCGGGAAGGGAGCCATTTCAACGTAGCTCAAGGCTTTAGCATTTAATATTTCACATCACGGAAACGCTATCCGCAGTTTAGCAGCAACAGTTCCCCCATGGCCGAGTTACACTTTCCACATCCTTTGTCTTCCTCCTTAAGAAGGTAAGAGCGTGGTCAGAGCTGATTATGGCCTAAGAGCTGTGCTCACATTCATGAAGTCCTTGCTTAGCCCCACAGCATGACTTCATTTAGTCTTTTTTTTTTTTTTGAATTGAAGTATAGTTGGTTTACAATTTTGTTTTGTTTTGTTTTATGTTAACCGAAAAGATTTCTATTTAGTCTGGACTCACTTTCCTGAGGGTCATGCTTGATTTGTATGCTCTTGAGCAAAATCTAGACAACGTTCAGGTCTGATGAATGACCTGCTGGTCTGATGGTCACTTCAGAATGGGAGCTGGGCCTTCTGGCTCAGTCTGTGACAGAGAGTGGCTCCCTCTTGGTCTCATCCAGGCACAGTGTTAACTTATTTTAGAAATGTATTTATCCTAATTTTAAAGACTTTCTTTCAAATGTCTAGGCATGGAAATGTTCAACATTCAACTTCCATTTAATAAGTGGCTAGCCGTGTATCTGCAAGCAAAGAAAACCTGGGACACTGCATTGACTTTTCCTTGAAACTCCCTCCGAAAGCACCGTATTTCGTGCTTTGTCTCCATGGGTGATCATTGGAAGAATTTGCTTGTTTTCAGTTGTTTCTGAAATAGTATCTCCTTTACATTCCAAAATTATTCCACATGGGAACAGAGGTAAATGACTTGATACATCCATGATATTCATCTGTTATGCCTAGAATATCATTTTGTAAATTTTGTCACAATTCATGAAATGATCTCACATTTCATCTTTAAACTTACCCCTGGCCTTGGCACTATTCTAATCACAGCTCTTGCTTCTGGAACGCTTAGCTTCAGACTAGAGCAAAGTAATTTCCGAAAACTGATAAGCTCAGCTGAAGTTAATACAGTGTACACGGATGGACCATTTGACAAGTCAATTCCACTTCTGAAAATCTACTAGTCACTGAAATACTTAGAGGGAAAAATGGGGACTGATTTTTGTATGTGCTATGAAAAAGCAGCTTCTCTCGGTCAGCATCTTCCCCAGCTGTGTTGTGCTTTCCTGTTTGTCAACTCTCTGCATCTCAGGGGTAGGACAGCCTTCTGCTTGTGAAACTAGGACTAGCTTAGCATGTGACACTAACACAGTGTGATAGTTATCAGGACCTCTTAGAGCAGAGCCTTTGCTGTACAGTTCTCTCCGGGTGTTTTCATCAATAACTGGGGGTCAAACTGTCCACCTCTGGAAAGGGGAACCCTTAGCCAAAGGATTCTGTCAACAGACATGGGCCACGTGACTGCCAACAGGTGACCAATTGTGCAGCTCAGCTGGCCAGGCCCACTCACACCCACGAGACCCAGTCCAGCCGAAGGGAGCAGCTGGCCCTTCTTGGCAGGACCTTTAGGGCAGTAAGTTCATGACCACACCATCACTAACCTATTTATTTTCTTTCTTAGTATAAGAACTCTAAAGAGGGCCTCTTGCTGGCTTCCACTCCTGGGCAATCAGCCACATTTTCTCATTTGTCTTCAGAGCATCCTTAGGACTTAAGGAGGGAAAACAAACAAAATTCTGCCTTCAAAGATAAGACAGTGAAAGTATATCAGTTAACTTAAGATTTCGATCTGCTTTAGTCTACTCTTGTATCTACCTATCTGTGATGCCCCTTCACAGGGAAAAAAAAAGTTCAAATAGTTTCAAAAGATGAGCTGTGTGCCCCTACAAACCTGAGTGGACAGTCATATCGGGTGAGGCAGCTAGCACACTGAGCTGAGGCTGGTTTCACCCTTCCTCTTTCCCAGGGATGGAGAACGGGCCAGGCTGGGTGGAGGGGAGGGATGGTGGTGGGTGTACCACAGACTTAATCTGAATGATATGGGACTCAACAAGCGTCACTGTGAGAGTTTTAGGGGACATTGAATGACATGCAGTTACAACTACTCACACAACAGCACCGCTAAGGATTTGAGAGGGGATGGCCAAGATCTGGGTTGAAGTTATCAAGGTAAGAAGGTTCTCGTGTACACTAGAATCCAAATGAATAAATCCCCAAACAAACAGCCTATGGATTATATCAGGTATTCTGAAAAGGTAGCTCAGCTTGGGGGGGGGGGAGCCTGGCTCTGCGTATGTCTCTCTGGTTGCTCAAACACACACCTGAGTGTAAGGGCGAGGCACCCTTGTTAGCTGCCCCGTTAACAGAGTCAGACTTTCTTTTTCATTCATCGAGCCTGACAAAATGCTGCAACCTGACATCCCAGCAGGCAGTTTTCACTATTGTACTAACGACTCCATCTGTTACGAAGGTCACAATAATGTATCTTGTTTTAAATTTTTCTATGGAGTGATTTATTGTCTTGGCTATAAATTTGTAAAGAAATAAAACGCTATTTCTTCATCGTCTCCTGACGTGATGGCTTTATTCACAGCTCGCGGAGGCAGCACGTATCAGGCTTGTCTTGGGCGGAGTCACTCAGCTGGGTGCGGGCTGCCAAGCGTGTGTCCTGGTGAGCTCAGGCTCACTGCCCGCACCTGCCCCATGATCGGAGGAGAAAACGACTCCGATTTCCTTTGTGAACATCAGGGTGAGGGGTTTTCATTTATAAATGTGAGGAAAAGTGTATGGGATTCTGGCCAGTCCACGAGATCTATTGAGAAATACACGTCCTGGTTTAAACAGCTCAGAACAGATTTCTCTTCTCTGCCACCACGCTGAAGACCCTTAGTCTGTTTCATGAGCTCTTTTCCTGTGGGTCTTGGGGTGGGGTGAGGTGGTGCCCTCCACAGGGATGAGAGTAACCCCTGCGTCCCCACTCTTCTCTGAAGGAGCACAGTTCCGTGAGCTCAGGGGTGGCCCCTTCTGCCTCTATAATCCAGCATGGAAGTTTCCAGAAGAAGAAGAAAGAAAGGAGCCCAGAGCCAGCTGCTGCCAGCACTAGGCATGGCCGGCGTCAACACTAACACCAACCTCAAAACCTACAGCCTGGAGGCAGCTTCTACGTCTCCTTTTGGATTTAAAACTCTCTACTCCTTGAAGGATAAACAGATAGTTTAGACAGATATGCTTTCAACCCTCCATTGATACATGGATCTATTTCCACCACCCAAAGCCAACAATTTGAAAAGGCATTAACTGGAGACACTTTCTTGTTTCATTTTGTTTCATTTTGAGGAGATGCCTTTGGGCCACTATCTAGTCAACCTACTCTTTTTTACATTTTCTACATTTATGACGCCAAAAAAAAAATGATTACTTCTCCTCAGAATGGAATGCTTTTAATAAGAATGTTTATTTCTTGAAAAGGAATGACTCCTTTTGCATGAAATTCAATTTAGGCAACTGCTATTCACTGCTCCAGTGAGCGTGGCTCTGTGTTTTCTTCCTGTAGCTGCAACTGGACATGACTTAGTGAACGGCTGCTCATGGACATGACGATTTGACGGTGTGTCTAGTAAACACATACACACACTCAATTGCTGGTTTTATATACAAACAATAAATGAATATAAACAAGCACACTAATGCTTCAATATGAATGGGTGTCTTCATTCAGTAGAGTTTATATGAAAAGCTAATAACTTTATTTCAAACATTATGCCATTATGGAAAATTAACTAAAAGGACTTAAACTTTGTGATCCTATGTTTAGACCTAAACTCAAAAAAAAAAATCCAATTTAGTACTTTTTCATATACAGGGCACTCCATTCTGATCTGATAGCATTTTTTTCTTCTTCTCTCCTGCTTCCTCCTTGCAGGTTAAATCCATCCCTACTTCCTTCCTTGTTTTCTTTATTAACCTCCTCCTCCCCAATTCCTTCCCTTTGTGTCTTCCTTTCAACTATATTTCCTGCTTTTTGGTTCTCCCAACAGAGCTTGAATCCAAAGGAAAGTGTTTCCAGGAGCTGAGGAGCGAGTCAGTACAATATTTGTTTGGAGCTTGGAATTAGATTGAATTTAATGGGAGAACAAACAGGGTACAAAGGGACAGCTTTAAACTCATTTGAGTGCCACCTGACTGTTGTAACTGCATTAGGTTGAGGGCACGGCCTCCTTGCCTGAGCGAGGGAAGCACAAGTCTCAAACACGGACTTCCTGGAAACCAAAGACTTGATTTTCTCCTGAAATGATCATGTTTGTATCAATTCTCAGCCGTCCTCCCGGCACCATATGTGGTCCCAGCATCCATCTGATTTTTATCTTTGCAATTATGTCAAGAAGCTTCCTCTAAGCTGATTGCATTGGCCGTGAGTGAGAGCTGAAGCAACAGCCACCGTTCAGGGGCACATCTCCAAGGCGCATTCTGCTTCTGAGAACGCCTCCAACCCTATGTAGCATTCCCTTTCTTCCGAAAGACACCGACGTGCTCATCCTGCCCCAGGCTGGGTGTTCAGGGTGACTGCAGCTTTAGCTACAGCTGCGCCTTGTCTGAGAGGGGGGTTGCCTGTTCTACAAGGAGGCTAGTGAGCTAAAGAGGAGGCTGGGAGGCCCCACGACCCTGAGTCCCACGCAGGGCAGCTCCCGAACACTTAGCCAGAATCCCATGCTTCCAGAGTCTTCCTTCGTGTTTTCCCAGCCGCTAACGACGAGGGACCTGAGAGCCCCGTGGAGGGGCCCAGGGGCACTGTGAGAGCAGGATTTTAAAGGCTCTTGGAGAATTTGTATGGAAGCTTCAACATCAAAATATCTAAAATTCAATCTGCTAATTAGCATTCTTTCTTTACTCAGAAAAAAAAGACCAGTTCTGCTTTTGAGGGGGTGGGGGAAACGCCCTGGGGAGGTGGTTACTTTTCCTCTTCAATTTGTTTTGTTGGTAAATATTCCATTGTGTTCGTGGCTCCTCTTCAATCAACTTGCAGATTATAACCACTTTGGGGGCTTAAACTTTCTTTTTTAATATGAGCTTACGTAGGTCTGGCTGGAAAACTGCTGATTTTCAGATCAAAGAAAATTATATTAGAATTTTGGGACCCATGCACTTTTTCCTTCCTTTTTTATGAAATGAAAAGATTTAGCTTCATTTTATAGTCTTTCTCACACCCCAAACCCGCCCCTTCTCCGTACACACATCCACATTACTTCAGCCTCTGAAATGCCTAGAGCCTCTTCGTCTGCAGTTGAGATGTTTGAGATTGCTCCTCGGCAGTTCTGGACAGTGCTCTTTCCCGGGTGAACCCTATAATTACCTTTTCGCCTTCTTTTGTACATTCAGTGCCCAGAACATCTTGTTGTCTTTCTTCTTTATACCATCATTAATTCTATCTCATTCAGCGATGACTTGCAGATATTGCTTTTTCTGAGATCCTGACCAGCATGCGGTGACTTTCAAGCTTCAAGTCTGGTTGGAGCAGAGGACTGAGTGGTTTCCGTTCAGCAGCGTGCAGTCTGGAATCGATGGGTGTACGTGCTGCTGTGCAAACCACGTGTCAGGACAGGGATCCTGTCCAAGCTCCCGCAGATACTCACCCTTCCCGGAGCACAGCATTCCGTCTGCTGATTCACACAAGCTCCTGCTCTGTTCCTCCGTCATGTTACACTTCCGTGGATGCTGGCACAGCTTTCCGAACCATCCCCTCTCACAAACGCAGCGACCACAGGAACATGTGCCGTGGCCTGCGAAGCAATCACAGGGTGGGGGTGAGAGGAGGAGATGGGTAAATATCCACCTGAATCACCGTTTTTAAGAAAGAAATATGTAAACCATAGAATCTCATCTCTGATCAAGCAAACACACTTTATTCCTTAGGCAGAATTTTGGCATGTGATGATTTAAAAGAACTTGACAACAGAGTCCTGGCTTAACCCAGTAGTCTTGAATGTCACATGAGAGATGGACTGCATAGAGAAAGAAGCCTGGAAACAACTTAAAAGGGAATTCGACCATCCTTTGTTGACACACAACATTTGCATTTTTATCAGAATGAAGTCCTCATGCTTTAGGCACACCGTGACACCCAGACCAGTGTGCAAGGCAAGTCACGTGACTGCTTGCACCATTTATTGATTACTCTCCTGTTGTTTATGAATGAAAACAAAGGTTAACATCCATACAAATGGCATCCAGTATTATATTACTTTAACTCTGTGCTTCTCTGCTTACTAATAAGAACAGATGGAAGTGTAAGTGTAAGTCTAGCATCGTGTAGACGTTAAAAACAGCGTGAAACTTAGATTCATATCTCACTGGTTTTTCCTTTTGTTTCTGTCTTTGGCTCCTGGTCTGGGGATGTTTATCTTCTGGTGTATACACAGCATCAGATCTGTGACAGTTATACACTGGCACGTACATCTGTCTAGTAGCTGGCTGCCAACACCCCGGTAGCTTACATCATCTTCCATATTAATTTCATTTTTTTTCCAACAGTGGTCTGTTCCTTTTCCTACATGTGCATTACCTTACAGCCAGATCTCTCCAAATGGGACAAACAATATAGCTATTTGTTCAGCAAAATTTACTGATTATCTATTAGGAACAGAGTATTTTGCTAGGCACCAGGAGATACAAAATCAAGCATGATGAGCATGGTGGTCCCAGCTCTAATCCCAGGGACATATAAAATCCTCATTCAGACTCATCAGCAGCTCTGTCTTGACACCATTGTTTCTTGACCATTTGCTCTGGTAGGACCTTTAAGAGTAAACCTCTTCCATCTGCCTCCTCCTACACTCAGTTCTGCACAAAGAGGGATTAGCACCAATATTTGCTTGCAGTGCATTGTGAAGATTAACATAACCCAACTACGCATGAGCCCACGTAATGTTTTGCCACAACACATGATCATCTGGAAGTTAATGGAAAGCAAGTGGGAGGAAAACTTTAAAGAGACCTGGATTAACAGACCTATTTTCACCAGCCTCTTCTTGTCCATATGCTGATTTATTGAACTAAATCTCATCACAACACTTTAGGTCAAGCATCGTCATCGTTTTATAGACAAGAAACTAAGGCTCAGAGAGATTAAGTAATTTTGCCTCAAATCACATAACTCAGTCATACAGGATCAGAACTTGACTCCAGTTTTTTAAACAAAATCTCTTTCTTATTTTTTTCCCACAAATCCCCTTTGAGAACCACACTGAATTCAGGACATGTTTACAGGTTATCTGGTTAATAAACTGTCGTTCAAAGACAATGGACAGTTCTTAGATGTCACTATTTTATTTCTACTTCCTGTAGAGAGAAATGAGGTCAGCAAATCTGTGTAAGAGCTATATACTCAATGAATAAATATTAAACGGATCATATCTTGACTTCTCCAATAAAACAAAAGTCCACTTAAAGTGAAGTCTACTTTAGAAGTTCAAAAAAACTTATCAACCTATGGAGGCACATAATGTGTGGCACAAAAAAAGAAGAGGAAGCAAAAGAAAGAGAAAGGGAGCTTCAAGTACCAATCCCATCAAGCTATGGACTTTTCAAATGTTTGTTTCTTACTAACCCTGTGTCAGTAAGAATTACCCTAATTTGACATAATTGGAATAATTTAATCTCTATTGCAGAGAAAGACAGTCTGCCTATGATTTAGGACATCACTGAGAATGACTAAATGACTCCTCATCACAAGTAAGTTAATATAAAATTTATACACAAGGAAATAGGAGATTGTTTCCCATTTATTAGCTCATTTATCACATCCTTCCACAAAGTTAAGTTGGCATTTAGCCCAGACAATGGTCAAAATGTGTTGGAATTCAAATGTTTTTCTTTGCCATTTACATGACTTCTCTTTACTTAAAAAATTTTAAAGTTTTCAATAATATCTTCTTTCTAAATTCTAATAATTTAGTCATCCATGTAAGAACTACTTACTGGGCACTTGGCATTGTACTAGCTCTATTCTCAAGCATTTAAGGGGTGGCTGGGGTGTGAAAACAAGTAATGGCAAGCAAATACATTTGTGCTGTGGAAGAACTAAAGAGGGTGTTGATATATTCAACAAAGAGAACACTATTAACTGGAATCATCAGAGAAGGGCTCTCTGACTCCCAATGGCTGAGAAAGAGCCAGATAACCAATGTTCTGGAAAAGCTAAGGAAAGGTCTTGGAATAAGAAAGAACTTGGTGTGTTACAGGCAGTGGAAAAAAGGCCGATGTATTTGAAGAATAATCAGCCAAAAAAAAAGGGGGGGGATAAATAATAAACTTGGAGAAATATTCAAGAATGAGAACATAGCAAATTGTTTATTCTTGGTAAGGCATTTACATTTTATTGTAAGAGGAATGGCAAATCACAAAAGGGTGTTAGGAAGAGAGTGATGTGCAATAATTTACAGTTTGCGAATTCATTTTGGTAACTGGGTGGGAGAGATTAAGGTGTGTCAGGAGGAAGCAAGTATGAGGAAAAGTGACACAGTGTTACAGAAATCCAAGGGAAAGGTGATGGAGGCTTAAAGTAGGGTGGTGACAGTGTAAATGGAAAGAAGTGTTTGGAGATCTACTTTGGTGGTGATTGCCCTGGGACTTGCTGTTGGATTGTATGTGGCACACGAGAGAAAGGACTAGTTTTCTGGCTCAAGAAATACTGTGAATAATGATGCTATTTATTAGACATGGAAGCTGCAGGAGGGAGAGGTTGAGAACAGAAAGTCAGTTCTGTTTTGAACCTCGTGTGTCTGAGATACTCTTAAGACAACCAAGCAGAGGTCAAGTATGCAATTGCCACAAACCTGCTGTTCAGAGGACAGATTGGGGCTAAACTTATACATGCTGGAGCTTCCAAAAGGAGATGGCATTTAAAGCTTTGGAAGTGACTGAGCTCGCCTAGGGAGAAATATGCTTGGGAAACTCCAATAGGGCTAGGGGAGAGGGGAGAAGTAGACAAGTAGGAACATCCAGCAAAGAAAGAAAACAGTAAGATGACTGTGTTGTAAGATGACAAGGAAAATGTTCCAGAAAGGAGGCCCACAATGTGGAATGTTCCTGAAAGTTGGAGTTAGAAAAAGATCATACAGACCGTAAGAGCAGATTCAGTCAACTTTTGCTAGACCAACTTTATTTTGTTGCCTCTTAGGCCCATGTGTGGGACACCCAGGGGTGGGAGAACTGTGGGAGAATCATCTATGTACACCCTCAGTGAGAACAACATCTCTGCTTGTTGGCTAACTGATGAGCCAACCTGATATCAACTCGCCCTACAAATGGCAGTCTCCTTCTCCCATGAGCATCGAAGACTGATGCCATGAACTGCCTGTCATCTGCCCTACCCAGTGGGGCTGTCTCTCCAGGACCTTTTGCTGTGAACTTGTAAGATCATCCATCCAATAAACCACTGATGTCTCTGTCACTGTCTCTGGACTCTTTCTTCTGGTCTCCAGGCTGGGCAACCACAAGGCTTGCAGGCCCGCAGGGTGTATCCCAACACTGGTACGCTTACAAACTCAGGAAAGAAGTTTGTGATTTTAAGATGTAGTTTGGAGACAATCATACAGCCACCCCTACTGTCCAGCTAAGAAGGCCTGGCCTGAGTCAGTGGTCTGTGCCTTCCTCCCTGTGGGAAATCCAGCAGTTTCCAGGGGTCACCACACTCAAACATACTCTCAGGTGCCTGATCTCCTTCAGATTATGGCTTAAGTCCAAAGAACTCCCCGAAGAAATGAGAACTGATTGTCTAATTAAGCAATGGCTCTTCATTATCCCTTCTTGTTTCCTAAATTGGACTCATGGGTGGCTATTCCAGGAGTACAGAGGAAAGAAGAAAAGCAATAAGCAGTCCACTTTTTATTCTCATCCAGGGTGGACGGAATACGGGAGGCAGGTCCCTGGGTAAGAATATTTGTTTAAAACAATCAAACACACATGAGCCAATATGTACCTCTATTTTCTTTATGAAATCTTAAAATCAAGTACCACTGAAAAATGACTACATCTTAGGGATTATCACTCTGGACAAAGCATGTTTTTTTTTCTTCAGTAGTGACTTATCTGATAAAAAAAAATCCATGCATTTATAGGTCACATAAAATTTCTATTGTTCATAGAGATGTTCTGAGAAGGTCCACACGTGGTCTGCGATCATCAAACACGACAGACCAAAAAGGTAACGAAGTGAGGAACAGTCTTACTTCCTACTGACTTTCTCTCTGCCGGTCATGCCCATGACTCACTTTCAGGTTGTAATTTCGGTGTAATCAAAAGTCAACTGCTTAAAATCATGTAATTGCTTACGTTCACCTTCCAGCACAGTTGCTAATTTGTGCCAGCCGACCAGAACCGGTGTGATCCTCTTCAGTGTTACTGTCAGGAGGGTGCATAAACATCATTGGCTTTTAGTTCTCACCTGCCCACTGATTAGGTAAGTTTACAGATATTTTTGGTTTTATTTATTCCTCATTTGTTAAAATGCTCCAAGAGTCCCTGCCTTGGAGTCAGGGACCCACATTTTGATCTCTGGCCACACAGTATATCTACCTGGGATTTCTGTCCATCCCTTCAAGTGAAAGAACACAGACACTGGGGCTCAGCGTCTAGCCATGAACTGAGAAAATTACCTAAAGGGGTAATGTCACTTTTGTTCTCCTCGGAAGCTACACCAGAGGGATGATGTTAGTGAAGGTCACACGCTCCTAGTAGTAAGGTTTGTGCACCACCAGCTGCCACATGCTGGGGCGACTAAGGGCTTTGAACAAAGTAGCTGCCACTCCGTCCTCGAGGCACAGAACTGCTGATTTGTACGATGCCAACTTCCTTTCCAAACATTCTGTAGATGGTGCTTCAGGAAATCTAACACAGATGGAGTGTTTTTTGTCTCGCTTAGGAGGTGAACACTGTCTTCTACACACATCCGGCACTCACTGAATGCCCACTGGGGACTTTTCATTCTTTCTGTCTTGTTCTCACCATAAAGCCAATAGGTGGGCATTATTACCCTTACGGTACACATGAGTAAGCCAAGGCAAAGAGAGCAAATAATCTGCCCAATTACTACAACTAGGAGGAAATAGAGCCAGAATCCAAGTCCTGACCTGTCTGAATATGAGGTTCATGCCCATCCTGCTGTGGGCACTGTTCCCTCAGCTTAAAAAAAAATGTTACTTCTATTCACTCATCTTGCTGGAAAAATAAGGGGAGTGTATGTGTGCACACACACACACACACACACACAAGCAACCAAACATATCACAGAATGTAGGCAAAACATCAAAATACCCAAAGAAGATTAAAAAAAATCTAGATGCAAAAAAAAAAAGTCTTACCCATCAAAAAAAAAAAAAAAAACCCTGGGGAGAAATACAACAAAATTTTACCAGATGTTCAAATTTTATTCTTCATATTTTTAAGTTTTTTTAAATGTTGAAAATTATTAATGTAAAATATTTTCCTGATATTTGAGATTTAAAAGTAAAATAAATGGAAGTTAAATAATGTAGATTATATGATAAATGAATAAATAGTTTGAAAAAAATCCTTCCCAAGGATGGAGCCAAGAGCAGGTGACAAAAAGCTCTGATGTAAGAAAGTGAAATAAATCTATTCCTTCGAAATAGCAAATATTTTCACTCTGCCTTTGCTTAGCCTTCCCAGGCCTAAAATGTTCTTCATATCCAATTTCCACACATCTAAACACTAGCTGTTGAAGTTCCAAGTCAAATGTCAACTTCAGCTTGAAGAATTCTCTGATCTAAAGCTCTCTTTCTCGCTCTCTCTCCCCCCTTATTTGTGACTCCTTAATTTATAATTTATTCAAAAACCAGTTTTTAAGCATCAGCCTTTGTCCTAAGCTTGAGGAGACAATAAATAATTTGGGGGAGAGAGAGAGAGTTTGATCAGATCCATGAGCACCGAACAGAATGGGGGGAAAGAGACACCAGGACACTACAATGTCATGACGTCGTAATGGAGGGAGGTACTGCGGTATGGAGGAAGTATAAAATAATTTCAGAAAGGCTTCCTAAAAGAGGTGGTTTGAAAGCATGGTGAAAGAATGGGAAAAAAATGATGAGTTATTCAGAAAAAGGAAAAGAAGTTCAGGTAAAAACAAAACAAAACAAAATCATAATACAGCCAAATTTCTCCATCTTTATTGTCCTCTGTGAAGATGGCATTCAAGACAATTGGTACTACAAAACATAGGCTCCCCCACCCATCCGATTGCTCAAACCAGGAACCTGGGATCCACCCTTCATTCTCCCCTGCCCCTTGCTCATGTCATTCAATCATGAGTGTCTATAAATGCCGTTCTTACTCTCAAGGCGGGGTGGAGCAGGGCACTCTTCTTAGTTCAGCTGAACATTTAGAGTGACACTTGACACTGGTCTCCTTAGAAGGATACAGGATAGGCTAGGAACCACATCCTGGAAGCACGACAATATCAGACTTTCCTGTCCACGGATGTTCTTGAGGATGATGGCTTAACACAGTGGTCTGGGGAAAATCTTCTCTTCAGATAACACAGCTCAGATGCACAGAGACGACGTCTGTGTGCACAGATGTTGAGGCTTCCCTGGCTTGCAAGAATGCCCCATAGGAGCCAAAATCTCTTCTAATGATTCCTTAAGCAAAGCTTCCAGAAAACCAGCAAGGGACCTGCCTGCTGGCATGAGAGTCACAGCACTCATGGAAGCTGAAAAGCACGGCATTCCCATAAGACACTCATAGTTCATTCTTAATCCCTCCAAATCCAGCTGAAATTCATCAGTCATGGGTCACTATTACCATGGGCAACGTTGCCTGGTAACGTTGGCATCTACCATCTTCATCTGTTTTCAGGGAGTTTAACAGCAAAGTAAAAGGTTTTGTTAGCCTGTTGTCTCTCTTGTTTCTAATACACCCAATGTGCCCAAGTTTTTCTCCAGTACACCCAAGTTCTTCCATTCTTACTGCCCTCCATCTAGCTAACCGCCTTCATTGCTCACCAAGACTCATCTCCTAACACCTGTACAGACTCACTAACCCCGCAAACACACACTCCTGCCAGCAATCCATACTTCACCAGGCAGCCAGAGGTACTTTTTAAACAGAGAGATCATACTGTTGCCTCATTTAAATACTTTCTATGGCTTCCTGCCATCCTTTAAGTGAAGAACCAAATCATTAACGTGGTTTACAAAATCTGTCCTACCCTTCTCCTCTTTGTTTGCTCATCTCCAATCATACAGGGTTTCTCTCCAGTTCTCAAAAATCCCCAGAACATGTCACCCTCTCTTCCCCATGTGCCTCCCTCGGCACACTGCTCTCGGTGACCCCTGTGTCACACTCACCTCCCCTCACCTGGTTAAACTCCATGCACCGGATTACCACCCAGTATGGCAGTCAGGATGCTCGGCTGATTAATACACGCCAAAGCCCTTTATGCACCATATAGTTATTACCAGGCATGGCGACATGAGTGAAGACTTCCGCAGGCGCCAGTCCCTGTCAAGTTCCCCTGTTGTGTTGGTTCCCACTGAACTTAGTGCTTCTCCTTTCAGACCATTCACCTCATTGTCCCTCCTTTGTCAAGGTCTGCCCTTCAAGCTTCATCATAAACTCCCAGAGACTCTCCACTGAGTCTCCAGTGCTGGCAAACAGAGGGGGCTCAAAAAATAGATACTGAATTAAAGAAGGAAGAAATGATTATTTCCATTTCAACCATGCAGAATTTGGAGGAATTTCCATATGGAAGTATTCAATTGGAGTTTGAAAAGAAGCGTAGGAAGCCAGGGAGAATGATGCTAAGAAATCATCTTGACAGACACTGATCAAAAGATAAAAGAGGAAGAAGCTGAGACTACAGGAGGACCACAAACAGGAAGCAGAAAAGATGTCCAAAGGCCATTTCTAGAAAAATGCTAAGGTTTATTGGTGAGCTCTGAGAGACGGGCAAGCAAAAAACGAAGTGGTTATGAGATGTGAGAGGAGAAACAGGGAAGGTGTTTCTGAGGCCCAGGGAGGAGACCGTGTCAATGGGGTTTCAGAGTGGAGTGACCACAACCTGGGGCTAAAAAGTGGTCACAGAGAATGAGAACCGAATGCCACCCCACATTTGGGCAACTAGGAGTTATAAATAACCCTAGGAGTCAGTGATGTGGAAGAGTGGGAGACAGCCAGTTTCCACGGGTTTAAGACGAGACCAAGAGGAGTATGAGCACACAGGGCAGAGGTAAAGGCTTTGAGGGACCCAGAGTGTTCAAGGGCAGGTGTGTGTCTGAGGGGTGGGGCAGGCCGTGCCACAGACTAAGTACGCCATATGCATTTGCTGATTAATTATTACTATGTGTTATATACACGATAGGATATTACTAAGTAAGATGTTCTTCTGCAGATGGATATTTGTAGATGGACTGAGAAATACAGAAACTTTGCCCATGCACATTGTGGTTTGAACCCTGACGGCCAGTGTCTTGTTACGTGTGCTCCTCCGTGCTTGCAAATCCATGAGAAGCTTCCCCAAGGAAGGTGCGCTGCTAAGTAAGAGCCACTAAAAATACTTTTGAGATGCACGTGGCCACTTTGATTTGGTAGCTCAGCATCAAGTGTGAGTGAAAGACTGCTTTAAGAACAAAAGACAGGAGAAATCATCCATGCCACCCCAGACTGAAGACCGGACGTCACTGTTCTGAATAAACTGCTATTACAGAAGAATTAATTAGCAAACATGAAGCTCCCTTCCATGTCCCATAGCATTTACTGCAAACCACAACACAGAATTCCACCGAAGCTGGCTATATCTGACATACTCTCTGTATGCATATGAACACTAATGATAATAATATCTAATTAAATGTAATTAAATAGAAATATAAATTATATATAATTAATTTAATAAAAATTACTAAATTTTATAAAAATGTAAATAAAATTAAATAAAAATAATAAAATAAAAGATACATGTAATTAGGTATTATTATCATTAATCAGTGTTATACGCAGATAGAGAGGGTGACGCAAGTGATGGGAACGAGCCTGAGCACTTTACATGCACTAACTCATTTCATCTCACCATAGCCCTACAAGAAAGGCATATCATAACCATCTTTTAATGGTGAGTAATGGGGGTTATGTACATGACCTCTGGTAACACTGGGAGTAAGTGGTACGGCCAAGGGTGGAACCAAGAAAGCCTCATGTCTCAGTCTTGACTACTGTACTGTGCTGCCACTGACATGTCTAAATACTAAAGACATCTACATGAACATTCATGAGAGGAACTTGTGATCTCCTGATCAACTGGTTTAGTGTGCTGAAGACGTTAGTGCTAAAATTTTCACAGGTTCAAGCATGTTAATTCTCAGTACGTGTACTGTCATTTCTTTCCAGAGAACATTTAAGACACAAATTAAATCCAAGACTACAAGCCAGGGTGCAAATAATTTCTGCCATAAAGCCGTGCTCAGAAAACAGAGGAACTAAAATCACAGCCCCTTGATTAACTGTCTTAAAGAAATCGTCATTTGAGGCCAAGAGCAAAACTCACATGGGAGGTGATGTTTCCAGTGAAAACATGAATCACAGTTGATCCCTCTTATTTGAAGATTCCATATTTGAGAACTTGCCCACTCGTTAAAATGTATTTGTGTCCCCAGAAATCAACCTTCACGAAGCTTTCCAGGTCATTGGGGAACACAGGCCGAATGGTGAAAAAACAGAGTTGCTTCACTTGCCCAGCTGGGGTCAAAGAAGGTCATGCTCTGTCGTCTTGTTTCCGCTTTTATGCTGTAAACAAACGTCCTTTCCCCAGTTTACTTTGTGCCATACTTTCCACATTTTCGTGCTTTTCATTGGTGATTCTGATGTTTTATGCAGCCCCTAAGTATGGGCTGAAGTGCTCTCCAGGGTTCCTAAGTGCGGAAGGCTGCCACAAGCCTTATGGAGAAAATCTGTGCACTACACAATCTTTGTTGCGGCACGAGTTATGGGGCTGTCGGCCGTGAGTTCAATGTTAATGAATTAACTATACACATCACAAGGTGCCTTTGCATAGAAACACACATAGAACAAGGTTATGTATTGATTAGTTAATGAGAACACTGCCACCAGGGGCAGGACCCAGACCCATCCTCCCTCAGGAGCAGTGAGTCCGTATTCTCTGACTGCGTGTTCACCAGGACTTTACAGACCATGACCACCACCATCACCAAGAGTAGACAGTGTCTTGTTGCGGGACACTAAACAGAGCGTCGGTGTGGACTGGAAATTATGTGCAGCTTTTCTAGCCAGATGCCACTCAGGAGACACATGAGCCGGGGACATCTCTCCCTCCTGGGACTGTCCCCCTCCAAGCAATAGGACTGACTGTCACAGTGAAGATTCACCAGTGAATGACAAGGAAAGCAAGAAACTGCTCACTGGGATGTGTACAGACGTGCGCCCAGGCCCTAGTGAAGCATCTGGGGCGGAATTCAAGGCTCCACACTGTCACCTCAGATGAAGTAGGAGAAGGTAAGTGAAGCAAATCATTATTACCTCCAGTCATTTAACTCACTGGCATTATTCTCACCCCAAACCTCTCAAGGACATTATTTGAATATCAAAGGGAAATTTAAGAATAACATAAAATATTTTCAAGCAAAATTTCCAAGGTGTGTTTCCTTTATATCCTTGACAAGTGTTCCGAGATCTTTTGGTCCATAAAATGTTTTTACTACGATTTCAAATGTGCAATTAAAGGCACAGGTGCTTTCTTAGAGCTGGCTGCTGAAAGTTAAGAAGAAGCACCGAGAGAACCCATCTAATTCCAGGGATGACAGATGCTGTGCTAGTCTGCTTACTGTTTGCTGGCTGCCGGCAGACACACAGGAGCAGCAGCAAAGTTTTCCCCAAACCTGAAGACATACTCGTCCTCTGATAATTACGTTCCGATAGCATCTCTGTTCAGTAAGATGAGCCGGCTCAGAATTAATCTCTAAATGTGTGAGCAGCAAGAACCTCCCAAATCGTATCAAGGCTGTCCCAGGAGGATAGGGTGCATGAGCACATCCTCAGCTATTGCCTAATTTATTGGGCTACATCCTGTATCCAACCAAGGAGAGGTCAGGTTGGGTTGGATGGTCGGCAACATCTAGTGTTGCAGGAAGAGAACGTGCCGGTATGTCTTCTGCACTATCCAGAGAGGACAGTCGACCGCCCGACATGGGAGCTGCGGTCCTTCTGCAGGTCATGCCCCAGCAATGTTGTCCTTACTGCTTTGATGCCTTCCACTTGGTGCCCTCTGGGTTCTCGGCCCCAAGGTTTTCTCCAGCCACGGAAGCCTGCTCTGATCATGTACTGGGGAGGGATGCATATGGCAACGGAGTTAATGTGTCCTAGAAGCAACCCTGAGCCAACGACCAATGGATATGTAAGAACTGTGTGCTTTACTCAAGCTCCTAGACTTTCATCCCCTGTATGGGGGTGCAGCCCCAGGTGACCCCAGCAGTAACTGGGTGGATGGCACTATCTTAACTGGCTGCCTCCCCTTCTTGTTACACTTTCCACTTTCCTACCAGAAACTCCTTCCACTTTCTGATGAATTACTTGAATCCAAATCCTTATCTCAGAATCCTACTTCTCAGAGAGTTTCTTTACAAAGAATTCTAGTCTCTGGGGCAATTATATTCCTCTTTGTATATCGAGTAACTGGTGATCTGGTTTGTACATTGGTCTTTTACCAGCTTGGCTAATGGAAGTCAGTTCCCCCTGGGGCACAGACAACTCTGGGTAGACAGACAAATACAGAGTGTAGACATGCATAGTCAAGGATGAGTCTAAAAAATTATCACTTTGTGAGAAGCTTCTCACTCACCTAGTAAACATTTGATCTCATCTAACAAGTAGACAATAGAAATTTGTTTGCATCTTTGATTTCCTCCCCAAAGTTGGAGAGAGAGATTCATTGTGGGAAGAGGAATTTATAATTTAATGGGTATGTAGATGTAACATACAATAGCTACTGCTTAACAACAACAATAAAAAAGATTACTATCTGTTTAAATATTTCTGATAACTAACACTAGTGAAGGGAGAATCTAAGCTAAAAATAATATTGACATGAAGTCAGAACAGTTTGATGTCTCTCTGGGGAAAACGGTGGTTTAGAGAGAACTCTGCAAACTGACCTCCACAGCTCCAACCCTGGGTCTGCCACTTTTCAGTTACGGGACATTAACGCCTCAAACCTCACTCACTTTTCCATCTGTGAAATGAATAAAGCAGGAGCAACCTCTGAGGATGGCTGTCATGGGAACAGCAAGCGATAAACCATCCGGCCCAACAGTTATTAAAAAGGGGCTTTTTCCCTTGGCTCACAGAGAAGGAAAGAAGAAAATATTTTTGGTCACCTTCCAAGTGTTATATAGTTGGTTAGAGAGAGAACAGCTGGATGGACACACACGGATGTCAGAGAGATGATAAAAATAGATGGTGTGCCAGCCTTCCATCCACCGTACATGCATTTGAGGGCTCCCCCCCCAAAATAATAGTGCCCAGATGCATCATGGTGATTATCTTAAAGAGATACAGTTATATTCTTTTAGTATGATTGCATGTCTAGTTCACCTCCATTGTCCTGGAAACCTGGGAGGAGCTGTAATCGGAACGCACCCTCTCTACAGTGTGAGTTCTCGCGAGACTGAAATACAAGCATCATCCCTCATCACCCCTCTTCTTCCCTGGCAGAAGCTCAGGTGGGCACTGTCACCATTCTACCTCTGGGTCTCTCGTTTCTGCTGTGTTACCCTTGTGACAGCCTCCCGTCTGCCTCATTCTTTCTTTGCACCATTTATGACTTTCTGTAAACTCTTGTTTGGATCTAAGAGCCGTCATGGAAACGGAGTTCCAGCTCTTGTGATGGTGTAATTCAGCTTGAGGTGTAAGCTTGAAGTGCTTTTTTTCCTCTCCAGTTTCAGGCAATACTTACCTCCCCTATCAGTTTTCATTAGTAGGATAATAAAAGTCATTTTAAACTGTTCAGTTGTAGCAAAGCCTTTCATCCTCTTCAAAGGACTTGGTCTCAACAATCTTTTATCAATAGCGTTCTGTGTCCCTTGACACACATACACATGGACTAAATCAGTGGTCCGAGAATACTGAGGTCATGCCAAACCCACCGAGATACTGCTCTGAGGTCTACTTGTATGTTGCCTTGTGTTTATCCTTTTGTAACAGAATTTTGTGTAAGAAAAGGAGCAGTGGGATAAGAAAGGTGGGGGAAGCAGGCTGCAGGCCGGGAGCAAGGCTGTGAGGAGGGCTCACCTCCGCAGACCACGCCGTCCAAGTCCTCACAGCGGCGGTTGTCACACTCGCACGTCTTGCCGTACACCCTGCTGTCCCCTGGCGGGTAGCAAGTGCATTTGCCACATTCGCACTTACCTGCAAAACACGAAGAGCGCACACTCATTAGGAGACTCAGTATCAGTCAGGAGACTTGCCTTCCCTTTTAAAGGAAACAAGCGTCCTGCCGGACCCAGATGTCCTGGACCAGTTCTAGCCTGTGTCCAAGAACAGCTCAGCAAACCCCTTCCCGACCCTCCCTGGAGGTCGAGCACGAACGCCGAGGAGGTCGGGCGGGAGCTGAAGGGACAGCGGCCGGCTCGTAAGTCGTTCCTGTCTGCCACTTTCCACTTTCTGTTTCACACGTTTTTGAAGAAGAATTCAATCATTAAACTCTCTGGGCATTTCCTATTGCACTTATGATGAGACCATTTAACATAATGGAGTCGATTTTATATATTTTGACATAATTGGACATAATGTGACCATTTAACAATATTTTTAGTTTGGGTCTGTCTGCCACGTAAGAAAAAAATGCTCATAGGTTCATTTCAACCTGATATTTTGGTGATTATTTGGCATTAACATCATTGTTCATAGAACTGATTTTAACACACAACACATGTCAGAGTGCATGCCCTAAATATCTTTATTGTTCTTGACCTAGAGTTGAAGAGGATGAACATTTCTGGGAATGAGTTCAGTTCACAGTTTGGGGATTTCTTAACTATTATCATTATAGATTGTCATTTTTCGTGCTGGAACCATGCCTCAAACACTATAGTTTCTTCCTCAGTTCCATCATTGTGCTTTCAGAAGACCACACATGGAGCAGCATCGTCACCATCATTCTACTAAGCAGGAAATGGAGACATATTGAGGCCAGGACATTTTCCATGATGAACCGGCTCTTAAAGGGATAGATCAAAAATGTATATCCATTCTCATTAAAGTCTGTGCATCTAAACATTAAGCCATACTGTATCTTAATATACTCAAAATGCAGCACCATGAGGCTGGATGAGAAAGTAAATGTCTTGTTTTCGGAGGGATTGGTACTGGTTTGCCAGAAATTCAGCTGAGTGACTGCTCGGAGACATCTGTTACTCTCCATCATTATCCCAACCATTGTAATTACACACCCACTGCAATGATCATAAGATACTTCAGGGCTGACCCTGTAATGTTGTTAGTCATTCTGTTGCTGCATTTGTATCTTGTTAAAGAAATTCGGAGCTGGTATCTGATGGAAGAAAGAAAAATTGGTATTTAGAATCATATAATTTCCGAGCTGTAATTAAAGATAATCTAATGCAGTGACTCATAATCTTTACTGGCAGCAGTGGCGGGGTCACGATCCCTCTGAGAATCTGGTGAAAGATACAGCAATAGATGGTGCGGCGCTGGCTGTCCTACAGCCTGTCTCTCCTTCTACTTGGAGGCAGTGCCAAGTTCAGCAGGAGGCAGGACCTCCCTCATCCCCCAGTGATATGCCCTTTTCCTACGGAGCAGGGCACACGGAGCAGGGACACCCCAGCCATTCCTGGCCAGGGCTTGGATTTCTGAGGCTGAAAGCAAGGCCCAGGGTCTGCGGCAGAGTGGCCAGTTCACCAGCACAGCAGCAACTGTCCGGGGCGGGGGGGCTAGGCCCACAGAGGCTGGCCTTCAAAGTGACGGCCAGCGGGGCTGGTTCTTGGCAGTGCCTTGTTTCCCCAGGGCGCTGCATGAGTTGATTGTCCAAGCTGGCGTTCCGAGTCATTTTAAACCCTTCTAATAAAATACTTTTGCCTCCCAGTTAATGAAGTCAGTTTCT
Source organism: Vicugna pacos (assembly GCF_048564905.1). Taxonomy (NCBI): domain Eukaryota; kingdom Metazoa; phylum Chordata; class Mammalia; order Artiodactyla; family Camelidae; genus Vicugna; species Vicugna pacos. The sequence continues at coordinate 65,803,609 of NC_133000.1, read as the reverse complement.
GCTGTTTGCAGTCAAGAACCCTAACTGGAAGACCCCAGACTTCTTCCTGAAAAAAAATATACCAGCCATTCATTTATTTTTTATAAGAAGTCAAAAATCCATGACTTTCTACCATTTATTGGATGGATGAGGAAACTCAAGGATGCTCAGGCCGAATGACTTGTCTCAGGCCAGCAAAGTAGACATGAGCAGTGCTGGTACTAGAACCCAGATTTCTGAGCCCTGGTTATCTCCTGGTGTGCAGAAACACACCTGCACTCTCATGGGCAGACATGTGAACGACAACAGTGACCCAGACTGTGGACAGAGGCAAACTACAGGACTGTCAGTGGTGTGGCCGCGTATGATTAAATAGTCCGTGGCGGACAGATGCTGGAAACGTCAACCACATCATTCCTGAGAGGTAATACACTCCCAGTTACCAAGACAACATCAGTTTTTAAACTTGAGGGCATGTGTCTTCGTGGTGACCACTTTATCAACATTTTAGGTGTACAGGAAGTTTCCTGAATATGTATTATTGATTTCTTTGAAAAGGATGAACTAACCACCAGCAACTGTCTTTAAATACCTACATCTCACTGGTTTCATTTTCTTTTCTTCTGAGAGTCCTCTTTTTGCACAGTCTTAACCTTGACAACTGTCTCAGGCGTTAGACTCTGCTTTCTCCTTTCCCACTGTCTTCAAACTCGTCTTTTTAAGATTTCCTTGTCAGGGCGCACAGCCGTCGAATCAACAGTAATGAGTTACTCTATGCAAGATAAGGAGCCACCAACATACACAAGATGAACACCATCCCCAATCTCACAGATTGACAGACAGGAGAGCATCCGGGGTAAACGCACGCTCCACAGGATGTTAATGACCAATTCAGTCTTCTCTTCGCCGTCACCACCAATAATAGGGTGGTGCATTTGTGAAGAAGTAAAAATCTGAAATTTTCAGGCACTGCATGGTAGATTGCGGACCTGAACTTCAACCATTAAAGACTGAAATCACCTCCAGAAGCCATAGCTGAAAACACACATACACACAAATCATTTCTACCCTCTACACACACATTGGAGGTATTTAGCTGGAGAACGATCTTAACCTCCTTCAAACTACACCATAAAGAAAACACACGTGTTCTTGATCAAGAATAGAGTCAACCAGGCTTAGCAACCTGTGCAATATCTGCATTAATTTGTTCACTCCCTCAGTCATTCAATCAACAAACACATTTTGAAGATCAACTACTGGGAAAGTATGGTGCTAGATACTGAAGACATAACATTAAGAAGGACATTTAAAAACTTTTAATAGTGGAGGGAAAATAGGTAAAATTCACGAGAACACACACCCTATAAGGTGAGAGAAGGTTCCTGGCAAAGCTGACCGGGAATGAGTCTTACAGGGTTTATTAAATGTTAATCAGGCAAATAGGAAGGAAAATAAATTTTATGGTAAAGATACAATGAAAAGGATGGGCTCTGACTTTAATAAATCTGGATTTTAATCTTGGCACATTCACTGTTAAATGTGAGTCCTTGGAAAAGTAAGTTAAATCCCATTGATCATGGTTGAGGATGAGAGTAATAATAATACTGATCACATAGGGTTTATTGTACAGGCTAAATGTTACAGCGCACGGCAAGCACACAGGACAGGACCTGACACATAGTAAGTGCTCAAGAAATAATAGACATTATTATTTGTGTTTTTATAATAAAAACATGTTGGGAGGCTTGAATTTCAATTACTCACATAAAACCCATTCCTTTCCTTTATCATTCTGTTTCCCCCTCCACCCCCCCAAAATACACCCTGTATTTCCTGACCCAGAACGAGATTACTGAAGAAGAACCATTTCATCAAACGCACCTGCCAGCAGGGTAACAGCAGGCTCACGCTCTGCAATCGTGTTTTCTTCCACTTTGTATAACGGCAAAAACCACACTTGCAGTACATGCTCAATAGCCGAAGAGTAATTAGAGGCTCACATAAAACAGAAAAGAGACTAGCACTTTACTAACACAGTCCTCCTTGGCCTAAAATAATGGGTTTACCATAGCAACCTGATTGCACTAGAAAAAGCTCCTGCCAAATGCATTCTAAGTTCCCTTGAAATTTCTATGAGGAAGAATTAAACACTGGAGAACTATAATATTCTGTACCATTTCATCTAAGTACAAACATTTCGTGTGTGTGTGAGAATAAAGTAATCTTCCACCAGACGTTTGAAAGTGAAGACGCACCTTTCACCTTCCATTTCAAAAGGAGCAGTGAGGCTTCTTATAATTCAGGCCACACTGACATTACATTTGCCAGCCCAGGAAGGGTTGCTCTTGACTTTTTAAAACATGGAGAAATGTCAGTCTTTCTGTTTGTGTTTTCTCAGTATACAAGGATTAAAGTAATCAGTCACAGATCTTTGTGAGGAAGCAAGACATTTAAGCGCATGTTGTACTGATAAAATTTCCTGTTGTTTACCCTGGAGGGTCCAAGATTGAAAACGGGATGCGGAAGCACTAGGCTTCACTTTTCTCTCAAGGTTTTCCAAGGTATTGAACAGAACATCACAGAGGCGGTCTATTAGACCCCTAACTGAGATTATCTCATTACTTCAAACTTAAGATTCGTTTCTATAACAACAACTAAAATTACTCAAGATTCATTTATTTCTAACAAAAAATGTATAAACCAGGTAGCGATATCGCATGCATTTACACTTACATCACACACATTACATTTGTATTACACACATTCTGATACAACTCAGAAACTAAGTCATAGACCCAAGGTTAAAAAGTCGGCAAATGACTGAGGTTGTAAATGTGGAACTCAAGTAATTAATCAATGTGGCCTATCCTGATTTGGCCAATATAAATTAGAAAAAGAATCTCCTCCTTCCTACTGGGTAAGCCCATTGACTGGACGGTGGCCAGTACCTTGCTTCTGACACAAGGTTTTGGGGTTCTGGAAACAAAAATCCTGTCACATCTGGCCCTATGCTTCTATGCTTGATATTGAATTAGTGATTCCATTCTAGGTCATAAATAAGCACATGCAATGTAATTCACCACGAAAGACTCTGCGGGATAAATGTCAAAAGATAGACACAAACAACAAATGCTATTCACCAGTGAAAGAGAGTGCTGTGGTTGATACAATCAGAGAAGCATTTCTATAGAACATCTCTTGAAGATAAACCATACCTGGTCAAAAAAGGGACAGGGTGGAATCAGGCCCCAGTCAGTTTAAAATTTTTGCTTGGTGTTGTCACTTTGAAAAATTCAAAGTGTGAGTAAATATATCACTTCCTTAATACACATTTCAGGAGTGCTAATGAAATTGATTTGAAACAAGTATGGACTTTCTTCCCACATCAGGGATAACTAGAAAATTTATTTTACAAGTTGAACAATGAAATCCATCTAACAATCAATAATACATTTCCATCAATAACAAACTAGTCTTTCAAAATTAAGAAAAAATACACCATAAAGCAATCTTTTCTACTGGTAACATTTTTTATTATTCTTTGTTTCTGAATCTACTGGTATTGATTGCCCCAAATCATAAAACATTTGAAAGGACATTGTGTATATGTGTAAGTGTATATATACACAAGAATAAGAAAGTAGTCTTTGATAAGAGTTAAGAGGTTGTGCTCTGGATTCAGACAGACCTAGGATAGAATTTAATATCTACCACTTACATGTTCTATAATCTTAGGAAATAACTAAAGCTGCCTATTTAACAATTTTCAAAATTGGGAAAACCTACTTAATAAGTAACTTTAAATAGACTAAAATAGAAATATATATTTTTAAGTATTACTGTTTAGATTTCCTAAGTACCACTGTGATATTTGTTTGTGGCACAGTGTTTAAACATTTTTAAAAATAAATAAATGTATAACTTAAAGAGTAAATGGCTTCCACAAATAGACCCACACGCAATTTAAATAAATGTAAGTAGTGTGCCATTTTTTCACAGCTAATATGTTTCTCCCTCAATATGAATGTCCACTTCCTTTTATTTTTTTTTTTTTTGCCAGTAACATATTTCAGTAATACTACTTCTTTAAAGAGTATTTTATTCTGACACATTATTTTTCAACAAAATCCTGTTGCACCTGAAAGTCCTATCTCCATTTTGTCTCTAGCCTCAGAAATCATTTTTAACTAGCAAAAAGTCAATGTATACAATTAAGTCAAGGCCTCCTAAGGCAGCCTGGATTTAAGTGGCCACAGTCCTAGAGAGAAAGGGAACCATGGGGTAGTGAGTTCTACCCACTGTGCAGATAATCCCCTCCATGCATTTGTCAGGCCTGAAACCCTTCAGGACAAGAGGATGAAACATTAAGCAGGAAGCAGCATCTAAAAGATGAATCAATTAAACAGAGCTTTTATTTTTTTCATCTGGCTGGAAAGACAGTACTTGGAACTCACGGACCTTTGAGAAAGAGGGCACTGATAAATATCACATAAACATCCCAGGTTTTCACTTTAGAAATCATCTTAATGCCTGATTGGACTGAGGTTATTATCTGCCCTTGTACACAGGCCTGTCAGAAAAAAAAAGTAAATAACCTTTTCAAGGAAGATAACATCATTCACAAAATTCTACCAATTTTATTAAACAATATTGATACTTAATTAAAAAAACAGGTATATTGTATGTCAAGAGACAGACAGAATGACTGAAAATGAAAGAGAAGAAATACACAATACAGAGAGATCCAAAAATCATGCAGGTGGCCAGACTGGAATTGTCAGTAATGGACTTTAAAATACAGTTACTGAAATTAAAAATTGCATAAAGAGTGTTAACACATAATCACACTAGTTTATACAACTTGTATTTAAATATTAAAATTATTGCCTTCCACCACAAACAGATAGCCAATTGCTTGTGGTTCCCTTAAAATCAATTTATTTTCTAGAGAAACTAAGCTGGACCAACACTTCCTACCACTGTCTATAAAGTAAAAGTAGTTAAATACAGAAACATAATTTCAAGTGATGGAACTTACTAGGACCACAAGTAATCCTGATCTATGGGAATATAGATATATTCTCAAAGTATATCCTAATGAATATTACCGGAAAAGGCAAAAGAGAGTAATTAAAAGTCGTGGAAACAGTTCGGAGACTGCGGGGAGACATGTGAGAAAAACTGCCTGGCTTTCTTTTTCACTATTTCAAGGTAATTCAATACTGTGTCATAGGAGAGATCGTCAGGACTCCCAAGGCGAACCTTAGCTACCTGCAAAAACTGAATGATGACCAAATAGATGAGGGCACTCTATGCTCCCTGGACGCTGCCAGACAAGAGGAAACATTCCATTTTGATAAGACATCAAAGGGTACTGTAGAGATGGAGGAAGAAAGAGAAATTGGCTTTCAATTAAAGGAAACAGGAAGAGAAGGAAGGTGTTGAAAAAGAGAGAAAGAACCCTCAAATACATGTGATTATCTGTTTATACTGGCAATGGAAAACAAAGGTATTCGGAATGCAGGTCTTCCACGCAAGCATCCGCATCTCCCGGACTACAGGAAGATGTAGGGTAAACAGTCATTTATTTGAAATAAAACCTGATCTTTGGGTCCACTTATATAATGAGTTAAATTGCGCTTCTGCATCTCTCTTATTCAAACCTTCAATAAAATCAAAGAAGTGAATACAAAATAACAAAAACAGAACAAAACAAAAATCACACGTAATTGCTAATTGTCAAAAACATTTATGCCGTTGTTTGAAAAGCAACGTCTTTTTTTGAAGTAACGGGAAATTGCAGTGTCAGCTCTGCAGTGAAATGACCAGCTTTCACCTGCCGTATCAAAAGAAATAGGCTATTCAATCAGTCCTAGCAATACAGCTAACGTCGCTACTGCAGAAGCTGCTCAGGGAATGAAATGAGGCAATAAGAGAACACCAAGAAAGGCTAAGAGATTAGATGCTCTGAACAATGATAAACTCTCCATCACACAAAAAGCAATGTTAGAGGAGCCCTGATTACTCTTGTCTTCAGACATCTTTGGCTTAAATACACCTGATTGCCTGAGTGTCCAAAAGATTGACTGCATGCCCATGATGTGTTATGTAATGAGAAACTGCATTCATTCCACCGGGAATTTTAATTCACATTTTTTTTTTTAGCTAGCAAACAAGTGCTTTGTTGGAAATATAGTTAATAAACATTTTAAACTTACTCTTCTCCAAATCTAAGTTGTTTATCTTCCACTTAATTTTCAATTTTTTTGGTATGGAGATGTGATTTTGCATATGAGTTTGTATTAATTTTCACTTTTTGAAGTAGTATTACAAAATACATATTACAATGAAGTACCTAGTACATGGGCTCTAGCTTCCAGCAATACAAAGAACAAAAATACATTGGACCTAAAATAAAGTGTCTGTACCATTGTTAGACTTATGGCAAGTAATGTAATTCTTCAAGAAACTCAAAACCTATGAGTTGGATTGAGAGCAAGTACCATAAGCTCATATGAAAAAGGTCCTTGGTGTAAAAGCCTACATCAGTACTTCAAGCAATGAAGGAGGAGAAGCTGAGTCTGAGACTCCAAACTGGGGGCTCCGAAAAGAGGGCTAAAGAGATCAAAGATCAGTAACATCCTGTGAGGATCTAACACAAATCTTCACTGAAGAAAGGTGTCTTGAATTTAGGCTTCACGATTTTCCAGTTTAGGCAAAATCACATATAAGTTCACAATTGAAGACCAACAAATGTACACACAAGGAAACAAACCACCATGAGTGAAAGTCAGCAAAAACAGTATTATTTTTAGCTCTGTGCTGCAGACTGGATATCGTCTAGATACTCGTCTTGCCATCTTGTTTCTTGAATCTCTATGTTACAGTCACTCTAATATCTGTATCTGGTTATCCCAGGAACCGGGTCATTTACGCATCTGTTTCTACTGTCTGTTGATGTTTCCTTGGTCCTGTTCATTATTTCTCTGACCAAATGTCAGAAATCATATATAAAAAGATTACAGAGCCTCTGAATGATAGTCTTTTCCCCAGAAACAGTTCACTTCCTGTATGCTGATAGAGCAATGTGTCTCATCCTGGGGAAATTCTGCCCTCCAGGGCACATCTGGCAATGTCTGGAGATATTTTTGAGTGTAATATGGGTTCGAGGTGCTACTGGCATCTAATAAAAGAGGCCAGAAATGCTGCTAAACATCCTACAAAGCGCAGGACTGCCCCCACAATAAAGAATTATCCAGCCCAATATATGAAGAGTGCTGCTATTGAGGAAGATTATTAAGATATTAATAACCATCAATGATTAACTATTAAGATAAGGAGGGCACATCACCTTAATCCAAACGGAGATGACCTCACCTGAGGCTGAACTGCATTTATTCCTTGTTTACCTCTCCCCTTACCAAGAGGTCCCAACACACTGGCACCTGTGCTCATGTGCCCACGTACATGTGTACATATACCTGCTCACGTGAAAATTACTCCACTGAAGTCAACACCTCCTCCGTTAAGACTGATCGTTGTCCCCTCCTCTAAGAAGCACTGTCTGCCACTTTCTCAGCCTCCATAAGCAGTCACCACTGAAGGCTTGATTAGGTGTCACTATGATGTTTAAGACAGAACCTTGGCAGTACTCTGGGCTGATACTGATTGATACTGAGTGATCTAAATAGATATGGATTGATCTAACATGTGCTCCACAGTGTTAAAGTCTGTTTTATAATTTGTAATCTAAACTACTCATTTGTATATTGTATTCAGTGCTTATGTAAGTCATTAAAACTTTACACTCTTACCTAAGACTCTACTCACTATATTTTTAATGTATACTCTCATTATCCTCTATTAAAAAATCACTTCCCTAATTTCAAATCAAGATTTTTAAATATCAACACACACACACACACTCACACATATACTAAAATACTAAGTGCCTTTTACTTTTAAAATTATGATTTAACTTATCTAAGTAATTATTATCGAAACAATACATAATCATAAATCAATATAGGATTGATGTAAATAAAAATAAAATGCATATATATAATACAAGAAATGCCCCGAAAAACTCAGCTCCAGGGTCAACTACTGTTAACATTGTAATGAATTTCCTTTTAGTCTTTCAAATACACCTATTTTTACATATGCGAGTAAACAAGGCAATATAATTTTATCTAAATTTGTAACATAAATATTTTAGCTAGAAGCACTTTGAAAAGAATTCCTTTTAATTGAGATCATTTTTCCAGCAGCCCTTTTCATGACCTAAACTATGCTTGGACTTAATCCCAAAGTATGATATTATATTTTTTAAAGAGCAGATACATCTAGTACCAGCCAAAACCTCTGCTGCACACATCTGAATTCCTCCTGCAGACAGAATTTCAAGTGTAAATTAATTTACTTAAAGCTTGACTAATTGGCTATTCACTCCCAGTGGACACAGAATGCTGATTTAGTCGCTGAGACCAGTAAGTAGGCCATCTCTGGGAGAAGAAATTCATCTTTCTACACTACTCTTTTGAAATTGCCAATGAACTCTCACAAATCAGCTTCTCGGTTGCATGTGCCAGCCAAGGGAAAGAAGAGATGGAAGGGCCAGGGGAACTCTACTTTGCTCCCTTCGTTCAGGATGGGGCTCATGTAGGTCATTCAGCTGAGAACCATTTGTTCCCTGCTTTATAGTCTGCAGAGACAATCATTAATATTCAACCACGTGGACAGCATTCTAGGTCCTGGACAGAGCACAGAGGGAGAGTGTCTAAAACCTAAATCAAGCAGAGGAGTCTGTGAAGATTAATGGCCCCAAGGAAGAGACAGTTATCCTCCCATATGAATTCCAATTTCCACAGAATGAAAATTGATCTCAAAATATTTTGTAACTCTAAAGAGAACCACTACTATGCTTTGGGAAGGCATAGCTAATGTGTAAGGGGAGTCATATGTAATAAAAAAAATCAAAATGAAAGAAAGGGGCCCAGAGTAACACACAGAATGGGAATAAGAATGTATCATAAGATGATTTTTTAAAAGCTTTTTAAAATATGTTATGGGCAGGTGTGGAGGAAGCGACTACATCTGCCCATAACACCCTTGGTGTAATTTGTTTATAGACTTAGTATATGTGTTACATTAGACCTTTTACCAAGATCATATCAGATCAGCAGACAGGCAGCATATTTAATAAAGGCTTAAAACAATGAATTAAATGAAATGTTAACAATAAATAATTTATTAAAAAACTAAATGGATTTTTATGCAACTTGAGTTAAAAACTGAAGGCATACTGGGCTAAGCCTAATTTTAAAGCTCACTGATTTAATACAACCTAAATGTAACAATTATATTCATATTCAAATTTTAAACCCAATGCACACTGTATTAACTTCATTATGTTTAAGTCAAAGCCAAGGCACTTTCCTTTCTGCATCTGGGCTAGTTTTCCACCAGAGGAAATACTGGAAACATAGTCTAATCAATGTAATCAACACTATTTGAGCAAAAGAGGTGCCTGAAAATATATCTAAGATGTAATGTATTGACCAAAACAAAAAAGTAAATAAGGAGGATGAGAAAATAGATTATGTACACTTGGAGCTGCAAAAAAATGTTAGACTGCTCCCCAAAAACCTTTTCAATAAGAGTGTGGGTTAGTTATCCCCAAAGGAAGGAAAGTATTGCTACCTGTTGTAAACAAATTAAACTGTGAGTACATTTGAAAAGTAGGGTGTTACACTGGTGACCCTTCAATTCCACTATGAATATACATCACATTCTCTGGACATTAAGGCTTCCAATTGCTTATCTTAAGGGCACTGCCAATTGCCAATTGCAGCAATCCACGGGGAAAGGTATGGTCCCTGTGACCAGAACTGCTGGCAACCAGCCAGCTCATGTCCCACAACATGGCATATCAGTGGAAGGTTGTGCGCATCTGAGTTAACAATGGAGACGCAAAATTTAAAGGTAAAATAGTGGATTTTAAAATTTAATTTAATTTAATTCAATTTTTAATTAAAGTATAGATGATTTACAATGTTGTGTTAGTTTCAGATATACAGCACAGTGATTCAGCTATACATACATATATATATATATTCTTTTTCAGATTCTTTCCATTATGTCCATCAAGAGATGAATGGATGTTTGTTTAAATATAGAGAAAGAGATAAGATCAAGTGGTTAGTATCATAGAAAGGGGTAAATTGGGTTTACAGCTAAAGAAATATTAAGCAGAGGAGAAAGAAACTTAACATCATCACCATTTCTTCCCTTACACACCACGATGCTCTCAACTCAAGTTCTGTGGTTTCCCTGCATTACGAAAGCTTTAATTACATTTGTAGGACCAGGAAGAGAATTACAACAGGGATTTGCATTTTCTGAGGATAAATTATTAGTGCATTAATTTGACTAAATTTATCTTGTCTACCACCTCATTTTCACTACATTTAAATATGCATGTCTAACAACTGCTTTTTAAAATATGTCCACTCCTCCCACATAAGGAAATAGAGATGACAAACCAAACACCTATTCTATGCCGTCAATCAAAGAGGTAATTTTGGCGTATCCATTTCCTCCTCATGCATTCTTTGTGTTTCTCAGTGATCACTTCCTAAACCTTCTCCCACTTTTTTTCCATCTAGCGGTTGATATATTTAAATATTTGTAACAAAACACTTACAGGGAAACAGACATTCACGGAGATCTTCACTGTCTTCAGACAGTGAATTTGGATTTTTCACATATTGGTTTTAAACAAATGCCACAGGTAAGTAATTAATAGTAACAGCATAAAATGTATTTCTTGCTTTTCAAAATGAAATAAGGGTCATGATAGATATAAAAATCACTCTAAATGCAAGTGGAGGGACTGGGTCAATGTCTAACCCAAATATTTAAGTATCTAATAACATCAAGTATAGGGGAAGAAGCTTTGTATCATCTCCTTATAAAACACATTTGCAAACCAGTTTGTTCCTTTTGAAAACAAACCTAATGTTTCTTCTTAGAGGAAAGAAAATAAGGCATATCTTCTAATGCTATTGGTATATGTTGGACAAAATGTAAAACCATGGTGTAGGGCATCAATTATATTTATCTTATTCAAAGACCTTTTGGGTATTTGAAGATTTGATGAGAAAATTAAGACCCAGTGGCTCCTTGAACTTGAGAGCAACGCATTTTTAGGAAGACACTCAAATCTGTCTGTCTGTCTGTCTGTCTCTCTCATTCTCACTCTCACTGCTTCTCAGGCATCGTATATACTTCACTGGGCAGAGCAGACAAAGAAGCCTACACGTTCCCGCACAGCATGTGATAAAAGTAGCTAGGGGAACACAGAGATCCAGGTAGCGTCTCATGAAAGATGACATGCGCAGAGCTCTAAAGTTAGCCGAAGTGGATGTTGGAGAGGATAGGAGTCTGACCTTTTCCTAAAGGTTTAATATATTTTAAGCTGGAAAATGAGAACATCAGACTTGGATTTGGGGAAGATTACCTTCACAGAGCACTATGGAGAAAAACTTAAAGTGCACAAGACACATAATAGAGCAAGTGAGAGGTTCTTAGGGCAATGAGAGGTGATGATCTGGGCGAGGGTTACAACAGAGATGAGCAGAGCATCTGACATTTCTTTGTTTTACTGAAAAGGAGAATATCTAAAGACATATACAATTCTATAAGAAACACTGTCATCCATATGGCCAATATCTGAAAATAATTTTAAAAATCTACTTCTAATTCAAAAGACAACCTAGCCACTCATGCTTTCATTCTTTTTCAATCATTTATTTAGGGACCCTACTCACCTCAGTCTTACACTCTAATTGAGAAAGACAGAAATACATGAGTAAAAAGGTAAATATTTAATATAAATTCTCATGTAAACAAGCCAGCAATACAAGTTGCTGATTTCAGGACTTTATTTCATACTTCTTCCCCATAAATAATATGAAGACATATCCCTTGGGTTTTGAATGATTTCTTGGTTCTCAACAATTGTCTCATTTCAGAGTTCAGCATAAAAAAATGAATCAGGGAAACAGATGTGTTTTCACATTTGAATTTCAATAAAAATTAAAAACCTGTGAAACAAAAGTGAACAGATGTTTGAAACCAACAAGATTCTAAAACTAAAATGATCCATTTCTTGATTCATATGTATACTCCTCTTTATTAAGAGGAGAAATGCGTTAATCATAATTTCAATTATGGTTCTTCTTTTCAATCTTTAAAATCTTAGGATCTTATGTAGGTGTCTCATATTTGTAGTATATTAATTTTAAAGTAATTATAATACAGATACAGGAAAGTGCTCAATCATGAGCATATGACTCAGTGAATTTTCCTAAAGTGTTCCTAAAGTGAGCAGAGCCATGTAACTAAATGAGGACATATAACATTACCTACACCTTCAGATGTTCCTTTTCTGCCCCCTCAGCAGCCCCCCAAAATCACTGCTAATCTAGCTTCTATTACAACTATGCTAGATCCATTTTTGAAACAATTAATGTGAACAGAATCACACAGACTATACCCTTTTGTGTCTAATATTGTTTCCGGGATAAAGTTATAAAGCTGATTTTTTCTTTCTTGTTTTCTAGAAACTCTCCAAATTCATTTAATATTTTTCATGGTTGGCCTGAAATTCTTTTGAATATCTAGATTAATAGATATCCATGTCATTGGTGAATAATGGTTGTTTTATTCCTTTTTTATTCTCTACCTCTTTTAATAATTTTCCTGCCTTTACACACTAAATTCACCAAAACAAAGTTAAATGGAAGTGGGACTGTCAGGCATCCTTGTCTTGTTTCAAATCTCAGGGAAAAAGCTTTCAACATTTCACCATTAAATATATTATTTATTTTTTTGACTATCTTCTGTTATACCCAATCTGCTCTTAAATCCACTATTTGAGCTCTCAGTATTGGCAATTGTATTCTTTTGTTGATTCTAAATATATGTTGAAATTGTACATCTTTCTATGTCTTTTCTTAAACATAGATCATATATAGCTGATATTCCAGTAGCATCTATGGGTCTGTTTCTAGTGTCTGTATTTCAGTGGTCCTCATTGGTCATTGTTTGTTTGTTTGTTTGCTTTGACATATTCTTATTCAATGCAGGACACTGAAGAAGCTCTCGTGTAATATTTCTCCTGAGATAATTTCTCTTATTTTCTAGCAGGCATCAAAACGAGAGGCAGAGCTCCCCAGTCCAATAAGGGACTGAGCTGAGCTGATTACGCTGCAGCCTTTGCTGGGTTTGGTATCTCTCTAATTTACCAAAGTTTCTGTAGACTTCTATGACCCATGCTCTCAGCGGGTCCTGAAATTCAGTATTTGTTTCCCGAGCACCACCTGACTCCCTGGCGTTCTACTCAGCTTGTGAGTCACTCTCTTCTTGGCTTCTTATTCTCTGATCTTTCACTGCTGATGAGTTGGCAAATGCCTTGGAGAGAAAGCCAGGGTGGAGTGTTTGGCTCACTTTTCTGCACCTCCCGTATCTCCAAGATCATGACCTTCAAGTCCTGGCAGTCTTGGCAGCTTCAACCTTCTATATTTTGTCTCCATCCCTTTAGGATTCCAGAAAGCTCTAATGACCTTTCTTCTTATAGGTAACGCCTCTTCTGACTTCTCACCCTCCTTCCCAGCACAAGGTAAAAATCATCAAATGACTTCAGGGGAAAGCACTGTACAGAATAGCAGGTTCACACCTAAATTCTCTTCTCTGTGAGATCTTGGCTTCTCAAGCCCTGGCTGTCTCAACAGCATTCCAATTCCTACAAATAGATTTTTTTTTTGTATTGATGCAGCTTTTCTTATTGTCTTTGGCTGCTGCATTGGTCTATTAAAACTATTTAATCATAGTGAGAAACAGAAGAATTGATTCATATTTAAAAGGTGTTTATCATGAATTTTTGCCACACAAAATTTTATATTTCATTACAAAGGAAAACAAATGTTATTTTTTTCATCACAGAGGATTTTGAAAATGGAAAATATTAATTTAGGTAACTACTTCTGACACTACTGAATCACCTGCTTGACATCAATTGATTTATATAATTTTGGCAAACAGAGGTCTAAAAACGACTCTCATAGTCATGTGGTGCTTTTTATCTCATCTGTCCTGGAAACCGCTTTGTACTAGTTCAGTGAATGATAAACACCATGTTAACCAAGACATTTTATCCTATTTTAATGACTGACTGAATACAAATTTGGAAAATAAAAAAATAATAATTTGATGTCCATCACTCAGTGTTTATCAGTTTTACATTTCAGGACTATTTGTTTCTGTTCTTTCTTTCAAACCAATTTATACGATTTATACTCTCAAACTTGAGGATATACTTTGAATCATGCCTATTTTACTTACTATATTACGATCATTGTCCATGTCTTTCATTTATCCTTGAAAACTTTTTTTGATGCAGATCTTCATTCTATTGCATTTAACTATTTATTCTTATATTTAAGTTATCTTCCTTTTTTTCCACTATTGTAATAAAATCTCAAAGACTATCTTTATATATGGAAATCTTTGCATTTTGGGGATTTTTGTTTAGGTAAATTCTTTGAAATAAACCTATTGGGTCAGGGCTGTAAATTTTTAAGGCTCTTATAACTTACGTTGGCAAATTACCTTTAAGAAACTTTAAGCCACAGACTGTTCGTCATAGTGAATCCTCATCTCAACACTGAATAGCATAAGAAAAATTTTTTCGAATTTACATGTAAACAAGTTTAAATTTGCATTTCAAAGGAAATTTTATATAAACATTTTTCATTATTTTTTCCCTTGAGTAAGTTGTTTAAGTCCTTCAACCATTCTTCTTTGTGTAATTTTGTATTTTCCATATAATACTTAGGCTTTTTCATATTAAAAATGATTTTTTTTTCCTGCTGAACTCCATCCAGGGAAAGTAATTACACCTGTTACCAGAACAGTGCTTCACTCTTTGAGAACTCAGTGGAGTGGCAGAAGACATGCTAAGTTGGTGATGTACAACGAAAGGCAAGATATTTTCCTGACAGTTGTGGGTGTAAGGAAATCGAGAGTTAAAGCCAATGGAAACACATCAATCTAATGGAGAGTTGCGGTTAGTATCTGTAGTTCTGTTCCTCCCACTGAGCACACATTCATTGGCATTAATCATCATTAGCTGCTTTCATTAGGCAGAGAACAGCATTATATTGTCCCTGCACCAGAATTAGAGACTGCTTCTTGAGTCAGGTGGAAGAGAAGTTTAGTTGGAGGAAGAGACAAAATTCTAATATTAAAAGCTAAATACTAGGCCTTCCTCCCATTTAATTTCCAAAAAAGTGAAAAGAAATGATTCCAGCCAATAAAAGACAAAAAAATGAAAAACTCTTATAAGACACACTTATGGAAAGTCAATGTCCTTAGGCACATGTCAGAAAAGGCCATGTGCCCCCGCTGCATGAGGCGGTCTCAGGGTCTGAGTCTTGAGGTGGCCGTGCTACAACCCATCGCTGGGCTTTCTGCCTTCTTCTCGAAGGATCTGTGTCCAGAATCTCTGACTCACTCGCATGGCTACTGCCAGGCTCAAACCAGATAAGGTTCTAGCAAAACACCTGCCAAATATGTATTAAGATATTATTATAATTTATTTTCAGGAAAGAGAGAAATGTGACAGGATGCTAGCGGTCTACACAGTATAATGGTCCCTTCAATTTTTAATGACAAAACTACTTTATTCCTGTTTGCAATGTGTCTGAACAGAAAGCTCTATTCCAAGGCTCCCTCGTGGCTAGGCGTGACAAGCACCCTGTCTAAAAAGACACAAGCCAACGATACAGAGGAGAATGAGACACAAACAGAGCCCACTGGGGGGGCTCCTGAGAAAACGCCTTTAAAGAACTGAAGTTGGCAAGTCACTTTTTTTGCCCTTGGCATTTCAACTTCATCCTTCCTGAGACACAGGCATGATGTCTGGAGTCTCAACAGATACCCTGAAAGTGTGAGGGCAGAGGTGGTCCCACCCTAAGAACCACAAAACCAAAGCACACCTCGGCCCCCGTAACACTGCAGAGCTGCATACCACCCCTACACCGCCTACGCTCAGATTCCTTTAACAGGAGACCTCCCCCCACATTTGTTGAAGTGACCCTTTGATTGGGAGGAGGGGTGTCTGCTAATCAGAGCCAAAAGTTACTCCTGACTGATGTGATTCTCTGAATACCCATTCAGCTACCTCATCTCTGTTTTCCTCGGCCGCTTCTCCATTTTGGTTCTGTTTTTGTTCCCCCTGGTACCCTTTTCTCTGCAATTGACTCAGTATTTCCTCCCAGAACCTGGTGCTTAACATGTCACATGACTTAGAAGTCCTTCTTACTCATAAAGTCTCATTTTCATCAGGTGTTTCACATCGATGAATTTATTCCTTTGTTTGTCAACTTCTTATTTGCATAAATGAGCAAATACTTAATCCTCATTTGAAAAAGAGTTACCACATTTTTATTAAACACAAAAGCAGAGACATGGTTAGTTCAGAAATGGAAAAAAAAAAAAAAGCCCAACAAATTGGTGTTATAATCAGGAAGATATTCCAGAAGCTGTGAGTGACTTTTATAAACCTTTTATAAAACTATAAACTATAAGATTGTGCCTTTTATAAACTATAAGATTGTGTTTACCCATTACTATCAATTTACATACAAAGAAGCCTTTGATTTCTAAGTAACTGCTGAATCCCTAAAAGAGAAATTTAAATCTTTATCTGGCAGATTTTATTTCAAATTTCTTTTACTGCGTGGGCTTGGTGAATTTTATTTTTCTTGATATAATCTCATTGTAGATGCAAAGTCCTTAGAAATCTGAGGATCTCCTACTTGGTACCATTGGTCGTCCATCAGTAACTATCTATCTGTATATATCGCAGTCATTTGCTATTATCATTACCTGCAGTAAGTATTAGACACTACTTCTAATATTTTATCCGGGGGTGTCCTCTCCGTGGATACCATTCAGCCTCCAAATGCAATGAAAAGAACAGAAATAAACCTAGCCATCTTCCTCCAGTTTATACATAAAACTCCATTGTTTTTGCACTCTGGTGGAGAAAGGACAAATTCACATATCTTCACTGACCAAGCCTGGACACTGAGTGAAGGCATGGAGTAAATGTTTTCTTCTCTTGCCTGTACCAAACAAGTGTGAGGACAGCTGGCAGCTACTAAGGTTCAGATGAAGGAGCAAAAAGGAGAAGCAGGCCTCGGAGGAAGGCACCGGCCGTTTGCACAGTCACACTCTGCTGAGTGCACGTGACCAGTCACGGGTCTAGACAATGCGGCCAGATCTGCTTTTTCAAGAGCTTCCAGAAACCTGGATGTTGATCCTAATGTTGAAATGGAGCTAACACGGTGCGGGCCAGCATGGAGGGTGACTAGCTACAGCCCCAAGAAGAGGAGAAAACATTTTGCTATTTACTAAGAAGTTACAATGCTTCTCACTGCAAACCCAGAAGAAGTAACACATAATCCCGGAGTGACAGCTGCAGTATCACCCCTGGCCCACGCCTCTAGCCCCAGACAGAGAGGAGCACAGCCCCCCACGGACCCTTCACCAGATCCCGAAGGCACGCGAGGCCGGTGGAGTCCAAAGCCCAGGGGACAGCTGAGGCCCCGTGGCGCAGCGCTCCTCTGCAGACCTGGCGGATCCATGGGGTTTGCCCGGCTCCTGCCACGCACAATCCCCCCCGCCCTGCAAGAGCCCACCTCCCTGGGATTTTCACAGTATTTGAATTACTTATTCATATTATTGACACTTTATGTTTCTCAGTTTGGGTTCATTTTTCTTATATTTGTTCTGCCAGTTTTATTCTTACATACTTAGTGTAGACATTACATTTTTTGATTTTATTTAATTATTCATTTATCACAATTTGTAATCTTGTCCTTTTAAAATTTTGTCAAGTTTTGCTTAATTACAAACTGAGTATTTATTTTATAAATATGTATTTTTTTCCATTTTGTTTTGATTTATAAACTATTTTAACACGGAAAACAGAGACGTGGCTTCTATTGCTCTTTGTAGTTTTATTTTAGCCAATTGTTTTACATGTATTCGCTTTAAAATATACAATATAATATACAATTATATAATTATGTATAGTATATGATATAATATGAAAACAGAAATACAGAAAAGCAAAAGAAATGGCCCAATGTGAAAGGTTAACCATTACCCTAAGAGAAGAACTGAATATTTTTTCTTTATAGTTTTTTTTAACTATACGCTCTCGGAAAACAAACGGCTCTTTGCAAAACTCTTAAGTACCTAACTGAATTATAAAAGCAGGCTGTGTTCCCACATTGAAAGTGACCCAATTTACTGAGGACTGTATCACACACAGTCCAGGGTTATTATTTTATACAGCTATTGGTCACTGGATTATTGAACAGCCTGTAGAAATACACAGATCTGTACATTTTAGGATGAAAAGAAGGAAATAAATGGGAAGAGAGAATTTATTATTAACAAAGTATAGTTCTAAATGTTTTGTAATATTATTTAATTAAATCTTTATAACACTGCACATCAAGGACAGGCTGCATAATTTGCAGGCTCCAAAGCAAAATTAAGTGCAAGGCCCATTGTTCAAAACGTATTAAGAATTTCAGGACAGTGGTAGCAGAGCATTAAACCAATCTCAGCCCTTCTGAGTGTGGGGAAGAGGGTGCCTACACAGACCACAGGCCACGAATACCCTGTACCAAGAATTTGGAGGGAATGAAAGCAGAAATTATTCTCACTGGTGACTTAGAATCACAGGTGAGAAAATGAAGCCCTAGACTTTAAACATGGTAACAGAATGGAAAAATACACATAAAGTTATGAAGGAGTTCTGTGCAGAACTGAGAATAAAAACCAGAATTACATAAATAGATGATGGAACAAACTGAAGAGGTTTTAGGAAGCATCTATTTTAACTGCTTTATTATGCATACAAAAAGGAAATGAGAAGAAATACATTTATATTCTTTTTATGAATGTAGATGTATACGTGTATATATACACACGGAGAGAGCGCCACCCTATTCATGAACTGGCTGCCAGGTTATTATTGAACCAATTCACTTACTCAACAACCAGCATTTGACATCCACCACGTACCCAGGCATACACCAGCCATCACGATCCTCTTACTCTGTGTCAGACAGTACAGAACTCATGAGATGAAGATATGGCAAGTTCCTGCCTGCCTTCAGCATGCTTGCAGTCTAGTTGAGATTTATAAAAACAACACAAAAGAATAACACTCAGAAAACAGACATGAGAAGATGTACTGACTGACATAAAGGTCGATGGTGAAGTCCTACAGTGATGATCCCAAAACCTTTAGTCATAGATGCCAGGTGTGAAAAGTACTTGGTAGCAATACGTACACTCCTAGTAAATAAACTTAGCAATGCAGTTTTCCTTCATTCAGAGAGCGTGCCCTCTTTTGTCATTTCTGTTCTAATGGGTAAAGCAGACTTCAAGAAGTAAACAAAAATAGGATTTCAGGTACTAAAAGCGCTATGAAAAAGTACATATCAGGGTAAGGAATGAACAGGGAGAGGGCTTAGACTGATGAAAACCGGATGGAGTGGACCAGGATGTTACATTCTTCTCCTAATGGAGAAACAATTTTTCTACCATACAGACTCCCAAATGTTTTTTCTCAACCTTAATCTTAGAACACGTACATGTAAGTAAATCAGAAGTGTTATCACAAACCATTAGATCTCACATTTTATACTTTCAATTATGACCAGTAATAAATGTAATGCTTAAACCCTGAATGCTTTGTTCCCCGAGATAAGAACTTTCTCATAAAGCAAGAGGGGTTCTTTTCATGGGGTTCTTGCCTTTCTGAAAGTTGATTCAAAAATTAGTGTGTAAAGTTCCTGCTTTGAAGTATAATCATTTTACTTGTGAATATGAGTAGGGAAGATTATAAGCTGTCAAGAATTTCCAGAGCTTCTGCCCGTGACAGAATGAAGGGTCCAACATGCTGTATTTAAAACCCAGTTGAATGGATAAAAATAGTATTTAACGTTCATCGTCATTATGAGCTGAAGCAATGTATTGAACCCTTCAATCAAGAAAGGAGACAAAAGACAGGAAATGGGTGAATGACTCATTTCTCCATGTGTTGTCTACATAGTGCTGTTCTGATAATTGGATGATCTGAAGTTTAAATGAAACGCGTTAATGCATTTTAGAGAGGAGGCAACCACAAAATATTTCAAAAACAAAAACAGAATGTGGTAAAAAGCTGACAGAATCCCATGGAATGATGTAATTAGAAATGCACAAAGATGGTGGACGCATAAAGACAACTTAAATAAAATTAAAAATAAAAAGCCAGGAAGGAAAGCCTGCCTTATACCTACAAACCCAAATTGAAATCTTGTATCTATTCACCATTCTAAAACTGTTTGTTTTAGAATGAATATTAAATGTCAGTATTTAATTTCTTTTAAAATATATTTGAAGGAACAGCCATTTCAGGAATATCTGTAGGCTGTACTTTAAATAATTGACTTGATCATATTTCCCATGAAGTAACTGGAAGATGACTCACCCAAACCCTAGTGACGATGAAATACGTGTATTTTTGCTTCTTGTGAAACATTCATCAGTACCTTCACATACCACTTGTTCAAGCAGTTTCATCCCATGAATCTCAGAACAAAAGAAAATTCTGCCTCAAAAGACATCAGCCATGAGTTGACAATATATTTTCAACTCACATTTTCACTCTATAAGATGTCTGAAATATTTTTTAAAGTTTTTTCTTCATTTCCAGATAAGGTTTTTAAAACACTATATTTATGTTCCTATCTTCTAAATGTAAACAGCTCTTTTAAGTCTTGATTTCAGATAGAAAGGGTTGAGCTTTCGATGTGGGCTCCTAACAGTGGGTTCCCAGCTGAGAGACGGGCGCTTGGCCCTCGGAGAGAAAACCAGACGCTGTAAGCCAGATCATCCACTTTCATGTAGCACTGTGTTCACTTCTCTTTTCTTTTTTTCTAGTCAGGCACTTTTGAATAATGTTGCAAAACTTATTACTAAATGCAAACAGTTAAGTAAAACATGCAATACTATGAATGTTTATTACTGGAAGACAAAGTTACTTTTTTACTCCGAAAGAAATTACTGTGAAAGATTTTCAGTTCTCTCTCATTTTTGCATTCCATAATTATGTGACATGAATGCAGTGGCTGATCTTTTTTTTTTTTTTGAGTAAGAAAATAAACAGATACTGAAAGCCAAATGCTAGTTCATTTTGTCCTCAGCTCACGCTAAGACAAGACACCATGTTCTCCTCTCTTTGTTCTTCAGATGCTGTCCCTTAAGGACAGAAGCAACTTATAATATACACACTATGAAGCAAGTGCAGATATGATGTTTTGACTTTTACATGGCATTAAGTTACATTTCATTCCTACCAAATTGTCTATAAAATAATGGGACTGACTTTCTTTGAAGAGGGGGAAGTTAAGCTTCTCAAGACGAGCAGTACACTTTCATCAGAACCTCAAGGCACACCCTGAAATCGTGTAAATGTCAAGTAAGAGTCTTTTTTGATATATTTTTTTCATTACATGTCCTTCCTTTCTTCTAACCTTACATTAACATTTGGTAATATATTTCGTGGTGTACTAGGAATTTTCCTCTTAAAAGGGCTTTTTTAAAATTTTAATGAGTTTTCACTCAGTAATAATGAAATGGGGCAATGCAAGGGAGGGGTTTTGTGTGTGTGTTTTGAGGGAGGAGGTAATTTATTCTATTTATTTTAGAGGAGGTACCAGGGATTGAACCCAGCACCTCCTACATGCTAAGCATGCGCTTTACCATTTGAGCTATGCCCTCCACGGAAGGATTTGTTTTTGTTCCAGAACTAAGCCCTATTGTGCAAAATCAACTCAACTCAGTCATGAGCAGCTGAAGGACATCAGCTTAATGTAAGTGCTACAGGGTTGGACACCGGGAAAGTTTCTTACCCATTCCTAGGAAGTACACTTCCCTTCTAGCCAGATACGGAATTTCCATGAAAACCAAGCGAAGCAGAGGTACTTGGCGTATAGTAATGGGAGTATTTTTGTCTGTGTGATGCAGCCAATGTAACAATGATGGGCCTAAAATTACTGTTCCAATCCTTCCGAGTTCACTTCCCCCATCATTGATTTGATTTCAACGCCAGTGCATGCACACACACATATACTTACACTTATTCACATCTTTGTATATACAAAGTATATATACAAAGTTCAAATAGAACTTTGTTCTATTTGAAAATTACTTCATTTGAAAATACCATCACCTGTAAGTCATCGGAAGTGCCAACGTGCACTGAAATTCAAGTTTAGCAAAGCCTGCTGTAAACGACTTCTGATGTATCTTCTCATTTTGTTATTTTTGGTGATCAATTTATAAAACTCTTTATGACTATGAAAAGGGAATTTTCTAATTAGTACCTGTGGAATTGTCTAGACTTAGTAGGCTCAAACCTTCGCCTCAGCAAAGAGTTAATTTCAGAATTAAATTGGATGTGATTATTTAATTATATCATATGTAAAATCACTCTAATTAAATTTCTTCATAAAGCATTTTTGATGTAATGAATTAGGACAAAATTTATCAAGGCAGTGGACTGAATCTTTGACGTCCAAACAAATACCATGACGTGACATTTCCAGTACAAGATGGAGCAATATCGTCCGAAATGCTGGACACACTGAAATATTAAAATCATCACGACTAGTTAGTTTATCACACAGTGGAAGTGAGGAGTAATGATCTGCTATTACTTCTCCTTTCCATCGCTGCAGAGCACAAGCTGAAGCTATTTTTAAGTAGCTCAATGCACTTAAAAATACCCTGCTAACCTAGGACCAGAACTCAGTGTCTCTAAAGAAAGTCAAAGAAACGGTTCCAGTTAATTTTAAATAGTTTCCTTTTATAAAAATTACTGAGGAAATATAAGTAGTATGTTGACAAGCCTATATTCTATAAACATTTGAACAATCTTCTAATCAAATATGGAGAATCTGCATTTATGAGCTAGTTCCTCCTGGTAACCCTTCATTAAACAAGAGGTCACGCAAGTTTCTGATTCATTCAGCTTGAAAATGAATCATAAGATTAAATGACGATAAACTAAGGTAACTTTCCCACTAAACAGAGATATATGCTCGATGAGAGGCGCAGGTGGATTTGCCACTGGCTAATTAGAAAGTCGCCTTTCTCCCTGTCAAGAAAAGCATCTGCAAAAGGTTTCTGCTTCCCCAGATTTTATTTCTAGTTTTACATGTTCTTCTATTCTGAATTGCCATTGGGAATCTCTTGGCTAACATTAGGAACAAACTGAAAAGGACGTGCATTCTGAAATTTTACATGTATTACATAAGAGAAAACAATGGAAGGAAAAGTATCAAAATGTGTCTCTCACCCATTGGAAAAAACATTCAACCTCATGACCGAATAAATTATTAATTAGAGTTTTGCAGGTTCTGCATTTTCTAATAGTTCATTGGAAAATATGTCACTTAAACCTGGTTTCTCAGTTTGGGCGCTGATGGTTAGATAAACAGTCATTGTTTCCTCTAAGTTCTCTTTGGGTACTGGTTGAACTGCCAAAATCAAGCTATGATGAATATAAATGGTGAGGCATTTTATTGTCTGGACTTTCTTCAGTTCATATCCTCATATGGGAGTAGAAAATTACTGCTGGAACTGTTTAGAGTATTTGAAAAGGCTCACTACGCCTGTCTTTATTCACATATAATCACTAACTTCTATATATTTCAGGTTTCCAGTAGCTATTGGCGCTAATCCAAATATACAAAGAGCCGTGCATTTAATCGTCTCTACCTGAGATTCGGGGATGTGTCTCCTGTCCCCACCGTGGGCACTAGCATTTACACAACAAGCAAGAACTGAAATGGGGCCACATTTTATCTATTTCTAAACCTTGAAGCAAATAACACAATTATACTCTCTTTAATAAGCTTTGAGACTATTTTTTTTTTTACTCCATACAACTATAGGACATGGAATAATGCTGTGACTAACAAAAGTAATTTGCTTATGACTAACTTGGAGTTTGTTTCAAAGAGATAATATTTATTCAATCTATTGAAATAGATGTTATTTTTGGCTCTGGTTTATTTATCCATATATTTAACATGTGTTTTATTTTCTTTGGTTTGAGTTTTTTCTCTTTTTTTTTTTCCCTCGGAGGGAGATTAGGGGTAGGGATAGCCCAGTGACTAAATCATTTGCTTCACAGAATATTTTGTTCTACAAAAGCTTGAGAAAGTCTTATTTGCAGAGGCAGCAGAGAAAATTTAGGCAACCAAAATTATTTTTTTTAAGTTTGTACAAATGATATGAAAATTCCCAGATAATTGTACGTTCTCAGTTTCTTTTTGATCATATAATACACAATTTAACATGTTCCCAGTGCAGCTATTACAGTGAAGATATGCCCTTGAAGCTACAAAAGAAAAGAAAAAAAAAGAAATTAAAATAGAAATTAAACCTACTTGCCTATAAAACAAATTCTTTGGACTGGAAACACACACACACACCCCCTAATTTTCAGAAGGATCTGTATCTATGTATTTATATTAAATGTAGGAAACACTGGCCTTGTTGATATTATGGAACATGAAGACATCATGGCTGCCTTAGGGCATTTCCCTTGCTGGTACCACCCCAGGATCACTCTTTCACACCATCCCACCTCCTTCAATAAATCAGTGACACGGCTTAATAACATTTCACGATTGCATCTTCTCAGGCCAGGTAGATATGAAAATAGTAAATTGTGCCCAAGGGCAGATCTGTGCTTTAGGGATGTGCCTGAAGTGGCTTACAAGAACTCAGACAGTCAGATCAGCGATATCCCTTGAAGCTCAAGACACAGCAGGCGCTCCCACCATACTCGGATATTCATGTATGCTTTGAAATATAAATTAGAAAGTTAACTATTCTTTTAGCTCTTCATTCAGTACCAAGAAAGCCCATTCTCCAGCAGTGCTCCTCTGTTCCAAGACCACCAGAATCTGCAACACCCAGGGACTTATCAGAAGCAAAAAGTTCAGGGTCCACTCCAGACCTGCTGCGTCTGAAACTCCAGGTGATCCTGAGGTACTGTAAGGTCTGAGAACCACTGCTTTGTCATTAACAGCAAGAAATTTAAACACACTATTACCAGGTAAAATTAAACCAAAGGCTGAACTTAGCCTGTGACTCAGAAGTTGCCCTTTTCTGAATCAATGTTAGAAGAGCAGCATTTTTACTTCCAAACTTGAAAACCTGACAGTCTGTTTTAAGAAAAACTAAGGTCAAGAAAGAAAATAATGCATTTTCCTCCCCAAATTATTTTTGAATGGAGATAAAATAAAAGCAGTATAAACAGATGCATATTATTGTGTATATTGTGTCTTTTTTTTAAACTCTAAACCTCTGATAATAGGCACTCATGCCTGGAAAACTGCACATTGGAGAAAACTTGATACTTTCTCTATGCCTTTGAGGTGTGTATATATATAAATATATAAAACTATAGTCAGTTTACAATGTTGTGTCAATTTCTGGTGGACAGCACAATGCTTCAGCCATACGTGAACATGCACATATGCATTTTCATATTCTCTTTCACCACAGGTTACTATAAGATACTGAATATAGTTCCCTGTGCTATACAGCATAAACTTCCTGTTTATTTATCTTATATATATTAGTATCTGCAAACCTCGAACTCCCAATTTATGTCTTACTTTTTATCGTCAAGTAATATTTCATTTTACAAATTACCACCATTTCCATACCCATTAAGTATTTTTTGTAGACATTTACCCTGGGTTAACTGTTAAGCGGCATGGCTGGGTCACAGAATAGAGCATACTTTTTTCAAAGTAGGTGTTCCATTTTAGACTCCCAACAGCAAGGGATGAGAATTCTGGACTCCGCATTCTCACCAACATCTGGTGTTTTTAGCCTCTTGAATTCCATCCATTCCAATGGTTGTGCAGGGGTAATCATCGGGGTTTTCATTGACACTTCCCTGATAATGACATTGAGCACTTTTCTACATGGTTGTGCCAAGCGTAAGTCTTCTTCTATGGAGACTAATCAAGTCTTTTTTCTATGTAAGTGGGTTGTTTATCTTTTATTACTGAGTAATAAGTGTTGCTTTTACATTTTAAGTCCAAGGAAGTTATTGGCAGACATATATTTTGAGAATTTTGTATCCTATGTGTGGCTTTCTTTTCCATTTTATAAATAGTGTCTTTTGATAACTGGAAGTTTATTGTTTTTATTATGAGGCAGTTTAATTTATCACTATTTATTTTATGGTTTGTGCCTTTGGCATCCCCTATTAAAACCTCAGCCTAACCCAAGGTCACTAAAATATCATCTTATGTTTTCTCCTAGAAACTGTTTTTTTCAACTTTTACACTTGGTTATGTATGGTGTCCATTCGCTTTTTCCTACATTTATTCCATTGTTCCAGCACCATTTGTTGAAAGGTTTCCTTTCCTCATTGGCTTGTCCTGATGACCAACTGTGTGTGTGGAGATCCTCTTCACTTTTGTTTTTATATACTTTTGTATACACGTCTTTTCATATTCTATGTCACTAAAAATAATGGAGATAATTTTTTTGATACTCAAAAAATGAGTCATGGACATGGCAATGCTCCCCCCATCACACACAGAGTTCTTCAGTTGGCAAATTTAGGCCAAAACACGACTTCACTTGCTGTCATTTGTTACTTTGACATCTTTTACCACTCTCGCAATATTTCAACATGATCTATGAGAGTATGACCTGTGTGATAAATGTCTGCAATTTTCTTCAGTAGTTTCTCTAAGTGGGTGTCTGAAAATGTGTCTATAAAAACCTCATTAAGTGATTTTCATCATTTAAAGAATTATATATATACTTAACATCTACACATTATTTTTACGTAACAAGAGAAAACATTGGGAAACTCTGCATCACTATTTCTTTTCACTTGTAAAGAAACCCTAACTAAATATAAAATCATAATAAATTGGCCTTAAAGTGAAAATGAATACTAGTGGATAATTATAGCTATCAAAGGATTTCTCATAATATTTACAGATTATAAAATGACAGCTTTTTAGCCATTTATGATCAAATAAAATTTCATGAAACACAGGCTCTGTGAAATGTTTCAGGGGAGAAATGCTCTAGGTTCAATCCATCATCAGGTTGGACAGAGTTAAGATGTTTCCTTACTGTGGGAGGCATCACTGCCTTTGCCAAACTGATGGACATGTGTATTTCTAAAGAAAACAGAGAAATCCACACAGGGATGGTAAGAAAAACTACAGAACAAGCAAAACACAAGTCAAATTCAGGAAAACACATGCTTCTAAAAGAAGACCTTTTTTCTTCGTTGATTGCAACAAGAGATATAGTTTCATTTAAAAAAAAAAAAAAAGGCCAAACAGGAGAGTTAATTAAGATGAAAGGAACAGGGGGAGGCCGGGAGAGGAACACAGAAAGTCGAGCACATTTGAGACATTAAAGCCTCCAGTGAAAACAACAGAGGGCAGCACCTACAGGGGGATGGTCTCACCAGTAATCTGGTATATAAAGTCGACAGTATTTCCAAAAATGCAGAGGAAGTGAATAAAGACAAAATTACTGGAGGATGATGCTGGATGTAGGACTATCCAACCTAAAAGTCATGGGTCTTCCTGGGGAGAATGAAGCACAACAGTACAGAAGTGATGCTGAAGATGTCCTTGACAAATGCATTTGGTACCTAAAATCAGAGTTCAGACTGAAGCCACAATTTACCATGCTCCACGGAAAGAGCAATGAAAAGAGATTCACATAACGATGGAATTTAAATATACAGAGGGGAAATAAATGTAGATCACCTACAAAGGATCCGACTTTTTGTATCATTAAAAATATCAGGAGGAAATGGAACATTTAGAGATAAAATATTATCATTTAAGATACTGATTTCCAAAGGGAACTTGATGTTCAGGTTTAGGGGCAATAGAAAAATAATCTTAGATATTCAAGGTTTTGACAAATAAATTACCCAAATAAAATTCTTTAAAAATTTACTTCAAAATGCATAACAGAGAAATATGAATCAAAGGTAACAAAAATCTGGGAGAAGTGGACACTGGGACAGGTTATAAGCACTGTAATCATTACTTATAGTAGTTAGATTCAATGACCATTATAGATAGGGTTACACAGCTTAATGAAAATGTCAAAAATAGTGCTTGAAACAGAAGCACTAGAAATAGTCATAATTTAAGTGTATTTAATGAGTTCTAAAATCCAAAATTACAATAGTTTCCAGTGAGTAAAGATGAAAGGAAAATAAAATGAAGCTAAATCTTTCATTTTCAATAGATGAAGGGCAAATGATACCGTTTAATCAGAGACTTTGATCCTTGCAAAAATTTATATTACTTTAAAAACATTGTCAGTATAAGGTAACAATTCAGAAATGTAAAAACAGATTTATTTATTTGTAGAGCATTGGAGATTAAAACCTATAAAATGTGTTTCATATAGTAATTGAAACAAAACTCAGAAAACAAAAAATGGCATGAAAAAAGGACAAAAAAACTTGGCAGGAATAAAAGCAAATATATCAGGATAATAAACTCAAAATACTTTAATCTGCACTCTTACAGAAAAGATTCACAGATTAGATACAAATTAAACAAAATGCTATACTCAAATGTGTCATGCTCCCAAAAGACAAATTAGACTCTAAAGAATGAAGAATAAAAGTAAAAGGTTGGCAAAGATTTATCAAGCATATAGAAAAAACAGATGGTAATAAATTTCAGACCTAGTAGAATTTAATACAAAGCAACTAAACAAGAAGGTCATATAATTTTTTTCTCTTTTATAATTTAAACGTTAATGAATATGTGAAGTTGTGAATTTTTTGCCCGTATCATGCCTGATCAATACATATGACATAAAACCACCAGAAACAAAATGAGAAACTGATTATCATTATGGGAAATTTAGTACTCTTCTTTCCATCTTAGATAAATTATATCTAAACAGGATCATATGGGATCAGAACAAAATCATCAATAGGGCTAATTTATTAAATACATCAGCTTTCTTGATCCATAGAATACATACCAAAATTGGTTATATATATCACATACTGGCTCACATAAAAATCATTGAAATATTCCAAAACATGATTTCTGTAAGCTATATTATGTGATCATAATACCATAAACCTAGAAAGAAATAACACTCCCCCTCACAAAAAAAGTAAGTGAAAGAGAAATTCTACAACTCAGACTACACTGTGAGAAGCAGTGCAAATCAAAGTAAACCATAAAACCTATCATAGAAGTTAGTGAAATAGAAGAGAAAATTCCACAATTAATTCTCATTTAATCCTAACAAGAGATTTATCCTTACTTGTAGATAAGATAAAGGAGAATCAGAAAGGTTAAGTGACCTCTGCTAAGTCACACAGCCTGAAAACGGCTGAAGCAGGACTTCAACCCAGATCTTGTCTCCTATTCCAGAACAATTTTCAAGATGCTCCATTGGCTCTTATTGAGGAAACTCAGATCACAACTGGAAAGCATTTAATGAGCTAATCCCTTGATTCTAAGACTTTTTTTTTTTTTTAGTTTTTGAAGTTAGGATGAATCTTGAAATGATTTCTCTAAAAAATGATGTACTTTCATTGCCTGCAAGTAGGCAAATTAACATCAATAGAAAAATCTGATTAGGATTTCTCCACAATTGAATTAACTTTAATAAGAATGTGTGTGGCTGGATTTTAATTTAAATCCAAATCCTTCATTTGTATTTAAAAAAAAACTGTACAAAGCATTGAAACACAAGAAAGCTATTGTGCCTGCAAAAAACTGCCATGAGCAAAGTGAAAAATCAATTTAGTTCAAGGCAGTAGAAACTGCCAGGTTTCCTGGAGTAGAGAGTACTTTTTAAAACTAGGAGAGAGAGACATGGGTGATTCTTCAAAAGGACCATCACTCATGTGCTAACACCAATCAGTGACTTTTAAGATAAGCTGCTTGTCCTGGAGAAAGTTGTTATTCTCTTACAAATACTTTTTTTAAAAAAACTGAAATGCCCACAAAAATCTGTTATTTTTTTTTTTTGCACCATGAATTTACAGCATCATTTTCAAAATGCTTCATAGATCAAGGACTATGCAAAAGGCTATAAAAATATATGGGTTATAATGATGCATATTTTGAAATAGCAAAAAAGTTATAAAGAATTTGCAGGCACTATCTATGAAGAAGGCTTAGTCTTTTTGATAATAAAATTGATAAACATATGCCATTTTTAATTTTGTTTAAATGAGGATATTTAATATAGCATTTCTACTCCCAAACCTGTTATTTACATAGTTGCCAACCATTGGTCTGCTTTATCTGAATGTCTTAAACCTAGGAAGGAGTTTATGCTGGGTGTATTGGGGATGTAAGCATTTTTCCTGGTCCAGCACTGTTCCTTTCTAGACAACTGTCATCAGAAAAGAAACTGATATCCATCCACTTCCTCCTGTTTCTGAAGTTTCAATTTGTGGTTATTTCATTGAACACTCCAACTCAAATTTATTCTAGTAGGATGGTGATATTAAAGCTGACAGAGGCTTTAATCATCACAGAGCCTGAGATACCAGTTTCATTTCTACTGAGTGTTCAAATAAAGTTAGCAACAAACGTAATATGATGCAACATGATAAAGATAATTTTCAGGATGTGCACGTACTGCTTTCAGTTTCTGATATTTAAATCCATTTACTGTCATGTTATTTCTACAGTCTCTTCAAATGCTGAATTGAAATATCACCCCATGATGAAAAACCGCTTAAAGTATATTTGCTGTTCTCTCCAATAATTAATGCAATCTTTCAAAATTAAAAGAAAAATATCTTCCTTTTTAAACATTAATTTGTCAAATGCTTAAATATCAACCTTAGTTTGTAGCACGTGGAGGAATCATTCCAGAAATGTAAAGGTTAGGCACATTACTAATGCATTTAAATTCCAGTTTTCAATTTCCTCTTCAATTTTACCATCTAGCTTAGCAGGAACCAGCATACCTTAATCAGTAATTTGGCTCCATCAGGCCTGAATGCAGGCACTCCTAATGACCTTACAAATGCATTTCTAGTGGGAGGGAGTATAGAGCCAAGACATGAAGGAGAGTAATCAAGAATCAAAAGATTTCATTTGGTACCAGGAGAGGAAATTATTTTAAAAATATGTTTGGGTACCTCAAAATATCATTCTGAATTTATTATCATTATTTTCTTTTAAGATTTCATAAAAATACTGGCCAGGGCACTCTTTGGCCCCTTGTCATTGAATCTAGAAGGATCACGTTCCCCACGTGCTAAGAGAGAAGGCTCAACCTCCAGGCACTGCCATAATTTCCAGGGCCTCCAAAGCGGTCATTACCACCCACCCAGACCTCTCAACCCTTCCTCTGGCAAAGAGAAGCCAAACCTGCTGGCAGACCTGTAACAAAGGACCAATGCAGTCCTAATCAGTCCTCATGGTGAGTACCAGTCCCTTGCGGATGGCATTACAATGCAGATTCTGGTTAAGTGGGCCTGAGGTGGGGTCTGGTTTCTGAGCCCCTAGATCATGTGATGCTGATACTATCGGTCCAAGGACCACACTCTGGACAGCAAAGGTATAATGGTTGAGGCCTGGTATTGCTTTCAACATTATTGAGTCAAAATCCCATCATGGCAGGGGTGGGGTAGTATAGCTCAGTGGTAGAGCAGATGCTTAGCATGCATGAGGTCCTGGGTTCAATCCCTGGTACCTCCATTAGGAAAATAAAACAATTAAAAGAAATCCTGCCATTTATCAGCTATGACATTTTGCACAAGTCATTCCCCTGAGTTTGATTTCCTCCTGGGTGGACTGACAGTTATCTACTGATTATTTTTTAATGTTAGAGTGTAACTGATACATTTGCAGGAAGTCTTTAGAACAGTGTCTAACATACTGTAAGTGCTCACTGAAAGTTAGCTGTTACTATTACTGGATATAAATACAGAGCTGAGAGAGATGAGGTCTCGCAGTATAGGGTAGTTACAGAGCTATCCAGCCCTACTCATAACCCACGACCTACAGATGAAACAGTGTCACCCCTGAAATCAAATTAAATGCCATCTCATATGTTACTGAATTTTCATTGTCAAAGCAAAGACATACTAAGTCTTAACTGGTAGGAATATAACTAAGTCAGAATTTGAGAAGATGCATAATCAAGAATCTACCCATTTATAACGAAGTAGCTCTTCCAAGTCTGCGCCAAGACTGTTGACTAAGTCCGTCTGCACACCGAAGGCTACTGTCACCTTCTGTCGCTTTGTGACACCAGTTCTCCATCAGGTCTGATGATTAAATCTACAACCTTTCATTTGGTAAAACAAGAAAAGTAATCACAAGAGCTGCAATTGTGTCACCGAAAAAACATCTCTGGCTTTAAAAAATAAGTACACTCACTGCCTGTGCCTCTACATTTATCTACCAGCAGGGGACCATTATGTGGTGACAACATTCTGTTCCAGAGGCATTATCTCTGAATAATTACCTGCTTCTTCTCTCTGTGGACTGATGTTCCGGCAGCTCCTTTAATTTGGTATATGGCAGGATTCACAGATTGCACCTTATTACTATAAAAAATGCCTTCTCCACCCGCTACGAAAATGAGGGTAAATGTTAGCCACATCGTGAACAGGGCTGCAGTTGAGTTCACTTGCAGCCTACTGATGGGGAGGGTTCCCCTCACCTTCCCGAAACACTTCACAACAAAGGAATCTGTGGGCGGCTCCAGCTGGTTGCAGTGACCAGGAGCTGAAGGGAGAGGAAATCCTTGATGCTGGGCTCTCCTGCCTGATTCTCAGAAGGGTCACTGATTTAACAGGAATAAAATGCACAGAGGCTTTGAGCCACATGTCAGCACTGGACAAAGAGAAAGCACAGCGCTCATTCTTATCCCTTCGCCTTTTTTCTACCTCGGCTTTTGGCCTGACCAACCCCAGGTGAAGCTGTAATCCAGAGCCTTCCTTACCCTCCTTCCACAGACACTCCGTTTCCTTTTGGAGTGACAGTCTATTTTTAAATAATTTCAGGTGAACATTTAAAGGCTCAGAGCAGGGAAAATGAAATGAGTTGTAGTCACTGGAGCACAGAATATAAACGTTTGCCTAGAGTGGAGACGAATTCAGGAAGAAATGGTGTTTGCTTTCACTAAAGCAGAGGTTTTCACATTTGAACAGCAACAACTAGGAACCAGGAGAAACATTTTATTCCAAATCAAATCATTAATAGATCTGGACTCATAAAACATATGCAAGTGAAATTTACCTGGAAGAAGCAAGGGGGAGGTGTGGTTAAACAGCATCAACTCCAGATTTTTTCTCTCCAAAGTACCTCCAGGATATCTCCAGAGTCTCTCTAGGAACCCTGGGGT
This sequence comes from Vicugna pacos, assembly GCF_048564905.1. Lineage (NCBI taxonomy): Eukaryota > Metazoa > Chordata > Mammalia > Artiodactyla > Camelidae > Vicugna > Vicugna pacos. The sequence goes on along the minus strand of NC_133000.1, from coordinate 65,770,066 downwards.
CTGCTCTGAGTGAATAACAAGGCCCTGCATTTACTGCTATTTTCCACACACTGCAGAGGGAAATGTTTAACCAGTCCAGTGGAATATTTACAAAATCTGTTCCTTTAGTTGTTTTATGCGATGGGGTATTTTGAAATGAGATTTAAAATAGACTCAACAGACTAGAGTGTATGTTCAAAAAGTATTATTTCATTCCTTTAAAATGTTCTACAATCAGACTATTCCCTAGACTGCCCTGCTGGTCTCATCCAGCATGAAGGAGGAAGTTCTTGTGTTAATTGCCCATTTTTAAATCTTGCCCTTCCTCTTAGATCCGTGTAATGTGAAGGTTAAGTGTGACTGCAGTGATTTTCTTTACATCTTTGCAATTGCAGTGACTCACAGGTGAACTCATTACCTGTCCTCAGAGAAAAGTCAACAGGAGATCTGGGTTTTATAAGTTTATAGCATCATCTTGTCAGGAATCTGTGTGGAGCCATACATGAAGGAATAGCTAAATGTTTTTACATGCCTTTTACAGAAATAATGGCATCATGTCTCTCTATGTGGAATGAGAAATAAAACAGAACTTTGCATTAGATATTCAGACAGAAATAAGGAAACCATTTCAGTACAAGAAAACATGAAATGACTCATTTAATAATTTTTTTTTTACTTTTAGAGAAAACATTAGGTAGTTATCACCCTAGAATAACTTAGGGTAATCTTTAAAAATTTCTTACAGATTGTTGATTATATACTAAATATTATACCACTCTGTCACAGGGATCAAGTTAAACTGATAAACAACAGATTGCACTGTTGTATCAATTGATAAATTTTTATTCAAATTTGTGATGAGTTATTTTTAATAGCAAAGATTAAAACACAAGATTTAAATGGAGAATAAAATCCATCTTAATAATGTTAGCAATATCAGTGATTTATAGAAATTGCGTAGTATTAATGAATTAAAATTTTGTTCATCTGTCTGCAAAATGTAAATGTAGTCTATTCCCAATTAGAGAAAAAAGCATAAATAATGGAAGATTTTCATATTATAGCTAGCTGATTTTGGAATTGAGTCACAAGTATAAGAAAATGCATTCACATGTACCTACAAACCTCATTCTAGGTTCAATTTCCCTTTTCAGTGCTGGGAATACAGAACCAAATCCATGAGGAGCAGCCTGGTGTTCACTGAAACAAAGATTTTCCATTCATGATTCTTTAACAACTTAGGATCCCATGCATAAAACCAACTCTTTTGTTTTGTTTTGTTTTACAGATGATTATTTTTTACTTGAAGTATAGTTGATTTACATTGTTTCAGGTGTACAGCAAAGTGATTCAGTTATACATATAAGAACCAATTCTTTAATTACTCGTCATGATCATTTATTTAAAGGAGAAAACACTGGATTCGTCTGTGCATTCATTTAGTCATTTCTTTCACAGTCAAGCATTGCTCTGGACTCTCAGCCAAGTACTTTTTGACGCTGGAATCTAGAAGTACAGAGACAAAAATGACACTACTCATGGAGCCAACAATAAGAGAGACCAACATAAACAAATAATTTTAGTAAAGTGTCCGCAGGGTTAGCTGTAGCATGGAAAAGATAGATCACATCTACATGCAAGATTTGATTTACCCCAACAGACAATGTGTCAGGATATTCTAGGCAGAGAGAAGGATACACACATGGAAGAAAGTGGACTAGAGTAGTATTGATGAAAATAGAAATAAGACAATTTATACAGAGAAAGAGAGACAGACACTGTTATTAGCTATGTGGGGATAAACATAATACCACCATTGTGAGGTCGAGAGAGTGTTAAAGGAAATACATCAAGCACGCAGTGCAGCGCCTAGTACTTAGTAAATCCTCATTAAATGTGAACTACTCTTGCTCACTACATCTTCAATCTGATATTGGAAGCACTGCATGAAAACAAAGGTTTAATCAGATTTTTGCATTTAGGGAAAGTTTATTTCAATCAGTGCTTAAGCTTCTAGCACATTCCTAGGTTCTGTGCAGGCAAAGGAAGGAAAAGAAATAGAAAACATAACCGCTGTCTATTAAAGCCACTGTTTTCAGTCTATTAAAACATTTCCTCCCATTTCTTCTTGTTCTGTTCTCTCTCTTTGCTCCCAACCAGCCCAGGCTCTTGACCTGAGGTGGCACATCTTCACTTAAATCAACGCTGCCTCCAGTTTATTTCCTTGTCTGACCCAGGCTTTGGGGATAATCTGCCAAACTTTTCCACTTCCTGATTTCAATTATCCCCTCAAACCTTAATTTGTTGTTGCCAACAGTCTTACACCCTTTTGACGAAGATAAAGATCTACTTTTTTCCCCAGAGAAGTCATGGAGGTTAAAAAATTTTTGAAAAAGCTTTCTTTTTGTATTATCTTCCTATCAATGCTTTAAGACTGAAAATCTCTGGTCTCCAAAGTCTTGTGCAGAGATGGACAGGAACATTTAAGAGGAGGAATGAAGACACTGGAGTGTGGGAACACTTTTCAATGAGTATGCAAATCTCCTTTCAGGCTCAGCATCAACCTAGGGTGGACCAGCTTCCTTAGCTCTTTTTAAGTGAGGGAAAAACAGTCAGAAGGGCTCTAACTCTGAATTTCTGTCACCTAAAATCTAGCTTTTTATAGACTGAAACCAAGACCCAAGGTCATGATTATATTTTGCTGGGAGAGCCTGATGTCTGCAAGGGGTTCTGGTAAGAAATGACATCCTGCCTGACAGATAAGCAGAAATAGAAATACTGAGGTTTTGGGCTCTACACTGGCCGATTTAAAGGAAAAAAAAATTTTTGATGTATTTGGAGGCTGGTAATGTGAGAAATATTTCTAATTCTGCACATGCCCAGTGGGAGTGGGAGGATGCCTGGGCTGGAGACATCTACTTGAACAAAGCTATTCTTCCTGTTAATTATTCAGAAGGATGTTTATGATACTAACATCGTGCAACGGACAGCTGCCAGCCTGCAAAGGTGTCATCGGTGCCTGGGGGGAGCAGGGGAGCGTCATACAGTTACAGACGGACTTCACCGTTAATTGGGATCTAAAGGCTGAAACCATAGCAAGTGTTCCACCTTTACAAATGGTTTGCTTGTTATTCTTTTGGAGAAGAAAACACAGAAAGTTAATGACAGGAAGTGGAAACCCACCGTTTGCTGCTTTGGGTACAGCCTCCAATGCAGGACTTCAGCATCAACCATCAGAGAGTCGCAGGCACATGGACCACAAGCTAATGGCAACTAATCCTCAGATCTCTTTTGTACTTCCAACTTCCCCTCAGCCACATGTCCCCTCTTGTCAAGTGGCACTGAAATGGCTCCAGGCACTTTGGGGATTCAGCCAGAGGAAGTTGACTGAGGACACATTTGCTTCGGGATTAGTGGGGTGTAGTCATCGCCGCAGCTTTTCACAGTGTAGGAATGGCTTCTAGGACTACTCCTGATGGAAGTATCGGGTCGTGACAATGTACGGCCAGAGATCACGTCATGACATTGCATGCAGTTTCTAATGCCCAGCCTGCATTTGAGAACATCCACATTTGGAAAGCTGAGAAGAAGCAAGTTTGAAGTATATAGAGCCATTTACAGCAGATGCATAAAATTATAATTACATCCTGTTCTGGATTTTGTGATGTTTGTGGTATTTGTCTGCTCTAAAAAGCGTATGTTGATAATAAACTGTAAAGAAAGAGAATTTAAAAAAAAAGGATACAGACATACACATACACATATATATGTATAACCAAATCATTTTGCTGTATACTTGAAACTAACACAGTATCGTAAATCAACTGTACTTCAATAGAGGAAAAGAAAAACACAAAAATGTATGTTGATTTCCCTTTTCATCCTAAATAAAACTTCACCTGAACTAATTCATTTTATTAAAAAAGACTCCCAAAATGTAAGCCTGCAAAACTTGGATCGACTTACTTAACTCTAATGATGCACACCCAAATTACAATGTAGAATTATAATGTAGCAACAGGAAAAAAATTCAGATCATGTAATTCATAAAATCATATAACTGTGCTCATGGGTCATTTAAGTAGACTAATGGATTAAATGATGAGATAAAGATGAATATTATGCTTGGTCAAAATATCTTAAAACAGTTTACAGCCACTAAAGACAATATACCCAGACTATATTACAACATGAAATAAAATGTTAAGAACTCATACAAGTGCAAAAATTAGGATATGAAGTTCTGTTTAAGAACTGGTTTCCATTACTTGAAAATAACGCAAGAGGAAAGTCAACCAGGAAATTACACATTAGCTAATCTTTTTACATTTATGCTTGTAAATGAAATACTAGCAGTAAAAGAAATACCTTTTTAACATTATTATTTTTCAGATTGTCTGTAAAAAGTCTTTAAAAAGTCACGGGAATACATTATTCACCCAGAATGAGATTCTGGTGTATATTCTAGTGACTGCGCCAAAGAATATTTCCATAGATCACTGTATTCGTTTTCTACAGCTGCCATAACAAATTACCACAAACTTGGTGGCTAAAAAAACAGAAGATTTATTACCTATGGTTCTGGAGATCAGAAGTCTAAATGGGTTTCACTAAGCTAAATAAAGGTGTCAGCAGAATTGTGTCCTTCTGGAGCTTTTGGGGGAAACATTTCCTAGCCTTTCCTAATTTCTGGAGACCAACCACATTGATTGGCTTTTGGTCTCATTCCTCCAACTTCAAAGATAACAACAGAAGGTTAAGTCCTTGCCATGTCAAATTCCTCTGATTCTGACTCCACATCTGTCTCCCCTTCTACTTGTAAGGACCTTTGTGATTATACTGGGCCAACCCAGGTAATTCACTATAATCTCCTGATTAGCAATTTTAATTCCATGTGCAACTTTTCCCCTTTGCCATGTAATCTAACACAATCACAGGTTCTAGGGATCAGGGCATGAATGTGTCTGCAGGATCATTATTTTGCCTACCACCATCATTAATGAATTGCACCTAATCTCGTGGTGCTGTCCCAGGGTTATGAATCTGAAAATCGTTGCTAAACCAAGAAGGCTTTACATATAATCAAAGATTCTCAAGATCAATACCAACCTGAAACACAGTTGTAGCCAGTAAGAACTGGTTCGTCTGCTCAGAAGAGCTCTTTGAAGTCTTAAAGTCTTACATCTCACCACCCCAGCATTGCCCCCAAGCTGAGCCAAGTTTAACACTCCATCAGCCCTCTCTTGGGACTTATGAATTGGTTCAAGATTGATCATGGTTCCAAGTTAAACCAATCTGCCAATTTTTTTTTTCTTCCTTGAATTGCCAGGGAAAAATTTCTCATCTTCCTTGGTCAGGGCACAGTAAAAATATAATCCTAGATGATACTAAAATCCATATCCCTCCTACATGGAGAAAAATTCATCTGCAGGAGGTAAGATTGAGACCAGAATTCTGACAGGAGCAGAAATGTGTGCTGGGGGACGTGTGTGCACACGTGTGTATGTTTGTGTGACAGAGAGAGAGAGACTGATGTGAGGCTGTCTAAATCCCTTTTCCGTTCATCCTAAAGGCAATCTTTACCCCTGTCCGTCTTGGTTATATGAGCACATAACTCATTTGTCTGTTTCTGGTTGAACTGGGATTCTGCCACTTGCATCCAAAAGACTCTTAATTAAAATAGATGCTGTGTAAATTTGTTATATCCTCAGCACTGTAATTAATGACAAAGGAATTAAAAACATAATCAAGAAAGCTAGACTTCTTTCAGGACACAAAATCCAAATAAGTCTTAATATGTCCAATACTGGGGATTGTTCTTAAATGTGATCTGGCATTAGCAATGTTACATCTTTCTGTTACTGAGCATCTTTGATCTATAGTAAGCGTCAACCATGGTCTCCTAAACACTTTCCATATTTATTGCCTACATTGAACAAATAATAGCCAATAGTCTCATTACACATCATTTCTGTCTGTGAAGCCAGTTTATAACATAGAAATAAAGCCCTTGGCCTCAACCAGAATCTATAAGCAACATCAAAGTTAAGATTATCAGCTGCTCAAGTCATTCCATTAGAGGAAGTATTAGGGAGATCCTCCTTGTCACTTTATACTGCCAATGTAATTAATTGCATTAAATAAAGAAATGAATACACGGATGAATATATGATGGACAAACAGTTGTGAGCCCAGGGGGTAGCGGCTGGATCATTCAGTATTAATAACCATCAGTTATTACCGCTTCACGAAACTGTGTGTCAACCTAGCCTACTGCTTCCTCAGGTTACGTGCTCTGTCACACTGCTTGAAATTTCCTTTGCTAGTTTAGCCCCATCCCTCAGATTTCCAAGACTCGTATGGATAAGCATTGGCCAAACTGAAAACAATAATAATAGACTGAATATTGGTTGGAAATCAGTTTATAGACTGGCTAAATCTCAGCTGGGAACCATGGAGGAATTGCAAAACACCAATTCTATTTCTTCGTTAAATTTTACATATGTTAATAAAAGAATTTGTTTTTACATAATGAGATGGGTCTCCTTAAAACAATTCTGAATAAAATTTGACTGGCCTACAAATGAACTTTCCTTCTGTTCTTGTTCCTATACTCCTGTTGTTTCTAAAATGGCACATTGTACTCTTATGAGCATTCAGTATTGCAACCCTCATTAATCAGAATGGACACCTGTCAGGTGTAGAGACTAAAACCCAAAGCATTATAGAAGAAATGTCATTCTGTTCCCGGAGAAAAACAGCAGTGGAATTTTTTTCTCTGCTTGAAATTTTCTCGATGTTTCCAATTATCCTAATAAACTTCAGTGACAAATTCTCATGACTTAGAATAAAATGGTTTTGAATTTGGTCCATCTTTTTGTTCCAAACTTGAATTCTGTGAACACATTTAAAAAATAGAAGCCGAGACAATCTACTAAATGGGAAAAAATATTTGCAAATGATATGATCAATAAGGGGTTATAATATCCCAATATATAAACAGCTCATACAAGTCAACATAAAAAAAAAAACCCAATTTAAAAATGGGCAGAAGATCTGAATAGACATTTTCCAAAAAATACATACAGATGGCTAAAAAGTTGTTCAACATTGCTAATCATCAGAGAAATTCAAATTAAAACCTCAATGAGATACCACCTCACACCTGTTAGAATGGCCATCATCAAAAAGACCATAAATAACAAATGTAAGCTAGGACATGGAGAAAAACACTGTTGTTGGTGGGAATGTAAATTGGTGCAGCCACTATGGGAAACAGTATGGAGGTTCCTTAAAAAACTAAAAAGAGAACTACCATATGACCCAGCAATTCTACTACTGGGTATTTATCCAAAACACCAAAAACACTAATTTGAAAAGATACATGAACCTCAATGTTCTTAGCAGCATTACATATAATAGCCAAGATATGGAAGCAACCTAAGTGTCCATCAACAAATGAATAGACAAAAGATGTTTTATACACACACACACACACACACACACACACACACAGAGTAGAATACTACCTAGACATAAAAAATGAAATTTTGCCGCTTGCAAGAACAAAGAAGGATGTGGAGGGTATTATGCTAAGTGAAATGTCAGACAGAGAAAGAGAAAATATTGTATGTTATTTATATGTGGAATCAAAGAAATCAAACTAGTTAGTGAATGTAACAAAAAAGAAGCAGACTCACAGATACGGAGAACAAACTAATGATTACCAGTGGGGAGAGGGAAAGTGGGAGGGGTAAAGTAGGAGTGAGGGATTAAGAGGTACAAACAACTATGTACGAAATAAATAAGCTACAAGGATATAAGATACAACACAAGGAATATAGCCAATTTTTATAACTATAAAAGGAATATAACCTTTGAAAATTGTAGATCACTATGTTGTACACCTGAAACTTACATAGCATTGTACATCAGCTGTACCTAAATAAAGAAAGAAGCCACATCATAAGTTACATATACAACTAGATATCACAAAGTATTTCTATAACTGATAACTAATTTGATAATTTACTAATTTAATTATTAAACTATACAATCTATAGCCAAGGCATCTCTAGCTCAAATAAGTTCCTTAATAATCTGCTGTGACATCTCTCTAAAAGTGTTTTGATTTTACGCACTGGTTCCTGAATCATTTCCACCTTTTGCTGGTATTATACAGCCCTTTTAGAATCTGGTAAAAGAAGCCACAGACCCTCTCTTTATAAAAATACAAAAGGGTACATACAATATATTTGTGCTATTATAAGAGGCAAGATATTCTCTGACATAAATCATACCAATGTTTTCTTAGGTCAATCTCCCAAGGCAAAAGAAATGAAAGCAAAAATAAACAAATAGAACCTCAGACAAAGGCAAATATTATACGATATCACTTATATGTGGAATATAAAAAAATGATACAAATGAACTTATTTACGAAACAGAAACAGAGTCACAGACATAGAAAACAAATTTACGGTCACCAAAGGGGAAAGGGTGGGGAGGGATCAATCAGAAGCTCAGGATTAGCAGATACACGCCACTACATATAAAACACACAAACAACAAGGTCCTACTCTATAGCACAGGGAACCATACTCAATATCTTACAATAACCTATAATGGAAAAGAATCTGAAAAGCAGTAAGTATGTATATACAACTGAATCACTTTGTGTACACCGGAAACTAGCACAACATTGTAAATCAACTATATTTCAATTAAAAAAAAGAGGTTCTTGTTGCCCTGACACCGAAACATAAACCTCCAGAGTTGTATGGATTCTAAGTTAAGAATCCTTGGATGTAGAATTCCAAGAATCCCTCATTACAATACAAATTATTCTGGCTGAAAAAACACAGACCAGATCAGTTCTAAGAAAAAGATCTGTGAAGGTTGAACGCAGGTCTAAGGGCTCTGGACAATTAAGGACCATCGAAGGGTATTTTTGTGAAAGAGATACACCTCCAGCATTCACACCCAATTACCTCGGATCTATTTAAAAATACAGATTCTCACTCCCACCTCAGATATACAAAAACTGGGATGGAGCAATTCCCTGAATAAACATACCATATTCTTTCCTATTTCTGTGCCTCCTGATGTGACTTCCTGTTTTAGATATTATTTCTCTCTTTCTCCAAGAGCATCTCTTCCCCTCTGTGGTCCCCTCCCCACCCCTGCCTCATTGCTTTTCCACCTAGTCAACACAGCATCCAGAAAAGACCCCACACGACAGGAATTTTTCTGCAACTCTTAAGCACTCCCTGAAGCCCCGTTTGCTTGGTGGGAAGTAGGGCCAAAACGAAAGTGCCCGTCCTTCCGCGGCGGGACTCTGCCCATTACACAACTCCGCAGAGCAGCGATTCTTAATGTCACTGCAGAGCAGAATCACCAGTGAGCTTTTCAAATCCCCGATGCCCAGGCCACACCACAGACAAATTAAGTCAGGTGGGAACTCACACGGGTAGTTCTAAAATCCTTCTTTAACAAATTCAAAGTCTCCTCTATGGATTCATAAAGGACAAAGCCCACTGGACTTGAGTCTGAAAATTTTGCAGAAACCATTTTTCTCCTGCTTTCCCACCATCCTCCCTCAGTTTTCATTTGGCCCTCTTTCCATACGCAGATCTGGCCCAGTAGGACCTCCTCAGAGAGGGTCCCTAACTGCCTTTCCTGGAGCCAGCTCCAAACCCTGCCTTGGTCATTCTATCATATTATCTTGATTTTTTTCTCCAGGCACTAACAGAAATGATTTATTTTCTTGTTTAACTTCTTTCTGCGCCCAAACTTACCCCAGGTTATCTGAGAGCCCTGACAATGGTTGCCTTATTTATTATTCTATACTTAGCATCTAGACTGGTTTTAGCACATAGTAAGACCCCAATAAATATGCATTGCATGTATGAATGAGTGAATGACTGAATGAACATTGATCTTGTTTTCTTTAGTAAATTCTTTGGCCTTGAGTTCATCTGCTATGTCATTACTTAAACCCTTGCAATTTCTCACAATTGCACGTTTGTTTTAAAGTTAACAAAGCAATTTCACATGCACCATCTTAATTGTCCCTGACAACATCCTAGAGGAAACAGCTTTTATAATAATACTGTTTTTATGGCTAACAAAACGGATGATCCATAAAGCTAAAATAAAAATTCCCAGGGCCACACAAACACTAAGTGGGGCGAGCATGTCTGCCCTGTGAGGTTTTCACAGCCATACCGCCCTCTCTGTGATTCCTGCCCCTGCAGAGAGAGGCACATGCCCTCACTGATGGGATGAGGCCACAGATGCTGGGTGTGTGAGCCCCTCTCCCCAGACAGGAAGTCGATGCCTGTCGAGAGCTCTCCCAGGGATCACTGAAGTGAAGGATGGGGGTAACATCTGGGAACAGGGTTGGACAACGTCGTGTCCCAGCCCCATGATACCCTTGTGCAGCCACAAGCGCTCAGGCCTCCCAACACAGCCAGGATCTCATCCTCAAGAATCCCTCCGCATGTGCCTCATTGTGTAGCAGAATCATCCAGAGCAGGGCCTTTAGAATCGAGCCTGACTTAACACCACTCGGGCTTTGCTGCTGCCTCTTTTCTAATCACATTCAAATTTTATAAACTACACTCAAAAGTCTACGTCCTGTGATTGTCTTGATTGTCTCACTATTGTGAGTATAATTCAATAGCAATATTAATGAGATGCAGAATTCCAGCAAATTAATCAAAGAAGCTGTGTGAGAGATCTTTCTAGTCACCAAATACTCTATTATCTGCTTGCTTTTTTTTTTTTCCCACATTTCTTTAAGCTCCTTCAGTGAGCTATTGTGCAATACAGGGCTGGCTTAGGAAGACAATCCAGAGAAAGAAATCCTGGCAAATGATTTAATGTCCTTGTAAAGAATTTTACATATGACCTCAAATGTTTGCTGTTTCATCCTTGGGACCATTCAGACCTGAAAGGGCTTACCACGGTACCATGCCAGACCATTTGGTACTATTTACAAGCATCCACATGGCATGGATATTTTGAGCAGCAACGGGGCCAAAATTATTTAGAAACTTAAATAAGAAGCCAAAGAATGCTGTCTTTCCTCCTTTATTGAAATAAAAGGCATCACATGAGAAATAAATATTTATGGAGAACCAAAATCTCATCCATCTTAACTGTCATGTTCCAAATGAAAGATGCCACGACTGAAGGCTACGTTAGTCTGTTCCCAAAACAGTCACATGGTAGAAATCAGAGTCTAGAAAACAGTTGGCTAGTCACCTGATTCTCATGAAGAGCAGTCAGCTCTCTGTCTAGTTGGCTATGCAAAACCAGAGGCGAAGTCTGTTAAGAAGTTGAGTTGTAAATGAAAAGCACAGAGCCCGTGAAAGTAAACATACAATCTATGAGTCCCAGTGAGTCAGAACAGAGTCAAGTTCACTTACTGCAGAGAGAAGTGAAGGGGAGAAAAAGGAGCCTGAAGAAGCTACGCTCAAAGTCACCATTAGGATTGTCCTGCCGTTTTAGCCTGTGACTTGGTGGATCACACACCGAACTAGTGGCAGAGCCCAGATTAAATCTAGTCTCTCACCCCCATACCAATCACTCACTGTCTTGCCTCACTGTGACATGAGTCCCTTTGCCGCTTAAAACACTCGGGTATGTGCACTCATACCCAGTACAGACCATGTGACCCGCAAATACCAATCTAACTGCTAGACTGTTGTCATTTCACTACTTTGTTAATATGAATGACTCAATAAAACAGCCATGCTAGAAGAGTGTCTGTCTTCCCCTGTTCTGTCAGTAGGTAAGTAAACATGACTGGAGGTCCAGGAAGGGGAAGAAAAGCACTTGAGTGGATGCTAACCCATTTGTCTTGTTCATGGAAAGGCTTGGATCTTGGTCACTTTCATTACATTAAACTTGGTATTTTAGCAATGATGCAATGGAGTGGGCACTAAAGGTTAACCTGACAGTTCCATGCCATCATTTTAGCTTATTTAAAATTCGTACTTGCAATACGTGTCCTTCTTACTAACACTAACCTCATAAGACAATAATGAGAACAAGAGCCCTGCAAAGAGCTGCTTTGTCTCTGTCTCGAACCTATCACGGCTCGGGGAGGGGTACAGGGGGATGGGAGAAGTGACATCTGCCCCCAGGCTGTCTCCCTCCCCTGCCTTATTCTTCATCTATCATCAGAGGTGAATTTCTTTACTGTTCCTGGAAAAGGTTATTCCCTTGTCAACTCAATGTTTCTCTCCATGCCGGTTCTTTACCTGGAATGCCCTTTTTTTCTAAATCATTATCTCTAATGCTACTCATCCCTGCAGATCCAATTCTGGCTTCACTCACTTCAGGCCCTATTTGCACCTAACTTTATTTAGAAAATAGTATCTTCTTCCTCTGACCTATAAGTCACTCAATCCACTCTCCCCGCTACTTGTCACTTTTATCACAAATACTTAGCATGGGGATCTGCACAGGGCCAGGGAGTAAACATTATAGGACCTGTGTGCCAAATGCCTTCTGTGGCAACTACTCAACTCTGCCACTATAGCAAAAATGCAGCCATAGGTAAACAGATGAGCATAGCTGTGTTCCAATAAAACTTCATTTCCAAAAACAGAATGTGGGTCTCTTGGTCCCAGTTCCCTGACTCTCAGCTTAGCATGGAAACACTTGGTAGGGTGATCAAGAAATATTAGATTTATTAAATTTGCTATGCAGCATCAAACATGAACATATGAAGCTTAAGATGGCTATACGCTCTAGTGTGATTACACGTTAAACATACTAATTGTTACTGAATAGAAATTTGCATATATATTCATTATGCAAATTTAACACAGTGACCCACCCTATAAATTTTTAACAACATCTTATGTGTGGAAGAAAGGAATCATACAGTTCTGATCATCTATATGATCCTAAAGCCTAGACAAGATAATGACATTCTGCCTCACTGATTTTCTATTAAAAATAAAGTCTGTAGAATGCATAATTCTATGAAGATTATGGCTGATAGCCAGAACAGATTGTTTCTCACTAAAAATAGCTGGTCTGCTTGTTTATATTGAATAAAATCCAGTAAATGGCCACTGGAGCTCCACACTGCATCCTTCGCTATGTGCTTAATGTTGTAACAGAAATAAATATATAATTATAGTAACAAAATTGTCATAGTTGTCACACATTTCATTTTAAGGTCACTTAAAGAAATTGGGATTGGATTCATGTCCCATATTCTATTTTCATTTCAAATAGATTTTGACAATATTTGCTGCAGCCTTTTACTAGGAAGTTTTCTTGGCCCAAAAATTTCACCGGTTTTCAACTTACCACATAAAAGTATGCAAAATGTAATAAAAATTGTCTGTTTATTTGGATCGATTCCTATCTTTGACACAGTGTTCTGCTGCCGTAGATAAAACAGTTAAGCAAGATCACTGACTGAAACACGAAAAAATATTCACTCTGTCTTGGGAGTGATATAGTTTCCTGGGCTGTGGATTAGAAACACCTCAGGTTATCAAAAAAAAATTACTGTGTTTATTATTTTCCATTGAATTATTTTCTACCACCTTTTAAAAGGATAGACAAAATTATTCAATTCAGCTTCTGAATCTCTTCCTTTCCTCTTGCTCTGTTAAATAAAAAAATAGAAAGAGGGAAGGCAAGATAAAATAAAGGCGGGGAAATAAGGAACACAGATAATTATTTATCCACTGCAAAGGGGAGTCCCTACATGAAATCTTCATTTCTTGGCTCTTTTCCATTATTTTTAACAATTTCTTTCAACGTACACAAATTATGCCTTCAGTTTAGTAAATTCTGCTTCCTCCTTTGACTGTGAGATTTAGAACTGGATTGAATCAGGACCATCCAGTAAAACACCAGTTCTGCCCACCTGCTCCTTCGGCTTCCTCATGCGGACAGAAAATGCCCCAACACACAGAAAGCCCAGACATCACGAGGTTTACGTGAAGGATGCTGGAGGCACCGTATTTGGTTCTCCCTTGATCCCAATCTCTTTGTCTCCATATTAGCTTTAATAAGGTCATAATAAATAGCATTTTCATTCCTGAGGTTTTGTGAAATGTAGAATGTATACACAGTTTAAGACATTCTAATAAGTGTCTTCTGGGTACAAAGAAAGCAAAAAATACACAGGCTTTTCTTTTCCTAGACATTGTCTTACTCTTATGGGTCATTCCATGATAACAGAGCATCTAAAAGCCATAACAGAGAGTGCTGTAAATTTAAGGTGTGCTCAGAGAGCCATGGAAGACTCCCGGGGGAGCCACAGACTGGTTTCTCATCATTTAATGTCTATAATATGACAAAATATAGACTTCTGCTTCTGGTATAGTTTACCAATTCACTGATATTATCCCCATTTGGTGCATCACTGAAAGCAGGACGAGTCTTTCTGGACACGGAAGAGTAAAGAAGTTATTTTTACAGAGGCATTTCTTCATCTTCTTCGACAGTGGTCCTTAACAACTATGTTTGAAAGGTCATAATTCAGCGCATGACTCCTCCAGGATTCTCAAGCACTGACAAGTAGTGAATCAATCAATCAAAAAACCCTTAGAGAAAACCTGAACCTACTCTCTTTCTCAGAGTACAACTGGAAGACACACGGGGTCTCCTTGCCACTTGAAAACTCTATACATAATTTCCCACTTTAGTTAACTTACAATAAGATATCTAATTAGGCCACTGGGGATTTTTAAAATACAATCAAATTCACAATAGGTGGTGTGGTACTTAATGTCAAATGAGGGGAGATCTATCTTCTTAACAATTTTTTCAGTCCACAATACAACAAAAAAGTTAAAATTGTTAACTACAGGCACCAGGTTGTAGAGTAGATCTCTCAGGCTTCCTCATCTCGTGTAACTGAAACTTACGCCCACTGAGTAACAACACCAACTTCCGCATTTCCTCGTCCCTCCATCCCTGGCAACCACCATTCTCTTTTCTGCTTCTGTAAGTGTGACTATTTTAGATATTTCTCACGTTATGCATTCTTAACATACACACACAAAAGCAAAGGGATCCAAGGGCATTTTTGGAGGTCATGAATTTGTTTATCACTTTGATTGTGGTGATGGCGTCACAAGTGTAGGCATATATCCAAATTCATCACATTGTATACATTAAACATGCGCAGTGTTTTGTACATCAATTATACCTCAATAAAGCTGTTAAAAATTTTAATTAAAAAATGAAAAGTCCCTCCTCCCCAATTTTTTTTAGAAATTTAGAGGACTTTCAAGCTTTTAAAATTTTTTCTCTTCTAAATAATAACTGTATCTCTGTATATGTGAATAAGAATAAAAACGATTTAGTTGTCAAAAAAAATCACATAGGGTAAAAGCCTCATAAGTTGAAAAAATAACAGGTATCATGGAAAACTTCTCTGATAAATAAAAGCAAGAGAATTTAAAGGTGTGCTTTGCCAGTAAAAGGGGGAGATAAATTATGGCTTAAAGTGAAAAATCTCCAGATGGTGGGAATCTGGCATGCTATCATTCTTTGAAAGTATGTTCCTAGGTGAGGGAATTGAACCAACTTGCTTAATTAATTAATTAAAGCATACTAATGGATAAAAATGAGGACATGGTTTCTATTTTCTAGAAGCTACAATATTAAGTAATTAGCCTCAATTTATCATTCTTCTTCCATTCTACACCTCCCCTCGTGGGGGTGTATGGTTATGTGTGCTGAAGGACCAAAACATATGTAACACCTCCTAGAACAAGCCTGATGAAAGAAAACCGAAGGGCACAGAGGACAGACAACAGAAGCACATGGGACTGCGGCACCAAACAAAAAGATGACTTAGACACAAGGACAAATGATGATCAAAGAAGGCAAATACTGCAAACACAAGCCTCTGAATATTAATGCCTGCAGATAAATCATTTGTTTGGATGATTATAGAAGTCAATGGATGAGCTGGATAAATGGTAAAAGTTTATAACGCTAAGAGCGAAATACATCATAAAAGCAAATTGATTAGTTAAATCGTCACTATTGGTGAGCTAAGGGAACCCCTTTTTCCACTCGTGGTAGGGGGGTATACTGGTACAATTATTACAGAGAATATAAATTCTTTGGGCAATTTTTTGATTGAAAAGTTTTAATATATTTTTATTCATTTAGATCTATGCAATCCACAGCAAAGAATTAATACTTCAGATTTATGCAAATATTCTGCTAGACGAATGTAAATTATGACATTTGTAACTTGAATAAAATAAGAGGCAATTTAGACGTCTAAGAAAAGAGGGTTGGTTAAATTCTTTTGCTACAATCATATTATGGAATACTATACAGCCAAATCAATAATTTTGCAGAAGAATATTTATAACATGAAAATATACTCATTATGAGTTGTCCAGCAAATTGGCATGCTAAAAGAACATGTTCACAAATTGGCATGTTAGTAAACTACAAAAAATGACAGCTCTGGCGTTGGAGGGCCTGTATTAAAAGTTGGTATTAAACTTGCACCTCAGGCACTTACTATGTAAGATGGCAAACTGTTCAAATTTCCAATTCCTTTTTCTGTAAAAAGAAGAATAATTATGCTCCTTCTCACCTCATTCTGTTTGGGGAATATTAAAGAAGATAATGCATTTGATGTCCTTAGCATTTTAGCTGTTGAGTAAGTGCACACAAATGCTGTTGACAGAATAGTGTAAGCATATCATTCGTCATATATATGGATATTTATGCTCATTTTGATTTCAATATTGACACTGATAAGATGTACATATATGGTTATAAACCTCAAAGTTTTTATGCCTATCCCTTTGGATTTCAGTGTGATTTTTGTTGGCTTTGCTTGTTTGTCTGCTTTGCTTGAGCTGCGGAAGCGAACAGGAGTGAGGAGTTCTGCGGCTGGAACACACAACCCCAGCATCTCAGCTGCTTAAGACAACAAAGGTTTATTTCTCACTCACGTTACAGATCCTTGGTGGGTCCACAAAGGTTGCTGGTGGTCATCCTCATTCAGAGATCCAGGCTAATGCATCGGCCACCATCTCAAACACTACCAATCCCTTCACCAGGGAAAAAGAGGGAATGACCAATCTCTGACCAGCTCTTAAACCTCCACTCCCAATGCCACACATCCCTTTGCTCACATTTTTTGGCCAAAGCCAAACACATACTCAGGAGACCCTCAATAATACCAAACATGTATTTTTAAGTCAAAAAGAGTTTAAAACTAACGTGTAGACCATCGTAAACCATTTTAAGTTTTAGAGCAGAACACTGACAGGAGAATTGAGAAAGTTCCCTCCTCCCCCCAGCCCCAGGAGCAGAAATTAGGATGAATCGCTGTACATACATCCTGACTCTATGAGAGTTACTTAACTAGATGAGGGAGTTAAAGCTGGGAATTGACAAGAGCATCTAAATTATCCCTCTAACTTTAAGACATCATGATCACACTTAGTCATCACTGGCAGAAGCAAGTGAGCTAATTTCTGGTGAAAAAAGCCTGCATTTGGCCCCCAAGGTGGACTACACCGAGGAGCCCGAGTACCACCAGGAGAACTGTTTTTCCCCCTCCGCCCCAGCCGGCGAGCTGCTGCGGCTCTGGCTGGAGAACTGGCGGGCCTTGTAATTGCTTTCCTCACTCATGTAACCACAGCTGCAGGTGTCATTCATAAACTGCTAAACCAATCCTTTGGAAGTTTTCACATTGGCTTTTTGCTTTGAAATATGCAATGCCCATGAGTTGCAGATACAGCCCGAGGGAGAAAGGAAGAGTGTCTGACCATTGGTCCGAGCACTGGACTGCCTGTCATTAATCCTCGGCCTTCATGCCCAAAACTCCTATATCTTGTTATGGTTCCCTGGAAAAATCACTTTATTCATCAATACCTCCATTTCCCTGCAGGAAACCAGAGAAGCTCATATTTTATCTGTAAAGTGCTTCAAAAGCCTTGAATGAATTACAAAAACCAAAATAAAAAATATAATTCTATACTTATCAACATTCTTTTAATAAAATTAACTTCAAATATACTCTGTTGCTTTAAAATGGTAGCTAATAAGTCAGTGAATCTCTAGAAAGGTAGGAGACAAATATATGTTTGTCAGAGTTCATTAAAAATTGACATATAAAGTCCAAAAATAATTCTCTTGCACCAGCATTGTATAAAAAAATCTCAAGACAGCTGAAAAACCACTGGCAAATATATACATATATACCTAAAGTCATTTTCTACATTTCATAGATATTTTATATGCTTTTCTTAGTTTTACATTATATATTTGTTATTTTTAGCAATAAACAAATAATAGTAGTTAGAGGGATTTTTAGTCTTTGCTATTTAAAAGCTTAATAAGCTTACTTAAGCACTAGAATCACAATATTTTATGAATGCCGGTAGAACAGTGGTTCCTGTCTGGGATTATCAGCGAAAGACTGGGCAATTCAGAAATGCTTCTGAGATTAAAAATTCCTTCCACCCATCACCTGTCCTCCCACCTATAATCATTAGGGATGAATATCACAGTATGGGAAAACACTGTTACAAATAATCTTGGACACTGTGGGAGTTTTCCGCCCAGAGGAAGCTATAAGTCATGAAAAAGACACATGATAAGAAATAATGATGAGGATGTGGAGGACCTGGAACCTTCATCCACTGCTGGAGGAAATGTATAGTCACTCTATAGACTACCTTGTGGTACCTCAGAAAGGTAAACACAGTTACTACCTGACTCAGTGATTCCCCTCATAGGTAGATATCCAAGAGAAATTGAAAACACACGTGCGTACAAAAACTTGTATCCACAGAAAGTTATTCATGATGGCCAAAAAGTAGAAACAATGCAAATATTTACCAACAGTTGAATGAATAAACAAATATGGTATATCCATATAAATAAGTATTACCCAGCCATAAAAATGAAGATACGTTACAATGACACATGCTGCAACATTGAAACTATGAAGCTAAGTAAAAGAAGCCAGAAACAAAAAGAACACATATTTTATGATTCCATGTATGTGAAATATCCAGATTAGACAAATCCACAGAGACAGGAAGTAGATTCGTGGTTTCTAGGGACTGAGTGGAGAGGACAATGAGAGAGACTGTGAAGAGGGTACGGGGTTTCTTTCTGTGGTGACAATAATGAGGTAGTGGTGATGGTCAGGTAGTTCTGTGAATATACAAAAACCCACTAAGCTGTACACTTTAAAAGAGTGAATTTTATAACATTTGAATTGTATTTCAATTTAAAAATTCATTTTTCCAAAAAAAAAAATCTATGCAACATAAAATTAAATTTCTGATCTAACATTTAGGTAAAGGAAATCTTTCTCCTTTTCCTTTTTCATGAACAAAATTTGTAATCACTTTAATTACTAGTTCCTCTGAAGGCATATTTCACGTTAACTTTGCCATTTTCATGTCAGAGGTGAAACTGTTATTTCTTTTTTCGATAAATCATAAAGAATGAAGCCAGCTTTCCTCTAGATGAATTCTTCCTTCTCCTCCAATTTGTACTGATCTGGTACCAAGGGCACACCTGAGGCTACATGCCTTCTAAAACAGGACAAGCTTATTCTGAGCTATCTGCTTATATGTGATGCTTTTTCAAAAGCCAACGATACAGCTCATCAGAATGTTATTGAGTTTCAGAAATGTCAGTGGACAATTAGATGGTCTTACTCAGAAAGCTTTGAGCAAATATCTAAACTGGTTCCCCCCCTCCTTTTAATGTAGCATTGAACTGAACTGAGCTGAATGGAAATTGAACAGACCTCAAAGCTGATGTAGACTGATAGGGTGAGCGTGAGTGTGAGAGCAAGTGTGTGTGTGTGTGACAGAGAGGGAGAGAGATTATATTTCTCCACGTGCTTTCACTCATGGATACTGGAGTTACTGTTAGCTCTGAAAAGACGGATTTTTCCCTTATTCAGGGATCTCAGCTACCTTTTCAATAAGATAGAGGCGAACTGAGCTCATCCCACTCCCAGGGTGAGAAGGGGTGGCCGGCTGAGGCCCTCGCTTACCCCGCCCCGAGCAAGGCAGCGCGGAGCTCCCCTGGCACCTCCGGGCGCTCTCCTCGGCCGACAGCGCGCAGGAACGCGGGTGCTCACACTTCTTCCCGGACCAGCCTGCTCTGCAGTCACACCTTCCACAGTTACACTGCCCGTGACCTTCACAATGAGAGTGAGAATATACACGTTATTATATGTACATATATGCAATATACACGTATATATACATGTATGTGAGAGAAAAACATACGGAGGTCAGAATCAGTGTTCATTTCAACAATGAATGTCACAAACGAGTCAAGATTTCAATTCACACAACATGAAACATTAAGGCAAAAGCCCATTTTTCCCAGTGTTTTTAAATGTCGGCTCTATAGGTCATTTTTTGAGGGGGGAGGTAATTAGGTTTATTTATTATTTTTTAGAGAAGATACCGGGGGTAGGACCTCGTACACGCTAAGCGCATGCTTTACTGCTGAGCTATACCTCCCCCCAGTACCTGGTCTATACTGATTGATCATGAAGGTTAAAGAAAAGCAACAACTCCAGATCGGATAAACAGGGTCACAGGGCCATACACTTGAGTCGATCAGAATGCAAGTGCATGTGACTGTATTGGTCTGCTGGGGCCCAAATGGAGGCCTTGATGGATTTGGCAATTAATTTAGGCAGAGGAGAGCCATGGGAAATGGAAAACAATTTGTTTTTGAAACAGGGTCTTCGCTTCTGGAGTCCCCCGCACTTCATTTTCATTACCTTTTTACCACACACTACTTGCTCAGCCTACAGACAGACCCTTAGCTTAAAACCAGTAACCTGTGTGGAGCTCACAATGATTGAAGACTAATTTCATACACACAAAGGAGGTCAGGGAAGAAATTAAATTTCTTTACATGTGGACGTAATCTTGTAAAGAACTGTGATTAGTTGTGATGTGCTACAGCAAAAAAATAGACCACGCGATCAATTAATTACATGGGTTCAAATCCTGACCCTGATCCCTACAGAGTAGGGCTAGTCAAATGACAACCTCTTTGAGGTTTAGTTTCTTCATTTTAAAACAGGATAAGATATATTATCCATCCATATTTACCAGAAAGTACATAATATGTCTTAAAATGCTGCATAAAAGTGAGCTACCACTATTTTCATTCATTTGAGCCCACATATGTAACTACATAAGAATAGAAATGAAATCAGGATAACTTAGCTGAGCTTTTACTAACTCTCAATAACCATCCAGATTCCCATCGTTAACAGATGCAAAATAAAGCAGATTTCTATAAATTCTGAAAACACGTATGAAGGATTTTAAAGGAAGTAGAATTCTATTTTCTGTAATAAATCAAATATAATATTAATGGATGAAAATCCATGCAATTCTGTCTTTGGGATCTGATGTTAATGTATATCACACAGTATGGAAATTGGCCTCCAGTGAAGACCAGCCTGTTCTGTCGGTATTCTGTGAGGTTCGTGGGCAGATGTCCACCTTTTGAGTTTAGTGAAGAATTGGATGATTCACATAACGTATCAGGCAGTGTTTCACCAGCTATAAACCTGGCTCTTTGTGGAACAAATCATAAAATCATAGGTCTAAGTAGAATGAGCCATTAGAGATCACTGAATCCAAATCTCTCATTTAACACCAAATTCAACTCAACAAGCATGTAGTGAGCAATCATTACACAACAGAGTCTACACAACAGATTGCTGTTAACATTAATGCTTTGCCTTACAGCTCATTATTTTAAAGGAAAAGTTGATTGCTAATAAATATGTATGACATGTGACTATGATCATTTGGACCTTCAAATATGAGAATTTTTATTATAATACTTTAACTTTCTAGCAATTCTGTCTCAGAGGTTTTGGGTTCCATGGCTTTTTGCCATTTATTCTGGCTGAAGAAATTCCTAACCATCTTCCCAATCCCCATGTAAATTACAGAAAACTTTGCAAACAGAGCTATATTGCAGATGCAAAGTTA
This sequence comes from Vicugna pacos, assembly GCF_048564905.1. Classification (NCBI taxonomy): domain Eukaryota; kingdom Metazoa; phylum Chordata; class Mammalia; order Artiodactyla; family Camelidae; genus Vicugna; species Vicugna pacos. The sequence goes on along the minus strand of NC_133000.1, from coordinate 65,748,068 downwards.
AGCAAGTTTTTGGAACAAAATCTTTAACGTTTAAAGTACAATCAATCCTGCTGTTTTATGGGAGCAGCGGCTTTGAAATTCTTGGGGATGAGAGGTTCAAGGGCAGTCAGATCTGCCACGAGGATGCCGGGCAAAGTACAGAACATGCTGCCATTTGTGGAAGACTAAGGTGACACTTCAACAATAAAACTGAAAAACAGAGTTAGATTGAAGGGGAAAAAGCTTTACTCTTGAAAGCTGAAAAGAGCTGTGAAAGTTAAAATAAAACATTGAGTAGGCGAGGAAGCCAGGAAATCCCTAACTCCCCCGGAGAATGCCACCTGCTCCTGCAGGTGCCTGGGATTCACAGGCAGTGAGGGTCCAGATCCCCAGGCACAGGGAATAAAGCAGGAGCCTGTGTGGAGGGAGACAGGATGGGAGGGAGAAGGTCCTCAAGTTTGATAGCTGGTCTGAGAGCAGTCGTTACTTCCTATCTGAGGTTCACTCGTATGTCAACAATAAAACAAAGACTGTGGCGGCATAAAACAAATCCTTGAAGATGATCAGAAGCTACCAATAGAGATTTTTAGAATTAAAACCTGGTTTAGCTTGTATCCGAAGAAGTCAGATTAATGGTGGGTGCTTTAACAAATTTTGAGGACCGTGCAGATGCTCTGGACCTACGGGAAATCTCTGAAAGTCTTTGACCTTCCTGCCCTTATAGTCACTGGCTGTTTTCTTGTTGTTCTATTTTCCTCACCCAGCCTTTCATCCCTCTGCTTCCTCCCTAATGTTATGCAGTATCATTTCTCTGTCCCTTTGCTATTTCTGTGCTCTTCCACAAACTCCAGGGGAAAACGGGGCCTAGAAGGTCTTTGCCTCTATTTCCTGGGCATTTAATGCCGTATCACGAACGGTCTCAAGGACTTCTATAAATTTGTGCATCACCTCCACACACTGCCAACTCCAGGGAAAAGTGGGAAGAAGATATAAAACATGTCCTCCTCCCTGCCACGTGCGTGGGGATCTCTAAGCTTCTGTGCCTCTGCCTCAGCCTTGTACCCCAGGTCTTGCCTCGTCTCAACAGAAGGCCCTCTCAGTCACCCAGCTGCAGTCGATTGTGTAGACACTGGAATAAACTGATGGGATCGTCTCATTGCTGTGATTAGCTTGGGATGAAAGGCTTTGCCTCGCAATGGAAAAGTATTAAAGTGGGAGAACGTTGTCTAGTTGAGGATGGCCCCTGCTCCTCCTCAAATCATCCACAGATGTGTCTGCCACACTTTGCCATCCAACCTCAGTTGAACAAGTTCAAGTCAAGAAAAGAAGGGTTATGAAAGTATGAATGACTTAAGTAAACCATTCATAACAAAAGAAATTCCTGAGAGTCGGTGAAGACACGGCAACCAGTTTAAATGATGAAATAGTGGTATATGGAACGGGATTTTTTCCCGAAAGTTTCATTGTTTTGGGACAGTGGAACACCTAAATCAAATACCCCAATGAAGATCACAGAGGAAGCAAATGTAAAATAGAGAAAGGTTTAAATAACTCTAGTCTAACATGATGAAAAATAGCGTCGACAGTGGCATTGCCTGACCTAAGCTTTGATCCCGAGCTTAATCTGACAAATTAACACATGAACGTAACTTTTGCTTTCACAGTCATAAAAATTAGATTATACATCTTCCAATAACTCCAAGCCCCATGCTGTCAAAAATATGCTATGGATCTCACTTTAAATGAAACCGTACCTTTTTCTATAAAATCCTTTATGATATTTCATTGGTAGAGTTAGGAGATCAGTTAGAAACACAAGGTATTGACATCAGATTCTGTCTCAGAATAGACAGCAAATCAAAAAATGAAACTGCAATCTCTCTTCTGGGGGTACTAGCTTCTCAATTCCAGCATAAAAGTTATGCCAAAGAGAGAGAAAGGGAATCATTTTACAGGGATAAAATGAAGATGAAAATGCTTGGCTTTTGATTTATAAAGCAGAGCTTAGAAATGATAAGATCTACTTAGCATGAAAATCCTTTAGACTGCCACAGCATACTATGTCAGAGTCTTTTATAAACAAATAGTGAAAAAAGCATAAGTGAAGAAATTAGAAGATCTGAGTCTCTATCTAATCATGCCATAGGCTCACGTTTCTCACTTTATCTTTACAATGAGAGAACCAGAAGAAGCAAATTTCACCACACTGATCAGAAGGGTAATGCTTCATTCAGTGCTGGTTTGGAACTGGATATTTACAACGAGCTTCTTACAAAGTAATATGAAGACCATCAACAGAAAAGAAGTTCAGGGGGATAAATTAGACCTAACTAATTTTTTTAAAAGATTTCATTTGAGATATTAGTTTCCCTTTCAAGACAATGCAAACTGAATGTACGTAACCATTTCTTTCAGTTTCCTTTCTTAATGCTTTGGTAATCCACTATGACAAATTCCCCGACATTATATGGTTCTATAGAATGATTCCATTTTCCAAACTAAGGGAACTCTAAGCCAGGACTAATCTTACATTTTCATCATTTCGACAGGCAAGAACAAGCTGAAAGAGTTCAAAGTCACACTGCAGCATTATTTTTCCAATTAAGGGATTTGGGGAAATAGACCAGAGTGGTAAGCAGCCATCAGGAATAACAGAGTTATTTCAGAATCAGAAAGTAGATTCAGTGGAGCAGCTCATAAAACTGAAGTAACAGAGCAGCTGGTACACTTCAGGATGGCCTGTCATGTCCTTGTCATTTTTGTCACACTCAAATTTTGTCAACAGTATCATCTTTGACCATGTGTGTATGTATCTTTGGGGGTGTACAAGTCATGTTTGTGTATGGATGAGCTCCTGCACACACAAGTCAACACTCCTAAATGTTGTTCATTTGGAATGTTGACAGGAATGAAAGAAGAAATAAATACAGCTGATTTATTTGGGAGCAGGGATCATGTTTTAAACTTTGTATCCCATGCCCTGTACCCATGATGCAGTAGGCATAAAATATTTATATTTAAGTACATTATTGAATAGATGAATGGACAGCATGGGAATGAAGCAATGAAATGAGAAGGTCAATAAACAAGCCAACTACAATCCAACTACAGTCCAATGGGAGATTTCCCTTGGATCTAAATAAGATCAACACTCAGCATGACAAGAGTGGGAGCTAAAAATAAAGCTGCATTTCATCTGAGCCTCATTACACAGCAGCCTGGCATAAGTCACCAGAGAATATCTACGTAGTTGGGGACTTTCGTCTCCTATCACTAAGGCATTAACATACTCAGTAATCACCTGCATGGCTCCCTTCCCGTGGTGCACCTTACACTGGCAACTAGGAAAATTGTGAAAACTAATAATTCACTAAGTATAATGTACAGAATTCTACAGGTTTAGTAACAGTGAAGACGTCCTCCAGAGATGGATGCCTGCCAAAGATCATAATGATGTTCAGTGAAGCTGAGTTTTATAAGAATTCAGAGCATCCAAAGGACAGTTCCTCCTTACCAAAATAAGGTAAAATTGAAGAACTTTATTTGCATCACTTGGAGATTGAATTATATGAGTAGTTAGGCGGTCTGTGTTTTCACATGACACTTAGGCGCAGTGTGAATGCTGTCAAGTTACTTAATTTCTTTGAACCTGGATGCCCATCTCACCCCTCTTGACCTGAAAGCCAGGTACCCTTAGAGCAGAACTGGCCATGCGTAGTGATCCAAAAGCATCCTGTGATGACACATGAGCCTCACATCACCACCTCTGGGAAGAGCCTCCCACCCTAATTAAAATGCCAGACAAGCCGATGCCCCAACATTCTCAACCCCCCTCCCTGCCGGCTTCAGTCTACAGCACGATGGCCGTGAAAATACGTAGCACTTACGGAGTACACATTTTGTTTGTTGGTTCATTGGTTGCCTCTCCACCCCCACCAGGATATAAACTCCATGAGGACAGGGATTTTAGCTGTTGTGTTACTGCTAGGTCCCCGGTGTAAGCCAACATACGACGGAATATGCCAGGCTCCCATAAAAGCCTACACTCTCCCACAGTATTGAAATTTTATGTCTATCTGGCAGTTTTCTTGGCTAAACAGTAAATTTCTTGAGGGCAGAGCCTAAGCCATTTTATATTTTATGCTCTAATATTAAAAACATTGCCTCTAGCATAATTAGCTCTCAATAAATGCTATCTTACACTGAAGTTTAAACAAAGATTCATTCAGTAAAGAAAGAACCGTTAAATTTCTTCAGATCCAGAGACCTTGTTAGCATTCCAATTCTCTCTCTTAGTGGTGGAGTCTTCAGCAGGTTATGAAATTTCCCTGAAACTCAGTTTCCCCAAATGTGAAATGAGAATAAACATGTTCCTTACCTCGGAGACTTTCACGAGGCACAAACACATGTCTGGGAAAGGCTGAGCACAGTGGCCAGCACATGGAAATCGCGCGGCAGTTGTGAGCTGTTTTATTCCCATGGTGTTGGTAATGGGGATAATAAAAACACTCGCACAGAATGAACAGCAGCAAAACCTGCACAGGGTATCCCCTCCAGAGAACAGCGCTCACAAAATGTTTAGGAAATTCTCTGGAGCACAGGGGATAATAAGAAGAGAGGAACTCTTCTGCGATGGGAAGTTTTCGCAGCAGGCTCCCCGCAGCCGGGCCAGAGACGTCTTCGCAGTTGCATAACCATAAGTAAATAGGGCAGCTCTTTGCTGGCAAGCTTTCCGGAGACCAGCGGAGTTTCTTATCTGCTTATACCAACCAAGCAGTCAAGTGTAAAGACATGAACACGCCCATGCCTCTGCCTTCTGGATTGTCCAGTACAACCAGACTGAACATCTATTACTGTAATTTTACTAAATGACACTTTCTTGGATAAATCTGAGTGTTTTTTTTCTTTGCACTATTAGAAATTCTGGAAGGATATAGGATGTATTTTCCCCCTTTCCTTTAAATTACAAGCTCCCTAATGTCAAGAATCATGTTTGTCTCCCTCACTGCTGGAACTGTGGCCCAGATGCAGTCCAGACCCTGACCGATAGTATCTACTCCATAAAGAATTATGGAATAGCATTTTTGAATCTATTAACTGATATTCAATTATAAACTGAACTGCAGAACAATTTTAGTATATAAATTATATCAAAGAATCAATGCAGTAAAATATCCATGTGAAAGGGTATACTGTCCTAAGTTCTGTAATATATTAATATGGCTGTCATAATGGAACCTCTCCTGTTCACTGTCAGGTCTGCTAGCTTTGGATTCTCATGGCTGAGTGTTAGACACCTGAAGGTAATGGTTCTCCTTGGTGAGGAAATAGGCTACTTTTAAAAGCGTGGGGGCATTTTCATCTCGAGTCTTTGCTCAATGTGGGAAGTCTCCAAAAGTTTCTCAACTCACTATTAGGAGCCCTGTGAACATCAAATGCTTTGGAACACACATTCAGTTCTCTAACAGGTTCTCTGAGAATCAAGATGAATCTTGAAAACAGAGAAACAAATATTTTTAAATTTAAAAACAGGAATTAGGAGAGCACTTACCAGAACAGAAGTCGTCAGAGTATCTGTCATAGACAGCCCTGCAGTCCCTTTCGTCACACTCACAGGTGTCCCCGTGAATATCTCCCCAGTCTCCAGTCGGGTCAACATCGTGGCAGGAACATTCACCACACACACAAATCCCTAGATGGGAAAAATAATTTCACATGAGTCTAATGAAGAAAAATCATGAAGGGAAGGAGCATCTTAAATATTACTCTTTTTTCTGTTGCTTACTTTACATTTGGCAAATACACATAGTCAGGAAAAATGTCGTATTGAGGAAAACACCATCTAAAGTTGACACTAGAGATTCTTTAGTAAACACAAGTTATTATCTGTGTCTATACTTCCGTGTGATTGAAGGATGTGTCATTAGCACTGTGCTGGGTTCACCGAAAGATAATACCAAAGCAATTGGCATAAGATAAAATCTTTGCTCTCAAAAAGCTTACAATTTACTTGAACAACAACAACAAAATAGAAGCCAATGAAAGAAAAATCAGCAAACAAAGTATGAATACTAAGGTTTTGTAAACTAGGACATATTGTAAGAGTTCAGGAAAGGCGGACTCAAGGTGGGCTGAAGTAATTAAGGTAGATGGTCTGGATCAGCAGAGAGAAGGGGAAATGTTCTAGGAGGTGTGGAGGTGGGACAACTCTAGAAAAGTCAAGAAAGTAAGAACAGGCAAAGGAGAGTGAGGATGGATGTGGATCCTGAGTAGTCCTGACTCATCGGAGCAGAAGGTGCATGGTCGGGAAGACTGAGAAGTCAGGTTTGCTGGAGCAGATGAGCTCAAGTTATAGAGGATGTTGGTGATTAGGCAGAGAGATATAATTTTGATTGGGTGGGGATTTGCATAGGAGAATTGCTCAGTTGCAAATCATATTAACTTTGTGCGAATTACCAGCAATCATCTTTAGGGCAACCAGCTGATAATTTGTGGGGAAAAAACAAAGTTAAATCCCTTTCTTACCTCTGTATCAAAATAAATTCAGCCAGATTAAAGATTTAAGGAGATAAAAATAAAACAATAAAATATAAAATAAATTTATTTTATTCAAAATCCTCAATGAAAATTATTTAAAGAAAAAAAAAGAAAAGACTTAACCATACAAAAATCTAAAATTGTGGTTGGGGGCAAGACATCAACTAAAAGATTTAAACAGCTGAAACAAGTAGTCACATGTATGTAAAAAGAGATATTTTCACAAACATATCAACAATCCTTATGAATTAATATCCAAAGGGCAAATACACCTACAACAGAATAGACAAAGGAAAGAACACCAATCGGAAATTTTGTAGAGAGAAGTACTGTTGAGTGGAAAACATGAAAATATTTACCACTCAACCTACCATTGTTAAAGGTGATAATAAACAATAGTGAGTTAGAATTTAACAATCATGAGTTAGAATTATTTTGGATGTCAGATTGACAGAAATAAAAAAAGACTGTTAGGATCAAGAGTGGGTGAGGATATGGAATACAAAATATACAACTTTCTGGGTGACAATTTCACAATATGTATTTTTTAAATGTGGGTTGTATATAATGTAACAGCTCACTTCGATTCACGTATCTAAAGGAAAGGAAACATACACAGAAGCACATGTACAGGAATATTAAATACAGTGTTACTCATGTTATTGAAAACCACTAGTGACCTGAATGTTCATTAATGGGAAATTTGTGCAATAATGCACAGCTTAGAAGTAATCATTAGGTTTTTGTTCTGTGAACATGGAAAGATAGCCAAAATAATGATTAAATGAAAAAAACCAAATTACAAATTAGTATGACTAGTATGATTCAATTTTTGTATTAAATGAGAAGAAAATACACATCGGGGGGGCAGACAGGTGATCATTTTTTAAAAATAAATAAATAAAAATAGACTGAAAAGAAGAGGGGAGGCAGGGGGTGAGACCTCGGAAAGGCGGCAAGTAGGCTGTGTTTCTGAAGGAGATCCGCCTCTCACAGCCCATGTAACCCTGGGGGCTGCAGAACCAAGCTTCGTCCCCAGCCCAGCTTCACTTTTTCCTCTCTCGTGTAAACACCTGAATGCTTATTTCCCACAGGAACAGCTCCCGCTGCACAGCCTGACAGCACCATGGTGACCACTGGCCCTATTAAATAAAAAGGACTTAGCAGAAACATGTCCTTATCTACCAAAGGAAAATAAAAGTGAATTAGTGTGATGTAGAGTCAGATCTATTCTGCATAATTTAAAGAGAGGACTTCTCTTTATAATTTTTCCCCCAAGTTCAGGCCTTTTGCTTTGTTTTCTATATGTACAGAAAATCTGGCACATTTTAGTCTTCCATGGCAATTTTTTAAAAAGATAAAATTGGTTGAGTGTTAAGGCTTTCCATGTAAGCAATATCTATTAAAATGTACCATTCATTTATAGCAATAAAAAATATTTTCCAGCTTTCTAGATTTTTATAATTTTATAAAAGGAAATATGGCCATTTATTGATACCATCAAGTAGTCAGAAAATTCCAGCATGGCCTTTTTATCTACCAGCACAGCTGACAAAGGAAAAAAGAACAAGTATTTTCAAAGATTTTTTGAAAAGTGTTTCAAACTATTTGATTTGGTGTCAACACTTAGCTGACTCACTTTAAAGTATATGTTAGCAATGCTAATATATTTTTTGAAATTTATGCCTAGGGTCTGTCTCAATTTCACATGGCTATATCGTGTCCAATATCATATTTTTATCATTGCCTGTAAAAGTTAAATGACTCCATAGCAACTCTGTATTGCAACCAAGCCTTCACTTTACCCATAATTAAGACAAGAGAGTCTTCTGAATTCTCTCTGGATAATCAGATGCTCATGCTGTCAACGGTTCTGTTAGTCGAGACATTTAACAGAAGTATCTACAAGAATTGCCTTTTTGCTGCACTATGCCATTTCTGGATGGCTGCCAGAGAAATCACAGTCCCTGTGTTAACTATTGGTTCAGCGAAGCTGAAAGTATGACAGCAACTTTCTTATCCTTCTGCCCAATTAAAAAAAAATAAAATAAGAAAGAGAAGCTTGTTGGTATCGTAAATGTTGACTTACATCCAAGTCAAACACTGTGAAAGAGGACTTCCTCCCACACGGAAGGGAACACAGAGAAAAGGCAGGTTAACAAGAGCTTTGCTTCTCCCCAGTTAGGTAGTAACGAGGATGAAGGACACACCTCTGTTGCTGCAGACTTTGCCATCTGGAGATGTGCATCTTCGCTTGCTCTCCCAGGGGGTGATGTCGCACTGGAATTCGCATTTATCTCCATGCCAACCAGCCTGGCAGTAACAGTTTCCACAGTAACACTTTCCGTGGCCTTTACCCAAGATGAATTTTATACCATGAGGGGAAAAAAAAAAAAGGAACTTTCCAAAGCAGAATTAACTTTCTATCTCTTTGTGATCATTTTTGCCCTTTGAAAACATTTACCTGGTCCACGGTCCTTGCTTAACATCATCAAATTATACAGTTTGTCCCCAGAACATCACAGGTGTGCCTATACCTACATAATTACATAATTAATTATGTAAAGCCACATAAAGCCAGCCAAGGTATCCTCTAACTTGCACTAGCCAGGGAGCTGATAAAAATGACAGAATTTTAAAGAAATGGCATGAAAGACTGTGAGTCTATTATGTTCCAATCTCAAACATGAGCATCAAACTCAAATGTACAGGAGCATTTACTCTAAGGGCATTTCTTGAAGTATTTCACTTGAAATCAACCATTGAGACGCCAATGGTGTCTATTTTCTTGGATGCATGTTATTAATGACTGAACCATTTCTTAAACCAGAGGAAATATTTACCTTTTCAGTCAACTGGATCCCCACAAGTTGTTGTGTTTCACAAAGTGGAAGAGATTCTCAGCTAAATCAATATTTAGTAGTCATTTAAACTAATAAAATACCAGATTGAGGATTACGCTGGGAGAAAGCAAGATGACTGTGTACTAAAAAGCTTTTCCTAAGAGTCAGTGTTTTGTTTTGTTTTTTAAGACTAAATTAATTTCTTAGACTAGAATTTCCTCTATAATCTCAGAAATCTTCAGAAACTTACCTACTCTGTCATGGCAAGAAATTTATTTAAGATGCTACCTATGTACGTCTTACCATGATATTAACAAATGATCATAAATCTACATTCCCCACATTCAAATTCTTTGTATATTTATAAAATTTAGTATGGAACTAGGGTTTTACTAAAATATCATTTTGCTGGAGGTGAATAAAAATTATTACGCTAAATCGAGGAAAGCTATACCCATACACTGATGTGGAAAATTAAGCAGATATCTTCATAACTCAGATGAAATTACTCTAGTAAGACACATCTGGATAACGGAGATAAAAATATAACCTCAGGACATAAACACTCCAGACAGTGAACATTGTTCTCTGCTTTGTGGCAACTGATGGAGTAAGAAAATCTCCTTTTGAATTGCTTCACTGTTGGGCTGTAGAAGCACCTCTCAACAGACTGGTTTCATGTGCATGATACACGGAAAAGTCTAGAATTCCGGTCAATGTCACCCCCAGAGGATGTTTACTGGAGTAGGTGTCTGTGGTCTGAGACTTTGCACCATGAAATTGCTTTAGCCTCAAACAAATGGAAATAATAAGTGGAAACGTTGAGAGTTAAACATTTCTTTCAGTTAAATGTTGATATTTACACATGCAAATAGACTTTGCTTTGGTGGTGTGCACTAGAACACACTGGCTCCACGCGTGTTCCCTTCCTCTTTTTTGATCTGTGATCACTAGAAATAAAATGTCAGGAGGACAAATGAATAATATTTGTGGGTGGATTTATCTGATTGTTCTAATTGTTTTGGAACAAGCCCCTTAGCGGAGCTGTCTACACAGCGTCTAGCTTAGGTCACTGGCTTGAAAAATGAAGGTTTTTGTGTTTGTTTTATCCTGGTTGGTTGGACAGCAAGGAAATCAGAGAGAAAGAACCAAGCAGCCCTAAAATAAGAGTATGTGGAAGACCATGGGAATTGAAGCCCGTAATCTGTGTTTGTAAACAAGAGGAGTTTGTTGTAGTTAGTGACACATTGTGGCCCTCTGGTTCCTCCTGGCCCCATTTGCTCCTGATCCTTCCAGGGAAAATACTCTCCTGAAATCACCCATCTGGCATGAAGAACAGGATCCCATGGATGGGATCTTTTCAGAGATAAATGAAAGGAGTAATTGCTTATGAATAGAGAGGCAAGGCCAGAGGCAACCAGGCTAAAATGTTTAATAGCAGCCGAGAAGAATTTATCTAAACTGAAGGGGTTCTCACTGCTCTTGACCTCCCTCTGCTGTGGCAATGGAGAGATTGAAAGAAAAGAGGCAAAATACAAGCATCTAAGGTGAGCAGGGAAGATGGAGTCCAACCAGGACCACTTTCGAACCATGAAGCTGGCCTGGCGCCACAGGGACCCAGCTCTCTGTAAGGAACAATCTGATTTCGCATTTCAGAAATTCGAGTCAGCTCTGAACACCCTAGTCTAGGTTTCCTTGTAAGATGTGTTTTCCAAGTAAACATAGGTACCACTTAAAAGAGTAAACTTTGTGCAGAAATTGAAATTTATGAGATAAAAGTCAATGAAACAGATGAAAACATCAAGTACTTTCATTAATTTCTGCCAAGTTAATAGTCTTACCTCCACATATTTCTTCCGTTTCATCGTCTATGCATTCTCTATCATCACACTCACAAAATTTACCATAAACGAGTCCATTTCCATCTGAATTGTCACACTTACACCTGCCACAGTGACATGTACCTAAAGCATTTAAACAAAGCAAAAGTTACTTGTTAAATGTATATAAATTACAATGAATGAATTTCTAACCTATCTCTTTCATGGATACAGACAATTCACATTGATTTAATATTCAAATTAGGTATTACTATGGGTATGATGAGGCAGATAATGACACTCTTTCTTGAGATGATGATCGGCCAGCAGTTAATATTTTACAGCATAGGGCTATTATGACTGACCTCTCATAGTTTCATGAATGCAAATCTGACCTCCCCAAGAGCAGAGCTGCTTTCTACATGCCCATCCAACCAACGCATGAAGGCATATCTTCTGATTACACCTGGGTCTGAAGTGAACTAAAGCAGAAAATTCTAAGCTTTGTGAAAGAAGTAACCTTGCTTATCTTCCTCACCAGTATTTATTCAATGCTTTGCACAATATTTGAGCATATTATTTATATAATAAATATTTGTGGAAGTCATTATCAGATGCATAAATGAAAAACTTAGATGCTCCTAATAATTTTATATCCACAGTGTTAAACTGATACACACGTCCTTGTGACAGTGGGACCACAGTGGGTTCTCTTAGGCATAGAGTCTTAGGAACTCACCAAAACCTCGGGGCAGATCAGAGTGACACAGAAGCACACCAGAGTCATCTGGTCTGCCACACACCACATAACTCAGACAAATTTGAGGATTTGACTACAACCCCTGAGAGTCATTTCAGTGACATTAAAACAGCATTCAAAGGATATTGAGAAGTAGAATGTCCATTTGAGGAACTTCCTTTTTAATACTTATTTTTAAAATTTTAGTTGATCATCACAGCTGTCACCACATATTAATTGAGACTCTGCCATCCACCAGATATCATCCTAGACTCTGGAAATGCAACAGGAAATCAATTCAGGCATAATCCTCCTCTTACAGTTTTATATGAGAAAATTCCAGGGTGATAAAATAAGTGGAGATGTGGAAAGTGTAGCAGGAACACATAGTAAGGGGATTTAACCGAGACCCAGTGGCCAAAGATGGAGCCCCTGGGGAAGAGCTCTTAAGTTGAGACTGAAAGCCAAGCAAAAATAGGAGCTAAGAGAAGTGAGACAGCGAGGAGGCCCACTTCCAGCAGGAGAAAACAGCAAAGGCCCTGCAGTAAAAGGGAAATTAGAGCAGGAAAACAGACAGCTGGATACAGAAAATCATGAGGAAAGTGTCAGGAAAGGAATAAGGCACCTACAGAGGCAGTTTGCGGAAATCTCCTAGGTCATGTTAAAGATTCCCAACTTTAACCCAAGAATAATGAGAAACCATGGAAATATTTTCAGCAAGGGAACCATGTGATCAGGTGTTTCTGGTTTTCATATGGAGAATGAACTGAAATGAGGCACAAGAGGACAGGAGGGAATGTCAGCTCATTAGTCTGCTGGAAAGAAGATAGAGGCTGACAAGGGTGATGGCCATGAGTTTAGAAAAAAGCAAAGGGGATATTTTCAGGAGAAAGAAAAGGACCGGTGACTGATTACGAGGGGTAAAGAACGAGGTGGAACCAAAGATAATACTGATATTTGAAATGAGCCACTGGCTATTGGCAATTCTGTATGTGGATTCCAGGAAGTGCATGCATTTAGGATTAAGGTAGACTTGTAGCCAAATTCAGGTCTTAATCCCCACGGGATAAACATTTTTGAGGTCATGACATTTCTCTCCAACTCTCAAAGTCCTTACTTGCAAATAGTGTCTACTTCATAGAGTGGCTGTGAGGATCAAATGATAAATACATCACCCAGTCATCTTTTACCAACACTACCGTGTCTAGCGCATAGTAGGCTTTCAGAAAGTGTTGGGTTGCCTTCTCCCCTTAAGACATCGAGTATATTAGTCATATTCCCAAATATTTCCTCTGGATTCACTTTATATTTATGGAGCCCACCATTTCCTGTTTTCATACCCTCTGCACGATTCGGTTACCCAGGTCACTTGTGATTTGCTATCATCAGTAAGAGTTTTTTTCTCTCTCAGTCACGTATAGATAGTGATTCTGCAGAATTGGAGCTTGTTATTTTTCTTCCTTGAGAATACTTGTGTCAATTTTGCTTTTATTAAACTTCATTTTCTTGCTGGTTTTTTTTTCCTGAAAACTATTTCAATGTATAAAAATTCATTTAAAATCTAACGCTACAATTCGTGATATTGTCTCATCTCATTTTTTCTCTAATTATCACCCTTCTTGTTCATTTTCACATTTATTCATGGTGTCTTTCAACCATCCACGTATCTGTTCATTCAATTTCCTCGTTGCTTATTATTTTACTGGCAAAGTCCTAGGTGCTATAGGAGATAATAAGTTGAATAAAATTAAAACTAAGTCTAGACCAGGAAGAAAGAGCTAAATGATGCATAATTTATATATATATATATATATATATGTATATATATATATATATATATATGAAACCAGATGACGCAAAGGCACTTGCAACAGATTTGTGACAAATGCTATATAGAAAATTACAAACCTCAGTCTGGCTCTGAGAGGGAAGACATACACAGTGAAGGAGTAGGTTCTTGAGTTGGCACTTGATGTATAGATAGAATTTCAACAAGTAGAAATGGAGAGAAGACTTGTGATATTGAGGAAAAAGCCTGGGATAAGAAACAAGGATGGAGAATTCAAGAACAGTGAAGAGTCTGGCTTGAGATTGGAGAAAAGGGAAGGCTGGAGACCAGGCCCTAGAACACTGCTCGAGGATTTTAGACTTTGTCTGTGAGAAAACCAGGAGCCCATCATGGTGAGGGAGCGAGGGTCGCACAGTCAGGACTGTGCATGCAGCCGCTGTTTGCAGGAACAACCTCTGCCTCTGAATGCAACAACTTCTCTCTGATGTCCCCCACAGGCGAGCTCACTCCAGTCCACCCATCTGAACCGCTCCTGGGTGAGGCGCGAAGTTTACAACAGTTCAGAGACTTCCTGTCTTAATCATAGAGTAGAATTTGCAACAGAGGCTCCAAGACATGGCATATGGAACCCAGGCAAAAGTGCCAGACTTGGGTGTTCATGCTGTGTCATCCTGCAGCTCTTTCTTGGTTGCCAGTTAACTCAGTCTCGAGGATTGGTCTTCTACTTTAGATAGATTATTTTAGCTCTGACTTTTCATTCTGCTTAATATAGCTGTCTCTTTCTAGGATGACTCCCTGTCTTGAACACCAGCCTATACGCCTGAGGCAGTGGTGCTGGGGCCTCGGTTTGCTCTGCAGACTGTGCCTTGCCCTTCTGCACCCCTACAGAGTCAGCTTTTGAAACTCCTTCAGTCCCCAGCTCCATCTCCATTCTCCCTCTGCCCTTCAGTCTTATGTCCCCTCCATACACCTCTGCTTCCCCTTCTGCCCCAAGCTGCTTCCTACAAACCACACTGAGGTGTGAAAAATTGGTACAGAGGAGGTCTGAGGAGGAAAGATGGTACACAGAACTCAGAGACTGATGCAGTTTAGGGGCAGTGGTCCTGAACGAGGCTGGTAGAAGTAGGCATTAAAAGAAAGCCACGTGAGCACGAGATTCCCAGTGTAAACGTGAAAGGCTTAGAAACCGAGAGGAGAATAAGAGAGAAAGAAAAAAAAAAGACTAAAAGTAACACTGAGTGTGAATTTATCTCTTGTCCCCACAATCTCACTTCTAATGATTTATCCTGAAGATACACCTCCAAAAATATGAAAATACATGTGCACCAGTTCATTCTGTGCATTTTTTATAATCCCAAAATATTGGAAACTGCCTAAATGCCCAAGAATAGGAGACTGACAGAATACACTATGTCACCTGCCCAGAACTGAGTGTGAAGTATCTGAAAAAAAGAATGAGAAACATTTTCATGTACTAATATGAAGTGAATCCCAGGAGGTGTGGTTGAGCAGCAAAAACAGAGTTCCAAAGAGCACATACAGCATGGCTACTTTCTGCATAGGAAAAAAGAAAAACGACATACGTAGCAATAGCTCACACCCTTGGATCTATGTAAGAATTTCCCAGAGAACTTGAAAAGCCCACTACATCCATATGATACCCCCAAGCAACTGAATCAGAGCCTCTGGGGCAGGAGGATTGTCAAGTTCAACCAGGACTGATAAAAAACTGACTTTGAGGCTCCATGGGCCCAACTGTTAAAAGAATATTTAATTACAGTAACACTGGCTAAACACCATTGAAACCAAAACCATAGTTGTTTTCATTTTACATGATTTTGGTAGTTAATTTTAATAGCTCCTCTGTAAATTTCTAAGAAATCTTTTTAAATGACTTCTATGAGATAACAAAATGATTTAGTCAAAAATCTTGCAGTCAGTATATTCTTCAATGGATCTCACATCCAGGGCATTGAAACCTTCGTCAAATTTGAAAAGTTTGGTTCTATTTGATGCTAAGGTATCAACTCAAAGCACGCTTGATCTGTAACAGAAAATAATTAAGTTGGTTTGTATCAATCCCTTTTAAAATAGTTATGCCAGCATTCAAAATCATGACTCACAATTTATATCAAATGTTGTTAGCGGATTGTTTCCAGTGAACACCCTGCTTGAAGAAGGAGGCACTTGGAACAGCTGGAGAGTATCAAACTTGCCAGTCTCGGCAAGAAGACAATTTTTTCCCTGTTGATTTATCTGAATTTCATTTCTAAAAAATACACTCAAAAGTAGTCTCGCTCCGAGGCTCAACATCTCTCGATGCCTCCGTATTTCCACTAAGAACTCACATTTGATTGTTTCATTTAAAAACTCTGTAGGCTAGAACTCTTACCTGCATTAGAGCAGATGACATCTTGAGAATTCTTGCACATCTGGTTACTTTTTTTCCTGGTTAGGTCACAGTGAGTTGGGTACTGACAAGCATCCCCGGACCATCCTTCATCACATTTGCACTTGCCACAGTCACACTTCCCATGGCCTGAGAATTTAACAACATCTGGTTACTTTGTTTTCCAAAGGAACCCATGATGGTAATCAAGAGTCTTAGGAGGGATGTTGGTTCAGGACTGAGCAATAATAAATTCAAACACAAGTATATGACTGTGGCTGAGGGGTTATTCTATTTATAAACAGGATAATGACATATGTGAATTTTATTTCAACAACCAACTTTGATAAGTCATTCTAAAAATATTAAATTAACTCATAGAGACATTAGGATAGATAGATAAAACAGAAGTCTAGTAAACCACATAATCAAAAAACAGCATGAAAAAACATCCACCAAGCACCTACACATTCAAAACACAAAAGCCTAATAAAAATAATTTCCATTTAACTGTATTTTACAACACATAAAACCACCAACTCTGAGTAAGGAATCTTACAGGAAATCCCACTAAACATTGCCCTTATACTTATCTGAATTTGATATGTAATAACATTTTATAGATATATTAGATACCACCTTGGAATAAGATTGAGATGAAAAGTAAATATATATTCTGTTTCTTGATGGGGAAATCTGGTTCAAGAATCAATAAGAGTCATATTCATCTACCGCCACAGAAATTTCTCAATCTTTCATGCTCTGAAATCAACATTTTGCTGTTCTGATTGCTGTGGTCATTAACTGTATTAAGCCCTGCTGGAAGAAGCCTTCTAACATTTTCATTGACTACGTATTAGACAGAAGTGCAAAACAGATACAATCCTCAGTCTCTGTCCTCAAGGAACTTAGGAACTGCAAAGCCAAGGCTAATATGCAAAGAGGATTGTGCTGTCTTCAGCCAGAAATGTTTGTTTGATCTTGTATTAAGTTGAGGGATATAGTCAATGACCGATAGAAATAAGAGGGGACAGATTTTCTGGACTTCTTTGACCTTTAACTGGGACTTGAAAAATGAGCAGAGTTTGAATGGGTTGCAGGGAGAATAATCTTATGTTATTCAAGATAACAGTACTACGTCTTAATGCCTGAAATTCATAGATCACAGTGGAGTGGAATCACTGATCTGGGGCCAACGGTCATTCCATGTGACAGCCAAATTCACATGATGAAGTCCAGATGGTCGGTCAGAACGGATGCCATTTGGGCAGATTCGGCAGTGTCCGAATCTGTGATTGGCTGTGACTTTAAAACTCCTCTGCATGTGGCCTGGTCCATGAAGTGCTTCTATTCCTGTTATATTTTTCAAATTAATTATTCCATTTTACAAACAAAACCTCGTGTGCACCCTAATTGCAATTCATTTTATCAAGTGCACATTACTCTGTTAAACTGATTGCATCATTTTGTATTCCTGTCTGGTCCTGCGTGATACTGTCAATCTCAGCCAACTGGGTATCACTTACAAGCATAAGTGAGCTCTCCTGCCAACCACCCAGTCTATTTATAAAAGTATTAAGCCACATTCTTGAAGTGGCTAAGCTTCTTTTGGTGAATTAAGTATCTCGGTAACTGTAACGACACTTTAATAATATTAGTGTATTAGGTTAAGCCACATGAAATAGCCATTTTTATAAGTTAAGTATCAGCTATTTCTTATGGTTCTTCCCAATAAAAAATTGACTGTAAAGAAAACAAAAATGATTTAGAAGAAAAGGAAATATCTAGAATAAAAGAATATTCAATGCTTCTTTCATATTGGATAGAATCTCTTAGACTCCAAATTAAGGTATATATAACACAGATGAGTAGTGGTTGGTGGGTTAAAGTTTACAGATTTTTTAAAGGGAGGAAAATTTGGAAAAATAAAGGAAAAATAAGGAAAATGGACAATTGATAGGGAAAGAACCATTCATCCCACACTGACCCAAGGAAGCACCAGTAGAAGCAAAATTTTAGGTGTTTACACCCCAAAGTTAGTCCACGGAGATCCACTTTCAGAAACTTCTTCCATAAAAGGTTCTACGAGAAAATTAACAAGGGAAGGAGAGCCCACATTCTTCGCGTAGTGTGTCACGATACGTATCTACATGCGGAAGCCCATCAGATAGATGTCCTTTCATGAGAAAACTATGACTTCATTTAGCTCAGAATATACAAATATTTTTTATTTCCCTCATAACCAATATTAATATTTAGGCACACACTGTGTCCAGCTGATGTGTTTTCAGCTTTTCCTTTGTCTGAAAAGAATACCATGCCTCTCCCTTCAGCTCTCTTGCTTTACCAGATGCCAGTGGGTTGTGGGAAGGCTCCCTTATACAGAACTTCCAAAATACGCCCAGAAGTAGACTTAATTAAAGACTTTTAATAGAATCTACTTTTAAAAACAAATCTTTTTTTGGAAAGAATTCTTTCATTTCTCCTTAAACAAGTCTGTGCACTGGCTAAATCAAAGCCTTTTTATGATCACCTCATGATCTTCAAATGTTATAATCAAGCAATTCTTTGGTTCTTTTCTCCTCCTCCAACTATAAGAAGCAGATGGTAGCTTTTTTTTTTTATTTCCTTCTCACTTAGTTCGGAAATTAACAAACATGTATATGTTCAATAAACTTTAATGTAAATCCTCTAATTGCAAGGACTTTTCCATTAATTCAGTAACACCCTAGGGTACCTCTGCTCTAAGCTGTTATAAAGTGGGCAGTCAATAAAAGTTGTTGACAGTTTGGTTGACTTGATTGGAAAAAAAATGAAATTACTCTCTTGCAAGCAGGTGAAAGGACTTTTTAAGTCATGACATTTTCTACAATACAAAGAAAAGTATATATCAGGTGTTGGCATGGAGACTAAACTGAGCTCATTACTATCCATTTTTAAAACTTCTTAGTAACTCATGAAGTAGTTTATAAAATTTTAAAAAGTAACTCATGGACAAGGCAAAGTATTTTTTAAATGGATTATCACTTGATTCCCTTTTAAAACATTAAAATTCTAGATCAGTAGACAGAAAAATTGAACTGGAAATAAGGCTATAGGGCAAGCAAGGTATTTTAGGATATAATACTCTGTTACACTGTTCTGACATCCCTACCTCATTTCTGGAGGAAGAAAAACTGGACACAGCTCATTGACAAGTAGCTCTTATAGAAATGTGTATTGGTAAGAGGAGGGGCAAACTTCACTGAGATGTGCATTGAGATGATCAAAAAGAAAGGGAAGGTTACTATAATAGCCACTCACTTGTTCCGAAATCGCTGAAAGGCAAGATATTCGGAGAATAGGAAAACAGCACGACAACAGTGGTAGCCATTGCTCCAAAGAGAAGGAATATCTTCCTGTGAAAATAGGAACAGTCCAAAATGTGCTGACCCCTGTCCAGGATGGCTTCCTGGTTCTCTTTTTATTGAAATATAGTTGGTTTACAATGTTATGCTAGTTCCTGGTGTACAGCATAGCAATTCAGTTATACATACATATTCTTTTTCATTATATATTATTACAAGCTACTGAATATAGTTCCCTGTGTTATTCAGTAGGGCCTTACTGTTTATTTATTTTACATACAATAGTTTGTAGCTGCTAATCCCAAACTCCTAATTCATCCCTCCCCCCCGCCTTTCCCTTTGGGTAACCATAAGTTTGTTTTCTATGTCTGTGAGTCTCTTTCTGTTTTGTAAATAAGTTCATTTGTTGTCATTTATTTTGGATTCCACATATAAGTCATATTATATGATATTTGTCTTTCTCTGTCTGACTTGCTTCACTTAGGGTGATGATCTCTAGGTCTGTCCCTCCCCATTCTTGACTCGCAAGTTATGTCATTCCCCATTCTGAAAGTTTATACTTATCATAATTCACAATAGATAAGTTTCACCTATCATTCAATTGAAAAAATATCCCATTTTTAACCATTTTAGATAATTTATCTTGTCTTTCTTTTTACATTGGTACGCAGACATTTACTCTGGAAAATAGCTTTACCAAACTACACCATAATGCATAAGATAACAAATATATATTAAACTTCTGAGTTACAAATCACTTTAACTCATAATCTTATTTGATTCTCAAGATGGCATGAAAAAATAGAAAACAAATATTACCACCCTCACTTACAGAAGAGGAAATTCATGGTCCTTGAAGAATGGATTGTCTTTAAACGGGCCCTCCAAATTTTTAACCAAAATCTCAAGTTGCCCACTCAGCTTGGGTACCTACAAACTTGAACAAGAATAAAATCCCCTAACTTCCTGTCCTTTCTTCCTCTTAGGTAACCTTCATCCACACTGCCTCCTTCTTTCCAGCTCCAAAGGCTGTGTCAAGGTCCACTTGTTGTCAAAACACAGCCTCTGGACCCCACTTACTGAACTGAGACTCGAGGTCAGAGTTTTAGATGAAGTAGAAAAGGCAGCTTTATTTCTTTGCCAGGCAAAGGAAGTCACAGTGGGCTAATGCCTCTAAGACTGTAAGCCTGCTGAGGAGAGAAGGCAGGGGGTTTTATAACAAAGAGTTCAAAGGGCAGAGCTAATTTCCATAGAGATGGTACAGGGTAACAAATTGTTGCAAAGTTGTTCCTGTTTTTGTAGATGCAGTGGTCCCCTTCCTCTGCTGGGTATGAAATTCACCTCTGGTTTTGGGACTCTCTTTAAATTCTTGTACCTAAGACAAAGGATGTATAGGAAGGGGCCCCATGGAAAAGAGCTCTGGAGAAAAACTTGTGCAGTTTAAGGTCAAGTTGATAAATGCTTTTAGACTTTTAAGCAGGCTGAAGCCTGGGATCTCCTGCTGCAGGCTGGGACCTGCAGATGGAATAACAGGATACAAGGAAACCACAAGGGGTCAAGAGCAGGGCACTGAGCATGATCCCAGCACAGAGCAACACCAGAGGGTGGGGCAGACCACCCAAGCCTCCCTCCTCTCCAGCCCAACCCTGGTCAGCAAGAGCATGAGAAAAAAAACTTTAAACCATCACCAAGTTAAGCAGTTACAAACACTATTACAGATATCAGATGATCACCAATGATGACAATAGGGTCCTGCTCAGTTACACATTCCTTTCAAGGAGCCATGATTTCATTGCCATCTGGTACTTTGGGGGACCTACTTCCTCTCTCTCCTCTGTTTCAACCTCAGCTTCATCATTAGCACCTTCCTCTTATACTGCAAAACTGAACAAGTGTCTCCTGGGCTTTACAAAAGGTAATCAAAACTCCCGCTATTAAACACATGTCCCTACTTTTGTCTCTATGTCAAGTCAGCTCTCCCTTCTTTATTCAAATCTCCAAATAGGTAGTTTTCATTCCCGGTCTCACTTTTTATCTACAATCCAATTTTAATCCCATCATTCTATTGACATTTTTCTAACTAAGAAAAATTAATATGCTTTTTATTTCTGAATTCAACTGGCATTTAAATCCTTATCTTATTCTTTGCTTCTCAATCCTCTGGCATCTTCCTCTCTTTCTCCCACCCTCCTCTTTGTCCTTCTCTGCCTCCTTGCCCTTCTCCATCATGCCTAAACACAGAGCATCAGTGAAACCCATAATCCCCAGTGCATCTCAGACAATACAAGAAAAACAAAGAGGAATAAAACAGACTGGAGCATTTATTCTGAGGAGAGTTAATTAAACCTAAGATAATCTTTACATTCCTGAATCACACTAAGTTTTAAGCAGGCTTGAACTAAGCTATGGTTAATTGTTTTGTTTTGTTTTGTTTTTTCCCCTTGGCATTCAGTGAGCATTTGGAAACTAGAAGGAAAGCTCATGAGGACTATCAGAGAAAATTAAAAAAGGAATTAAAAACAATATTTCCTTTGCTTATCCAGATATCCAAGTTTTAAGTTAAATAAGGTAAAGATAAATCTTCCACATACACATGTATCAGCTTCCTTGAAATTATAAATATACCATCTATTTTGTTCTGACCTTTGATTTATTTTTTCCACCTAAAGTATATCTTGGAAAACCTTTGTCAAGAACTGGGGAGAGAAGCTGAGATTTGATTTTCCCTTATTTGAAACTAACAAATTATCCTGCTACATTTTCATGGACTCTGGCATGAAATATGAGTCTCTTGGGTCAGAGTCAAAGAACTTTATTACACACATCAATAGCAGTCGCTGAAACATCCATTTGAGTCAGTTATCTAAGCCCCTGTTCACACAGAACAACACAGTGAGGAGCAGGTGATTCTTGCACATGCAGTGGGTTGTGTTATGAGAGAGACACTTCCAGGGTAGAGAACCTGATTCTTTCATCATGGGGAGTAAGCATGCCTGAACATGCCCTGGAAGGGTACATTATTTTATTACACTAGACTATAAACAAACTTCCCTTTGCTCCAGAGGGGAACGCCAGATCTATCTTCCAAGGTTCTCTGTACAGACATCCATGAGGAGATATTCCAGAATGGAAGCAATCAGTGCCTGTCTTCATAAAAGGTAACGGAGAATTATCTCCCAACACCTATTCATATCAACATTTTAGCCCATAGAGATCTATTTCACCCTTTCTAAGATGTAAAATGTTCCACTGTAGATAGCCACAGCAATGTAGCCATCCTTTCCTAATGCGCACATAACTAGTTTTGATCGTTTACCACTACAAACAATGTTGTCATAAGTATTCTTCCTTAAACATGCATCTTTATGCAGAAGTGTAACCAGATCTGTGGGATTATAAGTGCAGTTTATGGAAGAAAGGGTATGCATATCATTAAAATTTTAATAGATAAAGACAGATTTGTTTCCAAAACTATACTAAATACACTCCCACCAGCAATGTGTAAGGATACACTTGCCAACACATAACATGGAACATTATCAAGTAACTTGTGTTGATCTGAGCATTAAAAATTACATTGGATATATTTGTTGGCATGTGTCAATGATGGATGACATTCAACATCTTTCTTTTGGTTTATAAATAATTTTTATTTTAAAAACAAAATCACTTTTGTCTCATTTTCTTAAAATTTTCTACTTATATATTTTGCCTAGTTTTCCATTGGGTTGTTGGGTATTTTCATGATTTTTATGAGCATTAGGTTTTACATGTTAATGAATTTAGTCTTTTGTCTGTCATTATTTTGCAAATATTTAATGACATATATAGTTTCTCATACTCCTAAATCATATGATCAAATTCTCTCATGGTTTTCTTCTTGAAAATTTCATTTTATGCATAAATTTGGAATTTTTTTGGTAAGGTAAGAAAAGTTCATATTTATCTTTCCATGCTGCTAGATAGGTTTTCCAACATTATTAATAAATCGTTGATTCCTTTCTCATTGATTTGAAACACCACTTTTATCAAATACTACATTCAACCCTATATAACCTTATATTGATATCTTTGTAAATTTTGTGTTAATGCCAAACTACTTTAAATGCTCAAGTGTAATAATGTGTCTTTAAAATGTTGGTAGTTCTTGGTCTCTCTTTTGTAGTCTTTGTTTTCAGTATTTATCTTTAGACTCAAGTTGATTTAATTCCAAAAATAAATCTTCTTACAACTTTGGGGAGGGAGGACTTAATTACATTAAGTATAAAGATTAATTTAGGGTATATTCACAGATATACATTAATGTATAATGTAAAACAGTCTATCAATTTTAATTAATTGACTATGACGTGTCTCTTATTACTTACAAGAATCATTTTTTTAGATGGATATTTTGTTTTGTTTTCCTTTAGATATTCAACATCTGCATAAAGTTAATGATCATTAAACTACTAGAAGTAACTACTTATTTCCTATGTTTAGTTATCTTGTCTTTTACTTATAAAACAGTGTTTAAAATGGTACCAAGAATGGATACATGTTCCCTATTCTTCACTTAATACACTAAACTTAATGCTACTTTTAAGAGGAACTGTGATATATATTATTTTCATATACAGAAAATACTAATCTATTTTATTTAATTAATTCATCTTTTAAAATCAGAATTGATTGTTAAATTTTATCAAATATCTGTTAAACCTCTCTAGAAATGATCACATGATTTTTTTTCTAGATTAGCCTATCAATATGGTAAACTATGTTAAAAGATACTAAGATTAAACCAACCTTGCCTTTCTTGTACAGACACCATTGAAAATGGCATAATATCTTTTAACATGCTGCTTTTTTTTTTAAGCATTTGGGGATAATGAGAATTTTAAAAATTTAAAATTGTAACTATGGTTAGTAGGCTTATTTAGTGTCTTGTTTTATCTCTTCTTGTGTTCATTTTAGAAAATGTTAGAAAATCATCCATTTCAACTAGACTTTAAAATTTATATTCATCAAGATTATTTTGTTTACACTATCAAATCCTTTTGTATGTTTCTAAGGAAGTGTTAATGGGAAATCTTATCTCCTTGAATAGCTTTATTACTAAATAAGAAAGAACACAAAGAAATTAAGCTTTATAATTAACAAATAAAATAACAAAGTCATAAAAAGACAATTTTTAGGGAAGAAGGATCCATTAAAGATGAAAGTGGATATTAATAAATTAGAAAACAGTCATACAAACTTGTGAGCCTAATAAATCTAATTGCTAATAAAAGGCAAAGCCATTAGCTACCATAATACAAAAAAAAATGAAGATGTTTACAAAATAAATTTTAAAAAGAAAAAGAAAAATTCTGAGAAAAATAAATAAGTCACTAAATAAGTACATAAAAGATACATAAATAAAGACAGGTTATATAACACACATACAAAATTCTGGTAATCATTATTTTGATTATTTTTAAAATCTTGGTAGGTCACAGTTTTGGTTTATTTTCCTGTTTTACAAGAGTTTCAAGAGAAATTTTTTACATCTATAATCAATAGACTTTTTTGTGTGTTTTATTTTATCTAATTTATTATTTTATTTTTAAAGTTATAGAGAACTACTGACCCTACAATATTATTTGAGAATATTTTTCTTTCAAATTCTTACACTATTTTTTCTTACTTCACTTGCTATCACCTTCAGTAAAACTGAAGTTGATTTTTGTTTCCTCATTTATATCTAGCCTGATTCTCCTGTAGAATTATTTTCTTATCTTTCAAGTCCAATAATTCTAACCACACCATACTTTACTTCTGGTTGATCTGCATTTTTTTCTAGAATATGTTGTCCCCTTTCTATAAAGTACACATATTTCAGTGAAGTAATCCTAAATTATATCTTCAAAAATTATTCTGTTCCTCATTTTTATTTTCTCTGCTATAGGCACACCAATTATGGTTATGTTGGATCTCCTTTTTTTATCCTTCTCCATATGCCATTTCCTAATTTTGGATATAACACTAGGTTATTTCTCATTTCATTGTTAATATTCTCAAGTCTGTGTTCCTCATTGCTGACTGGCCTGGGGAGCATCTATTCTTTTCTATATATTCATTTCTGTGATATTTATATATCTTCCCAGCCTCCCCCATATACTGTCAGATAATTTTACCTTCTTCGAGGCAGCAGAGCATAAAGCTTAAAGTCATGGACTTTGTAACTGTACTGCTGGTGTATGAATCAATCCCCACTATATAGCTTTGTTGTGTGAACTTCAGCAAGTTATTTTATTTATTTATATATGTATATATAATATACATAATAATTTCTGAGGTATCTATATATCTCAGAATTCTTACTTGTAAAATGGGAACAATAGTATTATTTGCATTATAGAGTTATTGTAAGGATTAAATCAGATGACAATTGTAAAGTGCTTAAGACAATGACTGTCACATAATAAGCATTATGTAAGTAATTATTAAAAATCCTTAAAAATTTTTTCTCTGTTTTCCTACAATTTCCTCCCTGAGTATTTGCGTCTTTTCTTTGAGATCATTGCCTGGAAGCAATATATCCATTATAAAGAATTCTTTCTTTATAATTTTATAACATGAAAAATTATTCATAATTTTTATCAATTTCATAGTAAGATGATTCAGGTATTGATTTATTATTTGAGTTTTGTTTATTACTCATGTTCTAGATTTCTTTTTTGTATTATTTTTTCCACAGGTGTCATGCTAACTTCTTAATTATTATTCATTACTGAATGAGAGGGAGTTTTCCTAGAATAATTATTTTTGAAAGGATAATGTGGAAAGGAATCAGAGTGAACTTCTCTATGAATATTACTTTGCACAAACATGCAAATATTTTATTGTCAATCTCTAAAGGTAAATTTGATGAATTAAATGGTATATGAATATGCAAGTTTAACAGATCTGGCCATAATGATTTCTAAAATGGCTGTAAATGACTTTTGTTTCGGCCAACAATTGTTAAGTCACTGCTTCTTCTTAACTTGCATTATTTATGCTTCCTCTTCTGCTTGAAATGCTCCCCAACCCTCAATTGGAAGAAAACCTTTTCCAGGCTCCCATTACACTATGTACATATCTATTACTTCACTAACCCATAATTATATCTTTACATGGCTCTTTACCCCACTAAACTGTTATCTTCTTTAGGGCCATGACTGTGTCATCTTAATTTTATATCCTTGGTTCCTATCCGATTTTCTGGCACATAGTATTTACCAAAAAAAAGGATTGATAAATATATAAATGATAAAGGCAGCATAAAATTACTGTCCAGGGACACATCACTGGGAAATAGTAAAAGTAGAATATAAATCCAGTTTTTCATTCCTACAAATCATATCTTTTCACTATAACTTTCCTCAGTTATATGAATATAAATTAAGGGACTCAAGTCTAGGTCAAAAACCTGTTTTACATCCTTGAAATTATAATTATCATTCAAATGACTTGCAAATGACTCAGTCATTTTAATACTGGCAAAATTATGGTGTATGGTTTGCATAGACATTAATAATAAGCTTTAATTCATATGAGATTTTAAAGCTTGGTTCAAATATAGTTTCTATCTAGGTAACTAAAGTTTGACACAGGATTAATAAACCCTCATAAATGTACTGCATAATTCTTTTTTTGATTAAGCTGCAACTAAACAACTATAGATAATTATAACTAAAACTCAATTGCTTACAATGCAAACAATCTTACAGAACACCTCTTTCCAAATGAAGATATAGACAATATTTACAGTCCATTCTAAGGTAAACTGACTGGGAATTGATTGTAGCAATTTAATAGTTTGTGATCCATATGACAACTTTAATCATCTAGGAAAGGAGAGGAACATTTCTGCTTTACGTGAAAAAAATGTGTATGTTTTTAAATTAATAGTTTTGTTTAGTTAGGATTACTGAATCAACCCAGAATCTAGGAAATTCAGTGAGATTATTATAAGGCTGTATGTTGAATGAAATAAATTGCCCAGTTGTTCAAATTTATCCTTTCATTTCAACTTAGCTTTTGCCAAAGCCACATCATGGGCCACAGCATCGTCAAATTGCTACATATTGTCAGACCTAACAGTTGAGCTCAAAGCCTTTCTCTGAAATGTTACATAGCTCTAAAGACTAAGTTGTACATGAAATTATCTTAATCTAATGTATTTCTATCGCTTAAGATATGTATTCTATTTTTAATTCTGCCTAAATTACTCGGCCAAAATTTGTTTTAGTTCTTGGTGTTCTTCTTGGAAAAAAAGAGATAGAAGAGCATGGAGAGTCAGTCTGACTGCCAAGAGGTGCTTTCTGGCAGTCAGCGCTGATATAACTTTTCCACAGTCAGGGCTGTACCAGTCAATTTGATTAAAATATTATGAATTTCACATATCTCCGGGGACTGATCATGGAATGAGACAGGACGTATCACTTGAACACTGTCACCTCTGTATGCCTACCATTCTACTGAAATGTGTGATCACAATCAGGGAGAGAAACATTGGATGCCAGAATGGGTTTAGGAAAGAATTTATTGAAAAAATGTAGATAATGCTCATCATAGAAAAATGTACCTATGATATATATATCTCCATATCTTCAATATGGAGATCAGCCAAGAAAAGCTATGTATTAAAAGTTTATTAAAGGCCATTGATTTCTTGAATATGCACAAATATCATTGTTCCAGGTATTTTCCAGGGAACAATTATTAATATGTGATTAACATAAGCTAATTTGACCAAGAGTCATCCTCTGTGATTAAGGCGATATTTGCTAGTGAGATGACCACTGGAAAAGAATAGACGGCTTGCGTCGATTTACTCAACAGCTTCCATAAGATAAGGTAAAAATGAGGGTAAGAAAGGAGGAAATTAACTTTCACTGAGTACTTACTATATGTCAGGCCCCATGCTAGGTACTCCGTGTTCATTAGGTTAGTTACCAAAACCTTATGAGCTTAGAATGAGAAAGCCAAGACACACAGGCTCAGAGAGACCAACTGGCTTGTCTCAAATCATAAAATCTGATTCAAACCCAATATCCCTGACCTTGTATTTTCTACCACACTTAGCTCCAACAGTTACTCTTTCCAACGTAACTTTCAGGAATGCACATGCCTTTGTGGTTATTTTAGAATAATGCTTGTTAAGAGATTGTGTTATATGATCTTATCTACATTGATTATGCTAGAGAAACTGGATCTTGTTTTATGTATTTTGTCTTCTGAAAACTAAATGCTTTTAGATGTTAAAAAAAATGCAATGTTATTTTAGTAGTAAGCCTGATTTGGGGGATAGGAAGGCAGTTAATACAGTTCTCAGAGGAAATAACTATAGCCTTGTCTCATAATTACTTGCCAGGAAAGGTCCTCTGAAATATAGGGCCACCAACCATCCCAAGGTACCCATATTTAAGAACAACAGAATAAACTGAGGACCAAATGCAAAATTTATGACTAAAAGCTAAATAACAGAAGTAACCATGAGAAGTATGCTTTAGAAACTTCTTCACAACAAAAATTAAGCCTACTGACAATGTTTGATGTACAGGTCCTCAGGGTCACATGAAAAATATTCAGCTAGAACTTTTAGTAGAATGATTATGAAGAAAGACTTTGAATTGGGAAATCTTGCGAGGAAAGTATTCTTGTAACTCCCTCCACCAAAGTTCTGGGGAATGAAATTGTCTTCAAGGAGCTAAAGGGCAGCCTGGGACATGTTGTGCTGTCGTTGTTTGTGAAAATAATGACAATCAGTGTCAACTTGTTCTCACTTCCGGACCAATCTTAGAGGAACCCTCAGCTTACCCTTAAGGAATGAGTCTGGAACTGAAGCTTAGATCAAGTTGGCACAGAAACACACTGAGGCAGCCTACATTTCCAGGAAGTCAAAGGAAGTTTAGAAAAATGTCTCCAGTCATGATTTTCATAGGGTTTCAAAGGTTCTAACTCGGCTAGTTTGATCAGGATGTCTTTTGAAATTTGACCAATAAAACTTTCAGTGATAAAATTCATAGAATTAAACTAGCAGTCAACCTTCAGATATATTCTTGGAATTCTAGAAGTTTGCTCTGTGATTATGGTATTCAGCATTGGCTTAAACTCAGCTGAATATTGATATTAACACCTAGCCATTAGGAATATGGTGCCTCAATTATGTATTGTTAATATTACTTAAACAGAGGGTTTTTTAAATTTTTCTATTCCAAATAATCATAGGTTAGTTTAATTATATGCCTTTAGATAACCGTGCAATAAAAACTGGACCTAATGTTAGGAGTTAGGACCTGACACTTCTAGGCTTCCACTGATAACTATAATCATCTTTATGATAGTGAAAGGCTATTATTTAGATTCATTATGTTGATCAATCTTTTTACTTTATTACAATAGTGTTATGGAAAACAGAGAATTTTGCAAGGTAACAGTTTAAAATTGTTTTGCATTTGTACATTCTCACTTTATAATTTCATGTTCAGAGAAGAATTTCATATGTTCAACCACTTTCCTTTCCTCTGTCTAATCTTAAGCGTCAGAAAGTGAAGAGAACTTTACCAGGAGATACACTATTAAGAAAATTTGCAATAGGGATGTTGTTTATAATGTATGGAGCTTACATTTTGATAGGAAGATAGATTCATATGCAATTAGCATCTAAATATACTGATACTGAATTCTAAAAATATACATTAACATATATTTGGAATCTGCTAAAATATATTTAAGCATCCATTAAGCAGAACAATTGTGAACTTGATTTTTAATTTGCGATGAATAAACACACCACTTGTCAGATAATGTACTGAATATTTATCCTCTGTATGTTCTTAAAATAGAAATTTGCTTCTTAGATAAGTAGAGAATTACTGCAAATGATTTCTTATGCTTACTTTTTTGTTTTTTTAATGCACTTAATGGTACCCATATCATTTAAAAAAATTAACATCTCTTCAAATAAACAGCTTACTTCTAGGGAATAATTTCGGGAGATTAGTTCTTTAAATAGAGGTGTACACTTTATTTTAAGATGTACACGCTTGTCTTGAATCTTTGAGAGCAAATTAAAAAGTATGGAACCTTCAAGAAAAGTCCAAATCCCTATGAAAGCAGACAAATTACTTAACAGATAAGGTAGATTCTAAACAAAACTATGAAGCAAGTGGGCGTGGCATCTTTTCCAGTACCTGACATCCTTCTAATTTTTGTGAAAACCTGCCCAGTTTGACTTCACGTGATATTGTAAACGGCTAATTTTTATCCCTTCAGAACATTGCTTTACAACAGCACAATAGCTAACCCAAAAGAAATAGGAGGATCTGAATAAACACTTAGCAACTGAATGAGTAAAGGAATATTAATGATTACAAAAATTTAATGATTATAAATGATTAAACTGAAACTTGAAGCTCCACGAAGGAATTCAGTCCTGTGGTGGTGAAGTAGCCCACTGCAGTCTTACCTTGTACCAACTCTTTGTGTTTCTTGTTTAGTGACTTTTAGTCACATTTTAATCACATGAAGTAATACTGAAGATCTGTGATTTGAACCAACTAGTAAAAGATTTTTAAAAATCAACAATTAAAGCTAAATTTATAGTTTAAATAGTGCAGTTGAATTTAATGAACTCAGCCATCATTTAAAGTTTATCCCATGTACTGTCAAAGGTTTTGACAATCAACAGCGTTTTCCTGTAATATATCCTTCTAGAGTGAGTGGGAACACCTCGAGCAGTTCCAATACTGACCGAAAAAAAAAAAAAAAGGCCCCAGGTACTTTCACACATGTGAAAATTTAACTTTAACTTTTCTTAGTCATTTTCTGACATTAGCATTATCAGTCATTCTACTTAACACAATACCATATTCTATTTTTGAACAGAAAAGTCTATATATCAATGTATTTCAGGTCAATGGAGAAAATACTTTCTAACAGACAAAACTGTTTAAAATGCATTGCGCACCCTTGTGACGAAAGGGTTCCTCCTCACCAGAAGTCTTCAAAAATTTTTAGACAACCTCCTTAAACAGAAACTGCACAAAACTCTAGTTATAAATAGCAAGTTCACTCATTCATTTTTTAAATGTTTTATTTATTTATTATTTAATTATTATATTTTTGGCAGGTTTAAGTAATTATGTTTAATTTATTTTTGGAGGAGGTGCTGGGGATTGAACCCAGGACTTCATGCATGCTAAGCATGCACTCTGCCACTTGAGCTATACCCTCCCCTTGTTCATTCACTCTTTAACTCAACAAACATTCACGCACATGGCAGCTCTGGGCCAAGGGCTGTGTCAGGTACTCTGAAAGGAGTGGTGAGGCCGCACATCTGGGATTCCTGCCCCCACACATCTGATACTCTAGTACAGGAGTCCGCTGGTAACCAAGTAATTACACAAACACATGCACAATTACACCAGTGATGACGGCTGTCTAAATAGATCAGTTATCCTAATGACCATCCACATCCTCCTCAGACAGGAGATGGAGTCACTGGCTTTTGACATTCCCTATTTTAGATATCATGCTCTAGTGTCATATTTTAAATTTTTTAAGAATAATAGCAAAAGGAATGAATAAGGAAGGACTGACTTACCTCTCTCTCACCAGTAAAAGAACTGAACCACTGCCTCTCTAAAGTAAGTCGCCATGAGGCAATGTGAGCAAATTATAGTCTCTGAAGCGTATCATCAACAGTATTAGTTGTTTTTTTCTTTTAAAGATTGGTTATGCTTTTAATTGGGAGAATTTCCAACGAGGGAGCAGCAGTTCCCTGCTATGTCACTTGCAGCCCAGAGGGGAGGTGGTGAAAAAAAAAGAAAATAGTTTTTTCCCCCTTAATCTCCTTAGGAAGACAAAGACTAATCACACTTAACCACGGTAAAAAATGGTTTTGTCACCTTCTCTTTCTCACCCACGTTAGACAACTCAGTTGGCCATGATCCACAATTCTCAGCCATCACGTTTCACCTCCACAACAGACTCGGTCTGAGGAGCAAGGAGTAAAGCTTTCAGGAGAGTCATCGTGGGCCGCGCTGCCATCGCTCGTGGCAGCATGGAATGGCGGTCCCTCCCACAAGCTGGCCCTAAAGCCCTGGCTCTGGAACAAGGAGCCACACGTGAGCACGTGGCTTGATTTTCTCTTTACAGCCGCAGACACTCCAAAAACTGCCTGATGTACTTCCACATTTTAAGTTCAAAGTGTTGTCAAGAGTCTAAAAATAAGTGACCCTGGACGTGAGCAACACACACTCCTCCTCTGGTGAATAAGCAAAGTGTTCAGTTTTTGACATTTCGGAAGTCACCTACATTAATCACAAGGCTATGATTTTCTCACATGAAAAACAAGCAGGCTTACATCAACATTAGTCCAGAGCAGAAGGCTCACTGTCAATAAAGGTACACAGTATATTTGTCGAAATATGCTATCTAGGTAGTAAAATCTCATTATTTTGACATTCAGTTAGCAAAAACACTTTGCACTTTCAATATAGTGGGTGGTAAGCTCCACACTCCAGGACGTGCTCTAAGCCAGCTCTGCTGGCCAGAAACACAGGGCTGGGCTCTCGCCAGGAGGACTGGGAGGGTTTGCCAAGGAGAGGGAGCCACGAGAAGGCAAGGCTACTGTGTTTGCCACCCAGCCCTGGCTGTCTCTTCCCTTGAAGCAGTAATAGCGGGTCATTCACACATTCCTAGAACACGTCCAGCAATAACATCTATTTCTCCAGAGACTTTGAATCTAGGACCAAATATTTATTTCAGCTAGGAAGGGCAATCACTTTTGTTTGACGGAACAGATATGTTCTAGGAAAGGTAGCTGAACAGTGAATTTTCCCACAGCAGCAGTATTCCTAGTTCGTTTACATTTTGAATTTACACAAAAGGAAAAAAAAAATCCCTGCATGATTGGAGGTGAGCTCTTGGATGACAAATGAATGTGTACTGAGGTGTCTGTCCATCAGTACTATTTTGCCTGCAACTGGATAACCAATCACTCTCTTTTCCTTTGAAGACATTGCTTCATTTTCCTAACTCTAAGACTTTATGCAATTGCTACTCTTTGCTCTTGTTCTTTGCCACTTTTCTGCCTAGATCAAAAAAAAAAAAAGTGTCTTCCTGTGTCTGGGTTTAAAGCTCTTCAAATTTGACTTTTCGTTATCTTCATTAAATATAAATATCATGAGTGCAAGGAACCCAGACTTGTTCTGGCGCCTAGAACCCTGTACATGGGACACCGAAGACACTAGGACATAGTAGATGATCAATAAAAATTTGCTGACAGGGTGAACCTCCCTCAGCCTCTCACTTACGAGTCTCATCACACTTTTCCTAGAGTACTCGAAAAGCTGGGTGACTGATCTCTCGGCTCCTAATCTTTCTGCCTCCCACGAAGGGATGGTCCATGTTATTCTCCCTAAATCATGGTTATGGGAAAGCTTTATCTCTTCTCACTTTTGGGAGCCCTTTACTGGCATCTCACAGCTGAACGCAGGTTCCTCCATGATACGCCACAGATGAGTCAGAGAGGTTATAACTTCTAGCGTTCGGACGACGGAGATAAATTGGATGGAACAGTCGGGGTGTCATCTTTTAAAATTTTTTCATGTGTAGTTTTCTGGTTGAAAAATAACTAGCCCAGAGGGACAGACAGAGTCAGTGTAATATTTTGATTATGATTTTACTTGAGCTCATAGTGGCTGGATAATGTGTCAGGAGAAGGGACAGGGAAGCTCTCCTGCAGTCCCAGTGGAGCAAAGCCCTCCCAGATGCTGCCGTGGGTGATGGAGCAACCAGTCGTCCTGAGCCCAGGTCTTCTGGTTTGGGTCCCTGAGACTCAATCATATGGTCTGCCCCACCCACCACCCCTCTGCCCTCACTCCTGCTCTTCCCTCCTCACTCCATCCATCCCAGCTCCAGCTGCAATGGTTCCCCCTCCTTGAATACAAAGGAAGGTCCTTTGTATTTGCAGGTCCTTCCTGGCCACCCTATTTAAAACCACAGTTCTCCTCCGCACAGCAATCCCTATTCCCCTTTCCCAGCTAGTTATTCTGTAGTATTTATATACCATCTAACTTACTATAGTGTTGGCTTCTTTTCTAGCTTATGGTCTGTTTCCCATATTACAATGAAAGCTGTCTGTGAGCAGAGATTTTATCAGTTTTTCTTTGCTGCTGTGTCTCCCACTTCTAGAACAGTACCTGGAAATAAATAAGTGGAAGAATAAAGTAACTAATGAATCTGGGACAACTTTCCAACATTACCCCAAACTCTATGTCACCCAACACTGCTCCCACATTAGCAAAATTCTGTGTGAGTCTACCCAAAGTCATTCCAGTATCTTTTGTCATCCCTTCATTTGGTAAGCCTCTCTTATTTATTTCTGCCAAAATGCTATCTCTCAAGTGGCATTTTTATTTAAGACAGGAGTCAGATATAGGAGGATTATATCAAGCAGCCAGACAGCAGTGAGTTCAGCACTTCATCATCCTGTGTGTTCCTCATTTCTACCTCCTTCTCAAGCCCTAGGCACCAAGTGCTTGATTAGAAGCACATCTGGCCTCTAACATCCCGCATTCCCTCCCCTCGCTCCATGGCTTTGTGAGGGACCCAGTGATTCTCCCAGTGATTCTCTGGTTTCACTCTTCTTGCTTTGGAATCTCAGTAAATCCCTTGCATTCTCAGCTTAAACTTGCTCTCCTTTCCTGCCATTTGTTAAATCCTTTTAGTAACAGTGAGTCAGCCTCGTGGTGTCCCTCACATCCTGCTAGCATCCCCCTGGAGTCAGCAGGACACCCTGAACAGAACAATGATTATCCTTTAAGCACACGATGACATGCCATCTCCTCCATGGAGCTCTGACAGTGGTGGAAAGTGGAAGCTAATTCATGACTTGGCATGTTTCCTGGACAAAAGGTTACTTTGTTAATGTTTATCCCCTAAGAACAATGGATTCCCCTTACTGCTTGTCACTACTGCACTTCAAGAGCTTGGGCTGACACCTTCTCACTGCCCAACTGCACAATTAAACAAAATAAATGCCGCCCTCTACAAAGCATGGCTAATAATCTGCTGAAAAAAGTGAAGACATTACTGAAAAATAATTTCATCTGGGATTTTTATCATACCAAGTCGCTGATTCCAATATGTTACTGTCTTCTCTCATATCAGAAGGTTTTAATACAGTTCTGCCCACAAATATTTATATTATTCATTGGGTCTTAGAGTCTTTCGTATTACTTTTTAGGAGGCAATATGACAGTGCAGAGAGAAAAGCAGATGAAAACAGAAGATGGGAATTTGAGTGCAAGTTCTATGTGATCTGTAGCATATCTCTGTCTTTTACTAGGTTCTGATGTTACCACTAATAAAATAAGCCTAATATTTCAACCCTTACCTCAAAAAGCACATGCACATTCTCATGGATGATAACCTGCTCTGTACTCTTCAATGACTGTATACAAACAGCATCATTACCATGTGAGATGTTACTATATTAAAGAGGAAATACATGACTTAGCACATAAGACACACTTTCATCCAGTTTGCTAAATGGACACACCGTCAGCATCAGTATGACCATCATCACAAGCAAATCATCACCCACAGATGATTTATAGCAGGAGCTCTGCTGGGTACCTCACCTCTATCATCACGTTCAAAGCTAACCATCTAAGTTGGGGCTACTACTTTACTCTTTGCACTTAGAAAGGAAAAACTCAGTTATTTACTCAAATTATTATTATTAGGAATTAAATTTTTGTCTGCCTGACTTCAAAGCTTGTATTTATTTGCTTTATTCAACAAGGAGAGAGAGAGAGAGAAAGAGAAAGAAAAGAAGGAAAGAAGGGAGGGAGGAAGGAAGGAAGGAAGGAAGAGGCTACCATATTGGACAGTAAAAAAGAGAACATCTTCATCAAGCATGTGGTTCTATCAGGCAGCTCCGGGTGAGACTCGGGTCCCCCTAGCACAGTACCAGACACAGGTACTTTCTGTGGAGGCCTCAGGAGCATCCATCGTATAACCTTCAAAAGGTTTATTCCCAAAATATTTCTAAGCTTCTCTTAATATTTCATTATGAATTTGAACATATTTATTTTTAGTGCATGCCAATAATTTTATTTTCTAAGTTTAGTACTTGCTAGGAAAAGCTTATTTTAGTGTCTGTGTATGTGTGTGTTTAAAATAATCCGTTTCAAACATCAAGAACCACCTTCCATCTATATGTCTACAATGGTTAAGAGTGTGAAGCAACTCCTAGCCATGACTAATGAGAGAACTTGGACAAGTGATTTGAGCAGTTTCCTCAGCTGTAAAATACAGATTTTTAAATTAAAGAGGTCTGTTCATAAGGTCTGAATGCAGTGTCCAACACAGAATGAGCACACGAGTAATGGACACTGTTGTTACAATAATGGTAACATAAGCGCTCTGAGTATTTGACTTGGACTTTGTAAGGGGAACTCGTACCTTCTGAAGGCCAAGGTTATGCAGGACTGAAGATTCCCTAAGTTAGACAAGCTGAGAAGATGTACTCAGCGATGGTACTAATTGATCAACTGTTCTTCTCTTCCTGGATCAGTTTCAAATCTTCACTAAAATGAAGTAATTAATCCAAGTCAGTAATTAAGGAGAGGTTCTGAATGACAAGAGAGGTGGCACTCACAGGATTAAGACATGTCTGCCCTGTTCCACTGGAGGCGGCCCCAGTTGTGACCATTTTAAAGGTGATTCATACTGTTTAGACAGATGACAAAAGTCCCTGAGGAAGACAGAGACAAATTAGATTTATCCAGCAAAACAATTTGGAGTTGAATATTTCTATTAATATATTCTTTAATTAGAATTTTTAATCAAATAATCCCATGCTAAAAAATGGTTTCAAGACAAGAGGCATAATTGTTTAGTTCCTTATAAACTACAAAGAAGAGGAGACTCTGGTTTTGCTGAACAGAAGCTCCCATTTGATTTTGGTTCCTTTCTTAACATTTTCATTCAGCATCACACTCTGAGAAGCAGGGGACCCGTGGCCGTTTTCCCAAGTATGGGGAAGATGAGGGGTGAGGGACGTTAACAGCGGTTCAAGGCAGACTCAGCCAGCTCACTTAATGCCTCACATCATGACCGGCCCTGGGAGAAGGAAAGGACCCTTTAGAGGGGGAAAGAACAGATGGAAGGGCAGAGTTGTGGGGACTCAGTGGACTAGAGACCCATCACAGGACAGACGCGCTGGGTGCCTTCAGCAAGGCCAGCGCGGATGGTTAAGTAGCAACCTAGACCAGAGCTGTCTCCGGCCCCAGCCCCAAACACCTGAGTACCACGGAAGCACTTTGGAATTCATTTGCCATCCCAGCAGAAAAAAGAATCATAAACTGGCCAAGATCAACTCTCTACTGCACTGGCTGAATTACAGAATTCTGAGTGTACACCTCATAATCAAAATTAAACTAGGTTATAAGAAAATACCTTGTATTTCTGGACCATCTGGACCTGTAGATGAAGATCTCCACTCACTACATATGTCAGGAGGTATAATTATGGTATCATTTGGGGATGTGTGCTTATAAGACAGGGATTCTCTAACTTGGCTCCATATTATAGTCACCTGGGAGCTTAAAAAAAATAGATGCCTGGTTTCAAGGGCAGATTTTCTGATTAGCTAGCTGGTCTGTGATGCAGTCTGAATATTAGGAATTAAAAGCACTCCCAGGTGGCTGTCATGTAGAGCCAAGATTGAGAGCCAGTATTCTAAGATAATGTTCATATTTTTTTTGGTAAGAGATTCCAAAATCCTGGGGAAAGAATGATATGCTTCAACAGCTTGAGTAACGGAGGCTCCCGGCACCATCAGTGGCTTTAGGAAGGGGACTCATGCAGGTTTAAAGAGCCAGACAGTGCAAGCTCTCTCCCTGATCACCTTCTCCCTGCACTGGGAATTCAGGACTTCTTGGGTTTTTTGCTGAAATGTAAATATCAAGTATTGCTTGGGGCAGAAAGAGCCAAATCAGAATCAAGGCTGGCATATCCCCAAGTATTTCCTTTCTTCTCACACCCAGAATGAGTGAGGAGAAAAGCCATGATTCTCCCTGGTGACCAGCGAGGCTTAATGTCACCTCAGCTGCAGGAATATTGGCCATAGAAACCTTTGCAAATAAATGTCAGGAGAAGCTTCTGAGCCAAAGTTCATTTTATGCCAATTTGATTTCACAGAGTCTAGATAGGAACCAACTTTCTTTCTAAACGGTAAATACATATAACTGGGGCAGTATCTAACCACACTGAATTTCAGAATTGAAATATCTATTCAGGACACCTAGGAACCAGTCACCTAAAATTGTCTGGACATATCAATTTAAATATTTCCAGATCCTTTTATTCCTAAATAACAGAAACTTAAAAAAAGTATGACAATTAGCAAGGACCTTCTTGAGTGAAGTCTACCTAACTGAGAAAACTGTCCTTCATTTTTAATTCAAAGACCTCTATAAGCAACATAAAACGTAATATAATTAGCTTACGGGCTACGGCAATATACAATTGCTATAAATTTTTAGAATCTTTTCTTTTGCTGGTGCATATTTTGAACTAGAGATAAGCAAGGGTTTGAAATGTAGTTAATTATCACCGGCAACACTGTGGGTTTCCTGGAGCAAAACTGGAGCCAAATCCAAACCCAGTGAATCATGGGGATGCATGAGCTGCACTAGATTTGTTCTGTGTGGCTGTAAATATAACTAACTCTACTTGAACTTCCAAAATAAATTTTACTCTCTGATAATTTCACAAGCACCTTTCATTTAGACATGGTAATCTAAGCCTAAAGATTACAGTGCTTTTTAATCACCAGCGTCTTAGGGAGAGAAAATTATGTTTGGAAGAGGGGAGGTTCAGAGAAAGCCTGAATTGAGAAATAGCATTTCAAAAACACAGATTAAAACAGAATTCATAACCCTGCTTTAAAACTATTTCAATAAGTACAAGACAAAATAGAATTAGCTCTATTTTAAAATTTTCTTTCGCTAAAGAAAAAGCAAAATAATTCTTACACCAGAAGAACATAATGGATAAAAGGGGGAACAGATTGTTTTATTTTCTTCTGTAACACAATATTTCAGTCTCACAGTCAAAAAGACGGCATCTAGGTGTGGGTGTATAATTGAGTCAGTCAGGCCCTTCATGTTGTTATTCTCTGTGATGCACATTTAAGTGCAGAAATAATAACTAATGTATTCTAGAAAAAAGTAACTCAAAGAGGTAGATTGGTTAAATCGCATTTTCAGTGACTGACGATAAATGGATTGTGGTTTAAAAACATCGCAGAGAAGATCAATCTGATAACTCACTGGAAGTGCTTCACCTGCATTCAAAGAGTTCCTAAAGATGCTTGTTTTCCAAGTTTGTTCTGCTGTGAATTATAACATTTCCATTAAATGCTGACCTTACACTCTAGCTCATGGCAGAAATGTGCCTGCAAACATAAACTCTATGGGCAGCTCCTGCATTGGCAAAGGCAGACAAATGACCATAAGTCAAAGAAAACAGGAAAATGGCAAATGCCTCTGCTGTTTCTAGAAACCCTTAGAGTTACTCTCACAAGTCTCAGCTCCTGGGACTGGTTTTCAGCTAAGACAACTCCAAAAGAACCAGTGGAAAGACCCCCAAAGGAAGCAATTCTTTCCCTCCTCTCCAGTGGAAATATCCACTGCTTATCATGTTATTCCTCTTACCACCAAAGACCACCCCAAGAAACCCCACCATCTTGTTTCGTAAGATGAAATACCGAAAGCTGGACTAACAAAAATACCTACGGCTTTATTTCAGGATAATCTACGCAGCCTAGCCTGTGATTTCAAAAACAAAAACAAAAAAACTCTTTTCCAATGACTAGAATCAGTTAACTTTTACATCATTCATAAATATGTAATGGTTTTATACACAAATGAACCAAGGTCAGTATTTTTTAAATGGAGTTACCGAGTATTAAGCATTGTCGGTCTGTACCATAGTCTCCAAAAACAAAAACAAAATCAACCACACAATTTAATCATTTTGTTTTAATGAAAGTGTTTAGCTTCTCAAGTTTGTTCATTGAACTCCTTTTGTCTAAGAACACAGTGGGTTTGGAACATTTTCCTCCGAAAGATAACTTTATCATAAACACCTAAATCCTTTTTGTTCGATGGTGAATTTTATGTGAGTTGTCGCACTCTGTATCTTTCTGTTTAGATGGAAGGAATATGAGAGCCCTCTGGCGGCCAGTATTAAAGTGCATGTCAGTACAGCTCAGACTTCCCCTAGCCTGGGGACATCAGAAGCAAAAATGGATGGAGGGAAGGTTCATCACCCAAGTTCAGATACATAAGGGTGTGCACATTCCACATGTCTTCAAGTTTTTAAGTTTTGAAGGCAATATTTTCAGTGGTTGTTTTAGACTCAAGGTTAAACTTTCATATAAAAGGGATGTCAGAGGAACTGAAATTCAGATATTAAATGCAAGTGATTTTGAACAGCTGGAGGGAAAGTTGTAATTTCATAATATTAACAGATTAACTATTATATTAATAGATATAAGTAACTTGTTTTAATATTTATCATCACTTATAAATATGTATCTCTCACTACATAAATGACATCAAAAGAAGAAATGAGAAACTTTAGGAAAATTAACTGCTAAAAATGATTCCTAACTAAAAAATAAATATAATTGGCTATGATTCATTAAATAGTACCCTGGTGACCTGGAAGAGTCATTTCCAAGGGAGACATTTATTCTATTTATTGGAGAATATTAAGTCATGGTAATTTCAAATGATGAAACTTAGCAAGTTTTTAACAGATGCTGACAATACTTTGACCACTTTCAGATGCACATTTCCTTTCATCTTCAATCCAGCAATAAATATATATTTAATTATAAAGTTTGCACAAGCCAATCAACACACTTCACACAGTGCAAAAAGGTGAGGCTGTCTAGGATGGAATATTTAGATATAGGCTACTTTGCTTCTAATTTTAGAACGTGTCCTCATTTGTATATCATCACAGGAAAACAAAGAACATATATTAAACATTAGATATGTTTAAAATCTCACAATACAAAGCAATGATTAATACTGCAGAAAGCACTACCATTTAGGGGATTGATTTCATGTGATTAAATTAAAACATTAGCCCAATGAATGCTATATATGTACATCTATACACACTCAGGGCAGTATTTCATTGCTAGTTACTACAGAAAAATGAAAGTTATTATACATTATTCATTATTAAGTTGTATTTTGAGATTGCATGTGAGGTATTTTCCAAGATCATTTTAATCTAGAATATTATTAGTCTAAAATAATTACTGTAGATGTGAATAATACATCCTTATTAAGAATTCATTACTTGTAGGTCAATTTCAGAACTTGATTTCACAGGGTCAATGGTTCTCAATTAATCTGAAGTATAACTATGAAAGATCATATTAAAAACTTTAGACTTACAAGTACAAGAGAATTATAAAATCACAGGAATTCTAGTCCTAACCCAAATGCTAATTTTGATTAATGAAAATAATTTTAAAGAGTATATGATTTCTGTTTTAAATTATAATATTCTCTTAAAGACATAGTAAGAAATTGGGGGAATTTCTGGTGTTCTGTCTCATCTTCTTCATCTTCTTCATCATCATCATCATCATCATCATCATCATCATCATCATCATCCATGATGTTATTCTGTCACTAGGTGATAATGTTATTATTCTGTAGTGTGCACAAGAATCACAGGGGAGGCTTTTTGGATGTCCAAGCTCCATAACCAGAAATTCTAATTTCGTTAAGTCTCACCATGTCTGACCTTATGCCATAGCACATGTGTACCGACCAGACATCAGTGTCACCTTCCCAGTATATTTCACATTTGGTACATCTGGGAAGGGAAAGGAAACTCTTTCATCTTTATCCTCTCCATAGCCCTTTGCACCCTCCCTGGAAACTCATAATTAGTCACTAAATGTTTGTTAAGTAAAA
This sequence comes from Vicugna pacos, assembly GCF_048564905.1. Lineage (NCBI taxonomy): Eukaryota > Metazoa > Chordata > Mammalia > Artiodactyla > Camelidae > Vicugna > Vicugna pacos. The sequence goes on along the minus strand of NC_133000.1, from coordinate 65,705,592 downwards.
GAATGTAAGATTTTTAGTGAAGGAAGAAGTCCTTGACAAAATGAATTCACCAGCTCAAATGAAAGTATTTCCTGCCACACAAATGGGCAGGGCACCAAGCCACTGCTATGTCCTGGTGCAGGAAACACCCAAGCAATCTTTATAATGTATTCTGTTATAATATATTCCGAATCCCAGCTTCAGAGAATGAGGCACAGATGTAAGAACTGAAGGAGACCTTGGCACACAGATCGACTGAAGGGAAGGTAATCATAGATGAGAAACCACAAACCCCAGAGCATTCAGAGCAGAAAAGACATTGTCTTAGTCTGTTCAGGCTGCTACAACAGAAAACCACAGATTGAGTTGCTTACAGACAATAAAAATTTATTATTCACAGTTCTGGAGGTTGAAAATTCCAAGATCAACATGCCAACAGATTTGGTGTCTGGTAAGGGCTCGATTCCTGGTTCACACATGGCTGCCTTTTGCTGTGTCCTCATGTGGTGGAAGGAACAAGGTTACTCTCTGGGACCTCTTTTATAAGGGCACTAATCCCATTCATGACGGCTCCACACTCATCACCTATCACTTCCCAAAGGCCCCATCTCCTAATACCATCACACTGGGGATTAGGATTTCAACAAATGAAACTGGGCGGAGGGACACAAACTTTCAATCTATAGCAGATGTCCTGTAGTCAAAGAATAACCAACCTTCCCTGCAATGCTTCTGGTTCCAAAGCATCATACATCCACTGGGAATGGTCTTCATGCTCACTCATAACTTGTAATTAATAGTCCACAAGCCTAGAGCTTGGATGAGATGTTCAAACATGATCTGTATCCAATGATGGTGAAAAATCCCAGGCTCGCTCAAAGTTGCACATTGATTTGTTCACTTCTTCTCAAGGAAAGTAAACATAAAACATGAATCTCACAAAGGAATACGCCTAAGCTCCACATTTCTAAATGTGAAACTTGTCCAGCAGAAATGAAAATTCTTAAGTGAAGATAAACATTAAGGAGGAAAGGAATCAGAAATTTCTGGAATGCTGAGTGGCACGAGGAAGATGCAAAGACCAAGAATGGACCCAGAATGGGAAGGAAGCCAGTGCAAACTGAAACAAGCAACTGACCCTGGAGACGTGAAGGGGAAACACAGCATTATCCAGTGAAGACAAGGAACAAAAAACCAGGGTAAGAGGAAAGCAGATGATCAAACAATGACAAGTGCAAAGGGCGTGTCACTTGAGCTTGGAAGTAAAATGGCTTAAATGAGAACAGACAAAAATTAGACCCAAAAAAGTTTTAAAAACTCAAAACTCACAGAAATAAGTGCATCTGTTAGTCAGAGGGGGTATTATTCCAAGAAGGATCCCTTTGGTGTTTTTATCAGCATCCCTTACTGAAAACTGTCCACAGAGAAAGAAGTAGAAGGAGTACCAGACCGTTCTTCAGGCATGAACATAACTTCAAATTAGAACAACAGCATTTAAATTAATCTGCAAACCAAGAGAGGAACTGCACATCTTGCAGCATCTGAGAGATGAAATTCTCCCTCCCTTAGCTGATGCCATCAAGGAGACAGCTTGTTCTAATTTTCTATTACAGCATAACAAATTGCCACAAACTGAGAGACTTAAAACAACACTCACTCATTATCTCACAGTTTCTGTAGATCAGCAGTCTGAATTCTCTGATCAGAGTTTCAGGAGGCTGACATGAGGGTGTATGTCTGGCTGTGATCTCATCTGGCGGCTCAAATGGGGAAGGGTCCACCTGCAAGCTCCCTCCAGTTGTTGGTGAAGTTCATTTCCTGGTGGCTGTAGGATTTATGGCAGCTTGTTTCTTCAAAGCTGGAGAAGCAGGGGGAGAGCTCTGCTGCTTTGACTCTCTGACTTCAGGGAAGGCCTGAACCTTCCTTTCGAGGACTCACTTGATTAGGTCACTTCCACTTAGTATAACCTTCTTTTTTGATTAGCTCAGAGGCAATAGACCAGGGGCTGAATACATCAACAATATCACCTTTGCATATAAGTTAACATAATCACTGGAGTGACACACCATTACCTTTGTCATATTCTACCAGTTAAAGGCAACGCTCAGGTTCCACTCAAGGGGAACAGACTACACAAGGATGCTGCTACCTCAGGGTGTGTCTGTCAAACCCCTTGCACTTAATTACTCTCCCTAAACATTCACTTCTGAACTTCCTTTCACAGTTCTCATTTATAATACTAAATAGGTAAACCCACAGTGTCTGCAAATTAAAAAAACACTGTCTATTCTACTCCTGGAGTTTTTCAAAAATAGAGTAGAAGAGAATGACTATTTAAAAAAAAAAGCCAATAAGTGAGGAAAAGTAAGAAATCAGCATAGGCCATATTTAATTGTTCTATCAAGGTCACGGCATAATCCACGCCTAGGCAGGCACAATGTTAAGTTGAACTAAACAGCATAGTAACTAATCACAGCTATAAACCTTGCTATTTCAATTCCAGCCTGAAGTCTGCAACAGGAAATTGGAAAGGAATGCTTTGCAAAGAGATTAGTCTCAGGGCTTCAGTTGCTATGTTAGCACTTTAAAGGAATAACATGAGTGTATATTATTTTCATTCACTCTAGAGTCAGACACTGAGGATGACTGGCTTCCTGCACTGCTAAAATCAAATTTCCCCCCATTCATCCGTGCCTGTGGGAAGTCACTGTGATCAGTTTCAAAGCTTCAGTGAGGTCCACGTACAAACCTTACCACCCAATAACAATAACACTACCCAATAAAATTGATATAGAAACAATCACAATGTTGTGCTAAGCAAACCAGGTTTGATGGCATCATTCCATTTAGAACATGGATGCAATATTAATTCATGTTGGCAAATACAATTAAAATGGAAGATGAGTGTTTGAATATGATTTTCAGACTTGCTTCATACTGGTACAAAAATAGACAAATATATAAGGTATAAGCACTTTGGTTTTATAGAGTCTTTCTTCGCCTATAATTTATGTTTGGTTTCTAAGCCAATGTTTTTTGTTACCTACTAATATAAGTCAGTTACAAATTTGATAAAGAAGATAACTTGAAAAGCCCTTAAAATATAATATGTGAAAATAAATTTGATAAAGGAAGCATCTCAAAGAATTAAAATACTGAAAACATCAAAGAATTAAAAATAGGATATTCATATGGTCTCTGGATAAAGACTTTCTTTCAATAAAAGAAATCACTTGTTTGACTACATAGACATTTAAAACTTTTAGCATAGAACAAAACAATGTAAATTTCATTTTAAAAAATATGACCAATACCAAAGCATGGAAACAGCCTAAATGTCCATCAACAGGTGACTGGATAAAGAAGATGTGGTATATTTATACAATGGAATACTACTCAGCCATAAAAACCGACAACATAATGCCATTTGCAGCAACATGGATGCTCCTGGAGAATGTCATTCTAAGTGAAGTAAGCCAGAAAGAGAAAGAAAAATACCATATGAGATCGCTCATATGTGGAATCTAAAAAACAAAAACAAACAAACAAACAAAAACAAAGCATAAATACAGGACAGAAATAGACTCACAGACAGAGAATACAGACTTGTGGTTGCCGGGGGGTGGAGGGTGGGAAGGGATAGACTGGGATTTCAAAATTGTAGAATAGATAAACAAGATTACACTGTATAGCACAGGGAAATATACACAAAATGTTATGATAACTCACAGAGAAAAAAATGTGACAATGAGTGTGTATATGTCCATGAATGACTGAAAAATTGTGCTGAACACTGGAATTTGACACAACATTGTAAAATGATTATAAATCAATAAAAAATGTTTAAAAATGATCAATAATGAATATCCATAATATACTAAAACTTGAAAATAGTTGTCATAAAAAAGGAAAAAAAAATCTAAACTTCAGCGAGAGAAGATTAGCAAAGATTTTAACATGAAAACATTCAGTTCCATGATGACGTGATTAGATGGTAAGAAAGTGAACTGGATGGTGTTCTTCTAAAGCAGTTAGGCAAATGCAAAATGTTCCAGACCTGACCATCCAATAGCTCATCTTCTCTTAATCAATCCAGGAAATTATCAGAAATGTAGACAAAGATTTTCATGCAAAGATGCCCATCACTGAAGTTCTTACAGTGGTAAGTTGGAAAGAAACAAAAGGTACAACTCTGAGTGAATTCATCACATAACAAATGCGGATAAAATAGTAAAGCCCTGGCAAAGTGCCAGCTACTGTGGCTACAGCAGCAAATGAAACCAAGCAGCTGCCTTCCCGGAGCTTACTTTCTAGGGGAGGAGAGAGCCAAGAGACACAATCATTACAGACTGTCAGAAATGCTGCCAAGAAAATGAATTGGGTGGTGGGACAGACAAACTGAGAGGCCACGAGGGAGTCACTGGGCAGGCGAGGTACCTCTACAGTGGTGACTTTTGAACTGAGACTTACAACATGTCGATGGGTCAGTTTTGTGAACTGCCGCAAGAAGAGCATTGTAGACAAAGGAAATAAAAGAACAAGGAATAATTCACAGGAAAGAGTTTGGGGTGTTAAAACTACATTTCCCAGAATCCCTTACAAGCAATGCCTTCACAAGATCTAAATTTTTTGAAGCAGATGTGGAAAGGAAATAGGAATAATGGGAGGTTATTTCCAAAAGCTCAGCTCTGTCATGGTGAGCTTGCTATATCCATGCCTCCTTAAAACACAAGCTAGAGTTCATTATAAGAATGATGATATAGTTAATGTTAGCCATATAAAAACACAGAAGATAACTAGAAAAAAGTAAGTCAAAGGGCTGATGGTTTCCTAAGGTAGATGAAATTATGCTTTCCCTCCCCTATATGTTTCTGCATTTTAAAAATACTGAAGGTTTTTATATTTTTTATCATAAGAAAAAATTTAAAAATCATATGTACTAGAATAGATCTTATTTGAAGTGGGAAGATAAAGAAAAAAATGGTTTATCTGTCAATACAATCATAAAATAAAACAATCTACTTCTAAATAAATAACTCATTTGTCCAACAAGTATTTTCTGAGTGTCCACTTTGTGCCGAGCACCGTCCTTGGTGTTGGGATTAAAGCAGAGGTCAGAAAAAGCTGTCCTTCTTCCTTTATGGGACTTCTGGTAGGAGAAACAGAAAATCAACATGTCTGACTTCACAACAGACTGATGAGGAAGCAATGTCTTCCTAAAGATTTCATGAGGTTAGTAGGAAAAGGGTTTACTCTGTACACAGTTGTCCCTGGGTATCCGTGGGGGATGGGTTCCAGGAGCCCCTACAGATACCAAAATCTACAAACGCTCACATCCCTTATATGAAATGGTGTAGGAGAGTCGGCCAGCCCTCTGTGCCCGTGGCCGCTCTGTACCCACAGATTTGGGCCCCGAGGATACGGAGGGCTGACTGCACCACGTGGGAAGCCTGCTGCCATGTGGGGAGGGAGCGTCCTTTATATCCACCCTTGAGCAACCAGGCTTCCTCTAACTCCTCTTCCCCAACCCTGGCAGTTCCCTCCTCTCGCAGAGCTTCCCCAGTGTCTTTATATTGTCTTTCCTCGTGCAGAAAATCTTAGTTCTCCCAATTATACCTTCAAATCTACCCATGATTTCTACTGAACAAACAAATGACTCATTTTAAAATCCACAAAACTTAGAAACTGGAAACTGTTCACTTTTTTTCGATGTCACACTGGGTAATCAGTAAAGAGTCAAGAGAGATCTCAGGAGACAAGAATCCTCCATGTCACACAAGTCAAAGGAAATCAGAAATCAAATGCAAGTCAGAAGCCAAAAAAAGGAGATGCAGAACCTGAAGCAAATGTTATCTCCGTCAGTGAGTCTCTTGGGTTTCCTGTTGCGTCAGGAACCCTCCCGGCTTGGAGATGCTTTGCGGAGCCTGCAGGCAGAGGGCGGGTACAGTAGCTACAGACCCAGCACCACCGATCTGAACCTGCCCTGCTCGCGCATTTATGCACCTGCTACTTCACCCTGAATGTTTGGCACGTCTTCTACGTATCCTGATATCCTGCTGTGTGAGGTCTTTGCAGTTGCTATGCTTTTCCATAAAAAACGCCTCCCATCAAAATCAAAATCCTACTACCATTCTGACACATGACTCTAGAAATTTACCCCAAAATAAACAAAATGAAAAAAATATGGCATTATAGTTGACATATTTTAGTTCTTTTTTAATAACTTTATTTTTTATTTCTTCTTTTTATTGAAGTGTAGTTTTGTCTTTAACATTCAAAAAATTTAACATTTCTTCTATCTTCAATGTCACAGAAGCTACATAAAAGTAGCAAGCAATGCCTCCTGGTATTTTGTCCTAAGTCAACCCAAGGAGTAAAATTTAACACATCAGGAATGTCTTGTTTAGCTCAGCGGGATATTTTTACATTTTAGGACATCTGAAGTCTTCTCAAATGTCCTCAGGTTAGTTCCACGTTCAGCACATTGCAGTAGGCCCGTCATCAAAAGAACATCCACTGGGTAGGAAAACCCACCTCTTCAGAAGGAGCCGAGCCTCTCAGCAATAGATCCCTCTCACGTCACGACGGCACTGTCATCCCGGGGCTGACATGCAGCCAAGAAAGGGAACAGAGACGCCCAAGCTCTGAGCCGAAGCAACTTTCAAATCCGCAGACCTGGTTTCAGCAAGTCCAGTTTCTTTCTTTCAGTTTAATAGTTTCTAAAGAACTGGAAAGCTGCCACCCTAAATTGCCCCCATTCTGTGCTTGGATTGAGCCGTGGTATAATTGCTTCTGTGGGCGTCAGCGAGCAGGAGGAGGATGGGAAAGTCAGCTCCTGATGGTCCTTCAGGCTGAGAGGAGACCTTCCGTGCACATCACAGATGGTCATGGGAGGCAACAGGGAATTAAGAATAGGGTTTACTACCGTGGGTCGGGGGACACAGGGGGGACTGCCACCTTTTCTCTTTATACACTACTGCATTCCATGTTATACGAATGAGCTGTTTGTGCTGTATTTAAAATAAAATACATGAATAAAAATATTTTATACAATTCATTCTTTCAATGTATTATACCCTTTTTAATCATCCTTTATTGAGAATCACCTTTCAGGGCAAAGAAACAGGTCATTTCCCTGATCATAAAAGCCAACTCATCAGGGCAAAGGGTGGTAGAGAAATGCCATCATAAGTACTCAAAGGTTTAAACTCCTTTGTTTGGGTACATAAGTGTCTGCCAGATAGTCCACAAATCCCTCATTGCCTATTATCCATGCTAACACGTCAGTATGCAGTAAGATCGACAGTGTTAAACAGTTAAAAACGAAAGAAAGGAAATCCATTAAGCTCTAAATTTAAAAAGTAATAAAGAGAATAACACAAAGCCTTAATAAAAGCAGAGGAAGAAAATATAAATACATAGAAAATAAACTGATAAGATTAATAAAATTGATCAATATATTCAATAATTTATTGAGTTCTTTAAAATGTATTGGTTGTTATTTAAAATCTAACCAAAGGAAAGGTAAAACTCAGATATTCATAAACAACAAACTGAGGTCATATGACGTAATAAAATTATTGTTGCAAATAAAAAGTAAATACAGATTAAGATATTTTTCACTAATAATACAGAGCTAATAATCGCACCACCATGAATGCTAATACGACTTGAAAAATGTAATGCAACAAGTAATTTTAGATAAAGTATAAATTAGTAAGATTTACTCGAGAAGTAGAAAATTTAAATTCACACTTGTGTGCAGAGTGTCCATGAGGACCCTTATTGCAATTCTCCATGAGATCTGGAAAGCAAGAGCAACTGGTATGAGCGTGGAACCTGTGCTGTCTGCTGCGACATGAGTAACAAATGAAGTCTTTTGTCTCTGACCTGGGAATTCTGTGTCTCCTGGCAGCACCTATGAAACTGCCAGGCTAACTTGCTAGCTTGCAAGGACGGCAAAAGTCTCAGACCCTTTCTGTTCTTGACACTGTTATGATCGTCATCAGTGTATTCCCGGCACCAAATACTGTGTTTATATTTATCCACTTCTTTGTATCTTCTGCTAGACTCTGAGTTCTTCAAAGACACACACGTCTAGTACATAGCAGGTGCTCAAAAAGCATTCATGAAATTATCAAAAATGACATTTAGGTGCACATGCCTACGGCAGGAATCTACATGCTCTTGACTGTCAGAGCCAAATGACTTGGAGAGAAGCACAAATATCCTTTTAGACAATCCATCTAACAGTAGAGACGTCTCATTCAAATACATTTTCTTTGTGTGAATGCACTCACGGTTAATTTTGGCCTTTTGTGAAGGTCTCAGCTTTTAATGTTTATAATAAATAAGTAGGCAAGCTTGAGAGTTGGTAACAGCTTAAAACACAGCATGGACACCCAAAATGTCTCAGTATTAACACTGCACGGAGAGATGACCTGCTGAACATTCTATTTTGCCCCCACTTTCTTCCACTTACATAGAATTATCCCTAATTGTACAAATAGGCTGAGTGATGCTGTTTTTTCCTTTGACATTATGGGAAGATGTCATTTTCTCCAAGCAGAGTGTAATGCACATTAGAGAAATGTGCCATGTATAGTTTCCCCTTAAACACAGCCAAGACAGAAGCAGCAGCTACCAAAGCAAGTCAAAGCAATGAATCAGCCAGCCAGCTATCACTGGCCATGTACCATTTTGGCTTCTTTAAATTATTTTCCTGCAAAACAGGTGCAGAGGTGAGATGTTCATGTAACATTTCTGATTTCAGTACTGATTTTATTAATAGTCTCCCCTCATTTAAAACGTATACACAGGTCATGCTTAGATTTGTGTGTCTAAAATGAATTTGTCAAAAGGTTGATTGTAAATGCTGGCAATGGAAGGATAGTAGCACTTTGATGTTCTTGAAGAATACTTAGGTGTGGATATTCAGAGAAATGCACAGAGCATTTGCTTTATTAGCTGATGGTATTTGACTTGGGTATCATGTGACAATGGACTCTCATTATCTTATTTAGTCTTCAAAACCAATCTGAGATGTAATATAAAATAGCAATTAAGTTACTGGGCTTGGAAGTCACATTGTCACGTTTAAATCCCTCACTGAACATGACACTGTAAGAAGACTCATTTCCTTCCATCTACTTTGCATCTACCTGGAGACCAAGTATTTGATGGAGACATTGAGTACTAAAGGGATAAACAGGTTTATAACAAAAATAGATACTTTCAGTTTTTTAAAAAATGGATCTACCCTAACCGTAGTGCTTTGAAAGCTCTCCTGGGAATAAATCTTTTTTTTTTTAACATTTTTATTGATTTATAATCATTTTACAATGTTGTGTCAAATTCCAGTGTTCAGCACAATTTTTCAGTCATTCATGGACATATACACACTCATTGTCACATTTTTTTCTCTGTGAGTTATCATAACATTTTGTGTATATTTCCCTGTGCTATACAGTGTAATCTTGTTTATCTATTCTACAATTTTGAAATCCCAGTCTATCCCTTCCCACCCTCTACCCCCCTGGTAACCACAAGTCTGTATTCTCTGTCCATGAGTCTTTAGATTCCACATATGAGCGATCTCATATGGTATTTTTCTTTCTCTTTCTGGCTTACTTCACTTAGAATGACATTCTCTAGGAGCATCCATGTTGCTGCAAATGGCGTTATGTTGTCGGTTTTTATGGCTGAGTAGTATTCCATTGTATAAATATACCACCTCTTCTTTATCCAGTCACCTGTTGATGGACATTTAGGCTGTTTCCATGTTTTGGCTATTGTAAATAGTGCTGCTATGAACATTGGAGTGCAGGTGTCATCCTGAAGTAGATTTCCTTCTGGATACAAGCCCAGGAGTGGGATTCCTGGGTCATATGGTAAGTCTATTCCTAGTCTTTTGAGGAATCTCCACACTGTTTTCCATAGTGGCTGCACCAAACTGCATTCCCACCAGCAGTGTAGGAGGGTTCCCCTTTCTCCACAGCCTCTCCAGCATTTGTCATTTGTGGATTTTTGAATGACGGCCATTCTGACTGGTGTGAGGTGATACCTCATTGTAGTTTTGATTTGCATTTCTCTGAAAATTAGTGATATGGAGCATTTTTTCATGTGCTTTTTGATCATTTGTATGTCTTCCTTGGAGAATTGCTTGTTTAGGTCTTCTGCCCATTTTTGGATTGGGTTGTTTATTTTTTTCTTATTGAGTCGTATGAGCTGCTTATATATTTTGGAGATCAAGCCTTTGTCGGTTTCACTTGCAAAAATTTTCTCTCATTCCGTAGGTTTTCTTCTTGTTTTACTTCTGGTTTCCTTTGCTCTGCAGAAGCTTGTAAGTTTCATTAGGTCCCATTTGTTTATTCTTGCTTTTATTTCTTCTAGGAGAAAATTTTTGAAATGTATGTCAGATAATGTTTCGCCTATGTTTTCCTCTAGGAGGTTTATTGTATCTTGTCTTATGTTTAAGTCTTTAATCCATTTTGAGTTGATTTTTGTATATGGTGTAAGGGTGTGTTCTAGCTTCATTGTTTTACATGCTGCTGTCCACTTTTCCCAACACCATTTGCTGAAGAGACTGTCTTTATTCCATTGTATATTCTTGCCTCCTTTGTCAAAGATGAGTTGACCAAAGGTTTGTGGGTTCATTTCTGGGTTCTCTATTCTGTTCCATTGGTCCATATGTCTATTTTGGTACCAATACCATGCTGTCTTGATGACTGTAGCTCTATAGTATTGTCTGAAGTCTGGGAGAGTTATTCCTCCAGCCTCTGTCTTTCTCTTCAGTAATGCTTTAGCAATTCTAGGTCTTTGATGGTTCCATATAAATTTTATTATGATTTGTTCTAGTTCTGTGAAATATGTCCTGGGTAATTGGATAGGGATTGCATTAAATCTGTAGATTGCCTTGGGCAGTGTGACCATTTTAACAATATTGATTCTTCCAATCCAAGAGCATGGAATATCTTTCCATTTTTTAAAGTCTTCTTTAATTTCCTTCATCAATGGTTTATAGTTTTCTGTGTATAATTCTTTCGCCTCCTTGGTTAGATTTATTCTCCTGGGAATAAATCTTAATAAAATATAAAATACTTTAGTAATTATTCCAACATTCAGCAAAAATATGTTTTCTTTTAAAATCAGGTGGTTTTTTTTCTCAGTTGGCTTTTGTGTTTTACAGATTGAAAGGTGTGGCCATATTTCAGCTACACTCTGAATTTTTCACATAATCCTTGTTTTACCAGGTCACATTAGCCTAAAATGACCATCAGAATTAGAATAATAACTTCAGGGTTTACAAATACCCAGACTTGAATACTCTTCCTCTTCCAATCACCATCCCTCACGGTATCGCATGCACTGCTGTTTAGGTATCAGTCGCTCTGATGCCCAAAGACTCTATTCTGTCACCTTTAATGGCAAAAGAGGACCCTCTCAGCACTGTCACTGATCACCACCCAACATGACCTGTTGAAGCTAAGAGAGGATTTTTCCCCATGTGGAACTAAAGCCCCCCTCAAATGAAACCACTTCCTCCAGTTTCTAGTTGTTCTTCATTTTTTGAGAAGTTTGAGGTGCATCCTCCAGGGGCCATACTGGAGGTCATTTCAGAGCTGCCCATCAGTGTCACATTCAAAGGCAGGCTCTCCACTAACCGTGAACAGCTTAAGAGTGAGTTCCTGACTCTCCGGGAGGTCCTTCTGTGATCCCAGCCTCCACTGGGAGGAACATAGTGTGTTTGCCTTCGTTATTTCAGAATAACATGCTCCATTCTTCAAGGCTCGACTATCAGTTCAAATTCCTGCCACCATTTCTTCACAGGTCCAGCAGCCCCTTCCAGGGAGAGGACACCAGCTTAACTCCTATTATATCCCAGTGTCTGTAGGGGCCGTGCCGATGGACGAGGGTCTCATCCCTGACCTTGACTACAAATAGCCTTAAATGAGTGGGTTCACGTATTTAGAAAAGAAGTGCTGATGGCTCAGCATACAACTTGATCTTCTCTCATGTTCTGGATTCTTCTGCCTGAATCCTGATTTTTACTTCCCTAAATTTCACAGGATAGTAAGATCCTGGAGACTTTAAAATAGAGTATCCCATATTTCTTTTACCAACTATGACATCTGGCAGGTTGAAAATAGTGCTGGCTTCAAATTTGGTGCCGGTTTGAACAAACTACCGTCAGACTAATGCTGTGTTGTTGGGTACACATAAGACAAATTCCCAGGAGCACTGCATGCAGATCAGAGGAAGGACAGTGTCAGAGGATGGAATCTGTAGATGGAGGTATAGTGGGAAAGACTGAAAAACAATCATATTCATTTTGCTCATTCTCTCTTCTCTCCCAGGAAAAGGCTGGCAGAGAAAAGAAACATTCCAAACACATTTTTCTTTTTTTTTCCATCTCAAAAGCTCTAATCAGGCATGTTAGAATTTAGGGGGAAAAGAGCCCCTGACATTTACTACTAACATTTCCTTTGCACTATGTCTGTTGCCCTTACAGTATAAGTACTACAGAAACAAATGTTATGATTTAATATTGGTTGCCTCATAATTGCCAGCACAAGTTATTGAATGTTAAAAGTGATCAATAAAAAGGTATTTAATTAGTCAATGAGTGAACCAGTCTCTCTACACCCAAGTAATCAGAGCGGCCACATAAATGGAAGTTTTTCAGAATGAATTTCTGGGCCAGGAGAATCAAATCTATTTAGAACTATGTCTTGGATACCTGTAATGCCATTCTAAATGTTTCAGATGGAATAGAAAAGGCTGATGTATGCCAAGTACTCTACAAATGTTTGTCAAGTGGTGAATAAATGACTAAAGGAATGGGAAGCAAGTTAATGGTTACTTTTGAAAGGAGAGAGTGAGGTCCAGTTTGGGATGGCTTTTGGTATGGCTGCATATTTCAGTTTCTTGGCCTGAGAGTTCAAAATTCTCACACCTCATTAAGCCATATATGGTTTTGTGTGGTTATCTTACTCTGTGTTTTATTTAAAAACACACTTTTTTAAAATTGGAGAATAAAAATAACCAACATATATAAAAATTAAAGACTGTTAAGAGCTTAAAGTATTTCTCTTACATAAGAGCATCTGTCAAAGAGCATCAGTTTTGTTTTAAGTGTGTACTTATGCTTATGAAATCCATTCAACCCTTAAATGAGGGTAACTCCTTGGGGGCCAGAGCACATCCTCACTTCATTTTACCTTGCTTCTGCTAATGGGGCTACTCTTTGAGTATTCCCCTGGTAGTCAGATAGATCACTGCAGCCCTTGCGAGGGATACACGCAGAGGAAGCAGGATGTAACTGGCTTACACTTGATGTTGCGGTCCCCAGTGTCTCCATCTTTATAAGAGATTTCCAAAAATTAGATCATAAGTAACTTCCAGAAGCCAGTTAGGCAAGATGTGCACCCTGAACTACAGTTTGCTCATCACTGGCCCAAAAGTTGATTCAGGGCAGACGTTGGCAAAATCTTGACGTCATGGGAGCCCAACAATGAAGAGGACAACCTATTTTGTGGAAGACACTGACTCCACTGGAGGGTAGAACTTAAGATCATACAGCTCTTACAGGTCTTTCTATCAGAAATTGTTAAATGGGGAGCAACTTTAAGGGCTACTGTGGGACATTATGATTCTCTGGAACACTCTAGTTTCTATGCTGGGTAATATCTAGTCATTTGCCTTTTCACAAGATTTCTTTTTGGTTTCCTGCAATTCAATGTATTTAAAGGGAGGATGTCAGTGTCAGACAGCTGGGCCCTCAATGGGAAAGCTGATCCTCGGTTTTTCCTGGAAACTGAACCCCTAGAAGAGTGGCAGGGCACTGCATGTCATGAGGGTCACATCCCACCAGGACCCTGAGCATGAGAGGACAGACACCTCACCTCATCACACCAGGGCCAACCATTACGATACGTATTCAGTTCAGTAGAGGAGGGTAGCTCAGACATCTCCAGAAGCTGGCTGCCATGGAAACACTGGAATTGTGGAAGGACTTCCTACCACCGCCTGGTCTCACCCTCTTTCCATCCAGAAACGTAATCAGATCCAGGTTACTTGAATTCCTCCTAGAATAGATTCCAGAACCTACAATACAGGCCAGGCAGGACAAACCAAAGATATCAAGCCAAACAGCAGGAGCCAAGAGGTGAACCCCAGTGAAACCAAACTCTGTCCCTGCCGCAAAACACAACAGGAGGGACCCAGTAATAATCATAATAATAATCACTGAGATCTACATCACTTTGCCATTTAAAAATAACTTTTAATTATTATTCTATTTACTACCAAGAGGAAACAAGAAGAGCAATTAAGTTAGATAAATTATGAGGGACTTCAACTGGTAACAAACTAGGTAGGAGTCCAAGATTTCTTTGCTTTTGTCCTGACAAAGTCCAAGGTGCTTCCAGACTGGATATTGGAGTCAATTCAAATCCCTCAGCTAGACACAGGGTTCCCAGAGGACTTACACATGTGCCCAATTGTGATTATTATTTGTTTTGAAAAAGCTGTTGGAAGGCTATGAAACGCCATTCCCCAGCAGAATGCCTCTTCCGTATCTAGGACTGGTTTACATGCAAGGTGAGCGTGGGACATGCGGTAACTGACCCAACACTGGAAAGGGGGAGGTTCCTGACTGCTTGAGTTCTCCCTCCTTTGGAGGAATTCAGAAGGATTAATTAGTAAATAATTTTTTAATTTTATGTAATTTGGAAGAAGAATAATCTCACAAGAATTTTGTGGCAGTTGTTTAATGTTCAGAGAGAACATTCAGCTCCTGAGAAGAAAGGATTCATACAAATATAATCGTACAGCATAATGACCCTCACTGGCAAAGAGAGACATGACATTTTTAACTTGGCGGTGCTTTAATTGCATCCTTATAAATGAAACTTTCATTTCCAATATCGGTCAGCAGGAATTTCACTGCATTAAGCTCACTTTTATAAATAGGAATCCAACAGACTCTGTGAGAAAACAGTTTTACAAAGAGACACTTCATGATACATTTTAGTGGAGTTTCTGCCAGTGAGTTGAAGCTTGCAGGCAATGATCAAAAACTATTTTAAACATGATCAATCAAATGCAGGCTATTTTGGACACACTTGTCTTCTTCCTTCTGGTTGTGTCCTGAGAAATTACAGGGAATGAAGTGCCTAGGCGCCACTTTTGGTAAGGGGACTGGTGCAGTGGGATACACCTGTAGCCCCCAGGGGCAGCAGGATGTGGCATCAGAGGAAGGAGTCGGGCCAGATCACTCAGTGGCCACCAGGAGAGCCAAAATGAGGGGATGGAGGACCAAGAGCCAAGGGCAGGAGCTGAAACAGCAGAAGGTAGGAACCTGTTCCAGGCACACGGTACGGTTCCACCTGAGGAGGAAATCAGGACACAGACACCCAAGCCCTGAGCCATGTCCTGTTTCTTCTTTCTCTTTCCTCCCGTTATGAGAAAACTTCAAACACATGGAAACTTTTTCCTTTTTTTAATGCCATCCATTAATAAGCTCTATGGGGGCATCTGATTACAAGTAGAAAAATCAATTGCTCAAGTCTATTTGTTTACATGTGACTCACATTAAGGGGACGGGAACGACATGAGAAATTAATCGCCCAAGCCAGAAATGACAACTTTTAAGGACTTTCCTTCTTCTCTTTGATCTAGTTCCAAAACTGAGTTGGGACATTTTATAGTGAAAGTCAAAGGGAAAATATGAACAGAAGGAACACAGAGAAAGGGATATTTCAGTGCTAGCAAACAGCCTGCTCTCTTTCTCCAGATTAAACCATAAAAAACTGTACAACCTTCCACTGTAAAGCAATCACTGTTGCAGCCTCCTATGCTGTTGATACAATAAATTTTGTGTCGAGTACCCCTGTGTAATTAATTCTAAATGCAAAGGCCTGAGGTCAGAGTAGGACCCAAAGTAGGAAATAACACCCAGCCACAGCCCTTCTTTAGCACACGGGGTAGGGCTCATACACCACGGTAAGAAGATACGAGGTAAATGCTGAAGTCTGAAGTTCCCTTTCGTGCAGACAGCCAGGATATGACTATGTAGTTAAAGACACAGACAATGCAAAGCAAGATTGTGCTTGTGAGAAGGCATTCGGGAACCATGCGGCCACTTAAGCTACTAGGCTCAAGGAGGCGGGATTAGCAGTTTAATCAGCTGACATATATACCATATCCATGTACATAAATATTCATCCGAATAAATTATTAGACCACCTGTATATTTTGAAAATGAAAGATATTCCGCATCTCCTTAACTACCTCCTTTTTAAAGTGCAGTAACATTTGTCTATAACACTAGATAAATTTCAAGTATACAACATTATAGTTCAACTTCTGTGTACACTACGGCATGCTCACTATCAAAAGTCTGCTTTCCATCCATTGCCATAATTCTTTTATTTTTGTAAAATCCTAAAGCCTTGGTGTACCAAAACTACTTGAATCCTAAAAGAATCCCACTGAATATTTCACTACCGCCTTCTAGACATAAGCCAACAGAGACAGCACCCCTGCCCAACTGACCTGGGGAAACATGCTGATCCATAAAGGTGTTTCACAGGTATTATTTGATATACAACAGAATGATTGTAATACATTTCTCTACAGAAAAATACGCCTCAGATTTCCACCCTAAAACACACAGTCACAGATTATTTTAACAGTCTTGGCTATGCACCATATTTGAGAACTTTTAAAAAGTGCACTCACATCTGCAAAGGAAATGCAACGAGCAGGCTTCATACAAGAGACTTCTCGTCTGCACATGTGGAAAGTAGGGCCAGCCAGGGGAATTTCAAACGCAATGTAAGTTGAAAGTGGAGACAGCGCCCAATGGAAGTCATATGAGGTCTCAGGTGGAGAACTTTTTTTTTTTCAGTACTAAATTAAAACAGAAGAAGGTGCAACAAAAATTTTAAAGGATGGGTCAGATATATTAAATTAGGATGTAAATACCAGAAGCACCAAATCATATGACTAAACGGAAAACCTTACTGACTGAAATCCTACCACGGAACCAGATGCTACTATTGGGAAAACATTCCAATCAGAGGTTGGCATCTAAATCTCCCCCACCTCTACGGGAACTGTCAAAATATTATACCCTACATAAGGAACACTCATCTTTGAGCAGCAGGGAATTCTGTATCTGCCTGAAAGGAAAATATCTCTCAGCTGAATTACTTTGAAAAAAAGTGACAGACGCTACTTCTCTTAAGGACTCCTCAGCATCAGAATCAATTTCCAGATAATTTCTCTAGAGACCACTCAGTTGTCATCCAAAGGGACAGCCCTTAAGAGGAGCTATGTGGCCACACGGGACCAGGGACACGATGTGCTTCCAGCTCAGGAAGACTAGTACTGGGCCACTTGGGACACAGAGCATCTTTGCTAAGAATTCCATGTGGCCAATTTCAACTAAGAGATGCCAAGTGGAATCAAAGTTTTTCTTTCATTTCTTTCTTCACTTTAGGACTAGTTTGCTCAGTCACATGGAACTTCCAGCCTCTCAATGGCTTCCTATTTTAAGTGTCCTGGCCCAATGCAGCAGGGAAAACTGACACGGCAGATACATGTTTAGGGGGTCGGGTAGGTGGTCAAAAAGGTAAGCAGGAGGGGAAAGAAAATGTCTTCTCCTTGTGCCTAAAACAGGTATTCCCTAAAGCTGGCTCTGGTACCTCCTACCCGTGGAACGAAACCCAAGCTTCCTAAAATCTCTACACCTTAGAGCCTTGACTTATGATTTAGGAGTTTAAAAAGCATTAACCTAAAAGAAATAATGTGAGGAACTAAAAAAAAAAATCCTCTTGCAGTACTTATCACAGTGACTTGCACATTTGTAGTGGTCAATTAATACTAGTTATAATAATGAATATGATGCTTATTGGGCAAATTTACTTACAGAGCCCAGAAGACCACCTTAAATGGCCTCAATTCAAGCTTCCTCAGTTTTCTCAATTAAAACAAAACAGAAATCTCTAAACCCCCTGCTCGCTTTTTGGCTCTCCACTCAGGCACGGTATTACTGTATGACGACCAAATACACACGTGCTACATATTATGTCCTCTCACAACTGATGGCAGGTAAACACTCTGTCCCCCCAGGATGGCTGCATCCTCGGGTATTTAGATAAATGATACTGACAGGACAAACCTAAATATGTGCCCTTGGGTTCAGCAGAAGGAAATGTAATTAGTTAAAACGGCCGGATAAGTCTAACCTGGCAAATCTCTTAAATGGATCTGAGGTTAGAAACCAGCAACAGATGGCAACACGCTTTGCACAAAGCCAACTTCTCTATAACCTTGAAACTCTGAAAGGTCCCCGAAGAAGGAAAAATCAGATAGGCTCTCAGCCGGGAGGGTCCTCAAGACAGATGAAGCTAATGGACTTGTGTCAAAGGCAGAAGAGGAGATTGATGTTCCATGGCCTTCAGGCCCCCAGGTGCAAGGACATTGGGCCATCAGGCATGTAAAATAAATCTTGGGGTGACTGGGAGGACAGATGTGGAAAATATATTGGCAGGACGAACAGGTGATGAAGGCCCAGCTGACACATCACTCGGGAGAAGAGCTGTTGTGTGGCTGAAGCAAGTCCAGGATGCCGATGTCACTTCCCCACCCGCAAATCAGGGCCACTCCAGTCCCCTGAAGTACATGCGTGATGCAAGTTTCACTCAAAGCCACTCAGCACAGTTTACTGCAATGTTGAGAATCATGAGGGGACACGTGACATAAGGCACGACTTAATGGGACACAGCTTAATGTTCTGTTTTGTTTCTTTTAAAAAGTAAGTGAAATTTGGTATCTTAAAGTTTCCCCAGCTTTCATCAGGTTCATCATCCTTCATCAAATCATTGGGAGAGAGAGGGTAAAAGGTCAAAAGGCAAGAGTGCCATTTTTGCTAGGGAAGGAAGTTAGAGAATTCAAATAGCCCTTTAGTTATGAACTACCAGAGGGTTTCTTAGTTCTAAACAGCAACTCCTATGAGCAAAATTTGGAAAATTCTCAGGATGATGCAAAATCTGCTCACTCAACAAAATCTGTCATTTCCACCTCCCTTCCACCCATTCATCTATTTATTTATCTACTTATTTGTGCATCTAATGTATGTTTAGCAAGAAACCTTGGGATTTACTCTCAGAAAGTGCCTCCGTAGAGAGATTATTGTTAAATAGTATTGTTAAATGCATTTACCCTTAGGCAGCTCGAAGCTTCTCCATTTGAACCTGGAGGGTTAAAGGGAGTGGGAGAGCTTCAGGATTGTTAGAAAAGCAGTGCAAAGACAATGAAAGAATTAACACTCAATACTCCGCTTCTGAAAGTCAAAAGAGGATTGTACAGCCAGACAACATACTTGATAGCCAGGCTCTGTGAAGAGATTTTCTAGCTTCCTTTGGTGGCTACCTTTTAATCTACCAACAGCTGGGACTAGTGACTTAAATCCTGGTGTCTTATCAAATGGAGTTTCCAGGAGCACAGGAAGGGGCAAGAAAGGAAAAGCTCATCCTTTCAAGCGCTAAGGAATTCTGGGAAAAGAAAGACAAGGAAACAAGGGACCAAAGACAAGAGGGCAGAGGAGGCAGAGCCAGAGGGAGTCCTGACCACCCCTCTCAGGTTCTTTTTGCAGGTAACCCTGCCAGGCAACCACCCTCCTTTCTGACCAGCAGAAGCTGCCTGAGGAAATCTGGACAGGAAATGAGTATCTGCTGTAAATTACAAAGGGGCCCTAAAAACTGCAATAAAGTGTGTCAGCTCCATTGAGCCAAGTGGATTTCTGGACTCTAAACACAACCCCTGTTAATCCATTTCCCTCTTCTCCCAAAATAGCAAAATCACCTCCCAACTGAGTAACAGTTGAACACAACCACAGACATCATCACATATCTGAAGCAGCTGAACTTGAAAAAGAAGGTACTGCTTACATTTCGGATTCTCCTGTAAGAGAATGTCCATCTGGGTGACTCAGAATTTGCCATCTTATAATGCAGCTTAAAAATCAAGTGCAATATTTAAAACCCTCAAAGGAATGAGTGGCAGAAGAAAATGGCAATGGATGATGGAGGGGAAGTTAGAATTAGCGTGGGATAAACTGGGAGGGATAAACTGGGAGTTCTGGATTTGCAGATATTAACTACTATATACATAAAATCGATAAACAACAAGGTCCTACTGTATAGCACAGGGAACTATATTCAGTATCTCGTAATAATCATAATGAAACAGAATATGAAAAGGAATATATGTATATGTATAACTGAATCACTATGCTGTCTACTAGAAACTGATGCAACATGGTAAATCAACTGTATTTCATTAAAAATTTTAATGTAAAAAATAAATGAAAACAAATAATAAATAAAATAAAATATCAAATTGTGATGTGAATTTAAAAGAAAAAGAATTAGTGTGGAGACATGGGGCCTCTACCATAATTTGTCTTAAAATTCCTTCCAACGTTAACAATCCAAATTCAACTTCACAGCTTATACTTGTTTATACAAACATTCTCTTGATGAGAAAGCCAAAGAGTGGGTTCATTTGGAAGCTGTCAGCTTTATAAGGGAAGTTGTTGCCATGACAGGGAAGGTAAAATGATTTAAGAGAACGTCAGAAGGAGAACTTGGCCCTGACCAGCTCCACCATCTGCTGACCTGGAAGAAGAGAATTCGGCTGCAAAGGAGACCAATGAATTTTATTCACAATCTTCAGTCAGAGACAGAGAAACAGACCAAAATTCAAACACATCTAGCTCACAGTGATTTGCATAATTATAAGCTGGAGGCATACAAGCACTTACAAATTATAGCACAGAAAAGTCATTAGAACCTTAAAAAAATCATTTTATATAATTTTCAGCCAAATGGTTTACCCAGAAACAGAATAATCTACCACTTATTAACAATGGAGCCAGGATGAAGGAGAAATTTTTGAGGTCTTTACTGAATGTCAGTAAGTGTCTTTGGCTTTGGGGCAAAGCTGATGCTGGGAATACGAAGGGATTTCCAGCTCTTCAACAGGAGTGTGTCATTCAGTGATGATTTCTCTAATGACCAAGAAACTCTGCTTCCTTTCTCTGCAAATCTGTCAGAGTAAAATCTGAAGCCAGAAGGTCAACAGAACCAGAGCTACTGCGTTTGACTTGGCCCACATCTGTTAGGCTTGGCCTGTTTGGTCAATATGTTTATTTGTCGTCCGGCCTCTTCTCTGTGCTCATTGACAATTTCGTGCCCCTCTCAAGCTGTCACATCCCAGGGATATGAATCCCTCTCACTCTTCAAGACCCAGCTCCAAGGATACCTCCACAGGGCGATCCCAGGCAGCACTAATGGCTTCTCACACTGTGCGTGAACAGCCAATTACTCACTTCTGTTTATCGTATTAATTTAATCAGTCTTGGTTTCACTGGCTTGGGGGCTGGACTATTCATTTTTGCTTAAGGAAACGCTGTGCGTGATAGCTGTCCACTCAGGGTGTCTTAGCTCAGGCTGCTCTAACAAAATACCACAGCCTGGGGGGCTTAGACAACAGACACCGAGGTTCCTCATGGTTCTAGAGGTTGGGAAGGTTCAAGATCAAGGGGCTGGCATACCTGGGTCTCGGGGAGGGCCCTCCTCCTGGCTTGCAGACAGCTGTCTTTTCACTGTGTCCTCAAATGGCAGGGAAGGCAAGAGCTCTGGAGTCTCCTCCCCCTCCTGTTAGGGCACTAATCCCATCACGCCGGATCCACCCTCATGACCTCCTCTAAACCTAATTACCTCCCAAAGGTCCCACTTCCTAAGATGAGGGGTTAGGGCTTCAACATGTGAATTTCGGGTGGGGGACTTCCAGTCCATAACAAAGTTCTAATCAAACTGAATGGAAAAACCATTTACCCTTAGTGAATGTTCCCATCACTGCAAGTAAGCTCTTGAAGCCAAGTCTAAAATGAAAACATTTTGTTTTTCACTTGTGCTAAAAGCTAGCAATCCTCACACCGAGACCTTCAGTCCATCTCTCAATGGTTTCTATTTTTTCACCAATGAGTCAGACAAGCCGACTGCTACTTTATCAGCATGCATCAGTATGGCAGTGTACTTTGATGTCCCTGACCTCATCCCTAGCAGTACCTTTAGGCTTTTTCTTCTAGTGTGAAACCAAATAAAATGAAAGTTTACTAACTCCCTTTGTTCAGAATGGATCTTACCGAATGTTACTCTGACACTATTACACTCACACTTTTCAGAAAACACATCTTTCTGCTACCGATGTGATGATGTGGACTTACATTTACCAAAAAAAAAAAATATTCTGCAAACTGTCATGCAAGCCTGACATTTCATTTTAAATATTATCCAGTTTATGTCAATCCCTGTGATAGGTCACCTTACATTATTTCATTTTAGCTTCATAAGGACACTAGGGAGATGATTCTCATTCTTGTGATGAGGAACAGACTCAAAAGAGGTGAAACATCTTGTTTGGTGTTGCACAGCCAATCCAAGACAGACAAGATTTTCTCTCTCCACAATTTTTAACTATAAAGCCCATACCTATTCAGCTGTATCATCTGGTCTTTCCGAGTCACACGCCAAAGCATTGGAGGGAAACTGAAATACACTGGGCACATCCTGTATGCCATGTTCTAAGAGATGAGGAAGGATTCCACAAAAATTTAACGGGTGGGAATTGGGGGAAAAAATCTATTATTTCAAAGCTGTATATAGTTTACGTCTCAAAAGAAGTTTAGAATTTGATCCCCACTTTGGAACATGACTTGCTGGTTGGTTTAACATCTTACTGATTACTCCTAAAAATCCTATAAGGAAGATTAATAGTTATTACTGTTGCCAGAACACAGCAGTGCTGACCTCAGAAAGCTGTAGTGGGAATTCCATGAACAACATATACGGTACCCAGCACAATGCCTGGCCACACAGCACAGGCTGGGAAATAACACTTTCTATGAAGTTGTCCTGTTCTTCAGTTTATAAGCAAGGAAACTTGCCAGGCAGGTTTAGTAGCTTTTACATCCTGACACAGCTCTCACAGGGTAGACTTAAGAGGCAGCTCAAGTCTTCCTGGTCGCAAAGCCTATGACCTGGAATCTCCTCCCACATCAATTCCTGGATGCATCTCGATCTTACAATAGACATGGGACAACTAAGCAGGGGTGTGTCCTCCACCTACTTAAAGGTAAGGGCATGAACTCTGAAATGCCATCCACTCCTTTAAGTCAAAATACAGGGTCCGCTGAATGTATATGTCAACTACAAGCTATACTCCCTTTACCATGACAATGAAGAATTAGCAGATTGCTCTGAAAAGACCATGTCTTCTAATCCGAAAAGCCATTGCTCATGTGCCTCCAGCTTCATCTGGAATTACACTCACCCTCAAATGCCAACGCAAGGGCTGGCTTATGTAATCCAAGCATCCTCTGGGAAACAGCAATATCAATCTCCGCTTCCTGAGAGCCCCAATTTCCTCCTCTGTATCCCCTCCCCCGTCACAGTGGAGGCCCACCTGATCTCCTCCTTAGACCCCAGGATTTCTGTTACCACCACCTCCTAGGCCTCAACCTTCCGCACTGCTGCATGCAGCCCTCCTTCTGTGCCAACTACACATGGGACATAATACTCAGTAACTTTCCGTCTATCTTCCCAGGCATCATTGAAGGCTAACCCCTTCTTTCCTGAATGATCGGTAACGAAATAAAATTTATAAGCTGAGATTGGATGTATTTCTATGAGCTCCCTACATTCAACTCCTTGAAAAGTGAATTCCTTACTTTAGGCCAGTGCTGTGCCAATATGTCTGAGCACAACACTCACCTGGGACACTGGTTAAAGAGACGCATCTATGAAACGCAATTCTCTAAGAAGAGGGGCCAAGGAGGCCGATGACAGAAAAGCATCACAGCTCATCCTTATGATCACCCAAGCTTGGAAAACACAACCAAAATAATTTAATTATATACCAAATATATTTACTTTAAAATAATTTTTTGCAAATACAAATTAATAATTGCACATTTTATCCATATTTCCACTGCCAACTTTTCAACAGGTACAACCATCTTTTTAAATCATCCTAATTTTCTCTTTTCAAGCAATGCTTAAAGTCCAATATAGGACTTGCCTTCCCTTTTAACAAGAGCACTGGTAATGTGGCAGGTTTGCTATTATTTTAGGTCACAGTACAAGGACAGGCTGTTATCAACAGGCTCTATATAATTTCCTGTGCTCTTCGAACGTCTCCCAGCAACTGCCCTGACACGGCTCGAAATTAGCTTGAGCAATTTGACAGGATCACAGCACCTGCCTTCAAGCTATAACTACACATTTCTCTTGTGAAGTTTAATGTGCTTAGGTAATATGCTAAATCTGGACATTTTTACCTAATACATAGTAAGAAAAAAATAAGATAAGTTATCAAAATCACTGGGAGTGCCTAGAAGGAATAAAACAAATTTAAGGTTTATGAAGAATACTATAAAGAAAATTTTATTATAAAATCTTGACCCTAGGAATGTATTTTAGTACTTCTTTACATATTTTCAGATTTTTTTCACATTTGGGTGATGCAATTTAAAAAGAATTTAAAAAAAAAAAAAAGCTGACACTTGAAGTCTAGAGTAAAATAATTTTTGTGCAAAACTAACCTAAGTGTGGAATATTGGATGTATGTTTATGTTCCTTCGAGTGCAGAACATGCACTGACCGAATAAATGAATAGTAATATAGCCACAGAGAACAGCAATAGCATGAATGATTAAAATAGCTTATGAAGTTTTAAAGCTGCAAGGGGTCTAGACTTTTCAAATATGAAACCCATGTTGCAGATCTGTACCTATTTACCATTTTCCCCCATTTTTCAAATAGTCTTCACACTCCCAGTCACCTAACTCCTGTTTTTCTCCAATATCTCATCTTTTTGTCTTTATTGCAGTCATATTCTTCTCTCCCTGACCATTCCTTTTAAAGAAATTTGAGTAAAAGAAAACTGTATCGTATATATTGACCCATATGGTTACAATTTCTAGTTCTCTTCATTTCCCTCTGGTACTAAAGGCTCTGCGGAGGTAAGACCACTTCTCTTGTCCACTGGACAACGTGCTGTGGGAACAGGCATATAAAGCTGTCACTGGCTACCACGTGAAGCCTAGAAAAGGGGCTATCCCAGGGGTAGCAGGACCCACATTTAGATCCTGGCAATATCCTTTGAGCATGAAACTGAGCTGCACCTGAAAACAGATTCAGTCCTAGACCAGTGTTTCTCAAATTTTACCGTGTATCCGAACAACATGGCGGACTTGTTTAAGCAGATGGCTAAGCCCCACAGTCATCTGCAGAATTTGCATTTCTAACAAGTCCCCAGTGGATGCTAGCTCAAGAACCACACTTTGGGGACCACTATCCTAAATACTTCAATTAAGTAGGCTAGTGAATTGGAATTTTTTTTCTGAATCATGTTTGGACTGGGTTCTCTATTACTTTGACCCAAGAAAATTATCCTACCTGATAAACCTATAACTATCTTAAAAGACATCTGCCCCCAAATAAGCCTGAATTATTCCATCTCATTTAAGTGTTTACACATAGAAACTATATGAAAGGAAGTCATGAGGAAAGGAAGTCAAAATAGCACATATTTCATAGTATATTTAGGGTTTATTCCTACTTTGTACTATGCTACAATTAAATTTCACCACATCCTGTAATCAAATATTGAGGTCCACACAAAAACTATTTAATACTTAGAGTTCTTTTTCTTATAATAAAAAGGTTCTGATATTTTCGTGTGGAATATTATTTTAGTAAACTCAAGCTGAACCTATTTTTACATAAGGAATATAATGAACAAGACAGACATCTTATTTTACTTTGGATATCGTAAAAATAACACTGCATGCAAGACTTACAACCAATATTTAACACACAACCTATAATTTTATATTTATCATTTATCTTTCACGACTGTAGTGAAATGGTCACCTATGTCTAAAGAGTCAAAGTGTGCTAGACATTCACAAACAAAAATAACATTTAAATAGCTGAAAACATATCTGGATGTGATATTTTAGAGAAAATGAGTTGAGCTCAAGAGGGTAACTGTTCAAAGTCTTCTGGGTCATAATACACGTTCATTAGGAGAAGAACTAGCGATCTTTGGGAACTGATGCATTCCTTGGTCACCACTGGCCATCTTCAGATGGCTTTTTCGTGAATAACTGCTCCTCATCCTTCTGCCCGCAAAGCACTTTCTTCCCAATTTCCTATCTGGAAAATAGGAATTTCCTCCTCCTATATGGGAATATATAGGGCCCAGTTTCCTATGTGGTCCCAACACATCCCTTTTCACTCTCCCATGTGGGGGATACTTGAAGTATTTAACCAAGAACGAGAAACCAGTGCTGAATAACAAAGCAGTTCTCTAGGTATGCAGGAATGAACCTTTAACTTCAAATTATGAAGAGATCCAGGTGTCTCTAGAGCAGAGGAGGGTGGGACGTTGCAAGCCTTGGAATATCTGAAAACCACTGTGACTGTAACATTACATTTACCAAATAAGTCCCGCCCCTACCTCTCCAGCCCCATCCTCAATGCCTGTCAGCTCCACCATCTAACAGTGCACCTAGTATCATTCTTTCTCTTTCCTTCCATGGTCATCAGCAGACTTCCGAACATTTTTAGTTTTCACCACAGGCTATTAAAATAACTTTCTCAATTTTCTCTCTATTTAAAGGCTTTCCCCTTTCCATTCATCCTAAGAGCAATGTCCCCAAAATTTCTATGCGGAAAAGCCAATTCTCTGCTCACCATTACTTGCCAAGGGCTCCCAGTCAAATTTTGGGCATTGAAAGACTTCCTACGTGTTGTCTCCACTGATCTCTGCAGGCTTCTCTCCAATAACCCTTCTGAAAGAACCCACTGACTTAAAGAAGCAACAGCAGTATCCATCATGTTCTACTTCCAAATTTTACTCACATTCTCTCTCTGGCTAAAGTGCCGATCCTCTCAGACCCACTGGTTAGTAACTTACTCATCTTCAAAACAGCTCAGGCTTCTCATGTGCAAGGTACTCTGGACCTCTTTAACACTACATTATACAATATTTTAAACCCACTACCACGTGTCTCAAGGAAAACAATCATATCTTTTAATCTTTACAGCCCCTATACCTACCAGTGCAGGGTCTTACCCATAGCAGTTGTATAATAAATAGGCAGCACAAACAACACATAGCACAAACATAGAACAAACAAATGGCATAGTAATTATACACATAAAATGCCAAGATCAGTATCTCATCTATCTATGCATCCATAAGATTTTGGCTCTTTATATACGAAAAAGAGGTCCATTTTCAGTTTCAGCTTTTAAAGACAGTGACTAATTTATACCAACATCCTTTTTAATAATTACACACATATTTCTCTCAAAAATATTTATACTCATATGGACTTGTAATAAAACTGTAAATATTACGAATTTCATAATCAATCAAATTTCATGGAAAAATTCGTCCCTGCTGTCCTTCATTAGCAACAGGAAATATATTCTGCATTAAAGTAATGAAACTACATACACAATGGGGCTGTCAATAAGTTTACAATGGTTGACTAACCAACCAGTGGTTGTACTGACAGTTCAGACAATTTAAAACTGTTTACATTCTCTTTCCTTAAGTCAGTTGAATTCTATTGTTTGAAAAAATCTGAAAAACAGAATTCTAATAATACCAAATATGTCGACTGATGCCAATGCTTTTGAAGTTCTCAGGAGACACAAGAGGTTCCCAAAATAGTTTGTTCAAAAAACCAAACACATTATGCCACATAAAATAATCTAAGGTAGAAAAATAAGTGTGAAAATTAAAGAGAGTAATTAAACAAAAAAATAGATAAGTCGCTTACTGCACAATATCTAAAAAAGAAAGAAAAAAGAAAGGAAACAGACAACCACTAAACCTGTCTCCTTACAGGGTGACATGTACCAATAGTTTGCTTTTCATCAAACTGTTGTAGTTTGGGGCATTTGGAGCATGAACTTATAGAAAATCAGTTGGAAGATGTCATAAAAATGACAGATTTGGTATATTTAAGTACTGTGGAAAAGAACACTTCCCTTTGACTCATAGGACATTGCATCCATATTTAGGTAATTCTCTTTTGTGAGCTTGATATGAATCCCCTCATTTAATATCAGTTTCTGGATGCATTTTTGCTTTTTTCTTGTTAATTTTCTTGCCCTCTCATAAAACTCATCAAGATGCCAATATAATTTTCCATGTAATTAGTTTAATATGGTTACACTTAAAAATGAAATATAATTACCCCAAATTAAATTTAAATATCAGATACTCACAGTCACATCAACCCATTAATTTCACTGAGGAGCCACCATATTCAAATATCTCTATTAATTGCCTACCCATCTGCCTCCTGCCTACTCACCTCGCAGAGCAGAGGAGAGGGCAGAGCACAGCTACCAATACCCAGTTCTCCTCCAGACAGCATTTTGGAGATGTTTAATAAATGCTTGTTAATTTAAATTTAACTGCGGCTCCGAGAAGTTAGGTGACTTGCCCAAGGTCACACGGTACGTAACAGTATTGGAGAAAGAACGAACAGCTTGTTCCGTCTTTTAATTCCAATTCCCAGGCATTTTCGAGGGCAGTCTGCCCCTGCATTTCCATCCTCTCCCAACCATGTCACTTAGCTTTCCCAAAGGAAAGATGATTAAATTCAATAAAGGCTATTAATAACAGATCAGTGTACTGTCACTCACATGACTTAAAACCCTACATCTGGCATATAAGCAGGGATATTTGAGACATCGAAGGAGCAGAGCTTCAGGAATGCCAGGCAGATTGATGAGTGACATTTGCAGAATGTCCCCAGAAGCCTCATGTCGTGACCCAAAGGTTGACATACCCACCTTCAAGGAGTGAAGTAAACCTTCAGGGTGATCTAATCAAAATTGTTCAGCTTTCTACACACACTTTGCTTCTCTCACTAAGCATGTCTGTCTATTCACACCTCTTTGTTCTCAAAAAATCTATATGTACGTTAAAAATTGCATGTACCTGAATTTCTAGATTTCATATTATGGACGTTTTAATTTTATAAGAGGAAAAGATAATCTCTAATGTGATTTATTCAACATAGTGAAAATAGCTATTACACAAAATAACCCTAGTTAATGTCCATGAAAGAAACAAACACATATATTCAACTCTACTTACCGACCTCTTCTTTCCCTTTTACAGACAAGGAAAATCAAAGGTTGTGAAAGAGTTTCTCCCATTGCTGACTCCAGAGAATCCTTATTCGGATAATAGTTGGTGCTAAATGCAATCGCTCTAAGAATTTCAGTTACAGCTGAGAGGAACGCTCATTGTTGGTATGGCAAGTAATTTAGCCCCAGTGATTTCTGTTACCTGGACTTCTTGTGATGTTAAATGAGTAAGGTGTTCTTTCTTCTGCTCAGTATTTGAGCTTTAACGTACACTCTCTCCGACGTAAGACAGAAATGAGAGTTAAAATCTGCTTCTCCAAGAAAAAAAAAAATCAACAGAAGGTAGACTTTAAACGTAAGAATGAGGCCCCTGAAAATTATGTTCTCATTTCAAGACTCCAAATTCATGAAAATATTTTCCCTAAATATGTGGTTTCAGGACAATGTTAATATGTTCTTATTGATGTGTGGGACAGATTTCTTCTCAGGTTAGTTAGTATGACAGATGGAGAAGAATAATTTTGACTACCTCTGTAAAGTCATGTGAGAAGACAATGAATTCATACACATGAAAGGATTTTCCAGCTAAATGTACGCAAGTATAAGTAGATATTTTCTGGTTACTCTTTGGTATTACTAATGCAGCACTAATTTTAGGACTCAAATCTATCTAAGCAAGCAATTGAAAGAAGTCTAACCAGCACATAGCTAACTAATCAAAGATTTTCTTTCTTAACAAATGAGTTATTTTCACATCAATACTGAGCTTGTATAAAAGCTAATGGTGTTGACCAAGAAAGTTAAAAAAAACAAAGTTCCTAACTTGTCTTTTGTATATTGGAGGGGAAAAGGTTTAATTAAATGGCCAAGTCATTTTGTTTAGAAAAATAACCAGTTTTGTCTAGCTATTTTGCACAGCAGAAAATGACAGCTTTGAAAGAGCAGTAATGGCCAATTAGGAAATACAGTCACCATGTTGTGATTTTCTGAGTTTGGCTCCTGACTCACTCGAATTGACTAAATCACAAATTTAACTTGATGCTTTGCTATTAGGGAAGTTTCTAAGCAATACCAAACTCACTGACTTTTTTAAAAAAATTTTTTTCCTAGGAAATATCCAGATAAAGTAATAAAACAGGAAAGTACAGCAGGCAACTATTGACTTGGAATAATTTGCTGTTTGAACGAGTGACTATGTACAATTAGGACTACAGGCCTTTGGCATAAAAACTCGTTTTACTGCATAAATGAGGGCTCGGTGACACGAGGTCAAACCGGCGAGCACTCTTATCAAGGTCTTATTTTTCCTTTCCCTTTACAAAGCCGTCCTTCTCCCCCAGCCTGCAGGAAGATGATTTAGAGCACACAGAAGAGTGAGTTCTATTACAAAATATAATTTCTTATTTGCCAGGAAATGTGATCCTTGAAAAGACAAAGCACTCTTTTCCAAAGAAAATGACATTGGCACCCTTCCTGCAGCTCTGGAGCTGTATTGATTTAAGAGTTAATGGAAAATAGCTTGAGAATTTACCCCTGCGGGGGGCCTAAAAATGCCCTGGGACGTCCCCCAGGTCCTCTCAGTCCCAGCAGTCCCACACTTCTCCCCTTCTCAGATGGGACTCCTGACCTTGAATCCCAGACCAGGCTTGGAATTCAGTTTCCCAAAGGACAAAAGCCTGAGATCTCCCAGTTCCACTGGATTCGAAGTTTCCTTTGCCAAGATTCTCAAGCAGGAGGACACGTTTATGGACACTTCTGGTGACTGGTGACAGCCGCACGTGTGTCTTAGACCGCAGCTCGCTCTGGTGGCAGGGTTTACAAGCCTGTGCCGGAGCCAAATGCTAGAGAGCCGTGTGTGTGTGTGTGTGCACCTGTGTGTGTATGCGAGTGTGTGTGAGCAATTTTACCCCGAATACTGCTTAAAGTCTCCTCTATCAAAAAAACCAAACACAGAAACAACAAAAGCTGAGAACAACCAGAATGTTCACTCACAGGCAAATAAAGAAGTAATACACCCACACTACAGAACATCAGATACTAATGAGAATTCTTCATCATGTACATATTTAAAGTGAGGGCCACAATGTATTCTTATAGGAAAAAAATAGCAAGAAAGAGGGAGGGAAACAACTTACTTGTGTGTATGTGCGCGCGTGTGTGATTATAACACACATATTTATATAATCATGGGAAAACATCATGTCATTCCAGTCTCTGAGTGGAGGCCCCACGTGGGTATGAAATGAGAGTGTGAACGTGACACTGCCTCCACGGGCTGAGGTTCTTGGTGTGAATCTCCGTGCATGAGCATCTTCCTGGGCTGAGTGGTCCCAAAAGACCAGTTCAGCTAATACTCATCTAACTTCCAGGCAAAACCCCAAAAATGTCTTCTAGCCTTGGAGTAAACCCTCATTTACTCGTGTTTACTGAGCTACACTAACTGAGAGACCATGTAATAAACTCAGACTTGGAGCCCTCCTCGGAGACTTCTCAGGGTAATATTTAAATGTCAAATGTCTGAATTTTGTGCTGACGTACAACTTGTTCTCTGCATAAAACACAATGCTGCTGTATTTCTTTTTCTTCACCCATATATGTATTTTTTTAAACTTTTTGTAGCAAGCATGTATTATTGTGTTTTAACAATTTTAATAAACCGGTAAATAAAGTGAAAATGTTTAAATATTAAAATACATAAACAATTTTTGTGTTCTCTCTGCTAATTTAATTTCTGGTGACCAGATATTTAAAAATTATGCCTTCTCACAGAATAATAACTTCATAAAAACTGCTAGGCAAAAAAGTAGTATATGTTGGCTATGTAAACAGGTACATGGAACATACATCTATATTTGGTCACTGGGTTACTAGTAAATATATACTGGTAAATACTAGCAAGGCAAAGACGTAGTCCCTTTTCCCTTAGAACAATCCCCTTAGAGATACTGGGTTTAATAACAACAGTAATAATGGCTTCCATTTAGAGTCAGTTACTCCATGAGGCACTTCTTGCGTATTTCCTCACTTAAACTTTGCAGTAACCGTCCCCAGACTGTTAACCATACCCCAACTTAGCGATGAGCAAATGGAGTCTCACTGAGTTTACCAAAACTGTTGAAACCCATGGAGCACATAAACGGGTGTGAAATCCAGCCCCTCTGGTCTCCTGGGCTCAAGCTCACAACCCCTGTGTATGCTCTACTCTTGCTCTATTTTAATAAACTTGAACTTTTTAATAAAGTCATTGTTTCAGGCAGGGTTATATTTAGCTACCAGTGACAGAAAACCCCCGAAATGATGGGGGCTCAAGCAAGATTAAAGGTTAGAATTCTTATGCGCGAAAGCACTCCAGGGGCAGGCGGTCTGGGACTGGGAATGGCAGCTCCACAGTGTCTCAGAAAAAGCCAGATTCCTGTCTGCTGGCTGAGCTGTGCTCATAGGTGGCCACATCCCTCACAGGAGGCCCTTGATTCCAAAGGGCTTCTGGAGCACTATTTACAGCAGCCAAGACGTGGGAGCAACCTAAGTGTCCATCAGCAGATGACTGGATAAAGGAGATGAGGTATATATGTATATATATACACACACATACATACACATACACACACACACAATGTGGTGGTATATATACATTGAATACATTATATATATAAAATATATATTGCAGATTTTTTACACTCAATGTATTTCTGCTTCTGACTTTCACTTCTACTGAGGCATCTGTATTTCCAGGCTGTTCCTTTAATGTCCTCCGAAGGAACACAGAAGTCAAGCTCCAAAGACAAAGACAGAAACGAGGGTCAGAAACCCAGACATCCACTGAGCCAGAGCGTGACACAGTGAGTGTCTGTCCTCTCCTGAAAGCTCTCCAGCCCTGTCACAACAGAGCGGGCATGTCTGAGATGAGACACGTTCAAACACTCACTGACAGTCAAAGGAGGAAAGATGAAACAGAGGTTCAGACCCAGAGGAAGATATGACATGGAAGGAAAATCACTTTTGGGGGAATAAATATCTTACGACCAAGTATCAAGATAGGGTAGAAGTGGGGCATCTGACATAACCAAGGACAGTAACTCGAGTGACTTACTCATCACTCGCATGTGCCTGGCATGATGATGAGTCCCATCTGATACCGTTATTGCCCCCATTTCACAGAAAAGGAAACAGAATTCGCAAGCCTTTGAGTAACCTGCTTAGAGCGCCACAGCTGGCAAGTGACAGTGTCAGGCACTGAACCTCAGCAGCTGCTGGGCTGTACGTCACTCTTCATGTTCTGGACCAGAACCTGGTGGTCCTCACCAGCAGTGACAAGGGACAGTCTGGAGCCAGGAAAATTAGATGGTGTGGATTAGCTCGGAAAGATGGAAAAGACCTAGTCCTTGCATCCTGGATGGAGCATCAGAACAGCCAGGGATGAGCAGAGTTGGACCCTTGCCCTCGCCATGCACACATCATGGCGCTGCCCTGTACTTTACAGAAGGATAGTGAGTATTAGAGGAATGAAGACCCCAAACATGTTCATACCCTTGTTCCTTTAAATAGGTAAGTACGTTACCTTACATGGCAAAAGGGACTCTGCCGATGTGATTAAGATGATATCTTGAGATGGGAAGATGACACTGGATTATCTGATTGAATCCAATCTAATCACCTGACTCCTTAAGAGTAAAGCACTTTACCAGGCCGTGGTGAGAAAGGGATGTGCCAGTGGAAGAGGCTCAGAGAGGCAGCATCATGAGAGGGATCTGACACTCCGCCAGGTGTGACACTTGAGGTGTAGACAGGTATGTGCAGGGACCCAAGAGAGGCTTGGGAGACAGCAGACACCCCCAGCTGACAGCCAGTAAGGAAACGGGGAGCCTGGTCCTATAGCAGCACAGAACTAAATTGTCTTGATATCCAGTGACCAGGCAGTGAATTCTCTCCAAGAATCTCCAGAAAAGAACAGAGCTTGCAAACCCCTTAAGCCCTGGGAGATCCCTGTCTGACTTCTCACTTACAAAACTACACGAAAATACATCTGCGTTGTTGAAGCCGCAAGGTTTGTGGTAATTTGCTACAGCAGTCACAGAAAACTAACACAATGGCAGGCAGGAGACGGAACCTATGAAAATGTCGTTTCACTGTCCAGCTCCTCAGATAGGGAATTCACCAGACAAAGGACCACATCAAGAGTCTCTGCTCCTACGGCCCGGTCATCCCCTCCAGGCCCTGAGCATCACAAGTCACAAGGTCAGACTTAACGATCTGTGTCTGAGGCCCAGGGGCCGCTTTTGGGAGGGCGGGGTGCGGGTTAGGACACCAAGAGACACGGGATGTCAGCTTTAGCATCATGTCTTAAAACACACTGAAAGTCTTTTGAGGTTTATGCTCCGCAAATTGAAAATCTGTAACACAAATAAATTTGTTCCCATAGGTTCCCATCTCTTTCCGGGGAAATTTTACCTAAAAAATAACTGCTGAACTTGTCACGTTGACAATATTTGATTTAAACACTGTGATGTTATAAATAAGCTCTTCCAGATTCTCAAGGTGTGGGGATGACCTGGTCCAAGGCCAAGGTATCTCGGTCTTGGCAGTAGAGCCGCAGGGTACCGTCGCAGTAGAGCCGTACAGGTGAGAGCAAGTGGCGTGCAGGCCTGGCACTTTGAGAGTGAAAAATCTTTAATTTTTATGTGTCCCTAGGGGTAAGACAAAAGGCATTTATCCAAAACGGATGAACTTAAGAGGGCAGAACTCAGAGAAGAAGAAGTTTGCATGTCGTGGGGGAGCCGGCCGTGGGAGCTCCTGAACTTGCTCTCCAGAACTTCAGGACTTGTTAAGACCATGATGAAAACACAAGCAGAGAGGCAACGCGGAAACTGGCCTGTTCGACACATTTGTTTCCTGGGGAGGGCGTTAAAGAGCAGCGGATGCTCTTCCATGCTTGGTGCCCCAAGCAGGGGTGCAGAGGAGATGCAGAAAAGAAACAAACGATGGTAAAGTGCAAGGGGGCCCCCCCCGCCGACAGAGACAAAGGAGTGGGCAATCAGGACAGGGTAGGGTCTGAAAGAAGGAAGAGAAGGTGGAAAATGGCAAATGACTAAGAAAGGAAAAACCAAAGAGTGATTCCACGAAATAGGCTTGGAGACAATTACTCATCTAAGGAAAATGCAACTGCGAGGAAATAGGAGGTCAAACAGTCCTGGGAGAGACTCTAAGGAGCCGGAAAGTTCAGTGCTCATGAATAATCATGCACAATTCTCATACTATTTCTTTAACACTATAAAAGGCAGAAATATCTGCAAGAAAAAAAAATTACTACCATTTCTGTATTAGAGATGTTTCCATGTATTTTAATTATCTTCACACCAAGAGTATTTAGTTACATAAAATCAATGCTTACAATGACGTTTTATAGTCGGAATAAATGTATAAATGCACAAATCATAAAGATAGTAAATATATTTATACATAAATATTAAACATTATTCTGAATAATACCATGCGGGGCGTAAAGTTCTTGCAATCCATAAAGATGTTCCAGAAAAAGAAACTAAGTTGCAGAGAAATCAAATGACCGCCTCAGGGTTAACGACAGAAGCAAGATAACCCGCGTTAACAATTCAGACAAGGTTCCCATCTAAACCCAGAGCTTCTGCCACAAAGTTCAGACTCGTTCCTCTAGCAATAATTCTTCATTTTACAGCAACTCCAGGCAAAAATAAGTGTTTTTTTTCTTTAATAGGGACTTTTCTCTGTTGAGGAGTTATCTGGTTCTTTCTTCTGACTTTATTCCATCAGTGCCGTCACACACCCGGTCACTTGACACCATCTTACTCCCTCTTGGTCTATCTGGCAACTGACTTTAAAATTCATCATAATTCCATCCTTAATCTCTCTCCTTGGACTGTAATTTAAATAACATCTAGGTAAACAGCAAGCTCCTACTGTACAGCACACGGAACTATGTTCAGTATCTTGTAATAAATTCTAATGGAAAAGAATCTGAAAAAGGAGAAATAGGTAGATAGATAGATAGACAGATAATTAAGTCACTATGCTGTACACCAGAAACTAACACAACATTGTAAATCAACTCAGTTTAAAAACATAGCATCTAATCTGAGTTCCTCTCCGTCAGGGGTTTACCTCAACCTGCCCTGCCCCTCCAAGCACCATATTACCTTTCATGAGTCAGAGCATTAACCATCATTCCCATATTCAAACTGCCTCACGGCTCCTACATGTTGTTTAATTGAGCACAAGCTTCACATTCAGGTTCAAAGCTCTCCACCATCTGCCCAACTGTAACTCTCAATATATCTTCTGCTACTTTCTCCGCAGCCCTGAGACCCAGCTAAAATCCCTCACTGTTCTCCAAACACATCCACATGCTCTTCTGCCTCTAAGCCAGTTCTTGAATTTTTCTTCATTCACAATTCCAGGAGTCTACCTTTGGGATTAAAAACCTCCTTATACTTAAAAAAGATTTATGTAAAATTATATCTTTTTCTTGAGAACTTTTAACCACAATATTAAATTCCTACCTTAATGGAACCCTCAAAGAACTCTGTAGAAATTATATTTTGCATTGCCTTATAGGTACATGGTATTTCTTTGACCCCTCTACTCAAAGGGAAGTTGTCATATATTCCTCATCTTTTATGGCATTTTCAACAGCAAACAGTCCAGCAAATATACAGCACTTCACAGAATTTGCTAAACTGAATTCAATTAGCTCTTCCAAATTCCTAACGCTGAAACTCTTCTAAGGGATATATTTCAAAAGTGATTAGAAAGATTTTTAAAAAGCCAATATTTTATTTAATTATAATCACAGGTATTCTGGGGGTTACCTAGGGTGCCTGGAAGTACTAACTGGAAGTTTGTTTTTATGTAACCGAACATTGTCCTGTTCTCAAAGAAATATTTCACCAAAATAAGTTTACTCCTCATCAGATCATCACACCCTCAGGAATAATCACTGGGCCAGATCTTTATGTCACAGAAGCCGGAGGAAGATGCACGTGCTGAGAGCAAGAGGAGACGGGGAGACCACCTGTGACAGTGTGAACGTCATCATCTCAACCAGCTCCAACTAAAATAAGTTTGTTTCTTATGATTCACTGTAAGAGAATGCCAGTGGACTTAACTGTAAAAGGGCACGGTGTATCTACTACAGCTGCTCCGAGGCTGGGCCAAGATAGCTATCATTGCTCAACCTTTTGAGCTTTGGATTAATAACAGGTCTGGAAAACTAACAAAACTAAACTGCTTTCACTGCATCCAATGCCCAACAAATACAAAGCCCGACTTTGTACCCATCCATCTCTCTATCTTTCTATCCATCCATCTTCCCATCCTCACTCACCTTTTGTGCATTTCTGTAACAGTACATTATATCCATATCTGCATACTACTTACTTTGTGCAAAACACTCTTCTGAGTCTTTTACGTACGTTAAACCTCACTACCATCCTGTAATATTCCCATTTTACAGACGAAGAAATCAAGGCTCAGGAAGTTTAAGTAACTGCCCAAGTTCACACAGCCATTGAGAGGTGGGGCTGGGATTCAAATCCTGGAAAACTTCCCCCCGAGTCCTCTGTCTTACCCGCTCCACAATACACTGCCAGAGAAGGATTCTGTTTTCTTCATGGAGATGGGGGAAGTCTCTGGAAGCTACTCTATTTCTGGAAAGCACCTACCGGGGTTTCTTGTAGAGGTGAAGGCCCAGGTGCACATAAAAACATAAAAGACAACCTGCTACATTTTTATCTTACTGGCTATAATACAGGAACTATTTCTTGAAAACAGAATTGAGTAGCCACAACTGAAGCACAGAACAAGAGGACAAGCTGACAAGACCACCACGTACCCCGTGTGTACGGCTGTCCTCCGGGCCTGGCAAATGTAGCGGTGCACTGGTGAGGGCAGATTCTGCACCAGGCCCTGGCCGGCGACAGTCAGAAAGATGAGAACACAGTTATTTCATCCAGCCTTAAATAAAGGCTTTCATTTACCTTCTGCAGGAAGGCTCACACAAGCAAGCAAAACCATCTGCATTTTGTACCAGGGAGGAAGGAACGCGGTGACTGAGATGTCAGGAGGAGACAACAAATCCCTTCCCATGAGAGTGAACGAGAGCGTATACACCGAGCATGTCCGCCGCAGAGCTTCACAGAAAGGAAACAGATCAGCTTCTTCAAAACGGGAGTTTCATCTCATGGCAACCCAGACTAGCTCACTGGTTGAAGACCACATTTGACTTCTTTTCCAATGAAAGAACCATACAAAAGGCCCTGAAAAATGTGCTCAGTATTCATGATATTGAAGAGGTCTTGCCAGAGGCAATAAAAGCCAGAGAAGTCAGGTAACGGCTGAATTTGGAATGAAATATTAGACAATATTTAGCTTTCATTCCAAAGGGCTGCCCTTAATAATGCTGCAGCTTTGTGGAAATGGTGAAGTTAAAATAAATTGTGGCATTTATTTGTCTAAAGTGTCGAGCCGCAGCCTTCAAAGCTAAACAAACACGCAGAAGCACCTGTACACCTCCAGATTATTTATATGACTTTTTTTTTAACCACCAAACAGTCTGCATATTAAGTGTCTTCACCGCACTTCTGGACCCAGGTGCCAAGGAAAAAAAAACATTTTGCTATAAACTCATTCTTGATCTCTCCATTAGTGCTGGACTCTCATTCTCAGCCACACTGTGGGTAAAATAAGTTGTGATTTCTTTTTCCTACAAATTTGCCAAACCCTGGTGGGAATGCACTGTGTTGTCCTTTTACGGACAGAGTGCTTGTATCAGTCACAATGACCTAATTGAGGTTCTTGGCCTTAAGTAAACGACACGGTTATGTGAACCTGGTAGAAGCTAGGGATGTTCTCTAAGAAAAAAAAAATAGCCTTGACCCTTTCCAGTATCAGAACCTGAATCACTCCTTTGTGCAATGGAAATGAATTAATTTTCACTCCACCCTTACCAAATACCAAGTTCCACTGCAGCTGAAAAATTCGAGTAGCTAAAACAATACAGAAGCCATCGCTTCCAAGTAACTATGGGCCTGCTTGTATTTTCCTTGTTAGCAGTTTTCTGATACGCACTTCTGTCCGTGAACGCCACCCGCGGTATGAGGGCAAATACCAGTTCAAAGACCCAGTCAGCTCCCCTGGAATTTAGGAAAATAACATTCCCGTGTTTCCTTGGTAAAAATAAAATACAGGCTTACATTCTGCAAATATTATGATGAACATTCGTGACTGGGGTAGGAGAGCCCAGCAAAATAACTCGGTTGGTGAGGAAGTTGGGAGATTTGGTCTGTAACAAGGAACTAAAAGTGAGGCTGAGTGAGATCTATAAGTAAGTGAGCGAATGTTACAAATATTATTTTCACCGAAGTTTGGACCCCAGGGCGGAGGAAAGGGTTATAATAGACGGTTCGAGAGCTGACTGGCAGAAGGCGGCCTCCTCAGGCGGCAGTCACTTCCCCGCGGGCTGTCGGAGGGGCGGTCCCCGCCCGTCTCTCCGGGCGCGGGGGCACAAGGCGCGGGCGCGCCGGGCCCCGCCGAGGGGACAGCGCCACCCCCTTACCTGCACAGGTGCTCCCGTCGTAGGTCTCGCACACCCACTCGTGGCACTCGCACAGGGGCCCGAGGTACACGCCGGGCTCGCTCACGTGACAGATGCAGACCCCGCAGTCGCACCGGCCGCGGCCGTGGCACAGAGCGCCCCCTGGGGGCTGCCCGGGCGCCCGGCACCGGCGCTCCGACTCCGCCCGGGTCAGCCTGCACGCGGCGCCCGGCCCGCTTCTGCAAGGGAGACAAACCACAGCGGGGTCACGGTCAAGCCCAGACGCTGCCCCTTCTGCTCGGAGCCCACGTTGCCTCCCAGTGTCCACCCCGAACGGAGACGTACAGCCCCATGGGGAGGAATCCCGAGCCCTCCTCCCGATTTTCCTGGGGGCCACGCTGATGCCACCCACCGGCCATCACCTAAGGAAAGACCACGACCCAAAATGCCAAAGTGGTGACCTGCCCACCTAGGAACAGGACCGTCTTCCAGGTAGACTAGGTGATCCAGCCCTGCCTCTGGGCAGTTTGCCACTGAATCTCACATGCACACTTAGATTAAATACAAATTAATCCAAACCATGACCCTTGGCTGACATTTCAGTTCTCTTTAGTAAGTCCCATTGCTATCTAGTGGCCAAGGATAATTATTTTATGAAAAAGAAGAGCTGAATATGTAGAAAGAGCTATACGTGTTCTGATAGCATAGAGCATTATGCTTTTTCAGGCTGCAATAAGCGATACTTAGGAACTATACTTTTAAAACGTAAAAGTTTAGTTATTGTGATATGCCCCAAATTCTCTTTCAAAATGTAAGGCAGACCCCATGAAATAATTCTGCCTTATAGGCAGTGAGAAAGTACAGGAACACAGAAGATGACAAAAGTTCCTCCTCATAGGTATTGGGATAGGAGGAAATTATATATTTATTCAGTGACTGTATTTTTCCGAAGGAAAAGCAAAGGGACAGAGGTAAAGCATCATACAGTGTGGCTATAAGGAAAGGAATAGGAACAGGTTGAAAACAGTTTATCCCGTGTCCAACTTCCTAACTGCTCTTGGCTTCAGGCAGCCATCCTGAAGCCTGAGTCCGGCCACACAAGACTGGGTAGGTCTGTCTTTAAAGAAAAACAAACCAGACTTACCTCAGAGATGGCGAGAAGCTTTGAGGAACAGCTGACAGCCCTGCGAGGAGAAGGGAGGACGCCAGCAGCAAGAAGTTCCTGAAGCCTGCGGGACGCATGCTGAGCTTCCCGGGCTGCGGAGGCGAGCAGCGCTTCTGCAAGGTGGGGCTCGCGGGGGGAGGGCAAGCTGCGGGGGGGAGAGGTGCCACCGGCAGATGGCCGGGCAGACGGACCCACAGACACCCCGGCGTGCAGGTCCCGGGCTCTACCCTGAGCTGCACGTCCGTGGATGAGCCGCCTGCGAGGATTTGGGCAGCGGCACCGCTCTGGGCGGGGTGCTGGTACCAAACCCCTCAAGTGGAGCGTCTAGGCAGGGAAGTAATTAGAAACAGTTGTACAAGCAGATGGTTTATTTTGACATAAAAAAAAAAAAGTCCTGTTCACAGATTTGAGAAAATCGCTTCTTTCTTTAAGTACAGGCCCCAGAAATCTTTGACAAGAGGATATTTGGGCTGGCTGACGTTAAAGGGACAGATAAAATAATCCCCGAGGTGGGAAGAGGGACAGGGGCGGCTGGTGATGTCAGCGGGAACGCTTGGAGAGAGAATTACTTTCACCGCATGCTTTTCAGGGCTTGCTCTTTTACTTTTTGGGGGTATGAGTTGTGAGGGGCAAACAAAATTGACTATTTTCTTGTAGTTTTGACCCCTTGTTTTCAATTATGGGTCTCTCATTTCTGAAACCTTTAAACAGAGTGTCATGCTTCTAGTCATCCGGGCCAGTAGTTTATCACACCACATTTTTCTTGGCTTGGACAGTTCAAACCATAGTTGTCCCAAATTAACCCTATTCTCCTCCAGGGATCAAGCATGAGAAAACAAAATGTGTGATTACAGTGTCAGTGGCACTGAAAAACCATCATGTGCCAGTCACTTAGTATGTTTTATCTCCGATTGTGACGCTAACCACACATTCATTTAGTCATTTAGCAAATACAGGTTCAGCATCTATTGGATGCCAGGCTGTGTGCCAGATAGAGAAGATATAGCAGGGGATTAGGGAGACATGATCTCTGCTCTTGGAATCCACTGGGCTGGTAGATATTCATCAAAACAAAACCACAAACACAAAAGGAGGAAAGATTGCAAGTTACTTCTACAATAGTTCGGAGGCACCTGATCTAATCAATGTGGTGCTTGAGCCAAAGGCTGAAAGAGGAGTAGAAATGAGTCGGGGTGGAGAGGAAGGGTTGGAAGAGAGTGGGGTAGCATTCTTAATCCCATTATAAAGATTAAGAAACTGAGGGCAAAAAATGACCTCTTGCTCGAAAGTGACTGACGTGCTCACATTCACAGGGGAAGTTAGAGTTCAGCTAGAAGCTGGGAGCCCTCCAAGCCCACACACAGCCCCCTGCGCTGTGTAGTCAGCTGGGAAGGGGCTGTGGGGGGCTTTACGGAAGGGAAGCAAGATTATTCCTTTGCTCTGAGAAGAGCTTTAGGTGCAAAAGATCCTCGTGAATTAGAACCATCCAAGCTGTGGCTCGGGCCTTGAAATCAGAGATAAGTTCTAACAGGATGGGCTCTCTCTCCCTGTTACTTACCTGAACAGATCTAAGATCGCCCCCAACATCTACCTGCTGGGACAAGAAGGCAAATGGAGGGCCCCTGGACAGAGCTCACCTCTCTTCTCTTGCTTGCCCAGACTCCATCTGTACCAGAAGGGGCTCTGCCTGGGACACCTCCCAGCCCAGGCAGCTAAGCCCCCTTCACAGGCTGAGGCTTTGTTAACCCTTCGGCCCAGGCGTGTGCTGGCTGGTGGTGGGCTCTGCACTGGGAGAAGAGACTGGGGAGAGGTGTACACAGGCCAGAGAGTGGTCCGGGCAGGGATTCTGGAGTCCTGCGTATGCAGAATGTGGTTCAGAAGGAGCAGTGAAGGCTCTGGGTTGGCAGGTGCCCTCGCCACATGAACTGCTCATCCTGTGGGGGAGGGGTGTGCCTGGAGGAGAGACACAGGGGGTCCCTAAACCAGTCAGTTCCCACGTGTGATATGTGAGCCAGAAGCATCAGTGGCACCTGGGAACTCATTAGAAATGCAAGTTCTCAGACCCCACCCCCAGACATACAGAATCACCAGCTACATTTTAATAATATTACTGAAAACTGTATTTGGACATCATATTTGGGAAGTTTTACAAAGCACAGGACCCAAGGCTCACTCCTAGTTCAAATTCTGCCAACATACTGCTTCCCGGCCACGTGTAACTCTGTGAGGACGTAGGAACAGGCTCTCTTGCCAACATCTAAAAACCTTGGTGACTCAGAGAATATGGGAATCGTACAAGAAAAGCATCAATTCCAAAGCCTCACTAGGAATTTGCAATGAAAACATGGAACTTTTAATAAATGAGTCATGTATTACTTTTTGCATATTTTCTGAGGGGAAAAAAGCCATGGAATAGGGAACTGATGTTTGAACATTTCTTGCATGAATTAAAACATTTCTTTTAATTGGTGGTATTTTCATACCGATTAAAAGGAACGTTATCCTTAGGAGCGTGCAGCTGTGGAGCAAAGATAGTCTGTCCTAGGCGACTGAAAGCATTTAAACATTCAGATCATTATATCACTGTGACTCAGAAATAAGATTCTCAGTAAGATGAACTAGTTATATTGTGGCTGACCTGGTGACTCAGTAGAATGTCTCGGATCCACACAAACTCTGTCAAAATAAAAGAAAATAACAACATTTTCTCTTTTTAGCAAACTTTGATTTTTTTTTTCCTCTGCCAAAGTACTAAATGCCTTGGAATGACCTACTTTCTTCCCTCTCCCCAACGGCAGGAAACTCAAGGACACATGTCTCTTGAAGACAAACGTAGGAAGGACCCAATTGCTATGTGAAAGGCCCTGAGTTCCTCACCTACCCTGAAGACCCCGTGACAGCTCTGGGGGCAAGTCAGGGGGGTCTCCTTAGTATCTGGAATCAAACTCAAGGGAATTGAAACATCTGAGTCCTTG
This sequence comes from Vicugna pacos, assembly GCF_048564905.1. Classification (NCBI taxonomy): domain Eukaryota; kingdom Metazoa; phylum Chordata; class Mammalia; order Artiodactyla; family Camelidae; genus Vicugna; species Vicugna pacos. Next base: position 65,661,654 of record NC_133000.1, on the reverse strand, counting down.
AACCTAGTCCTGAATCCTCAAGTCACAAAATCATAGATTCTGAGATTCAAGGGATATTTTCAAGTTCATCTAGTCCAAAATTAAATTTATTGACAATGTACAACACATCTGCCAAATGATTAGGAACTGAGTCTACCCAGTAAGAAAATAAAAACTATGGGAACACATTCCTACCTGAAGGCAGCTCTAAAATTTTACCCCTTGGTTCCAGATCTACTCTAAAAGGTCTTTCAAAATAATGTCCTGGCCATGAGTTGCTTAAAATATTTTAAGATATATAATGAGTATGATCCACAGTCCCACCACCTGTCCACATAACCCCCAAATAATTCTACCCTTGTCAAGATAAACATCCTCATTTCCATCACCTCTTCCCTGTGTATTACAGCTTTGAGCCCCCAATAGCCTGGTTTCCTGAGTGGCTTTGCTTTGTCTGGTGTGGATGCTTCTGTAAATTATGGCAGGCACCACTGAGACCTTAAGGCAGATGTGGATGACTGGGTGTGGAATTGTTGCTTTAGAAGCTAGCCCTGTGCAGGAGGGCAGGGAGAGACCAAAGAAAGACGCAGAGCACTCCAGATTGGTAGGTGGCAGGCGTACTAAGCAAGGGAACATATATACGAGGCTGGTCTTCAGTGATGCAAAATGAGTATATCTCTGCCCCCGCCCAGCAGAATCTTAAAAGTTTGTACAGAGGCCTTAATGGAGCTCTGGAACATACATGGTCCAGAGGGTCTCAATGACACATTGTTCTCTCAAGGCTGCGCCCTTGAAAACAGTTCTGACTGCGGGAACCCCGGACACAAGATACATTCCAAGGACACGGGAGGAGCCTCTGATTGTCCGGGACCAGCTCATGGGTCGATAGGTGGTCAAGTCCTCTCCATGACCTCTTCCGACAGAAACAGATAGGTGTTTTCTACATTCTTATTTCATATACTGTATTTCTGCTAATAAACTGAAAATCACATTGACTTTTTGACTGTCTCATTACTCCAGTCTTATGCTTTTACAAGTGCCCCAAGTAGAAGTTGATATTTATCTTTGTTAAATTTTGTTTAGCCTCAGTTCTTTTATCCAGAAAGTCAAAATCATTATAGATACTGGTTCATATTTCTCTCACCTTTTCTAAAGTATATACGATGTGCCTTTCTGTATCTTTATCCAAATAATTGATATAGTAGTGGGAAAAAATTAGACTGAGGGCCAATCTTAGTTGAGACCTTCCTTCAAGACAAAAGCACGTGTTGAATAAGAAACCCAACCATTTACCTGTGTACTGAGTTCTATGGAATCAAACTGTATCTTCATTTTGTTCACAAGAATGTTATGAAAGATCCCACCATTTTGCTTTATTAATGTTAGTCTACCAGGTAAAACTTGCGCTTTTATGTCTTTTTTTTCCAGCGCCTAAAACAGTGCCCAGTACATATTATATACTCCATACACATTTCTCTTATGAATAAATTAATTGGAAATGATGTACAATATGAATAATAGATCTAGGAGTCAACAAAGGATACAAGTGGTATAGTGGATTTTGGATCAGCTTTCAGATGACATTTGCAAATTTCGTCAACAGATATTTGCTTAGAGAATGATTAAGTGAATGAATGAATGAATGACTTTTAAAAGTTTAATACACCTTGATTAGATTCAGCAGTTTGAACTAAAGGAGAGTATTTCAGGTTTAATGGGAGGAAAGAGTTAACACCAATGTTAGGAGATAAATTTAGGCTACTAAAATATTAAAATTCAGCAAGAAAATTGTATTTGTCATGAAAAAAAAATCAAGAAAGCTAATGTAGAGTCAGATAACCAACAGCTCTTCCCAAACTCCCCATTTATATGTGTCACACTAATTGTTCAATCACTTACAGTCAAGTTTGCAGTTAAAAAAAAATCTCAATTTCACTCAAAATCCACTTGGATAATATTTTCAGCTAAAAGGAGGTGCCCAGGTTTTCAAACAGTAAAAGGTATACACCGAAGCTTTCAGGAAGGCTAAATATTCCCGGGCAGCAATAAAAATAAGCTTAAATTTCCAAGAAAAAGGACTTTTCAACTGGGCCAAGGCTGTGGAATAAAAAGGTGTTTACTTAACATCTTTTCCAGACATCAGTGCAGAGCCGGAGGCATTTTTTTTTTTCCTCCCACGTAGTAAAAACACCTGGAAATATTAGGCGCTTCTGGGATAAGAACTAATCTCTCAGTCTTCTGAGTAGTTTTGCAGTTCCCGTTGATGCTGAAGGGAAATTTTAGGAGGGAAAAAAATGGAGAGATTGTTTTCATTAGCTTCAGGGCAAAAAGATTTATCACTTCAATATTATTTTATCCCGACTAATAGACTCAATTCTCAAAGTCGTGCTCAGCAGTTAGTCAATTAATAACAACTGGGGGATACGATCAGGAGCGGACAAGTGCAGAGAACACTGAGCTATTTGTTCAGAGAAGGGTCTCTGATGCTGGCTCCGCCGTCCGCTGGCTGCCTCATCTTGGCCAGGTTCCTTAACCTGCTGAATTTCAGCTTCCAAAATGACATGGTCGAAGGGAATGTTGGTTTTCTCCCATTCTAAATTTCTGTGATTCTATTTTCTTTGTATATTTGTCCAGAGTCTTCCAGGCATAAAGGAGGGATAGGAATATATAGACGCAAGCAAATGTAAAGATACATATTCACTTACATATGCACATATATTAGAGACGGAAATGATGGAAACTAGTGTTAGTTTTCTGGTAATGGGCATTTAGATAGAGTTAGTTTATGCAGTGTAAGTTTCCAAAGGTTAAAAATATGTTTCATTCATGCATATATTTTATTTGCACTGGTGCCTTTCCCACTCGGCTGGCTGGTCAATAAAGCTGCTCAGTGGCTTCACCCTCAGCTTCCTCCTCATCACAGCACTGCTCAGGGTTTGTGTGCAGTGTATACAGCACACTACCCCATTTTACAATTTTTATTTACACTACCATTTCCATTATTTTCAGTATTATTCCAACATGAGTGGAATCCATTCTACATAAATCAGAAAAAAAAAAAAACCCAGCAGACTAAAGAGAGATTATCTAAGTGAAGAGAGATGCTTGGAAGGTTGGATGCTGGCACTAATCAGGGACCCTGAGTGTGTCGTCTGAAACACTGACAAGTGTTATGGTTAATCGCAGTGTATAAACGCCCATATCAGAGAGGAACTTTTTCCCACAATAGTACACAACTTTTAAACTGAAATTATAAGTATAAAAAAACAGTATGTGGACTTTGATGTACTATGTGGACTAGGTAGCTTGTAAACATTTTCTTACTGTGATGGAAGTTGCCAGCAAAACCTTTTATTTTCATGAATGAATGAAGAAATTCAGTCTTCTAGCAATCTCATCTGACAGAAGCCTGGTAATCAATCTAGATAAATTCCTGTGAATGGGATAGGAATTAAATTGCTTTAGGAAAAAGGAAAGGGGTAAATGAGGCCAACAACCAAAAAGAAGAATTGCTGAGTAGCTAAGTGAGAACCAGAATGGTGAAGCCACTCTTTGAAGAGACAGCGGGGCATCATTTGTCTTTGAGGAACTCAGTCAGTTGCATCCCCTTTCACCCTCCGCTTTCCTCTTGACCGTGGCAACGCCTTTAACTTGTCTTACCTTTCAAGGTCTGGATGAAATGGTCAAATGACTCATTCTTTTAGTTAATTCTACCCCTACCTCAGTTGCTTTGGCAGTGTAGATTCGAGTGACGCCTCACTCTCAACAGTTCTTGAAAACCTAAATATCGTTAATATTTAATTTAATTAATTAAATGATCAGTTTTTACTTTTTATTGTGTCTGCTTTTCCAAAGCATGATTGCAATGGCTTAGATGCCTAAGTTCTTTAAGATTGATGAAGTTACAAATAACTGAAAAATCAAGTCCATTCACTTTCATTGAGAACCAATGATGTGTCTGTCACTTTCTGTGCCATATGTCATCAAATATGACACCATCCATTGTAAGATTCATTATCATTTTATGCACCAATAAGGAAGAGAAAATATGGCCAACTAACCTGTGATATGTTTTTCAAGCAGATGTTTTATTTTATATTTACTGAGAGAGATCTTTTTAGTTTATGTTTATGTTTATCATATCTCTATTCTTTAAATCAAAAGGAAAACACAAGTGAAATAAATTGGTTGAGATAGTCCTAAAATTTCTTTTTATTCACTATTCTACCCAGCAAAACAATTCACTATTCAACTTGGAATTTTATGACTGTTTTTCATATCACATCATCTTCTTTATCATGAAGTGTCAACAATGCCATTTTACTTAAAACAATCTATAAAAGAAGTCAAACTCCTTTGGTGCTGAATTATTTCCATGTTTGTATAGCTAGCCAAATTTTGGTCCCAACTCCTAGAATTTTGCTGAACTCATCTGAATCACCAAGATCCACACCTGGTCACCACACCCACTGAGTTCCCAGATTGCTCTGCTACTGGCTCCAGGATTGTATCCCAGGAAGCTGACACCACTTTTGCAAGTTTCATTTTAGAGCTTCAATGTCTGAGCATCGTCATGACTGCCTGGGTTAACAGAGACTGCAAGGTGCCATCAATTGCTATTGATCTGATTTCAGACTGGTAAGAACGCGAACAAAATATTTGCCTCTTAACATCAGCAATAGGTGATATTTTATCTTACTTAATCATGACAACAACTTCAGAAGGTGGGACTGTGTTGCCCACACAAGTCAGAGAAATGAACCAAGATAAAAATGTTAGCAAATTGTAGATACAGCATTTGTACATAAAGACAGTTGCTTCTTTTGGAACAGAACTGGTCTTAGGACAAATGACAAAGAAGGTACACCTTGTCCTGCACCTTCCATTTTCCACTTCAGTTGTTTTCTTTCTCTTTCCTGGCCACTTGTTTGCAGGTACTCAGTGCTCTCTGATTCAGCTTGAACACTGGCTCATTCTTATACCCATCCTTTAGCACCATTTACTGCCTGAAATCACTCAGCTAGTCATGAAAAAACATTTAGGGTCCATCTATTAATTGCCATAAAGAATGATATCAAGTTTGAGATTCAGGAAAAAAATCCCCACAAGGAGGACAGATCCAAGGGATATTTCTCACAGTTTCTACTATTTCTTATGATTGCAAGTGATTCCTATTCTGTCCCTACAGGGGTACTGTGTTACATGCCTCCATTATTTCTGACATCTTGTCACGAGTGCAGAAATGGACATACATTGCTTGGCACTCCCTTCAAGAAAAGACTCCTTAACCATCTGGGTGGGGAGTAGTTGGCTGAAGGTCACCAGCTGTTGGTCCTTTCAGAGACTTACCGCAGCTTTCCAGCCAAGGTCATGGCTCTTCTCAGGATGGCTGACCACTGGTTGCTGAGGGGAGTGGTGTGAGAGTCCAGCCATTTCTGCTCCATGTGGAATCCCTAAGGGACAATCACTGCATAAGAGCCACCCATGGGGCTGGCATAGAGCAAGGTCAGGTGGGCAGAGGAGTCTGATGGCTCCCCTTCCCCAAACTTGCTTCCTCCATTTCCCTTCCCAGGTGTTACTCCCCTCGAAAACTTCTCTACTCCTAATTCCTTTTCAACATTTGCTTCCCAATCTGCAAAATTTTGTTTTTCAGCTGCTTGAAATGTCCTCTCTTCCCCTCCATGCAAATTACATCTTCCACATTTTAAAGGCTGTCTTTAGTTCAGTGCCCTTCCCAAGTCTGTTCAGTCTTCTCCAGCCCATGTAGATAATCTTGACAGCCTCAGCTCATTTCAGAGTTACAGTGACAGCTATTTAGCTAATTCTTGCATCGTGCAGTAACTGCCTTCTATGTGTTGGCTGTGTTTTCTCAGCACCTTGAAGGCATCCAGCATGGGTGGCAGATGTTACTGGTGCCTTGCCCAGGCCCCCTCACATTCACAGATTCTGTTGGTGTAGGTGGCGTGCCTTCGCTAAACGTTCAAAGGCCAGCACTGGCTGATCTCCTTCAGGGCACTGCTATCAGACTATTAGGACCATATTGTCAATACGTGTAGAGAGTCAGAAGTACCTGGATGTTTATTTATATTCCCGCCCCTTCTCCACTTGCCACCCCCCACGACACTTACCCTCCTGAAGCCATTAACCAATTGTTATTATGAGTGAAAGCCCAGAAAATTTGCCAAGATGTAGACATCTTCGTGGTATAAGTTATAATCCAGCATTTCCCTACATAATTGTGTTAAATCCTACTCTCTCTGAGTCTCTCGTCTCAAATGGCTTATCTTTTTCCTCTCCCTGTCCTACATCGTAGTGGCTCTCCCTGGGAGCACTCTTTAAAAATTAATTGCACATATATTCATCACAGTGTCTGCTTCTGGGAAATTGACACTAAGATAACGTATCATATATTTCCTGGGTACTATCTGTAGCACCTAATGGCATGTGGAACACATTAGTTTGAGCCATAAACTGTTGCTGTTATTCAACTGTTTATGAGCAATAAAGATGGTTATTTCTAGCGGCCTAATAGTTGTGATGAATATTGAACGATTAAGAGGAAATGAATTACTTAATCTGGAAAAAAAGTAGATTAGGCTAGACTTAGCAAACTGCCTTTGTGAATTTAAAAATGCATATAAATGTAATCATCATCATAATAACATATAGGCACACACGCAAATACATGATTGAATTCATGATAAGCAACCATTTTATACCCACTTATAATGTGACAAGGGCAGGAAATCGGCTTAAATCAAAGAAGATTTCTGGTGACTTTTAGAAAAATGAATATACCCTTGGATCACTGGAATGCTTTTAATAACAAGAAAACCATTGCTGGAGTCCACAATTTTAATTAAAAAGATTCATTACATCAATGGCTTAATGTTATATAAACATAAAAACCGGATCATGTCTATAATTCTTATTTTGTTATGCAATGCTGTGAAAACTTATAGATGAAACAGTTTTATCAATTTTTCCACTAAAGATTCTTATGTAAGAGAGGCAACAATATTTTTTGTGTAACTTAAAGTATCATCTTGTCTAGATGTAGACATGAAATCCAATGGCCTCCGAAAGCTTTTTCCAGTCTTACAATGTGAGAATGTGTTGCAGGCTAATGAGGACATAACTTATTCAATATCATCTTCTATTTTATTTTCACACTGAAGTAGGAAGCTTCAGGTCCCTGGTGGTTTAGTAATTAGACACTATCACGGCTGTGTTTTGAGATTGATTTCTGGTCAGGGAATGGAAATTTTTCAATTCCTAGTATAAAAATATTTGACTGCCTCTCTAAAAATACCTATTGCATCAAAGGGAAAATTATTCACACAAAGCATTTAAATCTTGAACAATTAAATTTGCGAACTAATTGGTATTTAGCTAATTTATTAAACAAATGCTGATTGAGCACCTTACTGGGTAAAAAAAAGTACTAGACAAAGTGAAATAAGGATGCAAAGGCTTGTGAGGTTAGGTTACTCTCCTTAAGGGCTTTAAAGTCTAAGTAAGTAGACGTGTGTTTATAAATAATTATCATAAAAGGCAGCATGAAAACAAGAATAGGTTAAGACTTGTTTCAGAAACCACCCTCCCTGGTAAGGACTATTTACCATCTAATAAGAAAAGTTTATTCTGTGGAGAAAAGCTGTAATATCTTGTTTTGGTCCAGATATAAAATAGCTGGTAATTGTAGATAAAACTCTTTTTTCTAGTTGTTAATTTGCTCCAGTTCTCTGTTTGTGCTTTCATTGGAGATGATCATTTAAGATAACATAAGATCTTTTGATTTTGTCATTCACAGCATTAACAGATTGAAGGAGAAATAGCATGTTTATCTCAATAGATGTGGGAAAAGTTTTTTTTTAAAGAAAGAAAATCATTCAATATAAAAAAAGAAAACTTTTAATAAACTAAGAATAGAAATAACCTTATCTAAAAAAGTTATCAACCAAAAAACCTCCAACAAGTATCACACATAGAGGTTAATTAGGGAAAGCTGTTCCTTTGAGATCTGGAATGACCTCTGTGTCCAGTATTTCCAAGTTGGCCAGCACAGAAATTCCAGAAAGAGAAATAAAATAAAGTTGGAAAGGGAAAGACAAATGGTCATTTTGCAAAGAGAAAATAATTATGTATGTGGGAAATCTAAAAAGAAGCTACATTAAATTTTCAGAATTTGCAGGACTAAAGTACTACAAGATTTCTGGACTCAAAACCAACGAGGAAGAGGGTGAAATTTGCGACCTCCAGTTCCAGTAGCATGCAGAACAGGATGTCGTCTCAGATCAGTGACCCGGAAGCAGGACCCAAGACGTGGACTCGGGGGCACGTGATTTACCCAAGAGGTACTTCCAGGAGAAAGGGAGAATTGGTCCATCTCAACAGAGGCAAGAGGGACAGCTTTTTGTACAAAAATGTTCATTCATCACTGGCTCCAGATGGCCCGTGGGGTCAGGGAGAGGTCATATCTTCCTGTTTAAAAGAGGGCCATTCTCTGAAGAAGGAGAGAGGTTTGAGAAGTCAACACTATTCCTAACAGCTCTGGGGGTGGTGTCCTGGCCTGGATAAGGAGGCTTTGGACGTGGCAACAATAGTACCCAACACTGTTCACCCTTTGCCTCTCAGTGCTACTTAGACCCACTCGCTTCTCACATGGCGTTTATTCCATCCAGGCACAGTTTCTCTAGGATTCTGGTTGGTCCCAGTCTCTCGAAATCTGTAAGAGGAGAATTAGCAAGGTGAGAACGGCCGCATGGCTACAGCTGGTCCCAAGCTGATCCCTGGTGCTCATCAGTCTTCTTGTCCACCAGGCATCCTAGCCCCCCTCCCCCTCAGGGAGGACTTTTAGGTGCTTTGCCGTACAGAGTGTTCCAGCCCCAACAGCCTTGAGGGGTCTGTGCCCCTGGTTACTAAGACATTTTACACAATAAACGAGGTATTCAAGGTTATTTTCAGAACTCAAAGCTTTACTCCTATCTTGTAGCAGATTTTATTACTAAGGACTCAAAATATGCATCATTTTATTACTGTGTCTCTTGAAACATGACCTTTGTTTTCGGAAGTCCTCCAGTTCCTTGCGGTGATTGACTCTGCCGCTGCTGGGGACAGTGAGACCTCTGTTTTGCTCCCCACAGGAGTGTTTGTTTGGTACTATTGTTTATTCCTAATTTCATGGTCTTTCTTTTTTTTCCTTCTAAAATCGAGTTTTCCTTGAAAATACCATCTTAAAGTAGAACAAAATGATGAGTTAGGAATTTTTTCAATTAACCCATAAAGTAGGCATCTCACTTTGGTCTACACAGTATGATTTTCTAAGTCCAGTTTGTCCTCTGGAATCTTTCCCATATCACTGGCAGTTTCTTTTTCTATAAGAGAAATTAATTGCATTCCTTGCCCCTGTGTATTTCCATCCAGTTTAAGAATCGTAGCTTCTGCCTATTTGACTTTTACCATTGTCTTTCCTTCTTTTATCTGCTGCTGAAGGAGAAGCTAAGCCTATCTCCTACCTTTGGCTGATTTGAATGCAAAGAGGAAGTAATGACACATTAAACGCCCACGTGACAACCTTGCAAAGACCTCAAATCTGACTCCGCAGATGCTCTTTTACACCTAGTTGCACTTACATGTTTTTAGTGCTTCAGGTAACAGGCTACAACCTAAGTGCAGGGTCTACTCGGATTCCAGAACTGGTTCAGTGACCACCAATGAGGGATGTGCACAGGACCAGCAGGAGAGGGAAGAGAGCGGGCAAGTCCATTCTGGTCTATCAGGCAAGAATGCTTGTGAATCGGTGCCAACTACGGGAACTCTGTTGCTCAAAGGGATTCCTGCTTTATTAAGAGAGATTCTCCATAGGTGCACGTACCACTCCAGAGACACTGAGAATCTTCAAGGACGTATATAAGATCACCCAGGTGACCTTTATTCTCAGGAAAGTTTAGGAAACAATGCTTTAAGGAAAAGGATGTGAGGTGTCTTCCGAAACCTCGTAATATTTAAATGATGAATGAATGTTTTGTGGTTGCCTGGAAAGTTGATTCATGCGGTGACAAGGACACCCCAGAGGCATCAATATCACACGTCCTGTTCTAGGTATAGGAAACAGTGTTAAACCTCTTCCAGGCCCTCCACCCTCAAAATGCTGCTATTCTGCCTAGACTAAATTCTGTACCTGCTAATCCATGCGAGTGTGTTAGCAAGCAACAGATGCCTCCTGGTTAGCCTGTTTCTATTTTTAAAGTCTTATTTTCCCTGCCCAAAGTGTCTCTAACAGAGGAAATTCAATCATATCCATATTTGGTGGCAAGGGGGCCATATGTGAGCCCTGAAAGCACACAATATAAGCAAAATGTGTACAGATTAAAGTCAATCTTAAAAAGGGTCTCAAAAATATTGGAGCATCTGGACTAGTTACCTCCATGTAATCCCCCCATAAATCTGGTCTAACAGAATCCTTCTGCAGTTGAATTGGTTCCTATATTCCTAAGAGCAGGGAGCACTTCCCCCACCCACCCCGGAGTTTTAAATTTCTCTTTTAGCAGGGATGTTGTTTTTTCGGCTACTCACTATGGTGTCAAATGAAACACTAATTTTTGGTGGAAATAAACAGTAGGGACAGATGAGTTCATGAGAAACAAATATCCCATTTAATCAAATTCTCACTAGCTTGCGTTTCAGAGTTACTTCTGTTTCAAAGCTCTTGCTGGACTATGAACACAATTTTCTGTAATTCACGGTTTACTGTCTTGATTGCACGTTGGCCCAGCTTCATCCTCTGTATTGTCAAATTCCTTCTATTCGGCTGTTTTCTCTGTCTGACAGTGCCCCTTCTCTGATCTCGCACTCTTGAATACAGATTTAACTCACACCCTCAGTGCCTTCTAGGGGTGGGCACTGGAGTGGACTAGGGTGCAGGGACAAGTGAGAAGTTTGTCTCTGGGAGGCATAGGACGACTCCAGCTTGCCCTGTGGAAATGCAAATCTCACTCGGCCAGATCTTCTTATTTTTTTAAATAATAAACCAAAAATCTCATGGTTTTCAAATGCTGGTAATTGATTACAATTTGTCAAAAATATTTTGTAAGCCAAACAAAACACACCTGTGAATTATTTTGAACCCATAGGGCAGCAATTTGCTTTCATTATATTATAGCAATGGGTAGCGTTACAAGGCCCATTAGACCTGGAAGAGATGCTCGCCCATCCTCCCTAATTTTACTTATAAGAAACTACAAGGATAATGGTCAGGTGGAAGGAGTGATGTGATATTTGGGACAAAAGTGTCTGCCTTTTAGGATGACTGTCGTCTTCAGTACTCAGGGACTTCCTACAGACTCCAAGACAGGAGTACCGAGTTTCTCCCACTGCTTTGTGGAAGCCCACGGGTCTCCCAAGACTTTCTTCATCATCCATGGGATTGTTTGGCTCCTGAGCATGAATTATACATACTTGCATTGTAGTAGTTCAAATATGGACAGAGAAGGATCTGAAATGCCTGGTTGGTGAGAAGTGATGCTAAGATAAGTAAAATTGCTGGCTTTATCACCTCATTCCAAAAGTTTGTAAATATCTTGGTCTTTGTTTCATTACTATGATTTTCTACCTGATAATTCTAATTTGACAAATTCCAAAGATACAGCACTACATATATTTAATATACACAGGGAAATAAACTAGCATTTTTATCAAACGATTAAGAGCAGTGACTTAAGACGACTAGACAAATTGGTAAAGAGTTCTCTAAACAAATTGTTTATAAATTTGTTGAAATTACCTTCCATTTTGTGTTGTGAAGAATATTTCCATACAGTTTCATCATTTGTTTAGAACTTAGCTTTTTATATAGTTGATCATTCTGAAATCTTCAGAAATTTGAAAAAAATTCCACATGGTTCTGTATTTTTTCATGAAATGACAATTACTTTTTAATTTCCTTTAAATAATACAAAAGTGTTAAGATTGGCTTAATGTGAATGGATTGTACAAAAGGTTTTTTTTAGATGATAAGTTAATTAAATATACAGAACCAGACACTGTATTTTAAAAATGTGTGTATGTGACTTTGCTTCCATCCCTTGGACTACGATTTTGTAATAGGAAATTATTCTTTGTTTAGCGGTTCTGATTTCTCTTCTACAGGAAGTCTCCTTCAGTTTTCTCTCTCCTTGTATTTATGTGCTTGTGCGTGTATGATGTGTGTGAGGACCACACATGAGGACTAAATTACTGTCAAGAATTCCTTGGTGGGTTTAATATCTAACTACAAAGCAAGATGTCAGCCCCTGATTAAACTTTATAAGAAATGCGACTAAGAGGGCAGATGTTCCCTGGGCCTGAGCAAGGGCGCTCAAGTTTCCAAGATTTCTCCAAACCTGCTCTGCCAGGAGCCCCAGGAAACATCAGATTCAGCTTCCTGTCCGGGTATCCTTACGGCGCCTGGAGGTGACCATCAATCTGTGAATGGACATCCAGCCTCATCCATGTAACAAAATATTCGAATGTGACGGGAAAATAACATGCTTGGAAGCTATGATAAACGTCACCGATGCCCTCCTGATCTAGCCATTTCACACTTAGGAGTGAAACTGGTCCACATCCTCAGACACCGCAGCCGGGAAGACAAGACCGCACAGTCACACACGCACATGCACACGCACACGCACGCACGCGGGCCCTGCTGGCCTCTCTGCGGTGGCCCTGCGTGTGCCCCGCGTGTGCCCGTCTCCAGTGCACACAGCCGCACCGGCGAGACCACGGGAGGAGCTGGCGGAGGAGAGCCCAGCTGTTGCTGTGAGGCTGACGGTGGCAGCCAGAGCAGGAACCTGCTCGCACCGGCTCCCCGCCCACCGCAGCGCAGCCTCCTCTGCCTTCTCCTCCCTTCAGCCCCAGCTGCATCCAGCATCCCAGCCCCCGCGGCAAAGCCAACTCTGATTTAACAACAACAACAAAAAGGCCCAAAGGAAACAGCCCTCAGCCCTCAGCCCCCAGCCCGCCCGCGCCCTCTTCCCGGCGCTGGCAGGCCGGGCCGCCCGGGTGGCAGCAGCGCCAGTAACGCCGAGCGCAGAGCCGCCGCACCGGCCGGGGGGCGCGCGCCCACGGAGCCGCGGGAGGTGAGGGGCCGCGTCGCCGCGGTGGGTGCGCGCCCCTCCCGCCGCCGCCGCCGCCGCCGCCGCCGCCGCACCCGCGGGACCATGAGCGCTCCGAGCACGGGGGTTACAGGTTGGTCACGGCCGCCCAAGGCCCGGGGGCGCGCCGGTCACCCCGGCCCGGGCCGAGGCCGGCGGGCGCGGGGAGCGAGGGCCGGGCGCGGGGGCTGAGGGGGGCCGGAGGGGGCGCCCCAGCCTCGGCGGGGACCCGGCGCGGGCCTTCCCGGCCTCGGAGGCGCGCGGGTGGGCGCCGGATGCCCGGGGCCGCCAGACCTCGGCCTGCCCCGCGGGCACCTAGGGGACAGGTGGCTGGGGGGTGGCGGCTGCACCGGCCCCTCCGGCCCCTCCGCTCCTCGGGGTGGGGAGGACGCGCAGGTTGGGGGGCCGCCCGCTCCCGCGCGGTCCCGAAGCGGCCTTGCCCACCAGGCCCTGTCGCCCTGCGCGTCAGAGCCCTCGGTTTATTCATTGGCCTGCTTGAGCGGCTGTCATTAGGGGCCACGGGGCCAGCAAAGTAGTGTCCTGCCAAAGCCACGCCGTTTTGTCGTAGGGCCCCTAAGAGACTAGTGTAGGTGGGCCCAGACGCTGGGCAGGGTTTTCTCGAATTTTCCTCTTTCAGGATAGTGTGATACCTTGAAACTCAGGTCCGGATAAACGCTTGAAATACCGTAGGGTAAATCTTTCCATTTCAGTCCCAGCTGTTCAGGGAATATATTATCAAGGCTCTGGTTTAGGTACCCCCAGGTTCAGGCCTCGGAAGGATGTGTTCTTAATCTCATGTTTGTCCGGCCATCAGCTAGGCCTGGATTTCCCTGGCGGTCAGAGGGAGTGGAGTCTCGGTGACCGTCTCTAAGAAGGCCAGGGTTGGTGAAGACCTTTAATAAGGATCAGAAATGAACAGGTGGCTATTAAAAAAAGAAGATGCATATATTCATAGCTCCAGCTGTGACTTGATATTAAGGAGGAGAGGAGATGGTAGACTCTAGAAGTTATCTCCAAGCCAGATGTACACCAAGTTTTTTGTTTTTTTTTTTTACATTCGGAGATTAAGTTTCAACAGTTGCAAATAAAAATCGTAGCTTCTCAATCCTCTATAACAACAAAAACGCATCTCCTGATTGGTGGGCTTTCATTCTGTGGGACTTTGACCCAGCTATTGTTAAAACCAGAGTGAAGGCAAAGTCAGGTTTGGGAGGAAAATGAAAAAGTGAACAGGCTGGTTGGACCCTCTTCGCGTTGGTAGAAGAGACATTTTGGCAGCATAGGTGTGTGGTCACCCGTAAGGATACTAGGGGCTCCTTAAAAATTGAAGACAAGTCATGTGAAATGGTGGTAAACCTTTGGCTATGATGTGCAAGATAGTCAAAAGAGGAAAAATATTGTACTTTGAAAGAAAAAAATCTACTCGAAATAGTACCATTTGCTTGCAGTTTAGAGAACTGAAGTTTTGTGTAGCATTTTTTTCTTCTTTTTTCCAGTATGGCATTTCTTTGAAATGTGTTCTGTTTGTTTCTCTTCTCTTTCCGGGGTACATTGTGAATATGTGTATGTGTGTGCACGTGGACAGGCATGGATGTATTTGTTTCAACCTATATCAGTGATGCTGGGATAATTTCAGGATATTCATGGCTGTGTGCATTTATCCCAGAGAAGAGTCACACGTGGATTTCAAGTTTGTGAAGGAAAAAAAAAATCAATCTCCCCATAACATTCTGTCCTAAAGTAAGCCAGGCACTGGGCCAGGGGCTAGGGGTTCAGTGAGGAAAAGATATCTACCAGACCCTACGAATCTGCCAGGAAAGACAAATATTGAAGTGGATAGACAACCATATAGCCTATTTTCTAGTTTTGGTTTGGAAACGATGACCTTGAGCTCAAAGAAATTATGAATTGCTCCTTTCCAAAATTATTTCAGCATTTTAAAGCCTGACTCTCATGTTGTGTGATACCTACCTGTCACAAGGACTCATGCAAGAAGTTTCTACACCTTCAAAACTCTTTGTGTGCAAACATTTAACATTTTAAAATTTATCTGTTCAACTAAAAATGTCAGACATGGTAGAAATGACAGAAATGATAGAGAAAGAATAAACAGCCATGGTCTCAACAACCTAAGAGTGTACTGCCTGTGTGTTTTTAAAACTATACGACTTTGTGTAATTGTGGTCATGGTGTTGTGCATTTTGTCACTGGTTTTGCCATTTAGTTATTTCTAACAAGCGTTTATTATATGCTTATTTCTCATAAGCTTTATTATATGCTTATTTCTCATAAGCCTTTTTTTCATGTTTCTTTACAGTTTTCTTCCTTAAAAAATTGTAAATGGCTATTTAAGACCATACCCCATGAAAATCACCTCACTTTTACAGACACACCTCAGTCATTGGACATTTGCTGTTTCCAACTTTTCATCATTATAAATAATGTCCCATTAGATTGTTAGCATATAGGGATTTATTTCTGCTGGATGTTATTTTTTCACGATCAATTCTAAACAATGATGTTCTTGGAAAAAAATGGATTATCTAAATTACTATGTGGATATACAGTATATATAAGTTATATGGATATATATAATATATATTATATGTCATGGATATATACTTATCTCCAAGTTGGTTTCCTAAAGATTATAATTTTGAATAAGATGCTTTGTATGCTTCCTGAGGTAAATCTGCCTTCTTTTTAATACTTGTGGATTCCCTTCCCTCTTTACAGGAATAATAGAAGATAAAATAATAGCTTGGATCTATGAGCTATGCACTGTATAAACATTTGACCTTTAACAAATTCATCTGAAATCCAGATGATAAAATACACCTCTTACAGTAAAATCAAAGTAGCAATGCTAGAAAAGTTGTAAGCTGAATAAGTAAATGTGAAGTCTTCTAGGGAAAAAAACAATTTTTTGAGCTCAGGCATCTAATGCTGCTTTTTGCCTTCTTACCCAGGCTTCAAATAAATGATCAAAGGAATTTATAAAATAAGAAACCCGAACCCTGTAGGTTCAGGAACAAGAAGACCATTTGCTCCTAGGCTGTATGAACTCCAGGGCCTTTCTGGTAGATTCAGTACAGATGGAGCTGGACTGATGGAGCTGATGGGTAAAACTAAGGCTCTGGTCACAATCTTCTACCTCAGAGATTTGCACAAAAAATAAGGAACAGAGCTTCTGCAGAAGCCTTTAACATGAAGGGGTAAAGACTAAAGTCGGAGAATTTTCTTGGTAAGACAGACTTGCTTAACTTCTGAAGTAATTTCTCCATGATACCCCAGGGCGAGGGCAGCCCCACCGAAAAGAACGTGCTCTGATGACAGGGACTGACCCCAAGGGTCCAGAGGGGGAGGGCAGGACTGGGGGTTCAAGGCGGGAGCCCAGGAGAATTAAAAGTATGAAAAGTCAGAACACTGCAGCCAAGGGAATCTTTTATATGGAGATCAAGAGTCAGACTTATCTCCAATTATGCAAAGGGAAGAGATGAAAAGAGGACTTTGTTTGGGGCAAGGATGCTGTGTATGGAAGACAGCCAACCCAGACACACAAATCAGTGGTCTTCCTGACAGGGAGATCGGAGAAAATGGAACACAGGCCTTGTTCTAAGTGACATATCATAATTATTTTCCTTTCAATGAAAAAAAAAAACCCACAAGTATGCAGATGAAGATGGATTATCATGGACCAGAAAACAATTAATTGAAATCTAGCATCAAATCTAGCCTGGTGAACACTTTGAATTTAAAAAATAAGAAAAAGGAAAATATTCCAGCATTATTTTGCTCAAGTGGAAACAAACTACACACAAGGGAAAAGTTAGACTGGCTTCATTCTCTTCTCCAAAATTAAAGCAGCAGGAAAATAATATACTGGAAATGTGTGATTCTGAAAAATACCGGAAGACCATTCTCTTATGGTATGAATATGGCTCAAAATGAAATATAAAAAAGATGAAGAAAATACATACTAGGCATGTGCTACCAAAAAAAAAAAGTTGAGGTAGAATTATGTAAAAACAGAACAACAGTTCAAAAAGTAATTAAATGAGAAAAAGAGACCTTAAAATAATAAAAACTACTATCTTTAATAAAGTTCTAATTACAGGCTTTCTATATATGTATGCTGATTATCCCAGCATTATTCTCTAGACAGCCACCAGTACTCCTGTGTGTATTCATTGTGGACAGCATGGTCCTTAGAGGCAGTGTTTCCTCAATGGGGTCTGTGACCTACAGCAGGATGAGGAAGCAGCATTTCAGCTTAGGAAATAAAGAAAACAACAAAAGAGAACTGGAGAAGAAAGAGGAAAAACATGAATGGATTCATGATAAGACAGAAAAGCTTTAGATCTGTTACAAAAAAAAATAAAAGCCAGCATTCCAGTCTTTAAGGCCTCTTAGTCTACGGCTGTCCATAGGAGGTGTCAGGATGCCCCGAACTAAGAATGAGGTCAAGAAGGAGATAAATAAGATTGAGGGCCAGTGAAGGAAGGTGTTGGGGAAATTGGGTGTGAAATTCTAAGGATGAGAAACTGGCATCAGACTGTCGTCATGGAAATGGAGAGGTGGACGGTGGAGATTTATCAGGGAACAAATCCTAACAGATCTTGGTGGCTGAACCAACAGAATGAAAGGGAGGGACGGGTGAAGAATGAATCTAGGACCTTGAGCTCGGGTGATTGTGGGTATTGTTGGTGCTAATTGTGATCCGTTCGTAGAATGGCTTATTACTTCTTTAACTTCTTTAACTTCGGTTGACGGAATTTATAGGTTAGATCTTTTGCTTCATTATTTCTTTATCTGTTCTTTATTATTATTATGAAATCCACAGGAGATCAGCTTCACATACCCTCTTTGAAGTAGAGGAAGGATTTTTTAAATTTTTTATTATTTCTGAAAAGTACAAATTATGGAGGCCTGCGTCAGACAAGATACAAATTTGTATCAGACAAGATACAAGTCAGTGATGGCTTAAAATACTATCAAATATGTGTTTTAAAATTTGCCTGAGGTTAAAAAAAAATTCAAATACGGAAACTTCCTTAACTATTCCTCCCAGGAGCTAAAGCACAGAGATTATGATAAATATTGTAAATAAGGGTTTAAAATTTCAGAACTAGAGCTTGTTGAATTATTCTTTCCATTTCTCTCAATTCCATATGTCAATACTTTAAGGAGAAAAGAAGCTTTAAACTCCGGGGAGCCTCAAAACAATTTTCTACTTTTTTATTAAGTAAAAATTTAAAGCAGTGTTAAAAGCTAATTTGTTGAACTAGACAATTTTTTTTTGCTTCCTTCCTTCAAGAAATGAATAGCCATTTTAAAGGTATATCCTAGGCAAGGAAATTACTGTGGAAAAATCAAGGACAAACCAGATTTCTTAGTTATCTTCTCATAAGACAAAAATGTTTTCTTGTGTATCATATGTATCCATATAGCTGTGTTTTTGAGACAATTCTGAAATTCTCTGAGGACAACTTAGATGGAATATACTGTATATACATTCAGTTGTGAATCACATTTTTTGCCCTAGGTGTGTATTTTGCTTTTATTGTTTATACTAATCTCTCTTATTTTTCCCCCAATCTGGCTTGACTATCAAATGTAAACTCTATAGGTGTTAAAACTTTACAGATGTTAAAATGCTCTTCTGAGCATCTAGACCACTGATTCCATCACTGTTGGGACCAGTGCTGGGATGTGGGGAATGTTGTTTAAAAACACCATTTTTCATACTCCACCCTACAGGGTTCTGATTTAGTGTGTCTGAGGTGAAGGATGCCCATGGTCGAGAATGTTTACCAACCTCCCTGGATGATTCATATGTTAGCAGTCTTTGGAAACTACTATTTTAAACCATTCGCCTTCTTTGTCCAAGTTTTGTGAATTCGTATTACAAAAATTATACAACCACACACATGTGAATTAATAGTTGCTTTTGACTTCCCATACTATTTAAGTGCAGTGTGGAAGGGGTTAGAAAACCGCTGTTTTAACTGTCCATCTTCTTTGCCCAACCTCTGCAGATCCATCACAGCTTAAGCAACTTCAGTAAAAAAGATAATCTCCTTTTCTGATTTGTTACAATGCTTATATGATAGTAGCCCTTTATTCAAATAAACTGCCTGTCAATGAACTGCCATTAAAGGCCCTGCTACTTCCTGGAGGAAGCTGGGCTTTCTTACAAAGTCACACCACCAACCTGCAGGGATTTTTGGCTCTGATAGTCTTTTCTCAGCTTTTTCATACACCTATCTTATACCTAGAATAACTCGCAAAATTAAAATTGCATGGGATAGGAGGGTACAGCTCAGTGGTAGAGCGTGTGCTTGGCATGCACAAGGTCCTAGGTTCAATCCCAGTACCTATTTTTAATGAAGACTTAAAATAAATAAATAAACAAACCTAATTACCCCCAAATAAATAAATAAAATTGTACTAAGTAAATAAAATAAATTAAAATTGCATAAACTTTCTAAGCTTGGAGTGAAAGGATTGAGTTTTCTGAGTTGAGGTGGGAGAGTGGCCTCTCTGGCCACATGTGGGAGCTGATTGCCTCAATGTGTGATCAGGACAGAGATTCAGGTGACACAGATACAACTCTCCTGTCCATCCCCTACTGCTGGGCTGTTTCAGTCCGGCAGGCAGGGTGCAGTGACAAAAAGCTGTTGGGACATCATTGTCTCTCCTGAATTCCTTTACCAAATCCATTGACTTGTAAAGATCAAAGAAAATTCAATTTTCACAGTCAAACATGAAATAGAACAGAATCCTTGATGAAGTCATGACACAGTTTTGAGGTATTGGTAGAAAAAAAAACCAGGAAAAAAAATGCAACTTTCCTTTGGGGTTTAGGAAGTAGACTCAGTATAAAAAGTAAGGAAGCATTTTCTGTTTTTAATCAGTGTGTTGATAAAAGGAAAAGAGGAAGGAAGAGCCTGTACTTGGAGATGGCCCTTTGACATGTTTGGCTTCCCCTGTTTGGTGGCCCATCTTGGGTGACCCTTGCAGTCCCGCTGAGACGGGACCATGTGTCTAACACTCTTCTTTTGCAGGGCGTAGATGAGGGAGCACCGAAATGAAAAATGCATTTGGGGAGAGAGAGGCAGAGAGATACAGGAGAGGCTGCTGCTGTGATCTGTGCTCAAACTTTAATGATGTCTTAGTTCTCCTGCCAAAGTGATGTGCTCTGCTGCGTGGCTAAGGCAGACCTAGGACTCAGGCAGCTGCCGGCCTTTCCTCCAACCACAAGGACTCGATTAGACAGAAGGATGCATCACACTGTGCCCACTGAAGTTCCTGAGCAGAGGGTACTCAGGGAACAGGAGTTGCCTGCCCCCAGGCATCGCAGGCTAGGTACTGCCTTGTTCTAATTTAGTTTCACTACTCAGATTTGGGAGAGGCAAGAACTTGGAAACTCCCATCTCTGTTTTCTGGGAAAAGAGAAAGTTCTATTGGCAAAGCCCTGGAAAGGTCAGATTGAAAGACACGGACAACTGACTATCATGAGGGTAAAGGTCAGAAAGTGACCTTGGATGAGGCACTTACCCTCCCTAAACCTCAGTGTCCTCTGTAAAATAGAAATAACAGAGACACCCACTTCCCTAGGACATGGGTGAAGTGTATGAGATAATCTACTCAAAGCTCTTAGCCTCACACATCATAAACCCTCAGAAAATGTCAGGTATAATTTGTTATGCTTAAAAGTGGATGATTTTCATATTTTACTTGCCTTAAAGAAATTATGAATGAAATTCATCATTGTTTGAAAACATCTGAATTGTATGAAGTTCCTTGAAGTTAAAAAGTAAGAGTCAAATTCTTTGCCCATTCACTCCCTCCCTCCCCTGCCTCTCTGGTCTCCCAATAACAGATTCCTTGGGTTCTAAACTTGCTTCCAGTTTATGTGGATCTGGGCAAATGTGCCTCAGTCTTTTAATCTGTACAATGGGGATAATACTGAGAACTGCTTTGAAGAGAGATTAAGACTTTGGAATAGTGCCTGGCACAGAGCCAGCTTTCAATAAATGTTTGCTCTCATCTTTCAAGTGAAAAAGTGAATGCATAATACTCAAGCTTGATTCTCTTCTAAAATTATGTACAGTGGTTGATGGACCACCACCCTACCCTAAGAGGTGATAAAATGCATGAATTATGAGCAGCTTCAAGAATGTGTCAATAAATTTTATCATTGGCAGCCTCTTGGAATGTAATCTATTGCAAACTCCCGGACAGGGCAGAAGTCCTTTCCACAAACTCCACGATAGGTATGGAGTCATTCTCTCTGAGAACATCCAGAAAGGAGTAGGCCACCTCTTGGGATGGCCAACACATTATTATTGGAAACTTTTAGATTAAACAGTTCTTTTATTGAATTAGCAGCTACCATTTGCTAACTTCTGATTGGTAGCGTCTGTTTTGTTTGGATTTTCCTTGCTGGAAGAACAAAGAAATCTACAGGACAGAATCACAACCGGATGGTATTCTGAGCTTTGGATTTGGAGTATGACAGAAGGACTTCTCTCAGTAAATCTCTTCTTTCCGCCCTAATACAGACTCTGCAGAAAAGCGTACGCTCCTTCGCCCACATGTGATAAGTCAGATCTATTTTCTAGTTTTCACATTCTCAGCACATTCGGTCAAGAATTTATGAGACTAAAACTAACTCTAGGAAATGAAGAAATCTGTCATCTTTGGGAAATGAAGACAGCTGTCTCTTTTGTACATGATGTAAGGTTATCAGACGGGAGTTAGTAAATGCTTTTTTCTCATCTTTTTTTCAAAATTTAAAGAATCAATGATAAAAGCATTATGGAGTATTTCTAGGATTCACCCTCCAGGACAGAGGCTGGATAAATGAATAATGACTTGAGAAACCTGAAAGTGACATTTAGATAGATTTGATGAGAAGGTTGATGATTTCTTGCCGGAAAAAAATAGACACATTTTAATAAATATGTGGCTGGAATAACTATAAAATGAATCCCGTAATACAATCTGATTCAGTTTTAGGAGATGAGAATGTCTGTTGAATTTTCACAAACAATAATTGATGCCAAGAGAGTTTAGAATTACCAGGTTGTCTGATTAGAATATGTGGGAAAGTATTCTTCTTATGACCTGTCTATTTTATAATATACTTAATTTTTAATTTAATAGTTCTGTAAGCTGCCTCGTCTTGGTTCCTCTCCTGGCTTCTCTGTAGCTAAGTTTCTTTATCTTTGGAATGGTTCTTTTTAAGAACTGAAAGACAAGATATACGACATGCTTAAAGCCAGGCCTGGCACAAAATAAGCCCTCAGTAAACATCCTTGTTGGCAGGAGTCTCTTTCTACATGACAGTCAACATAATCTGGGAGGAAGTCAGCTGATGAGCTCACTGCTTTACCATGGGAACTTCTGTATCTTCCAGAGCATTTCATCGCCTTTGTGTGTGTGTGTGTGTGTGTTTAAGATTCCTCAGTGTGTTTGTGTTTGAGGACTGTTTTCCTCTTTATAAAGCATTCAGACTAGGGAATACCTATTCAGTTTTACATCAAATTCTGTCTTTAACACTTTCTCTGAAGCACTGTTGATTGTTAAGATGGAAAAGCAGTTACTGAGCATCACTGAACAGGAGACCCAGCGGTTGCTGGAGTCCAGTGTGGGAGGTACCCCATGCCAGGCTGTGGAGGCTGCAGGAGGGGAGCCAGTGGAGGAGGGTATTGCAAGATGCCCAAAGAGCATGGGACACGCGTCTTCGGTACCCACAGCCGAGAACCAAGGTGATCTGGGCTGGAAGAACTAGGGGAGGAGTTTCAGCCACTGAGCTGGAGTGGGAGGACGCTCCGTGGGGCAGAGAGAGGTGCAGTCATCAAAGGAGTTGGAGGAGGGGCGAGTGCTAGGGAAGCCTGAGGCAGAGCAGAAGGCTTTGGGATAACAAAAAACAAGACAAAAATAGTGGATTTTTCCCCCTAACTTAAAACCTAAGGTTTATGTTTATGCATATGCATAAACATGAGCATAAAATGTATAATGCTGTATTAATTTGTTCCAAATGGACATGTCCTCTGTGGGAAGAAAATGTGGCCAGACAAAATGAACAGTATAACTTTATGAAAAAATAACTTTTGACAGTTCCAGCATGAGGAATACGCATCCCTTTTTGTCTTCTAATTGTTATTACGATGTGCTGAAGCACAGCGGAAGATTTCAATATGGATATGGGAAAAGGCAGGAAACTCTTGTTCCAGTATAAATATCTGGTGGTTTGTTGTTTTGGGTTCTGTGGCTGTTTTTTAAAAAAAGAGGAAGAAATAGAAATACTTGAAATAAGAATTGTTCATAATGCTCAAATAAAACAATTGTTAACATCGAATTCAGTTGTCATCCAGAATACACAGCAGTACTTTTCTCAACTACAAATTCAAGATTGGTGCCTGATCTAGAAGATGTGCTTGTGCCTGTTTACCTGGCAAGACTGCACATCTAAGGGTGAGCTTAGGAGACAAGAAAGACAAGGAGGGGTAGCTGTTTGAAGGTAGTATTTGCTCACAGTGAGGTTTTCTGTGCGTGCATATTTATTGACAGAGAAAGATTTCACGGGAATACTGCTAGATGAAAAAAAAGACTGATTACAAAACAATATTTAAGCACAAATGTTTAAAAATTAATTTATGCATGGAAAAATGCAGTATATGGAAAGAAAATACTAAGAGATACACTCCTTGTCCCTTTGAAGAGTAAGCGCCCCAGCTAAAGGACATTTCAGGAGGAGACAGGGGATATTTTATTCTCACTCGTGCCTGCAGCGCTTTGCTGATTGGCTGGCACAACGCACGTGCTCAACAGACACTTTGCCAAAGCAGCTGAGTTCCCGGAAGTGGAATTCCTGATGGGTTTCACTTTGTTTTCCTTTTTTTTTACTTTCTGATTTTTTAAATCACAAATTCATACAGTTTATGTAATGGAAATACAAATAAAATTATTTTCTTTTAATGTAATGTAAAGTTTAGGTATTTGAGATCTAGGAAAGGACCAGTTGGTGGTGGTCCTGCTCGTCGTGGGCGTCTCATCTTGTCTGGCAGCACAGATACCGAGGAGCACTGGGAGTCAGCTGGTTAACTGGAGATGGTGTGGAGCTAACAGTAAGGTAGTGAATGGACAAGAAAACCGTCAGGTGGAGGTTGCAGAGTGAGCGCATAGTGGGCTGAGGCTTAATTAATGAGCTCTTCTGCCTTTTAATGAAACACGTCTGCTGTGTGAGGAACACAGGGCATTCAGGAATTCTAGGAGGAAAGAGACCAAGTGTGTCTTGTTAGCACTAAATCCACATCACCTAACACAATGGTTTGGGTGATTTCTTTTTCTTTTTTTCAATGAATGTATTTATGCAAGCGTAAGTGAGAAGCCTCTGCTGGCAGTGAAGGCTGCTCTTCCAAAGACAAAATGGAAAGCCTGGAGTGAGAAGTTGGAGGGATATTATTGAAATTTTGCTTTCTTAATTTCCTTCCCAAATTGTGATGGCAGTGAGATAAAAGGCCGTGGTTAAATGTGCGTGTGTCTTGACTAGGACGGTAGAGAAATGATTCTACTTTAACTCGTAAAGGCCCCAGAGTTTGTGCACATCACCAACCAGAAGAATGGTTGACCTGGATGTGTCCCAGTTGTAATGACACCTAATGACTAAAAGTAAATCAGTGACTTCTGTCTTCTTTGGGGATTCGGAGAATAAAATAGATGCTGTAGGTCTACTGGAGGTATGTTTCTCTTATCTACACTTTTTTTATTGAAGTAGAGTTGATTGATCGTGTTGTGGTTTTGGTGCACAGCATAGTGATTCACTTATACATATATACATTCTTGGTCATATTCGTTAACATGATAGGCTATAACGAGATACTGAATACAGTTCCCCATGCCATACAGTAGGGCCATGTTGTTTCTATTTTATATATAGTAGTTAGTATCTGCAAATCCCAAGTTCCTAATTTATTCCTCCTCTCCTCTTTCCCCCCAGTAACCATACGTTTGTTTTCTACATCTTTGAGTCTGTTTCTGTTTTGTAAATACGTTCATTTGTGCTATTTTTTAAGATTCCACATATGAGTGATATCATACGACATTTATCTTCATCTCTCTGTCTGACTTCACTCAGTATGATCATCTCAGGTTTCATCCATGTTGGTGCAAATGGCATTATTTCATTCTTTTTTCATGGCTGAGTATCTTGTCCACACTTTGTATTCCCAGACATCAAATCTTTCAGTTGTAACAAACAACTCACACACACAGACAGAATCTCCTTGTGAGGTAAGTTAGGGAATAGAAAGCCCTGGTGTGGGGGGTGGCAGCAGACAGCAGAGGGGGCACAGCTGGGATCAGAAGCTGAAATAGCTGAGAAAGGTTGGGGGACGGCAGATAATGGTATGTTTGGCCAACTCAAGTGGAGGGCGTGGGTGTGAGTGTGGAAGAAGGGCAGGTGAAAATCAGTGGGTCTCGGTGTCCTTGAAACATAAAGCCAGAGAACTTCCAGGAGTGCCTTTGCTGTTCCCTGCTCTGTGCCCAGCACACATCATGGTGCCTGATACCACGGTGGATGCAAAATGTTTCCTGTGTGAATGAATGAATGGGAAACAGGAAGATAAGCTGAGGCTGTCTGGGGTATAGGAGAGACCATATCCGTGTGTGGGGAAGGTTTTGATTTTGATGTAAAGGACCAAGACGTATTAAAAAGGGTGATATTTGTGGTAGTCCAGACCCGAGGTCCCATGGCCTAGAAAGCGTTCCAGTAACGAGGATTAAGGAAGAGAGGGCTTGGAAACATGAGGAATGAGGGGTGCAGAGAGAAGTTTCTCACCAGTGAGAATCTGGGACAAGAGACTCTCTCACATGTGGATACCTGCCTTTGGGGGCCTGAGAAGTTCAGGGCAGTAGGATCTGGGAAATGAGAGGAAAGGGTGAAGCAGAAGGATGTCTGACCGCTCGCACCTGCCCTGTTGATTTTTAAGTGATGATGGTGTTGGCGTGGCTACATTTGAAGGAGAAGCCGCATGAGTAGGTCCCTCAGTAATAGGAGATGCTGGACTCCAGCAGATGGTGATGGAATCTGTGGGAACAGATGCTCATTTAAGGGGTTAAGTACAGAGGACGGGCGCACAGGACAGCAGGTAAAGGACATGCTGGAAACCATAATTTAGAAGACAGAAGATTCAAAAGAGTCATGCAAACCTAAGAGAGTTATACGGAGAAGAAACAACCCATAGCGTTGCAAGTGCCTCACAGTTAAAGAAAACTGCGTGTATCGCTTTCAGTTTGGTCAGGAGAGAGCTGGAGTATCCTAAGGCCCACGTAAGCCAGTGGAAGTGAAATATTGCTGTCACAGAATACGGAACTGGATTTTAACCATTTAAAAGAGGGCAACGAACCAGTGTCTTCTCTCCCTGAATTGCCACTAGCTGTTTCCAAGTAAGAGACAGATCAGTGAGCAGACTGTTACTGTGCAGCTGCCTCCCACGGTGGATTGATTTAAATACCGACTACTTTTAATAAGTGTGAAAAAGCTACTGGAAACCAAGCTTGTCAAACTGAGTGCACTGCCTTATGAAGGACATGTCTGTAAACAGAGAAAAAAAATTGGTTATAAATACACAATAGTGGTAAGGCTATGGTACACAGAAACAATTTCTGATCAAAATTATAAGCTTACCCAGGGTGCTTCAGTATCCCTGCTGGTCTTTATCGGGGACAGTAGGTTTGCTGTACTCAGTTACACAGATTCAACATGAATGAATGGGTAAGACAATATTTATGCATATAAAGGAAAATTATTACAATCAATCACCTCACATTAATTTTGGATTCTTTGTATGTTTGTAGTGTGAACTTATTTTACTACTTGGATGGTTTACATGATATTTGATTCTTGAATCATTTGGAATTTCAGTGACCCCGGAGCTGGCTGTTGAGTTTTAACGCATGGGTGGAATACCCAGGTTTTCTTGGGTATTGTTTGATTTGGTGGCACTCAGGTATTCGGTAAAGCTAGGGTGGCAGTGGATGACAGCTAATGTCATTCATTATAGTTGTGCTGTTTTGGTGGCTCAAATACAGCCATCATGGAAATTCTTAAAACATAAATTCTGATGTCTGCTTCTCCAAGATAAACAAATCCATAATCAAAAATTGGTTTTGCTCCAGATGGGATATTTATAATAAAGGGTGCCTGGAATCCACATGGGAAGATGTCAGTTATACCTCAGAAATTTTTCAGACCTTGACTTATGGCCACATCTCAAGAGCAATATAGCCATCCGCGTGTGTCTCCACTGGCACAGTGGAAAGGTATTATCACTAGTAGCTCAGCCGATAAATTTTTTTGTATCATCTTAGAACAACATTGCGAAACCACTCTTCATATCCTCCTTTGCATTGTGTCATGTTGAAGGATTTCTAAAAGATTCTGTATCCAGCTTTTGGATACATAGGAGACTGTCATTCAAGAAGCATCTCAAATTGAGGCCACCAGATGTTTGCCCCCCACAGTAAATCAGAGAACAAGCTTAATTTGAATATTCTGCATATATTTACATATCGATGTCAAGAGTCCCTAACTCCAATTATGTAAAATAAAATTAATTAGTGCCGCCTCCTGCAAAACCCATATTCAAATCCGGTATTCAGGGCAAGACCGCCTGGAAATACCTAGTGCAGCTTAAAGCCAATTAGCTTGATTTCTTCTGGGAATAGGAGGGCGGGGCAGACGCACCTGCAGGAGGTGCATCGAGGAGAAGAGACGTCGAGGTGGGCGCTCCAGCCTAGGGAATCAGGTCAAAGGCGATTTGTCCTGAGCGTCTGTGCTCTTTCCTGGTGGAGATTGCACGTAGTTACCCACACTGCAGACTCATTCTTGACCTTCTCGTGCTTCCACGAGGACTGAGTGGCCACTCCCTGTCCTCGGCTGGGGTCCTTTCTCCAGCCCCCAGTAGCAGCGGGCAGGAGAGCCAGTGAACATTCCTGGTGCTAAAACTACTGCCGTTTCCTGACTCCACGAGGCTGCGCACTGCCTGGAGGACCTTACCCTCCCTTACCTGCCTTTAGAAGTTCTCCTCATCTGTCCTCAGCACCAGCGTGGGCCACTGCAAACACCTTAGACTTTGTGGTCAGACAGAGCTTCTTTTAGATGTCACATTTGCTTGGGTGGCCTCGGACAAGTTATTAGCCACCCCGAGGCTGGGATTTCTTGTTCTTGCATAAGGGACAAGATGTTTCCTTTCTTCTGCCAGTTGTAAAGATAAAATAAAAAATCATTGCTAAGTTCCCCAAACGTAGTGCATATCCAAAAAATGCTAGTGTCTCTCCTTCCTTTAAGACTCAATCCAGGTGTTGAGCCAACGAGGAGTCTCTCTGTGGCTGCAGGGGTGTCAGGCACCACCCGCCTTTATAGCATCTCCCCACACATCACTGCACTTACCGACTACTTTGCTGGAAGGTGGTGGCGATGGCTCACGGGAGGTGACACGGCAAGATGTAGGTGACTCAGAATTGTGGAAATTCAAGTGGCACCCCGGCACCTCATCATCTCCCTCTTTAGTGTGATGTAGATTCACTTCAGAGTCCTTAGAAGAACTGATACAGTCACAGCGTTCATAAAAGAAATAAAACTTCTTTTAGAATAGATTCTGCCCCATTCTGTCTGGCTCCCCCCCTCCACGGCAAGGACAAAATTAGGAGATCAACTTGAGACTGTCCTACGTTGGAAATAAATATCCATGGGTGTCATGTCAAATGAACCCCAGGGGGAAATCCTGAGAAGGATCTGAGTATTTTATCTGGATCGGTCAGCTGTGCTCCGGCACGGACCGCCTTTAAGTGGAGTCACTTGAAGGCAATGAACACAGACCTCAAAAAACTTCCTATTAATATGTGTTCCTTAGGAGGCAAAGCCATTTGGCCCAAGGGAACCTTGACCAGTGGTCTCTAAAGTGGTGCACACACAGTCTGTGAAGGGCACAAGACAGTATTTTGGTTTAAGAGGGAAAAAATGCAAGTTTTTATTGATTCTAACTTTTATCTCATCCTTTTAAAATTTCTACTTGCATGTATTTATTATGTACAGTATCATGGAACATGGGTATGATTAACAAATGCTTAGGCAGAGGTGGGGGACCCGTCTTGGGACCA
Organism: Vicugna pacos; assembly: GCF_048564905.1. Lineage (NCBI taxonomy): Eukaryota > Metazoa > Chordata > Mammalia > Artiodactyla > Camelidae > Vicugna > Vicugna pacos. Next base: position 65,632,366 of record NC_133000.1, on the reverse strand, counting down.
GGCTGAGGATGCTGTAGGGGACTAACACTCTCTCCCTCTCCCTCTCCTCTCCCAGACTGTGGTTTGGAACCTGCTCCCCACAGCTAACTTCAGCATGCTCAAAAGAAAGCAGAGCTCCAGGGTGGAGGCCCAGCCGGTTACCGACTTTGGTCCTGATGAATCTCTGTCGGACAACGCGGACATACTCTGGATTAACAAGCCAGTAAGTCTCTATTTTGAAGTATGGAGACGCCCACGCTGATGCAAAGGAGATTTGATTCATATCATTTAGAACTCACGCACCTTTGGCTTTGAACTGTCTGTCTGAATAGCTGCAGTAGAATATGGGTGAGTCTCAGAGTCTGGAAGCTGAGAACAGTCCCCGTGGAATAATGAGGTGTCCCTGTGAATTACTAGTGTAGGAAGGTATGGAGGTGGTCTGGCTCCCCATCCCCTTTGCAGGCTGACTTCAGAGTTGTACACGGTAGAGAAAATACCGCTTCTCAGGTCTATGCGGAGCTGAGGACAGAGATGAGTAGCCTGATCTTCCAGGCCTCCTGCCGTTACATTCTCACCATGCAGGGATCTGTCAGGAGATAATCAGGGGTCTGCAATTCAAGGTCTCCTTCTAAGCTGCAAGTAAAGGTTAATGAGCTAGTGGAGAGAGTCTCTGAAGACCTTCTCCCCTTCTCTGCCTCATTAAGCTGATGGGACTTGAGAGGAAGACCTGCTACACCAAGTGTCGTCGTACGTGAGACGGTCTAGCAGCCGGGGCGGGGGTGGAACGGCGTAGTCCTAGGGCTGGGGACCTCGTGTTCCCGCGTAGGACCCACTCCAGCATCAGGCTCGCAGGAGGGGCTGCAGTCAGGAGAGGAACCGCGGCTCCTGCGGTGCGTGTCTTCCCGTTGACCGTGATGGAGATGACGGGCCTTGGTCCCCCTGCCCTTTCCCATCGAATCCGCCCTCCAGACTACTTCTTCCGCCTGCTCGTATTTCTTTCCACGTCTCCACATCCTGCTCTACGATCATTGAAACACCCCTACCACCTACGTTGCAAATTAAATGTGTTAGTATTAATGCAAGGCTCTTTAATTGCATCTCTGACTTGTCCAGCAACTGTCCTTTCCTTATCTACACTCGGCCCACTTAAGCCTTTTGGTGACTTGCTGCTTCTCCAAGATGTCAGGCCAGTTCAGATTGTTTCCTTTGCCTGGAAGCCCTTTCCCAGCAACTCAGCTGAGTCAGATCCCCCCTATCGATGAAGGTGGGCTCAGATGTCACCCCTACCCCGATCCACTCTGAAAGGTTCCTCGTTTGACGCTCCCAACTACAGGCAGAATGAACCACTTCTCTGTCCACGTGTCCTATTTCATATTTGAGTGTAAGTAGAAATTATACTGTATGTAAATATATACGGTATGCATATCAGACTGAAAAGCAGTGATGAGTCAGAACTGTGTCGTTCCCTTTGTGTATCCTCAGAGCCCAGCAGAACTTCTGGCACATGGTAGGTCTTCCAGTCACATTCAGAGAACTTGAACAGAATAGAGAATAAAGCCCTCGCTGACTTCTTCCTAGCATCCACCACATACAGAGCTTTCTGAGAACTTCTGAAGAAGGTAGTTCTATAGATGTAGCCTCGGAAGCAACTCAGTGACTAATGCTCAGAGAGAATTCCTTCTTTAAATGCAGACTCACAGAGAACAAAGTAGTGGGTACCAGTGGGGAGAAGGGGGAAGGGACAACATGGGAGCAGAAGAGTGGGAGGTAAAAACTATTGGGTGTAACATAGGCTAGAAGGATGTATTGTACAACACAAGGAATATAGCCAATGTAAACGGAGTGTAACCTTTAAAAATTGTATTCAGAAAGACTCAAAAAAACCAGTTCTGCTGTAAAAGAACCAGTCTCTTGAAGCTCTTTTGCGTAATGAGCTCCTTGGTGTTGGAGATCCAGACGGAGCTGCATTCACACACTCGTGTTTATTGAAGGGCTTCCTAATTGGCATGAAAATGCATCAGCCTTTAAAGTTAACCATCAGTGACTTAGATGGTATGGAATTAGAGGCATTATGTCTTCATACAAATATTACAATTGACAGATCGGTATTGTAACCCACTCACCAGAATACAAGAACTCCCCAGAGTTCTGACAATCTTTTCTGTTTTCCAGCATGGGTGCTTGCTAGCTTGTGTGGCTGCAGGACCCATCCAGTGTGAAACTAAAACATCTTTTCTCAGGGGGAGTACACTGAAGGATTAATGTGACTGCTTACGTATCCAGAATAGTCAATAAATAACACACTGAAATCACATTTAGGAATTGTGTACTAATTCATTAGCTAGCAATATCAATTGTGTGTGTTTAGCATACAGATGGGTTAATATTTTTTTATCCTGGGTATCAGTTTTCACAGTAAGATGTTGTGTGTGGGTGATTGTATATCCTGCACATATCTGCACGCACACACACACACACACACACATTTATCTTTTTAATTCCTGCTTCTTTGTGTTGGGGATAAGGAAAGTCTTAAAACAGCACATGCACTGCTAGAATTGCTCAGAAACTTTTTTTTTTGGCATTTTGTCAGAGATACTTGGGCTAAATTTGTATAAAACATGTCCTTCAAAAAAAAGAGGAAAGTCCATTTTTTTTGAACTTTTGAGAGTACAGGATGAGGTCAGATTTTAAAATGTATTTTTACACAAGGATGTTACATGGAAGATACAATAGAAAGAAAACCCTATGTATGGGAAGCGTTATATATCAATGTATTTTAAGAGGCATTTGGGGTCTACTAAGACAGGCCACTGTACTAGAACCAGAGAAGTTACAGAAAGTACAATATGGTCCCCGATTCTAGGTGCTCATAATACATAAAAAATAGGAAAGTAATTGCACACCAAATTTCTTCATATTTTAATTGAATCAGGATCTCCCTGTGTTGTAGCCTTATGCCCTGGGAAGTATCAGAGGCGATGGGGTAGCCTGACCGGGTTCATATGGAGGCTTCACCTCTTATTAATGCACGACCTCGGGCAAGCCCCTTAACCTTCCTGAGTCTTTGTGTTTTCACAGTAGGCTCCTTGGAGAATTAAAGGATGTAAACTAGGTGAAAGTATTTGGCACATTATAAGTGTTTAACGTGTTAGTGCCTTCTTACTTTTCTCCTGACGGGTAAGTATTTTCATCTCAATATGATGTTTTCCAAACAATGCGGCTCATAACTAACGCAAGGTTGAGATCTCTTACAATGTCAGGTGGTAACTCTGGACCGTCTCTGCAGTGGGTTCACTCTCTGCTGCGCATCTGTGCCATCATCAGTGTCATCTCCGTCTGTATGAACACGCCCATGACCTTCGAACACTACCCTCCTCTTCAGTACGTGACCTTTACTCTGGACACGTTGTTGATGTTTCTCTACACGGCAGAGATGATAGCAAAAATGCACATCCGGGGGATCGTCAAGGTGAGTGTTTCTCTGTTATTTAAGCTAAACCCCCAAATGCACAGAGACATCTAAGTCTGTTGAGTGTTTCCACACTCATTTCAGTGAGACAAAACATCCCTTTGTTTTGTTGACATTGAAGTCCTTTCAGAGGGGTATAACTCCAGGTATTGGTAAAAATATGATACATAAGAATATTTAAGAAGTGAAGTAAATTGTGTAAGGCCCAGAGTCCTGGAGTATCTGGGAAGGAGCTGGATGGCCCCACCGCCGGCTTCGTGAAGGCTGGAGTGCTCATACCACCTGGCTCAAGCGAGGTGGTGGTTGACGTATGGAACGCAGAATAGCTATTCTGTGATAAATTTGCAGCGTGACAATAATCAGCAGGATGTCCTTAACCTGAGGCGTTTTAAAGATGTAAAGAGAAAGGACTTGAGATGGGAAGGAATTGCAGGACTGTAAGAAAGGAGTGTGTAGCATGAAACTGGCACCATTGGGAAACAAAAAATAAGTAAATAAAAAAAAAGGAAAAGATAGAAGGAAGAAAATTTCTACCGGGGTATTTTTTTCCTCCTGTCACACTGACCTTCACAGAAATTAAAAATATGTAGACCATGCTGTCTCTAAAGTTCTTTGAATTGTTCTATTTAGGGAGACAGTGGGGTAATGAAACAGCAGAATGGGCGTTAGGGTCTGACAAATGACTGTTTAAAATATCAGAATATTCTTTCTTTTTTACTGAAGTATAGGCAGTTTACAATGTTGTGTTAAATTCTGATATAGAGCATAGTGATTTAGCTATAATGTCTCCTAAGCTTGATTATATCTGCCAATTCATCCCCACTCCCAAACAATTTGTTTCTAATTGCCTCGCCCACTAATTCCTGTTCCGAGAAGCCTCCTAGCTCACCAAATCCCTAGAGGCAAAAATAATGCATTTGGGTGAGACCTGTTGGTGCTGGTGTAAAGCATCCCATGTAGTGGGGACTGTGAGTTCTTTAGATGATTTTCAGTTGTCTAATTTTCATCTGACAATAGACCCTGGTGAAAGTAGCATGCATCCTTTGAGCACTGTTGAAATAATAAATAAAAATGCTAAGACACAGTGACAGGCGGGCCCTGAAAACTTGGAACAATAAATCATGTGTTTCTGGAACTATACCCATGCATATCATTTTATAACTGGAGACTATCCCTATAAATGTCTTCAGGTAAATGCATTTGGTTCTCTGCTTGTTCAATACTTGCACAGCAATTTAAGTTACTCTCTTACACTGTATAATAATTGGCAGCCTCCAAGTGTTTACCTTTCTAAAAAATTGACAGACAGCTCTTGAATAAACTCATCTTCTGAGGCACCAGCATGCTGATTTCTGCCCAGAACTCAAACTTTCTCTCCTCTCCAGTTTTTTTGTTGATGGAACAAACAAATTAAAACCTTTCTTTAAGATTGGAGGCATTAAAATTTCCCAAGGACCACTGGGCCTTGGTGTGTTAGGTTCTGGTTACATGTTTTAGAAGCGGGAAAAAGGAACAGTTTATTATTTGCAAATATTATAACTTGAGCATTAATACAATAGGATTTTAAAGGACCTGGATGTACCAATAAATTGAATCATTGCAATATTTAACCAATTATAGTTTAAAGTCTTTGAAAATACAAACTGAAAAAGAGACAACATGATAAATATATCAGACATAAAATGCAGTGTGAGATTATGTGACTGAACCAAACTTGGGTCTGCTCACCCTCGCACAGTAAATTCAATCTACTGACACCGGGTTGTGGCCAAGGAAAGTACAGTGTTTATTGCAAGGCCACGCAAGGAGTACAGGTGGCTAATGCTTAAAAGACCTAAACTCCCTGGAGGCTTTCTGGGAAGGGGTTTTAAAGTCAAGGTGAGGGAGAGGGTGGAGGAGTGCGTGATCAGCTCATGGACCTGGTGGTGAGGTCCCAGCCTTCTGATTCCACCTGGTCTGGGGTCTAGGTGCTGGTGGTCAGCACATGGTTAATGTGTTCCACCTGGTGGGGGTTTTAGTATCTGCGACACAACTCAAGGATATGGCTCAGAAAATTATCTACAGCCCTTGAAGAGGAACTGCAGGTCCTTGACTTTGTTTTGTGGCTAGACTATTACTTTGTCTTTCCAGGCTGTTTTCCTTTGTTTCTGTGTTCCCCCACTTCTCTGATTAAGTTTGCTCTTTGGAACTCCAGGAAGACCTAGGAGGCTAGAGCTTTTTTGTGAACAAGAGACAGAGGACATGGGATGGGTCCTGCTTTGGCTTCAGTTGTTTCCAAGTGCCAGGTTTCAAAGTCCGTACTCTGTTCATTAAAAGGTGTTTTACACTTATGGAGCCTTAATGATCATGGATAATAATTGATAATGTATCAGGTTCAATGTAATCATATTTAAAATTTCATTGTAATGTAAAAATTATATAAACATTGGCCTGATTCCTCGTTGCATGGCATGTAGGCTTTGCTTATTCAGACTACACAAATCCAGGAAATATCCAAAAGTTATCTCGTAATTTCATGTGTAGTCTTCCATGATCATGAAGGAAAGGAATCTTAACTCTAAAGTATGACCTTGAAAGGTATTACATCTTTCTCTTTTTGCCACAAATCTCTTTTAAGGAACAATACTAGTGGTTCAGATGAACGGATGCATTCACAAAGCACAGGCGTTGACTTCTTACTGTCTGCTTTGTCGTCTACAGAACTCTAAGACGTGTTCATGTGCTTGTCTCTCATTCATTTAAAATCTGCTGCATGTACTTGTGTGTACCCTGTGCTTGGTGGTGGGAGTACCGCCTGAAATTGTCTATTTAAAGTTTCAAGAAGCTATGAATCTTCAGAGCAAACTCAAATATTTACAGTAGGGGATAGACCTTTTTTTTCATGCAACATCAGAGAATACATTTAGAGAAGATTTAAGTAGGAAGCCCAAACTGCAGGGACTAAAATATAAATGTATGAAACAACTGGATGGGAATTACAAAGGACTATTCTGTAAGTTACATAATACGAAGCTTATTTATATACATTAGCTGAGTTGCTGGTGGTTGGATGATGTATGAGCGAAAGCGTTGATCAGAGTAGGCTATGATGAAAGTCTGGAGGAGAAAGTTGGCACAGTCTGTAGGGGAGAGGATTTTTCAGGAAGACAGAACAGCTGAAGAACAATGAATGTCAAAGAGCAAATGGTTAAAAAAAAAAGGTGGGAAAGATCTAAGTATTACTGATCTTTGTATCCCAGGTCACTATAACACTGCTTATGAAAAGTTTTTATAAATAATAAATGGCTCTTGGAAACAGGAGCCAAAAAATTATATGTAAAACTTATGCTCAGTGGATTATTTCATATATTTTAACAGGAAAGTGAAAAGCCAGTTCTAACTGGCCATCACATACCACCTAGTATGCAGTGTTCTTGTTAGGGACAGGCAAATGCCACTATGAATTTCTGGAATGTCTAAAGCAGAAAACATTCCAAATAATGCAATTGAAATGTCTTCCTAATTCAAAAATAGTTTTCTGCTTTATCACAGTAGAAGTTTTTGCTAAGCCAGTTTTCATAATATGAAGTCATTTGAAATGCACATGTATTGGCATGGTTTTGTTTTTTTCAGGATTCCCACCAGAGCTTCTAAAATGATTTAAAATAATCCATCCTTTTATATGGTACAACGTATACTCTAGGCCAGCTCTGCAACATCAATTTCCTTAGCAAACAAATTTTTACAGTAAATAGGAAGCAAAAATTAAGCCAGCCCTGTTGCTGATAGCTTTATGCTGTGAATTTGTGAGGCCCCAGGTTTTCAAATTTGACTTTATTTGCACCAACTGATAAAGTAATGTTTGTTAAAACTAAAATTTTCAGCTCTCAAAAATTTTCATTTTGAAAATCTATTTTAAAAAGTGTAACACATGAACATGGGTCATAAAACCCATGTATGGATGCTCTGTGAAAAGTATGTCTCTCTTCTACCTTTGGCCCATGGCCACTTTGTTCCCCTCCCAGGGAAATACCACTATTTATCCTTGTTTTTCACGTTTGAAATAATCCTCAATATACTAAGAAGCTCCTATTCTGTGTCTAATTGAATATAATTTGTTACTGAAGCAAATTATGAGCACAAAAGAGGTTAATGGTAGTGATGCTACATGTAACATTTTAAAATGACAAAATAGAAATAACATAATACTTTTTAGGAAAAACATTGTATAAACTCATCCTATTTGGGTGCCTGTGGACCCAATGGTCTATAATTATTCTTTTTCTTGCCTAACATTTACTTTTAATTTTTCCTATTTTAAAATAGTTCTCTTCTGAGCCCTATAAAATTTCAGTTTTCACTTTTGGAATTCTTTACATTCTTTAAACAACCACAGCTATGCTTTGTTATTAAAATAAAGATCAAGTGATGTTTTTCTCTTATTTTTTGCTCACCATGCAAATAAAGACAGCTTTATCTGTTTAATAAAAGTCAGTAAGAAAATATGTACTTTAATTTTTCTGCATAACACTAATCAATATGTAATATACTGTATATTTTACATTTAAAAAAATTAACTGAGACTGTAAGTTACATAAGGGCAGGAGTTTTTGTTTTATTCACTCTTGTATCACTAATGCTTTGAATGCTGCCTAGAACATAGAGATGTTCCATACATTGAGTGAATAAATGAATGAACAAATCTGTTTAATATATTGAAGAAATCAAGGGAAACTTCAAAGTACAACTTAAGTAGTTTGTATTTTATTATCTTTTTGGATGTGAATCAAAATTAGGTTCATTTTATATTGCTTCTATTATCTAGATTATAATTAATTTATATTTTCAGTTGTGAAATATACAAGGCAAATATGTTGCTTATGGTAAAAGATGCTTCATCAGGTTTTGAAGGCAACTATATTATCCTTAAATTATTTGCTCTCTATTTAATATGCATGCATGTGATAACAACCAGCAGCATCCTGTGATACAGTTTTTCTCTTCGTCAGGTTTAAATCACTGTATGATGAGCATAACACTTAATTTAATAGGTTATTGTCCTCTTAGTCACCCAAACCCCAAGCCTCAGGGTTTGCTTCCATATCTCTTTTGTGGGTCTTCTCAAATACACACCGAATTTTGTTCAGTTTCTTGCCAATGGTAAAATTATTTGGGCAATCATTTGGGAATTAGTATTTTTTTCTCTAAACTCGCCACAGAATTAATTTTCCTACCTTTTCCACTATATTTATAACTTTAAGTTAAATCACCTTATATATTAGCTGGGTATGTACATATCTGTGTATCTACACAAAATTGGTGTGTCGTGTGTATGTTTCTTTCACTATGCAATATTTATCCTCTAAGTTGAGTTCATACTTCATATCTGAATCAGATAACATATTAAGTGGATTATCATACCTTTAGTTTTGTGAACAACAAATTATTTCTGGAAACTTCTCAAGGGAACTTTTTGACAACCTATATGTTACTAATGGTGGAAGGTTCTGGAAATGATTTTATCTTCATCAACATCCTGCAACATATTTTACTGTTTTATTAAAAATCTTGGCATTCTGTTCATGTTTTTATTTTCTAAGTAGGATGACTCAGAGTTGGTAATGACATGAGCGAACTCAGAATTGAGTTTCACAAATTACAACAGAACCAGTGACTTAATGGGGCAGTCCTAAGAAAGCACTGTAAAGTTTTCTTTCTAGTGAAGGTTTATAATTTTGACCACATGGGGTCTACTGTTTTGTTATCCCAAATGAACTACTTTTTTTGAGAAATCCCATTTTATAAAAATAATGCATTCTATTTTCAGAGTAGAGTCACTATTTAAAAAAATGAAAGTAGTTTGTCTTCTTTACCTTTTTTTACATTTATAATCCCAATTAAAGTTAAAGTCAATTTATGTTTTCTTTGAAAGTGTTTCTTCATCTTCACTTCTTAATTTAGTTCAAGGTGAATTTTTGGTTAGTTTTCCACTAGTGGTAGTTGATCCCAGAGATTTAAAGGTCTTCGCATTGGCCACTTCTAGGAGTGGTTGCTTTTAGGACCTAAGCTGCCTGCCAAGTAGGACGGCCTCTGGTTCCTCATGAGGTAGAGTCTGTGTGGCTAAAAGCAAAAGCAGTGATGTCTCCCCTTTGCATGAACTTAGCATTTCACATGCAAAGTTCTGTGGTCACTTGTGTTTAAAATTTTTTTTCCTTATATATATAATGACATTTAAAACGCTAAAAGTGTTCCTTTTGAAAGTCTGTTCAATTATGATACAAAAATTGTGGATAGTTTATACTGAATTAACACTTGATTATTCCTTCCACAGGTTTTTTTGAAATTATTCACTTTGCCTGATAATGCCATGTGAAATTTATTTTTAGGGGGATAGTTCCTATGTGAAAGATCGCTGGTGTGTTTTTGATGGATTTATGGTCTTTTGCCTTTGGGTTTCATTGGTGTTACAGGTAATTAAAATTTTTTCAATTACAAGGGGGTATTTTCCAAATGGGCATGATTTTGCATTGAAAATCTAAATAGATTTATTAAAGAATATATGTCAAATGTGATTGTATAATTTCCTAAAACATTGTGTTTTTAAATGTTTATTGTTAGAAAAAGCCTAAAATTTTAATCATTGTCAGTCATATTTTAAAATTATTTCACAGTCAGAAATAAAAACCAATACTGTAGGAAATTATTTGTAATTAAACAGACATTAAAAATATATTCATTGAAATAAGAAAGAACATGGAATGAGATTTCTGTATTTGTAGAATAAATTTTTGAATTTAAAAATTAAAATTCTAGTGTTTTATGTAACTGAATTCTCACTAAAAATCTAAAATAATATAAATACTTTGGGATACATATTGCTTAGCACAAAATATTGATTTGCAAATAGAAAATGCCTTACTGCGAGAATTAGGGAATGTATATTAAAATGTCAGAAGGAGGGATTTTGTTGGAAAACAATGGAATTTATTTCCCATGCATTCATTCAGGCTTGATTTTACACTGAATTCAAATGAAGTTCTATATTCTTCATTAAAAAATTCACAATAAAGTAAATTCATAGTCCATCCTGCAAACTCATTATGGTGCTTACTGATAAGATGTCCTATTTTTATAAAGTTCACCTCTCCAACAGTCTAATTTCATCCTGCATATTAAATGTGTTCTTTTCCATTTAATAACCATTGTATGATTGACAGATATTCCTTAATTATCATTTTGCCTCTGTTAGTAAGTGGAATTCTTTTTCATATTTTTCATAGTATTTTTAACTCTTTCTTCATTATTTTCTGACCTAGATAGTCAAAAAGTTCCACCAAAGAACATTATTGAGGGAGGCAGATTTAGCATACTTATTCTGTATTCTAAGTAGGCACTTCTTTTTGTAATAAAAACTGTGTCTTGATGAATTATACAAGAAATGATTAATGACACTTTTAGTTTATGTATCTGCTTCTCTTAAGATAACTACAGTTTCAAAATGTGCCCCAGAGAAAGTTGATTTCAGTGGAAGAGAGTGTGGGCACAGGACGCACCTCTGGTTCTGTCTGTAAGTGCTCTGACTACAAGCAGTGCTAAGCGAGAGTCTGAGCTGTTCACCTCTGAATTCACAGGTATTTGAAATCGCTGATATAGTTGATCAGATGTCACCTTGGGGCATGTTGCGGATTCCACGGCCACTAATTATGATCCGGGCTTTCCGGATTTATTTCCGATTTGAACTGCCAAGGACCAGAATTACAAATATTTTAAAGTAAGCACTGCTATTACATAGGTTAAGGGGAAACGTTTATGACCTTTTTGGGGTACATTTTACCTATTTTACCTATTTTATTTCCCTCTAGGCGATCAGGAGAACAAATATGGAGTGTTTCCATTTTCCTCCTTTTCTTTCTACTTCTCTATGGAATTTTAGGAGTTCAGATGTTTGGGACATTTACATACCACTGTGTAGTAAATGACACGAAACCAGGGTAAGTTTATCTACTAACTGCATTTTAATCTAGGTGATTGACCAAGCTGTTTCTGCAGTTTTCATGAGAAAAACCTTCTCAATTTTTAAAAAAAGTATTTATGTGCTCTCTGTTCTGTAGACTCTGCTTCTTCAAAATTATTTTGTGCGATTTTTTAAGACAGGTGTTCAAGAGAAGACAGATTAAAAAATGTAACCCTAAGGGAAAGCAGATTCAGCAAATTCAAAGTGTACATTTAGAAAGTTTCCTTACGGTAGGAACATAATACCATTGGAGTATTTTCATTTGTTATATAAATAAGATGGGAATGGAAAATGGCATAACTACTCTGAAAAGCAGCTGAGCAGCTTCTTAAAAAGTTGAACACACACCTACCATTTACACTATTCACATTACCAAATGAAAACATTTGTTCATACAAAGACTTCTATGTACACTTATGTATACTTACACATACAGAGATTTTATTTGTAATAGCCCAACTTGGTAACAATCCAAATTTCCATCAATAGGTAAATGAACTAACAAACTGTGGGATATCCATGTAATGAATACCCTTTAGCAATAAAAAAAAAAGTATGAGCTGTTGATATACACAACATCTTGAGTGAATCTCAAAATTATGTTGAGTGAATGAAGCCAGGTGAAAAAGATTACATATTCTATGATTCCAAGTATATAAAACTTCTAGAGAATGCAAGCTTATCTACAGTGATAAAAAGGAAGTCATCGGTTGCCTGGGATAAAGGTTGGCACAGAAAGAGGACGTTCCCAGGGGGCAATGGGAAACCTTTGGGATTGATCAGTTTGCTCATTATCTTGAGTGTGGTTTTGTGCCTATGTCAGAATTTATCACGCTGTTTATTTTAATGTGTGCTGTTTGCTGTATATCAAGTATACTTTGCTATAACTGTCTGGAAACGTTTTTTTGTGAAATAGAAATCTAATACCTTCATGTGGTTAGGCAATTGTCCCCACGCTATTTTCTGTGTGTTGTTAGGGACAGAATTCAGTGCCGTCGTCCTCATTTACTAATTCCCTGTCTGTGTTTGGGTCTGTACCTGTGGTCTCTGTCGTGCGTAAGTGACCTGTTTGACTAGCCCTCCACCAGTATCCCTCTGGGACTGCTTTAAATTTTAATATGTCTGTGCACATGGGCCACGTCTCCAGCTCCCAGCCTCACTAGGCCCACAGCCCTGTCTTCTGCCTCTTGTAGGCGTTGAAACCCAAGCTCTCGGCTACTGGACACATGGTCCCCATGGATACCACCATTCAGTCATCTCACGTGTTTCCCTTTCTCTAGTTTTTAGTTTCCTCTTGCATTTTGGCATTTGGGGGATGCATTTTTCTTTCTTGTAAGCCCAGATGTGCATTTTTAGGTATTGTCTGTAGTGGAAGGAGTTAAATTTAATGTAGCCCATCTTGCCAGAATTCACACTCTGGCACTCATGGCTATTTTTTTTTTCCTACTTTCCTCATTACACGGTGAGGTACTCGAGGACACATATGGGAAAGGCGAGGGAAGATTCATTTCCTTGTGGCCGATACCTAGTATCCTAGCACAGACTGATTACTTAGTAACCAGTGATTGAAGGCATTGTTAATAATATATTATATTTAGACAGATAATAATAGCATTATGACAGGTTGACAAAGAAGAGGAAATAAAAAAGAAGAGAGAGAGAAAAGCAAGTTGCTAAATGGACAAAGGAAAGGTGGCTACAAAATAGAAAAGCAGTGAATTAGTACAAACGCAGAATGGGAAATTTGAAGGAAGTGGTGAGTAAGGGACTTAACTGCGTGGGTGAGGAAAAAAGTGCCTGGAAGAAAACCTGTCGGTAGTTTTTTTTTTGTTTTTTTTTTTAAGTGTATGTGGGCTGTAGAATGTAGATTGTTCCGTGTATGAGTCTGAAGGTGGAAAAGATACTGTGTGGGCAGGAGACAATAGACACCGAAGTGAAGAAAAGAGAACGCTTCTGGATAAGGGAGTGGCTGTGTTCTAACAGCAGTGAGTACAGGAGGGTGGTGTACAGTTCCCATTTCATTACAAACCAAATTGAAAGCAAGAATTCCAAAACTTCTAGCACAGCTAGAAGATCAGGCATGATGCTGCGAACTTAAATTGGACACAAACTGTAGTACAAATGAGGAAAACGGGCATCGGTACCATCTGAACTGGTGGCCCTGAAGCACCTCAGTAAGTGTCCTTAGCCAGCCCCCTGCCGTACTCAGTACTAAGAAATGAATGTCGGAAAAAAGTGTTAAAAGACCTCACGTAGTCTGAGTATTAGCTCCAGCTCATTACTTTATCCTAAAAAAAAGTTCACTGTGAAGAATTTCATAGATGTTGGCAGAATTTCAGTTACTTGAGACGTAACAGTTATGAGGAGATGTCTGCATTTTCTCTTTCTCATGTTTGTAAAATCTGCCCAAGAGTGCTACGCACACACGCACAGCTTGCCTTCTCCTTATGTGGTTCTTAATTTACTATTTGGGAAGAAAATACATAACCAGCCACATGAGTAATGCTATTCATAAAAACAGTTTTCATAAGTTTGATGATTTATTTCAAGGACCAATCATTTATACCATTTTTCTTTTAAATTTTCAGTTCAGTATTAACTGAGTTTTCAAGTCCCACTTACAAGCAGAGAAACTGTCAATACCATTTTACCGTTGGTTCCAGCCCAGACATTAATTTGCTTTATTTTTAAAGACTCAAAAAATGTCCAGAGTTGGAATGAAAGACATAAAAATCCCAATTAAAATTTTTTTCCAACCTTTTTGTTTCCTTTTGTTGCTTCCCAACTAGGAAACATCATAAACATCTGAGTCAGATATTAAGCTGATAGTCGCGTTTCCAGCAATCAGTGTTGCCAGTTGCTGTCGTGGCCTCATTTCTCTCAATCGTTTTCCTTTAACAATTGTTCCAATATCTGCTTAATTGACTTGCATGCACTATATCCTAATAACGCGAGAGCTTTCAGGCAGAGGTGTGTCTGCTCAGAAACCTGTGTATCCTAGGTTTCACGGCTGACGTCTGGAATTGATTATGTTTAATCTGCAAGACAAATGGAATAAATAAGGAAGCAACTCAGTATGGTGCAGTTTGGCTTTTGAATAGAACTAATTTCTTGTGAAGCAGATAGAAGGGCGTCTTAGCTGTGTCCTCAGTAGCATCGCTAGCGAAGCTTTAGCTTCTCCTGTGGTAATGAATGGTGACCTAAGGCAATTATGGAACAAATAATGGGATTTGACTAAGCAAAGCAGTTCAGTGTCCTAGAGAGAGTTGAAAAGAGCAGTGGCCTGTGGCAGAAACAGGTGTTGCAAAATGCCAAATGTGATGGCAGAAAAATCTCCCTGAAGCTAGAAGAGGAACATGTGAAAATGAGCTGGTAGGTGAAACAGAAAAGATGAAGACTTACCTGACATCTTATCATGATTCCTGAGAAAGGAGAGAAATTTATTCAGAGCTTAGTATCAAATAATGAGATCTCATTCCCAAGAGCAAGATCATTAGAAAAACTTTCAGGTAAGTAAATGTAAATGTTCAGTCGATGAAAGTTTACTATGCAGAGAGCACGATTCAGCCAGGAGTTCAGGTAAATATTTGTAACGACTGAACCATTAGCTCTAAGACGCAGAGGTCGGGGACCACACATCATCGCCTGCTCTATCCCTGTTCCTGCAGAGTAATTGTTAATAACTTCCTTTTTGATCTCAGGAGAGTCTCAGTGTGGACAGTACATTTTATGTTCACCCCACCGAGCAGCAGCTTTTAGGACTTGGTATTATATAAAATATCACTAAGACGTAGACCAGAGACAATATAAAGTTGGATTTGGGGGCAGTTTTCTATTGCTGGTCCAAATAAAATTCAAGCTTTCCCTTTAGGGTACTTAGAAAACAAATGAATTATTGTCTTATAAATTCTGTTCATAAAAGTAATGAGATTTTTTTTAACTGGAATTCAGAAGAATTAAAAATAGAAACATAGTGGAACTTAGGATATTAAATTTTAGTGTCCATGGACTTTATCAAGAGAGCATTTTGTAGAATCTGTAAAATTGTAAGTGCCTCAAATTCACGCAAAGTTCTGTGAAGTCTTCTTGATTTATATTTAAACTTCTTTTGAAAGGATGAAAAAAGACTGCTCTATAGAATTACAGAATTCATCCTGAGATGTCTGCCAAGTGGGAGATATAAGAACAAGTTTGGATATTGGAAACAGTTTGTTTAAAATATTTGAATAAGAAATGAAAGCACTCTGATGGTACATGTAGATTTCTAAATAAATTAAGAGCAATGATTGTGAAGCACCTATTATATCTCAGATATTTTGCTTATATACCTAATTTTTAGAACAATCTGAAAAAGATTATTTCTCCCATTTTTCAATGAAGATACAGTCTCAGAAAGATGAAATAATGTGTCCACGTGGTGAGTGATGGAGCTGGGATTTCAGCTCAGGTCTGCCTTCCAGATCGTGCTTGCTCCGGTATTTAACCTCCCTCTACGATAGTGTAATCCCACATTTAGGAAGCTATTTCGCATACAGAGCCACGTCCATATGCATAAACTCTTCATGATGTGTGTCGTCGGGAAAAGTAAGGCACATGTTTCATCTGGTTATCCATCTCCATGTAGATGTTATATTCCAGGGGATTCAATCTCATCTGAATCTATAAAATAGTGATATGTAGTAATATATTTGTATTATTCATATATCTCTTTTAAAATCGTTGTGCACATCCATCTCAGAGATGTGGACCACCTGAGCCACCAGTTAAATTAACCTTTCGTATGATGATAATTTTTAAAACTTAAATATAAGAAAATATTTGAGAATAAATCAAACCCCAGTATGAAAAATTCATACCTGTGTGATTTTCACCAAAATAGCAAAAACATTTGTGAGAGTCTTCCATATAAAAAACGAGAATTCTACAGTTTGAAAAGGATCTGAAAGAAATTGAGTGATTTCTTTTGGCCAGTTACAATATAGCTCTTCTTTTGGTGTGACGGTTACTTCCCCAAAAGAGGATAATGTAATAATGTAGGTTATAAGATATGAGATATGAGTCCTCTTTTTTATTAGTGGAAATAACCCTCATTGTACAGCTGTTTGTTATTTTCTCATGTAATACTCATAACAACCTGAGAAGTTGTGTTCTGCTTTCATACTCTGTATCACAGTGAAGGAAGTTAAAGCTCAGGAAGGCTAAATAAGATGTCCAAGATGAAACAAGTTGGAAGTGGGCAGAAGCCAGGTTTAAGCCCGGATCTCCCTGACACGGATTTCTATGCTTTTAAATATTCCGTTGTAATTTGGTCAATAGATGAGATGATCTTCCATGCATTTGTATCCAAAATATTTCAATAAAACATTTAATTCTTTTTCGATGACAAGGAGCACATGCTTAGGAGACAAGTCCTAAATGAGGCAGATGAGTAAGTGGTTAAGATTGCTTATTTTAGGACTGAATTCTGAGATGATATACTGGAACTTCTGAGCATGCTGTGTGACTGTGAAGTGAAGAGGCAGCCAGTTCAGCCCCTGGCAAACAGCGTTGACTGTAGTTGCCTTCGTAGAAATCATATGCAGTATCATTTTGACGTCTCGGGTTCAGCCAGACCAGCCGGCTTCTCCCCGTGATAGAAGTCGTAGAAGCAAGCATTGACTGCAGCAGCACTAGCAGTCCGTTCGGGGAATGCATTTCTAGGGTTAGATCTCTTTTGGCAGAGAAAATCACCGGGGGAACTTAGTGAAAATACTGACTACAAGCTGCATCCTTGGATGTGTATTTACAGGCGGGACTGAGATTGCCAGACTGGCCAGGTTAGAAAGCAAGGATTTAAAACCTTAGTTTTACATTAAAATTCCCAAAGACATGTTATTGGCTAGAACACGAATTTGCGTGGCTTTTTTTTTATTGCTTTTTAGTTTTATTTTTGGTTCTGATTGTCTATGTTTACTAGAAGTCATACGCTGAGCACGTATTACTTTGGAAATGAGAGGAAATGCCGTAATAGAACTATTTATCATCATGAATCCGCATCTACGTGGACATAACCTCTCCCATCTCCATTCTTACATGCAGTGTCTCTTCCAGAATTTCTTTCAAAGATTAACGGAGGTGCATGTTCTGTATATGTTAGCTGAGAATTCAGAATTGTGGAGCCTAGATTTGTTTCAATCCAGTCCGAGCCCTTCGGCGGTGGTGTGCACTGCTAGCCTTTGAAAAACGGCGTTTTACTCATCGCAACGCAGTCCCAACTGGTTAAATGAAACAGGGCACGTTTTCTGGACAATTCTCTTTTCTCTTAGTCACATTCCCCAGTGCACATGTTTATCATCTGATACGGAGAGAAATCTTTCTTGCGTGGCTTTTTAAAAGATAAACCATGAGTCTTCGAGGAATGCTAAGCTCTTAGCTGCTAGAGCTCCCCCTGGAGGTGACTTGAGTTTCCTCCTCCCTTAAGCCTGTTCCCCTAGAGATGTCTGAGAAGCTCCAGAGGTAGAGCCTCTTGTCATTCTCGCAAAGAAGCAGTTTGTCCATATGTTCTGAGAACTGTAAGGTGGTCATCTCAGTTTTATTCATTCAGTGGCTCACGTGTTTTCAGTTCTATCCATCGAGTTGGCAAGTGCACGTTGTGGTTGAGGGCATCTGGGGACAGGGGCTTTGGCACTTCCCAGATCACTCACCACTAGGGAGCCCTTAGCATCCTTGGACCATCTCAAAAGAATGAAAGCCTTTGGAGTGAAAAAAAACAGCTGCTCTCCAGCCATATAATTCCATCAAGCCCCAGCAGTAAATGTAAATATATTTTGATCTCCTAATATGTAGGAGGCACTTTATATTCAGAATTGCTAATTCATAATGTGATCTCACAGGTTGGGTGTTATGATTCTCAGGAGAGAGGAGAGGAAATAGCTCCTTGCCGCACATTCATGAATTGGCGAGATCACCAACTGAAGTCCTAAAAGCTTGGCCCCCAGTTTTGGGGACCACGAACCATCATGCCATCTGCCTCCTTACAGATAGCTTCTCACCCCGATCTCCTGGTTCCTGGAGAAAAGGGGAAGGGGTTACTGCCTGAGTAGCTCCTGGCCTGGGTTCAGTGGTAGTAGACTGTGTCTAACAACCTCAAACAGTTTTCACATTTCTAGTTTGGAGCTAGCTAATCACTGAATCTTCTGGGTCCTGATGCTTCGCCTTTATAACGCTCTTTTTTAATTCATTCACGTACCTCTTGTCGCCTGACTTTGGCTCAGATGCCAATCTCCTGGCCCCTGTCACATGGATTGTACCTTATCCCTGTTGGCAAGGTAGTGAGAAATAAGATAAGGAAGTCCACTTGGGGAACATATATTATTTAAAAACCATTCAGCTAGAACAAGGTAAGATAACTTTTAAAAATTTTTTAAATAAAATAATGTCACTTAAATTTCATATGATGTTTGAAAAACTATTTAATTTTACCATTTTGGTGTGTGATGAATTCAGTTCTTTATGGCTTCGCCTGTCTAGCCATTCAGGTGAGACTGGAAGAATGGAAAAATCATATTAAAGTACTCACAGTTTAACAGGAAGGAGAAATTTATTTCCTAATTTCTTAGAAAATGTGGCAGATTTACTTGGTTATATAAAGAGCTATGATGTCGATATTATTCCCTTTCACAGACTATTCGTCTTGTTGTGCAGCCCCTTTCAAAGTCCAGACAGAGCAATTGAAAGTTTTCAAAAATCAATAACTAGTTTCATCTCTGCAAATTCTATGGTGAGATTTGTTTTCCAAAGCCTCCTGCAATAGAATTAGCCAGGCCAGTGTTTAGGAGTTTTTAATTAATCCTGAAGGAGAAGGCTAAATAGAGGTGAAAATCCAGCCAGATGAGTCTCTGGAATGAATGTGAAAGGCAGGTAACAGCCAGACCATGTCTGCTGTCAGCAGGTGCAGCGAGAGCAACGACCTCTGAATACAGGGCTCAGCTTTTAGTGAGAAAATGAACTTTGGTTTCATGTCTGTCGCTAAGAGTGAGGCAAGCCATGACCTAAGGTATCAAAAGCCATATTCACTATTCTTCCAGTGCAAAGATTTGTGTGTCTGTGTGTGTGTGCGCACGCTTCACTCCATGGGTTTAACTAGAAATGTGTTCTTCTGTTTATGATTTCTTCCTGGAACATAGGAATAGGAAATAGGAAAGAAACCTTGACGCAGTAAGTAACAAAACGCTCTTCAGGTGTGTAATGTGTCTGTTGCACTGGGCTTTGCTGTGCTGTGACTTCCTTTTTTGGGTCTCTGACAATTTTCTTATGGAATGAGAGTTTCCTCACAGAATGCAAACTTCAGAAATACTCCGTAGCTTGGCCTCTGGGAGTGTCTTTTATAACAAATGGATCAGATTTGGCTTTTGAGAAGTCAGCATCTTGATTAACTTCAGTTCAGTTCTTCCAGGGGGAAAAAAAGTAAGAAAAATGTAAACAAAATCGCTATCTATAAATTCTCATTAAATGTATATTTTGTGAAATCTTGCAAATGAATTAAGTAATAACCTCTTTTGTAAGTTAGTGGGTTTTTTTTCCACCTTATTGGCCTTTGTCACAAATGAGGGACTCCAGTACTCACCATCCACCACCCATAGTCACATGTCATGGTCCTACGCTGTGCTCCTGTAACACCGTGAGCAGATAGATAGCTCTCAAAGCACTCATCACGTTCCACTGTAGTTGTTACTCGTCTGTTCACTCCCTCACCCTAGGCAATGGAGTCCCCAAGTTGGATGTATCTTAGTCATCTCCATGGCTAGCACGTTCTGTGGCATAGAATAGACCTGGCAAGAATAATTATTGTTGAATGAATGAACAGACAAATGAAGTCAAGTGGCCCCACTAAGAATATGGGAAAGACAATTTCTGAAAAGGGGCTAAGTAACCCTAAGCACAGTTATGTTCATAAGTGACAATAATGACAGAATGCCAGCACTGAATCGTTGCCACTGGCAGTGACGGGGGTTTGATGTCAGTAGAGAAAGATGACCCTGTGAGTAACGAAGAGAAGAATTTGAATGTGAAGCCTTGAGCAACTGCGCTGGGCGTCCGCGAGTCCTGTGGCGAGGGGAGAACAGAACGCAGTAGGATACGTGGTTTCAGCCTAATCGTTTACAGTTTCCTTTCTGGAAAATGGGATGTGGTCATTCTGGGTTTTGCAAATAGCTGAGAAGTTTCTCATCTTACAGATGAGGGAACTGAGGCTCGAGTGGTTAAAGTGAATTGTCCAAGGTCATTAGGTTGGTAAATCACTGACCTGAGAGCTTGTGTGCTAAAGTGATTTGGGCCATCAGAAGTAATGATGGATTAACTTAAAACCATAAAACTCTCAAGTACGGAAATACTGTTTGGGGCTGTTGTAAGCAATTTTAGCAACAAGCTCTGAACTCATTTATTAGATCTCAAACTCCTAAATAATGTTATTTGTAAATAGGATATTTTGTGAAGAATTAAAAAAAATATGCCAGGCAGAAAATGAAGGCCTTTTGAAAAACAGTGAGCCATCCTGAAGGATTCCATACTCATTTTGATACATGGAACTGTGATAGCGAGAAATTTTAAATATTGACTATCTGTGCCAATTTTTAGATATCACACTAAAAGCATAAAAACAACAGGATCCAATTGTTGAAGAATTTCTCCTATGGTTACTTTACAAATAAACATAAACAAACAAATAAATAAATTTGCCATAGACTTAAATAATAGTGGAAAGAATGGCACATTCATTCATTTATTCAAAAAATAATTATTGTGCCTGCTTTGTATTAGTCAGGGTTCTTCAGAGAAATCGAACCAACAGGGTGTATATATGAGAGAAAGAGATTTACGTCAAGAATTGGCTCAAATGTGATTGTAAAGATTAGTAAGACCAAAATCTTTAGAAGCCAGCAAGCTGGAAATTCCAACAAGAGTTAATATTGGAGTCCTGAGTCCAAAGAGAGTCTGGAAGCAGAATTCCTTCCTCTTTGGAAACTTCTCTCTTAAGGCCTTCAACCAATAGGATGAGGCCCACCCACATTATAGAGGGTAATCTGATTTACTCAAAGTGTACTGAATTAAATGTTAATCGCATCTAAAAACCACCTTAGCAGCAACATCTAGCTGGTGTTTGACCAGACATCTGAGCACCACAGTCTATCCAAGTTCAGAAATAAATTTAGCCCTCACAGACAATGTGTCAGGAGCTATAGGAAATTGAAAGCTATACTAGGTAACAGCTGAGTTGGGAAGACATCCAGTGGACCATTGACCACACAGACATGAGTGACACATGTCCCAAGTGCCAGAAATGAAAAGTGTGGGTACTTTAAGAAGGTGTAGTTTGGAGGACTTTGGGTGGCTCCCCTGAGAAAGTGACATTCAAGCTGAGGCCTGAATGCTGAAAAAATGGGGTTAACCAAGCAAAGATGAAAGGAGAGATTTCTAAGCAGAGGAGAAAATGCTGAAGTAGATGGAACACACAGAGAGCTGGAGAAGACAAATAGGGTTGGATGCTAGGACATTTGGGTGGGCAGGAGCCAGGTCCTTCAGGGTCTTACAGGTCATATTTAAGATTTGTCACCAATGGACTTAGTGTAGGACAGTGATTAAGTAAAATGTCTCTCCATGCTCTGTGACAAATGGTTGGGAGGGGCTCAGAGAGGCTGCAGGATGACCAGTTAGGAGACTAGATGGTGATGCAAGTAGAGGTGAACATGGAGAGTGGTGAATGAACCCAAACCATCTTTTAGAGGATATTTAAGGGAACATGATGATTAGTTCTGAGGGCTGGAGGAAAAGTAGGTCTCAAGGTGATTCCAAGATAGCAAGCTTGCTCGACACTTTGGATGTTGGTGCTGTGGTGCTACTTGTGATGAGAGGAAATGTTGGCGAAAGGCTCACTATAGGGGAGATAGAGTTGGAGGTGCTTGTGGTGTAGCCAAAGGGAGAGATCTCACAGGCAGTTGGACAGGAAGCTCAGGGACTCTAAAATGACATCTAGGATGACAGAGAGTTGAAACTATAAAAATAGAGTTGATTGCATAGGGAGAGGGCATCACAAAAGCCAAGGACCAGGCTCAGAGCAACTCAAGACTAAAGGTGAATTACAGGAGGAGGAGATGGAAAAGGAGAATGACCAGAAAACCATGGACAGAACTAGCATCCTCAAAGCCAGAAATGTTGCATCCATGAGCCTTCCTTCCAAAGCTACAGCTCTCTCTAACCACAACCAGAAAAGGCTTTCCACATTTAAGAACTTGTGTGATTAGGTTGGGCCCATGTAGATAATCCAGAACGATCTCCCCAACCTAAGATTTTTAGCTTTGTTCACATCTGAAACCTTAATATTCCCTTTTGCCACGTAAGATAATGTATTCACAGGTTCCAGTGGTTAGAACACAGACATCCTTAGGGGGCCATTTTTCTGCCTTCCACCAAAACAACTACGTGGAATGCTGCTGAGAGGTCACAGAAGATAAAAGCTGGAATTTTCCCAATTGGATGTAGCACGTGGCAAGAAACAAGAGCAATTTCAGTGGATTAGAGATCATGAAAATGGGCTGAAAACTGAATTAGGGAGATTACAAGTAACTACTTTTTTCAAGAAATCTGACTGTTAAGAAATGCATGTCTTGAAACCTTAAGCGTGAATGGATATTTATTATGACTGGGAGACTCATTGTCTCTAGTTAGGATATGGCTGTTGGAACAAGAATTCTACCCCCCTAATTCCAGAAAGCCTCTTGTTCTATCCTGAATATCTGAGGGAAAATGAACAAGGAAGTAATTAACATTAACAAATAAAAATAAAATCTAGACGATCCTTGTTAACTGAGGAAATGAATATATATTCTGAGACTCTTGACGTTCATTTCAGTTTTTAGAAAGGCTATTTATCATGTGGTTTTAGGTACATGAGTTCCAGAGCAATTAATCATCTAATAAATGTGTCTCTAATAAGCATTTACTAATAGCTTGATGTTGGCAAAAATAATGTGTTTCAAATCTGCTGCCCCTGAAGCCAAAAGATTTCAAAATACTATCTGTGCCGATGAGGGCTGTGCTTAAAATAGGAATCAGGACTAACATTAAAGAAAAAACGAGGGAGATCAAAAAGGGAAAAATACTCTAATATGTATAAATTAATGAAAATGATGACAGTCGTTAACAGTTACTGAGTGATTGACTCATTTCCAGTGCTATTCTGAGAGTTGTATATTAGCTCATTTTATCAAGACACCATAACAAAGTTGGTGCAGTTGCTCCCCTATCCTTGAAGTGAAGAAGCTGAGGCAGTGCAGACCACAGCAAGGGTTCCAGACCAGGGAGTCTGCAGACTTCAAACTATACATTACAGTAGGTCACACCTAGCACTTGTAGTCTAACGTGTGCCTGTTTTAAGTGCTTCACAGCTGTGACATTTTCACCACAACCCCGTGAGCGAAGTGTTTTCCCACCATCTTACAGATGGGAAAACTGAGGCACGGATTGGTGAAGTCACACGTGTAGTGGGGCTGAGCCGAAGTCGCACCCAGTGGACTGGCTCCAGAGTCCAGTTATCCAAATAGCTGAAAGATTATGAGTTTTGAAACGTTTTCATGGAGACAGAGTGCTTTTCTCAGACATTGCTGCTATTGTCTTTTTAAAGTATTGGAAATGAAAAAAAAAATCACTAATTTTGATGGGCCAGTAAACTTTCCCCTTCCAGAATGTCACCTTACCTTCCTCAAGTATGGATTAAGAACTCGGTCATCTGTGGCGTTTCTTTCAGCTGCACAATTCTGTGAACAAAATGGTTTCAGAGTCACGTGCCAGAATTCCATCTGTTCTTTCGACAGTTCTTTATTGTGTTTTCACAGGCCAGGATTTAGGTTACATTTTATCTTTGTAATGATTAATAATCACTGATAATAAGCATTTATTGAGGCTTGGAACACGCTAGGTGCTACGGTGAGTGCATTACTTGGCTCACTAGTCTTCGTACAAGCTTCTCTCCCTATTTCATGGATGAGGAAACTGAGCTTAGAAACGTTTGGAACTTACTTACTCAAGTCATACAACCAGTAAGTAGCAGAGCTTGGAACCAAACCCAGAATGTTTTACTCTGAAACTCTGAAGCCCAGTCCCCTTACCACTTTTTTCTAACGTGTAGGTACAAAATCAGAAACCTGGAGTCAGGCTAGACTGGGGCAAAGACACATCATGGGACCTACACATAAGAATGTGGAATGAGGAGAAATAAGTGATGTGTGTGCCTAAAATCGTGTCTGACACAACCAAGTGGTGATTTCCTCAATCAGAGCCCTTCCTCTGGGTTTTGCACATGATGTCCAAAGGACCAGCCTGCAATGTGACAGTTATTTAAACATTCCCTGAGATGTATAGACAGGTTAGTTCACTTGCAGCTAACCAAGAGCGAAATCCTGAAGGAATAAACATAGAGTTTTGGTTTGACTGAGACAGAACTGGGCAAGGTGTCATCAGGCATGGGGTGTGTGTGCGCGCACGGGTGTGTGTGTGCGCGCGTGTGCATGTTTGCCTGGTGGCCTCAAACAGCTAAGGGATTGTGGAGAGTTAGGCATTAGACTCTAGAGAAAGCATATTTTATAAGGGAAGGAAGGAGCCAATTGAATATAAGAAAATATTAAAGAAAAGAAGTGCCACCCAAAAAGTCTGCCTCAGTTTGGCCTTAAGCGGAGGGGACTGAGATGGTCCTGAGGTTGGTCCCCATTTAGGAAATGCCTAGAAGCATTGATATAGTCGGAAAGTACTGCAATAAAGTCATGGGTTTATAAGGCTTGTGAAATCCTCTAGCCTAAACTTCGGCCCCCTACACCGTCCCTGTGAATTGTCTCGGCCAGCAGCTGTTTGGGGCCCAATTTAAGGTCTGCCCAGGATGAGATTCCACAGTCACCATTCCAGTGATTACCTATCCTCTCTACCAAAAAAGCCGTTACGTGTCTAAGCCCTTTGACATCAACTTCATCTCCAGTTTGTTCTCCAGAGAGATGAAGTAGGATTATATCATCATCCACCTAAAAAAAAACCTTAATTTTCCTGGGGCCGTCACTAAATCACCCCATAATCTCTCTCTTTGCAATGCGGTGCCTTCTGTTCCCTCCATATCACCTTACTTATCTGATTTTCTTTCTAAACTGCACATGTGACACAGAAGAAGACCAAGCATTATTTATGAGACTCACATACGGTACTTTTGTACCATGTGGAAAATGACTGCCATTACTTACTGTCGCTTAGCAGTGGCCACAGTAGGAGAAGGATTTGTGGATGACAGGGAATCCCCAGACAAGTTCACATTCCTCACAAATCGACAGAAAGATTCCTCCCTTCGCTTATCTAGGCCTTGGTCTTTAATGATAAACTACAGTGGTAATATTCTTATAAAGAGCTGCTGTGCGGGTGAATCAGGCATCATTTGAGAATGTTCAGTACATCATTAATATCATGAGTACCATTCATGAATCGGGAATCTTAAATCTGTGTCCATATG
Organism: Vicugna pacos; assembly: GCF_048564905.1. Classification (NCBI taxonomy): domain Eukaryota; kingdom Metazoa; phylum Chordata; class Mammalia; order Artiodactyla; family Camelidae; genus Vicugna; species Vicugna pacos. The sequence continues at coordinate 65,606,401 of NC_133000.1, read as the reverse complement.
CAACAGTTATTAATGAAGAGTGATTACATTATTCATTGCAATCAACACTTACAACTGTTGAAATTGTCTGACCCTTTTCTATTTTGTTCACAGAAACGTAACCTGGAATAGTTTAGCCATCCCGGATACGCACTGCTCCCCTGAGCTGGAAGAAGGCTACCAGTGCCCCCCAGGGTTTAAGTGCATGGACCTTGAAGATCTGGGACTTAGCAGGCAAGAGCTGGGCTACAGTGGCTTTAATGAGATAGGTCTGTCTTACTGATAAAACCCATTTTCAGTTTCTATTTTACAATGTGTATGAAATGGAGAAAATAGTTGTATAATTGATATTTTATTTTCAGACCGTCTATAGTATTTAAGAAACACAACAGCAGATCCTAACTACATCCCTGTATTGTAATATATTCTACCTTACGGACTGTAACATACAGCCTGTGTCTGTGTATAGTTGGTAATATCTGTACAAAGTTAAATATTTCTCATTTCAGACTATTCTGATTCTTAATTAGAGCATTTCAAAGCATTTGTTTGTGGGGCAAGGTTCAGGAGTTGTTACAAAGAACCCCTTGAGTCAACAATAGTTGGTTTCCTTCCACATTTAACTCCACCCTAGTAGACAAGGTAAGTCTTAAATAGCCAGAATACTTGACACTGATGATTGCATGAGAGCTGAAAAGTGATTCTGGAACAGAAGACAGCTAATGAAATACAACGAATATGCATCAGCTACACAACAGAGGCATGGGAAATGCTTGTATGTGAATACGTTCTGCTCAAGAGTGTCCATTTACTTGTGGCTTGTCCTGTGGAGTCCCGAAATGTGCCGCCACATACAGTAATGGAAGAACTTAGCATCTGCCACTTAGTTGATATCATTGCATTTGTTATAATTCCATTTAAGTTGCAGAGATTTCATTATTGAAGCAAAAAGCCATGGAATTCTTAACAATTATTTTGTGCTTTGCGAATTTGTCTTAGTCAGCTCAGGCTGTTGTGACAAAATACCACAGACTGGGCGGCATAAGTAACATAAATGTACTTCTCACCAGCTGGAGGTTGGAGGGCTGAGATCGGGGCGCAGCATGGTTGACTCTGGGGAGGCCCCTCCCCCTGGCTTGCAGAGGGCTGTCTGTTCTCTATGTCCTTATGTGGTGGGTTGTAGGGGAGGGAGAGAGAGGGAAAGCTCCCTGGTCTCTTCTTATAAGGTCACTAATCTCATCATAAGAACTCCACCCTCATGGCCTCATCTAGACCAGATCACCTTCTAAAGGCCCCAGCTCCTAATACATCACACTGGGGGATAAGACTTCAAAATACGAGTCGTAGAGGGTGGGAAAGTGGTTACAAACATTCAGTCCATAGTGGAATTGTTGGAATCATTTGAAAAAAAAAAATCGTTCTTAAAGTTTCAAGGCCCAGGTATTACCTTTGAGTTCTAGACACTTTTACCCAAGGCCTAAGAGGAACATCTCTCAGTGTATAACAGGGTGGTGGTTGGGCTCTTTTGGAAGCCAAATGTGTTTATTTTTAACCTGGCTTTTGGTGTGGTTTCACGCCTCAGTGGGCCAGCTGTACAGTGGGGATGCCACAGCCAGACAAGAGGGCATCAGCCCCTGTCAGTCTGGAGGGCAGCTGCTTCAGGCTCCGCCCACCAACCGTCACACATCCAAAAAAGTGGCCGATAGATCCTATTCCCACCCTGGCCTTCAGTCCTAGCAGCTCCGGGCTGTGTTACACAGGATGGCGTTATGAACCCTGGGCTAAGTGTTTGAATTTCAGAAAGGCTATGTGAAGATCTTGCATTGATTGGGGAATACTTTCCAGACGTATGAACTAAACCACAAGTCTTTGGATAGAATATAGTACTGAAGCTGGGCTGAAAAAAACCATGCATAATTGGCATTTTTAAAGAGTGAATTTTGCATTATAACATTCCTAAATTTCATTCTCATCTTTTCGTATTTCCTCATAGTGAATTCCAAGCACTGCAGTTAGACAGGCAGTCTTCCAGCTCTTTTGGCCAATGATATTGTTTTCTGGTTCACAAAAATTTAGAAACCAAAAGATGTGAAGCATTTTAATTTGCTGTCCTCTCTTATACTTATCTGGCTCGGGAACCAGTCTTCCATCCTTCCCCCTGCCTCATAAGTGCAGAAGCATCTTTATGTGGAGCCTGCCCCAGAAGTCCTGAGGGCTGGGGCATTACTGGGATGCAGGGCTGGTCAGAGCCTGCTGCTCTTTCTCTTAGTGGCTGAGTGTGCCCCAGTCTTGGACGGAGAGTGGCCAACATTCAGGACTTAGGCTGCCCTTGCACTGGGAGCCTCCTGTCCTTTAAAATCACGTTGCTAAATTGAATCACACCCTGAGCATTTTCAATGCAGCAGTTATGCCGCAACTCCAATTGCTGCATTATATTCAGACGGTTTCATTTGTCTTCACTGTGGCTCACAGCAGCTTCAACTAATGTAAGCTGCAATGTCTCCTTCTAAAGTGTGTGGGTGGGACGCCCAGTTCCAGGAGGCAATTGCCCTGAGAGGGGGGTGTAGCCCCCCAACTGAGGCAGTAATTTGACTGTAGCTCTGCTGTTTATTTGCACATTTATCTCCTAAGGATTGAAGCTCCTTGAAAACAGGAAGCCCGCCTTTTCATCCTCATGTCTCCTGGGCCTAGGGCAATGGCTGCCTCGTAGCGAACCCTGTGTCAATATTTACTAGCGGACTGAACAAAGCACTCATCCTTTTGAATTTGCTGGTGACCAGTCATATTTGTGCTAGGATCTGGAGCCCTGATGGAGAATTAAGTTGTTTTCTTGTTGTTCTTTCCCCTGATTTGCCTGCTTTTGTTGGCAGTCCTCATTATTCCTCATGACTTCCTCTTTTATACAAGCTTAATTTGGTCTGTCTGCTGCTTTTTCTCAAACGACGATTGAGTTCAACATCATCGTAGGAGTAATGGTTAGATAATGAAATGTTGACTTTGAATGATAATCAAAAAATTGTAACACGGTGGCTGTAGTTCAGACTGAAAGTGGTAACTACATCCTGATGTTATGTATTTATGTAGATGCACAAACTAGTATTTTAGATTATTTTTAAAGTTCATATGAAAACAAAAGATAATGTTTCACTCAAAATGGAAAAGGAAAGGAAGTTAGTTTTATTAGACACATGTGATCATCTCTTTCTGCATGCAGCTAAATTTAAAACATAATTAGGTGCTTAATTGTACATTTAAATTTGGCCAATGTACTGTATATGTAAGTAATCATGATTAATTTAAAAGGAGCACATTTCCTTTTCTTACTAATCCAAATTACCATGCAGTACATTGAATTTCAGTCATTTATTAAATTTTATTTATTAGTAGCTTTATGTCTCATTAAAATGTAATATTGATGATGTTGAAAAACTCAATTTTTAAAATATATTGAAAGCCAGAGTCATTAAGTAGAAAAAAATTATAAGTAAGGGGCTCTTTGTAAGACTACAGAATAAAATCACCTTTTGGTCCCTAAAATCATCCAAATATCAAGGAGACTGAGAGACAGAAATACAATTACCATATTTAAGGACTCTGAAAAACCTATAACTATAAACCACAACATCAGAGGCCCAGTGTCTTCCGAACAGAAAACTTCCTGAAAGGATCCTGGCTACTGAGGACCTCAGACAGAGCCAGCAGAAAGCTGGTGTTCTAAAACAACCAGCCTTCACTGTACACTCAGTTTAAAAATTCAACAGCAGAATTAAATTATAGGAAATAATAATAAGGTAAAATCACTAGTGTTCCCAGAGGAGCGCGGAGTCCTCTGTGTGGCGTCACAAAGGAGAGGCCCTCATTCTGGAGCTGCCGGGGGAGAGAGAGGACAGACACTCCGTTGTGAGGGCCCCGGACCGCTGACCGGCGCTGACTAGGACGAGGGAGAGACTGCAGGTTTGCAAACCTGGCTCTGCCTTACCACGACCTGGGGAGCCTTTCAAAACTCACCAGTTCCCGAGCATCATTCCCAGACCAATTAAATCAAAACCTTAGAGAGTGATGGAAGGCGCAAATGGCTTGAGAAAGTTCTCCAGATGATTCCAGCCCGCATGCAGAGCCTGAACCACTGGGCTGAAGCCACACGGATACACACAGACCCCCAGAACTTGTGGAAATCTTCACTTCTATTCCACAACACGACCTCCCCCTCCCCTACATGGAAGTGACAGATAGCTGGTTCTCAAAAAATCAGTGTCAAAGGTGAGTAAAATCAAAAAGAATCAGGACTGTATCTATAAAAATGTACCTTTTGGTACATTTAAAACTAAAATGATACTCAAGATACATATAACTCCTCAAAGAATGGCAGAGGAAGAAGATTTAATTATACAAATTAAAAGGATACAACTTGTCTCAATAAATTGACATAATCAATGCTGAGGCATATCTTAGTAAAGATGCTGGATTTCAAAGCTAAGAAAAGCATCCATTGGGTATCCAGAAAAAAGAAAAAAGAAAAAATCACGTCCATTCTGAAGGGGGCCATCAGAGAGAGGCCTGGAATTTCATGTCACCATTCAGCTCTAGGACAATGTCACAGTGCTCACCTTGTCCTTAGGGAAAGAATGTGTCAGACTCTTTGATTATTTTTGAAGCGGCAAGAACTCAGAGACTTTATTTGACATGAAGTCTTGAAGTCGTTCAGCCAATCAGGTTAACTGCTCATGGGCCTGGTCTCTAGCATCTACTCACTGTGGGAACAAAGCTAATACAACCACAGGATTTACAAACTATGATGGAAATATTACAGACTGACTGCAGAGCAGGGAGATGATCAGTGGGGGAGGTAGGGTGAGGAGGGTGATGTTTATACTTAGCAGTAAAAAGCAAGGATCGTTTTGTACAATATATGACTTGAATCATCGAGGCATATGTACACTTGCCAGGAAAATGCATAGTCAAAAATTACTTTTGAAAAAATTCGGAGCTCCAAATAATGGCCTTAGGGTTTGGATCATGGCTGTCCTGCATACTGGTGTGGTGACCTTGGGAAAGGAATTAACCTCGTTTGCTTCAGTTTTCTCATCTGTGAAATGAGTGGTGGACCTACTTTACAGGGTGGTTGTGAAAAGTAACTGAGAAACTACACTTAGAATAGTGTCTAGTAGAAAACCAATTTATGGTTGCCAAAGGGGAAAGGAGGAGGGGAGGGATAAATTAGGAGACTGGGATTAGCAGATACAAAATAGATAAACAGGATCTTACTGTATAGCACAGGGAACTATATTCAATACCTTATGATAACCTGTAGTGAAAAAGAATATGTAAAAGAAAAAACACATGTGGATAACTGAATCACTATGCTGTACTTCAGAAACTAACCCAACATTATAAATCAGCTACACTTCAATTTAAAAAATAGTTTAAAAATTAGAAGAATAGTGTCTAACACACAGCAGATCCATGATGAGCTAGAAATTAAGAGATAAAGTGGTAAAATAGGAATACATCTCTGTGTTATTTGAGAAAAAGTGACAGCTTTAAGGAGGGAGGATGTAGATGCTCTCAGATTGACAGCTTGATGTCTGGTATTATCCCCTCTTCCTTGCACCAGTTTGCTTCTCAGGGTTTTCAGGATCTTACAGCAAAGGAGGGGACCAGGGACAAGGGGTGTTCTTAACTTTGCACCATGCCTCTGTGAACTAGTATCTCAGATTTCACTGCTTTCTAATCAATGTACAGAGGCCAGTATTTGTGGTGTTTAGTCTTCTTTCATCAGTGTTTCCTCTCTTGCCACTCTGGACACTATCCTCACTCTTGGGCTTTAACTGTCTCTTTAGAATCTTATCCCTATTTAGCTTGTGCCGTGAAATTTTCTCGTTTCATTAAGCCTCCCTTTGCAGTTTGATTGATCCCTGTATGTCTGAATTTGGGACCCTGGATTCGAGCCACTCCTGTCTTTAGCAACTTTTCAGCGGGCGCTCCTTCTGCAGACCTAAGCAGAGTGCCCGGCGGGGCACCGAGCCAAAGCCACAGCGGCGCTGCTTCCTGCTCTGTCTGCAGTGCTCAGTCCTCCCCTAGGTCCCCGAGTCAGATGGTGACTGAGATGCTGGTTGCTTCTCTGTGCCTCTCTACCATCTCTGTACCTCTGCGTCACCGTTTCACGGCACCTTTCCCATGGCTCCTTCTAAAGGACCTCAACACACACATCCTCTCTAAGATGTTAGCCTCTGTGCCTAAGACATCCCGCACTCCCGTGATCTAGGCCTGCTGAGGAATATACATTATCGAAAAGACATATTTGAGGATCATAAAATCTGTTTAGCAGACACTGTTTCCGTGATTGAAGTGAGTACGGGGAGGTGGGGAGTCAGCATGCTGTGTAAAGGTTTGAGGACACATGACACCCCAAAAAACCCACACCATAGATGTGAAACCAAACAAATCACACTGCTTTAGTCAATTTAGGAAACATCCCCGCTTCCATTTTCTGAGTACTCATCCTCTTTTCAGCCTGTCCCCTCCTCTGTGTTACCACATGCTTTTCAACATACGGGGCGTACAATTGGAGACAGTGCAATTTTCTGTGATAGCACTGAACGTGAAATGAGAGGAATTTTGAGCTGGAAAAGGTGAGGCAGTCCCACGTGGGAAGACTGAGCATCAGGGGGAGTGAGATGAGAGTTCCAGAGAACTCGTCACAGAGGCAGGGCCAAACTCTGGGCTCATGATTTGCAGACTCGCACTATGACTTACTGTCTTCCCCAGCCCATTTTACCTTTCAGAGCAGTGTTTAACTCAGAAGGAAACTCAGAAAACTACCTTGCAAAGTTTAGTTGTGTTCTTAATTTTGTAGTAGAAGTCTCGTGTCACTTTTGGTAAGATGCCGGCGGAGGGGACAACTGTCCAAATACACGGGATGTACCAGTTAGGGAAAAAAGCCACAATAAATCTACCACATGTGGGAAGGAAATCACAGCAAATGCCATGAAACTGGCAACTTACTTGTCATGATCTTTCAATAAGAAGGTAAGAAATTGGGTGTAGAGCTATTCAGGTGGTAGTTTTTAACTCTCCATTCACTGTATAGTCAGGTAAAAACTCAAAACATGTTCCTTTTTGATAAAACAACCTAATGAATGTCATTAAATGATAAAATTCACCCTGGGAGGTCACTTAGGAACTAAATAGCTATCAGGCATTTTGTTGTTGTTGTTGCTGTTCATCTTCAGAATCGTAAGAACAAGTGACAAAAGCCCCATTTTTAAAAATTCAGAATAATCTAAACCTGATGGAAACAATTGACATCGGGTAAAGGAAGTCCTTAAGTAAGGTCAACTGATACACGGGACATTCAGAAAATAACTAATAGAAAAGACATTTAAATGATACATGCTTTTAATGCTACATGGACTGTATATAGTGGACTATTTTCCTTATTCAGGCTGCTCGATAATCAAAGATAAAGCCAGGAAATAATAAACACCATGTTCTTATGGTGACTAATTGTCCAATAGACAGTCTTTATTATTATAATTACTGTCATTACTTATGACGAGGACTGCTATCATTTGTCGACTGCTGAGTATGTGCCTGGCTCCAGGCAAAAGGTTTTCCATCCATTGTGCTTTTCAGCCTCAAAATAAACCCATTAAGTGTCATTATCCCCGATTGACAAGTGAGGAGAATAAGATGAGAAAGAATTGATTTGCCCAAAGTCACACACAGGCCACAGTTGGGAGCCCAGGCCCGCCCCGAGTGCCTGGGGGTCAAAGGCTGCGTTCTCAGGCCGCAGACTCTGCCTTATCAATGCGCTCGGCCTCCAGTGACCACCCGTCCCTGTGGTCTGTCAGGACAGCCTATCCCGTCTACGGTCTCAGGGTGGTAGAGGACACATGTCCTCCAGTGGGATAATCCACCGGACATCCTGCCTGCTCCTCTGGTCCCCAAATTGAGGACAGAGAGGTGACAGCGAAGAGGAGTAACGTCCACTGCAAACCAAGACCGCTCAGGCTGCTCTCTGCCTTTACATCTAGCGCCTCACAAGGGAGTTGGTGCATGACCCACGTTTGTTGCATGTACCAATCTAAGTATACAAAGAATATACCTGGGAGGTAGTGCAGTTTTACAAGATAATTTATTGAGCAATGGACATCTGGGCCAGGATTAGAGGCAGTGGCAGCAAAAATGAGTAGCTATGCTTTTGATACAGAATGAGATGGTAGTCACATAGACTGGAGATGAGGGGGAACAGTTTGAAAGCAGTAGATTATGTTATTTGCTATATTGCAGTCAGGTTCACTTTATTTGAAGTAAGTCCAAAATGTTAATATGATACATCTATTTACTATCTGTAATTTATAGCTACATGTATCAGTTTCGCCTGTGTATTTGAATTTCCTTTCTCTTTCTCTTTGAGATATGAATATTTAAGTTTGCTTTTTTTTTTCTTTTCTTGTGATGAGAGCTCTTAGGATTTACTCTCTTAACAACTTTCATATATAATGTACAGCAGTGTTAATTATCACGTTGTACATGACATCCCTTGTACTTACTTATCTTATAACTGTAAGTTGGTACCTTCGGATTACCTTTGTCCAGTTCCCTCTTCCTACACCCCCTGCCTCTGCTAACCACAAATCTGATCTCTTTTTCTATGAATTTCTTTGTTTGACCTACAACACTATGTTAGTTCCTGCTACACAACACAGTGATTCAGTATTTCTGTACATTTCAAAATGATCACCACAAGAGGTCTAGTTATGATCTGCCACCATACAAAGATATCACATCATTATTGACTGTATTCCCCACACTGTGCATTTCATACTCGAACTCATCTATTTTATTTTATTCATTTATTTTGCAGCTGTTAAAGTTGCTTTCTAAATGCCACAGATTAACCAATAGTTTTATTTAGGTTGATTTTGAAAATGCATATTAACTAATTTATTTATTAGATATATGACATAAAGAGTATTGAATTTATTTGTCATTTTAATAAAAAAATTGTAAAGCTTTTTCTTAAATTAAGAAACCCTTCTTTAAAATATTAGGTAGAAAAACCATAGATCATCAGTGTCACAGAGTTAAAATGTGGATCTTGAATGCAAATACAAACTTAAGGTGATAGCTTATAACCTTTGTTAAGTTTTTTCTGGAAATGATGAATTTTAATCTGGCCTTTCAAGAAAATGAAGAAAATCAAAGTGGAGTGGACTGCAGCCTGCCAGATTCTTGTATAGGTGCTCCTAAATCACTTATGAAGAAAGCTATTATGGGTATTGAAATTTTAGACTGGTGTTTTTTCCTGAGGGAAATTATATTTTAACCATTACTTTTGTGGTATTTTTCTCATTTGACTTTGGGTAGTACTGGCTGCAAGATACAGACTCAGCTCCCCGTGTGAGTCATAAATCAGGTTTATTAAACATAGATGAGAAATAACATCAGTGGTTAGTTTCACCACTCGTAGTGTTCTGTGCTTGGCACTGCCCCTCTGTTTTGCCGCAGGAGGATTAACAGTGAATCCACCTACACTGTCTAATGTTTCAGTTTTAATTCAGGATTTGCTTTACTTTAAAATTCCTCCCTAGGTTTTTTTCTATTATCATTCTATTATGTTTACAATTTGTCTCTTGTTACATCTGGTATTAAATATGGACATAAAATGTGATGAAAGGAAATTACTTTTATTCAGATCATAATAGGATGTAAATTGAACTTTGTTGATGCTGCAGCTAAAAATTGATTCATCAGATTTAAAGGATGTTAAGCCATATTTCATGTGGCTGTATGTGATACCAGATAAAAGCTTTACAAATGGATAAAAAATAGAAAATTATTATGTATCTGTAACTATGATTTGTTACAGAATGTACATTTTTATTCCAATTGCAAAAAAAGACACAGTAATAACTAATCTGGAAAATATGTAACTGAGATTTATAATACTTTGTGGAAAAGCACCAAAGGGTTGTTTTCCCTGCATTAATCTTTATGTTTAGTGTTGCTACTGGAATTACTTATTGATTTTTATGAAAATACATAGGGGAGAAAAAACTAGGGTAATAGAATTCAACCAAAAGTGCTTACTTTAATCTGTGATAAATCTATACTTGCTCTCTGAAGGAATTCCTTTACCGTGGGACAAGGAAGACTTGACATATTTTTGTTAAATAGAAGGAAAAAAATTAAGAAGCTTCCATACAAGGACTAGTTACGATTGCCTTTGGCCAAATGCCAGAGTTTTATCCCTGGGTCCAGTCATCATAAATGTCCTCGGGTTACATGCAAGTATGCCTGAGGCTTCCCAAAGGAATTAAGTCTCAGGGTTTCAGTAGATTCTGACAGGGTCAGACTTACTTAAACTGAAATTAGATACGCACATATTATTCAGGATATTAGGAAGAAAGAGAGTGGAAAGAGAAATTGCAGACATGATTTTAAAAAGAGGTATCACTGTCTAGGATTTAGCAGATAGATGTTCAGAAGTTCTTAATCTTCCTAATATTAATTTCAGCAAATATTCAGATGCTTTCACCTTCCATCTAAGTGCAAATGAGCAAAGACAATTTAATGTAATCAGGAATTACCTAAACATAAAGCCATATGAAAGTTCTTAGGCAATTCCTACTCTCATGTGTCTAATAAGAAATAATCTGTATTTCTGCATGGAGTTATATTATTTCATTTAATAACTAGTGACTATAAAAAAAAAACTCAAAGTGACTTAAAGACTTAAACATAAGACAAGATACTGTAAACCTCCTAGAAGAAAACAGGCAAAACATTCTATGACATGAATCTTAGCAATGTTTTCCTAAGGAAGTCTACCAAGACAATAGAAATAAAAGCAAAAATAAACAAATGGGACCTAATTAAACTTATAATCTTTTGCACAGCGAAGGAAACTATAAACAAAAGGAAAAGGCAAACCACAGAATGGGAGAAAATATTTGCAAACAAAGTGACTAACAAGGGCTTAGTTTCCACAATATACCAACAGCTCATACAACTCAATAACAAAGAAACAAAGAACCCAATAAAAAATGGGCAAAAACCTAAGCAAACATTTCTCCCATGAAGACATGTAGATGGCCAATAGGCACATGAAAAAAAAATGCTCAATATCATTAATTATCAGAGAAATGCAAATCAAAACTACAATGAGATGTCCCCTCACAGCAGTCAGAATGGCCATCATTAAAAAGTCCACAAACAATAAATGCTAGAGAAGGTGTTGGGAGAAAGGAGCCCTTGTACACTGCTGATGGGAATGTAGTTTGAGGTAGCCATTATGGAGATTCCTTAAAAAACTAGAAATAGAGTTTCCATATGATCCAACAATCCCACTCCTGGACATATATCCTAAGAAAACTCTAATTCAAAAAGATACATGCACCCTAGTGTTCATAGCAGTGCTGTTTACAATAGCCAAGACACGGAAGCAACCTAAATCCATCAACAGATGACTAGATAAAGAAGACGTGGGATATATACACAATGAAAAAGAATAAAATAATGCCATTTGTAGCAACATGGATGGACCTAGAGATTGTCATACTAAGTGAGGTAAGCCAGAAAGAGAAAGAAAAATACCATGGTATCACTTATATGTGGAATTTTAAAAAATGACACAAATGAACTTATTTACAAAACAGAAACAGATTTACAGACATAGAAAACAAACTTATAGTTACCCACAGGGAAGGCGGGGTGGAGGAATAAATTGGGAGTTTGGGATTTGCAGATACAAACTACTGTATATAAAATAGATAAATAGCAAGGTCCTACTGTATAGCACAGGGACCTATGTTCAATATCTTGTAATAGTCTATAATGAAAAAGAATGCAAATTCCATATTTAGAGTTTAAGGAGCTTTTACTCAGGGAAGGAGAGTCTAGATTTTATCACAAATCTAGATAAAAATAGAGATGAGCTGTGGTCTGAGGCCCTGCTTAACAGCCAGGCCCCACCTAACTTGTGAGTGAAGCCTTCTCAGACTCTGTGACCCCAGATAACCTGCTAGACCACAGCCGTGAGTGACCCAGATGAGACCAGCAGAAGAATCACCTGTTTGACTCTAGCCCAGTTGCTTCCCACAGAATCATGACCCAGTGGTGGTTGTTTGAATCCACTATGTTTGGTGGTGGTTTGTACACAGCAACATATAATGGGAAAACCCTCACTTTACCAAAGAGGAGGCTCAGGTCATGATGTAAAGTGACATACCTGAGCCCACGTGGCGTAGGGCAGGTCCAGGATTCAGCCTCAGGTCAGTCCAACTAAAACTTCATACTCTACACCACCTCACTCCACTACATTCGGTATCTTCCAAAAACAAAACGGATTGCGTGATCAGCACTTCTGAAAACAGAGGTAGTCTGGGAAAACTGTATTGTGCTTATTGAGACTTTTGAAATTAGGAATGTTCTGGAAGGCCTGGGATATGCAGTCGCCATCTCTGAGCGATGTTCAGGTGAGGATTGTTGATAGTCCTCTGATGTTCATTCATTCACTCATTCACTCATTCATTCATTCAGCAAATATTTATTGAGAACCTGCTATCCGTTAGGCACTGGCATGCATTAGGGGTGTGCTAACACAGAGACAGAGAGGGATGGCATTTTATGTTCATTTTTTTAAAAAAATTCTCTCTTGCTTACAAGTTGATTTCCTTATTAAGGGCTGACTTGTTTTAGGCTCTGGAACCCCCAATTCTGTACTTAATTTTTGTGGTTATCCTCAGGATAGAGCTGCGTTTAAAGAAATAAATTGCCAAACAGGATTTTCCATTGAGTTTTTTAAAAAGGAAACATGTAGGTCAAAATATAATCTAACTTATGTTAATTAGTAAGAAAAGATCATGTAGGCATCAGCAGAGTTTGGTCAGACACTCAAATTTCAAGCAAGTTTTAAAAACAAAGCTGTTTTCTTCTCTTAATCAGCTTAAAAGGAGTATTTTGTGCTCATTTTTTTTGTTGGTGATGAACTGACTCTGTACAATGAGGTCAGAATGAACAGAAATTGAGTTAAAATAATGGATGACACATCTTACATCTTTTTAGAATCTTGCGTCCTGACCACACCACATTTTAACCGAAGGGGAGACACCTGGAGGGTGAGGGGTTCACTGGCTTGCAGCTGTCTGAGATTAGCCTGCAAAGGCTAAAGAGAAAAATCAGCCACAAGAAAGCAGCCAGCAGTGGCCTGGAAGATGAACAAAGGAAAAGGACAGCTGGTGGGGAAAAGCACATTTTGGCTGAGACCTTTACAGAGGGGTCGAGAGGGCCACTGGAAATGGGCCTGGGAGGAAAGTTTAAAGGCAGACAACCTGGGATCAGGGCAGCTGGCTGTTTTGAGCAAGGGACACGATTCAGGAGGACTCTTGAACTGTTGTGTTGTACAGTGACCACCAACCACGTTACTAAGGGAGGAGAAATGAGCATTTATCCGGTACCTCCGTTATGCCAAGCACCGTAAGAGGTACTTTTTCACCCTAGTCGGCTAACCTAACATCCTGGGCAGCCCCTGCAGGTCAAGTGTAGCTGGGCAGGTGTTAGCGCCTGTAGTCATCTCTGTTTTGAGAGATTTCCTAAAATCAACCTACTTGTTCATTTCTCATCTGTAGTCTGTACTGTTTCATGGGAAAGATGCATGGCTTTGATCATATTCCAAATTGATCGTCCTGTACATATTTCAGCCTCCATGAAGCTGTGGACAGACAAGTGAAGGGGGGGAGGATTGCCAGGGAGCAGCCTGTTTAATCCCTTGAGCAAAAGGATAGCAAGTACAGTGGCAGTTGTCAAAAAACAAACAAACAAACAAACAAAAATATATATATAGCTGCTGGGGGACAAAATGTATTTAGAATGTATTTACTGCGTAACTTGGTAAAACATTTTAAAGTCTGATGTTACTGAGTTTTAGTGGTTCTTTTTTTTCCCTTTTACAAGAGGGATGCCCACTAAAATGTTACTCACTGATACTATTTTTATTTACTTTTGTCAGAGTTGAATATTTGCTGTAAGGAAGAATGAATTCTGTTTTCATTATCTACTCCCCTTTGAGCCTCGATTGAAATGTGCTATGAATATTCAAGTTATTTAAATTGATGGTGACCAAAAGTTATAGATTTATGACATATGTAAAGCCATTTTATCCCTGATAGTAAATACTGACCCTCTGGTTGCATAATTAAATACAATTATATTGATAACATGTATTTCCTGAATGTTAATATCTCATGAAATTAAGAACAGGTTAAGTTTCACTGCCCTGGGTTTGCTGGGCGATGGGCACTTTGACAGACTCAGCGTGACACCATCCGTTCAGTGCAGACTTGTACCTCTGTATGGGGTGGGGGTGGGGGACTGTCTCAGCAAGTCTTTTATCACCAAAGCAAAATGGCAGTGCACAGAGTTAGGGATCTGGGAAAATACCATATTTTTACCAAACACAAGTCTTCAGACAGTATACAGATGGATATCTACAAAGTCAGCATCCTAGCAAAAGGATTGCATGAGAATTCATGATATGTTATTTGCATGTTAGGAAATGTGACTGTTCTCCCCGTTTATCCCCCCTGAATTCATGGAGAGTCATGAGACCTATTTTTCCTTCTCAGCTAGATTCCATTATAAATGCTCTGTTTTTATAGATTGTGAATTCTAACTGATAATTAAACTGACTCGGTTGAGGCTGTAGGCAGAGGATAAGAGAGGATATGTGAGATTTCATAGTCTGCCCTTTGAATTAGACCAATATTTTTAGGAGCTATTTTTTTTGTTTGTTTTTAGTTTTTCCCTCAACTTTATTGAGAAATAATGGGCATATAACGTTTAAGTTTAAGGTTTACAGTGTAATGATTTGTTACACATATATGTTGCAAAATGATTACCACATAAGATTAGTTATGGGTGTTATTTTTTATTATTATTGACTCTAAAAAACATGCACTAAGGAAATATAATCTTAAAAATAATTTTTAAAGATGAAATAATAATGAAGGCCTATAGAAATAGAATCCAAGAACACAATGTACTTTTCCTGATTAGTAAAGTTGCATTGTGTTGTTCACATCAAGAATTGTTGAGGACAGATTGGTTGGTGATGTCAACAGATTATGCCATTAAATTTGTAATTGGCAAATCTTGACAACACAGAGACATTTATTCTAGTTAAGACAAATGGCTGAGATCTGTAATTATAAGTTGTTTAAGGCTCATCATGAAGCCAAAGAAATTTGGCAAGTTCATTATTTATAATTCTCATGTACTGCCTGCTATCCCAAATTAATTATTCGTTGACTAATGTTTGGTATACTGACAGAATTAGAGGTAGGCTGTTTTATGTTAAGTTAACATATATGAAATGAAATCATAATATTATTGAGTTGTAAGAAACTATTAATAAAGATGGTGAATCATGACTTATTTTGTTGGAATACATTTTTAGAATTTTTAAAGATGTAAGGGGTAGGGGATAGCTCAAATGGTAAAGTGCATGCTTAGCATGCATGAGGTCCTGGGTTCAATCCCCAGTACTTCTTCTAAAAAAAAATAAATAAGCCTGATTACCTTCCTCCCAGAAAGAAAAAAAAAAAAGGGTGTATCCAACAAAACAGGCTTATCTTTAAAAGTATGTATACTTAGAGATGCTTAACTAAGTTATTTTCAATAATTTTATAGCAGTTTAAACAAATGGTTTCTACAAAAATCATAAGTGATAGAAATTAGAGATGAAACTTAATGTATTAGATCATCAGTTCTATCCTTCTGCTAAGACATATTAGACTTCAAATAAAAGACACATCAAACATTAAACAGATGATTTCTTTGACAGTCTATTTAAAGATACTGAATTAATGGACTGAAAATATTTTTTAAATTACTGTTCTTTTGGGATGGTATAAAACAATACTTCCAAGTGAGGAATTTCATACTGATACTGATGAAGTTATATACTGTCTAGCCCAGCGTTTGTAAGTGTATTACATACTGTAAGATGTGTGTTGTACATTGTCAGATAATCTATACTTTGTCATTTGTACATTTTTATCACTTACCCTATGTTACTTTGCATAGTTATATTTGTGCATTGTCGATTGATTTGCATACTAGGAAGACTCAAAGTACATACTTATAAATCCATTTTTGTGGATTCTATGTATTCTGCATGCAAGCATGCACTCATATACATCCAGGAACATACTGCATGAAACTAGAACCAGTTAATGGATAAAAAGGTAATGTCATTGAAAAGATAAATTCATTGGAAAAAATCCATTGAGTGTATAATTTGCCCTGATAGTGAATTGCAATGTATGAATAGATAACTGTATTTTTCCTATGTGTTTGACTTGTAAAGTGAAGGGCTTCCGTAACACTTTAGTAATAAAGGGTGTCTGCCTTACAATCCATATGTTTCTTGAATTAGAAAGTTCAGTGACTTAAGAAATAATTTTATTCTTCTAAAAAATTAAAACAGCCAAGTCTTTTTTGATGACTACATCTATCAAAAAAGTAGCCTCATCTCTAGTATCTCCAAGATAGCATTACTCTGGATTCAGTCTGTTTCCTTTGAGGCTTTAAATTCACCTGCATGTGTATATGCGTATGTATGCTTATATAAAATATATGTAGTGTTCCCATATTAGTCACCTAAATACTTATGCATCTACTTCATTTAGTTTAGCAGCTACGTAATTTTTAATTCTGTGACTGTGAAACATTTTATTCAGTCGTTCTACAGTCGGTGGACATCATTTTCTTTTTGTGTGTAATTCCTAACAGTGGAGTGTTAAATTTTCTTGCATGAGTGTCTTTGTGCACAGTGTGAATAGTCAGAGGTATTTGTAAATGCAAGTGTTGCACATGCACATTTTTACGCTCAGTAGATACTTCCAATTGCTCCTGTAAACTCCCACTAGCATTATGAGTACTAGATCTGTTTTCCATTCAGCATGTCAATATTTGATATTATCAAACTTTTAAATTTTAGCCAAATTGGTATGAAAAGGTATTTCTAGATCTTTTTAGTAACTAGCGAGGTTATAGTCAAGTTAGGCATCTTCTTGTACGTTTATTGGCTAGTCAGATTTTTTTTTCTTCTGTAAATTTCCTATTTATATACTTTGCCCATTTTTTTTCTTGGGTTGTTTGTCATATTCTTATATGTTTCAGGCTGTAGTATTTCAGAGTTAATGAAAGTGTATCTGCCAGAAGCCTAGAACTCCAAAATGTACAAGGGAATGTTCTAAGCAGAAGCCATGTTCTGAGTAAGGACTTGGCTCATGGGAAGACAGAAGAGAGGGGAGTGTCATGGGTGAAGGACTTAGCACAGACGGGCAGCGCAGAGTCAGGAATGCCCTGGTCACAGCATGGGCACCTGGGAATGGTGTCAACTGTATCATGAAGGAGAAATGAACAGGACTGCTCTGTAGTCTAGCAAATCTCATTCCCTTTTCTTCTAAATCTGGAAGTATTTCTAGAGTGGAAAAAAGCTACGTGACAAGGGACTGTATTAAGAGGGTCTTAGAATCTAATAAAAGGAGGAATAGATGTAGCAAGAGAGGCAGATTTGATAGCTGTCTCCATTCCAAGAACAAAAAATAAAAATGATCGTGGATAAGTTCATCGTGGGCAGCTGTCAGGAACAAGGATACATCTCTGAAAGCTGACAGCAGTCGGCAACAAAAAGCCTTTGAAACAGTTTCTAAGCACCTGAAAGACTGATAATGGGCCATTCCTTACAATCAGTGTCTTAAAAGGCAGTAAACCGTCTAAAGGGATACAAAAGTGGAGCCTTTTTTCTCCCCCATCCTAATATTCTGCTATTAAAAAAACTTATGTGGCTCTGGAAATAATAGTACACAGCAAGAACTATACTTGGGGCATATTGAGCATCTCAAATATCTAAAAGCTACAAAGCCAGAAACCAAATGACTTCAGCATGGAAAATGCTCCAGAATTTGTAATTTTACTTTGAAAAGAAATATGGGTGGAGGGAGCACGGAGAAAAAAAGCAACCTTAATCTAAAATCAAGCCTAAAAGGGCAACCAGTGGTTTTTCTCACATGTATTTTATTTAAGAATGTGGCAAATTCATAATTTCCTCACTTTTTATTAATTGTAGTGAGTTGCAATTTGAAGAAACTAAGAAAAGTCTTGTAAAATTCTTCACAGCAGAGAAGTGGTCGCACACATATACAAGACTTGTTTTGTTGTTGCAAGTTGAATACCTGAAGGTGGATTAGTTACTGAATAACTGAGTGTACGCTGAGTACTAACAGGCAGAAGAGGGTGGAAAATAGAAGTGATGGGAAGCCCAGAAATCTACTCATCACACAAGAGTGAGACATAAGATAGGCAGAAACAACAGGAACCTGTACCTGTCATGAGGAGCGTAAAAAGAATTGGATTTAGAGATTATGCATTTGAGAGGATTTCAAAAGAAAAACACCTATTTACAAATCCACAAAATTTAGGGAATATAATAATTATTTTTAAACAATTCTAATTTTATCTTGATGTGTCTCCACAGCAGTGGACTCTAGACTTCATTTAGAATAAAATTATAATTTGATCTGTTTTCTGATATTACTGGAGCCCACATTTTAAAAGGCATCTAAATTCAGCCTTGTTTGTCATACATGCAAGAAAATCCTTTCCCTACACAACAGGTGGGTATTTTCAGATGAAATGAGTGCTGACGTGGCTATAGAATATACATGGCTGCTTGATTGGAAATGTTTTGTTTCTTATAAAGTAAAACACAGGCATTCTTGGAAAGTTTGAAAATGTGAAAGTGTGTGACCAAAAAAAAAAAAAACATTTTGAGAACACGGTTTACATATTGTCCAAAAATGAAATGAAATATGTTTCAGACCAATGGTTGAAAATGACTAAATCTCTCTGATGCTGACGGTATAAGCTTACTGAACATTTTACTGCTTAAAGCAGAACGTTTCATCCTCCAGAAGTGTAGCTGACTCTCGTCTGCAGGGTCGGTATGTCTGAGTCAGACCAGCCTGAAGACGATGGCTGGTCTGGCACGAGATGACGCAGGGACCAGACTAGAGGGGCTGAGAAGGACAGGCAGGAGAGGCTGGAGGAGCTGAGAGATGCTCATGATGTGGTTCTCTGAATAGAGCAGAGTAGGACTGAAAAAGCCCAAATGCCAACAGAGAAAAGAATTTCTGAGCATTTCGTGTATCTGACTGTACCACTGGGTTCCCTCCACGTGCTTGCTAAGAGATGCCTCTGTCAGCTCTGCATTTCCCATTCGTGTTCCACTCGGGGTGCATTCTGTTTGCAGGTGCTTCCCCTCTAATTGTACCCAGTTCATGATCCCAAATCTAGACAACTCACAGCAACTTCCAACAAAACTTTACCCACAGTAGGGTGTTTCTTAGATTCTTAGGGGATTGTATTTCCTTTTCCTTTGGTCCAGGTTTATTGCGTTCGTAGGGTAGTCGAGGATCTCTGTCTTTGTGGGCCATTTGTCAGTTTTGATGAAGTCCTCTATGTGTGCAAACAATCTTGCCCTCTGCCAGAGTCAGTCCATAAATGCATTATGTTTAGTTGTGTCCACAAAGCTTTTTTAAAATGTAAATATAGTTTAGAGTTTGAAGGATCCCTTATTGGTGACTTGCTGAAAGGTGTAGTGTTTTTTCTTGAAGAGGCCTCTAGTCTGGACTTCCTTAATTGCACATAATTCTTGTCTCTTTGTCCTATTAATGATAAAGAGAACATCAAGCACACAGATCTTGAATTTAATCACACTTTCTGCTCTAGAGCCAAGTCGTTGTAAAAAATTGATGTCAGGTGGATCCTTCTAACTAAGAATGCTAGGTGCTTCTTCACAGAGGTAGATTTCTCTAATCAGAAATATTATTTTTGGTGACAGTGGAAAATGCTAAATGCACTAGCTTCATTGTGTTCCAACAATGTCTGTGCTTGGGGATACTTAACTTTTCAAAAAGAGCATATGGAGCAATAGGATGATTGTCTTCTATTGTTGATACCAACATAATCTCATCTTGCTTTCATGTGCGATGCTGTCTGGGGATACAGTCTTTCACATCTGACATTTATCAGGCATAGACTGAGCTCTACATGCAGATCCTGGGATAGGAAGAGAGGTGGGGATGGAATAGAGCAGATTAAATAATTTACAATCTAGTTGGTACATAGATGTAAAAGGAACCTACTTTTCCCTCAGTTGTTGCTGGGTTATCTCAGAAGAATTGGCATTTCAGTGGGTGTCCAAAAAGAGAGGTAGGGAATTTTTTAGCTTTTTAAAAAAATAGTAGGATAATTCATTTTTAAAATGAAAAGGCATTAGGCAATCTAAAATTACATCAAATATTTTATGTTTAATATTATAAAATTACTTCATTGCATCAATCAGTGAAGCAATTTTTATTGCAAGTCTGTTCTATGGTAATCTGCAGAATGATGTAATTTTAATATTAGGAAGGACTATAGTGGTTGCCTGGCCTCAACCTAAGAGGTCTTTAGAAAGGGAACACATAAACCAAATGTTGTTTGTTTTTTCTCTTGCAATATATGCAAGAAATTAAAACAAGAATTTTCCAGGGTACAGGTATAAAAGGGTATATTCTTCACAAGAAAGCATAGTGCTAACAGATGGCTAAAATTTCCATCCAAGAAAAATTTAGCATTTGAACTTAAGGAAATGGAAAATTTTTTGCTGGACCTCATAATACTTTCAGTGCCTATTGAAAGTCAGGAAAGATGAATGTGGAAATAAGATGTTTCTTGAAAACGTGGCATAAATAGGTGATTTTGATAAGTCATCAAGATGTTTCGGTCCAATTGGATGGTAGGCAGTGCAGAGTTCTGTGTGGATGAAGAATAAGTCTAGAATCCTTGGGAGTCTCTCTGACCCAAGTGTCTCTCTCAGTGCTTCACATGAAAGCCCTGGGTACTTTTTAAAGAGCTCTTGGAGGCAGTCTATGTAGTTCAGTGAGATTAAGGGTCATGTGAGTTTAGAGGGATAGTATGTATATAATTTGATCTGTTGACTCAGATAATACGATGAATTAGACCATTATCATCTACTGCTGTGTAGGAGAGGAAGGAGATGTGATATATAAGTTCTGATGGTAGGAACAGGGTTGGGTAGCATTTTTACACTTTATAGAGTGCTTCCCTTTACATAACCTCATTATACACACAGTACAGACTAAACAAAGTTTAATTCATTCCTTTAATGAATGTCAGAGCTCAGCTGCAACCTGAGTATTGGGTGGCTCAGGTTATTTTCCACTCAGAACACACTGTATGACGTGGAAAGAAGGCAAAGAAGGTAATAAATCCTGTCCTGTCCATCAGTTATTTC
Organism: Vicugna pacos; assembly: GCF_048564905.1. NCBI lineage: Eukaryota > Metazoa > Chordata > Mammalia > Artiodactyla > Camelidae > Vicugna > Vicugna pacos. Next base: position 65,585,052 of record NC_133000.1, on the reverse strand, counting down.
AGGGGAGATACTGGGACTCAGAAGAGATCGGGAGCTTAAGTACAAAGGAGTCAAGTCTTAGCAACACTGAGTACCCACCTCTGCTGTAATTGTTAACTTTTCCCCTCTTAGAAAGAATCTGCACCTGACATTTCTGAGTATATGCATCCTACTCTTTGTGTTAATTACATTTAAGAGACATTATTGTTAGGTTAATTAATATTAGTGATTACTTGATATTAATCATTATTCTTGATTAACCATTATCCCTATAAATCAGTTTAAATGAGTAAATTAATTTTCTTAATGGCTTTTTTTCAGAGATTATATGTTTATGGGATGGTATGCAAATTCTTATGAGGACAGTGTTCTTCTGTTGTATCTTAAATTAATATAGAATTTCCCCTTTAATTTCTACATAGAAACTTACTATGGAAAAGATGGTTCAATCAGCTGTGAATTCATCTAGCCCTACTATCATTTAGGAAGATCACTCCATGTTTTTCAAAGGATAAAAATATGAAATATCTTGTTGAAATTAAGTCCTGCCATATCTACTCTTCTAGTGATCCTATCATCAGTCAATCAATCAGTTAATACCTAAATAAAAGTTTTGAAAAGGAAAGTAAACCAGATTGGAACGGATGCCTTCCTATGAGCTTTGTGGGCTCTTGGTTTCCACTTTTTTTCCTAAAGGTCTGCAGAATGTCTCATCTTTCTTGGATTAATGAATATTTTATGTCATTGATGGTACAGTATTTCATTCTCAGAGTCAAAGCTACATTGGCATTTTGCTGGTTTAGTAATAGTTTTCATTGCTACCTGTTTTTCTCCAGAATTACATCTTACTTATTTACTGGTAATTTATCTGATGCCCACGAAGTAGTTCTCTTCAACTCATGACTAGGATCCCTTTCCCCTTTTCTTTCCCATATTTCCCTAAATCTGCAACTCCCTACTAGCCCTCTTGATTGTGTCCAATCCAGTTAAATGATTATCTTCCTTGGGTATCATATCAACCATTCCCTTGTTTATCCTCATGCTCTGCATTGCCAACAATCATTATTTGTTAGAAAGTTTGCAAATGTCAACCTCTTTGAACCCTGGCCTTCTTGACATGTTATATACAAAGACCTGCCAACCTAATGTATTTATTGTTGGTGATATACCCAGCCTCGTACCTTTTGTACATGTTATTTTATGAGTAGGAGCTCCTCAAAGTCTCTAGGTAGGTAGCTTGGTCTCTTTAGAAATCTCTCCATCTCCTTGATGGGCTTATCTGTTTTCATATTGATTAAACATTACTCCTTAAGGCCTCTCCTAGCTTCCACCCACTGCCCTGTTCATTAGAAAAGCTTTGCTTCCCACTAGGAAGGCTCTTGCTTAGCTTTTCATTGGAGGCAATTTCTAGGAAGCATTACTTTTGCACCTCCTGGGGCTGTTCTCCACCCACCAGTGGGAAGAGTGAGTGACTAATAGATATACCCTTGGATGAGAACATAAGTACAGACCATCCAAGAGCTCTTACAGGCACGCCAGTGACACAGTTAAGGCAAAGTTCTGCTCACCTGCCTTTGTTCAGGACGCTGCTGCGCTTGGGTGTTCATGGAACTTAAACAAGGCGTCATGCCACATTAGTAGATCTTGACTGATGACATTTACTTTGCTCAGTACAATTTGTGACTTGTATTCAGTTGAAAAATCCTTCTGTGCATTTGTTCAAATAAAGAAAATAGAGAACCAAGTGATTCCTGGGTGTGTGTGGGTGATGGAAGAATAAGATGTGCCCTCGCCTAGCTACCCCGGGTGTGACTGTGTTTTCCTAGAGACTCGAGAACCCTCAGTGATGGAACTGTGCGGGCTGTAGACTCTAGACGCCATCTGCCACTCAGGAAACACAGTAGGAAAATGCCACCTGTTCCTACATTAGTCTGGCCTGTGCGTCAAAATGTCACATGTGCTCTTATGTTTTGTTTGCCGTTTCTCTGATTCATGCAGCTAGCTGATGACTAATGAGATTTTTACACATTCTAACCATGCATATCCTATTATCTGATTCACGTTGAATTTTATTTTCTTTCTAGTGCATGTGGATGTGTTCCTTTACTATTATTCTCTCAGTTTCCTTTCCTGGCCAGTCAGTTATTTGAGAAAATATTTTTATTCATTCAACTGCTATTTACCGACGACCTGCTATGACATAGTGAACAAAACAAAGAGTCCTTGCCTTTGTGGAACATATGAATTCCATCAGAGGAGACAGGAAATAATCAGGATCAATAAGGAAAATAAGCAGTGTGTAATGTGATAAGTGCTAAGGAGAAAAGGAAAACAGACAAGGGGGAGCAGGAATGCTGTGAGCCAGAGTTGTGATTTTGGGTGGTGTAGCCAAGAAGGCTTCCTTTAAATGCAAATGGGATAGATGTGAGGGAGCCAGCCCTGGGCCCTCTGGAGGAAGGGTGTGCAAAGCAGAGGGACCACCCAGCGCAAAGGCCCTGGAAGAGAGCATCATGCCGTGCTCAGTGCTCTCTCTTTATATGAGGAAGCACATAACTTTTTTTTGGTGAAATACAGTTGATGTACAATGTTGTGTTAGTTTCTGGTATACAGCATAATGATTCAGTTATACATTTATATATATACTTTTTCCTTATAGGTTATTATGAGCTATTGAATATAGTTCTCTGTATAGGACCTTGTTGTTTATCTATTTTATGTATAGTAGTCTGTATCTGCTAATCCCAAACTTCTAATTTATCCCTCCCCATCCCCACTTCCCCTTTGGTAATCATAAGTTTGTTTTCTATGTCTGTGAGTCTGTTTCTGTTTTGTAAATAAGTTCATTTGTGTCCTTTTTTCAGAGCTCCACATGTAAGTGATATTATACATTTGTCTTTCTCTGTCTGACTGACTTCACTTAGTGTGATAATCTCTAGGTCCATCCATGTTGCTGCAAATGGCATTATTTCATTCTTTTTTATGGCTGAATAGTATTTCACTATATATGTATATATACCCCATTTTCTTTATTCATTCATCTGTCAGTGGACATTTATGTTGGAGGAAGCACATATCTTGAGAGTAGAAGGGAATGTAGTCAGAAAGACAACACGAGACAGATCATGTAAAGTCTTATGTGTCAGTATAAAGACTTTGACCTTTACTCTTATGTGATGGGAAGGCATGGGGACATTGGAGTGGAAAAACAAGACTGATCAGAGACACCTTGTTTTCTGGGTTGGAAATAGACTGAAGAGAAGCAACAGCAGAGGAGGGTAACTCATTAGGAGACATTTGTGATAATCCATGTGAGAGATGGTGGTAGCTTGGACCAGGGTGGTGGCAGTGGAGTAGAGGGGAAGATTCTGGAGGTACAGTTCCTGTCAAGTTAATGAATTTGACTGATAGATTGGCTGAGTATTAAAAGAGAAAGATCAACTCCAAGATTTTTGATCTCAAATGATTAGATAGATTTGCTGCTAGCTTGTGGAAGAACATGTTTGGGGAAGGGTTGGGGTTGGGGGGAAGGTGAAGATCTCGGCTCTATCTCAGGTTAAGTTTGAGGGACTTGACTAGATTGAAAATGCTACAGCTCTCACTTAACTCTCACTTACCTTTTTCTTTTAAAACCAAAAACTTGATTGACTAATGAGAAGTTCATATGACTAAATTAAGAGAACTTACATTCTTGACTCTACAGTGGATCATTGAGACTTGGTCTGTTTTGGTCAAAAATACAAAATCAACAGTGGCTGAGATGAACATAATCCCTATGAAATAAAATGATCAGATTTGCAAAAGCTTGGCTACACAACGTGAATTTTACTTAAGCCACGTGACATTATTTAGTATTTTGCTGAAAACCATCAAACATCTGCTTTGGGGATTCCATGCTAATAGATAAAATGAATATAGCTTGGTTGATGTGCTGAAGTAGCCAGTGAATATGGTTTGATTGACAGTTAAGGAAGCACATCCTACATTTCCTCAAACTCTGTAATGTCAGGTTTATATCTCACTGAGATGGCCGCTGTTATGATCACCAGTTGGGAGTTCAAAGTACTTTTGATGGTTTGCCAAAATGCTTCCTGTTCAAGTACTAAAGATTTCTCATACTTCTTTGCCTAGAATAATAAGGTTCAGACCAGTAGCCCTTTCCAGTCTGTGACTTTCTGTGGGTGTGTCTGAGTTTAGAAATATTGAAGTGTGTGTGTGTATGTATCATTCTTAGGACTTTGCCTACATGTTAACATTTTTCAGCAAGAATTACCACACCCCGGGCAGGTTTTTCAGAGCACTGAAATGAGATAAATTAAAGGATAGCTCTTATTCTTGAGAAATAATTTATTGCTTCATATTGTTGAATCATAACCATTTAGTCCTGAAACCCAAACCCTGTACTTAAAGAGTAACAATCTCATGTTTAAAGTTTCTCCTTTAAACATTTCCAAGAATCTTAAGGGAGTCTTTATGTGATATTAAATTGTTAATTTTACCTTGTTATTTTAGATCTATGGTTAGAATTCATTCTCTGGTCTAAGAGCATGTATAGAGTATGAATTCCTGTGGTTCAGCGTGCTGGTAATTTAGGGCAAGGTTAATAGAGTGGTTTTTGTGAGAAAAGGAACTGTTTTATGGAAAGCCTGTTTGAACTTTGCCTTGTTTTGTTTCTCCAAACTACCAAATCTACTTCTGGTATTTGTATGAGATCCTAAAATGTTTGTATATTAATTTTTAGATAGCATATTTTTCCAGACTAATATCTTCCTGGATACCAGCCAGTCTAAGCATAGGACCCATGGAACCTAAGTTACTTTGACTGTTAGTCTGTGTAGTAGTTGGGGGTAAAGTAAGCTTATAAGAGAGAGCCCAAAAATGGGATGGTGCAAGCAAAGTACAAGTTTATTTCTCTCTGAAGTCATAGTCCTGTGTGGCTGGTGGGTGAGCTCTGTCCCTTGAATTCATCCTGAAGAACAGGTGTGTGGGGCAGCCCTGCCACCCTCAACACACACTGATCAAGTGTGCCCTTGGCCTCGGTGTTTGCACCTGGTGAAAGAGGAGGGAGTCATGAGTCCAGGGAAAGCGTTCCTGTACACGGCGTGGAAGTTGCCCACGTCCGGGAGAACTTTGTCATGGGGCCATCGCTCCCGGCAGGAGATTCCAGGAAACACCTTCTCCAGCTGAGCAGCCGTCTGCCCAGGAAGAGGGGGAGGATGAGTCTGGAAGAATGACTGACCGTGGCCGCATAGACTTAACTAAGCAAAGGACAACACTCCCAGTCGATTCTAAGTATCTTCTAAATTCCAGCCATTTATATTAAAGTCAAAACAAGTATATTTTATACAAATAACTTCTCGATCTTATGTTCTGCTTCTCAAATGATTATACTTGTGTCACGGAACAAAGTCAGAGAGTTTCAGGGAGTTTCAGGTACAGTTTCAGAATAGAGAGGCACTTTGGAATTTTATGTGGTTATGATTTACCTAGTTGATTCTCCCCATCAGTGAAAGTAACTAAATGTTTGCTATATTGTAATGTTTTAATCTGGAGTTAAAACTATCTCCATCTACTCACGTTAGGCCATAGTCTGAGGAACCGAAGGCTCAGAGAGAAGGCCAGTCCCATGTGCTTTCCCCACCCCAGGCGGAAAGGCAAAAGAACTATTGCAAATCCAAGAACACTGGAGGAATTTTCACCATCGCTCCCCTCCCTCTCCTTGGGCTAGTCTGTTTAATTTTAAAAGCAGAATCTTGCTTTCACAAAGTATACCAGACAGGAATTTGTTCAAATTCCTCAAAAACCAAGCCAAGAGAAGTTTCAGAAAGTTCAGACATGCGTGGCTGAGTGGAAGGAACGTGGTTTTGGAGGCAGGCACCGAGGCCTGGGAATACTGCTTCAGGCGGTCACTTCTGGGTGACCCTGGGCAAGCTTCTCAGCCCTGCTGAGCCTCAGTCTCCTCCTTTACAAAATGGGAACAGCAATAAGAATAAACTTGGCAGTGTGTGGATACAGAATTAAAGCGTATAGAGGGCCCGCCAGTCCCAGGTTGGTTTTCTCCATCCCTGTCCTCCATGATGGTCCCAGGAGCCCGGGTTACTGTTCCTCTGGCTCTGAGGCCAGGAGTGGTCTGTGGTTTCCACGCAGCCCTGGCTAACATCACTCTGCTCGGAACCTCACCAACCACTGATGAGAAAGCAGAGTGGTGGTGTTAACTGAGTAAGAGATTTGGGTAAAATATTCAACTCTATTTCCTCATCTCTCAAAAAGAGGCAACACCCGCCCTGCTCTCTCATTTCCATTCTGCAGGGTTGTTGAGTGAATCTGTCATGGAGGCTCACGAAAACCCTCTGCCAATTGTATAATGCTGAGTTATATCAGCAAATAACAGCAATGATAATTTTATATAATATAAAATAAAATATAAGTAATAATAATTATTATTGATGAAGAAGAATGTATGTGATTAGATACTTGCTGAATAATGAGTTCAAGAAAAGATTATTAAAGCTTTAAGTAATTACTCCGTATTCCAGACATATTTCTCCATGCGTCGGAGGTTAGTTAGGGGGTGTTTCCAGGGATGGTTTTTCTGCCATTCTCCCAACCAGGGTTGGAAAGTGAACATCATGCCATCCGCCACAGTGCAAGGGCCCAGTTGCTGTCTGAGTGTCCTGAGCCCAGTACTTGCTAGAAAGGTCTGATCGCTGGCCAGAGGAGCTCTGGCCTGGGCAGCAGTCGGGCCAGTGTGCCTCATGAGAGCCCGGAGAGCCTCTTCATTCCAGGCATGAGCCGCCCAGTTCATGGCTGCCCAGCGTGCTTTGGCTTTGGGTAAGTTTGTTGTGCAGTTATATAATGCATACTTGGACTGTATCCCATGAATGACTGTTTTTTCCTTCCTCCTTCTCCACGGTCTTGTTATTGCCCTGTTATCTGCGTTTAATGTTGCCTCAGAGTTTGTTGTTAAAATCAAACAGAAAAGCAGGCAGCTATTAAGACATAAGGAGAGAAAGTTAGTAGTGGGGGAAAGCCACATGTGGTGCAGTAAGATTTTGACACCATGGCATGGGGCCAGCCAGAAGAGGCTTCACTGTCCCAATCTGGTCTTACTTCATGCTGATGATGGCCTTTTCATCCCTACACGGTTACTAGTGCACAAGCCAAACTGTGACCAAGTAGGCTAGACTGCGTGTGAGCAGAGAATCATGCCTTTGCACATTAATTTAGAATACTCATTTTAATCGGATGTGCTCATTTATCCATACTACTTCTACTCCATACCTTAAAAAGGAGTTATTTAATGGCTTCTGGTTTCTACTCCACCATGTAAAGCTCTTGGAAATTGTCGATCCTGTTCTTACAACAAGGAAAAAAAAAAAGCTAAGCAAATTGAAAATCAACAATTCTGAAATTGCAGAGCAAACCGCTCCTTGAAATTTGGAAAGACAGCAAGTACAGAGGATCATTGCTCCCCGGGGGCAGAAGCCACTAGAGCCAGAGACACTTAAACTGTAATTGGATAATTGCTGGAGGCTGAGCATGAACTCACTTAAGAGTTGAAGATCCCTCGAGTCTTGCAGGGGAGGGGCATGCTTTCATGAGTTTTACCTCCGGGAACCCTACCAGGTTCTTACGGTGAAGATCAGAAAAAAATTCCCTCATGCTTCTGGCAGGGGGAGGAGAACAGCGACCCTTTTCAAGTAGGCTCAGAATCCTCTGTTCATGGCGCAGCCATTCCCTGGAGGATGCCTCCATTCCCAGAACCTCATCTGACCTTGGAGGAGGGCAGGTGGATGACTGGAGTTCTCTTCTGCCTCCCTGTATCACATAAATTGAGAGGAAAAAAAAAAACTAAACCAAAAGACTCTTCTGAAGGTCACACCCCAGGACCCAGGCTGGCTGAAAAACTGAGATTTAATCATATGATTGCAGAACATTTCCCCTCTCCAATACTTTATCATCACATTACCAGGGCTCCAAACTAAAAGCTGGAATACAACCCAGCTGCAAGACACAGAGTCTGTTTAGAAGGAATTTGGGGGGAAACCTAAAGACAACAGGAGAGACAGAAACCAGGACACTAAAGAAAAGGGAAGCCGTTGACACCTGCAGATACAGCATGCATTAAGGACAGCCTAACTTCTAGCCAGAATAACATGAAACCTCACACGAGAGGCTTACGTACCTGAGGTTTTACTATTATCTATACATCAGGTAGAGGTATTACTGTTTCTTATACATCATGTCCAGTTTCCAACAAAATGTTTCAAAGCATGGTAAAAGGCAGATAAAGACACAATCTGAAGAGACAAAGCAAGCATCAGAACCTGACTCAGATGTGATGGGGCTTTTGTAATTATCAAGCAATTTGGAATTGAAAATATTTTAATTAATAGGCTAAGGGTTCCAATGGAAAAAGTAGGCAACATGCACAAACAGATAGGTAATGTAAGCAGAGAGCCAGAAACTCTAAGAAGGTATCAAAAGGAATTGCTGGAGATCAAAAACACACTAACTGATATGAAAAATGCCTTCAATGAGCTCATCAGTAGACTAGACCCAACTGAGGCAAGAAACAGTGAGACTGAAGATACGTCTGCAGAAACTTCATAAACTGAAATGCAAAGAGAAAAAAAAGAATGAAAAAAATGGAACAAAATAACAAAGAACTGTGAAACAACTACAAAAAGTCTACCATACATGTAATGAAAATACCAAAAAGAGAAGAGAGAGGAGCAGAAGGAGTACTTGAGAAATAATGGCTGATAATTTTCCAACGTTAACATTGGATACAAAACTGCACATCAAGGAAGTTCAGAGAACACCAAGCAGGGTAAGTACCAAGATATCTACACCTGAGTATATCGTATTTAAGCTTCAGAAAACCAAAGACAAAATCTTGGAAGAGCTAGAGGGGGAAAAAACAAAACAAAACACCTTACCTATTGAGGAACAAGGATAAGTTTTATATTGGACTTCCCTTCAGAAGCCATTTAAGCAAGAAAAGAGTAAAATGAAATATTTAAAGTGTTACAGAAAAACAACCAATAACCTAGAATTTTGTATCCAGAGAGATTATCTTTCAAAATTGAGGACATTATGAAGACTTTCTCAGACAAACAAAAGCTGAGAGAATTTGTTGCCAGCAGAACTGCTTTACAATAAATGATGAAAATTCTTTAGAGAAGGAAAATGATGTAGATCAGAAACTCAGATCTACATAAAGAAGAAGAGTGTTGGAAAAGAGGTAAATAGGTAAATAAAATATTTTATTTTTCTTATTTTTAACTAACCTAGTAGTATATTAGGTGATTATAACTTATGGATAAGTTATAAGGAACAGGAGGAAGGAAGTGGGAATACTCTGTTAGAAGGTACCTACACTATCTGTGAAGAGGTACAATATTATTTGAACGTGAACTTAGATTAGTTGTAAATGTATATTGTAAACTCTAAGGCCACCACTAAATTTTTTAGAGGAAGGATAATTAATATGCTAAGAGGAGTAAAAATGGAATCATAAAGAGACAGAAGACAAAAAAGAAACAAAGAACAAGTGCAATGAAAAGAAAAGTTATAAATAGGGTACATATTAATCCGTCTATATCAATAATTACTAAATGGAAATGGAATAAATATACCAATTAAAAGACAGAGACTAAGAGAGTGGGTTAAAAACCAATATCCAACCATGTGCTGTCTGTAAGAAGTCCCATTTAACTATAAAGACACAGGTAGACTGAAAGTAAAGATCTGGAGAAAGACATACCATGCTAACACTAATGAAATGAAAGCAAGAGTAACTGTATTAGTTTCAGACAAAGCTGACTTCAGAACAAGAAGACTTTTCAGAGGGAAAGAGGGGCATTGCACAGTTACATACGGGTCAGTTCTCCAAGAAAACATAACAGTTCTTAATGTGTATGCACTTGACAACAGAGCATCAAAGTTATCAGTCCTTCCCAACTTGAGGTAAAGATTCAGTGCAATCCCAATCAAAACCCCAGCATGCTGTCTAATGGATGTCAACAAACTGAACCTAAAGTTTACATGTTCTGGCAGAAGACCCAGAATAGACAACACAACACTGAGAAAGAACAAAGTCAGAGGATTAACGTGATTCAAATTCAAGATTTAATGTAAAGCTGCAGTATCAAGACAGTGTGATATTGGTGGAAAAATAGCAAATAGACCAATAGAACAGAATATGCAGCTCCAAAATATACACACACAAATAGAGTCAGCTGGTCTTTGGTAAAGGAGTAGATTCAATGGGAAAAGGATGGTCTTTTCAACTAGTGGTGCTGTGAGCACTGGAGATCCACATGCAAGAAGATGAATCTAGAGGACATCCAGTATGCCTTTTACAAAAATTTAGTCAAAATGGATCATAGGCCTAAATGTAAAATGCAAAAATACAAAACTTGTAGAATATCACATAGGAGAAATGTCAAGCTGACCTTGGGTTTGGCAGTGATTTGGGGCTTGGCAACACCAGAAGCATGATACATGAAAGATGAAATAACTAAGTTGGACTTCGTCAAATCAATAACTTCCACTATGCAAAAAAACACTCTTTAAAGTATAGAAAGACAAGCCACAGGCTAGAGAAAAGACTTGAATGAAACATATCTGATGAAAGATGTATATTCAAAATATACAAAAAACTCTTAAAACTTAACAATAAGAAAACAAACCAATTTAAAAATGGGCAAAATACCCGAACAGACATCTCACCAAGGAAGATAAATATATGGCAAATAAGCATATAAAAAGATGCCCAACATCATATGTAATTAGAGAATTGCAAATTAAAACAATGAGATTCCACTACACATCTCTCAGAGTGACCCAAATCCAAATACTGACACCACCAAATACTGGTGAGAACCTGGAACAATAGGAACTCTCATTCATTGCTGATGAGACTGCAGAATGGTACAGCCACTTTAGAAGACATTTGGTCAGGATTTTTTTTAAGCTGACATTGTCTGACTATATGATTGAGCAATCATGCTCCTAGATATTTACCTAAATTAATTGAAAACATGTTCACGCAAAAACCTGCACGTGAATGTTTATAACAACTTAATTCATTATTGACAAAAACTGGAAGCAACCAAGATGTCCCTTCATAGGGTGTAATTTGAGATAAACAAGCTGTGGTACATCCGTACAAAGGAATATCACTCATCAATAAAAAGAAATGGGTTATCAAGCCACCAAGTGACACAGAGGAACAATGAACACATATTGCTCAGTGATAGAAACTAGTCTGAAAAGCTACATACTGTATGATTGTTTCTATATGACATTTTGGAAAATGCAGAACTGTAGAGAGGGGGGAAAAGATCAGTGGTTGCCAGGGGTTCAGAGGAGCGAGGTGAGAGTTGAATAGGTGGAACACAATGGATTTTTAGGATGGGGAAACTATCCTGTGTGCTGCTATATTACTGGATACCTGATATTATGTATTAGTTAAGACCCATCTAACTGTACAGCACAGAGAGTGAACCATAATGTAAACTATGGACTTGAGTTAATAATAATGTATCAACAGTGGTTCATAATTTGTAACAAACATACCACACTCATGCAGGTTGTTAATAATAGGGGGTAGTGTGCAAAGAGAGGGTATAAATGGGAATTCTCTCTACTATCTGCTCAACTTTTCTGTAAGCCAAAACTACTCCAAAAAAATGAAGTTTATTTTTTGAAGTTTTTGCTATTTTCTTATTTAAACTTTATGTATTTATTTTATAATGTATTTTTAAAATTGAAAATGTGCAATATTATATGAAGATGTGCAATATCATGACTCAGAATTTTTAAAGATTATACTGCATTTATAGTTGTTGTAAAATATTGGCTATATTCTCCATGTTGGACAATACATCCTTGTAGCTTATTTTATACCTGATAATTTGTACCTCTTTATCCTCCACCTCCATCTTGCCCTTCCCCCTTCCCTATCCCCACTGGTAACCACTAGTTCCTTCTCTACATCTGTGAGTCTGTTTCTTTTCTGTTACATTCACTAGTTTGTTGTATTTTTTTAGATTCTAAATGTGAGTGATATCTTTAAAGTATTTGTCTTTCTCTGTCTGACTTACTTCACTTAGCATAATGCCCTCTAAGTCTATCCATACTGTACACCAGAATTTCCTGTTCAGTTGTAACTATTCAATTTTAATATTAATATGAATTATATGAGAACATATTCTTGTGTGGGGTTTTATATTATCATATCAGTATTTAAATCAATTTAATTAAATCTTTCATTGTAAGCTATGGAAATTTTATGTTTATCATAATACAAATAAGAACTTTATTTTTAGTTAAAGCCATTTGTTATTTGCATTTCTTATCTTGTTTATTGTAAATTACATTTGGTCAATTATCACTCAGGTATCTTTCTTCTTTCCCACTTAGACCTGATCAGATTTTAATATGCCTCTGTGAACAAAAAAAGCCAAATTATTTCATTCCAACCTTGGTTGATCTTTTGAGCCAATGTTTATTTACTAGCTCAATTTTATTTAAAAATAAAGCAAATTCTCAGTATTGTGGCTATTCTGAGGTAGAGTGACCAACTTGACCTTAAAGCTAATCCTTATTTTCTTTTTTTTGTGTGTATATATATATATATATATATATATATATATATATATATATATATTTTATTGAAGTATAGTTAGTTTACAATGTTGTGTCAATTTCTGGTTTACAGCATAATGTTTCAATCATACATGAACATACATATATTCATTTTCATATTCTTTTTCACTGTAAGTTACTACAAGATAATGAATATAGTTCCCTGTGCTATACAGTATGAACTTATTGTTTATCTATTTTATATATACTAGTTAGTATCTACAAATCTTGCACTCCTAATTTATCCCTTCCCACCCCCACCCCTGGTAATCAAAGTTTGTTTTCTATGTCTGTGAGTCTGTTTCTGTTTTGTAAATAAGTTCCTTTGTCTTTTTTTCCCTAGATTCCACATGTAAGTGATATCATACGGTATTTTTCTTTCTGTTTCTGGCTTGCTTCACTTAGAATGACAGTCTCCAGGTCCATCCATGTTACTGTGAATGGCATTATTTTGTTCTTTTTTATGACTGAGTAGTATTCCGTTGTATAAATATACCACAGCTTCTTTATCCAGCCATCTGTTGATGGACATTTAGGTTGATTCCATGTCTTGGTTATTGTAAATAGTGCTGCTGTGAACATTAGAGTGCATGTATCCTTTTGAATTAAGGTTCCCTCTGGATATATGCCCAGGAGTGGGATTGCTGGATCATATGGTAAGTCTGTTTTTAGTTTTTTGAGGAATCTCCATACTGTTTTCCATAACGGCTGCACCAAACTACATTCCCACCAACAGTGTAGTATAGTTCCCTTTTCTCCACACCCTATCCAGCATTTATCATTTGTGGACTTTTTAACAATGGCCATTCTGACTGGTTTGAGTTGATACCTCATTGTAGTTCTGATTTGCATTACTCTGATAATTAGCCATGTTGAGCATTTTTTCTTTTGCCTGTTGGCCATTTGTATTGGAGAATTGCTTGTTTAGGTCTTCTGCCCATTTTTAGATTGGGTTGTGTTTTTTTATTATTAAGTTGTATGAGCTGTTTATGTATTCTGGAAATTAAGCCCTTGTCTGCCTCATCTTTTGGAAATATTTTCTCCCATTCTGTAGGTTGTCTTTTTGGTTTGCTTATGGTTTCCTTTGATGTGCAAAAGCTTATAAGTTTGATTAGGTCCCATTTGTTTATTTTTGCTTTTATTTCTATTGCCTGGATGTTCTTATTTTCATTGCTTGTGCATGATAATGCAGAGATGTGAACCATGTGTGTCCCCAAATATGAAGACATGAAAATCTTAGTACCGCTTCCAAATACTCAGTTTTAATTTTGGACTATTTTGAAATTCTTGTATTATAACTATTAACTCCCTAAGAATGACATGAAGTTCTGGCATTTTTGCCTTGATTTCTTTTGAATGTAGTTTCCAACAGATCTTTCAAAATATGGGTGACAAAGATTATTTTTAGTTTTGCTTGCTTTTTGAGAAAACTTTAAAAGCTACTAAATAACATTTATTCAGTGTGTTAGTAGAGACCAGTAAGTATCACCATTGCCATAGACCCTCTGTGGGAAGCTGAGGCCCAGGATGGTCACATAGGCTAGAAGCAGTGGACGATTTGAACATTAGGGAAGGTAACTGAAAGCTAATTGTGGCTAAGCATAGTTTCTTCGTTTTTTTGAATCAACTAATGGAAAATATATTTCCAAGAACCTTTTTTGTTCTAAAGTGACTGCTGTCCAGAGGCAGGGGCGGGCAGGTATGTGTCATGACCTTGCCTTTGCTGCTGTCATTCCCAGCCTCCGTGGAAATTGCCCAGCCCCAGAGGCAGGGAGTGTTTTAGTTGGCGTGTGGGCTCAGCGTCCTTGGAACTGCTCTACTTTCTACATAAACGTTCCTGCCAATGTCAGCATTGGCCTTGTCAACACTTCTTTTCCATTTGTGAACCCTGTAGTTAAAGCTTTCACCTCTCCTTTTCTAGAAGTATTTTATATTTAGCACTCTGGCGTTTAGAAATTCTCTGCAGAAATACATTTCAACTGAGCATCTTTATTACTTCTAAAAAAAGTTTAACTTAGAAAATATACATAAGTATATATATGCTTTTTTTCTCTATGGCCTTTGATCTTGTTGCAAAATTTTAGTACTGCCAACAGGTTTAAGGTAACCGATAAAGTGATTTCACAAGTGAGGCAAGGTGGTACCAAAAGACTGCTTAACTGTTAAGAAAAAAATTAAGCTAAAATTCAGCTCAAAAAACATAAGGTTAATAAATACATTTTAAAGCACTTAGAAGAAAAGAAGTCCTTTTGTGTTTGCTTCATGTTCTGGACTAGCAAATAAAAAATGCTGTTTTGTTTTGTTAATTCATTGGCCACAAGACAGTCCTCGGGCCGAATGCCTGGGATCATCAGTTAAACATGTGGATGAGTTGTGTATAGATTATTATAATCATAAAGTTATATCACAGTCTTATCAGGGAAATTCTGGGGTTAATTAGTTTAGAAATATATTTTAGTAAAATTAAAAATTATTTCAAGGAAGAGAAAACATTTTTGATAAAGATTTTACTCATTAGAAAGGTGACATCATGCCAAATAATTTAATTCTGGCTGACTTATTGTTCATTAAACCTCTGTAAGTCAGAGTGGGCCTTTCTCGCTGTGTTGGTCTCCTGACCTTGTTCACATTTCATGTATGTGGATACATCCAGCGTTAGTGACAAAAGTTGATGCTGTTGAATCCAGATGTCACCCTAAGAATACTCTTCTCTCATCAATAGTTGTCTCTACTGTCTCATGGAAAATAGATTTACTTTATAATCACCACCACTCATCAGATCTGAGTGTACAGTTCATGTGACCTGGTAAAAGGTGGGTGGCGCGAGGCAGTTTGGTGGAAGAAAACATTTTCTAGAAAATCTCAATGAATCTCACAACTGACCATTGGCTAAAATATTTTAAATATGTGGTTAATATCTGTATAAGAGATTTGATAACAGAGAGTGAGGAAATTACCAGAGGGTGAGAGAAATGGAGAGTTCACCGAAACAGAAAAGGATTTCAGTGAAGATTGTGTCTTCAACAGGTGGCCTCAAGCTACAAGTGATAGTTGAATTAGAGACACTGCCATGTTGTTTGAAATATGGTTGTGGCTGTTTCAATTCCATTGTCAAGACCCGCCTACAAGTGTCATGAGCCGTGTAGCTGGTTTCTATTCAGTGCCCTGTTTTATGGTCCAGACAGAACCAGAGTCATAAACGTGGACTACAGATGAGTCCGTTTGCTTCTGTGTTTGTCCGTGAGTGTATCGTATGCCTCATTTTGATTCAGATGCAAAACCTGGAAAACTTGCAGAACGTGTGTCTTTGTGGTTTGTCTTGGAGTGATTCAGAGAACTGCTTTATTTTTTGGTGAGGAAAATTTTGGGCCATGTATTTCATCCCAAATGTGTGATTTTTCTTTTTAAAACTTAATTAATATAGTATCTCCTTCTGCAAACTAAAATATTTCCCCCTCGGGTACATGTGTGTACAGTCATCTTATACAATTGCAGGAAGTAAAAAAGTAATACAATTTTTCTTCCAATGTGAAGTTGTCAAAACAAAAAACTGATAAATATTAGTATTATTGGGCTATTGGGTTATGTATTGTGTGGCCAATACTTTATATAAAAACAAATGACATCTTAAGATCTAGGGTTTTAGCCTTCTCACATCTTTAATGATCAATGAAATGTCAAATTCAAATGTAGACTATTGAAAATAAAGTCCAAAAATGCATTTTTAGGTCTCTCCTTTGACTCTAAGTTGTTTAACCTCCAAATAGTTCATCATAAGCCAAAAGAGAAATTCCAGTGAATCTCACAACTGTTCCATTTTCGCTTGTGTCAAGTGAGGAAATTCAATTCAGTTCAAAATATTTAAAAGATACAAATTACATACAAGTTCCTGAGCCAGACACAGCAGAGCAAAGGCTACAGAGTCAGAAAGACTGTCAAGTCAGAAAAGTGGTTGTCAACCAGGGGCCGTACTGGAAAATGTCTGCAAACATTTCTGGTTGTCACAACTTGGAGGTTGAGGTAGTGTCTGAATCAAGTAGGAAGAGGTCAGAGATGCTACAACACACAGGACAGGCCCCCACAAAAAAGCATTGTCCAGCCCCAAATGTCACTAGTGCCAAATTGAGGCACCCTGGGTTGGACTGTGAGTTAGACCAGTGGTGCCCCTTTGATGAGTAAATTTATTTCCCATTGACTCTTCAGGATTTAAATAGCAGTGAATTCTACCTAAATACAAACTGACAGTACAACTTACCTTCGAGTGGCTTCAACAAATCCCACCATAAACCATACAGAGCTCTTTTTTTCCATTAGTTCTGTGGTTTAATAAGAGTATTGCTCTGTGGAGCAGCTCTAGAGTTTTAAAATTAAAATTTAGTCAGAGAATAAGATAAGTTGTTTATATGCACATATACAAACATAACAAAAGCAGTGAAAAGCAGTGAAGCACAGCCCACCCTATCTTGAACAAGTTGTGTTTTTTGTTCTTGAGATATAATTGACACCTCAGATTAGCTTCAGGTATTTAATATAATGATTCAGTATCTGTATATATTGTACAATGATAGCCACAATAAATCTCATTAACCATCCATCACCACATATAATAATAAATTTATTTTCTTGTGATGATGACTTTTAAGATTTACTCTCAGCAACTTTCAGATATGCAGCATATTTTATTAAGTATAGTTATCACGCTGTACATTACATCCCCAGGACTTTTTTAAATCTCATAACTGGAAGTTTGTACCTTTTGACTGCCTTCACCCATTTTTGTCCACCTCTTACCCCAACCCCTGGCAATACTAATCTGTTCTCTGTATTTGCCAGTTTAGTTTTGTTTGTTTGTTTAGATTCCACATATATGTGAGTATTCATCTTTCTCTATCTGACTAATTTCACTTAGCATAATGCCCTTATAGTCCATTTATGTTGTCACAAATTGCAATATGTCCTTTTCATGGCTAAATAATATTCCATCAGACATATGTATATGTGTGTGTGTATACATGCATACATATATGTATCACTTTTTTCTCATTCATTCATTGATCTCTAATAATGTAAATGTGCAAAGATCAAGCTCTTTTCACGTGTTCTGTTATTTGACCACTTTTCAGGACTGAATCTTTAGTCATCACAACTGTCGTTGAGAAAAGAAGCATCCATGTGACTTTTGGGATGGGGATACATCCTTCCATGGTTAAACCTCCTGTTTAAGAGCAGTTCATTGAGGCACTGATAAATTATAGACATTCATGTGTAGTGATGGAGGAGCATGTAGGTTTCTTTTCCTTACAACTGAGGGAGATGCTCACACTGGAACCTAGTTAGAGGTAAAGCCAAGCAGCTGATCTCAGAAAAGGGTGGAATCCAATCAGAATCAGCTGAAGGAAAGAGAGAGCTACTTAGAAATTTCAAGGGAAGCTGATGTTCTTGAGTGTTCTTGCCCTCCACAAATGAGATTATGTTCCTAGGTGGGAAATGAAGCCAGACAGTCAGGTCAATTTCATAAAAAGTGCATCAGGTTGGAAAGGTTAAAGGACCAGATAAGACAATTATCTGTGGCGGGATGACTGGGTAGAAAGAGGATGGCTCATTCAAGGTGCTGCAGGGATGACTTCCAGACGCCTGGAGCTTGCTGTGCTGTCGCAAAGCCAAGAGCAGATTCAAAGGGACTGAGTCATAGCCGGCATCCGTCGGGGTGGGTTCTTGCCTGACCTGGGGTTGGTTTGCCTCGGGAGGTGGTATGTTTCATATCACTGGAGGGGTTAAAATTCAGGAACTTTGCCCTGAGGATCCAGACTTTGAGAGAGAGGATGGAATGGGTGGTCCTAAAGGAGTCCTCTTGGTTCTGTTGGGAATTCTGAGGGTGGGGGTGAAGGTGATGGCCCAGACTGAGGCCTGGTGTGCTTGCTCATCCTTATTCAACTACCTCAGGCCTGCATCAGCCACCATCTCTAACTTGCCAACTCTTTCACAGTGGCTCA
The DNA here is from genome assembly GCF_048564905.1 of Vicugna pacos. Lineage (NCBI taxonomy): Eukaryota > Metazoa > Chordata > Mammalia > Artiodactyla > Camelidae > Vicugna > Vicugna pacos. The sequence continues at coordinate 65,566,426 of NC_133000.1, read as the reverse complement.
GATATCGCCATCATTAAAACAGCACCATGGATCGTTTGTGTTGGGAGAAGAGCCTAATGTTGGAACCCTGAGTTTGTGACTTGTTTTAGTTCTCACCACAATTTTGTGACTCTGTCGTTTGAAAAGTCAGATGACTCAGTGGTGTTATGTAACCTATGACTAGAAGAAACAATAAGGAGTATTCCCAGGACATAGTAAATTTCTCATTTTTTCCCGTGGAAAATGAGTTCACAGAAGACAACCAGTCATTAAATAATAGTCATAACGGTAGTCAAAACAGATGGGGTATAATTTTGTTCAGAGCTATTAAAAAAATCCTCTACTATGTCTCAATCCTTTAGAAAGTTCCCAGGTGAGGATTTACCTTCTAAATGTAGACTTGTGGGTCTTCTTATCCAGTGAATTCAAGCCACCAACAGAAGAGATCAGGAAGAATGGATGAAGTTAGGAGAACTGATGAGCTGAGTATCACTGTTGTGATTTTGTTTCTTATACAGCTTGAATTTGTGGCTTGAGAGTTTGGAGTTCTTAGAAAGTGGTGCTATTCCAGGAGCTTTGCAGAGATATTCTGGGGACAGGCCCCACGGTCTCTAGTGAGAGAATGTGTTCTATTCCCAGGTGCAATTGTAGAATCATTATTCCCTTAACAAAACTGTGGCCTTTTCAGCTAGAATTTTAGTTCCATAATTCAGATGGACTGAAAGCATTTTGGAATGTAACTAGAAAAAATATTTTTAATGTATCAATATAGTATTTTCTAGAAATCCCCTATCCTGGATTAAACAACAGAGGAAGACCTTCCTGCATATATGTAGCATGGGCTTTTAAATTTTTATAGGTGTATGTGTTTTCAGTGAATTTTGAAAATTAGCCAAATTTAAAGTCAATTATAAAGTAGTTGCCTTTGTTCCCAAATTACCTGTGTGATATTTACATTAAGGAAGACTTGATTTTTAAAAGTGTTTGAGAAAGGCCTTCATATATCGTAATACTGTGTGATCATTGTGTATTTACTAACAGCATTATTGAGTGTTTCTCAGTGTCAAGTCCAGAAGTGAAAGACACAGTTTTAGCTCAGTGCTGACACAGTGAGGGCGGCAAACCAGGTGAAGTCAGTATGATGGGCGACATGATGCCGGTGAGCTCAGGGCTCTCTGGGAGGACCAGCACCTCGTGTGGCCGGAGGGCAGCGGGGGTGAGCTGAGCTGGGCAGCCACAGGGGAGTCAGTTAAGAGAACCAGAGGGCAGCCCCGGGGTGGCCAGAGGGAGCAGGTTGTGCAGAAAAAGTTTGAGCAGCTGCAGTTTCTTCCTTAGGGTTATCTGTTCCCCACAGAAAATCAGAAGATCATAAATTTGATTTTGTCATTTTAAATATTGATCAACAATGGGAAAATCTTTTCAAAAGTGATTTTCTTTTCATCATCTTTGCGAAGTCAGGAGTAAGAAAGGGACGAGTTCTGCTGCAACTCAGTACCATCCACAAAGCCTTTAACCTGCTGTAGCTCATGTATGTGGGAAACACTTTTTGCAGTGGTCGCATTTTCCTGGGGTTTTTTTTTTTTGGTTGTATGTTCACAAATGTCTCATCTCTTTGTGTCAACAAACCCTGCTCTTTGAGCTATCCTAAAGGTTCCTAATTCTCCTTTTTCTGTGTGGAATTAGGGAGAATGGAGTAAAAGCTGCAGGATTACTCATTGAACATACTATTTTTCACTTAGTTTCAAATACCATCTTCTCTGTAGATGTAATAAAGAAAGATCAGGGCAAGTTAGACCAAGGATGATTTTCAGTATTCCTTTCAAATTTAATCTTTTATTGACGATTTCCATATTTTACCTATAAATGCTCACTTGGTAAAACAATTAAACTAAAGCGGCAATTCATTCTGGATTTCTGTAGCCAATTTTCTGTTTTAGTTTACATAACTAGAAAGAAACAAGGGACTTAAATTATGTCTTATGTTAAAATTGTCCTTCATATTCAGACCACAAAAGCAAAAACGTTGTTCAATTTTAGTACCCACAAATCATTAATGGAAATGGTCATTTCTGTTTTCTGTTCCATTTTATATTTGATATGTGCTGTTCTTCTATGAAAAGTTAACATAATTTATAAAAGTTATCCTCTTATCTGAGTTCCTCAGTATACTATGATCTTAGCCATCATAGACCATTAGAAAACAATTAATTCCATTTGAATTAAGGGTAAGAGAAAATAAGCTCTTTTTAAAGTGCCAGTCTTAGGCAAGAAAATATATAAGTAAATGATAAAGAAAAAAAAGTTTAAGACCTGGAACCTGATGATGTGGTTCAGTTTCTGGTCTTAACTTCTTTCTAACTCCGGCAAGTTCATTACCTAGTGGCCTTCACTTTCCTTTTCTGTAAAATGTGATTGATAATATCTGCCCTTGTACCCACCCACCCATCACTGGCCTAATTAGACAAGGATTTCATAGCATTTAAGTCTGTAAAAGAACCTCAAAACTAAACATGTTTTACAAATGCTAGTTGTTATGGCAACGACTTACCAATGTCCAATGTATGATTCTTAAGATGAGAGGCAGTGCATATGGGCAGTTTTATTTTACTGAAGATATGTAGCCCAGATGAGTGCATAATAGGTGCTCACCAGATCAGGATACACTTTCCTTCTTCCTCTCAGCCTTTCTTTCCAGCTTTGTTATTTCTCATTTGTCCCCATTTGCTGCTACTCTTTTCTGCTGTTCCATGTACTCTGGAATCCACTGATGCTCCAATTGTTCTTCCTGCATGCACAGGCCCAGGGAGGCAGTTGGAAGTCAACCAACTTTAGTAACTCTCTTCTTAGTTTGGACATTTGATCATATGCACATTCTGATTTCAAATTTCCATGCGCTTAGCACATATATGGATGGATATTGATTTTTTAGGTCTTATATCCTAGAGTAATTTAACTCATTTATAACAGTGGAATTTATTGAGATGCAAATGTTTACCAGTTTTATGAATAAAAATCCATATCATGTTTGTTTTACAACTTTACCTCAGTACTATTTTTTATTTGTATGGTTTTTCACAAAATAATATTAAGCAATTATTTTCCATTTTTATAATAATTTATTAAGTATTCACCACATGCCAACCCTTGACAGAAATGAAATCATTTAATCCTCACAATACTTTGATATATGTCTTATTACTGGCCCATTTTACAGATGAGGAAATCAAGCCACAGAAAGGATGTCAGGAAGCAGGATGTCATCACAGTTAAATATGCAGGATCTTGTCCTGAGTGACTGGGTTGATTTTTGTTCCCCTAATTACTATCCGTGCATCCTTAGACAGATTCGTGGCACTTTGTGTGCTTTAGTTTTATCATCTGTAAAATGGGGAAGTAATGACACATTCTCATAATGCCATGAGGATTGAACAGTCTTTCCTCTGAATGACATTTTAGGTTCTCTTAACCATATGTTCAAAACTCTGCCCACAAATGGTTCTCTTTTCTTTCTTTCCATTATCAGTAATATTTTCAATGAGACAATCCTCCCACAAAATACAAAATACTATTTAATGATTTACTTCCTTATGTTTTGGGGTTCAGTGAACACTAGGGAATCCAAAGACAGGCTCCCTCACATTAGTTTTTGGAGCCTAAGATACATTAGTTCTTCCCTTGAGAACATGATTTCCAATAAAATCCAGTTCCCAGGTTTATTTCATTTCAATTAAAACTACAGCAAGTGCTTTTCAGCACACTGAAAGTGTTACGCCCCAAGTGGCAGGCTTACATGGTACACTTTTTTTTTTATTGTATCTTTACTTGGCTTGAATGTTAGGTTTCCTTTCCACATTGTTAAAAGCACTTAAGAGCTAAAGATATGGCATAAAATTGTTTTATTGCTAGAGATACTAAAAGCGTCCTGGCTTGAAGTAATAAATAGCTTTGTCAAAGTCCTAAGAAAAAGAACAACAAAATGTGGCATGTGATTTGAGTCCCTGTAGAAGAGCTTTTGTCATTGAGAGAATGAGCGTGGATAAATACTGATTGTTTTTTCCGAAAGAATGTTTTCTCATTTCAAAAGTCCACCCTAACTCAGTCTGCTCCCCTCTCTTGACAGGCACCAGCATCTTCACAGTCTACGAGGCTGCGTCCCAGGAAGGCTGGGTGTTCCTCATGTACAGAGCCATTGACAGCTTTCCCCGCTGGCGTTCCTATTTCTACTTCATCACCCTCATTTTCTTCCTCGCATGGCTAGTTAAGGTACTGTAAAAAAATTGTGCTCATCAAGTCTATGCCTTCTGACAGTTTCTTCTGATCTTTTGTTTGTTTTTGGTTGCCCTCACTCCCTCATGCCCAGTCTTTGGTAAATGTGGTTTGTCATTTTCTTTCAGAATGTATTTATTGCTGTCATCATTGAAACATTTGCAGAAATCAGGGTACAGTTTCAACAAATGTGGGGGTCCAGAAGCAGCACTACATCAACAGCCACCACGCAGGTACAGTATCCGGAGATGATGATGTAACTTACTCCTACGTGGCGTAGCCTCTGTACCTGGGCATGGCCCTCCGCAGCACCCGTGGAACTTGATCGAACTTGAGAAAGCCCTGTTATCGTGGGCTTCTCAGACTCACGAGGGAGCTGCTTAAAAATAAAGGTGCAAAGTCCCAAACCTGGAACAACCAAATCAGACTCTCTGGGTGACGGGGCGAGGGCACCTCTGTTTTTAATAGCTCCGTCTGTAGGTTTGATACAAAACTCAGCTTATCATCACATTTATGATGTACCTTTGATTTGATTCTGCTGTCACAAGTCCTCAAACGCAGTTGAAATATAGCAACTGTGGATTTTCCCATTTTGATAAATATTCATGTAATTGAAAACCAACATAATGGCCCTTATGTATAGGCTTAGAATTTTTTGAATGGAAAATTTATTTCATTCAGAACAAACTAATCACAATGTAATAAATTATGAAGACGATGCCTCAAGCCCAAATGTTTGCCTGTGAATTTGAGGAATTACTACATATTCAGAAGGGTTCCTCTATGTGCCCCCAAATTAGAAGTGTCCCAGAATTTGACTAAAAGTAGTATGGCATTTATTACATAAAAGGACAGTTCAGATCAAATGCCTTTGTTTTTATTTTAGATTTTGTTTTGCATGTTTGTTTATTTGGTGTTTAGAAAGAAAGAACAAGTTTATATACCTTCTTCAGCTATGAATCTTTATAAAAGAGAGAGAAAATAAAAATTCCTGAATTGAGAATGAAAATTACTATTTCAAGTTTTAAGATAAATTTAAGTTTATGAATATTTATACAGGTCTGTTAGGACAAAGGTATCTGTGAAAGATCCAAGGCACAAATTTTACTTTGAAAATCTCCAAACTGAACTTTTAATAACTATATTTATATAATTATTACTTTTAAAATAATATATTATTTAAAAATAACTACATTTAATGACTAACAGCTAAAATGCTATTAAACTTGCTAATATTTGGAAAAGCTTTCTGCAGCATCTTTACGATGTTGTGAAAGTTTGAATGGTCTAACCAATTTTTTATAGATGAAATAGTATTAATATTGTTCAGTTTTGTCAAACAGCTATTCAAACTTTTATGAAAGATTTTTTTTTAAGGATCATCTTGGTTATGTCACAGGTGGCATGTAGGAAAACCTTCAAAGAATCCCCCACATCTCGTTTTCATTTCTTCCCTCATCTCTCCTAATAAACTATGAGAAATAATGAAGTTCCAAGTTTATGCTTACATGTCTTTTAAGTAGGGTGACAACCTTATGAAGGTGTGTTTTCCCGTATAGACCTTGATAACTAAATGGAACGTAGAACTATGAACTCTGCACATTCAGTATTCCCAAGAGACACCTAAAATATCTTTAAAACCATATAGTGCTTATTAAGTAACTCTTATTTACAAAACCACAGCTGGAAAAGCGGTGTTTCGAAGAACCACCAAATCAGCCAGCAGTTCTAATAGAAAGTGAAATGTGAAGAGATTGTGAACACAGTTGTACAAAATTGCTTTGATGCAAAATTGTACTTAATCAGGAGGAATAAGTTGGTAATTCAGCGGTAATGCGTCTAGGTATTCAGCAGAGGTAATCACACAGAGAATTGTGAAAAACCTTCATTAAGAAAAATGCTGTGGCTGAGGACCCGGTTGCTAGGCAACTGAAGCTCCTGCAGCAGCCTCTCGGGCTGCCTGGCAACAAGCCGCAAGCCCCGCCCAGCCCCTCGCCAGCCACTCAGCAAGTGGCCCAGATGCTTTTGTGTCTGTAGAAGAGAGAGACGTGGTTTGCTGTGATTCTGTTATGTTTATAAAACCTGACACAACTCCATGCGCAAGGACCTCTCGTTAAATGGTTTAAAACATTAAATCACAAGTTTCTAATTACAATAAAACAGGCTTTCAGGGAATAAAAAAATTATTGTATTGTGAAGCACATAACTTTTCAGAAATGAAGTCAGTTCTTGCTTTCCTCTAGTATGTGGGACATCTGCAGTTGTTCTCTGTAAGTTATCCTCCTAGGAGGGCGAAGAGGGCCCCAGGCACGGTGGCCATGTTGACGCTTCGAAGTCCCTGGACTTCCCAGGAGGGCTGTGTGTGTAGAGAGAAAAATTATACACGTTAAAGGGACAAAGTAGGGGCTTTCCAACACCTTAGGCGGTTCCATGGGAATTGGCTTTGATGTGGACTGCTCAGAGGGAAAGCGGAATCAGTGATGAGAATTCTTTTTTAAAAATAACAAAGCAACATGCCTCCGAGTCACAGCATAGAAACAAATTACAGAAAAAGGAATGCCAAAGGTCTTGTATAAGGAGACCCTAGTAGAGCATGTAGCAGGGAAACAAAAGGAAGAAGGTGTGGGAAATTTCAGATTAGTAATCATTAGTTTGCCCAGACCCTGAAGGAGATGGGGACATTTTTGCCTGCTTACTCATTAGACATAGGTCACTGTTGCCACACGCTCAGTTCTCTGCTGGGTTAAAGCTCAAGAGATTCCTACACCCGGGATATAATAGCCCCTGTGTCAGCCCACAACAAGACCTCGCATACTACCAGTTTTTAGGGGTGTTGCCCCAAAACCTGATGCTGAGATGTGCCGGTGGGCTGGTAGAAATATCCTGGGCATAGTGTATCTCTGGGTCAGACGTAACACTCTCATTCCTTGGACACCTCACCTCAGATACCTGTTGCCAGTCGTGCGGTCTTCTGATCAAGGCTGATTCACCGTAGGGATGAGCTTATCTCACTTGCCTGGAATGGAACTGACAGAACTAAACTTTAGGGCCCGCAAGGCTCCGTTTTTTAAACATACAGTGATAGACACAAGGCAGGCTCCAGTGATCAATATAGACCTCAATTTTATAGACAAATCATGGCCCAATAGGGTCATATTGAGGGTCCGATAAATAAATATTCTGATTGTCTAAAGAGAGAAATCATTTCTGGGTCTGTCATTATCTCTGATTGGGCACACTTGCTGGCCCATGTTTTCTGATACTTACCAGGGTGAAGTTGATAAAAGAACACTTAGGAGTTCTTCCTCCTTTGTAGTTATCAATGAACATTCTCTGAATATGGGTTCGTATAATACCTAAACAAGCTCTGTGTACAAGTGCAGTGCTGGGTTAAAGGGCAAAAAGGCATAGATGAAAAGGCACATGATTGAAAAGAGAAAGCATTTCTCCTCCATGACAAGACTATGTCCAACGAAATGCTACAAGACAATACTTTAGTAAAAATCTGCTAACTGCATTCCAACACCACTGGTTTCCACACGAACATACATCATTAAAATATGTGAGAAAGCAATTCAGTAAAGTCAGTCATCTTAAAAAAAAAAACAGATAATAGTCATTATTACACAAAATAATGAGCATGGGTACTTGACTTGATTTCATCCTTAAATGATATATTCAATGACAGACTCACAAAATGTAATTCTCATTTATGGTTTCCTAAGATAAATACATTATTCCATGTCTGTACTTTCTTATTGGAAGGATTTCACTGTTGTACCATTCTACAATAGCCCTTGACATGGTCAAGATGAGCTTCAAAGAAGGAAAAGAATTAGTCCTTTTTTTTTCAATTTTGGTGGCCTACTGATCCCTTAAAATTTTTCTCACTTTAGAAAGCAGAGAGAACAGATATGGAGGAACAGCTAGCAGCCCCTGCCACACTCCCCTAAGGACTTCAGTCCCCGGGGATTCGTGGCTTTACCTGTCTCACCAACTACCTCCTGTAGCTACGGTTACATTATCCAACCCGAATGTTGTTTTGTAATTCAAGGAACTAAAGAGAAATGCATCCTGTTTGCATTTCCTTCACTTCATTCCATACAAAGAAGTGACCTTGAGAGAACACTTCTACTAACAATTAAATTGATTCATTTGACTTCGGTCTACTGGAAAAAAAAATAATTTAACAGAGAAAATGAGTCTGCTCCTGATGGAAGCCAATATGTGCCCCAGGGATTCTCTCTTTGCACCGTGATAAGACAGAAGAGATGCTTGTACAGAGAGTCTTCAGCTCATGATTGACGGGATTGCCTTTGTCTTTCCTCCTTAAAAGGAGACTCCTAGACATTGACAGCTACTTTAAAAGACTCTTAAACAGGTTTGCATCTCCACAAATGTATGTATTCTCAGAATGAGCCTATTAGTGATGGACGGGCTTGATTCTCCCACTAAACATACCTTTTAAAAATTTATTCTAAAGAGAACTTGAATCCTGTAAATGGACAGCTGAGAAAATCTATTTGTAATTGGCATCTTTGATCTGAGAATCTTTGTGCCCCTCCGTTTTGTCATGTTAAAAATGCATTTATGCCCTGTGAATTTTGCACTTGTCTGTCACCACCTCCCTTATTTTACAGAGGTCAAGTTTTCTTTCTGCAAATGATCCACTGCCTCTGTTACCAGCAGTTTGAAATGACGATTATAAATCCTAGGTAACAGGATCTTTGCATCGTCTCACATTTTCATCAACAATTACCCTTTTGAACACAGGGTCAAACTGACACGAAGACATAAATATGGCAAAGAAAATCTTTATGTATATGAAATTGTGACCTCAGGCAGGAAGAAAGCAGTGAGTGCCTGTAGTTGGTGTCTTTTCTTAGAAAAATAGCAATCTTTAATTCCACCCTATTCCATCCCACTGCCACACACCCCTAAGGTTTTGAAAGAAAATATATATTAATGGGGAGATATTTTTAAGTGATAAATGCCTTTCAGCCTGGTGCAATATTGATGGATAACTAATTTTTAAGGTAGTAGAATATGAGAAAGACAACCTACACATCCAAGAACCTGGGTGTCTAATTCAATGAATGTCAGATTTTAGCATCCTATACTATCCTGAATTTCATCACCTATGTCTTTTAAGCCAAAAAAACCCACTTTTTCCACTTCATAAATATTTACCCAAAATTTCCCCTGAGCAGATTAATTGTGGCCTCCATAAACTAATTCCATGGTCTCTTAAGTGATTTGTCATTCTCCTCTCATTAAAACAGCACCCTCTCTCCCTCTGCTATCTGTGCATTTCTTACATTATTTATCCTGAGAATATTTTTCTGTGAGTTCAGGGAGAAATGTCCACGGAATAAAGATAAAAAATTATCACTCTGTGTAAAAGCTTTGGAATTCTAATTTTCCTTTTCTACTGAGATCTAATATATAGTAATCAGCATAATGGGGAGGAAATACCTACTTTAAAGTCTTGTAGGGAGAATGTTTGGGTAGTTACATGCAGAACATCAGTAGGGAAGAAAGGGCCTGATACCTAGCAAGTGCTCAATTAATGCAAGCGATTACCCGTGTTCTTTTATTATTATTATTCGATTAAGTTTGCAGCAGTAAAATGAACAAAATTGGAATGACTCATGTTCTAAATATAAACCCATAAGGAGACAAATCTTTGATAACATTAAAAAATGTGAAAAGCTGCAGACATCAAGTTAGAGTTTTCAGTGTTTCACAGTAAGTGTCTCTGACTCACCTCCCTCATTGTCTTGAAGATGTTTCACGAAGACGCCGCTGGCGGATGGCAGCTGGTAGCTGTGGATGTCAACAAGCCCCAGGGACGCGCCCCAGCCTGCCTCCAGGTACTGCACCTGCCGTTCCTAAAACCCGTGCCTCCAAGGTCTTTGACTTTTACTTTGTACAAGGAAATCCACAGCTCTCCGAGCTCTAGATCCGCCCCAGTTTGTGGGCAGTATTGGAGTCCATCCTGTATTTGCACGACCTGGCATCGCTGTAGATACGCAGTAGGGATTTGGTGAATTTCTGGTGAATGAATACACACAGGTAATAGGTCAGCGGCAGTGAGTCAACGAAGAGTTTTGTTGTCACCTTAAGCCTTATGACACTGTTCTTCTACAAAGGCCTGAACTGTTTGGGGCAGACAGCTAAGATCACGGTTCGCTGTCTTGAGTCCCTCACATAGTTCCTGGGAAGGAAATACCTTTAATACGTGGGCTTTTGTTCTGCGTCTGCGAGCATTGCAAGCAATGAGAGAGAACAAAGATGCTTCCTTGACAAAATGCAGCTGCAGCAAACAGGAGGCGATGGGCTTGCAGGGGGCCCGGGTCCTGGCAGGTCACCAGAGGATGAACCTGTGAACCTTTTGGACTTGTCTGCTCTGAGCTCCCCACAAAAGCCTAATCAACTCCTTTTCTTTGGTGGCCAAAACCGGCCTCTTCTCCTGCTTTGTCCTCCTTCTCTGCCCCTCCAAATAGCAGTAACTCATTCAAAACAATGTCACATTAACAAAACAATGTCACATTAACAATGGCGAGAACTCCCATGTTGGGAGCAGAGGACTGATTCTTCCTCCTGGAGAATTTTACTTTCTTCACCCCCTTTATTTATTTTTTTAATGGAGATACCGGGGATTGAACCCAGGACCTCCTGCATGCTAAGCATGCGCTCTACCACTGAGCTATACCCTCCCCTCCCCCAGTCTTCACCCTCTTTTTGTTTTCAGTTGCAAATGATCTTCCCACAAAAAGGCTGCTATTTATAGTTTTTCATATGCCCTCCTCCTATAATTTGGGGAAGGGCTGTTCATCTGCTTTGGGATGAGAACACCCCTTCTGTCTTTCTTTTGGATCTTTCTCCAGGTGAGAACTCGTGCATTTTGAGGACTGGTGCCGAAGAAGCAAAATATTGTCCCTGAACCATTACTGTGGCCATTAATCATGTAGCTATTTGTTTCTATCTGTTAAAGAGATGGAGCAGAAAAAGAGGAAGAGCTTACAGTGAATAATGATAATATTATTTTGTGCTTCTCTTTCTGTCATGGATTTGACGCTGACAGCGCCGCCCATAATTCAGCTACTACAACACCTCTGCTGCTCCTCCTGCTGTAAAAGCAGTAACAATGCTTGCAGTAGCAGCTTCTTGCCTAAAAAGTGCTTTGACTTACATTATTAATTAATCCAGCAACTGATACTTACTGACGCAAAGATAGTCCCGAATAAGACAATCAGGACCTCCCCCCTGGAGCTTACAGGGTCCTTCAGGGTGTGGGAATAAAAACCAACATCCAGCTAGCAGTTACAGGTGTGATGGGTGTTTTGAAGAATTAACACAGGATGCTATGAGAGAGTGTAACCTGTGAGTCCTTTCTCCTCATCTGAGAGATCAGGGGAAGTCCTCCTGAGGTGGTGGTATTTAAACCGTGACCAAGAGAATGAGGCAGGGAGCGAGTAAGGATGAGGCTCAGTACAGCCCTGTGGTGTAGACAGACCGGCATGCTCTGTTGGCCTTTTGTAGACAAGAAAGTGGAGATGCAGAGGGCCATGCGAGCCTCCTGAAGGTGCACCTCAACCAAAAGGAGGAGCCAGGACTTGTATCTGGATCTTCTGGTTCCTAGTCCTGTGCTCCATCCAGCTGAAAAAAATATGCCAAGGAAACATCAGTTTGTAACAGAAATAAAGTATCAGGCCTACGAGGAGTACCAAATCAGAGTCTTGCTGGGCCCCAAATGCATTGCTTAAAAATCTAGTAAATGCTGGTTAATAGATGCCTCAAGGTGAAATCTGGAATTAGGAAGCAAGCCTCTGTATCACAAAGGTTTGAGATGGCAAGAGATGGATGGCAAGGACGGTGTGATGGAGGGGACAGCACAGAGCAGAGGGAAATAAAGGTCGGCAGAGGGGTAGATGTGGCGTCCGGGAGACAAGTGTTAGACACGTGTCGTGGGTGTGGCTGCTGCCCGATACGTTGTGTGAATGATGATACGTGTGGTTTGAAATAATGAAAAGGACAGATAGCTCACTGTGTGGTCCCATTCAGCTTAGTGCCCCATGTTTGGTCCTAACTCAAGCTTTCTGGAAGGAGCCGATTTGAAAGATCAGGGATGAAAAATGGGATGGCCAAGAGATCCAACTGTTTTTGGTGGGCAGGACATGAGCTGAGACTAAAGAGAGTACATTTCCGTGTCTGAGTGAAAGATGAATTAATTGTTAATTAACTTATTGAAAGAGAAACAAAATAATTGAAAGAAAAAGTATTGAAGATAAAATGGTCATGAAATACACAACTGGGCTTCTGCTAATGATTAATGCCGTTTAAAACCTTGGTAACAGGAAAATTTTCATCTGAACCATCCACTCACTCACTGCCTTGGATATAATGATATCTCACTCAGAGACAAACAGTAGCATATATCACTTCTTTTTGTTTTTATTCTTTTGTTTGTTTGGTTTTTTAAATTGAAGTATGATCAATTTACAATGTTGTGCTAGTTTCTAGTGTACAGCAAGGTGATTCAGTTAAATTCTTTTTCAGATTCTTTTCCAATATACGTTATTACAAGATATTGAATAGTTCCCCATTCTCTACAGTAGGACCTTGCTGTTAATCTATTTTACATGTAGTAGTGCGTATTAGTTATTCACAAGCTCCTAATTTAACCCTTCCCCCACCCCTGCTTTCCCCTTTGGTAACCATCAGTTTGTTTCCTATGTCTGTGAATCTGTTTCCATTTTGTAAGTAAGTTCATTTGTGTCATCTTTTTAGATTCATCATATAAGTGATATCATATTACATTTGTCTTTCTGTGTCTGACTTGCTTCACTAAGTATGATAATCTCTAGGTCCATTCATGTTGCTGCAAATGGCATTATTTCACATTATTTTATTCTTTTTATGGCTGAGTAATATTCCATTGCGTGTGTGTGTGTGTGTGTGTGTGTGTGTGTGTGTGTGCACACCATATCTTCTCTATTGATTCATTTCTGTCGATGGACATTTAGGTTGCTTCCATGTCTTAGCTATTGTCAGTAGTGCTGCTATGAACATTGGGTTGCATGTATCTCTTCAGATTAGAGTTTTCTCCGGGTATATGCCCAGGAGTGGGATTGCTGGATTGTATAGTAATTCTATTTTTAGTTTTTTAAGGAACCACCATACCATTCCACAGAGTGGCTGCACCAATTTACATTCCAACCAACAATGTAGGAGGGCTCCCTTTTCTCCACACCCTCCCCAGCATTTATTTGTAGACTTTTTGATGATTGCCATTCTGACAGGTGTGAGCTGATACCTCATTATAGTTTTGATTTGCATTTCCCTGATAATTAACGATGTTGAGCATCTTTTCATGTGCCTATTGGCCATCTGGATGTCTTCTTTGGAGAAATGTCTGTTTAGGTATCCTGCCCATTTTTTGATTGTTTTGTTTTGTTGATGTTGTTATTGATCTGTATGAGCTGTCTGTATATTTTGGAAATTAAGCACTTGTCAGTTTCTCTTTTTATTTTTAAATGAGCAAAATTTACATTCTTCTAAAATGAATTTTAAACTGTAGAAATAAAATCGAAAGGAAGAGTTTGCTTTAAGTCCTTCCCATTTATCCTTCCTTATTCCTCTTCTCAGAGGTAACCTAGAGGTCTGTGTTAGGAGCCCAGAATTCTAAGACCCTTTACTCCTGAATTCATGCATTATATCTCTTCTATGAAATAACATTTCTGCCTCCAGGAGGCACTGTCATTTTCACAGAGCATCTCCTCTTTCTGGAACACCCTTCTCTCCCACTCGGAATTCAGAATTTAGCTCAAATGTCACTTTCTTAAGGAAGTCTTCCTGGTCCTCATAGAACAGATCAGGTCCTGCAGTTACATGTTCCCGTATCATCCTATACTTTTCTTTTGTATTTATCATAATTTTAATAAAATTAGTTAAAATGGTATAATTTGTTATTTAATGTCTATTTTTCTAACCAGAGAAAACTCCATGACATTAAGGACTATAATAGTCATGGTCAGCATGGGAAATACATAAATGTGTGTTTAGGAATGTAGTTTCAGGAATAACATTGTTGAAAAGAACCAAACCCCATTCCTGCCTAACAAAAAAAGTGGGGTTTATTGGAATGAAGCATTTGAACAACTGTAAGTAAATTGAGTTGGTAAGTTTGCCGTGATTGAAATAAATTAGAAAAATGAGTTCTCGACAATATCTGAGAGATGGCCGGAGGCCAGTGTCCCCATTTGGGTATTAGGAATTACTGATTTTTGTCTTGAGAGAGGAACTTGGTTTTAAATTTTGATCCCAAGTTTAAAAAACAGAAATTTTATGCAAAACCTATATACCCCACTGCCTTTGTAAACTAGAAAGATCTGGCTACAAGGGCTCCCGCTGCCACGTGGTGTAATTGGCCGGGGCTGCCCGGCTGGGCGCAGTCTCTCCGTTTCCCCTGAGTCTCCCAGCGCTCCGTTTGTTCACCCCACAGCGCAGGAAACATGTGCTTTACTTACCCACGGGTTCATTCAGTTACTCTTCTCAGGTTGGCAGAATATTTCTCCTTGCCCGTGACTCTATGGAGGGAAAAGAAATAATAAACTCCTAAATGCCTAAATACATAAATACATATACATGAATGCATGCACAAATGAATATATTGTTTGCAGACAGAAAGGAGACGTGAATGTGTTTCTTTGTAGAAGTGAAGGATGTCCCTGCGTGTTTGAAACATGACTCTGGACCCGCTTTTTTGATTTATTTCACCTGCTGGTCTCAGGGGGCCTTTGTTTGGGTGGTCCTCGAAGTAAGTCAGAGTAGTGTGACTTTTTAGTTCACAAAGATGGTATAATAGTAAGAAGTGTGTGAATTTCCATTCCCAAAAAGTCTCCCCATAAATGTTACGTTTTCATAATTTCAAAATGTTAAAATCCTAACTTAGCATAAATGGAGATTGGCTCAAATTCCCTTATAAATGAAGGACGTTTAAAAATCATCTCTGTTTCAGGTGGAATTGCTTTGCACTTGCTAACTTTCTTCATGGCACTTTTTCTTGTATTTTTGCTTTCTTTTCTGCTTACTGTATCTTTCTCTAGTTTATTGATATGAGCATCTATCTGTCCTCTTCACCAACTGCAATTAAGCAATTTAATAAAACCAGATTGACTGATGTGGCTTACCTTCCCCTACTAGTGTTAAACTAAATACACAATGTGACTGTGATTCTGGGTGTTGGTTGTGTAAAAGTTTATTGTTTTTCTCTTTCTCTCTTTGATGTATGTATGTATCCATATGTCTGAAAGACATATATGTATCTGAATGTATGTATGTATGTATATTCACATTTTTACATTGCGTGAATAAATCTATTAGGATTTTATATATTCCAATGAGCAGAGGTTAGGATCTGGGCAGTAGGACCAATTTTTTTATTGTTTCCCCACATTCCTATGCACACACACGTTTTGCCTTATTTCAAAGACTGCAGTATTTGTGGTGTTTCTTCTCCGCCTTTATCTGTGTTGATTGTGGACACAGCAAATGAATGAGCGCCCTTGGAGATCTTCTTTTTCACAGAGTAATGGGCTTTCTAGAGCCATTTCATCAAGGAAAAATGGGTACCTTTGGCCTGCAATTTGAAATTCTACAAATTCCATTCTGTGTTCTGAGATGCAAATTATACATATAATTCTAGCTATAATTGTAATCATAATGGAAGTCACATGCAGGCACGCAGGGAAAGGATTTAATTTGGTGCCCTTAGGGCGGTCCTCTCTGTGTTCGTAGTGAACGAGAAGACACGCGCTCTTACATGGAGTTGCACAACCACAAGTTCAGAGCAGGAGGCCAAGCAGGACCTTCTTGCTGACATGGTGGGTTCTGTGTGGTGAACTCTGATGCCACTTGTTGAAATTTTTAGCAAATTAACTTAATGTTAGTGAAGTTAATTTTGCTAGGACATTTTTCATGCTTATTAGTGAAAGTCATACCATATTTAGTAAAGAAATCAGCCATGATCTAAATCTGTGCAGTTGCCAATAAACTCATTCCTAAGTTAAGGACAAAGAGGCGAATGTCCTGTTGCCCTTGAAACACGCCCCCACCCCCTGTCCTGCCTGGGCTGTGTCTCCCGACTTCCCTGTGCACTGCTGAGACGCTCGGTGTCTGGGGTCTCACCCCTTCCCGCCTTCGGTCCTGGCTACGGGAACAAGACGGCTGCAAGTGATGGGGAAACCTGCATAAGCCAAACACCACACCTGGTTTCCTTTCCCTTTTGTGCTACGACTGACCCAACACACGACGGCTGACATAACCCCCCACCTCTCACGCCTGCCTCCCCGCCTGCAGGTGTCTCTACTTTGTTCTATGAAGGAATACCCAGTACAGCATCTCTCGAGGGACAGTAAGTCACCCTATGGTAGCCTCTTAGAGAACTGGCTCTGGAGACAGCATGGTTCAGCTCTGCTGCTTGATAGTTTGACCTTGGGCATGTTTCTGTAAGTTGGGAATAACAGATCCTTGCTTGGCTTGTGAGAATTGTTCGTGTCCTCGTCCAGAATTACTTGGTTCAGACCATGTGCTCACAGGGAGCACTTACTGCGAGTGTCGTCAGGCCTCCCGGGCGCCCACACTTCCCTTGCCCTTCTCTCTTGATTGCTCGTCTTTGCTTCTGTCTGTGCGCTTGCCTCTGTTTTCTCCCCGAGAAGACTAGATTCGCTCTTTGTCTTGCGTATCGCCCACATGTGGCGGATTGCAACTGAGTTTGGTGACCTCCCATTTAAGGGTTCTGAAGAGACTCACCAGGAGGCATCCCAAGGTGAGTGTGAAGCTGGGAGAGGTTTCATAGTAGGCCACCCAAAACGGGAGATTGGCCAGAGGCAGGAGGTCAAGGTCATGGGAGTTGAATGCAGGCAGCAGGGGTTTCCTACGGCACAAACTCAGAGTCAGTTTACGTCTTAATCCCTCTGAAAACCGTGCCCCCATCTCTGTCTCTAGGAGCCACCCACTCCCTGGACCTAGTGGACAGGGGACCTAACTCTGGCCGTAGGGAGCCGTGGGACTTGACCTCAGGAGTTACAACTCAGGGGTAACTCTCCCTACTAAACCGTCCAGTCTTACAGGACTTGCGAAGTCTATTAAGGGCTAAATAAGCTATTATGGTCTGACCTGAAGTTCAGATCACCTGTAAAATAGTTTCTTTTGAGAAACATCATGAGCTACTTATAACTGGTTTGTAAATTGGAGCCATTAGACAATATAATGTTCAGTCATTTCCTTGCATTAAAAATAGATTATAAGCTAATAGAGAAATGCAGAAAGAATACCTGTGTCTCCTCTCTTGGAAATAATAATAGCTACATTTCCTGACCACTCACCCTGTGTCAGGCACAGAGTCTTAGAAGCTAGGGGTTCTGATCACCAATTCCGTTGGGGTGGGGGTGGGGGAGGGGAGCGTTTTCCCACACCACCTAGCAAGTCTCTGACACCATTGGGTATCCTACAGTTCAACCCACAGGTTAAGGGCTCAGTCCTACAAGACTGCTCCCCCACCTCCCATTTCAGATGTCACCTGGGCTTCTGACCAACCAGCTCTAGTTGGAGGTTCCAGTGACCTCTGCTCAGGTTTGAATGATTTGCTAGAACAGCTCACAGAACTCAGAGGAACATTGTACTTAACTAGAGTACCAGTTTATTATAAAACGCTGTCATCAGAGACAGCCAGATAGAACATCCTGCACAGGACAAGATACGGGGAAAGGGCACAGAGCTTCCATGCTCTCCGATCGCCATTCTGCCAACACCTCCATGGGTTCACCAACCCGGAAACTCTCTGAACCTCGGCCTTTTGGGGTTTTAATGGAGGCTTCATTGCATGGGCGGAGTTGATTAAGTCATTCGCCAGCAGGGATTGATTCAGTCTCCAGCTCCTCTCCTCTCCCTGGACTTTCAGTCCCAACCCTCTAATCCTTTGTTGGTTCTTTGGTGACCAGATCGTATCTTTAGGGGCTTTCCAAAATGCCCCACCTCATTAACTTAGGAAAAGACCCCTTTATCCCTCTCATCATGCGAAATACCAAGGGTTTCAGAGCCCAGTGCCAGGGACCAGGACAATGACCAAATATGTGTTTCTCATTATAAGTCAGAGTATCCCAGAAGTATTAAACTACCTAATGCTCATCACCCCATGAAGGCAGGCGCTATTATGATCTCTGCTTAACAAATGAGAAGCTTGAGGCACAGAGAGCCTAAGGAACTTGAAGATGGTCACACAGCTAGTGACCACGTGGGAGTTTCATCACACACAGCCTATGCTGTATTTTCACCCTTTTCATTTCCATCAGTGTTTATTATGCTACTCCAAAACTAAGCCACAGTCTGTCCATTTATTCCCTCATTCTTTCCCCTATTGGTGGTCACTGACCTTGGTTCTTTACTGTTTTGCTATTGCAGATATTCTAAGATTTTCTTGCCCATGACTTAAAAATTATCTGAGCATAGTTAGGAGAGCAGTTTCTGAGTGAAAGGATATGAAAAACCTTTTTCATAGGCTTTTTGAGATATTGCCTTATGACTCTCCAGATGGGAGTGTCACCTCTTACTCCTACCAGCAACTTATATGAGTTCTCATTGGTTCACAACCTTGTCCACGCTTGATGTAATCAGCCTTTTACATTTGATGGTGTGAAATGATATGTTGTAATGTTACATCCAAACCTCCCTGATTCCAGCCTATGAACTTTGAGCGTTTTTTCATACATGCATAGACCACTTACATTTTCCATAGATTGCTTATTCATGTCTGTTGTCCATTTACCTGTTGATTTTTCCAAATGATTTTCAGAAATTCTGTGAGATTCTAAAGAGCACATCACTTCTACCTAAGAAAGCATTAAAATATTAGAAAGATATATCCAAAATATTAATGTTTAACTTATATGCACATTTTACACTCCTACCTTCTTCAGGCAATAGTGTAATTCTTTTATGTGGAAGTACCAAAACCATTTAGAAATTTTCTTTAAGGGCGGGTCTCAGAAAAGTGAAAAGTTGTAATTGACTCTTTTAGCATCAACCTGTTACTTAGCTGTTTAAACTCAATTTTAGCATAGGCTCCAGCTGCATGAAGAGGTCACCTGAATGCATGATAAATAGGACTTTGTTAAATTGGAACCTCGTTCCTGGGCTGCTGCTGTGACAAGCCGTGTTTCTCCTGCCTCTCGGGTAGGAGTTTGCATCCCTTGACAGTTTGACAGATGTGGCTGCAGTTTTGAGCTGTCTCCCAACACACACCCTGTGATGCATTATCTTGAAGAAAGTCACTGACAAGAAAATGAAAGTATGCAAGAGGCCGGGCATGCTCGGGCTCAATTCCTTTCTGGTAACATCCCACCAGGTGCCTCCTTCTGCAAAGGACAGAGATAATGTAAGGTCCACAAGTAGGTCCAATTGTGGCAAAATGAGTACTATAGTGTTTTAATATTTTTGAGAAAATTGCCATTGAAAGTGAAGATCGAAGGGATGGACTCTGTGATATGTGAATCTCGAGTGATGAAGTGACATCGTAGGCACTTCTTAAATGCCTGTCTTCTTAATGAACCTTCCCACAAACTGGCAGATAAATTCAAGAATTGACTGAGTCTGTGAGAATTTAGGTTCCATCTACAAGCAGACCTCTTCTGCACTTACAGACCCCAGTGAGAAGGCGGTGTGGTCCAGCTAAGACACTATGGTCCGGGAGAACCTCGGACAATTTGCTGAGTCTCCCAGAGACTCAGTTTCCTGATCTGAGAAGTGAGGGTAATAACATGGCTCAGGGGTTGGTAAGACTTAGAAATGAGGCACATAAAATACCTAGTGCAGCGTGTGGGAGGCGGCGGGTCACTCAGTCCGTACAGACGACTGTCATTACTGTTAGCATGCGGTTCTCACCTAACACCGTTTACTCTGAGTATTCTGTTCAGTTCCAGAAAGTCAGCTCTCGTGTGCACCCATGGTCCAGTGACCTCACAGCCTTTCCTTCTCGTCCTGCTTTCTGAATCTTAGAAGTGTATTGCTGAATGTCCAGTGGACACGTTCCCAGATATTCTCATGCACACACCACCCTTCTCGTGTTAAAAGCCAAACACAGCCCTCCCCCACCCATTCCCACATAGAAACCAGGCTTTCTCTGCATCTCCAGAAACCTGTACACTGACCTATAATGCAGCCCGCCTTGGTCCTTCCCGAATCTGATCTGTCTTCAATTCTGTCATTAATTCAGTCTCTTGAATTTCTTTGAATCATCCTCTGCACCCCGTCTTCATGTCCCTACCCTCAGCACCAGGTCAGTGCTTCCTCAGGCAGAGATCTCTGACTCCTTGATCACTTTCTCTCTTCTTTCAAGTGCTTCCACCGTAGCTTTCACGTGATCAATGCTTAGCAAATATTTGGGGTGTTGTATGTGAAGGTGCGTATGTGTGTATGCTCTCATGTACAGAACTGCACAACCTCACCCCTAGCAGACACAAATTCATGCTCTCCCCTGCTGCAGATGCCGGTGATCCCTCCCCAGGATACGTGCATACGTACGCATGCTCATCTTCATTTTCCAATAGCAGCACATAAAACAGAGAAAAAAAAGTTTGGAGAAAAAGTTTAGGGAACAAAGGAAGAAAAAAAGTATTCTATAATAATCTAGAATGAGAATTAAGACCAGGGGGAATAAAATAGCTAAAGGCAAAGCAGGACAAGATATAAAAAAGTAGCTAAAAAATTAATTGAAAAATATGTATTGTGGTCTTGAAACCAGTTATGGCCAAATCAACTAAAGAGAGGAGTTTATTGTGTACAACTTCAGGTCTAAATATTTCATATACATCTAAATATATATTATATCCCATATATATTCAATAATTCTATATGTGTTTCAAACAATAATTATATTTGGAATAGATACCTGCAGACTAGACACAATATAACAAAAATTAAGATAAAATTATTAATGCTGTTTTAATTTATTTACTAACTTACCTTGCTATTGATCAAATGGTTTTTCGTCTTTGATTTTTGAGTTTCATTGGAAGAAAGAAGTATTCAGATCATCTGAAAATTATTTGTATTTCAGATTATCTCATTCCTATATCATTGTATATTTTCATCTTCCAGTTCAAATAAGTCATATATGAATGTCGGGCATATAGTCTTTGGAGACACATTTCCGTCAAATATTTGTTGCCTTGTCACCTTTGGAGAAAATGAAGGAGACATTGTTCTTCTTGCAAGTCTTGATTTCTGGGGTTAAACGTGCAGCCCTCTTGAAGCTTTCAGCCAGGGTTTGAAATCGCTGTGTATTTTCTCAGTGTCCAACACAATGACTGCAGTCGGAGAGTCTGAAGGAGCAGCCTGACTCCTTCCATGCCCTGACTCTGATGACAGGTTTGGACGTTGTGAAAAAAACTTTAGTCATTTTGTATTTGACATATTTCTGGTATATTTTTTCAATCCTTTAAATTTCCTAAATACTTTTAAGTTTCTCAGGATGAGTCTCCCACTTCAAATACTCTCTAGCTTAAAAAAAATTATTATTTTTTATTGTACTTTATTTCATCACATGTAACGTCCTAAGCCCCTCGTTACATTAGCTAGGCAGTTTATTTGAAAACGACAGCTAATTCATTTCAGTTTTGAATTTATAATTGCCCTCTTGAATTTAAACAAAGGTTTTCTGTTCACTTGCCCATTTAATACTAAAAATAAAAAGAAACATATAAAAGTAAATTTCAAGTGATTGTGTATGTAGACACATTACCTATGGGAATGTCAGTTAAAGAGTCTTCAAAGATCTTAAAACCATCATGGTTCAGGTATCCACTGTCCAGCAGCCCTGTTGTAGATCCCCTCAACTTCTCACTGGTCTTTGAACACAAAGAAAGAAGAAAAACTCCCAGTAATTCTGAACTAAGGAAGCACCTTGTGTCAAAATCTGTTCAGTTACTTTACGGCCGGTGGGAATCTAGTGAGACAAACAGAAAATGTTAGTGCCTGCATTTCACTTGTACTTGACTGTAAGTCAGAACAGAAGCTCCTGAAGAAGGGAGAGCCCAGGTGACCATCAATGACAGAGGCTAAATTCCATGGTGTTAGTGCTCCCACGTGACCCATTTCGAGTTAGCAACGTGACATTACTGAACATGAAATTGGGGAGAGATGCACACAGTTATGGCTCCAGCACACCACCAGTGGGGCCAGCTGTTTTCCACATCCTTCAATCAAAGTTGGCATATACATATATACAGATACATACACGCACAAGATCAAGGTAGTAGCAAGACTATATTACTTCTGAAAATTTTAGGGAAGAAGCTGTTTCTTTGCCTTTTCCACATTCTAGAGGCTTCCTGCATTCTTAGACTTCATGAAAGCTTCTGTGATGATGTCTTCACAATATCTTGTGATGATATCTTCATAATATTCTCCAAATGGATGAAAAACCAATGCATACATTTTGTCTTCATTAAGCCAAACTAGTTTAGTTGATTTTTGATCTTGAAGTCAAAGGGTGTGACAGGGGGAGGTAGTCATCCATTTTTGTGATGATGTATCTTAATACATTGCCATACTTTTCCAGTGATCACGGACTTCTAGAATCATGAAATTGTGAATTTGTAAAAAAAAAAAAAAAGTAGTTTAACCTGCTACTGAAGGAGTATCCTCTATAATAGAGCATCTTGAACTTTAATATGGACACTAGTCCATGTTAAAGACTCAGGTTCTGATTCAGTAGGTCTGGAATGGGGCCCAAGAGCCTGCGTTTCTAAAACACTCCCAGGAAGCCGCGGGTCCAGGGGCCACACTTGGAGTTCCAAGGCTTCTGAGTGTTCCTGACATTGCTGCCTCGGGGATGGTTCTGTTCTAGTCTCTTCTTTATATTTTGGTAATTCCAACTCTCACATTCAGAAATCAGTAGTTCTTGGATTAAAGCCAAACTCAAGATACATATGAAACTTGTCTGATTTTTAAAAAATACAAACCAAAATGACATTGCAGTTGAGGGGAACTTTAAAAAATTGAATGTGTCTGCAGGATCTGAAGTGTCTTATACTAAATTTATCTATAAATATATAACTATATAAACATATGTATATAAACATACATACACATATGCACACATGTGTATGTGTGTGTTTATATGTCTCTATATATCCTACATCTTTTGTAAATAATACAATTGTGAAAATCTTAAGTTATATAATATTTTGTGGTGCTGACAACTTTAGCATTTTCCTTTACATCAATTTTTATAACAAAATGAGAAACTGAAGAGTATAAATTTGGACTGTCCCATAGACGTAAGCATGAAGCTAAGTGTAATGTTGCAAGCCGGTCTACATTAAGAAAGTCCATAGCCAATTTCGAATGCAGCTTGATTTTAACTGAGTTGAAGTGGTTCATGTCGCTAACTCTACCTTTAATGCTAGAGTTACTGATTTTAATATTTAAACTTGACTGCTGCACATACTGATCACCTTAATTCTCCTTTAATATTTGAAAGTTCTTACTTAGGAGAAAGTCAGCTGAGCAATGGTGATTATAGCGTATCAAAGTCCATTGTAAGTGATTATTTTAATGACTCTGTACCAACAAGGATACATAGACATTCAGACAAAAAACAGCCTAATTATAATGACAGCACCAAAGTGAAGCTGTGACAGTTACAAAACCAATTTTAAAGTTTTTTGACAGCCACGGCTAAAAGCTTTGTTTGGACCCTTCAGTAATAACAGTTTACTTAAGACATAAATTCACAGCTAAGGGAAATAGAAAGAGAAAGTTGTGGCTTTTCTGTCATGCAGATGAAGTGGAATCCGTTGAAATGTTTTTAATAGAACATTATGTTGAAAAGAGTATAGAGAAGGAATAATAGTTATGGAATTTAACTCTCACAATGCAAGAAAGACTAAATAACAATAAAAATTCTAATGAGAATAGAAACTTGCCAGCTGATTTGCTTATCTGCGTTATGAAGGTCAGTAGTTTCTGCAAGTAAATTGATGTGCATTTAATTATGTTGATTGACAGTTCTGGAACTTGATTTTGTATTACCCATAAAATAAAGTCAAGGGCAAAGAAATGGATGTAAGAATGCATCAGTCACCATGGTGACACAGAACCTTACTAAATATCTGCTTTTCCAATGGGTCTGACATCTCTCAAATTATTAGACTTTATCACTTCTATTTATCTCGCTTGGTTCTGAACTGAGTCAAATATACAACATAATTAATTCTTTGACCTTGAGCAATTTATTTCTCATTTCTGAACAGGAAAATACCTCATTCACAGAACTGCATTTTTTTACTGCAAATCTCTATAGAACACTTATGATGCAAACGCTGTTGTAAGTGCTCATTTATGATAACTTTTGGAGTAGCCAGGATTTTACTGATGGGAAGACTGAGGCACGGAGAGGTTTAAGTACCTTGCTCAGGGCCTCAGAGCTCGTAAGTGGTGAGTTTCAGCTCCACACAGTTTGGCTGTTGCCGTCTGCAGGATCATGAAGCCACACGAACTCACATATGTGGACGCATAGAGTCAAGTGGGGCTTCAAGTCATCTTTTCTCTCTTCTGTTTACCGAGAACAGGCGAGGCCCCGTGCACAGTGGCACCACTCTCTGGGCGGTTGGTGCCCAGGGGTGTGACCAAGTGGTTTGTCCTCAGGCAGTCAGTTTCTGTCCATTGGTCCACTTTTCTCTCCTCCTGCTGCTGTCCAGGGCCTTCAGCCTCTATTCTCTCTTTTTATATATTTCCTGCCGCACTGTGGGCAGTAGCTCCCACAATGGGCTTTAAACAGATGTGGATACAGAGCCTGGCTCTGCTGGGTACTTGCTGTGTGGTCTTGGACAAATGACTGAATCTCTCTGAACTCACTGGCAGAAGTGAGTGATCCTGTCTCATTGTGTAGGGCTGTGGTGGAGATGGACAGAGATGAAATAAATAACATACTTAAGAGTATGCATTACATGGTAGCTATTATAATCATAGTCATTACTTGAATGCCTAATTATTTCACCTCAATGTAGGCAGTAGACTTGGACCAGATTTGGATCCAAATTGTGTTTCACCTTCAATACTTGTGGGACAGTGAGAAAGTTATTTAACTTCTCTGAGCTTCAGTTTCCTTCTCAATAAAATTACAGTAACTTCCTAGAGCTATTATGACATTAAATGACTTAATTCATGTAAATCACCTATGACAGCTCCAGGCACATAGTAATTATAAATGTAGGCATCAATTATTATTATTTGTAGTACAATTTTCAATAAATTATTTATGCAAAGGGTACAAAATTTCAGTTATAGAAGATAAGTTCTGTCTGTCTACCATACAGCCAGCACCTATAGCTAGCAACACGCTGTTGTGTATTTAAAATTTGGTAAGAGGATAGATCTTATGTTGTGTTCTTACCACAAATAATAATAATAATAATTATAGAGGAGTCAAGAAGAAGCTTTGGGGGGTGGCGGATATGTTTATGGTCTTGATGATGGTGACACTTTCCTGGGTATATATTTATCCCCAAACTCACTGAGTTGTATACATTCAGTATATGCCACTTTTTTATGTCAGCCATACCTCAATACAGTGGTTTAAAACATAAAAGTCATTTAAATAAATAATTTACATAAGTAACAAAGCCAACAAATAAGTAGATCTTAGGTTTTGCCCACTTTTCCAGTTTACGATGATCTCCAAAGTGCTTTCATCTGCAGTTAACTTTTTCTCTAATAGAATAAAGCAATACTTGTTCTGTGGTTTCAGCTTTCCAGAAAGAATTTCTCCATTCAGTCAGCATTAAGGATCAAAGTTTCTTAACTAACCAGGGAAAATTAAGATATAAACTTTACACAGTGAAGTGAAATGTATTTTCCGCTTTTAGCCAGAAGTCTCTGAAACTGTCTCCCCAGTAATTTTTTAGCTGCCTGAAGAAAAAGACCCCTTTGCTCGGACTGTTCTGCAGTGACAGTCCTCAGGCTGTCTTAGAAGTCCTGCTCCATGCAGCAGCAGGTCCCTGGGACGCGGCAGATGGAGCTCTCAGCAGCTAATGATGTTTAGTCGTAGGTTTGTTTCTTGGTTAAGAGTTCATCTGTTTTGCCTCCACAGCAAATGATGCGGTCATCCGTTTTCCACATGTTCATCCTGAGCATGGTGACCGTGGACGTGATCGTGGCCGCGAGCAACTATCACAAGGGAGAGAGCTTCAAACGGCAGTACGACGAGTTCTACCTGGCGGAGGTGAGCAGCTCGCGGCCCGGTCACTTTGCAGGGGAGAGGTGACCCTCGGCCGGGGACAGTGCCTTCGATAAGTCAGAACATTCATTTCATTTCATTACTTACTTGACTTTGACCGAAGGTGATTCACTGTCTGCTTCTGAAGTATTTCCCTTCGACTCGGTGATGCCCAATTTGTTTCCTGTCCCCCGGGGCCTGAGTGATCGGCCCACAGTTGCCATCGCAACCCTTGCCCGGGGTGTTACTCTGGCCATCTGGCTGTTTTCCTGTCCATCCCTCCTTTCCTCTCCTTTGTCATGTTGTGTTAGTCTGTTTCCTACCAAGTGTAAGCGAGCACAGATTCAGAACGCTGTAAATGAGCACGTCAGCACAACAGCACCAAGGAGGGACTGGGAAGGAAATGGAAATCTGTTCCAAAATCTGATGTGTCACAACCGTGCTAAAGATGTCAAGGCAGGGACAGGTGGCTTTAGTGATTACATAAGCATTTCCCAGCACCCTCTGTACCATCCTAGAATGTTTTAATAGTACTTCTTATTGATGGGGTAACGTTGTTAATGTTTGATTCTCAAATATTTTTTAAGGATTTCCAGTGTGAAAGGATTTTTCAGTGTGAACAATTATTTCTAAAATATATCTTAGAATTCAGTGGTTATTTATTTATGAAAAAACTGATTGACATACACCTGTTTAGAAAACTTTTCATCATCTAAGTGAGGTATGCATATCCAGCTGTGCTACACTTCAAGAAATCCAATATGTGAAAAAGAAAACTTAAAAAGCAGAAAAATTGCAATTTGATTATTTTATTACAAAAGCGCTTTTCACATAGAAAATAAATTTGCCTTATAGTTGGGTTCTCTTATTACCCAGAATTCTCTCAGTGCTTTTGAAAATGGATTGGGTTAATAAAAATTCAATCCACCCACACATATACTTTTCAGAAAAAGAATTGATGGTATACAGCTATTGAATATAAGCATCTAAGCGGGTATCAAGAAAATTTCAAGGATTCATTTATGAGTTCTTCTCTTTGTGGAAGTTTGTTTCCTGGAGGAAACTATCATTAGTACAGAACTTTCTCTGGGGTAGAGTCTACTGTGCTGTGTGTGGAGTTTGCAGTTTAGCAAAAAATATACAGTAAACAATAACAAGTTTTTTTGTGCTGTGGAGAACCAATAACAGGGCTCATCAAGAAATGATGTCCAGCCCAACACTTGAAAATGGGTACAATTTGCTGCAAATCCAGCAAATTTGGATTTTCATTAAAAGCAGAAGGAAACATACTTGCAGGGAATTTCTAATGCAGGGGTGGGACTTCACGGACTCCTGATCAAGTGGTTTCTGTCTGTTTACATCCAGCTAGGAGGCAAGGTCTCCATCCAGCCTGAGGATGAGACAGTAGAGTGGGAAGCTTGTGGAGAAAGGAGAGAGGAAACGGGTGTGGGGCAGAATTCAAAAAAGCTAATTACAGATGCATCAAATGCAACACTGAGGATTGAGACTACAAATTTATAGTGATGCCAACTGAGACAGCTCTGTGACTTTTTCAGGCCAACATAAAGAGGGGAAATACAACATTTAGATTGGTCCAGCTTTAGAGTTTTTTCAGGCTGGTGGAGCTGAGAGACAAGGGATCCAGGAATATGGGTGGTTGGCAAAGGAGATGAAATGATGACCCTGTGGTCTAGGTTGGATAGGAAAAGAGGGGAAAAAAAGAGAATAAAAGAGCAAAAATGAAGGATCGGGGTCTCCAGTGGTCAAAGAACAGGTACAATTAAAGGGATGGAATATGAGAGCTGTGAGGTAAGTCATGAGCAGAGAATGGGATCCAGGATTTAGGATTTCAGAATAATTCAAGGGAATTAAATACAAAATCTAGAGTGCTGTATATGCATGTGGGTGGCTCAAAGTGAATGACAGAGTCAAGGCAAAAATGGTGGGGAACTATGAAGGTAAGGTGTTGGCTGGATCTTCACAATGACCCAGGTCATGGAGCATGAGGCCAGTTCTCTGGAGAGGAGTGGAGGCCGGGGCTGTGAAAGTGACTGACAAGAGAGGTGAGTGGAGGGCAGCCACAGGGGGCACATGTACGAGGATGTTTTCACCTGAGGGAGCTCGTCTCCAGGGGGCACTGGGGAGTAACCGATGGGGCGCTCTTGCTCATCCACACGTTATCCTCCATGGCCATACGGGCACTGGAGCATCTGGAAAGGGTGGTGGGGGAAGTGGTGCATCTGGGACAGAACCAGTGGAGGCAAGGACGTAGGAAGCAGACTCTGTGAGCAAAGATTTGAGAATGGAGGAGAAATTGTTTAACACAGAAAAAGAAACCAACGTTAGTTCAAGGATCCAGGTGGAATGAGGTAGGAAGATGAGGTGGAAGAATTGTACAATAGTGTTACAACCAGAGGTTAAAAGGCTGATGACCAAAGTGCCTGGAATAAAAGCAGAAATGGCTACTCATGGTTGAGATTACGCCATTCCCTCTGGGAGGAGCAGTCTGTATCTGCTCCCTGGATATTAGAGATTCCACTAACATTTCTTTAGTAGCCCAGCCCAGGGTGGGTACTCAGTCATGCTGAATCAGTCCTACAGAACAAATACACAGGCCACACACTGGGCATAGAAGAACAAAACGAAATCCTCCAGTAAATTTTACCTAATTTCTTCATGTACAAGTTGATCTCTTTCCTAATGTGTTTATATATGTTAGCTGATTTATGATCATGCTGTAAGAATTTCCAACAAAACTTCAAATATTTTAATATTACAGAATTCACTGATACTATTTAAGTGTCCAAATCCTTGTCATTTTTCTTTTTTTAATTAAAAAATCAGAAAGAGAGGATTCTATAGTAAAATCCACTATATATTATGTTTCAATTAATTATTGCCCCCTTCCCAAACCACTGAAAGAAAATTTGAATTTAATAAACTGCATAGTATAGATGGGGAGGGTATAGCTCAAGTGGTAGAGCGCATGCTTAGCATTCACGAGGTCCTGGGTTCAATCCTCAGTATCTCCTCTGTAAACAAACAAACAAACAAACAAACCTGATTAACTCCCTCCCCCACCAAAAAATAAATAAATAAAATAAATATTAAAAAAAAGAATCCTTAAAAATTAAAAATAATAAACTACATGGTGGTGATTTAGTTCACTTAAAAATATTTATATAGACATAACTTCTTTATTCATGAGCTACTGAAACATTCAGAATTTGCTCCACATCTATTGATTGATTTGGGGGCATCTGAGTTTCCCAAAGCATGTTTGCGCTTTATTCACATCACATTGTCTCTTCTCTTTGTGGCAGAAACTTGTACACGAGCCGAAGTAGTTTGTTTCAAATGAGAGTGGATAAGTCATTTTAATCACACTTAATGTTTTATAAAATATTCTCTTTTTAAAAAGTTGGTAAAGGTGGTCTGAGTTTAAGGCAGAAGTCAACAGACTTGTCCTGGAAGAGCCGGAGAGTAAACATTGCAGGCTCTTCAGGCCACGTGCCCCCTGCTTCACTCACTCAACTCTGCTGCTTTTGTGCAAAGGAGAAAATGGTCTCAGAATGGTTGTTCCAGTGAAGCTTTATTTATGAAAATAAGCAAGGAACTTTATGTTGGTTTAAGCTGTAGAAATATAGAGTGTGTCAACTAACATCCCCATATGTTAAATTCAAATATAGTTAAACTAACAACATAAGAGTTACCATTTTTTTTTGGAGGTTCCATTATGTTGCCAAGTGCTTTAAAAGGATTCATTATCTCATTTAATCCTCAAAATGGCTATAATAACAGCAATTCAAGTTTATGGACAAAAATGATATAGTATTTAAGGTAATAGAATTATGTAATATTTTGGAAAATTTGTCTTTAAAATAGAGCACAGGAGGCCATGAGCTTTCAGAGAAGTAATTTCTTGAGTTCCCACATATTCTGGAGTAAATTATTTTGAAAATTCAAAAGAAACCAGTTTACCCATTAGGAGTCAGCTTACAGTCTAAAAAACATCCTTTAAGCATAAATTAAGCTGCTTAGCTTCTGTTGTGATGCTGGGGACATGTTCTGTTACTTTGGATTAATTAACCTAAATTTAGAATTAGTTAAGAAACAGGAAAAACTTTTCTTTGTTTTCTATGCTATGCATAAACACAAGGAGGTAAAGATTTACTTTCTTTTGTAG
This sequence comes from Vicugna pacos, assembly GCF_048564905.1. NCBI lineage: Eukaryota > Metazoa > Chordata > Mammalia > Artiodactyla > Camelidae > Vicugna > Vicugna pacos. The sequence goes on along the minus strand of NC_133000.1, from coordinate 65,535,713 downwards.
AAGTTTTCATTTTGATCTAAGATAATCCATTGTTATTTATATTATATGTAAAATCACATTGTCTTAATGAACATAATTATATTTCAAAATACATAGTTTCATTTTCTTAATGAATAATAAAATTAATACTTTCCTATTGTGTAAAAATGTATAAACATATCTGTATATCCACTAGACTGTAAACTTAGCAGAAACTTATCAGCACGACATTATACACAGAAGATGAACAGTTTTAAGAAAATTCCTCTTTTAAGAAACTCACAAATTGGCAGGAGAGAGAACAATGAAGTGAGCAGTTTGAACAGCATGTCTCTGTTGCACTTCGGATCAAGAGAGATGTTTACCTTGTTTAGAACTCTGGGGTGTCTCTTTGATTTCCTGTTTTCTCTGTGATTGTTATGTGTTTGAAGCAGAAAGGCTTTCATAAAAGCATGGACTCATTTTGCCATCTTACAGGAAGTCATCTTTTCTAGAAAACTGATTTCTCTGTTCCTCTGAAGACACTTGGCTTTATGATATTTGTTAAAATGAAATTAAGTGAAAGAGCCATTCATTTTAGTTCCAACAAAACCTGACACCCATATTTCAGCTCATTAATCACAAGAAATGACTGAATTCTGAAAGTAACTCATCTTGCTATACCAGCAGTCTTTCATATTTTCATCAAATTTTAGTTCCATTTTCTGGGAAACTTTAATTAAATAAGTTTCTTCTGACTGTAGCTTTTTCATGTGTTTCTAAAGGATTTGGGCAGTATCTTGTTAGGTGAAAAATAATAGAATAATGACATTTTTCAGCAATTCAGGGATCCATCTAAGTTTGCTCTATAACCGTCTAGAATACTGATGGTACCTGATAAACTAAGAGCAGGTGATTTACAGAAACCTCTGGAACAATGCAGGTAATCATTTACTTGGATGTTATTTAATCTGAATCTCATTTAGAATAGGGTGACCTGAATTGGGTTTCTTGTGATTTTTGTCCTCTGATCTTCTTCTGTGTTAAATATGCATTCATTTTCTCATGAATATCCACTGTGTTTCTGTGAAATTATGAAATAGAGTCTGCAACACAAATCTTGGATAACATATTTCAAGTATCTTTGCACATATGGGCAGTATCTCTTTTTTCCATTTTATCTTCTCACACCTGTGTGGCACAATCAGCTCATTTATAATTTGTCACCTATAAATGTTCATACATTATTCATTGAATTAAAAGGGCAGAACAATTTCCATTGCTCCATTTATGTTAAGCATGTCATTGTCCATTCAGTTACTTTTCTCCTGAGCTTCAGAAACTTGGCAATCATCTCGTTGTCTTAACCTGCTAGCCTTACAAATCCAATTACAAGTTCTTTTGGAAAATAAGTATTTTAAATGGATTTCTTGCACTTTTCATTCTTAAAAAAAAAACTTTTCACAAGCTACATGCTTTCATCCTCAGAGCAAATATAATAATGTTTCTTAGAATAGTAACTCCTTTCATTTTTATGTATTCAATTAAATTAATTTAATTTTATTTAGTTTTAATTAAATCTGCATTCCTTGGTTGATAATTTTCTTGAGGACTAGATTTGTTTTGGTATATATTAAATGGCATACATATTATTATGAGATGAAAATTTGGAAAATAAATATGAAAAGTGTAGTGTTTAAAGAATTCATATAACCTGCATTCCTGAAAATAATAGTTTCTATGGTGACAACAAACCTAACTTAAGTGTATTCTCAACTCTAAGGGGATAACAGTTATTCTCGGGGAGGCCAAAAGAAACTTACTCTTTCCACGTATAAAGTAGATACGGAGCTGTGGAGTATATGAACACATTTAGAACGTATCTGTGCCAAAAAATTCCTTATGGTGTGGTGATTAGAAACAAAATACCTAAAAAGACTCCTTGGTGGGGGAGGGGGTTAAAAAAAAGATCGCAAAACACTGATTTAGGAAAATTGTAAGAAGAAAGAAGTATTACAGTTTTTTCATGTGTTGTTTTCAGGTTTTTTTCTAGTCATGCGACAAAAATGTTTATGGAGAGTTTATTATACTCTTACAAATCTTGCCTTCACCCTTAAAAAGACAACTTTCAGCTTGTAAGCGCCCACAGATGGTGTGATGTTCCCTGATTTGATACAGAGGAAAGGTCCCACTGTGACCTTCTCGATGTGGGGGCAGCAGAGTTAGGGGCCAAGGCTGTGGAGTGCTCCCGGGCCAGGAGGGATGGGAGGAAGCCCACCATCCCACAGGCTGCAACGCTGACTGCTTACACTTTGCAGAAAACCTCTAGACACATGGTCAGGTGATGCTTATGGGGAGCCCTTCCAGGTAGCTGGGTTCTGCAGACAGCCCGCTGGCCTTCTCCCTTTTATGTGGCCGGCAGCGTGACTGTAGCTAGTTCTACCCCGTCCAGCAACCGTCAAGGCTGAGTCCACTGACACAGGCTGGAGCCACCCATTGAGAGGAGGCTACTAAAATTACTTCCTCACCACCTCTACCCTGATTCTTCTGAACTGTTACCTTCCACAGAACTAAAATCCTATGCTAAGCCCTCTAACCTACACTAAAATAACTGACAACTTAATTTTCCTAAATCCCTTCTTCCACTCTTGGCATAATTCTTCTGTCCACCAGAATAACCATAATTACAAATAAGCTAGATATATTTTTAGGTATAATATTTTTCCATGAAACTTTACCACTTTGGGATTTATTCTGTTTCTCGGAGAACTAGAGAGTTAGCTTGTAACAATTAACTAACTGTGTTAAAAACAAGGCATTTGCTCCCAGGAGAAGTGGAATCAGGAATTCTAGTGGGGAAAACCAGAGGAAATACGAGTATGTCTACATAATCACAAAATAGTTGGCTGAATCTTTCATGCCTTTTAGTGTCTTTGAAAAGCATGTAGTTTTCCCACCAGGCAAATAAGAATGCAAATGGATCCAGCTGCATATTTTATTATGAATTATGATCATTTCACAGATCGTTCTCTCTGTCTTTTGATAGCAAATGCGAAGTTAGTAAAGTGATTAGTTGTATTTATATATAATTAGACAATCTTTGGGGACATATTTCAGACATTTATTGATAGTTCCTTACTTTTGAAGAAAAGGCCACTTTGATATGATTACGTTCCTCCCTTTGGAATGCAAGCCTGAAAACAGGGTGAAGGGAGAGGTGGAGGTGTGGGTGCCGGTCGCTGCTCCCTCTGCTAACACAACAGCCGGGTCAGGCTGCAGGGGGACCTTCAGGACAGAGAATCCAAGTTTCATCTTCTCCGGAAATCTGCCAAGACGTCTGGGGAGAGAGCAGGGACTGGACTTGTTCACAGTGTTGCAGGGCCTGGCGTGAGAAGCCAGAGCTAGAGAGGAATTACCTCTTGTTAACACTTCTGGCAGGGGTTCGGGTCCTCTGGCCCCTGACTCTGCAGAGGAGTTGCATCTGCCCACTGGTTGCTTGTGGTCCCGGGCGATCCACCCGAATCCTCCTGCTGCCCAGCAGAGGGGCCGTGGTTCTCCGGTCATTTACCACAAGAACCACGGTGCCTTCTACTATCCCTCGTTTACCACTGCTCAAGAGAGCATTAGAGACAAACAAACAAAATCGCATAGCCCTGGGTAAGCAAAGGGAAACATTCTCACACAAAGGGGCTCAGAAACTGAGGGTGGAGCTGGGAAATCCGAGGTGAACACCAGTAGAGAAGTTTCCTAGTCAAGTAGGACTGGTGGAAGAGAGAGGAGGTTTGTTTTTTGGTTTTGGGGATTGTTTTTTTCCTTCAATGTCACAAAGAGAGTTAATTAGGCAAAAAAAAAAAAAAAACCTTCTGAACTTTGACTAAAATTTTCAGAAAATGAGCTGAAAAGGGCATGGTTGTTGATGAGAGCTAATTAGTAGTATGGGAGATCAAGTGGGGAAAAAAATAAAGAAATGGTAGAAATGATGAGGGAAAATCAAGAGACTAGCCACTCAGATGTGAATAAAAGGAGCCCCTGAAGGAAAAAGGGAACAGACAGAAGAAGGGTAATAATAAATGAGAGAAGAAATTTTTCCTATACTGAGGAAAAGCATATATCTGTAGCTTGAAAGGTTCACCAAGTCTCAGAGAGATTAAATAAATCTAGGCATACCGTGGTGACCTTCCTTGGTTGCAGCATAAAGAGGAGACCTTTGTAAGCCCCTGAACAGGCTTAAATTACCTGCAGAAGCACGATAAATATTCTGTGCTTCAGATGACTCAACCTCAGTATTGGAAAGTAGAAGGCAGTGAACCTGTGTGTATAGATAGATAGGTAAGTAGGTAGATAGATAGATAGATAGATAGGTCACGGAGAAAAAAAACCACAACTCAAGAATCTGTATGCAGCCAAAATATTTGTATCAGTATTAAAAATGCATTTTAGGTAAGGAAGGACTGAGAGAGAATACAACCCTTGATGTTTATTTGAGGAAACCACCCCAAGGTATGCTAAGCATAAGATACATTCATCACACTCCACAGAGCCGGACAGGGAAGATGAAAAGGAAATAAAAGCAGTGGGTATTGGATCTAAATGGAGGGTGATAATTGAGATGTCAAATTAGGGACCCTGATAAAAAAGGAATACTTACAATTCAAGAAACTAGAATTAAATTTGTGGATGATCTCAGAAAAAGCAGAATTTAGGAAGACTATGATGTCAGTGGAGCGTAGGGGTGACAGAAGTCTACCGGGCCATTTGTAGACTGGCCAGGGTGTGAGGGATGAGTGAACAAGCAAATCTGTTCACTCATTGGGAAGGAATTTACAGTTATTTTAATTTTGATGCAATAGTAAAAAGTATATATGGATTTATTACAGTTGGGAATTAAGCTGAGGGATTAGAAAAGCAGAGTCCAAATAAACAAGGGGGAGAAAGAAATTAACAATGTGACCAAACCAGAAAAGACAAGAAAAGGATAAAAGATGAATATCAATGACACACAATGAACTAGAAATGTAAGGCCGTAAACATAAGGGATAATCTTCGTACATTAAATGTAAGCAGGTTGAATTTTCCTATTAAAAATCATAGAAAATATGATTATGTTTAAACACAAAATTCAAATAGTATATTGATTATAGGAAATACATACAAGGTGGCCCCCAAAAGTGGCTGAAAATCATCTCTCTGTGAAACAACTAAAAATGACACCCAGAATGTTAAAACATTTTAACTGCTGCTTAGCAGAACGTGCAAAAAATTAAGGAATGTTCTCAACACCAAGAATGAAGTGCTCATGTGAGTGCAGAACACCTGGTGGACACTAAGCCAGTGGCTGCTCTGATGGCATTTGCATGTCCTTGTCACCTAGAACTTGCCATTGAGAGCTGGACCCCAAGGTGAAGAGTCAGAATAGAGAAACTCTCTAACCCCCACCTCACATAACATCAGGACACATGAGGTCTGTACCTCAGTGAGAGAAGGAAAGTGTTCATCCCTCAGAAGCAAATGTGAGGAAACCTACAGTCTTGACCTAGACTCCAGATGAATAGAAAAGGAGGAAGCTTTACTGAAAGTTTGTCAGCACAAGCCTGCCCTCACTTGGGATTGGAGTTAAAATCATGCTACTTTTCAGATCTGAGAAATGTCAGCCAAGAAATTGATTTAAAGAGGTACCAAATTTGTAAGCAACGTCCTGCCCACTGGTGTACCAGTTCTTTCTGGGAAAAAAAAAATGTACCCTAAATACAGGTCTTGAAAATCTAGAGGAAATCGATCTCCTGGCAAAGTATAAACTATCAAGTTGATGGACAAGGTTAGAAAGTGGATCATTGAACATTAGAAAGCTTTGATCTACGGTTACAAAAAGGACTGGTTTTCCTTTCTGATGTGGTTTTCCTGCTGGATTTTGTCTGCTTTCAAAGATGAGATAATTCTTATTTTATTTAAGAAATTACAGATCATACAAAAGAAGGAAAACTCCACAATAAGTTTGATCAAGCCAGCATAGGTTTAACCCAAACCTGATAATGGTAGTCCAAGTAAAGTTATAGACCAATTTTGTATATGACAGTAACTACAAAAGTTAGAAATAAAATGCTATCCAGTAAAACCAGCATAAGCATCTAGGGTTTATTCCAGGAACAGACAAATGGTCAACATCAGGGGCTTTTGTGATATATTTCATCGTCTCAATGAATTAATGAATTAAAGGCTAAAGCCCTCTCAGTAGAGTGAAGAGAAAGGAAGTCCTTAAACACGACATAAATTATTACCCAAACTCACTGAAACAATTATACATGAAGGCTGAGAAGCTTCTACTGAAAATAAAGACTATGTTATAGATCCTAGTTATTACTACCACATTACTTAGCATTTATTTGGCTATATCATTATAGCTAAAGAGTTAATACATTTAACTCTAGAGTAAATCTTGAGAAAAATCTTATATCATTTGCAGATGAAATATACATATTTTTATAAAGCCCAAGAGATTTTTTTAAATATTGGAATTAATAGAAGAATCTAGTAAGGTGGGTAGAGAAAATCAATGAAAATAAGTCAGTAGCTTTTCTTTCAACTGGAAATAACTAGGTAGAATGGTAAAAAAAATTTTTAAGTAAAAAAATTTATTTGCATTAGTGACTGGAATATTAAATCCATAGAAATAAATTTCAAAATCAAAGAATAACATATCTTTATGGGGAAATTTTTATTAAAATATACAGTCCAAATAAATAGAGAAAAACATAGTGTGTTTCTGGATATGAAGACTTGATTGTAATTCTTCTAAAGTTTTATTTTGTATGTAAAAGGTAAAGAAAAAAGCTACAAAGACAGACACATGTGACTATATACAAATTAAAGTGCTTATGGAACTAATGCCACTAGGGTTAAAAATCAATTTGTGGACTAGGGAAAAAATGTTTGCTGTTCATAGCAGACAAAGATTAATGTCCTTAATATCAACAACTTCAAAAACTGATAAGAAAGAAACAACACCACCATAGAAAATTGGCAAGGTTATGAACAGAAATTTTGTCTTAAAAAGAAAATAAATCTAAATCGTCAGTACACATATGAACAGATAAGCAAAAGTTTGATTAAGGGTGATTACTTCTGGTGATCGTGCAGATTTAGGATAAGAAACACTTTCCTACTTTGCTGAAAGGCAAGTGACTTAATATAATATTTTGAAAGTAATCTCTTAATACTTTCTAAAATTTAAAGTGCACAGACTTTTCCTTTATCCCAGAAATGCCAGGTTTGAGACTCTATTTATAGATATGAAAACCCAGTAAAAACTGATATTGTATAAGGGTGGTCAGTGCAGTCTTGTTTTTGAAATAGCAAATGCTTAACCATTTTTCCTGATGATTTCTTATCCCAGGAGTACCACCCTTGCCTGGAGATCATCACAGTAAGTGAAGTAAGCCAGAAGGAGACAGAAAAATACCATAGGATATTACTTACATGTGGAATCTAAAAAAAAAAAAAAGGGCACAAATGAACTTATTTACAAAACAGAGACAGACTCACAGACACTCGGGATTTACAGATACTAACTACTATATATAAAACAGACTAACAATGAGGTCCTACTGTATAGCACAGGAAACTATATCCAGTACCTTTAATGACCTATAATGAAAAAGAATATGAAAAGGAATATATATGTACAACTGAATCACTATGCTGTATACCAGAAGCTAACACAACATTGTAAATTGACTATACCTGACTAAAAAAGTACCACCCTTGAATGAATCAGTAGGGAAAATGTTGAATTAAACAAACATTGAATACTATGCAAAATTATGCAACTGATAAAAAGAATAAGTAGGACCTGTATCTCTTAACCTGGAGGGACGTCTGTGATTGTCAGTGAGAAGTTGCAAAGTCGCATACAAAAGGCAAGCCCATTACGTGATTATATATGTTGAGATTACACTGGAGGTAACTGAGGAGGGTGGTTAACACCAATCATCTGAGAAAGGAGGCCAAGGAATTGTATTAATATTTTGTGTATTTGAGATTATTTCACAATTAAAATGTATTACCCTGTTACATTTTTTAAAATTATGTCAGTTTAGCAAGTTGGGTCTAGAGAAGTGCTCGATTGAGAAGTAAAGCTAATTTCCTCCTCACATCTAAGTTAACCATCTGCACTCCCGTTAGTATTCTGTGCCTAAAAATGCTATTATTAAAACTCGACTTTCTCCACATTTTCCAAATGTGTGTGGAAGAAAATTCCTTCTCTGTTGGCCTTGAAAAAGAGAAGCAACCCATGCTTTACTCTTGTCTCCAGCAGATCATCTGATATCTTCGAGGAGGGATATGTATGACTAATTCCAACATTAACTCTTGTGCTCTTTAATTAGAAGTTAATCATGTATTGCCATTTTAATTCCATTTGTAAACTTCTTTATAAAATGAGTGTTCCTACCCATAGGACAAGTGAAAAAAACAGCATGCTGTGTTTGTATTCATACTTAATAATATTGTTATTTGTAGTAGCAAATCTATAGAATGAATGTAATAAATTAAGAGGTTTAACTAATTTATTCATATAGTAATATTGATTGTTCATTAATTAATAATGTAGATGTATATTAATGTATTAATTCATGTGTGCATACACACACACATAAATTGCTTAGTATAAAATCCAAATTTCTCTGCTGTTTATGTGGCCCAAAGCATAGACAATATAGAAACTTTTTAATTTTAGTTTAATTACACTTAGTAAGCAATATGTAAGTCAGTTTCTAATATACCATATGCACTATAGAAACTTTATTTTTAGAAAATACAAATTATACCAAAATGCAGCCTTTCTGTATATATAGTAATTCTATAAATAGTGATGACTTTTAAATAATATTAAATATTGAACAATGAAGAAGTACCACTCAGAAACATTTAACATTTTAACATATATATCTGATTGCCTAAGATATATTTGGTCTGTGATGTTCTAGTTGGTGTGTTTTAAAACTATGTTTTTAAGAAATACCATTCTGGATCCTCGTGGGCTCCTCCCTGTTATGATAGCGGCTGAAATTCATATACTAACAAAACATATGAAATATTTTGAAATCAATTGTAGTTTTAGATTCCAATTTTAACCATTTCTTCGTTCTCCTAGGTGGCTTTTACAGTCCTTTTTGATTTGGAAGCCCTTCTGAAGATATGGTGTTTGGGATTTACTGGGTACATTAGCTCGTCTCTCCACAAATTTGAGCTGCTGCTTGTAGTTGGAACCACTCTTCATGTTTATCCGGATCTTTATCATTCTCAGTTCACGTACTTTCAGGTAATACAAATCATGCCTGTTTGTCTCTAGAATTCTTTTCTTTCCAGAGAAAATGCCAGTTATGTTTTAACAACCAGATATTATAACAACTATAGTAAATACCAACTTGAGATAAGCCCAGTGACATCCTAAATACAAAAACAGTGCATTCAAAAATTTTAACATTGTTTTTAAAACTCCTAAAAATTTATGGTAATCAATGGGGATGTTTATCAGTGGGGATGGACTGTTCATAAATTAGCACAGTGTACAGATAATACACATTTTATATACACATGAATATTATACACCTGTGCATACATACCAAGTTTTAAACTACATAAGATGTTGACACAGACTTTAAAGAGCAGGAAATATGAATTTTATTCTAAGTGTAGATCTCCCTTCCAAATAAGCCTAAATGTGTTTGCTCAACACTGACTTACAATTGAAATAAGCAGAAATAAACTTACCTTTACAGATTGTAATTAGTCATAGTTTATTATTTATAAGTGCCTGTTACTTTATTTGTGATGATTAAATAACAATATTTATTTTTACTTTATTTATAATGACTAGATGTCTATTTTTTCAAACGTGATGTATTGAATCATATTACTTTATAATTATTCAGTAAACAAAAGTAATTATTAATTAGGTTCTTTGTAATTGTTGAATAATAGCAATGTGCTGAGTGTTCTTTTAAATACTTGGTCAAACTATATGTAAATGGGTTATCCTAATTTTTAAAATCTCAAATATAGTCTTTTTTTGACTCGAAATTGGTAATTTTTATGGTTTATCATGTGAATATCAGATCCATTATTTTCTTAATGGATATTTAAAAATTGTTGGAGAATAAAATGGCAGTAGAATTTTTAAAGTAGAGCTTCAGAGAAACAAGATTCTAACTTCTTAGATGCAAGAAAATGCATTCCACCTTCACTGAGCTTATTCATTGGTGATACCGAAGCTGTCATTTTCAGAGCAATATTATTAACTTCAGCCACTAGGTCACAAACTGAAACTCAACACTGCTGATACCTGGAGGAAAGGTCATGAAAATATAATTCACAAAAGTGAAAAACATACCCCACAAACATACATGAAAAGCTGAGCCTCCAGCAGTCACATCCAAGCTTCACAGAGGTGACTTATAGGTCAAGCTTTCAGTGCCGTCAGCATCTTTATACAGAAGTCCCTTGTCCCTTGTTGGGTTGTATCCTCAGGCTTGGTTATCATAAGTGAGATGGCTGGGACAAGAGACTTACACACGTTGAAAATTCTTGATACAAAATATGCTTTCCAAACATTTGTGTCACTGTATGCTCTTGGGCAGTGCTGCCTATATTCACAAAATCAGCAGGAGCATTTAGTACCCACATTAGAGAATCATTGTCCATAATTACAGAAAATATGCCTCATAGTCAGAACTACAACATATCTTTTTTACAAACCTATTAAATTAACCAAATTAAGAAAGACATCAATGCCCATTTCAGCAAGAGTACAGTATAAAATATATTCAGAGCTTTAAAATTCTTAATCATTCCTCACAGATAATTTTTCAGTGAAAAGTTACAAGTAGATCAAAATTTTGCATACGAAGATATTCATTCTGGAATTGTTCATGAGAGAAAAAAATAGGAACTGTTTAAATGATAAACATTTAATGAATAGCTTAGTAAGTTGTACACCGATTTGACCATAAAAATGATTATGACGAATCTGTAATAACTTAGAAATGATGTCTTATTTAAATGCAAAATGGTATAAAATTATATAACATGTATAGCTAAATATATATAGCTATATATATATGTATGTAAAATACCTATAAATGAAAAAAATGACTAGAAAGAAAGAAACCAAATGATTACATATCTGTAGGAACACAGAGTCAAAAGGCTTTATTGGGTAGATAGAGTGAAAAGCATGCTTATCCCCAGATAAATGAAAAGGCATAATTAGAGTCACCGATGAGGCTTTGGCCTTTCCGTGGAAAAACAATGTGAAATCTTACCCTTCTGAAAATGCCGATCATATCACCAGTGTGGGAATTGTGTTAAGTTCTATTTTTCCAGCTAATGAAATATTAATTTATCAAAATTGCACAGATGTGCATAGGCTGTTTTTTTTCTCCAGAATTTGGGACAAGATTCAAAAATCCTTAGGCAAGCCCCTAAATATGATTTTGATACAAGTGGAGAAAACACATGGTACTGAAATTTGAGCAATAAACCAGTTAAATTGGTTCTGTAAACTTCCCTGGACTAAGCTGTTTCACAATTAGATACTGAATCATTTATGTCTGAGAATAAAGAAATCTGATAAAAATGTGAAATCTTTCCATATTATTATTCTGAATGTCAATATGAGTGTTATTATTTTAATAGTTCTTATGATAAAGCTGTTTGCCTGTTATTTGGAAAGATGACCTAAGTGTACTATGTTCTGACTTGGAAATACATGTTTTAATTTAAGCATTATAGCAGGAAAAACTGGTGGCTTAGCCATCCCTGTGGTATACTGTTTAATTTGAACATGATTTCGCACATAAATTTTCTTCTTTACGTACTGGGTGAAGTATTTTAAATTAGAATGAAGAAAATAGATATTTTCTCAACCTCTTTAAACATTCGTTCATTAGTTTATTAGACGTGCAGCTAAAAACCACACTATTTGTGTTCTGCAGAAAGTAGGAATAAGGTTTGCCACCAGTATTTCCTGTAAATTCAAAATCTAGGGGTACGGGTGGAGTAAATGTGGCTTTAGGGATGGCAAAATTCAGAGGCTAGCATCATTTAACATCAATAATATCATTTCAGGGCATCATGAAATCAGTACATTTCCCACTCACCTTTCTTCTGAGTTAGTATCATTCTTAAGCTTGCGTTCTCCATATGGTGACAGAGATGCTCAGGGTTTATGTGGCTCCTGCAGTAATGCCAATTGAGAATAAAAAATAGGACACCTTTTATAAGTCCCACAGTGGTTCTGAGGATGACCAAGGTGAGTGCTCTGGCCAGGCCTGGATCATCAGGGTCAAGAGGTCCCTTCTGGACCTCGTGAGCTAAGAGCAGAGTAGGAATGATTTGCCAGAGGAAAATCAGGAGAATTAGGAAGCTAGGGATGCTGGAAAAATCCATAGCATGTTATTTTATAGGTGTAAAGTTTAAAACTTAGGTTTTTAAAACATTTCCTTATTGTACTTGAAATAGACTATCTTTCTTCTCATAAGACACCTTCACACATACCTTAAGCTCTTACTGATATTGAACCATCTTGGACGGTCATTCTACTTACCATACTTCATTTATGCCAAGACCACAATTTTCCTCTTTTAATGTCTCTAAATTTGGGATCTGTCTTATAATCAGTGGTGTGTTATACTGTAATTGTGGCAGCATTTTTAAATTTCTCAGCAGTACCTAAAAAAAAATCAGTGGCATCTTAGACTTGTTGAAAAATTCTTCTTTTCAATACATTATACCTCAACTTTTAATTATATTTTACTTTATATTTTTAATCTTATAGACGTGCCCTTACGAGCTGTATCTTTGTGTTATATTCCCTTTGTAATAGTAGCCATTGAATCTTATTTGTCCAACACAATGTTTGGCACATAATAGTACTTGTTAAGTGAATGAGAAAATTAATTAGTTACGGGTGGGAGTTTTTGCATACATATGCAGATATATGCAAAACATCTAAATATATGTATGTGTGTTTAGATAACAAGCTAAGCACATATAAAAATATCTAAAAATACAAGGCTTACATAAGATAGACATGTGTTTCTCTCCAAGAGTTGTACAGTGTCCAGGGTGAACAAGTGGCTCTATTCCACATGGTCATTGAGGAAGCCAGCCTGTCGGGTTGGACCGAATCTATCGTCTTCTATACAAGTCTTCTATTTCTAGTCCAAAGGCGCAATTCCAGTTGTTTCCATTTTCCAGCCAGAGGAAGATATAAAAAGAGTGTCCAGGGCAAGTTAATTTAATTTAAAGGTTGCAAAAATCACTTCCTTTCACATTCCATAGGTCTGAACCTAGACTACTGGCCACAACTAGATACAAGTGGAGCAGGAAAATGCAGTCTGTGGCCCTGAGTAGCTACTTGCCAGGCTGAAATTCAGAGAGCTCTGTTATTTAAAGAAAGCATAGAATGGCTCTTAGGCTAGCAGTCTGAGCCATGAATAAAGACTCCTTGATCGAAGGATTTTTAAAATTTCATGATAAATATACACTACTGCTTAGGATGGTTTATTTTATGAGACAATGAACATAGCTAATATTAAATCAAATGTCTTCTTTGATATTTGAACATTAAAAAATACCAATTTCATTTCAACAGTATGTGTTAGTGAATGTCACTTTGAATTATCACATCATATGTTAAAACATTGAGTTGTCACCATTTTCCTTCCTTCCTTCCTTTGGGACTTATTGAATTCTTGTTTTATGGCAGGCACTGAGAAAGACTGATAGCTTAGTTGTTATATTGTTACTTTTCATCACTAGATGCCCAGATGGAAAAGTATGATTTCACTGAGTGCTATGAAAAATGAGATTTTAGTATGAACCTATTTAGTTCAGTGTAAATAAATGATGGAGTACCTGTGTTTTTCTCTCCCACAATAGGTTCTTCGGGTTGTTCGGCTCATTAAGATTTCACCTGCATTAGAAGACTTCGTGTACAAGATATTTGGTCCTGGAAAAAAGCTCGGGAGTCTGGTTGTATTTACTGCCAGCCTCTTGATCGTCATGTCAGCAATTAGTCTGCAGATGTTCTGCTTTGTCGAAGAGCTGGACAGATTTACAACGTTTCCAAGGGTAAGAACAAAAAAAATGCAGTCAGTTTAATTCAATTACTCTTAGTTTAATAATAATGATTGACATCTAAGTAATTGCACTTTCACAGTGGTTTTAAAATATGGTCATATTTTTGATAATTTGGAGTAATTCGGTTTTCATATTCACAGTGGTCTCTTCTGCAGAATGTCTGCAGGTGTTTGAGCACATTTTCAGCCTTGTCAGATGATGTGTCAATTCTGAACTTCTGGAAATAATCTGATAGAATAAGATGCAGAAACCAGTAAAGATGGAAGCTAGGGTTCTTAGCGCTTATAAATGAAGATATAGTGAAATTTTCAAGTTAGTAATTTAAAACTGTTTTAAGTTTGCTTTTTTGTGTTTGTGAGAGGTAACCTTTTAAATCTGTCCTACAGTTCATATACTTTTGGGTCAGGCATAATCTAGAAGGAAAGTTAAGTTTTCAATATGATAAATTTCATAAACTCTTCATATTTGAAGTATCTTTAAAAGATCATCAAGTTCATATCTCTGTATTCTTGTTAGAATTCACTTAGGCTAAAAAGAAAGTTAAAAATCAATCAATCCGTAAAGAGAATTTATGTAGAAAATACAGCCCCTAATCAGAAGGCTCCTGAAATTTAACTCCATGTGGATTTAGACACATGAAAAGAATATAATGACCAAGACAAAGATATATTTATATTCACCGTAAGCTGAAAAATAGTAAGGCCTATTATCGTGAAGAATAGTCTTGGGGTAAGAGCAATATATAATATATTTAAAGAAAAAGAAAAGCTTTGAGGGCAAAGGGGTCTGTAATGTAACAGATAGACTAATATAGCCCAGGTTATTTTTTAATCTTAACAGATCTTAATATACTCTGGGTTATTACTTTTCTTAATCTTATTCTAAATTTGTGACTTATTGCCAAGCTTTTGTTGAGCATCTGTCAAAAGCCAGGTAATCTTGGTGATCCTGAGACATAAACACAATTAAGTTCCCAGTTTTCAAGAATTCGCAGTTGAGAGGGTAACCAGTAAGTAAACATAAAGCATGATGGGCTTTAATAAAGGCAAATGCAAGGTGTTCTGGGACCCCAGAGGTGGGGTCTATAACCAGGAATGGAAAAACCCAGGAAGGCTTCTTGGAACAAGAGGTTGGTGAAGACCAGCTGGACGGAGCCAGGCGAAGTGCAGAGAACATGGGAACAGCATGTGCTGAAGGTCTGAACTGAGCCGTGTCTTGTTCCAGAACTTAAAGGAGAAAGATTAGTCGAGGGCTAGAGGACATAAAGCCAAGGAACTTTTAAATTGGTGAAAGCGTGATGGGGATTAAATGCCGACTGGAGAGAGAGCAAACAGAGTGCAGTGAAGATGTGTGAGCCAAAGAGGGCGGCAGCGGAAGGTTCCCCAAGGCTGCAGGCAGGGCGCTGGCGGCGGGACTGGCCTTAGGCCGGTTTTGAGCTGTCAGGTGACGAGGTGGTCTTGTAGGACGACAAGCCAAACCGAAATTCCCAGGGAGCCTTGGCTGACTGACCGGCACCGCGCAGGCAACGGGCAGGAGCAGGCGCCGCCGCCGCTCAGCGTCTGGCCCGGCAGCACCGGTGAGCGGCAGGTGGATCAGCCCGCCAGGCGGGGAGGGAGGGATCCTTGAACAAAGTTCCCACCCTTTTATGGACCAGGGAAGGGATGCGGGCTGACTGGAGGAAGAGCTAGGAGTGAAGGAGGACTGAGTCAGAATGGAGAAAAGTGTCCCAGCTGAACCCCACCCCACCCCATTATGAGGAGCCCTCAGAGTAGAGGCACCTGGGACAGAGATGCAACTGTGCACGTGAGCTTGGTGACAGGGGGCCTGTGTCTTTCCTGAAACTCCCTCCAGAGACTGCAGTGCCCGGCTGTGCCCCGGAACCGTGTGGGGAGGGCAGCTCCTTCCCCTTGAGCCTGCCAGGCAGAGCCTTGTCATTGCCCATGGTGAGGCCACTTGGGACTGGCCTGGAGCCAGACTCCTCCACAGGAGGGCCAGCTCTTCCTCCCGGGATAGAGGGATGCAAGCAAAGATGATGACAGTGGCGTCACCGAGGCCACCTTCTCTTAGTCTGCCCCTCACTGCCCCCTCACTGGGTTAAACACAAAGAACAGACCTCTGTCCTTGTTGGTGTCACTGTCCATCTCTCAGGCCAGTTTAATTCAGCACCCACTACGGCTCAGCCGCTGTTCCAGTACTAAAAGGAAACAGCCCTCAGTTCCCTTCTTTATTTATACAGTCTTATCTTAATTGCATATTCATTTTTTATCTTTTCCCCTCGTCTCACCTCACCGATTTTATATCCCTTACCCACAACCTCTTTGAGCCAGATGATGTTTGGAGTTCAGAATAGTCCAGATATTATAAGGGTGCTAACAGCCTCCGGAGTTGTCTGAATCAGTACCCTGTAACCAGAACTTTATTTCTGTAGCGAAACATTAACCTTCAGACAAAGAAGGATAAATAAGATAATAAGTAAGTCTTAAGTCAGATCCGACGTTTGCCACCAAATGATCCCAACAGAACAAAACAAAACACAACGTCTTTTGGTATTTTGAATATTTTTTGAATATTGAAGTGGCAAATAAGGGCTATGGGCCTGCATATAAAAGCTTCGTGGATCAAAGTCTACACTTTCTGCTCCATCACTTTTTGGGTATATGACACTGAACACATTATTCTTTAAGCTTTTACTTTTTCACATCTAAAATATAGGTGAACACAGAATTTTCCTCATAGCATTGTGTGTATTGAATAATATACAAAAATAACCCAACTCTGGGCTTAGTAGGCATTAAAAAAGTGATATCCTATATAATATATGTGAAGTTGGCATATTAGCCTCTCCGTCAAAGACAAGGCTGCTTTAGACGCAGCCCCGCCTTAGCCCCTTGAGATTTGTTCTAATTTTCCAGCCACAATAGTAATCAAGTAGCATTGCATTTTCAGATCTCCAGTTACTCGGTTGTGCTTTTCCGCCTGATTGCTTTGACCATCTTAATGAAAGCAGCCAGCGACTGGGGGGCCCCTAATCAGTGGCTGAGCAGCTGACAGCGTTGACAGCCTAGACCCTGGAAGTGACTAGAAGGTGTAGATTTCTCCTTGCACATGAGTGCAACTGAGGGTTAAAGCCGTGGAAAATAACCACATTTTGCAAGAAATGCTAAAAATATTACAATTACAAAAAATAGTCGTTATCATTCCCAGTCAAATAAAGCACCATCAGTTGAGGGCACTTCCTGGAGAGAAAATCAGCATCGGGAAGGATGGTTAAAAACACGGGACAGCCAATGTCCAATTTCCCGGGGTCTTGCTGCCTCCCTTTCTCAGGCGACATCCCTCTCGGTACCCAGTGGCTGGGTGCTGAGGTAGGTTGGCTGAGTATGCTATTGACCAAAGCACAGCACATTGAGGGAACAGGTTTTTCTACAAGAAAAAAAAAAATCATGTAATACATCCCAGCGTAAAATCAGAACTTTTTAAAATCAGCGATTGTTTGTATCCTCTTTACTTGACTCCAAGCCACCGTGGAGGCCGGCCGCCCCCAGCCTGCGCAGGGCCGTGGGATGCAGGGAAGTAACCGTGGGAGCACGTGGGAGGCTTGAGAGAGGACTGGTCATGAGGAAAGGAGGAGCCCGCGTGGCGAAGGGACTCAGCATTTGTGCCCCGGAAATTGTTACCCTGGCTGTTTCTGGAACACGATCTTGACCCAGCTGTCCAGGGGGCGTGGTCTCTCGAGGGGATAGGATGTAAAACCAAGCACTGGTTTGATTGGCCCTGACTGTATCCTGGGCCCCAGCAGCCCACTGTGAAACCCCTCTGAGGGGAGATGACATGGATCCGGGAAGATGGTTTCCTTCCCAAATCCCAAGAAGAGAACGCTGGAAGGGCAGAGGGACATTGAAGACATTAGCATCCCGGGCTGCTGAGTGACTACCTGGTGTGTGGACCCCACCCTGAAGGACCCCAGGGGCTTCCTGAGACAGCAGAAGCTGAAGGGACCCCTACTTGTGTCTTTCCACCGGCTCTCCGGGAGGTCTCGCTGCCTCATTCGGCCACACTGCAGCCCATTCTCCATTTGCAGTAAAACAGACCCTTCTAAGATGTAAAATGTCTCATGACACGCTCCTGTTTATCTTTTCCCTCAAGGTAACAAACAGTTTTAATTGGTTTTTCAGTATCATTTTTATCTCTGGCTCCATTTACCTCTTTGGGCTCGTATTTCAGGGTTTCCCTACACACACCTTTCAAAGGCAGAGGTGGCCATCTGTCTTGCTCATTCAGTCCTCCTTGTCTAGCACAATCCTTGCCACAGGGTAGCTAGTGAATAGGTGTTTGAATGAAGAGTGGATAACAATACTGGACCAAAACAAACCTCTGTATCAGGCTTGGGGTACCAGAGCCCCCCTTCCACTGTTGCCCAGGGCTCCAGGACCTCCATCAGCCCTCATCACTGCCTTACCCTTTCCCATCAGCATGCCTGCAGGGTCTTATCCTCTTACCAGACTGCGAGCATCTTGAGGTTGGCAGCCCTGTGCTCTCCTCTCCTGACGCCTCCCAAAGCACGTAGCACTGTGCCAGGGGGGTCTGTAGCATCAGAAAGTAGAGACAGGGAGGAGACAGCCAGCGGAGCCTCAGCGTAAATCCCATGAGGTGGACAAGAAGAGTTTGAAGTGTTTTCAGTGGGGAAACAAAGAATGGCATACTGATACAATTTAATAAAACAGCTTTGTCATCGCAAGCCAATAACTTTCTCTTGTAATTTGGACCAGACGCACTGCTAAGTAGAAATAACAAGTAGGCTCAAATCCTGCTGGCAGGAGGCATCCCGCCGCCGTCCCTGTTTTGTTGGGACTAATAGGTTATATTATGAGGAGAACAATTAGATAAGCTTTTCATGATGGAACAGCCCCTACAGGTCGTAAGACAGGTTAGTGTAGGCAAGAGCCACCTGTCTTTCTGTAACAAAGGCAGAAACAAATTGCATTTTCTCAGGGTTGCCTGGCAAAAGCTTACGTGCACAGTTTCACTTCAGTCTTGTTCTGTTTATGCCTCCGCTTAGTATCCAGAGTAACTTTCGTCTGCATTACTAAAATGCATGCAGTAAACATCCGCTGTAGATCTTTAACCAGCTCAATATCTTCGTTTCTTTTAATTTCCTACTCATATGATAATAAACAGGCCTCATTTGTTTTGTATACGTACAAATGGGGATGGTTTTTATTCGTAAGTAATAATACACTACCATCCCTAACACAAAGTACTTGAAGTTTAATATTATTTATTTGATATAGGTTTTCTTAATTTGCATCCTCTAAATGCTCATTACTTTCTCTATTGAATTTTCACTTATAAAATCATGTCCAAAGCAGTTATACAATATAAGCAGTCAATGCTATAAACACTTAATTACAAATTAATTTCCCTGCTTCCTCTCCCCACCAGAATGGCTAATCATGCTTCGAGTTGCATTGAAAGAAGTACTGAGAAATTTGAAGAAACAACTTGTTCCTTAATTTCTTTCAGTATTTGCCAGATGTAGTTAGAGAGTTTGACTACATTTTTTAATAAATGCAGGGTTCATTTTATCTTCAAAAGAATAATTAGTTCAATTCATATTGCTGAAATCTTTATTAACTTTTAGTGTTTTATCTTCCATGTGTTTAAATCTTTTATGACACTTCACAATTTATTTTCCCATTTTCCTGTATGGTAGGTGAATTCTTAGATGGGCCACCAGGATATCTGACCCTCTGCAGAATCTCTGCTCCTTGGGTTTGGACAGGACTTGTGAATACAATAGTATTTCATTCCTGTGAGTAGATTGCTAATGAGGGAACTGGAGTCAGTCAAAAAGGAAGTTATCCTCGGGTGGGCCTGACCTAATCAGAGGGGCTGGGCCTTTTCTGAACAGAGAGATTCAAAGCAAGAGAGAGAGGGTCTCCTGTTGGCTTTGAAGAAGTAAGCTGCCATACTGAGAAGGGCCATGTGGCTAGGACGTGAGGGTGGCTTCTGGGGGCTGTAAGCATCCCCCAGTGGACAGCTATCAAGAAACCAGGACCCTCAGTCCTACATCCACAGGAACTGAATTCTGATAACAACCTGAATGCGAGTAGGAGACCCCAAGCTCCAGATGAGATGGCAGCCCAGCCTATACCTTGATTTCAGCCTCTGAGACCCTGAGCAGAGAACCCGATTCTGCCATGCCCACAACTCTTAGCTACAGAAACCGGAAGATAATCGATGAGTGTTGTTTTGGTCATCTGTTACATAGAAGTAGAAGACTAATGCACGCAGGTTTGGGATGTTTGTTTCTAATATTTTGTGCCTCCAAATAGTGCTGCTCTGAACATTACACATTATTTTGTGTGTGTGTGAATTCTGCACATGTGAAAATATGTTTAAGGTGTGTAGCTAATAATGAAATTGCTGGGTCTTAGAGTAAAAATATCTTTAACTTTAATAGTGATAAACTTGCGTTCTTAAGTTCTTTTTCCCATTTATCTGCTGTCAGCAGTACATGAGGAGCATGTTCTCTGCGTCAGCACTCAGCAGCATTTGGTCTTGTCAGGCTTTGTTTTGCTTTAAACATTCAGCTCTTCATTTAACCTGAACTGATTTGTGCGGCTGCTGTGAGACGGGGAGCAGTCTCGTTCCCGTTTGTGTGACCCCGCATCACAGCACCATTTACTGACTAGCCATCCCTTCCCCACGGTTCCGCAGCACCAGTTCTATCGCAATGTGATTCCATGTGCGTGTGCCCAGGTCAGGTCACACAGGCGCCCTTTCCATCTCCTTTTGCCATTGAATTTTCTTCCTGGCCAGCCTCCAGTGAAACCCAATAAATATCCAGCTTTACTCAAGTATCTCACTTAGCAATCTCCACCTTTCAGGGGTCCTTGACTTTGCCCCTTGTGTGGGTGGCACAACATTAAAAGCTGAAGTCTAGCAGAGCTTGTAAGTCCCCCGGGGAAGGTGCCTTTTCCTGACTCAAGCTGCCTGTTCATTTTTGGTGTTGGCATTTCCCTTTGTACTCCTGGGAGATTAACTAGGCCTTCTAAAGTGTTTGTTGCATCTTTGTCCAGAATTTCCTGTGGTTTTTAAATCATTTTTTCTCATGTATGATCGGACACTGAGGTTCAGTAATAAATTTTTGAGGCCCGCTCCCCCGCAAAAAAGAAAGAAGAAAACCACTTTGTTAACTATCTTTCAGGTAGATAGGTTTATTTTTTCCTATGGGCACAACCCGAAGCCAGGCATCCGGCATCTACCTTCACCGTCTGCAGCCTCACATCTCTCTGCATTTGTTTGCATTAGATATTATCTCCACTTTGATTCTTATTCCCTCAGATTTATGCTCCCCTCATCTGCTACACCACTGAAAGCCATCTCCCACAAATATCGGATACGTCCATTCACAATGAAGGCAAAATAGATCATGTGCCTGTTCTGTCGTTGTGTGTAATTCAGACAACGTGCTCTATGTGAAGGAGCTGTGCGGTGCCCACACGAACAAACGTGCCAGCTTTCGCTGACAGCGTATTTGAGAACATAAGGATGAACTCAGCTTATCCCATAGGAGACACGTAAGAAAGAACTCAAGACAGAAGGTGAAATGTGTTCCAATAGATGTATTGGGCATAAATATCAAAGATATCCTGGAGTTACCTCGTTTGTGCTAAGCATTGTGCTTCCAGATACCGTTTCCTGTTAGCAAGAGAGGAAGAGATTGCTTCCAGGGAAGGCAGTCTGCAGGGCTTTATGAACTGTGGCCGTCAGGGGTTGAGCTGAGGATTTGGGGAGCAGCCTCAGGTGGGAGTTCCCCACGTGAGGAAGACAGAATGAGTACATCAGAGATGTGGGGGGTCAGGGCAGGAGGGACAGACGGAGGGGCTGCACGGTCGGGCCGGAGCCGGACATCAAGTGTCTTCAGAAGTTGGGACTGAGTCGCGGGGGAGCCTTTGAAGGTGTTGACTCTTCCTCTGGTATGTTTCCTGGAGAAGAGTCCAAGAGCTATTTTGAGGAAGTTTACACTGAAAGAAATGTTGTTTCTCTGAGGAGCCATTTTCATTGAACAAGACTCATTTTTATTGACCAAAGGCAAAAAGTTACAATCAGTTGACGCATTTCCAGCAACTTCAGGGTAGTAGAGAAGGTAATTTCTTGTTTTTCCTGTGTGGCCCTTATTGTGTCAGGACTTCTTGTGAAGTCAGGCCCTTCCGAGGCTTTAAGCCAAACTGTCATCTGTGCCTGGACGTGGTTCTGCAATAGAAACTAGCAATTTGGTTTAGATTTTAAAGTAAAGCAATGATACAGCTTAATGTAATCACCTTCCCCCCAAAAAAACCTGTAAAATTAACTCTATTTCCTTTCCCTGATAGCATCTGAAATTTTTTTTTTGCTTCTATTTGAATTTATTTTTGTGGTGATTCATCAGTGGCACAGTGATAGAAGACTCCCCTGTGCTTTTCCACTTGGAGGGTGACTCCAATGCAGCATGAATCACACGGCGATGGCCACGTTTTCCTGTGTGTTGATATCATCAACCACTGAACTGCAACGGTCAAGGAATTATTACCTGCCTTGACTAATGATTCGGGAATTACTACATCCCTTGAATAAAGCATCCTTCTGTTCCTACCTCTGATCCCAGAAGTGTACTTTTTGGGGGAGAACCTTTTTTTAACACCCCATCATATTTTGGTAGTTTTCTACCAATCATCTGATTTGCAGTTTTCCAACTAGCAGTTGCCCTGTTACATTTATATGATTTTAATAATCAATCTACTCCATTGCACCAACTTCACAAGTAAGAGAGAGTCGTTAATGAGGAATATTTATGTGTCTCCTTCACTTAAGATGAGCTTCAGTGAGCATATTTTCACTGATGAAAAGGTGACTATATTTTAAATACTTTGTTGAGTCTTGCCTACAAAAAAATTACAATCTATAGTCAGACATCTTAACTATCCTCTCATGGTTACATACAATTCCCCATCAGTAAAAACAGAACAATATTAAATGTTTTAAAGGATTATTAGGAGGGTTAAAGAATATAATATATGCAAATGCATTAACACTGTGTTGACAATGTAACAGGGAGTCAACAAGTAGTATCAGCTTGTGTTGTTCTTAAATGGTGTGGAAATCCAGCATCCTAGTATGAAGCACTGAATTCCTAGCAATAATGACATGGCCCAACATAAAAGGGACCCTTGGTTAATGGGGCATTGACTGGGTAGTGAGTACTCAGTTTTCTGTATCGCACTGAAAGTTGGAAACTCAGCCCCTGTTCTGGATAGACTATTCTTTTTTGTCATCCCTTTGCAACTTTCAACAACAATGCAAAAAGTAAAAAATTATATTACAGAGACGTAAGATTACTGCCAGAATCTAAAATAGCTTATCATTTGCTCTTCCACATCTGGGACTAAACACAGGACAATTTGATGAGTGATGTATAGATTCCTTCTTTCCCCACTGCCTACCTCTGCAGAGGACTCTCTCAAGCCTTCTCACATGTTTTTTCTATGAATCAGTGTCAGCACCTGAATATCCAGGAAACATGACGGGATAAGGTATATGTGTGCATGTGAGTGAGCAGCATGTAGGTGACAACATGTGCGTGCAGACGGGGCGTGAAGAGGCGAAGGGAAGCTGTACCAGGCAAGCGCAAGTGGATGGCTTGCATCCTATAATCATCGTGCAGCGCAAAAGGGGAAAACCAGTCCAGGTGGGGACTAGATATAGAAAGAACCCTGGTAGCTGGTCAGGCTTAGGTCTGTAGTATCACTTCTATTGTTTCTGTTGTTATTTTAGTTTTCTGTGTGCCATTCATTGAATTCAGAATCCCAGGAAAAAACAGTGAGCCAAGGACAGAAATCTCACCTCAATCCAACAGAAATATATGCTGGATACATTTCCTCAAGAAAAAGTCTAGAAATTTGACAATAAAGTGTGCATATTATTATGAATGACCAAAAAGAGAATTCTACCAGCAGTGTAGGCAAATGTCACACTTCCTGTCTCCTTGGAAAAGCCCTGTCATTTCAGGTTGATTGAAAAAAGGAAGTAAAGGGCGGGAGGGTACAGCTCAGTGGTAGAGCGCGTGTTTAGCATGCACAAGGTTCTGGGTTTAATCCCCAGTACCTCCATTAAAATAAATAAAAATGTAGTTACCTCTCCCTGCCCAAACATAAAATTTTTTTTAATTGTTTAAAGAAAAAAGGAAGTAAAACCAATAGGAGGATTATGGAAAGGTACACCAAACAAAAAAAGAGGGAAGGGGATACTACTGTCTTTGAGCCTGAGGAAGGATGCATTTCTGCAGTATTCAACTAGATAAAAATCATTAAAGTAGTCTTAAATTGCTGCCAGCTTAACAGTACATGAAAAGACATGTTTATTCTATTTTGCCTTATTCCAAAAAGAATATAATGTATCCAACAAGAATTACAGCCCGGTCAAATAAATTTAAGCAAGACTTAAAGACATTAATCTAAAGGAAGACAAAATCAAAATTAGAGTGAAAACAAAAACGAAACCCAAACCACGAAACTTCACCATGAGGACATCCGTGTTTCCTGGAGCAAAGATACACCTGAATAGATAGACAAACAGTAGTTATGAGGTTAAAACAAACTAGTTCCTAGAGAAGCATAGTTATCTTTGGTTAAGTCTAGGATGGCATTTCCCCAGAGGTCATTATTATTAATGGTAATAATTACTGTATTTGAGAACTTTTTACATGTGAGGCCCTTCTAACAAGAACTTTTTATACATAGTTATAGGAAGAAAGAGGTACACCTATACACACACAGATATCCACATATTTCTAATGTAATCCCCCCAAACTACCCTATTAAGGAAGTATTTCCCCCACATTCTAGGTGTGATAAAACAAAAAGCAGTGAGGAGTATCGTCACGAATTGGTGAGAACCAACAAGAAAATGTATAAAGCGACAGTAATTAAAAGGGTGTGATTTAGGGTTAACATACCCATACATAAATGGGTAAACAGATACATTCACTGAAAAAATGTCTGACAAAGAAAGTAGCACAATGGATGATTTTTCCCCAGTTTTATTATGTAGAATTATTACGGTCCAACTGCACATGCACATTATATTGCATGTAAATACACATATACAGTATACTGACCATTTTTTTAGTTTTCATATATGTACTAATTGTTGTTGCTAAGAACAGATTAGATCTTTAGCTTTTTAAACTTACATAGTTATCAAAGGAATAAAGACAACTACAAAATAAGAATCAACAGAATGCGGTAATCCCATTCATAAAGGACAGTCAAGTGTGCTCACACACATTCAAGAAATCAGAATAATAATTAGTTCATTTGTGTCCTTATTCTTATTGTTATTTTTTAGATTCGTCATATAAATAATGTCATATGGCATTTTTCTTTCTTTTTCCGGCCCACTTCACTTTGAATGACAGTCTTCAGGTCCATCCATATTGATGCAAATGGCATTATTTTATTCTTTGTATGGCTGAGTAGTGTTCCATTGTATGTAAGTACCACATCTTCTTTATCCAGTCATCTGTTGATGGATGCTTGGGTTGTTGATTAAAAGAGTAATTATTGTCAAAGAAGTCATGTTGGGAATATCAAAGCCCCCCCCCAATACTGTGTATCAAATGTTTGAAGTTTGAAAATGTAGAAAGCAAAGAAAATACCATCTTTCATCTTGGACGGTCAGGGACTTTGTAGGCCTAAAGGAAGGATCAGTTTGAATTTTCAAACAAGTCAGAAATAACCACCGTAAGTAATTTTTAAAAACAAAGAAACACATGAAGGTACAACCTTAATCTGTAATACGTGTCAGTAAGAACATGTCAAATGGACAAGGTGTGTGCATTAATGTGGTTTTTGGTTGATGTGGTGCTGAGTGCCAGCTCGTGGTGCACGCGGCTCTGAACGTTTGTGTAACTTTTCTGTCAATCAGTGTTTCATATCAAGATGCTAAAAAGCCTTTTGACTCTTTGATCTAGTAAGTGTGTTTCTAGAAATCTACCCCAAGAGAATATCTTCAAAAAAATACTCTTTGTAGCATTATTTACTATTGTGAAAAATTTTAAACAATTTTAATATCCAGTCATAATAGAATGTCTAAGTAAACTTTGAATATGGTGGCATATTATACAATTACTCAGAACTATATTTTAACAGAATAATGAGGTAAGTCATGAGTGTCATAAATGGTGATGACCAAAAATTAGGCAAAAAGACTAATGCAACATTGTATTTGCAGTTGCATTCAATTTTGTTTCCACTATATGTAAATCCCTAGGGAAAAAATAGCTAGTAGAGTTTTCAAATTCTAAGACTAATTTTAAGAAATATATACAACATTTTGTTTGAATTGTAAGTAAGTTTTTTATTCTCTATGCCTTTAGTATTTACAAACTTTGTACAGTGAATGGCTTCTTGGTTTAAGAAAACAGGGATAGGGAGGTAGGTAGGTAAATAGATTTAAAACCTTAATTTATAATTACACATCAGTAAGAAAAAACAATTATCTCATTGTTTTAAAATCACAGGGACATTAACCGGTAAAATTTTAAATGAAGAAAAATTTAGATTTACATATAGATACAGATGTATAGATAATATATCCATAGAGGGAGTACACACACACACACACACACACACACAGGGATACTTACTCTTAACAGGGATGTGCAGGTTGTAAAATAAGACTAATTTTAGTTACATAATAAGACAAATTTTAGATTATGACTTATAAAAAAATCAGCTTTATTGAAGTCAAGTCATTTCAGTTAACTACCTGTTTGTAAACAACTATCAGATTTATTTTCAAGGTGTCAGGACTGAACAAGCACTGTCAAGAAGCATGGCTTTGAAGTTTACGTGTGCGGTGGAAGGGAGCAGGCAGTGTGATGTGCAGTAAAGCTTTATATTTATGAACTTAGTGAAGAGAAATGAGAAATCAGGGCCCATTAAAAGAGAGCAAAGAATAGGCAAACTCCATTT
Organism: Vicugna pacos; assembly: GCF_048564905.1. Taxonomy (NCBI): domain Eukaryota; kingdom Metazoa; phylum Chordata; class Mammalia; order Artiodactyla; family Camelidae; genus Vicugna; species Vicugna pacos. The sequence continues at coordinate 65,508,600 of NC_133000.1, read as the reverse complement.
CTGAAGTGCAGGGGGTTTAATATGCCAAAATATGAACCTTTCCTTGAAGCCAAATAGAAAAACCTTGTTCTTGAGCATAATTATACACATGGATAGTAAGAAAACACCCTGAAATTTCCTGTGTAGACTTGGTGGTATTTTAGTTAGGGAAGTTTTCTTAATAAATCCTCAGTTTACTTCACAATAAGACGTACCTCTGTGTTTTTCGGAGCACTGTCTATTTTGTGTATGTTACTAAATCTTTATTGCACCAAAAGTAAAATACCAACTTTCATCTGCAATTTTTACAGCACATATTTGCCAGTGAAATGCATCATTCACATTATGAAAATTTAATATGACTGACATTAGCAAAATCGCTAATTAAGAAATAAGGCATAAATACTCCAAGAAACTTGACAGTCTGTTCTATGAAGAAAATTAATTCAGAAGTCTCCTATTTACATAAATCTCCAGGTCTCATTTTCACAGCTGTTTGTTCTGTCAGCTAGATGGTTGCATTTCAAAATTATTTTAACATAATCGGTGGGAAGTATACCTTTCAACTAAAAATACCATGCTCTGCAAGAAATATTGGTAGGGGGAAATTATAAGTTCATTCAGTTCATCTTGTTATTTTTTCCCTTAAGATAAATGTTTCTAATATAGAAACTTTAACATTTAAGTCAAATTATTAAAATATTTTTATTATTAAAAGACATTCTGTAATTTTAGAGTCTCATGAAAATGAAAAGGTTGTGTCCTTTTCATCTGGAAAAATGTTAATGAGTGGTGCCTATCTTAGTAAAGAATGAGAAATACTGGAGATATCTATTTTTTATTAACCAGTGGAGCATAATATGGAGTTTGAGATATGTATGCAGTGCTCTGCTAGACAAAGGAGGTAACAGTTTTAAATATGGTTTAGACGAGGTATGTTGTTTGTTTTAATAATTTAGATAAGGAAAGGAGATCCGTAATTATTGCATCTTAAGATGCCTTTTACCTCTAATGTCCAAATGGACAGCAGGAATTTAAAATCAACAGATTCCAGCTTAGGGAACCAGAGACACCACTCGCTACCTGGGTCAGTCATTTAAGGCGCCTGCACTTCAGTTCTCCATCTGCAGTCTGTACAGTAACTACCACAGGATTATTGCTAAAATTACTCCAAGTAATGGACAGTGAACCGCTTTGGGAGCTGTGACGCACCCTAGGTGCTAGTCATGGCTGAGTGTCTCTTCTCGTGTCCTTTCATTTTACCCTGAAGGAAATCCTAGGAGACAGTACAAATCCATGATTTTGTCTGCGTGGTCATTTATGGGGTTATATGTAAAAATTAACCCGAGCACACCCATTTACGAGAAAAGTGACGGATATACCTCCATCCCTTTTCATAACTGGAGGAAGATTCGCCAGCTTTTGCAAATGAGCTTCTGCCATCTTTCCTTCTACTCTTGAAATTATATTTAAGTGTAGATTCTACTTAGAGTAATTTGCTGCTGAAATAGGCATAACATTTTGATTTCTGCTTTGCTTCTAATTACGTTTAGGCTCATTTTGACATTTAAGGCCAATTACATTAGTCTAGATTCAGTAAAACTTCTCCATAGTAGTCTAAAATCTGACCAGTAAACAGGCTCCCCCCCCCCCTTTTATTCATTTAAATGGAATGCTTGGCAACAAGCATATTTTAGGAATTATAAAAGCAAAATGAATAATATTACTTCATTTTGAAAAAAATAGCGAAGAATTGCTTTCTTCTTGCCAACATGAAAGGCAGTCACAGAATTAATTGAAACCACCAGTTTGAACTTTCTAAATCACAAGGATAAGGGGTAATCATTTTACAAAGAAATTAATATTTTAAATGTTTCACTTCTATTGAAAATACAGTTGATTCTATTAAAAAACAGATCTCAAATTCCTAAAGAGCTCAGAGAGACCTAAATGACTCCAAAAACTTCATCGCTTCAAAGTCACTAATAACTAAACCCCTCAGAACTCTCCCAGCCCTAACGACGAAATTCAGTGTTTCGTTGTGTTTTAAGAGTCCAGTGTACGTGATGGCTTAGAGCACACACAGCTTTTTTATTTAGCTGCCTACTTTCAGGCCGCTTGCTAACACCGTGATTTTTACTGTTTATTCAATAAATTCTCTTATCCTTGATGGCACCAAAAGGCAATTTATAGTATCTATTAGAACAAAACATTTAGTGTGACTTTTTTCTGTAATTTTTATAGGCAAAGTATAATCTCAGAAAGTGGACTGGAAAGTATACTGTATAAAAAAACAAAGTTTTCCAATTGACTGCCAGTACCAATGAAGACATCAGACTAGTAAACAGTTATAGCTGGAAGCTATCTTAGGAACCGTTTAGTTCAAAGATGAAGTAAAACTGTGACATCAAAAACACTGTCACCCTTCCAGAATCAGGTAACTAAAGGAAATATCTCCTTAAAAATATAAATAGTTTATCTTTTGTAGTTTTGAGCTTTACCAAAATGGAGTCACACTGTGTAAGACCTAAAACAAGGAGATTGAGTAGGTGAATAATTAAGGCAATTAAAACCAAAGGAGGTGTCACTTTTGCACCCAGTGAGTACCGTCAAGGCAGATCTTCTGTTTTACGGCTGACTGGTGGTGAGACACAGCAGGGCCACTCTCAGTAAAAAGGTTGAGCTACTGTATAAGTTGTCAAATGGATTTCATTTTGAAAGCAAATCTTCTGTAGAGAAAGAGTTCTGGAAACCAGCTAAGACCTAGTTTGAAAACGTTCTTAAATTAGATGGTAGTGATGTTGCACAATTGTAAAGAAACTAAACCACTCAGTTGTATACTTTAAGAGGTGAATTTTATGATGTATAAACTATATCTCAGTAAAGCTGTTACTTTAAAAAGTTTAAAAGTGTTTACCGTGTTCCCTAGTTCCTCAGTTCTTCGCATTTCAGACCTCAGAGTTCCAGGTTTATTCTACAGACTTTCAAGCATTTTTGTGCTCACACACACACACACACACACAAATATATATAAAAACAAATGGGATCATTCTGTACATTCTGCTCACTCTATGTTGACCAAAACATAAGATGTTTACCCAGGTATTTTTTTAATATTTCATTTTTTAACCTAAATTGATATCCATACATACTAAAACCCCAAAGCATGCACCGGGTCATCAAGTTATCAAGGTGCCCGTGATTTTTTAAATGGCTAAGAACTGATTTGCAAGGTCTGGGTAAGCACCTCCAGCCTGTCATCTCATGTGGGAGAACTCCCGTGCTTTGCTTTCACCTAACGCTAAGAAAGTCTATCAGGAAGAGATTTGGGGTCAGAAATGGATTATTGGGGCCTGGAGAGGGAGAAGGATGCTCCGTCCTTGATGAATTTGCCAGCTCTATGGCTTGGGCCCTCGGCCCTGGTGGATGCATGGTCCCGGGGACTCTGTTCATCCCACCTGGGATCAGTGTTCAAGGGGTGTTAACAAAGGAGAAGATATAAAAATAATACTTGTTTATTCCCTTTCCTCCCCTTTTTTGATGCTCTTACTTTAATTCAAGTGTCCCAATCACAGTTTATGACCAGCAGGTACAGCACCAAAATGCAAGGACACCGAGAGGAAACTATTAGCTGTTTTAGTAGGACTATCAAGGAATATTGACAATATACGTGGAACTGAGACCAAGAACCAAGGGTGGATTTAGCAGGATTTCCTGGCAGGTTGGATACAGGATGAGAGGAGATGAGAAGGACCAGAGATGTCTGTGAGATCACTGGCCCGAGCAGCTTGAAAACTGGATTTGTCAATTACTTGAGATGGGAGGGAGCCCAGGAAAAACAGTGTTGGGGAGCAGGGCATGAGGCATTTAATTTGGGGCATCTAATGCTCGAGATCCCTATTAGAGAGACACCCAAGTAAAGATGTGGAGTTGACTCTGAATGTGGGGCTGTATCTATGGACGTGGGTGTCATCAGGACATGGAGGGTATTGAAAGGCCTTAGAATGGATGAGATCAACCAGTGAGCGTTGGTTGACAAGAAAGAGATGTGAGGACCGAGCCCTGAGTCTCTGCCACATTTGGAGAGTAGGAACATTTTTAGAGATTAGGAAATTGAGGAGGAACTTGCAAAAGAGCCTGAGGAGGTCTGGCAGTGAATTGTGTGGTCCTACAGTGCGGGGCTTGGGGCCTTCAGTGAGTCCAGGACCCTGGTTCTCGGCTCTTAGATGCATTTTCTCTTGCATCATCCCTGAGACAGCTTGTTCCTCACACTCCGGTCTTACGACTCGCACCCTCTCCCCTGGTTCACATCCTTTGTTTTGTGTGCACGTACCCAAGGAATATGACGCGCTCTGATTAGATGAGGTACTCACTGAGTTCATGATTTCAAAACCTCCCTTCTTCATTCAGTGAACATCCTTGCAGCCTCTTTATTCAGTGCATTTTCTTTTCCACTTCACTTCCCTTCATTCAGAGGTGTTGCTTCCTTGGAATGTGTGCTTATAATTACAACTCTGACTTTGTAATGACCCCTTCATTGCTGCTACTGAACTGCATAGCCAGTCTCTGTGCGTTCGTTCACCTCCAGACCCTACTGCTAACTGTGTGAAGTTTTCCTGTCAGTTCCATTTGAAATTCATTAGAGATGTTTTTGATTGATTTGGTTCTTCCCTGATGGGGCTAAGTTGTCTGTTCCGGACCACGTCCTACGCAGCTGGCCCCATCTCAGGTTAAGCGCTCATCCCTGATTCAGTTAGCTGCAGCCAGGCACCTGCAGCATGAACACAGCCTGACCTGCATAGGAGTGATTATGTGATTATGTCATTAGAAACAAAAAAGAACAAGCTTTTGCAAACAAAGTGCTTACCCCTATTTACATCTAGAGGATTGGACTTGAGGGGAAAAATAGCAAAAATCACAGACTTTCTGTCCCTAAAACCTACAGAAACGAATAAAACAATTAATTAGCACCCTGGATAAAATTATACTAGCAATAACCACACACAATAAAAGGCCACAGTTTCATACCATTATTTTTTTCTTATTTCCTGAGAGCTTTTTATTTCAAATAAAGAGATTTTTTAAATTAAATGCCTTGTAAATTTTTAAAGTCAAAAGGATGTATTATGTAATAGAAAGGATATATGACATTTAACTAATTTCTAAAGAACATGTTTTTACATTTTATTGTTGTGATGATAGTTTATGTACCACAAAGTACAAATTAAGAAAATTTTGTTTAGTGAAATTTAAAGGAAATGTGAGATATATAATTTTTTAACAAAAGGAATTAAAAATACTTATATTGAAATGTAGAGTTAGTAAATGAGAACTAGCCTTATTCAAAGACTCAAAGATTACTTAACTGTGACTGTTAATAAAACTGGCTGCGTTCAAAAATAGAAACATAAGATTTGTTTGTTAAAGAATCTGAGTTTAAATTTAAAGTTTTAAATTTGTAAGTTTTATTAACTAAAGAAAAAACTGAATATGTTCCCATTAATATTCAGATATACTCTGGTGTTTTCTATCTGAAAGGAAAAAAGAAAAACTCTTCTTGATGCGACATCGTTTTTCAACTCCCACCCAAATTCATACCATCGTGTTTGACTAGCAGCTACTAAGAAAGAAGGAGTGAGTAGGGGAGAGAGAGCGCATCAGAGAGGAGGCTCATGCCTTAAGCCTGTTTTCCAGAAGCTGAGAAAAAATTAAATTGGAAAAGCAAATTCTAAAATATGTACTCATATCCCTCACTTTGGGGAGCCTCAGGCTGCAGGGATTTGCAGAGCCCAGGGAAAAGACGTTGCGAATCTCCCATGGGTGTAGGAATGATCATTTAGCCCACCTTCCCAGGGGCAAGGTAAACCGCTAGGTTGCACCAGTTTTATTTTTCCCAGCTGGGAAGAAGGCTTGAGAATGAAAGCAAACTAATCATAATTTCTGAAAACTAAATATCTCCCGTAATAAACAAAACTTTAGCCTAGTGAAAGAATGAAGAGAAAAGAAGGGAACAGAAGCCACCAGGGAATAGGAGGCCCAGCAGGGGACAGTGATGTGGGGGGGACTCAGTTGTCCTCTCCTCTCACCCAGAGGACCAAGACCAACAGAATCAACCTGTCCCTCGCCTGGAGTCAGTGGAGTGCGAATGATGTGGGAGGAAGCTGGTGAATTAGGGCAACTGAACACCTGGGACTGAATGGCTCTGGCAGCAGTAAATGTTCCAGAATCTGCCTGCACTGGAGACCTATCTGAAGCCTGGTATATCACATATAACTGCCCATGGCCTCAGCTAATCCATCTCTCCCTGCAGCCCCCTCTCCGTTTACTGAGACAGCAAAACATAGAGAATACCTAGCTGACCAATCAAAACGGGACCCAAATGACAGGGATGAGATTCTGGGACCACTTTCTGACACCATGTTGGAGGGAATAAAAAATAGAGATAGGAAAATTTATCACGCAAGATGTTTCTCTGTGATGATATGCTGCCTTGGGACTAGTGTTATTGGAAGGCATGCCTGATCGCAATACTACATATGCTTTATTAAAAAAGAAAGAAAGAAAGAAAATATAAATAAAATTAAAAAACCATAAATAAAAGGAGTGGCAAATTAGTTCACATAGAAGTTTAAAATTTATTTTTGTAAAAATACTATAAAAGGACAGGGAAAATACGTTAAACATATATGGCAGATATGAGATTAATTTTCTTAATTTCTAAAGAGCTGGTGGAAATCAATAAGGGCGGAGTAAAGGTTAACAGGAGAGGAAAATGGCGTGTGAACATGGAGCTCGGAGAAAAGAAACAGCTTCCTCCAGGCCTTTGTTCCTCACTCCCTTCGCCACCATTTAAATCCAGCTCGATTTCTTCATGAAAGTCAGTCGCTGTCATTTTCCCCGGACAGTTCTTGGCTCACCAAAGAGGAATACACCTTTGTCCTCCCAACCTGCTCCTTGGATAGCTTTCCCATATTTCTCTTATGCACCCTGTTTTTCATTCTTCCATTTCTGAGAGTTGGCCATCATCATCTTTTTCTTCCACTCTTGATTATGAATTTCTCAAGAAACCGTGTCTTCCTCATCTTAATCCCCAACACACCAAGTCTTCAGGAACCACTGATAATCCACGTCTGAATAAATAACGTAAGCAGTTCTTCAAGGAACACAGATCCTGTGACAGTATAAGTCAGTAAATGTATTTGATTCACATCACAAGCTATCTTGGGACTTAAATTTCTGGATAAAATCTCAACCAAACTGTTAAGGCAGCCCTCATGCAGGACACATTAATTTTCAGGTTGTAATAGACGTGTTTCATGGCACTACCTTTCACAGGTTTATTCATCTAAGTGGCTATAAACACATGGATCGCGTGGTAACAGAAAGCTTTACTCTCAAGTATAATTCACAGCATCTCACAGTGCGCTCTTTCAGGTGGCTGAACTGTGCAGAAATGAGACTTTTTTTTCTTCTGAGACTCTGAAAGAGTAGAGGGTAACCCCAGTATTCTTGCTCACATTGCTTATCCCACAGCAACAGGTTTTCAAACCCGTATCTCCATGTCCCCAAGATTTACTAACTGAATGCATGACAGCTGAGTGTTTGTGAAAGCTAACGCCGTAGATGAAAACAAATTGAGTTGGTTTCTGCCCCATGCAGCTGAAAGGTACACCTGAATTTTTGGTCTCTAGGTACCAAGAAAAAAAAAATTCTGTTAGACTTAATCACAAGCTTTCCTGTCACTCTGGGGGAAAGAAATCCATGTCCAGTAAAATCCCTTTCATACTAGAACATGTTTTGACTCTTCCTCTGTTGCTGTTGAGTCTTTCAAATGTACACGCGTTCACACTGGTGACATCTCTATTGAAGAAAGTACAGCAATCTGATATTTTTATGTGAATCATCTTCAGAACTTGTGTTGCTTGCCTTCAGATATAATGCATATTCAATACAAAAAGCATATAGGGAAAAAATAATTGCCCTCAATGATAAGTTCTGACATACTTATGAGGTTAAATGATGCATTGAAAAATTCTCTGAAGCATTTTTAGGATGAGTTAAAGCTAATACTCTCTTAGGCACCCTAGAAGGAAAGTATTACATTGTCCTCGCTGATGGTCAAGTATCCATAACAACATACTTCATACCTTCATGAACAGAAAACTTTGTAGGGTAATGAGATTATAGAAAAATTAGCTCAAGGAGAAATAAAGTGTTTCACACATGGACAAAGGGTAAGAGGAAAAAGTTACCTCCTAGTTCAAGATTCATTTAACAACTATTTGCTCCTTTGTTCAGGCAGGTCCACTATGTGCTGGGCATTGAACTTCATACTTCTAAAAAGGTTAATTTAATTATCTAAGTAAAGAAAAGTGCTAAGAGAGTTTACTGTGAGATGGGGCTTGGGAAGCAGTAGATTCAAAACATCCCCGGACACAGGAAGCAATGCTTGGAAAAGTACTTACTTTGGAATCATAACACCTGGTGCTACTTCTGTTAGTGATACAAATAAATGGAGTGACTTTGGGCTAGTCACGGAGATTTAAGCCTCCTTTTCCTTATCTTCAAAAAGAATGAGTCAGATTAGATTCTCTTTAGGGTCCATTTTGCTTCTGAGATACTCACAGTGTAACAGCTTTTTTCTTGGGCTCAGTCGTCTTTGCATTGTCTTGGACTTTATTTCTTGGGATTGCGATACCTGAGAATTCAACTTAGTGTTCCAGTGTACTGAGGTCTCTAAAGATTTTTTTAGAGTCGTGAGATTCCAATTGTCAACTTTCCCCCAACATCATCAGAAGTTCTCATCAGGAAGCATTTATTGACCGCTAATGTATACAGGATATATGAGTCAAAGATGTATATATAATTGTATATTTAATAAGAAAAACATTTAGGAATGACACTAACCAAAGATCTTTGCAGAGTGAGAAGTAGTCTTTTTGCTTGGCTGGCTTTTGTTGGAATGCTGTATTTTTTAAAATAATTTTAATTTAATTTAATTTAATTTAATATTTTGTTTTATTTTATTTTTGGTCTTGGTTTCTTCCATGGTCTTGATTCTGCCTTGAAAAGTTTTTAAAAATCATGAAACATGATCATTCTTATCAAATTGCTCAGCATGGCAATATCTTTTAGAAATATTTCTCTTTTAAAGTCTCATGTTTTTAATATAACTGAAATAATTTGGATGGATACTATTAAAGTAAAATTAAAGCTATTATTCTCATTTGCCTTTAGACAATCAAATGTAATTCACTATAAAAATAGTTGTGCTTAGCAGCAAAAAAAAAATAGTAATCTGTTAAAAATGTTCATTGGTTAGCTTGCTAAAGGGGAAAAACAAGAGAGGCAATAAAGCAAAGGTCATGAATTTTGTTCTGATTTGCTCAGCAGTATTTACCACCAACAAGTCTAATTTTAATTCAGGGTAATTATTTTGTTTTCCACTCTGAATAGTTAGATATCAGGCTTTTAGGATCTTTGTTCTTAGCCCTTTCCTGTCTGTTGAATTAAGGCTGTTCTTTCCCTGCTGAATCAAGATAAAAATCAATAATATTGAGATCAAAGTCCTCAAACACGATATGCTAATTTTAAATTGCGTGCAAGGCCGATGCTGGTCTGTAACTCCTCCATTTTTTTCCCCTGTAGGCATTTATGTCCATGTTCCAGATCCTTACCCAGGAAGGATGGGTAGATGTCATGGACCAAACGCTCAATGCTGTGGGACACATGTGGGCACCTGTGGTTGCCATCTATTTCATTCTCTATCACCTCTTTGCCACTCTGGTGAGTTGAGCATTTCTTTTCAATTAAGTCTTACAATTCATAGTGGGATAAGCATCAACAGGTTTGAGGTTTATTTTCAATTTCAGAATGAGAGCCAAAGAAACAAGGTAGAGTCATCCTGTTGGACGAGGTCCCTTCCCTTCCATTCTAAATGTCTATGACTCAGAGAACTCCTTGGGGAACTAAATTTCAGATTTAAGTAAGAAGTTGTCTCCACCAAGTACAAGTTGTTTGCAGGAGGGAAAACAAGACAAAACAAAATGGAAATTCCACATCCATGTACTGACTTAACCATCTCTGAACATTCACACCCTCAGTGATCTAAGGATCAAACTAGAACTACAGTATTATTATTTTTTATCATGTAGAGACACTCTCTTCAGTTTCACTGCCTCCTCTTCACAGCTGTAATTAAACTGAAGACAGAAGCTGGAGAACCGCAGGGTGTAGTCAGTTAATTAGAAATCAGCACAGTGTTACTGTGCTTTGTGTGACCAGAAGAAACACATAGGAAAAGATAAAACACATCGCTGCAAATAATTGTAAAAAAGCATGATAGAAACTAAATACCAAATGCAGCAAAAATTTTCTTCTGTCACACAAGCAGATTTTTCTCTTCAATGTATTTCTGTTAAAAAAAAGGAAAAAATTATGACGTGGCCTGTGACACATTGAGGGATATAATTCTCAGGTCTTTCTAATGCTAAGTGTACATCTCCATATAATAAATTTGTACATATTTAAGTACCAAATTCAAGCTGTAATAATTATGTTAAAAGTTCCAAAGTAAAGACCCAGAATGTTACCGTTTATCAGGAACATATGAAGTAAAAACAATCGCTTCTCTTTACTGAGCGGCGAAATATTTTATAGTTTTATTCCTAGTATTCGGAAGCACCGAGTAAAGTGATATTCTCACTTTACAGAAGATGAAACTGGGGAGCTAATTTGCCCAATATCACGAGTGTGAATGGTAGAGCCAGAACATTCCCAGGTCTGCCTGGTCTCACAGCCTGTGGCCTCGCCCTACTTGCTGCTGCTTCCCTAGACTGGGAAGCCTGGCGTTGTCACTGCAAATGTCTGCAGCAAATTAATCCTGTGCCCAAGAGTCGCTCAGATAAAGCAGATTACATCTGAGCTCTAAGGTCCCTTTCGATTTTAAATGTCTGTCTATGAAGCAAATTAAGTGCTGGAGAAACTTGATGTGTTAACCAGCGCTTGCATTTGCTACAGGCAGAGGCCTTCAAAACCTGTGTGATTGTGATGTGGTGGGACGTCCTGGGTGCAAATAGTGCCATCACATAGGAATAGTTTTGTCATTTTTTACACGAGGTGACTTTAAAATATTCACAAAAGGAAGGAACACTGAGCAGGGGAAATGGAGGTTTGGCTTCTAGAGCTAAATCTGATTACACTGGTGTTGGCAGGCACTTGGCCCTGAGGCCTTTGCATCCTCCCTTCCAGGACCTGTGTCATTCTTTCATTCATTCATTCATTTACTCATAAACTCAACTAATGTTTATTAAGCCCCTACTAAGTGTTTAAGTTTCTTTAAAACTACAGAATAGCTTGGAGACTATTGCTCATGGGTTAAATGCAGGATAGATGGTTGCAATCATCTACATATGAGAATAACCTGTCTAATTGTTATTCTGTTAAAAAATTTAAAAAAAAATTCTTTTGCTCACCCCACTGCAGATATTTCACACTTAGAGATTTGGTTCTTAAGTCAGAGACTAACACAATTTGTAAGCAGGAAGAAAAACAGTCTAGGCTAGTAAATTTGATAGCAAAGTATTTTTTTTTCTAGTGCATTTCTACAGGGACTGCTAATATAATGGAATAAAATACTAAATCTGGTAATAGACTTCTTTGGCAATCTAAATTACCCTTATTGGTCCAAAAATATGGTTTTGATTGCAGAATACCAAAGTACTTCCAAGAACTCCTGAGGTTCACCTGAACCTTTTAAGGAATCTACAGAGCATAGATTAAAATATCTATTTCCACATCCATATCTAATTCCACATCCGTATTCTACTGATTTAAGTAGAAAACACTCATAATGTTTTTCATTGTGATTTTCAACAAGTAGTTCTAAGTTAAAGCTGAAAACTGAAATTTTTGTTCTTTTATTTATAATTTTTTCAAATCTGTAAAAGCTGTGTATGTCAGTGGGGGCAGTCTGGTAAATATGGTGGCGTACAAGACTGCAGACTTGGAGCCCAAAAAGTCTAGCTTCAGGATCTAGCTCTTTTGGTCCCTAGAGGTGACTTGGGAAGAATCCGACAACTTCCCTGGTCTCTGTGTTGTGTAACATCTGGAAGTGAGACTAGTGAGGCCCAGCACACCTAGTTTCCAAGGTCACCATGTCCTTGTGAGTTGAGCTTGTATTTTTGAGGGTGTTTTAGCCATGGTCTGAGAAGATAGATGATCGTAATTATCAGCAACACTGAGTTCCTTCAAGTTTAAGTAAGGCGGTCTGTGCACTTAAAGCTATATATTAATAAACACTAAAATGTCATTGTTATTTCAGATGTTTTTAATTCATAGAAGTGAAGCATTACTGATCAGTTTACAGTATTATTTATGCCCAAGTGGTGCATAGGTTCTGGATATCAATCCCTCAACTACTATATATGTTACAAATATCCTCTCTTAGGTAATATTTTGTTATTCCAATTGGTCTGTGATGACTTTTGACATTATATTTTGATGTAGTCAGAGCTATCAGTTTTTCACTTATGGTCAATATTTAATTTGGACTCATGCTTAAGAAATTCTTTCTAACCCTGAAGTAATAAAAATACTCTCCTCCATCTTCTAATTGTTTTAAATTTTTGCCTTTTACCTTTAGATCTTTAACCCATCTCAACTTACTGTTTATATATAAGTTGGATGAAATATAATATGGAAACAAAACTCAAATCAATTTTTCTCATCCAGGTTTATGTGAAATTTTTAAAACTTTTTTTTAAGATGTGTGGTTGGTTTCTCTGATTATTGACATCTAAAGCAGCAAGGTCAATTCAGATTTTTTAATTTATAAATAATTTTTAAATGAGAACTAATTAATTAAGGGAAAGAAAAACTCCAGAACTTAATTATTAAAACTGCAAGTATTACTTCTGTACTTCCCAAAAAGTCTAGGGACCGAAGTCACGTCCCCAGCTCACTGGAGACTCTGCTTCAACGTGATCAACCAGAGCTTTATTTTCCTGTGTGTCCTCAGAGTGGCAGTGACTATAATGGACTCTCTCAAGTTAGCCCAACTCGATTCAGCACTTTTTACTGAATCTCAACTCCTCTGTATAAGTACTAACCTACCTGCTGGCCAGAGTGAGAAAGGGCTTACCCTATGTCCCCTCTGAGCCTACGCCTAATACAGAATTTGGACTAGTAAACACAGACCAACAAACAGATAAAAGCTGTGATTCAAAACCTAATGATCCAAGCTGTTGCTTGCTGTGTGATCAGTGCACATACACATCTGCTTCCTGACCACTCCAGATCGACCTGATCGGAAGTTTTAAAAATACTGGCAGTGAAACAGCTGGAGACGGCTTGTGGACCAACAGACAAATGTGCATGGAGGTGATAGGCCTGCATTATGTAGGCATCACATTCCCTTAAAAAACAAACATTTGTAAGTTAAAATCACTATTCCATAAGCCTGTCTTTAGGCTTGAATTTAGCTTAAAATGAACATTTTTGTTAAATCAGATGTATCATTTTTTGCAAAATACTACAAAGCATTTTAACCCAAATTGGGAAAAAGGAAAAACAGCCCACATAGATGTACAAGCTCTGATTTGTTTTTTATCCCTGCTGGTCAGTGATGCCGCACAGCCTGGGGAGCTCCTGATTGGATCTTCTCAGGGACAGACAGGCATGTGCCAAGCAGGAAAAAAAAAAAAGTTTGGCTGCGATTTGTTCTGGAATAGAAAACAGCAGGCTGTTCCATTGCCCCCTGGGGGCACCAATTTGTCAGCCCACAATGAAAATCAGGCGTAAGTGTATAGCAAATGCATATTTATAACTATTATCTGTTGTCCCTGGGAAATGTCTCTCTCGTCCACCAGGTATGTATTCTGTATTTCTGTCCTGACTGATTGCAGTTGACCCAGTGCTTCTGAAATGCATCTTCCCCCCCACCCCCGCCTTTTGCCAAGGATTTGGGGATAAGAATGATGGAAGACTTCAGCAGTTGAAAGACTCTTTTTTTTCTCAGTATTTTCCCCTTTATTATTGTTTCAAAGGAAAGCCCTGTGATGTGAATATTGAAAGAGAGAAAATGTAATTAAGCGTCCATTGTGGATAGTCTTTTTGTTACCTTTGAAGTGCTTAAATTAACACAGCAGTCTCTTGATTTTGCTTCTGTAGTGGCAGCTTTCAGAGAATAGTCATATTTTGCTGACAAAAATGGGCATTCCAAAGTGTAAATTAAATAACTTGATTTTAGCGAATTCATTTTAAAGTGCATCTGTGGTGAACATTTCCCATTTTTACATTGCTCTGATTACATTTGACTTTTTGTTGACCTATATAAAAAATGAAATTGTTTCCGACTACAGCCTGCAAGACAGCTTAGGACAGTGTGATTATAAATGGTAAAAAGGAGAAGAAAACCACAAGATTACGGGGTGTTGACCAGATTCCTGCTGTGCCTCTAGTATATACTTGAAAATAAATTTAAAAAATAGAAATTATTGATAAAGTTCACAGTGGAGAAAGAAATAATATTAAAGGTGACATTTCAGCTAAAGGACTATCTTTAAGCTATGTACAAAGGAAAAAAAATCAGAGGAAACTTGAGAAAGATAGGGTGAGTGAGGGCATGACTATGCAGAGTGGGAGAGAATGCAAAATAGGATAGGAAGCTACAGATACAGAAATAGAAATTCTCGATCAAGAAAACCCATTCTAAGTTGGTAAAGCCAGTCTCGAAGAAACACACCATAACTTTCAGTGGTCTGAATCATGCCAGCCTAACCTCTCTCATAGAGTGTGAGAATCCTCGTGTGTTGCAGAGTGGTCATGTCACGACAACTTTGGGGGAAAGGATACTGGGGAGCTCACTGCTTCTGTGATTGAATTCCACTGAAGTGGATTATGGGTGAATGGAAGGAAGACAAGTTTGCCTGTGGTTAAAGGTATCAAACTGAAACGTAGCGAACACCTTAGCTCAGGTGAATCTGGCTTGTTCAGGAGTGTAAGGAGTGAGAGGAGGAGTTAGAGGAGGAGAGGAGAGAGGTCATAAGGAATCACAGTAGGTGAACACCTCCTACCACGTGGGGGTGGGAGCTGTGTTGAACCTGGAGGCGTTGCTTTTGAAATCCACTAAGCTGGAAGGTCCACACCCCACCCAATGGTTGCCATGTCATTCATCAAAATTCTAGGAAGGAGACTTGCCTGGCTTCCAGAGACTTGATTTGCAGCATTTTCCACACTGACTGCATTGTTAGTGCTAAAAAATATCTTGAGAATGGGAGTTACAATCTCAGAAAAAAAAATCGTTAGTTATCCGGACTATTTTAATAATTATTCTCCACTTTGCCATTGAAATCAGTGACTCACCCTGTATCAATATGGACCACAAAATAAGGAGGTGGATGTATTTACCAGTTGTATATTACATTGCAGAATAGATACGTGTGTTGCTAGTTAATATTATGGAATGCTAGAGATCTGTTAAAAGCAGCAAACATCCAATGCATGAAAATGTAAGTATGAGTTTGAATTTCTTTTTTAAAGCATCGCACATGCTAAATACCGCTGTGTCAAAAGTATGTGTGTGCTTTTTTTAACAAAGCTCAAGAGGAGATGAAGAGAAAAATCATTAGCCTTTTTTTTCCCCTGAAATTATATCTTCAAGAAACATAGTGATTTAGTATTCGTGCCCCCTTATCAATTTAAATATTATATAAATCGAAGTTATGAAAAATAAATAATGCACACAACAGGTTGACTAGTAATTTTAGAACCAGCAAAATGTAAAGATAAAAGTATTTCAGGTAGATGATGACACTCTTGTGACTCAATGTGACAAATCCCAGTAAAAATGCTTTGGTCTTATCAATAGTGTTGTGACGGGAACCTGTGAATCACATTTAATGGCTATGGAAAACCTTTGGCGCAGCGTAGGCAGCACTTGTAGTAGGTAGACATCGACTAAAAATAAGATCCAGACGTCAAGATAATGGGTTCAGGTCATTAACCAGCATCATCTCAGCTTTCTATAAAAACAGAACAAACAACAGCACAACACTGAGAGGACTGAGGAATGGCTCTTGCTATCAGAATAAGGGTCTGTCCCCCACTCCTGGGACTTTGGCAGGGGAAAAGTGGCTGACACACAAGTCGGCCTGCACCCCCGTCCAATTCTGCACAGCACCAGCTTTGTAGGCAAATAATGTCTCATTGACAGTGTAAATTAAATATGATGGAAACCCAGCTGCCACTCTCCCTTCACTTCTATTTCTTTATCGCAGTGGTTACTGCCACCTGATTAGAGTCTGAGAAAAGCACTACAAAGTAATTCTCACCTCTCCGCAGTCAGCTGCAGACTTACCTTGGACTCCTGCATCTTCTGTTTCCACTCCAGAGAGACAGTCCAAGCCAGTCCTTAGTCATCCTGCACCCCGAGGGCCAAGTGGTCACCTGGGCATGGTGCCCTGCACGTCAGGAACGTGGTGACAAGGATCCAGAAAAGTCCATGTCCAAACAGAGTTTGAGGAGGAAACTCGAGCTCCACACACATTTTTAAACAGTTTCGACTTTCACCACCCAGGCATCAGTGTTGATTAAGCAGGGAGGCCTGAACATTCAAAGATGTTGAGGGAACTTGGGTTTCAGGGTGGCTGAAAGCAGACTCTCAGCTTTCTTGTATACTGGTCTTCAACCTGCTGCCAGCCCCCTCCCAAGAGTTTGTCTCGACGCTGTTAGCGAGGGGCCCCCCAACTGCATCTTTCCCAGCAGAGCCGAAGTGTCTCCTTGTTGAGTCTTGCCTTCTCTCTGTCCTGAAAATCAAACTCTTGTCCCCGTGAGAAGGAGGAAGTGCAGCTAGAATCCCCCAGCTACCTCTCCGTCCATGGCCCTGAGGGCAGCTTTTCTCTTTCCTCCGAAGGAATGTATAAAATGCACTGTTTTTTAAATAAAGTAACACAGCGTTACCTATTTCACACCCTTTTATCAAACCGCGCTTAACACTGTCTAGTTACTGTTTCAGTGAGCCAGTTTAAAATGACTGCGTTACATGCATTTAAAAAGAACAAAAAAAAACAGAACATCTGAAAGGAAAGATTTAACAGAGAAGAAACTGACACTGTCACATGGTGATTGTGTGTGATTCTTACAGCCTGCCTGTCACACTTCCTGATCTCCCTTGGTGGCATCAGGGCAGATGCACACCCCCTGCCCCACCTCTCGGCCCCCCCCAGCCCCTCCCAGGCAGCCGTGCTCAGGCCATACTGAGCTGCACACCAGACCCCTAAGCAGCCACGTGCCCCCAAGGCCCTGTCCTCGCTCGTGCCACCTGGAAAGCCTTTCTCATGATTCTCTCCCTGCTATAATCCTCCTTCTCCTTGACATCTTGGTGGCACGTGGTTGGACTCTTTATCAGCCCCTCACAACCTCAGATGAGCAGTGTTCAGAGAAGCCCCAGATCAGCTCTCAGAAACCTCAGTGCTCAGATGGCCCAGAACTGAGCGTGTGGGGCTCTGATCGGGTTTAGTTTCTGGTTGTGTGCACTGCCCGCCCCCCAACCCCCAACCCCTGCTCCCATTTTCCTTCACATCCCTGCTTTCTGAAAGGAAATAACGTTTTCTGGGGGTGAAGCATGAGGGAGGCGGATGGGCCTAGAGAGAAGCAGGGAGGCCGCGAGGTTGGATGGTGGGGCGGCCTTCCACGCTCAGGGACAAAGGCAGTACTGGTACACACCTGGGGGTGTTGACACCCAAAACTTATAGCCACTTCTCGTCTGAACTTGAAGGAAGACAGCCTTGTTGGGGGGCCCACACGGACAAGGGGCAGCCCGGACCGAGCTGGGCAGCTGCCTGAGAGCTCTGGGTAGAGAGAGAGCCTGAAAGACCTCCCCCCCAGAACCGCTGTCCCTTCGCCCCCACCTGGAACAGCAGAACTTCGCAGCCTCCCTGAGAGTTGAGAGCCAGGATGTGGGAAAAACACCACTGTTGAAACAACCGCTCAAGCCAGAGTCCAGGCAGAGCAGAGAGGGTTGAATGGGGGTGAGGAGGGGTGACTCAAAAGATACATATATCCATGTCCGAACTCCCAGGCACGTGAATGTGGCCTTATTTGAAAAAAATGGTCCTTTCAGATGCAATTAAACTAAGGATCTTGAGATGAGATTATTGTGGATTATGAGGGGAGGGCTAACTATATCCAGTGACAAGTGTCCCCATGAGAGATAGATGAGGACAAGACCCTGGAAGAAAGAGGACAAGGCCGTGTGAAGACAGGACAGAGATGGGGGTAATGCAGCCACAAGTCAGGGGAAGCCGGGGCCGCTAGAGGCTGGAAGAGGCACCGAAGGATCCTCCCCCAGAGCCTCCTACCGACAAACTCAATTTTGGACTTCTGGCCTCGAGAGCAGTCACAGATATCTTTCGTTTTAAGCCGCAAAGCTTGTGCAACTTGTTGTAGCACTTTTAGGAAATTAGCACAAGGGTGTCACTGAGAATCAGAGGCCTTAGCAGGAGCTGCAGGAACTGAGGTGGTGATCAGTTCGGCAGAGACGAAGCCCAGAGTCCCCCAGGTAAGAGCCCTCACTGCCCCAATGGGGAACAGAGGACAGGTTGCATGACCGCAGTGGACCAGACGCCAGTGACAGTCGCCTCTTTGACCTTAAGCCAGCCCTATGAAGGAAAGGAGCATTTATTCACATGTAACTGAATTTCAAAGGACTAAATTGGATTCATGTAGCAAGATTCAGTCTTCAGCCGTCAACATAAATGGAGGGCTTATGGACTAGATCCAACTGATTTGTAAAAATATCAAGAAACTATTTTAGTTTCGCCTGAGTTTACGTCTGTGTATTTTCATAGGCTATACGATGCACCAGGGTTGTAGAGGGAGGATTAAATGAAAAAAATGATATATCGCTGCCATTTGTTGAGCTATTATTATTATAGCCACCACATCTTACAAATGGGGGCACTGAAACTGGGTAGGCTAGTGGCTGCCACGTAGCTCATGACTGGCCAAGCTTATTTGCCAACTCAGGTCTGCAACCACAGAGCTCAATCAACTGCTTGTCGAATTTAATCAAATAATGTGACCTCGCTGTCATTGAGGAGCCTGCCATCTGTCTGGTATTGGGGAAATAATTAAAAATAAAATCTGCTGATAACCCAGAAAGCCTCCACCAAGGTAGACAAGAAAGAAAATAGTTTTATTATTGAATAAGCACTCCACCAGGCTGTGGTGGGTACCACAGGCCGTCCACCAAAGTAATGCCAAAGACAGTACACATCTCCACATCACATCCAGGCTCTCAGGATGAAAACAGGTAGTCCTCAGGAAGACTCGACAGCACCTTTTGTTGAATACAGTTCCCCCTAAATTCACCTGGTAACTGGGGTGGCCATCTGTGATGGCAAATGCCTGTATCCAAAGGAAAATAAAGCTTTTCTTATCTCCATGATAAATAGGTAGTTTTGCAATGTGGATCCAGGTGGCTAAGTTGTGCTCCTACCTTCTCATGGAGAAGGGGAGATAAGGCACCCTTCCTGGGTTGTAAAATGATGAGACTTATTTAGCTTTTAAAAAGACTTATATACATCTCAAAGGGACAGAGGAAGAATTTATAAGCATAAGTTTTCCAAAGGATGTGCTCTAAGCAAAGGGAGGGAAACTGTGGCTTTCCCTTTTTTAATCAGGGAAATACTATTTTTTCTTTTTGGATTTGTGTTTGCCCTTTCACTGGAGACATAGGAAAAGCTGTTAGGTCAGGGCCCAGAGCAGTGCCTGCTCAGGAACCCATGAGAGATAGAAGTGGAGGGAAACAGGCCACACAGCCGAGACCTCCAAGTGGCCTCTCTGAATCTGGACGAGGAGGCAGGAGAAGGGAGACAACTCCTCTGATAGGACTTTTGATGATAACATCAAGGTCACAGGAAGAGAGCTAGACTGGGAGTGAACTAGAATGTCCTTTTAGAATAATGTCTGGTTTACAGCAAGCCTGAATATATCCATGCCCAGGTGTCCATGGTATGGCAGACGTGATGACATCAGTAAAAAATCTGGCCTGGACCACTCTGTATCCTCTTTAAGTGTTGGTAGGATCTCAAAGGATGTTGTTATTAGAACAAAGGGTGCTAGCACTCGTCCCAAGCCAAGCATATCCTGTCAAAATTTAATAATATTTGAAGATTTTTTTTCTTGTCATATACTCATTAAACTTGGAAAAGAGCTAGCCATTAACTTCTGCATAATAATCTCTCTGGTGCTTAAGGGTCATGACTAAATTGCCTTGATTTTCTTAACTTTATACTTAACAGTCTAATATTAACAAATGGGAATAATTTGTTAAGAGCAATATTGAAAGGAAGAATATAAATTAGGAATGAAAAAGATTATCACATTGATGTGGGACTTTAGAGAGTTTATAGTTGAAAAGGGACTAGAAATTAAAGTATATTTAAATTCTGCTTTTTTGTTGTTTTCTTTCTTTTACCTCATTTATACATTCCAAATGAAGCATATGCCTTTTTCAAAGTTCTCAAATATGGTGAAATACAAAGAAAAAAGGAGAGAAAAACACTTTTTTCCCAAAGGCAGGCACCATTAACATTTCTAAAGTACCTCCTCCTCGCATTTTCCCTATTATTCTTTTTTGTGCGTACTTGCAACTTCTACCACAGAACCTTATTTTCTATTTTTTTCAGTACTGTTAAAATTCATGAGTGTATTTGTCATCTATTGTTACATAACAAATTATGAACAACTTAAGAGCTTATAGCAATAAACATTTATTATCTCACATGGTTTCTGCAGGTCAGGAATCTGGGACAGGCTTCGCTGGGGGTTTCTAGTTCAGAGTGTCTCATGAGTTTGCAGTCAAGACGCTGGCTGTGGCTAAAGTCACCTGAAGGCTTTAATGGGGCTGGGAGAGCTACTTCTAAGTTGGGTCCCTCATATGGCTGTTGGCAGGGGGCCTCAGTTCATTACCACACGGGCCTCTCCAGAGGGCCACTTGAGTGTCCTTAGGACATGGCACCTGGCTTCCACCAGAATGAGTGATCCTAGAGAGAGCAAGGTGAAAACCACGGTATGTTTTATTACCTAGCCTCATATAAGTCACTCATGATCATTTCTGTAACCTATTAGTTACACAGACCAGCCGTATTCAACATGGGAGGAACTCTCAGGAGTGCGAACACCAGGGACTCACAATTGTGAATGTGAACCCAGGGAGCCATCTTGCAGACTAAGCTATCACAGTGGCAATTTGTAATGGCTACATGAATGTTACAATAGAGATCTCTACAACTGTGTTAGCTAAGTACATCAGGCTAAATATTACCCCCAGTATTTCATTTTTACAAATAACTCTGCCAAGCACTTTGTATATAAGGACTTTCAGCAGTACTTCAGGTTATTTTCTTTGGATATAGGCTCAGAAGTAAGATTGTTGTGTTTTTTAAAAAGCGATTTCTTATTTTTTTATTTTGCATCAGCTTTATAAAGCAAATTAATAGTTTATATTCCTTATTTTAGGTAACATTATGCATTTCCTTTAATGTGTTTGTGATAAACCCCTTAAAATACCTATACAGTGATTCACAACTGCATATTTATTTAATACATTCTATAGAGTGTATATTGTAGGTAGCTATTCTGCGTAATATATATAGTATTTTGATATTTATGACATGTGAGTTTTTTCATTATTATTTAACCATTTTATAGATCCTCCTGAGTTTGTTTGTTGCTGTTATTTTGGACAACTTAGAACTTGATGAAGATCTAAAGAAGCTTAAACAAGTAAGTAATGTATACGTTTAAAAAATAAAAGCAAAACATGTGCTTACAGGTAATATTAAGGCAGTTCAAGCCACAAAGTAAAAAAATATATATTTTAATAAGACAGTTGAAGTCGGCAAATAATGTTCTTTTAACGTTTCCCTAATATCAACAAAGGAAATTTTCTATTGCTTTATAATTATCCTAGGAATATTTTTATATTATTATTTTGAGTAGAAGTATGATAGATATTGTGTAGTCAATTGAATTTGGATTCTCCTTCTGCCATTAAATGAAGGTTGTTTGGAAATGAAATGCTTCGGGGCCACATTACCATTTAGCATAATCATGTGTAATACTCTTCATCATCATCATAAAAATATTAAGCATAAACTTGCCTGACTGCTAGACAGTAAGAGAGAATTTAGTTTGGGTGCCCAAAGCGATTATACGAAATGGGATAGAATAATTGATCAACTGTGTGCCCAGTTATATATGCAATGGTAGTCGGTGAAGAAAAATGAAACATATTTGATGTAAAGATACCCACTGTGAGCATATCAAGGAAGGATTTAAACTCTTCCCTGACCTGCAGCCACATAAGCAAATGGCTATCTGGGCATGGTGGACATGACTTCTTCCAGATCTTTTCAATTTGTGGCAACAGCGGTAGGTTCTTCAAAAGAGATCTGGGAAGTTCTCTACGCCATTGATGCAAATACTTACCATGGATTCTAGTAGAAGAAATAGGTAATTAGTGAATTCAAAATTGAAATCAATCAACTATATAATTAGACACAAACAATAAATGTCTGTTGCTGTGTAATGACCACCTTGGTCCTTGCTTTACAAATCTGGTGTTTATTTAAAGATTTAATTGAGTTTACTCTATTTTTATTATTCCCAGACAGAGAGGAGGATAGGAAGAATGTGAAAAATTATTTGATTTTCTTAATGCTTCGAGTTCCAGAAAGCACTCTGTATTCCAGAGCCTGTCTTTATGCAGTTAAAACTTCTTTTTCATCTTTTACCCTTTCCACCAACTAGTTTGTAGGTTCTTACAGTGACAGTCACACTTGCTGAGCACTAGCTCAGGGGCAGGTACTTTGTATTTTCACTTATTTAAATTTCACAGCAACCATGTGATGCAGGTATTATTAATAGCTCCATCTTACAGGTGAGGAAATTAAGGCACAGAGAAGTTAAGTAACTTGCCTGAGGTCACACAGCTAATAAGTGGTAGAGTTAGGATTTGAACCCCGGCAATTTGGACCCAAAGCCCAGACTCAACCTCTACACTGTATTGAGTCACACTCAAGCTATGTAAATGCCAAATGTGGGTCATGCCTCTTGTGGAGACTCACACACGGGACTGCTGATTACTTGTTGATAAATAATGACGTTTTAGATGGCAGGGACATCATTACAGTCATGAAATAACTGATGTGATGTTTTCTGAGGAGTGGAGGTGAATTAAGTGACCCAGTCATTAAAACTATCGCAAGTCGTTCTTTGTTTCCCCTCAAAAAGCTGACAATCTAATTGGGGCCACTGGAGTTAAGACTTTGACAGAAGGTTAGAGCTAAGATGCTTACCATTCACTTCCCTCAGGGACCTTCTGGAACGATGACTCTCCTTAGACACAGATGTATCTCTTGCATCGTATTAATATTTTAGAGAGGCCCTTAGAGACTTTTAATGTACTTTATTATGATTGTGGTAAAAACAATTGTGTTAAAATATACATCTTGGTTCGCAGAGATTTTTCAAGAGTAATAGAAACCAGAGTGGTCACCTGTAAAGTGGAGACGTTAAATATGCAACACTGAACAAGGCTATTAGAAAAGAAAGTCAGTTCTAGTGCTTGGAAGAGAGATTGTGTCCCTGGAGGTGGCCAGGATAGGAGACAATGGTAGAGAGCTGAACAGTACAGTGGAGAAACTGGAATGAAGGAGAAGAAAGAAGTGGAGAAGTGAGCAAGGAAAACAGTCAAGAGACGAAATTAAAGGAAAAAGCACAGATTATGAATATAACCTGGTGATAAAGGGGGAGAAATGTGACTGAACCCAAAGTCAGATGGCCCAATGGCCGAGGACTGCAGAGCCTTTCAGGGAGAAGCTCTGAGGACAAGTCGAGTCTGCAGGATCAATTGTGATGGAGTTGCATTTTTGTTAAGTAGAAATGTGCTACTTACCTTTTCCCCATTATGTTCTTTTTTTTTTTAATTGAAGTATAGTTGATTTACAATGTGTTGATTTCTGGTGTACCGCATAGTGATTCATTTACTATACGTGTGTGTGTGTGTGTGTGTGTGTGTGTGTGTGTGTGTGTTCCTTTTCATATTCTTTTTCATTATAGGCCATTACAAGGCATTGAATATAGTTCCCTGTGCTAGACAGTAGGACCTTGGGAGTTCGGGATTTGCAGATACTAACTACTATGTATAAGATGGATAAACAACAAGGTCCCCATTACATCACCTCCCTGCCCTTTAAGACTGTGGTTTCCAACCAGGTATGCTGACCTGTGAGGCTGCTCAGGAGGAACTGTGGAACCAGGGGCCTTTTTCAACACTTACGGGAACCTAAAGGGAACTGCGCGTTTACCCTGTCAGAAAGCCAGCCGTGCTGACAAAATGCCAACTCTCATAGTTTCAGCTGGAAATTTGTGACTTCTAGGCGGCAGCACTGCTTCCCTGGTGCTGAAGCTCTGAAGGCTCCTCCCATGAGCTTTTTCCTTTAAGGAAAAAGAAGCAACGCTGAATTATTTGTTACTTAATAAAGGCATTTTGATAGACAAAAACAATTAAAGATAGGATTCAGAGGAGAATCATAAAAGGAATCCTTGGGGATGACTTCTGATAGGTTCTAATAAAAGCACTCTTCCCCAGCACACCCCTCTCCGCGATACCAACAGTGTGGTGCCTCTGCAGCCACTAATGGAGCTTTTCCATAGTCACTCTTGAAAATAAATAACGTTCTGAAAAATCATGCCAATTATGCACCCACATAAAATCCACCTCCTGCTTTCCTAGCGGCAGTACAGCGCAACAGTCCTTTCATAGCTGCCATCATTTATGTGACCCCAGATCTAATTAAAGAGAGACCACGATTGTCTTTTCAGCATCCTCGCAACCCAATGCGAGACCTGGAGATACACAGAGACAGAGATAGAGAGAGAGAATGGTTCTTTATATAAGACCAGGAAATTGACTAGAAATGAGATTGCCTGTGAGTGTGTAACTTGGCTGCTGAGAAGCCAGATCAGTTCGGATAGAGGCTTAAACCCACCTTGACCCACTGCTATCCTCTGAACAGTGGTAGGAGACACAGTGACCCTGATGCTCTGTGATGTAGCAAAAACACTGGAGAATATAGGCAGAGCTTGGCTGACTTTGAAAACGAAGAGAATTCTTGCAGCCTTAATGATTTTTTGCAAATTCAGTACAAGACAGATATAAAGGGTTTTCTTTTAAGCAGTAGAAAATTCATTAAACTATGAGGGAAAAAAAAAACCCATAGAGAAGCCTCAGGGAAAGAAAATCATTGAAAAAGGAAGTGTAGATAGTCTGTTCAGATTAAATTCAAAGCTCTGAAATTAAAGCCATTTCCCCAGCTCTGCAACAAGTCCCATTTGAGTCTTGGTTCAGATTTGACAATGTCTGGTCTTTGATGGTGTCCAGTGCATTGTGGGGGTGGGCATGTAAAGAGGCTCCTCTCTCTTATTGATTGTGATTTTTTTTTAACAGAAACCACAAAAATCATAGTCCTTTTTAAAATATGAGCTCCAGGTTAATGTTTCTCTATAGCCATACTTGGAAGCTTTCCTTTTCATCTCTTGTCCTCCTTGTATCCTGTATTGAAGTCATTCCAGAGTTCGGGCAGTGACAAGGAGACCAGGCGTGGCCAGAGTATCCATTCAGCAAAGCCCTGGTTGCCGACCCCTGATCTGAGTCAAACCCACAGTTTTCACAGTATTTTGTCCACCTCTCACGAGTGAATTCATTCTAATAGAGCGTGAGAGAGGGATGCAGCTGCTACAATAATTAATATTCCCTGTTGAAAACTACCTCATGCTCCGCCTCATATGAAATTGTGGAATTTAATCCTGATGCTAAAGACACAGACACTGAGATTCAGGGGGATAAATTTCTTGCCCAAGTTCATGCAGTTTGTATGTGCTGAAATTGAGATAACTTGGGCTTTCTGACTCTAACGCAGATGCCGCAGTGCCTGCTCAGAGAATCAGTTCATTCATTCATATTATGAGATGTGTGTCTGGAAAATGGGTCGGTTGCGACGCTTACATTTGTGGGTCAGCAGATTCTCTCCCTGCGGGTGTGTAGACTGAAGGTCAAATTGTAATCAGAACACAGCTGAGTGAGCTGGGAATCAGTGTGAGGTGTGGAGAGGAGGGTTGTGTGATTCAGATACACGATGGCATCAGGTTAATGTCATTTGAGGTGGCCCTTTCATAGGCGGGATGTTGCTACTCAGAGGCTAGATCTGTGCACTTGTGATCCCGGGGTCTGAGTGCTCATCTGCTGTGCCGCAGATATCGTGTTGGGGCACCGGACATAATGATGACCCAGCCGTTGTCCCTGCCTTCGAATAGCTTGTGAGCTGGTGGGAGAAAGTGAGGAGCAACAGAGACTATGGGGGATTATGAAGACACACATGTGGGAGACACACCTAACAGATGATGAAATTAGGGATGTTTCCTCCCAATGACAAAAAGATAAATTCGGTATGACTCCATTTATATGAGGTGTCTGAAGTCATCAAATTCATAGACACAGGGTAGCATGCTGGTTGCCAGGGCAAGGAGGAGTTGCTGTACAATGACTGTGGAGTTTTAGCTTTAAGAGATGAAAAGGTTCTACAGCTCTCTTGCACAACCATGTGCGTGTAAGTAACACTACTGAGCCGAACCCTTAAAAATGACTAAGACGGCAAATTTTATGTTTTATGTTTCTGACTGTATTTTTTTTAATTTTTAATAAAACATTGGTCACCATATGAGTAAGGAGGTAGTGGTGGCAGTGATGAGGGAAGGCTCGGGGGTTTGGATGGTGCAGAAGTTGGGCTGCAGAAGGTGAGGAGTGATGACAGAGGAGGAAGTGAAGATAAATGGCCAGCTGTTCCCTCTCAGATGTCTCATACTCTTAAGTTTCCAGACAGACCACCTAGTTGGCTGGCTGATTCTTCGTCTTTTTTCAAGCTATGTTAGCATCATTTACTACATTGCTACCCAGCTTTTTTTTTCCATTACGGTATGGGTAGAGAATGATATTTGTACACCAGCTGGGGTTCACATGGAGGCATCCGATGTCTAGGATTCCTGCTGCTCCGGGAGACACTCAGCTGCCCAGGGACCAGAGGATCAATACCCTGAAGAAGCTGTAAATCGTCCATGGGCGAGGGTTGGGAACCTTTGACATTTTACTCAAAACCGTTGATGTTGCCCACCCTCCACTTGAAGCCGCTCTCCCAGTCAGTTGGTCAGAGATGATTCCTGGTTGTCAGTTTACATCTTATTGCTCATAACTCTACATAATTTATATCTCAGAAGATCATCTTATGATAGCATTTGATCTGCTATTTCTAATATAGCTTCATTTTTAGGGTTTTTTTATAATCTGATGTCACATTAAGACATAAATAGCAATAAGATCAGCTTAAAGAGCTGAAGTAGCAAAGGCGGGACTATTCAGACCTGGGCTCATGCTAATAGATCACAACAGAGGCTAAGAATTTGGGGATATCAATTATCAGCATAAAACCACAGCGTAGAAGGGAGAGAAAGACAAGACAGGGGTAGGAGGTTGAGGTACACCCTACTGTGTATAAAATAAATAAGCTACAAGGATGTATCATACAGCACAGAGAATATAGACAATATATATTTTATAATAACCATAAAAATGGAGTATAACCTTTAAAAATTGTGAAGCCCTGTGTTGTATCCCTGAAACTTTTATAGTATTGTAAATCAACTATATCTCAATTTGAAAAATAAAAAGAAAAGACAGCAGCTAAAAATTTAAAAGTCAGTGCGAAAAAGGGGAAACAGCCAACTGGAATTTGGGGTTAAAAAGGTAATAGTTAGGGGTTCAGGAAGTCAAAGCAAAACTAAGGAGGTACCTTTTAGAATTAATGTCCTCCTGTTAGGGGTTGAATTGTGTCCCTCAGAAGAATATGTTGAAGCCCTAACTTCTAGTACCTGTGACTGTGACCTTACTTGGAAACAGGGTATTTGCAGTTGAAATCAAGTTAAGATGAGGTGTCATTAGGGTGAGCCTGGATTCAGGATGACTGAGGTCCCTGTACTAAAGGAGAGGAGACAGACACAGAAAGAGAGAGACTGGAGTGATACAAGCTAAGGAACACCCGGGATGCTGACTGTCACCAGAAGCTAGGAGAGAATCTTGGAACAGACCCTCCCTCAAAACTTCCAGAAGGAACCAAGCTCATAGACACTTTGATTTGGGACCTCCCGCCTCCAGACCTGTGAGACAGTAAATCTCTGCTGTTCCAGGTCACCAGTTTTTGGTGCCGTGTTACAGCAGCCCTCAAAAGCTAACACACCTGCTGGTCTCAGGAACAGAGGGCCCCCCTCGGCCCCCGGGGGGACAGCAGGTGCTCTCAGAATGCCCGGCCGGCTTTCAACAGAAGCCCAGAGCGGCTTTCTCAGCAGATGGACTCATTTTCCTTTGCCCTCTAATCAAACAAGTCCCATAATAATAAATTTTATAAATCTGAGACTTTCTTGGAAGGAGGGTTTCCCTAAGCCCTTCTTAAATGTCACCTTATGTATGATTGACACAAACCAGATCACTCTTAGGGACTGTTGTTCTCAGAAACCTCGTGCTTCGCTCCATCACCTGGCACTCGGGGTGTCCGCTCAGGTAGCTCGTCTCTCTTGCCATTGAACAGACAGAAAATGACTTGCCTAAGACTTGACATTGATGGGTTGTTGGTTGTGTCATTCTTTAATTGTGCTAATTCAGAATTACTTTTAGTACAGGTTTTCACAGCATCCCTCAATTAAAAACAAAGTGAGGTTTCGAGGGGAAGTATTCACCACTCACCCAAGAAGCTCCCTCCCCAGCACGCCCGGTCCTCAGCCACCGCCTTGCCACGGGGTTGCTGTCGCCTTTGGCTTTCCTTAATCAGGAGAACAAAAATTTTAAACCCCAACAGCACTTTTTTTCCTTCAGATCCTTTCACAGACAGTGGGAAACTGGATTGTTACGGTTCAAAAAAAAAAGTGGCAATTGGTTTCCAGTTTTATGCGGTGTCTCACAGTCACTGAATTGCGAAAAGACTATCTGCTGTGTTAAGGCTTGTTTTCGGAGTGAGGTAGTGAGTTTGACCCTCTGTGTGCCCAGACACAAAACGTGAGGTGTTGTCATTGCCTGGATTCCTTTGGGACTCAAGTTTTATATATATATATATATATATATATATATATATATATATACAGCTCATCTGTTCTTTGTTGCTTTTCCACTCTATCCAAAGCATTTCTGCTGTCTGCTTGTTCATTCAGCTCCTTCAGTCTTTGAGTCCCCACTGTGTGTGAAACCCTGATCCAGGCGTTAAAGAGACAAGAATAAACAATTAAGTTCTCTCCTGTCATGGTGCTTTTGGTCTGATGGAGGAGTTGGGCATAAATCAAATAATCAAATCAATTAGTTAAGTATTTATAATTTGAGATGAACTTTCTTCAGGAAAGAACGGCATTTGAGTGAGGCGTTCATAGAAGACCCTGACCTGGATGGGGGTCAGGGAGGCAAGGAAAGAAAAAGAGACACTTGGGCTAAGTTATGAAGGATGAGCAGCAGTGACCTTCTTGGAGGTGTTGATAGGGGAGGGGACTGGAGAGCATTCCAGAGAGACAGGAAAGCATTCAGCAGGACCCTAGGAAGCAGACAGCCCAGGGTAAAGAGGTGTAATGTGAGCGTAGGCAAGTAAGAGGGACATAGACCATGCAGCACCTTGAGAAACATGCAAGAACTCTTCCCTTTGCCCCAAGAACAACAGGAAGCCACTGAAGGCTTTTATGATGGGAGGCAGTGTGCACTGGAGAGCGATTTGGGAAGTAAAATCAGCAGGGAATGATTGGATTTCAGGACATAAGTGAGAGAGTCTCAAGGATGACTCCTGGTTTCAGGTTCATCTCCTTGGATGGATGATGATACAATTCATGGAACCAGGAAACATCAGCACAGAACCGTATTTAAGGGAAAAGATCATCAAGTCAGTCTTGGGCGTGTTGAGTTTGTGATGAGTTTGAGTCGCTGAGCAGAGACACCTGGTTACATGTATAGGTCTAGAGTTTAGGAATGAGGGCTGGCTGGCTAGAGATATAAAAATGGACGTTCCTTGTCATTCTCAATTTTTTATCCAGTGCCTACGACGTGCCAGGCACTGTCCTAGGCATGTGGGATAAGTCAGTGAACAGACCAGATGAAAATCCCTACCCTCTTTGTTGCTAGAGTGAAGTTCTCTGTATTTGCATAATAGTGGAAGTTGTGAATCTGGATGAGATTGTATAGGGTGGGAGGGAAAGAGATACCTCAGCCTTAAGGAAAATCAAGGTTTAATGACCACTGTTGCTTTGTCTTTAGGGAAACACAAATCATCTATCTTTGTTTTTCTCTGTGTAAATTTTGACTTTTGGTTCTATTACAAACAATCAACATTTTCTCTGTCTCAAGTTCAAGCTTCCAATGAGAGGAGATCTAATTGGTACAACTAGTTAACATCATTCCTTTTAGGCTGGAATTTTATATCTCTGCTTCTCAGTGCTGGTCAGCCTTACCGAAAACCATCAGCTTTGAACGAAGTAGATACAGACCAGATCACAAAGAGGGTCACCCTGAAATGTGGCTAGTTTCCTAAGACAATCTTTTCTTCTCCTAACTCTCCACCTTAGCCTCTGCTCTGGAGGAGCTAGATCAAGAAGAAGGAGATGTGGAGCACTGAAAGACCATGTCCCCTCCCCAATTCTAGACCGGAAGTCACACTTGTAATTCAGTGTGGGGGTCAGGGGGTAGGTTTGGATCAGATATGAGACTGGATGGCACAGGACTGATTTTTAATAACCAAAGGTGGCCAGAAAGCTATGGAATTTATCTAAGAACAGCAACCTGTCTTTTTCCTCCATTCACAATCGAAGGTTAGTGGTCTCACTGTGGTCCTTCCCGTACATTCTCCCTGATGTCCTTGCTCAGTAATAGGCTTGGTGGGAGGCGGGGCAGGGCTGCCACTCTCACACACACCCTTATGACTACTGAATATTTTTTTACTCTGATATTAAAAGAAAGACTTCGATTATTACTGAGGCATAAGAAATGTATATGCATGTTATTTTATTTGGTGTTATCCCTATTTCCATGTCGTTTTGCATAAAATATGTTAATTAATGTGAATTTTCATAGTGCATCTAATAAGCCTTTTTTATCCGAGTATGCAAAATTGAACAGTCTACCACAGGCATGCTCAGGAATAATATTTGGAAACTACAGGATGGTTGCCTGAAAAAGGAGTTACTTAAGGAGACAGAGCAGGGCTGGGGTTCAGGACCCCAGGGTGGAAACTCCAGTACAGGATGTGTCTTCTGTACCTCCAACTGAACGTGTGGTATTTGTTTTATGGTAAATACCATCACTGATACTGGTTATGTGTGTAGTAAGGTGAAACAAATAAGGAAATGTACTATAAATAATCAGAGCCAGATTTCACACTCAGAGAAAAAAGTTACAAATAAATAAAGGGAAGATGCCAGAAAATGAACGCAATTGCTTGAGATTATAGGATGAGTATCAGTATGGACTCAAGTTTATCGTAAAATAGAAGATAGACACATAGACAGATAGATTGTTAGACACATTGATACATCAGTGGGTACCTAGACACATAGGTACTTAGATAGACACATAGATAGAAAGATGGATACATGTATACTGTTCTGTGGAACCATGAAAGACTCAGAATTGCCAAAGCAGTCTTGAGGGGGAAAAAAAACAAAGCTAGAAGCATAACCCTCTCAGACTTCAGACAATACTGCAGAGCTACAATAATCAAAACAGCATGGTACTGGCACAAAAACAGACATATGGGTCAATGAAACAGAACAGAGAACCTAGAAATAAACCCACACGCCTGAAGTCAATTAGTCTTCAACAAAGGAGGCAAGAGCATGCAATGGAGAAAAGAGTCTCTTCAGCAAGTGGTGTTGGGAAAGCTGGACAGCTCCATGCAAATCAATGAAATTAGAATACTCCCTCACACCATACACAAAAATAAACTCAAAATGGTTTAAAAACTTCTAAAACTCCTAGAAGAAAATACAGGCAAAACATTCTCTGACATGAATTATTCCAATGTTTTCTTAGTTCAGTCTCCCGAGGCAATAGGAATAAAAGCAAAAATAAACAAGGACCTAATCAAACTTATGAGGTTTTGCACAGCAGAGGAAACCATAAACAAAATGAAAAGACAGTCTATGGACTGGAAGAAAATATTTGCAAATCATGCAACTGACAAGGGCTTAATATCCAAATTATACAAACAACTCATACAACTCAATAACAAAAAAACCCAATCAAAAAATGAGCGGAAGAGCTGAATAGACCTTTCCCAAAGAAGGTATACAGATGGCCAATAGGCACATGAAAAGATGGTCAACATTGCTAATTATTAACAAAATGCAAATCAAAACTGCAATGAGGTATCACCTTATATTGGTCAGAATAGCCATCATTAAAAAGTCTACAGATAATAAATGCTGGAGAGGATATGGAGAAAAGGGAACTGTCAAACAGTATGGAGGTTCCTTTAAAAAAATGAAAATAGAGTTGCCATATGATCTAGCAATCCCACTCCTGGGCATATATCTGGAGAAAACTCAAATTCAAAAAGATACATCCATGTCAATGTTCATAGCAGCACTATTTACAAAAAGCCAAGACATGGGAACAACCTAAATATCCATCCACAGATGATTAGATATAGGAGTTGTGGTGTGTTATATACAGTGGAATACTACCAGTCATAAAAAAGAAAGAAAGAACACCATTTGCAGAAAAATGGATGGAGCTAAAGATTGTCACACTAAGTGAAGTAAGTCAGAAAGAGAAGGACAAATACTGTATGATATCACTTAGATGTAGAATCTAAAATATGACACCAATTAATTTATTTACAAAACAGAAATAACTCATAGACATAGAAAGCAAACTTCTGGTTACCAAAGGGGAAAGGAGGTGGGGGAGGGATAAATTGGAAGTTTGGGATTAGGAGATACAAACTACTATATAAAACAGATAAACAAGATCCTACTGTATAGCACAGGGAAAATATCCTGTCATAAACCATGACGGAAAAGAATATGAAAAAGAATATATAGATAAAACTGAATCACTATGCTGTACACCAGAAACTAACACCACGTTGTAAATCAACTATGCTTCAATTAAAAAAAGTAATGTAACTCATCCGAAATTGGAAGACTCGTTTGTGCCGGTTAGTACGGCTGATTCCATGTTGCAAAGAACCTAAGGAAAGTGTAATCAAATGACCATTGGACTCAGCAGCCTGGAAATGTTGGTGACTCCAGCAGGAGCAGACCCATTCAGGTGGTGGGGAAGACCTGAGAGCCCAGAGGGTTTAAATGGCTGGGAAGTCACTGTCTACACCGCACTCCTCTAGAAGCAGCATAGGTCGTCAGCATGGGCAGCTCTTTCAAGAAGCAAGTTTGAAAAGGGAGCGAAATCAGGGAAGGACACAGATCAGGAGAAATCTTTATTTTCGTTGTCATTTTTTAAATTAAGAGTCATGAGAAAATAAATCAATCAACATGGCGAAGGGGGAGGAACTGGAGAGAGCGGGAAAGGGTGGGGTGGTCCCAGACAAGATGGAGGAGAGGGGTCCACAGCACACACGTGCCGCCCCCTCACTGAGATGAGCCCATTTTCCCGTAGCGCTCACAGTTCCTGGGCCTCAGTGAGAGCTCTGGTTTTTATAGCGTGGTTCCCTTGAGTACTTCAAATTATAAGCAATATGCTATCTCATTTATGTATCTCACATTTATGTAAAAGATTGAAGATCCTCATTTTTCATTTGAGAACATGGAAATCCAAAGCAGTTAAGGGATTAGAAAGCTGAACAAAAAAATTAAATCCACATCTTCTTACTTTTTTTTACTGATAGACTGTGCTATCTCCTATGTTTTCAAAAGCAAAGCACGGAGTACAATCATGTGAGTGCTCTCTCTCTATATACATAGATTATGCATATATATTCTAAATTCCCTTTGGTATAGGCTTTTTCCCCTTCCTATTACTTACTGAATATTCATCTCAAAACAAGAACCAAGCATCTAGTTTACACAGAACACTAATATAATTTCATCTGAAGTGGTGCAAAAAAATGCATTTTTTATCATAATGAATGTATTTCTATGAGTCAGTATAATTCCCTCATGGAAACAACTGTGTCTCAGTTGACTGGTACAAGAGGGATATAATATAAAATAGAGGTGTTTGGGACCTAGAAGAAAAAACATACAAGATCTAACTGTATTCATTACTTTTATCTCAAGGAAACCATTAAGTCCATTAATAGGATTTTAAGGGACAGTAATATAAGGAAAATGTATCCGTTCAGCATAATTTGGTATTCTACGTTTTTTTTTTCTCTTACCAGCTTGTTAACATTTTCTGCCAGTCTAGCCTTGTAGCTGCACTAAGAACCCTCTGAAGGGCATTTAAAGCCTATAAAATCTGAAGTTCAGCGTTGTAACAAGAGCATGAAAGCGCACGTTTCGGGTACAGCTTAGAGATGTTGTATGATGTTGTGACTGCGTCAGCCCTTCGTGAGTCTCTGCTGGCCTCCCAAACCAGGAAGCACAGAATAGCCGCTAAATTCCCAGGTGCTCCAAGATCGTACCTTCCTCCCCGCTTTCTTCAGGGGCCAGCTGTAAGGGGCAGTGACTGACAGCTCTGAATCTGCTGGGAGAGCTGGGAGAGGAAACACCACATGCCATTGGTCAGCTGAAGTTATGAAATTACTTTGAACATGTTGGGGTGCCAGCTGTCACATACAAATGTAGCTTTTATGTACATCCAGAAAACCCCCATTTGAACTCGAAAGTACTGGATTTATTGAAGATTTTTGTAGAAGAGGGGAAAACCAGTGACTTAAACCCTTTTTAAAGGAAACATGTTTAAAGTGCACAGAATTGCTGTCTTAGATGCAATCATGTAGTGGGTGGGCCTTCGCCCAGAACAGAAGGGAAAGGCTCTCCC
Organism: Vicugna pacos; assembly: GCF_048564905.1. Classification (NCBI taxonomy): domain Eukaryota; kingdom Metazoa; phylum Chordata; class Mammalia; order Artiodactyla; family Camelidae; genus Vicugna; species Vicugna pacos. Next base: position 65,473,538 of record NC_133000.1, on the reverse strand, counting down.
CTTTAAGAAACTCTTTATTGGATACAACAGGCTTGTGAGGGGCATTCTTTGTACACATATGTATATCAAGATTTTGTAGTAACACAGAGATGTTAATAAAAACTAACATGTTTGATCATTACTCAGCTACGTTAGCTCCAGTTTGGGTTATAAAATCACAGGTGCAAAACAGCAAGAGAAACTTCCTTGAAAAACAATAGTTTATGCTTTAGAAAGAGTCTCCATTCTGAATTACTGAGTCATGTGTGGATCCAGAAAAACCAGCAAAAGCCATCATGTAAAGAATCAAAGAGAATTCAGCCTTAATTTACTCCGGTAACACAGAGGCACTCCTTTCTCCAGAATGAACAGAATATGGTCCTTTTTAATATATTGAACAGTCAAAAAAAATACTCTTCCATTACATTAACCCACAGATCTATGCGCATTTTTCAAGACAGCATGAACAAGATTTTGAAATGAGACTCCCAAGTCTGAATGATTTTTTCAAATGGTTTTCTTTGAGAGAATCCCACCAAAAATTACCAAAAAAAATTTTATTTAAGGTAATCCTTCCATTCGGTTATTTGTTGCAGCATTTACAAAGGAACTGAAACTGACTCACGTTTGAATATTTTAGCAGAAGAAAGCGCAGGCTGAAATATGGAAGATTTAAGCGATGAGGCAGAACGGGGTTTGTGTCATACAGAGCAATTACTCCAACTCTCTTGAGAAGCCAAGTAAAGGGAAAGGCTTTCGGCCGCCCAATGTGTAATGATATCTCAGCAAGACAGCTGCTGAAGCGCAGAACAGCGCTGAGCTGAGATGATTTATATTTTTTAAAGCTCAAGGTTGGAAAATTTTCCCTTTGATTCTAATTTCCTTTTTGCAGAACTTTTTTTCTTTAACCACGTGAGTCTTTTCCAAAGCTATCATCTGATCTGTCTGTTGCAGCCAGACTTCATGCTCAGTTGAAGCCATTATAACCTCCTTCCTTTTGGACTGTTCTTTACATTAGGTTTTTCAATACAGAGAATAAAATCTTGGGATGCTCTGCACGATGTTTCTTCCACCTTCAAGGGGCATAATCTTTGAAATAATTTTAAGGGGAAATTTACAATTACTATTACTGTTATGTTAGAAGGTCTGCTTTTGTGGTATAGTATAATGGTTGTTAAATTATTATCCAGGATATCCAGTATAATCCATATTATTCACTCACTGCATCAAAGTAAATTTAATCTTGGAAAAACTATGCTTACATGCAAAAAGGGGAAAGAATTGAAATAAAAGCTAGAATGTCATTTTATCACATAGTAAAGAAACTTTATAGTGGCTTCAAAATATCATGAAATACTTCCCTTTCTCCTGGCCGCCTCATCCTCCTCCACCTCCCACCCCCTCCACACACACTCCCTAATCCCATCTCACACTTTCTTCTCCTTTTCCCTTTTTGCATCTTAATTAATGATCATGCACTGGGGAAGAAGAAATGGTCAAAATTGTGATGATTAATACCAGTGAAATAAGAATTAAATGACTGCTTAAATGCATATCTGCCCTTTGTTTTTCAAATGTGTTTATTTGAATGGCAGTACTGGGGATTGAACCTAGGACCTCGTGCATGCTAAGCATTTGCTCTACCACTAACTATACCCCCAACCCCTGATCAGCCTTTTTAAAAAACAAGAACAAAGTTTTTACTGAACTATAATATACACGTAGAAAGAGGCATTTTGCTAAATTTTTCCAAACTGAACCCCACCCCCCAGCACCCAGATCAAGAAACATTGATGGTCCCTTAGAAGCCCCTCCCCATTCGTCCATCCAGCCATCATGCTCCCCCTCTACCCCAGGATAAACGCTCTCCTGGGACCAAGCAGATAGATTAGTACTGCCAGTATTTCGACTTAATGTCCGCGCAATCAGGGTGTCCTCTTTTGTTTTGCCTGGCTTCCTTCAGTGTTGTGAAATTCACCTGAGTTCCTGGGCTTGGATGTTGCTTGTTGATTCACATGTTTCAGTACACCGCAGTTTGCTCTTCCACTGAGAGGCTGATGGGCACTTGAAGAGTTTAAGTTTGAGACTCTTACAGTTAGCAGGGCTGTTGGCTTGGGAGGTGCAGCTGTGCTGGGTGCGCACACGTGTCTGGTAGGTGTGCGCCCAGGACGGGATTTGCCGGGTCCCTGGGGGGTTGTATGTTCGTCCTTACTTGATGTGCTGCTGAGCTGTGAACAACAGAAAGAGCCCTTGGTAACTGGTGTTCAGAAAGAGGCCCCTTCCCGCTTGCAGGGCATCCTCTTTAGTGCCCTAGCAGTGAAAGGGAACGTAGCTACCTTTGGTGCAGTCCCTCATCCTTTGCGGTTTTAACTGCTCTGTACGGCACAGGAGTGAGGCAGCAATGCCTGATACTCAGGAAGGTTTGCAGAATCCTGAAGAACCTTCTGACTCATCAAAAAGAGCTTCTCACTTGCCCTTTGCAGTTTTCCGGTGCGATGATCAACTCATGCTGAGTTCACATCCATTTAGTCACAAACAGGTATTATATTTCTACTCTCTAGAAGGTGCTATAAAAGTAAATTAAAAATGGAATCTTGCCCGTAAGGCGCTTACAAGCTTTGGGGAGTATAAATGACTCTAATACAAAATAGAATGAGATAAGTTCCATTTTAAAAACAGATAGGCAAGGGGATTGTTTTTTAATACTGGTAACCTACATATGTTAAACATTGTATTCTAGGATATTTGATTAAATGTTACAGAATATTTTGTATAAACTTATTCTAAACATGCATCAGTTCGTCAGTGGCAGACATGAGGTCAGGTTAAATGTCACACAGTCTAATTTTATTCTATTCTGTGAATCCAGGGCCACCTGTATTTCACACCAACAAATCAGTTCACTCAGAAAACGGATGTTTTCTGCTTATCTCTCCATCCTTCCAAATATACCTAAAATCCTTTCTTTTATTTCCCAGGTGTCTGCTGGAGAATTTAATTCTGCCATCTGACCAGTGTGATTCTTTTTCCAGTAAATACTGGTTTAGTTTACTTTGGGTCAGATATTGTGGTGGACCCCGGATACAGAGTAACAAAATGTCCCCCTGTGTTCCCTGTCCTCCAAGAGTTTACAGTCTCAGGAAAAACAGATGCAGTGTTCTAGTGGCTGTGCACTGGAAGTTCGAGTGGTGCTCTGTGGAGTGGTTTTAATAGTGCCCTCCCAAAACTGATGTACACCAGGTACTTCCAAAGGGGACCTTATTTGGAAATTGGATTTTTGCAGATGTAATGAGTAAAGATCCTACTGGTTTGGGGTGAGCCTTAATTTCAATGACAGGTATCTTTATAAGAGGAAAGAGAGGAAAATTAAGATAGACAGACACAGAAACACGTGGGGGGAAGGCCGTGTGATGACAGAAGCAGGTATGGAGTAACGCAGCTCTAAGCCAAGGTGCAGCCCGAAGCTCAGAGGGGTCAAGGAAGGATGCTTTCCTAGAGCTGTTGGGGGAGCATGGCCTTGCTGGTACCTCGATTTAGGACCTGTAGCCTCCAGAACACTAACAGAATCTTTTTTTTTCTTGTTTTAAACTACCGGTCTTATAGTAATTTATTACAACAATCCTAGGAACCTAATACTGTATGCGTTCTGTTGAACCATAAGAAATCGCCGATTTTGACTGCCTTGACCTACACGGACATGGCAACTTCATATGGTTCAACCCAACATACTGTGAGCTTGTAAGACGAAGACCTTGTGGATCGGAGAACGTCCCTGAGGAATTGCTTAGTGGAGCTGAAACCAGAAAACATGTAGAAGTTCACAAAGAATGAGAGAGACGGGGGACGAGGGGGGTCTCCCAGCAGAGGGGCCAGGGCGACGAAGGCTCTGAGGTAGAGTCTGGACGCTTCTGAGGACCTGGAACATGGAGTGAGCACAGGGCCCGATGAGCTGGACAGGGCGGGGCAGGTGAGGCCAAACTGGGCATTGAAGCCTGAAGATGGACCGTTTTCTTTTGAGAGCAGTGGACCAGCACTGAAGGGGTTAAGCTGGAAAGTGGGAAGATGACTGTGACTGCAGATACGGTGGGACAGGTTCGAAGAGCCAAGCCAGATGGGGAGCCCGCGGGAGAGAGGGCAGGAGCCCAGGTGATGTCCTTGACCAGGGAAGCACCGGTGAAGACCCAGAGAATGGGCCAGCTGAGAGGTTTTTCAGAAAGAGCTCTGTGTCTTCGTTTTGACGGCGTGTCCTGATTAACTTACCCTCAGCCCTTGCGTCTCTTTGAAGACATTTAATTCTCAGCAAGTATACACACCTGTCCCGGCGGGCCTCCAGCCCCGGTGCTACCCGGTGTGACCGCGCGCGGCAGTGCTGCCGCCCGGGGAGTCTCTGGAAGGAGAAGCAGCACCTTCAGTTTTTCTAATTTCTCCCTTCGCTCCGCACCTTGTGTTCACACCACTTTGTTCCTGTCTGAGCTGGAATAGCTGTTATATTTTAACTATCTATCTATTATAACGTGGGCTCCGTGAGTGCAAATACTGTGTCTTAGTTATGTTTATATCCCCGGAACTTAGCACTAGCCTGGCCTGTGGGATTTGATTTATAAGTGACCGCGTTGGTGTATAAATAAGTGAGTCAGCAGATGCATGAATTAAATATTCTCTGCCCTGTCTTCTCAGCCTGTCTTTGGCCTTTTATAATTGCCTTTCTCTCTGGCCTGACTTAACATATTAACTGTTTTCTTTTCTTCCCCCATGTAGTCTACTTACAATGACAAATATTTTTCTATTAGTTGTGCCAGTAAGCTTTTGGAAAACAGATCTCTTCCTCGTGAATCTTTGTTTATATAGAAAGCTCTTTCTGTAATGCCTGCATCTCCTGGAAATGCTAGCACTTCCTTGTTCTGGAAGGCTGATTCCCAGATAATTTCGTCTAGGAGCCAATTCTTATCATCGTCATCACCATCGAATCACTGAGAATGCGCTGTGTCCAGTGTTGCGTTCAGGGAGAGAGGAAGGCCATGGGCAGTGTGGCCCCTTCTCTAGGTCAGGTTACCACCTAAGACAGAAGGCCGAAGACGACTCACCAAACTATGTAATAAATTATGCGAGTGGCTAAGGTAAAGGTTGATATCATATAAAACCAAATTATAAGAACAGCTTCTGCAATGGAATGAGGGAAAAAAGGGAAGGTTTCCTGCAGTAGGAATCAGGACAGAGAATCTCACCGTGGGCACACAACCAGTTGGACGGCTGAGCCATATATTGTACTGACTTTGGGAAGTTCTCCCAAAACACAGTGCACACTCCCTCTCTGTCCAGTTTCGATAGCCCCATAGGGGTTGGAGGGAAGAGTTGGCACATCTCTTATTATAAGAGCTTCCTTGGCCTCTCCTTCCACAAACCCAAGACAGATTGTCATCGTAAAGTGAAAGCATAGCCCACAAAGAAGAAGCAGCTGGTACCTTTGGAAGGGCGCTTCCCCAGCCCCACAAAGACTGACTGCTTGAGTGAAGGTCCTCTTCGACCTCTTAGCTCAGGATGGGTTTGTGATATTAAAGCCTCAGCCTCCCTGAAACCTAATCTGTAGAACTACTTAAAAAAAAAAAGGCTTACAGAAATATAGATAAGCAAATAAAGAAAACCACTTGCTTGTCATTTCCCAGGCATTTTTATGGCATGCCAGCATCTTTACAACCAAACAGGAAACTCTTGCTTTAGGTACCAAATGTGTTGTTTCCATTTTGAGCTTTTCTTTCTTTAATCTGCTAGACTAAATGACCAATTTCCTTGATATTTTCTCTTTTTCAAATATTACCATTTAGGATTTTCTTTTTTTATTATTATTATTCTTTTGATTTCTAATTCTAGCACGCATTTCTATGAAAACCAATTTTACTCTTCAAATGTGTTAGTCGTAAGTCAGTCAACAGTAAAGAATAATGTTTGGAATGAAAGGGGGACTATGTTTGGGAATAAAATAACAAATTTTTCTTCTTCTTTTTTTTTTCTGCTTAGATTTTTATTTAGTTTTCTTTTCTTTTTTCCCAGTGCTCAAACTTTGAGCTCAGAGTGACAGATGGCTGAGGTGCACTTGGTAGGGCTTTGCTGCCCTCTGCTGTTTCTTCATGTAATAATTCATTGTTCCTTTGATTCAAAAACTCCAATAGCCTATGACTTAAACAGGCTCCCCAGTTTTCTTTTCTTTTTTTTCTGTTTTTTCTTTAGTTAAAGCAAAGTGAAGCAAATGCAGACACCAAAGAAAAGCTCCCTTTGCGACTTCGAATCTTTGAAAAATTTCCGAACAGACCGCAAATGGTGAAAATCTCAAAGCTTCCTTCAGATTTTACAGTTCCTAAAATCAGGTATTAAAATACTTCTTTAATTGTATTTCCCAAGTACACTGTGAAAGATTCATCGTAAATCTCTGATGCAGCCCTTCTTTCAAACTTACGTGGGTGTGGGTTTTTTCTGTTTTTATTATCTGTACTTCTACGCTGCCTACCTCTCCGTTTTAAAAAACTGTTGACCCCTTTAAGCCAGAGTCACCAGACAACTGTGTTAGCCTAGGCAAGAAGGCTGCTTCCCACTGCTTCTCCCTGAGGTGGTCCCTAAGGGATCTGACGTCCCAGGTAACTGGCGAAGGTGCTCCAGCTGACAAAGATGATGGTAGACGTCAACCTCTGACCTCCCACCACGTCAGGATAAAATTGCCTCTGGGGCCCTTTTATGTTCAAGTAAATAAAGAAACCACCACTGACCGGGTTTCTGTACCACAGTAATAGCATTTGTTTCAAATGTCATGTAGGTACCATATAATTTGTCTTCCATTTTTGAAAAATGAACCATGGCATGTCATACCCATACTAATTACTAATATGATTTTCTCCAACTTTTGTCCTCAGGTTAAGCAGTTACATTGAAAATACTTTAGAATGCTTTTTTTTTAATAATTAAAGGAAATTCTTCCAGTTACAGCTCAAAAATTACAAGTAGAACCAGAATAATGTCAAATATGACATTTTTATGTAACTCATTTTGAAAACAATTCTGTGGGGAAGTTATAAAAGTATCAGACTGGATGGGTTGCCATAATATTTAAAATTCAAATGGCAACATATTTGCATTTCTGATTAAAAAAAAAAAGTTTAAAACCTGAAAGTACAAAGTATTTTAAAAGAGCCGCAAATTAAATTCAAGATCAGTGGTTATTTGAAAAGATGTTATTTGAATTCTCCCTATGCTTTGGAGATCAGATGAAGTAAGTTTCTTCTGAGTTATTTTGAGTCGTAAAATGTAAAATGATCTCTCAAGGATTCTAATGATGAATGAAAGTTCAGAGACATGAACTAATTCCTCCGAGTCTTAGAGGGAGAAAAAAGTATCTTATTACCGCAATAGGATTCAAAAACTACCATCAATTACTGAATATTGTTGCTTAAAAGTAATTTCAGGGACATTACTTTTATAGAACAGGGCTGCCTGAAGATTCAGGACTTTTTCTCTAAGTTAAACTTTTTGCATATCAAATCTGGAGTTAAATCTCAGCACCACTCTTGGTGTGGCATGTCTTGTTTGCTGTGGACTTTGGTCTCTGTGCTGTCTTAGCTCAGACAGATGCATCTTTGCAAAGTGTTATCCCTTGCCCCATTGCATTAATGGTGCCTGACGTGTGTGCTTCATTTGCCAAGGGAAAGCTTCATGAAGCAGTTCATTGACCGCCAGCAACAGGATACGTGCTGCCTCTTACGGAGCCTCCCGTCAGCCTCTTCCTCATCGTGCGATCACTCCAAACGGTCTGCGATTGAAGACAACAAATACATCGATCAAAAAGTAAGAATCACCGTTCTCGGATAACCGGGTTTTCCTTAAGCATGTGTGTTAGGGACAAGAACCACGTCCCTCTGTGCGGGCCTGAAATCTTAAAGTCTCAGGGAAATCGTGAAGGAAATCACTGTGTTCGTCCAAGAAAGCAGGAAACCTCCCATTTGCAAATCTGTGAATTTAAGTTTTGCATTTCTGCGAGGTCTCCAGCGGTGCCACATGGCAGCCTGCTGATTTCCGGTGAATCAAGAGCGTCCCCAGCCCTGCGTCTCCTCACGTGCAGAGGGAAGGGCTCTGAGCTCTCAAGTTCAGCCCAGGTTCAGCGGTGGCCTGTACGTTGCCTGTGCAAGAGACCAGGCTTATTCCAGATTACTGCACCAGGGAGACTAACCCGAGCAAGGGTCTCTAAAATCAGTCCAAGTAACTGCCATTTGTTGAGTTTTGCTGTGGCCTGTGGCGGGAATCATCTCTGGGCACAGTGTCTGCTTCATGTTCTAATTCACCTGTATCTCTATCATTTGAAAAGCAGATGGGGTGGGGAGGGTATAGCTCAGTGGTAGAGTGTGTGCTTAGCAAGCATAAGGTCCTGGATTCAATCCCCACTACCTCCATGGAATACATAAATAAACCTAATTACCCCACCTCCAAAAAAAGTGGGTAGGGATTTTTCCCCCCAAATTCTACAGTTAGAAAATGAAAGATCAATAACAGAGTTTGCAAAAGCATGTAATTCACTTGTGTATATTTCTCTTTGGAAGGCCTAGCTGTCCTTTAAATTGTCGCCACCCTTTTTCTTCAGTTTATCATCAAACACATACTTCTCTATTGTCACGTGAAAATAAAATATCTCTACCAACTTCATGCTCCAGGATTCTCTGTTTCTCCCCATTATCCAAAGATTACACTTGCAGGGCACCTTTATTAACTCCTCTCCTCCTTCTGTCCTCCCCTCCCCTCCCTGAATGAGCTTGAACTTCTGCCCTTTGTCCCTCCCCCAGTTCCTCAGTTCTCTGCTGTAGTTGAGTGATTGTGTTCTCAACTCTTAGGACGATGATTTCCTTTGCAGTCTGTCTCTTCTCACTGAAGGATTTTCATTTACTTCTTTTCCTTTAGTCACCCACAGATGCTAGTCCTCTGTCCTAGAGATTCCAAGATCGTAGGTGACAAGCCTGATGTCAGTGTCATTTTTTTCCACGTGAAAGTAATTCGGCTTTTCTTTGGGGGTTGGTTGGTTTTCTGATTTCTCTTGAGAAGCTTGTGATCTTTCCACATATCCTTGGAGCGCAGAAACTTTACCAGGATATTCTCTGTATGTGTTTTATCATCCAAACTGTCCAAACTGGGTAGTCTTTTCAGTTTGCCAGCTAAGATACATGTCAGAGAAATTTTCATTTATTATTTGTTCAGTTACTACTTTTCCATCTGCTCCTTTTTTCCCCTTACTTTTCCCTTCCTCTCTGTTTCTCTGCCATGCTTTGAAATATTTGCTCCTTCATGTAACTGTCCACTAATTTGATTTTAACTGAGATCATCCTTTCTTTTAAATTTTGAGTGAAAAGTCATGAAAAACACACAATACCGTTACCTCTCCTTAAAGACTTTTACTCTTTTTTAAAAAATTGTTATTAAATTTGTCACATCTCTTCCCTACAGTCATGTTTCTCTCAATACAAAGTACAGGGTAGAGAAGCAAACATTTCTGTGTTGGTGGATAACTGAGTGGGAGGATAATGGCTTGCTTTCAGACATTTCCGTCTGAAACTGCATTTTACATACTAGAGCACAGATTGTTTATTTTCTAAATTTATTTCAAAAGCAGACTTTAAGCCAGAGGGGATGCAACGAGGCCCTGGTCGGGGCTGCGGTTGTGACCAGCCGTCTCCAGGAAGAGCGCTGATGTCGCCAGTGCCCAACACGGCAAATTCAGACATGCTTTGTGAAGGCCCCCGTAGTGATAGTCCGCTGGAAATGCAAAGTGGAGAGCTTAGTCCTTGAAAATGTATTTTTTCTCTAAAAGGAAACATGATGTCTCTCACGTATCCTGAGCAGAATCTTTTGAAATTGGCAAGAAAAAAAAATAAAATGCTTCTTGGCAGGTGAGTGGGGCGGGGAGGTGGGGGTGGTCTAAGCGAGTCTGCCATCCCCCCTCCCTGGGCGATCTCCACGCTGGGTCAGGTCAGAGAACTTCACGCGCTGTCTCTGATTTCTTTAACGTCCTTGTATGTTTGTGGCTTCTTTTTATATTCTCACTTAACAGTAATTTTTAACTAACTGACAGTAAGAGAACAGTTATAGCTTTAGCCTATAATCTTACACTGGAGCCGCTCTCGTAATCCTCTAAAATGTAATGAACTAGCAAAGACCCTGATCCTGGGGTATCCAAGTCACCCAGCTCTAAAGAGACTAGAATTTTTTGAAGACTTGAGGCCATCCCCAATCTATAAGGCCGATTGATTCAAGCACCCAGTACATGGTCTTATATAAGGAAAATTATCAGCATGGCTGAAGTGGCGCCTCACCCCACATCCGCCCCGTTGCCCATATGTCGATAAACTACACTTTGAACCGTGTTGGTTATCTTGGTACAGCCTTCAGCATCGGGGTAAGGGCTCCAATTCAGAAAGCGGCATATGGAGAACACGGGTTCTCTTCATCCCTGCAGTGGCTACCCTGTTGTGGCAGCAGCAGAAAGACTTACGGGGCCGCCACGCATTCTTAAAGCTTTTTTGTGTGTGTATATTTATATTTTTATTGAAGTATAGTCAGTTTACAATGCTGTGTCAGTTTCTGGTGGACAGCACCATGCAACAGTCATACATGAACACACACATATTCGTTTCCATGTTCTTTTTCACTGAAAGTCACTGCAAGATACTGAGTGTAGCTCCCTGTGCTCTGCAGTGTGAACTTGTTTATCTATTTCATATATATTAGTATCTGCAAATCTCGAACTTGTAAGTTATCCCTTCCCACTCCCTTCACCCACCCCGGTAACCATAAGTTTGTTTTCTCTGAGTCTGTTTCTGTTTTGTAAATAAGTTCATTCGTCTTTTATTTTTTAGATTCTACGTACCACCAAAGTGATATCATATGGTATTTTTCTTTCTCTTTCTAGCTTACTTCACTTACACTGACAATCTCCAGGTCCATCCGTGTTGCTGCAACTGGCGTTACTTTATTATTTTTTATGGACATTTAGGTTGTTTCCGTGTCTTGGCTGTAGTAAATAGTGCTGCTGTGAACCTTGGGGTGCATTATCTTTTTGCCATTCTTAAAGCGTTGACTCTCCTTGGGCTGCTGGAAATGTAGACCTAACCATTCCCTGTAAGATCCACTGTTTCTAGCCCGAGCACCTGGCGTTCTTCATAAATACTTGGGATCTGTTGTCCTTGAGTGCCTTTGGGCCAGGGAGGCTCATAACAGAGAATCTGCAAATATTAGCTACTATATATAAAATAGATGAACAAGTTTCTTCTGTATAGCACAGGGAACTATATTCAATATCTTATAATAACCAATGATGAAAAAGCATATGAAAACAAATATGTGTGTGTATATGCAGAACTGGGACATTATGCTGTATGCCAGACATTTACACGTTACAACTGAATATACTTCAATTTAAAAAAAGAGAAATATACAGGTAACTCATGAGACAAGAAAAATTCAAATGTAAAATTACAAAATGTGTGGAACTAAATAATAAAAATATTTTACAGCAAAACCAACCAACCAACCAAAAAAAAAAAAAAAAAAACCAGAATCCCACTTCATAAATTTCAGTAGTGATGATTTAAGGGCAGCAGAAATCAAAGAGATAGCACTCTGGTGTTTGTACTTTTAAACATAGCAAGCCTTTTTCATTTTTCTTATGAAACCCTAAAGCCACTTAAAAACAAAACTACACAGACCCACGGCAAAAATCCTGAACAGAGACCCACCACTGTTAGCTCCCCTGATAAAGTGATTTTCAGCCAGCACTTGGAAATTCTCATTACATCCCGATTGCCTTTGGAAATGCCAATCAGTGTCAAGTGGATGGCAGAATCCTTCACTCTGTGTGAAGAAACTCTCCCAGCCCCTTGCAAATGTTTTCCCCAAAGAGTAGTAAGAAATCAAAAGAAAATAAGAGGCCGATGTTTGGTGATTCCCACGACACAAACAAAGGAATAATAAAATAAAACTTTTCCCTTAACAATTACTTGTCAGGAGACACTTCTGGCTCCTAGTGCACTAGAAGGACTCACTTTTCTCTTGCCCAGGAGAACACTGAGTCCCCAGGAACCTGAAGATGACAAGTTGAGGGGGGAACTTGACAACCAAAAAGCCAAGAGGGGCAGCGGCGGGGGTTTGATGAAGCCATGCAGGGAACATGAAAGCACACGTTAGGCAAGATTTTCTCGAGTAATTACCCTGGCTTTGAACAACTGTAATTCCCATGGCAACCTCACTTGGCAGAGACCATGTTTTTAAAAATAGCCCGGTTTGATTACCTTTTATCACGTAGTTTATAATACCTGTCTTTCTCTGTAAGCAGTGAGCAAACAAGAATCTTACGTCTTTACAGCCGACGTGTGGCTCGCCCAGACCCTAAAGGAGAGAGACAGCAGACAGTGCTGTCCCTCTTTTCCCGGGGGAGGAACGGCCGGCCTTCCATCCCCATAGAAACGGGTTCCCAAGCACTAATTCCCGCTCTTTCTCTCCCACTCACCCACACCCGGGGCATCGTCCAGGGGCTCCTTTTCTTCCTCATTAAAGGATAAACCTGCATGTCTTGAGAGGAGCTGCTCTAGTGTCCAAGCAGAAGGGAACCAGGCAGTGGTTTTCTACTCATTTTGTTCCCTCTATATTATTGACATTGAGCCCTCGATGTCTTAAGTGGAGTGCTTCTCAGTAAACTGAGACGTGAACTTGGCTTTCCAGTAACCCTGTTAATAAAAGCCGCCCGCTCGGTCCTCAGAATCATCTTATCAAAGTCAAGGTTTCCACCCTGGTTGGATCTGCGGGCTCTCACTGTCTTTTACTGACCTCCCTGATCTCAGCTGGGGTGCCATTTCTGAGATCAGCACCTCCCATGTCTGGGGACCATGAGGGAACCTCCCAGAGTCACATCAGCATGAGACAGATGGAGAGATGAGGGCCGTCCCAGTCACCCCCTTGTGGCCCTGCACCTCCTAGTACAGTGTCGGATCCCGTATGACAAAGAGCAGTGAGTATTTCTCCAACAGGAGAGCAGTGTCTGCTGTCTCTTACCTGCCTCCTTTCTGCTAAGCACATAGCAAGTTTCATAATAAGCTTTCGTAATTAATAGCTAGTGAATGTAGAAAATAAGGAGGAAGAGGAAAAAAAGTAGTTACTGTGTTTTATTGACTCTTCATTTCCGTAAGTCTTCAGCGTTCGCTCAGTCATTCAACAGACGTTTATGGAACCCCTGTTGTTCGTCTGACACTTTTCTGGGCTATGGGAATTCAGCGGTGAGGGAGATGTAAACTGTTCCCTTTAGAAGCTTTATCTAACGGGGAGAAACACATAAATGGATGAAAGTAAAAAGTATTACAGGAACACGAAATAGGACCCCCCAACTCCTCCTGTAGGAGAAGGTAGATTGAGCAATACAAGAGGAAGGTGCTCTGGCCGGAGAGAGAGGCATTTGGAAAGGCACAGACAGCATGATCTGCTTAAAGCACCTGATTGTGAGAAACAGAGTAGAATCGTGATTAAGACCAGTAATGGTGATTAAGTGATGTAAGTTCTAGTCTTCATCTATAAAGCAGAGATAATTATTTTTAAGGTTTGTTTTGAGAATTAAATAATATATTTTAAGTGATTAGCCTCCCACCTGGCTGGGTATATGATATATGTGCGTATCACACCAGATAAGAAAGGTTACTTTAATTAAACCATGACATGAAGTTAGACTCAGTGAAATAGACTTATATTTATCAATCAAGAAAAATTACTTCTGCTTAAGTTAACCTTCAGACATGAGTCTAGTTGAGCACAATATTTATTAGTTACTGATTTTTTCCCTCATTGTCCATGAGTCTGATTTTTTTTAAATCTGAACTTTTTATGATATTTCAGTTACTACCCCCATTGCCTACCTAGTGTCTTAGATTCTCAAGAAGTAAATTAAATTGTTCAAGAGGGATTTGCTGTTCACAAAGCCTTGTTGATTGCCATACAGCGTTTTATAATTTTCTGTGATTATCGAGGGTTTGATGATTTGTTCCCGTAACTCTGCACATAGCAAGTTACTCTGCCTGATGTGTAATTTCCAAGGATGAACATTAACTCACTTTTAAAAAGAGAGAACAGCCGGTATTCATCTTTTGGGCTTTGACTCTTCTGAAAGCATTTTCTAACATAATAGCTTAACATCTCTGCAGTGCCACTCAAGACGTGTCTCTGGGAGAAGAGTTCGGAGATGACACACTGCTACCGCTAACCAGCGGCTGTGTCACAAAGATGCAAAGTAGCGTGCGCCCGGCGAGGGGGAAGTGTGTTCCTCGGCCCAGTGCGAAAACTCTGCCGCCTCTCTCTGTAGCAAACAAATGCGTTAGTAGATAATTGATTGCCCACTTATTCACAATCACGGAGAGGAAACACAAAGCTTTATAAATGAGAGCTTTCCCCCCATTTTTATTGATCTTTGAAGTATGTTTTTGAGCTCAGATTAAAACATGGCTGCATTTCCATGCACAGTCTCATGAGACAGTCATTTCTAGAGGACGTTTATCTGCAAAGAGTGCACAGGTCCTGGGTCAAAAGCACGTTTTGCTGCTTTCAGCCAGCTTGAGAGTAGGAATTCCCTGCCGGTGATTTTTTTCTTGCAGAGTATTTAATTGTGTAATCATTTTTAGTTTGGAATTACATGTAATTTGTTCGGTGCACATTCATTGGGGGTCAGAAGTCTAGGAGGAAGCGTTTTCTACGTGACGTAGAAGGCTTTGAATCAAGTGTTTTCGGTACTGTCTCCAAAACAGGTCTGAGAGAGCTGGGGGTGCAGCCAGACCTGTCTTTCAAGTTTGTGTTTTGCTCCCCCTTTTAAACGTTCTTCCCTTTTAAACTGTATTTTCCATTAAGTCTTAATGTGTTGTAGTTGCTGCTTGCTGCTAACTTGCTTGGTAGTTGAATCTGAAGTTCAAATACAACTGGATCGTAACTGGGGACCCAGGGCTGCTCCTTTATCATCAGAGTGCCGTGGATGTTAGATTGACAAGCAGCTGCTCGGTTAAAAGCTTCTGGCATTTTCTCCCAGAATCATAAGCCCACTCATCTTTCTTTTACTCTCTGCAGATTTTCAGTCTTTCTGTTCACGTGAACTATCACCATGAATTTATCTTGGTTTTGCTTCTGTAGTTTCTTAGCATGTGTTATATTTTATTCCCAATTAGCATTATATTTAAACATACCAAATTTTTTTCTATAGTTGAAGATAATATTTTCCTCTCACCCTTTGTATCATCAGTTCTCATTCCCCTCATTTAGCTGAGACATAAGTAGTTGGAGATGTGACCAGCTCCATGAGGACAGGCATTCATGACTACAGCAGGCTCATAAAACGGAAGGGCAAAGAAGTCAAGCCAGTGACGTTTCCAGTCATTTAGTTTCTGGGTTTATAATTGGCTTTTGTATCTCAAGTGAAGGAGGCATTGCAAAATAAGCAGTCCTCCTTTGTCATTTTTACCTGATTCACATCTGTTATTTTAAGGGTTCATTTCCTAAGGGAAAAAAAAAAAGGGTAGAACACAAAGAGAGCCCTCTTTTAATATTAAGAAATTAAGAAATTCATTCATCCTTTAATATATTTCAGGAATGAACTAGGCACAGTACTAGACAATGGAGGAAAGTGTAGTGGACAAGGAATACACCATCCTTATGATCTGGAGCTTATGATCTAGTGGAATTCACAGAAAGACGAAAGGATGTTTCACACACACAGCAGGGATCACATGTACTGGGCGCCCTGGAGCCCAAAAGAGGAGCAAAGATTGGGGAGAGGTGTGTGTATCTGAGAGTGTGTGTGTGTGTGTGTGTGTGAGTGTGTGTGTGCACACGTGTACACATGTGCCTGCACACATACATATTTATATATATTTTAACTTTGGTGCCTCTGTTTCTTCAGGATTCAGAACTTATAGTGTTGAAGTAACTTAAGTTCAGAAATCTTGACCCATCATCTAAAATCCACTTTTCACCAAATTCACATTCTAGGACATACTTCAAAGCTTTCCAACGTGCTGTTATAATGTATATAACCTCCATATATACATTGTAAAGGATTATTTTAACCCTGCTGCCACCAACACTAGTCACTTTTTTCAGATTCTTTCTTTCTAAGCATCATGTCAATTCTGTAAAGAGTTTATTTTATGGAAACATCTTGCCATGTGCAGGCTCTGTCTTATTAATTTTCAGTTCACAGGTGCATGAAAAATTCAAATACAGATAAATGAAACACGACCTTCAACCTGTGCAGTTTTAAGTAATTGCTTATTTCCAATCACTATATTTTATGGGGGAGACTCAGTAAAGAGGCTTATTACAATAATTACACTGCACCTCTCTAGCAGAAATGACGTTCATCAAGCCTGTTCACTGGACCATGATTGAGGGGTTCATGGTCATACGTTTTTATAAATGCTTTCCCATTTATTACCAATCTGTTGATATTTTCAAAGTGAGAAAAGAAAAACAAGGTCTCTCAAACTTTTCACCAGTTAGCAACAGAAATGTGTGGTTAGCAACTTCAAGTCAAACATCGTTAGTTGAATATTTATAATATTTATGGTTTTCTTTCTCAAAGAGATATTAATGGCTTCATTTTGAAGAGGGTTCCTAGAGTGAAAGATGATTATTTAGATCTAAGCGTGGAACATCCCAAAAGAATCTAATATTCCCTGATAGGTCCATGGTTACTCCCAGGTGATTGAATAAGTTAAACTAATGTTCCGGTTAACTGAAAGTTGTGATGGATCCCTGATTTTAAGGATTCAGTAAATATAAAATATAAGTAGTATAAACCATACTGACTCTAATGGGTAAGAAAGTTCATGAGCTCTTTACCGCTTCAAGGTCGTTATTTTAAAAATCAATTATGCATATATAGAACCAAGAAAAAAATTGGCTGGTTTAGAGTTTTGCATTCGGAGTTGGGATAAGTCAGAGCATGTTAGATGTGTAAACCGGATCTTTCGAGTCAAGCAGACAATGTTTTAGTACAAGATAGCTCGGAAAATGCTTTTTTATACTGTTTTTTATATTGCTTTTTTAATACCTTTGTTTAATACTGTGACATTTTACATAGATATCATGATGTAGTGAAAAGCTGTGCAATCCAGAACTCTATCATAATTCTGCAATTTATTATCTGGGTAACCTTAGACAACTGAACTTCTACGAACCTCAGATTCCTCATTTGTAAAAAAGAGATAATAATATCTACCTCTGAGGAGTAATTTGAAGATTAAAATTTCAATATGTATATATTACATCAACACATGATCAAAGAGCCAAGGAGCTCAGTAAGGATTTAGAGACTTGAAATATACAGGTTACCAGCTTACATTTATACAGTTCTGCATTCAGTGACTAAAGTATACACAGTCTGATTCAAGGACACATGAACAATTTATAGAACATGACCCTTTACTATACCATAAAGGAATTCTAAATATAAGCTGAATCAAAATCTTAAAGAAGACGTAATTTGACCAATGTGTAGTAAAATTAGAAACCAAATAACAACCGCAAAAAACACTCACACATTTAGAAATTTTAAAACCACTTCCAAATAACTGAGGAAGAAACCATGATGGAAATAAAAATCATCTAGAACTGAAAAGTAATGAACGTGATATATATCAAACTTGTGAGAAGTAGCTGATAGCATTTTTAAAGGGAAAATCACAGCATTGAATGCATATTTAGTAAAGGGATAAATGCTGACATGAATCTGCCATGTATTCCACTTCAAGGATTTAGAAAAATATCAACCAAGAAGAAGAAGGAGAAAAATAAAAATTAAAGTAAATAGTAATCAAATGGGGGAAAAGAAGCAATAAATAATAGCAATAAAACCAGAAACCTGTTCTTTGAAAAGACTAATCAAAGTGATAAATCTGCAAAATTGAACAAGAAAAAAGTAAAGAGCCTTCTGGAAAGATGACAGAGACCTTTGCATGTTTTTTCAATCGTCTTTAATTCCCACATGAAAATAAACAGAATACCTAGATAGCAAACCAAAAATCCACAAACACTGGCAGCAAAGCAAGGTAAACCACAAACCCTAAATAAAAGCAGATGCAGACAAGCCGACAGCCGTGTGAGTTGCATGGTATTGTAGTCTGTTTGAACAGACCGGATGGCTTAACCAGTAAACACTCACTTCTCACAGTTCTGGAGGCTGGAGTCCAAGATCAGGTGTCAGCAGAGTCAGTGTCTGGTTCCTGCTCTTGGTTCACAGATGGCTGCCTTCGTGCTGTGTCCTCACGTTTCTTTCTCTTCTTATGAGGACACCAATCCCATCATAAGAACCCCACCCTCCTGACCCCACCCCAACCTGACTGCCTTCCAAAGGCCCCTCTCCTAAGACCATCACACTGAGGTTAGGGCTTCAACATAGGAACCTGGGGACACACATTCAGTCCCTGACACACAGTATTGGTGCCTGTAGGGAAGAAGCCACGATTAACTGCAGGGCATCAGATGTTTCCAGGAACAGACAAACACCGTCTTGCCTCCACACTGAACAAAAACATCCAGGAGAGGAAACACAAGTAAACTGTCGGGTAACAAGAGTCAGTGACAAAAGAAAAAGCAGATCCAGATAAAATCAGTGGCGTCGTCGGGGAGTGTGAACAGAGCCAGGAAAGCCCAGAAGGAAGGTGTGTATTTATTTGATCCCCTTGTTCACACAGAAGAGGAAGCTCTGAAGTCAGGAGAGAAGTACCGGGAATGCAGGAAAACTAATTTTGCATGAACACGAGCAACCGAAAATGATCCAAGTCAAATTCCCTCCAAAAGTCACAGGAAAAACAGAGCCAGGAGAGAATGCTGTCCTGTAGACAGTGAGAGCTGCTGTAAAGACACGCCCACAAAGAGCTCAAACCGCATTGGCTACTGTAAAGTGGGCGAAAGACATTACAAATTACCTAAGGTTAGAAGAGCAACGTGAGAATCAGAAGAACTCATAAAGAAGGTACTAGAACTCAGGAAAGAATTGTAAATAAAAGCAACAGAGACTAAACTAGCAGGAACACAGAGTGCCCACATGCATCAGCTGATGCCTTAAGAGAAATAGAAAGGAAAGGAGAAATTTTAAGAAATCAAAAAGAAATGAAGAAAGAGATGGATTTGATCTAAAAGAAAATGGCAAATTAAGAAAGTCAAAAAAAATCCAACATCTACATTTTAGGAGTCCCAAAAGAGGAAAAAAAAACAAAGTAATAGAACAGAAAAAGTACTAAACTTTGCTGAATAAGAAAAGGATTTTAAAGTACACATCAATAAGTGAATTAACATGTATCATCATGCTATTTTATTAAAATAATGATGAGCACTTATTGTCATCAAACATGTTTTTAGATCTCGTAATTTTTATAATCACAGAAGACTTAATAAACCAGGTAACTAAACGAATAAGTAAAAAGTACATATTGAAATCACACAGCATGTATCTGAAAACGTCAGTCATGAATGACCAAAAATAAGACACATTCCAGATAAATTATAGAACTTCAATTTTTTTAAAATAATATCTTCTCCAAAATGAAGAACAAATGATTTTTAAAGGAAGGAACCTTAGATCATCATCAGACTTTTCAACAGCAATGCTTTATGTCAGAAGGAAATGGAGTAACGTATATAGGGTCCCCGGGAGAGAACAGGTGAGCCGGGGTTTCTTACATCCAGGAAAACTGACTTTCAAGATGTAAGAACGTAATATACAAGGTTAGTCATAGTGTTTCCAGGAGCCTTTCCTGAGGAAGTACTGAAAAGACACAGTTCACACGAGCAAAATGGACTCTAGAATGACTGAGATGCTGACACAAGACCCCGTGGTCAGCAGTGAAGGTTTAGGATTAAGTGCGGAATTACAGCCACTTCAGGGCTAAACTGAAAAATAAGGTGCGTAGCAGCTCTTTGCTCCGCGAACGTGAGCACAGCGCAAGGATACAAGTGAGCGGGGAGGCCGGGCAAATGCAAGCGGACACCTTCAAAATCTTCGTTAGGTGTACTGTGGTGCATGGACAGGTGGTGTACTTCTGAGACTGCTGTCAATGAAACGTGAAATAAAATGAGCAGCTATGAGACAGTCTAAATCTGTCACCCCCTGTGTCCTTGGTCATCGAGAGCCTTGAGGTGGGGGTGGGGGGAGACACAGATGTCACATAAAAGAGGTTCCGTAAAAACCCCTGTGTCCTGAATTTAAATTGAAAATATCACAGTAAAGATCAGGCAAAGTCCTCAAAACCATGATCAGCTCAGCAGCAATATCACTGGCGTCCAGATCGTGTTCTTGAAACACCACTTCTCAGTGAATAATCCAGGGCTTCTTGGAGAAAATTGTTGAGTTGGAACAGGAAGCATACGAGGCGAGTTTGGAGCATCTTGTCCCACCTGAGAACAAGGAAGCTCTGCCAAGGACTACAAGAATCATGTTGAAAGAACCTATGGGCCAAACTTGAAAAAGCTCCCGGGAAACACAGTTGGGATCATTTGACCTACATTAAGGACAATCATTGTCATGGGTTGAAACCAATCAAATATGTTTAAATCCTTGAGTTCCTAATGACATTTGTTAAGTTGTCTTTGATCACCTTTGGAGGATGATAGAAAGTCAATTAATTCTATAAAAACTAGTAAGTAAAGAATCAAGCATGTACCTTGCCTTCTCCTTCTCCTTATGAATTGTCCTACCAAGTAACCAAATAATACGTGAGGCAAAGGGCCTCATTATAAAAGTATTCCAACTAAGAAATGAAAAAGAAATGACAGTTTTACAAACTGGACAAATTATCCATCTGAGCAATGACTGTCAATACCGCCAACATCACAAAAGAGGGACAACCAGATGTGATGTGCCTTCTGATCAGACCTGAGTCTGATGAAACGCTGGATCAGGAAATACGGAGAACAGAGCAACTCGGTGGGCCATACCATGAATGTACACTTAGCAAAATCCAGGCTCCCAGAAGCTACGGGTCAAACAGCCCAAGGTCTTCAACCGTAAGGTATAAAAAGAGGAACCTGTAGATCAAAACTCTTGAAAGACCTCTCCAGAAAGTCACCTAGGCCCCTGCATTGCTGTGTCCTTCAGCTCCAGGTTACTCAATCACAGATAACTTTATGCAAAATGATTTGAACTTCCACACTCTTGAATTCCATGTGAAAGTGGACAATTCTGGAAATATCATTTAAGTTAAAATTTTAAGACTTAAATCGTTTCTGGGTTGTTTGAACATTTAAATTTAGCTTCTTTGTTTTTGATTATTAATTCAGTCAAAGAATAGTTACCTTGTGGAGTTGAAGGTATTAGGTTTACAAACAAAATAATCACCCAAAAAAAGTGACTTTTCACCTAATTAAATTTTTTTCAGTGAAAACACTATGTAAATATGTCACCTGTATCCTCCTTTTTAAGTCCTACACTTCTGATAGGTTTATATGCAGAATGAACAATTACTCACATCTTTCATAAATTGTAATTTAATTCCTTAAGTGTTTTGACCGCATTTCAGGTGCCTGTCAGTATCTTCTAGAGCCAGCAGAGGGCACTGCAGAGCCGTGTAGCTCTGAGTTACTTAGGGTCCTTTGCTAAAAGAACTGCGCAAAGCTTTACTAAAGAAATAGGAGAAACCGCAAGGATAACTAGGTAATCACTACAGGCATTCCTTATTTACCAGGAGAAAGAGCAGTTTCTAAATACATCTCTAGGCATTAAATGTAGGTAAGTAGGTAGGTCGGTCGGTCGGTCGGTCGGTCAATCAGTCTAGAGGTAGAAATACCTATAAATAAGGAAAGATATCTCCTTTCTTTCTTCTTTCAAGAATGTCCCAAAGCTGAACTGAAGTTCTTCAATTACAGTATTAATTCTTATGCTGTATTCTGCTGTTAGTTATAACATCAGTTCTCAAGTACTCCTCCCTGGTACAGATTAGTAACGTTGTTTTGTTTCACTCAGTTCAGGTTGAGGGCACAGGAGGTCTGGTAGCCCTTTAGAAATCCTGGGCAGTGCAGCAATAGTTTTGGAAACTATATAACAGATATTGTCCCTGGTTTCTGCAAAGGTCTTTCCCAACATGAAGAACACTGTTTTGAGTGTCCGCTGCCCAGTTGCAGGGGCAGCGGCTGGGTGACTGAGCTCAGACCATCACCTCACACTGAGGGAAAGACGGCTCAGGCGTGTCTCTGTCCTTTAAAGATGAAGCAAGAGTTATGGGGTCCACAGTCCTCTCCTAAAACCTGCATGCTCGGGGCCTCTGTGGCCTGGGCTCTCCCGTGACTGTGAGCGCCCACAGGTGTCAAAAGAGCAGAAGCGTTGTCATTACGAGGCCTTTCAACTGAGTCTTCTGTCCCCAGAGTGACTCAAAACTGTTCCTTAGGAGGTGTGCTGGGATTCAGTCAACACCAAAAGCCGCTCTTCAGCAGAAGGGAGAAGATGGGGGAAGGTTTCATGATACATCACAGTAAACAGCCTTTTGTGCACTACCCTGAAAATGTAATTTCCCCCCAAAATAATGATTCCCACTCTTGTTTCCTTTTCTACACGTTAATTTATTCTCCCAAGAGTTCTAGTGAATAATAAAACCAACTCAGTTTTTCATTACTAAGAAAAATTGAGTGCACCGCTGTTCCTTGTGGGAGGGAAATTGCCAATGTGTTCAACGACCCTTCCCTTCATTACAGATCTGCTGTGAGATGGGAAGTCACGTTGCTGGTTATGACGTTATCTAGGTTGTCAGTTGAGGCTGAGCAGACCAGGGTGTGATGACCAGCTGTTCCCCAGCTCTGGCCATATGGACGTATGGGTTGACGTTACAGCATTTGTTTATGGGTCTGTTTGCAGATTGGAGCTCGGTGACTTTGTACCCCAAGTTACCTGACTCTTGTTCATGAGAAACTGCGCGGTCTGTGTTTACTGAATTCATAGTTCTTCTGTCTCCTGCTTGTTTGTTCCTCCCTCTAATGTGAAACGCAGTCTGTTTATTGTGTTTCTGCCACTTGCCTTGCTTGAAGGACTGCCTAGCTCAGCACTCATAGTTTGCACCAAATTATCTTGCCCTTTGCACACATTTCTAACATCAGTCCTTCACCCACTGGCTCCTTTGCTTACAGAAAGCTTAACCATCCTTCAATGCCCAGTACAACTTCCACCTCTTCAGTGACGTCTTTGCTAACTGTTTCAGGTACACCTGTTTCTCCCCCGCCCGAAGTCCTGTAGCCCCCTCGTCTTTTCTACAGTACATGCCACCCAGCACTTTACTAGCTATGATTTCCTGCTTTTTACTGATAATCTCACATTATAGCCTTGCCTTCATAACTAAGCTTTTCGATCCTGGGAAGCAAGAACTCAGATTCCCAGTTACCCTTTGTCTCTAGTGGTCACTAAAATCATCCTGAGTAAACCTAGTTTAATCTGTTGCTCAAAATGAGCAGGTCATTGTCCAAGTATTGTTTGTGGTCTGCACTTCCTAGTGACTGCGTCTTCCCGAGACACTGTGCCTTCCTCATCTTTCTCTGCCCTTCCCTGTCCCCTCAGCTCCCCTCCCTCTGTCACCAGCCTCACTTCTGCAATGATCAAGCAGGACAGAGCTGAGTTTGGGGAGTGTATATTCTGGTTTGGAGTCAGCTTCCAGGGTTTTTTTTTTTCCTTAATCTTTGTGCCTGGAATAATTTCATCACCAACAAGAAAGAAATCTTGGAAGTTCATCTCCTTTGTCTGTATGTCTGTAGGCAGAACAACTCCTAAACTCATCATTCGGATTAGTATTGAGTCACAGGCGCAGAACCTGACTCAGATGTTCTGTGGGTTAGAGGACATTTTACTCAGCAGTGACAGTAGGGGTCCAATAGTCATTTCAACGTTAAATACTTTGGAACAGGAAAGCCTATTTGGATGTACGGAGATGTTATGACTAATGAGCGTAGACAGTGCATCGCCCCCGAAGCTGTGACATGTGGCCGCACAAGCGTGTCTGCAGTTCTGCCCAAAGAAGAGTAAAAATAGAAACTAAAATTAAATGAGAGCATCAATTGTGTGATGATGATCTGGTGAAAAAATTCGTGTTTAATATTTTAATAGTGTTAGCTGTTTCGTGTATGTAATGGCTTGTCAGTGTATTACCTCTTTACATTCTGAAACTAAAGTCATGCTCATAATTTTACAGCTTCGCAAGTCGGTCTTCAGCATCAGAGCCAGGAACCTTCTAGAAAAGGAGACCGCAGTCACTAAAATCTTAAGGTATCACCATTTAACATCAATATATATTTAAAAGCAAGTAGGATTATATTATGCAAAGAAAGAGCTGATTTTTTTAATAATGAACTAATTTTCTGAGTATCAATATATACTTTCTGAAGGAAATTAGTTTTGGGTAACTATGAACTTACAAACAATGTCAAACCATTATTAAGGTCTTTCCTGAAAAAGGAATATTTTATTAGCTCAGTCAGCCAATTTTTCCTCTTTCATGCACTTCAACATAAACTATAAGTGTAAACATTTACAGAAAAGATGGAAATGACTTTAATTCTTACAAGTTTTGTGTCTGTTGTGATGCCCAAAGGGCAAATCACAATCTAAGGGGAAAATGGTAAAAGGGAAAGCTTTTAAAAATAATTACAATTTACTAACTTATTAAAAATAAATTTATTTAAAATCTGTGAGAATCAAAGGTGTATCCATTTTAGAATGCTTATAAAAATGTATGATTTTAATGCTGCTTTCTAAAATCTGCCTTGAAATGAAGTACCAGAAAGGAAAATAAAGCTACTTACTTAAGGGTATTTTATAAGACTACATTATAATATAAAGTAAAATGATCATTACAAAAATGCATAAGCACTTCAAATATAATTTATTGGTGCGTGTGTTACATAGACATGTGTAAGAAATACACCTGGATGTTGGGAGCTGGAGGAGGAATGGCTGACAAGGTGCATAGATAAATTCGCAGTCGGAAGCCCTCCCCAAACTTGCATTCCTTGGGAGGAGTTCAATTCTCTTCTGCTCTGCCTTCCACACTAGGAATAGTCATTCAAGCATTTTCGCCAGGATCTGTAGCACTATAACTTGGATAACTGTAACGAGGAAATAAGGTTAATAAATATGATTTGAGAAACTATGTTGACTTTATAACACTACCTGAAATTTGTATGCCGAAACCAATTTTAATTCAGCAAGACGGAACGCTATTGTAGCTGTTTTTTATGTTGGCTGATGATTGATGCATAGAGTTGAGTATGTGTTCGGGGGGCCTTTTATGAGATGAGAATAAGTATTTCTGGGGCTTGTCTATTATCACCATGGAATGTGATGAGATGAACCTAAAAAGTCTTGTTGAAATAGAGAAAGGAAACTTCTAAGCAAATTTATAGCCACCTGTGTCCCAGCTTCAGTTTGCTTCCAACCGGCTCAGTCCTGGCATTACCACGAGGCCGGCCTAAACACTACATGGTACTTCAGGGTCTTTATCAAGCTGGAATTATACTAGACGAGTCCATGGCAGAGTCGGTTCCTCGGGTCTTGAGGATTCTGCCCTCCTCACCCAAAACAGATCACGTGCTGGGTGCTGGACCAGCCCTGCAGGGGTGCTGGTGCTCTCCTGGGAACCAGAAACCACCCTCAGTGGGATCCTCATCCTCAGAAACAGACTCGCAGACATACAGAACAAACCTATGGTTACCAGAGGGGAAGGAGGGTGAGAAGGGGTAAATTGGGAGTTTGAGATTTGCAGATACTAACTACTGTATATAAAATAGATAAACAACAAGGATTTACTGGGAACTAAATAGCACAGGGAACTAAATTCAACATCTTGTATAGCCTATAATGAAAAAGAATCTGAAAATGAATATATGTGTGTGTATGTAGGACTGAAATCTTACACCTTACACCAGAAATTAACACAACATTGCAAACTGACTATACTTCAATTGAAAAAAAAGAAAAGAATTAAGGACAAGTGCAAGATGTCAAATATAGTTCCTTTGGGTGTACTTAATCTTTTTTCACTAATAACAATAATGGTAGCAATAATAATATTACTGGTAGTAATAATAATAATATCATATCTTAAGTATGATGTAACCCACACTCTATAGAAAGTCAAGAATAGATTGGGTCTATATCCATGGGTCCTTGAGCAGTTTTCTATATTGTTTTCCAAGGAGCAACAACAACAACTAAAAGAAAAAAAAAGAGAAGAAAAGAGAAATTAAAAAGACTTACTTCACTTTGTATGATAATCTCTAGGTCCATCCATGTTGCTGCAAATGGCATTCTTTCTTTCTTTTTTATGGCTGAGTAGTATTCCACCATATATATACCACATCTTCTTTATCCAGTCATCTCTCAGTGGACATTTGGGTTGCTTCTATGTCTTGGCTATTGTAAACAGTGCTGCACAAGGAACTACGTTCAGTATCTTGTAATAACCTATAATGAAAAAGAATATATATATGTATATATATATATAAAACTGAATCCCTATGTGGTAGACCAGAAACTAGCACAACACTGTAAATTGACTAAATTTCAATTAAAAAATAAAAAAAGAAAAGAAAAACATTTACAGTCGCCTCAAGGCCAGTGTTTCAAACTGCCCTGCACAGCTTAAGGAGGAAGGGAAGTCTCCAGCCCCTGCCAGTGGCCTTGTGATCCTTCCGATCCCATCCTTGCCCCCCCGTAGGTCTAGCCTTTCTCTCTGGTCATTCATTCAGCAATTCATTCAGAATTATGTCTCAGAAGGGACAGGTCAGGGATGGATATTTATTAAGATTCTGGATTTGAGGTTAAGTGTTTTTAGTGGGGAGATCTGGTTGAGGTTGGACAGAATTCTTGATGTAAGGGTTTAGATCATTTTGTAATGCATAAAAATATTAAATCATTATGTTGTACACCTGAAACTAATATAATTTTGTATGTCAATTACACCTCAATTTAAAAAAAAAAGAGTTTTGGACTCTTCAGGATATGCAAGTAACAAGTACCTGCGATCCACAGGTAACCATTGCTGTTTGGGGGGGAGGGCAGGACAGAGGGTGGGAGACCAGGAACAGGTGACACACCCTCACCCGCCTACTGCTTTCAGTGCCCTTTCCACCCTCTCTGGCTCAGCATTTCAGTCCCCAGGTTTTCAGATGGAGTTCCCACTTCTGTTTTTCACTTACCTTCTTGCTTTGGGATGGCTCTGAGAAGAGGGAGAATAAAATGGTGACTTTCTGCTGCCATCTTCACTCCAGAAATCAATTCTATTCTATGCCTTTTGGATTTTTAACCATACAAGTAATTTTTAGAAACAGCATTTTGAAAACTGTTTAGGCTAGATGGACCTAGCTGGGCAGGGTCTTGGCCTGAGTCCTGATGAGTACCAGCTAATCCGAGGTGACTGGTTTGTCCAGTTGAGTGACCTGTGTTCTAGAGAGAGGGGCTGGTTCATTAGTCTGTAGTTCAGATGAATGGATTTTTGGAAAGTTCCCAAGGCTAGCAATGAAATTACTTACTGGTTAGGGCCTTAAATTATAAAATCCAAGGTTGCTGTTAAATTCAGTCTTGTTTGGACTTTGTCTGTACCGTTCAGCTCCACTAAAGGAAGCTTCCTTCAAAAGGCAGTGACCTTTACACCACATCAGATGAAATCAAAACAAGTAGCAGTGTTCGTTCAAAAGCATCACTACCTCTGCTGAGATTTCTCTAATTCAGAGCCCTGAAATTAAGCAAAAATGCATTATCATTCCTGCTAGGCTGAATGCATAGAGAAATGTCAGAATAAAATAATTAACATTTTACATTATTTTAGTGATTTGCCATCAGTATCTCATTAGCTAGAATGGAATCTTTATAACCTTTTTGAATGCTCAGTCTAGGATGATATTTGCGTTCTGATATTTGGATCTGTGACATAATTTTCCTTGCCACACACTTGTATTAATCATTTTTAAAGTCTAGGGAATAGCCTTCAGTTGAATGCTACTTACTATTTAAAAATTGAATATCTTTAATGACAGTGAGGTTCGTTTTTTCTCATCATTTAAAGACAATTATTTTTATTGACTACAAATATTCACAACTTACAGACCACTTCAGTATAAATAATATCACTACACATTTATTAAGATAGAGGTTTTTGAATAACATTAGCTGGTTATTCTTCCTGAAAGAAAATGCTCCTAAGACATTCGTTTACTCATTCAAGAAATAATCTTGCAGCATCTTCTAGATGCCAGGCAGCTCCCTAGATACTGGACACATAGGTTATTCCCCTAAGGAGCTCACAGTGTTTTCCCCTAGAAAACATTAATGACACTAGTTAGATGTAGGGACCTTCAGTATTATCTCTGGTTTTCTGAAGACAATTGTGATGAGAAGGATCGTACGTAACACAGTCATCGTTCCCGTATTGAGTGAAAAATCTTTTCACTTTAACAATTAAACTCATTTTTCACTTTAAAGTTCATTTACATTTCATTTGAAAGTGAATGTTTTCACTTTGACAATTAGAATCATTTCTCTAAAATATACCATAAAATTAAGCAAACTACAGTCTCAGTATTGGTGTTTCACAGCATAAATTATATTTTGTTTTGCCATGAAATCACATGGAAAAGAATGAATGAATAACATTTATCAAGATCCATGTATGGTTCTAAGCTTTTGTGTGTCTTATCTCACTTAATCTGCACAACACACCTGGCAGAAATACCGTTATTACCCCCGTGTTATCTAGATGACAAAACTGAGTCTTAGAGAGAGTAAGTCATTTTTTCCCAGAGATTACATACCACAGGAAAGACCTGGGGCGTCAGATCAGTCATCAATGTCAGCTACAACATGACTTCCCAAATAGGCAGCCGGATTTAGTGTGCCTCACAACTGTGCAGCCAAGTGCTCCCAGTTACGGCAGGGTGGCTGTGTGCTGCGCACCGTGCTCCGCGCACCGTGCTCCTTGGCATCCTCTCTCCCATTATGTCCCCACCGCAACCCTGAAACATAGGTCTTATGAGCTCTGTTTCAGAAATGAAGAAACTAAAGCTCAGGAAGGTTAGGTGACCAGCCTGAGGTCACCCTGTCAAGTGAGTCAAGGAGCCAGGAATCCAGCCCTGGTCAGTGTGACTGCGAACTCCAGGTACTAACTACCACTCCATGCTTTTAAATCAGAGGATCCCCGTCCGCATCCCCTGTACTGACAAACGCTAAATCCCTTGTTTTTCCTACACTTTGGGCTGCTTCTCAGGGTCCACATACAGGTTTTGCGTGCTGCAGAGTTGCCAGGTCAAGGTGGCAATTGGAAGCTGAAATCCAGCCCCACTGTACATCTGAGGCACACCATCCTTGCCAAGCAGTGCTGCCTGGCATGGCCCAACACCCTTCAAGATGAAGGGACATCTT
Organism: Vicugna pacos; assembly: GCF_048564905.1. NCBI lineage: Eukaryota > Metazoa > Chordata > Mammalia > Artiodactyla > Camelidae > Vicugna > Vicugna pacos. Next base: position 65,444,122 of record NC_133000.1, on the reverse strand, counting down.
TTTCTAGTTTCTGCAAAGGTCCCGTATGAGCTACTGGTATCCTTGCTCTTTGAAGTTGAAATCTCTAGGACTTTAACTCTCTCAATGTTTCCTTTTCTCTCCACATCCTCCATGAAACTTCCCATGTACAGGGGAACCAGCCGAGAGCAATCTTCCGGTAATAGAAGTATCTTCTTGGAAGATCTCCGACTGGATATTGGTTGCAAGTCAAACCCTAGGCCCTAATGAATCAATCAAGTCAGGCAGACTCATTTCTGGTCTGAAATCGTGTGACCTTCTTGACGCTGACCTACAGAGGAGGCCTCATTCCTGTCCAGGTCCACACAGTCGCATAGAATATGCCATGTCTGTGTAACAGAAATGGAAAGAGGACAGGATTTGCAGCCTGCCACACTTGGGCTTCAGGTCCCCTGAGTAGCGGTGAGTCTTTGAGAAGACTCAGTTTCTCCATCTGCCAGGTAGGGCTATGAGCAACGTATGTCAGGTCCTCCTCAGCTCAGTAGCTGACCTGGGTTAGAATCCTGGCTCCACCACTTCACAGATGTTTGACTTTGGGCGTGTTGCTTAATGTCTCTGCAGCTTGGTTTTCTCATCTGTTAAATGGGGTCTATGAATGAACAGATGCTGTCTGACAGGAGCGGGTTAAACGAGTTAGTATCTGTACAGCTCTCCGTTGGTGGTTTTCCATCATCGCTAATAAGCCTGGGAGAGATGCACACTTGCCCCTGAGAGGCAAGCAATTGACAGTCACCTTTCAAAGCAGGTCCTCACGGGCTCGGTGCAGGATCTCCATTGTTGCCCAGCTGAGACTAGATCTGAGGGGCATAAAATGCTTTTGATACATCAGTGTACTCTTTTTACACGTTGAGTTCAGAGTTCTCACTTACCCAGATGGAAGCAGTCTATCTGCCGCAGCTTTATACTCAGTTAAGCTTGTGCTAGGCTGGCTGACATCTTCAGGGTATCATGAGATCATATGTTTAAATCATTTGCTGGATATTTATCGGTGGTTATAGCCCCGAACTAACAATATGGATGCACCAGCTGAGGTTGGCATCCCCTGTAGCTGGCGGGAAGTCCTGGGCATGGAGAAGTATGATCTTTGTGATGCCTGAACTGAGCTGTCTTGTTCTCCATTCTGCTCAGATGTGCCAGGAAAAAACAGTCCTAGCCCAGAAGTAGGAAGCCTGCATAGGCTTTGGCAGGAAGCCTAGTCAAACAGGTAGAGACGAGCATCTCGCAGGGACATCCAGCAGAGGGAGAGGCGAGGGGCAGTCCCAGGTGTCGGTGAAATTAAAACCGATTGGCTTGGCAGGTGGAAGAGTGATTGTGAGCAGCAGCTAAATCAAAGTGATTGGGTAAGAGGGGCTGGCGACCAGGGCGTGAGGAGCAGCTGGAACAGAACCGGCACCTGCCGTCATAGGCACCGCTAGCAGGACAGTGACCAGGTGGCTGAGACAAGTGTCACATCGTCTTCTGCACAAGTTGTGATTCCTGCCTGGGGCCTTCTGTGTGCACATCACGATGGCGTCCGTAACTCTGGGGTGGATGAGGGCTTAGCTGCCGGTGGTCCTTCAGGGGCTTAAGGAGAGTATTTCTCTTGGTCCTCTGGCCTTTTCAAGGGCCCTGCTTTCCCAGATCCCTCTCCAGGGTTCAGGATGGATGAATTGCCCTCCAGGCTCTCCTCTGGGACGTGAGCATCTGGGTCGTATTCCCCTGGAAGAGACCATGAGCCTGATGTTGAAGAAACTGGGGAGATGATGGGGTTTTCTAGAGGAAGGAATTCAGAGTAAATCCCAGTGATGCCCTCCAGAGGGCCACCTGTTCTGTGTGCACCTTGTTAGCTGTGTGACCGGGGAATCTGGGGAAAAGAGCCTCGTCATTCCTCCTCCATCCTTTCGTGTCTAGACCGGAGCTGCCAGCCCTCTGACACCGGCCAGTCTTTTACTTTCAGGTTTTATTTCAGCCTTTAAAATCGTTTCTTCCCCTCTCAGTTTGAAACATATCACTTAACATTTGTGGTGGCGAAACCTCTATGATTTAATACTTTATTTTTTGAAAAATAGACAAAAACCTTAAGCTCTAGAGTCAAGAACTTTCCACAGGAATATTCAAAATGAGGGGAGCCTTGGCCTCTTAACCTCTCTGCTTTCTCCCGCGGGGCAAGTACTCCCTGTCAAATTATTGTTTTGTGCGCCAGCCCAGCAATTCAGCGATTTTGGATAAGGTCGTGTCAGTGGCCTGCCGCTCCACATTCTGAGCACGGCTAGTAAGGCACGCACAGCATCACCGAGAGGGCCTGAGCACCGGACACGTCCCCGACCCGGGGCCAGACTCGCCCACACTCAGTGAGACGCACTCCCGCCTCCAGAGGGAGGGGGTGGGCCCGGAGCCACTGCGGACCAAAGGAAGGACGGACACGTCCCATCCAGGGCTGAGACTGGACCAGCCTCCTGACACAGTGACACATTTGGTTCATGCGGTTTATGCTACATTTGGAAAATTTTGCTTTTGTTATAATAAAAAGTTCAGCCTTTGCAGTGTTATTGACAATTTTTTCTGAGTCCATAGCAAGGTTACTAAATTTGCACACCAGTGATCAGTGTGGGGTTTCAGACATTTTATTTGCTGAATTTTAATAGATACAGTAACAACACGGATTTCCCACGAGTTCATTTTCTTTTTGACTTGTGGAACCTACATGTGAGAAGATGTTAAGTCTCCTTTCGCTTCTCAGTCTCCAAGAGGTTCTGGTCCCCCGTGTGTTTACATGTCTACATATGAAAACATTTTCATCAAAAACACAAGATCAGAATGAATGAATCCACTGTTGAAGAACTGCCCTCAGGACTGGGCTGACTCAAAGGGAGCGGGGTGCTCACTACGATAAAAATGCAGCCTTTTCCTCATCGCAGCAAGAGGAACCTTGCGAGGGCCTCACCCTTTAGCATCTCCACTTCAGAAGAGCTCACGGTGGAGGCAGGTAAGAGCCGCTTCTGGGAAATACTCGTCATGTGCCCTCTCACCCATAGTTCTACAGCCAGAGTTTTACATAATTACCACCGAAGGACTCTCTTCCTGTTCTCTGTTGATGTGATTACATCACATTAGCCAACATCTGATAATACTTTACAAGATAAAGCTCAAGATTTGAGGAAAATCCCTCAAATGTAATGTTCTGCAAAGTTACATCACCGTTCCTTTAGGTGGTAATTACGTCTAATGCCAGATGGTATCGTGTAATCGAACTTTTCTGTAATGAATGAAAATAATTTGACGACTCACCGGCCTCTCTCTTCCATTACAGAACATACAGGCTTTTCCCACACCCTTGTTCTGGAACATTAAGAAAGAAGACATGGAGACAGAGAAGAAAGAAACCGAGGACCCCCTGCTACCGTTTCTATAAACAACTAGCGGTGTTTAAAGGCTAATAAAGCTCCAGGATCTCTCTTATAACCATAATCTTTGGGCCAATTTTAAAATATTTTAGATGGAGAAATGTCAAGAAAAATAGAGACAGTTTCGTTAAGACATGGTTCTTGCCCCTCGACCACCATAAAAGATTATATATATATATATAACATATATGTATATGGCTGTCATATAAGGGGCAATTGAAATTCCACAGCACAAAGGCAATGCAGAGAAGAGGGAAAAAAAGGAGTCAATCTTTCATATTTTTTTTCAAAGGCTTGGCAAGAAACCAGGGGTAATATTTTCGCAACTGGGAATGTGTGTTTGCTGAAGAATATTCCCACATTTGAATCATCATCAGGGGTCCTAGTCTTGTTTTACTTTCAAAGGTAGAGAGGGCATAACATTAACCCCAACTGGGAAAAGGAAAATGCCTGACTGTAATTCTCCTCCAGGGAGCAGGAATAAAGGGATTACATATGCCTGCATAATGGAGAATTTCCTCACTCAGACAAGACAAAAGACTTCATTATTTTTCACCAGACACTTGAAGCCTTGTCCCTCTTAGTTCCAGAAGCCAAGCAGGCTGACCAAGCTTTTCATTTCAAGCCACTAGATGGAGTTTCTAAGAAACCGGCCTTCTAGTACCATTATGAAGAGATAAAGAGAAGATAGTGAAGACCTTCCTGCTACGACTCCCAGGGTCTGTCTCCAGAGACAAGCGAGACCATCTCTGAAGATGCCCTTGTGTGTCTTCGATACCTTAGCTTTGCCTTTTCTCTAGGCAGCAAATCAGTGAACACCTTCCTGGAAACCTATTTCTTTTATCCTTCTGTGACACCGAAAGGCATCCAAACCCTAATGAAAAGTTTAAAGTGCAAAATTCAACTGAATTGAACATTCAGGTACTTTTGCTTCTGATTAGATGTATTTCTGGGTGACTTTAACAGTGTGTGCATCTCATTTCTTACTGGTCAAATATTAGAAGTCTCAAATTCCTGAAGTGTTTCAGCTTGGCAGTAGATTCCTGTAAGAAACGGTACCCAGAAATGATGTTCCCAGTGACAGATCAGATCTCCCGTTTAAGAAATGGAGTTCAGCTCAGTTCCATGCTGGCTTACAAGTTTCTAATAGCTTTTGCATAGAATATAGATAAAGATTTATAAATTTTCTACTCACGAGAAGTGACGTCTGGTTTTTGTTACCATCTCAGAGTCTCGTCTGTTCTAGGTGTACTGCCCATTTGTTGAGTGGCATAGTATTTCAACGTGAGATCGAACAGAGATTAACTTCCCCTTTAAAAACACATGCTGTTTGGTTTGTGATTATTTTCCATTGCTCCATGAGCATGAAGCGATCAAAAGAGAAGTTAAGATACTTGATCTTTGCAGAATTTCAAGATTCATTCATTTAAAAAATGTTTATTGGGTGACTTCTGTGTCCAAGGTGAAGTAATCAGTGAGCAACCACAGTCTCTTGGAGCTCTTTGGGGCATGGCATGTGTGAGAAGCTGCAGGACCAAGGAGAGGACATGGAAAGTGGGGTCCCTGATGGTAAAAGAGGAGAGTGGGAGAGAGGAGGTTGGAGGCAGACCCTACAGGACTTTGCAAGTCAAGCTGAGCTTTTGTCTTTCTCTGAAGAGTAGTAGGATGTTGAAGATTTTAAGACAGTAATGATGACTGTCTTAGTTACCTAATGCTGTTACAAGTTACTCCAAAACATAGTGACTTCAGCCATGCATGGATTACCTCAGAGCTTCAGTCAGGAGTCTGGGCATAGCTTGGCCGGGTCTCTGGCTCCAAGTCTCTCACAAAGCTTCTGGCATTTTAACGTGAATGAAAGAATCCCCTTCCTGGCTCGCTCTCATGGCTAGGAACAAGATTTAGTGCTGTTTGATCAATGTGTCAGCCCCTTGCGAGCTGTTAGCAGGAGGGCACCCTCACTGTCCAGACAGCATCGCACAACACGGCAGCCTTCTCTGTCAAGGCAAGTAAGAGAGCAAGACAGTGAGAGACCGAGGAGGATGATGTGCCCGGTGTCTGGTCCCCGATTCCAGCCCTTTTACCTTCTACTTGTTAAAAGCAAGTCACTAAGCCCCGCCCACACTCGAGGGGCCACTCACGGGCATGGAAACCTGGAGGCAGGATCATTGGGGGCCGTTTGAGAGACACCTGCCACAGTGACATCACGGTCGTTCACTTCAGAAATCACTTTGCTTGGGGTAATAATAAAATCTCTTTATGGAGACCGCTTCAGAGGCTGTGGCACTAGTCCAGAGAATACGTCCCTGTTGATCAGAGTCAGAACAGCGAAGACTCGCCTTCGAGCAGGAGCCTCTGTCAAACTGCTGTTCTGTCCTCCACCCTCTATTGAATGTTTTAACATCAACCGTGACCCAGGACAAGAAAGAAAAGACAAGCATCAAGGTCCTACTGTGTAGCCTAGGGACCTGTATTCACTATCTTGTAATAACCTATAATGGAAAAGAATATACATGTGTGTGTGTGTAACTGAATCACCGCGCTGTGCACCAGAAACTAACACAACACTGTAAGTCAACTATGCTTCAATAAAAAAAAGAAAGAAAAGTCAGTGATAGCAGCTAAAATTTAAATCCAGTGTCGATGTTTCCAAAACACTTGTACATTCATAATCCTGTGTGGCCCTTCCAGCTCCCCTCGAGCCTAGTAGCAGAGGTGTGACTATTCTGACGTTTACACATGGGGCACAGAGGCTCAGAGAACGCACTTCACTTGCCTGAGTTTCCACAGCTAGAAAAAGCTGAGGGCAAAGATGCGTGGCTCTAAACCTTGTGTTTTCTCAAGTCATTGTCTCCATTAGGTCTCCAGATAAAGGCAGAACTTTCTATCTGTTTTTCTGCTGCTGAGTGGGAAACTGCACACCTCGTCAGGCTGGCTTGCCTGAACCTGAGACTGGTGGGCTATAGGTCCCGTCCCCCATTTCCCTCACCTTCGTCTGCTCTCCTCCCCACACCTTCCCTTTCACATATTCCTTCCATCCATCCGTCAGCCTGTTCGTGCTGGGAACTGCGCTTCTGAGTGGGGACTGAGTCTGAGTGATAAAATGGTCCCTGAAAAACGTGCAGTCTAATCAGGAATGCAACTAATGAGGACGAAATCCTGTAAGCATTAAACCAGCTTGTGTAATGACATACTGTGGGAGCACGGAGCATCAGACGGACGCAATCTCCCAGCGCTCTCACGTAGGTGTGGTACTCACTCCTCACTTGACATTACTTATCAGAACCCATTTATACCAAAGTTGGCAGTTATATTACGCATGTCAAACACGATTTGGTAGCTCATAGCTTGGGTTACAATAGATGCTTGTATGTAATAAAATTGCACTTCCTTTTAAAAAGGATAAAGCAAACTTTTGCCAAACTCGCATGTGAACGCTGGCGCAACTATTAGCGAATACGTGACCTCTTAGTAGACTCTGATTGTGCCAGAGTGAAGCGAATTTTCTACCAAGCTTATTATTTTCTAAAATAGCAAAATACTTTACGTTTGTCACAGAATGTGATGAAGGCTTATGTACGAGGCTGTTTTATTTATGCAGTGGCATTCTCACTGTACCTGAGTCAAGGTCCAGGCATGCTCAGGGCGGAAGTATTATTAATGCAGCTTCTTTCCCACGCCCTTGCTCCCAGCATCCCCCCTCCCACCCCGGATCCACATCCTTCCATCTGAGCTTCTTCCTTCATCCATAGGGAACTCATTTTTGGCAACTAGTCTCCTTGTGTAATATAATTAGATTTTTCTCATATGTTTTCTCTTAGATGGATTTATGTATCTGTAGAAAAGCTGTTTTTTTCTGTATCATTACCTGTTTTTATGTTGGGGAACGGAAAATTATAGACAAATAGCTAGTTGTTAACTATAATGGATACCTTGCCTAGGAGAAATGTTTGCTTTCTAATTTTAGTATGATCTCACCACTGTGCTTAGAAGGAGGGGAAGTAAACCTTTAGGAGCCTTCAAATGAACTGCCTTTCATGTCTCCCTCCAACAAAAATTGCCTTCACCCAATTTGCTAGATGAATGTGGTCCTGAGTTTTCAGCTAAGAAACCCTAGCATTTTCCCTCTAGAGTTTCCTAGTCCGAAATCCAAAGGGTCTATTAACACCGAGGCAAGATGGCTCCAGTTGCCTGATTTTCCTTCGCTCAGATCAAGAGGGTACCTTGTAGCCCCGGGGTAGGAGGAGGAGGGTCAGAGAAGGCTCTGGCAGAGGCCTCTCACTGAGGAAGGGGTTGAAGATTAATCCTGACTGTTTATACAAATGACAGGCATCTGTATATCTATTCCCGAATAACACCATTCTCCAAATAGTTTTTTTCAGAATGCTTTTATGATTTTCAATCCTTTGTCCAAAAAATAATTCTTAATATGCACAATATGAAGTCATCCTGTATCTTTGTCCACTCAGCCTCACTTACAGTCTCATTTTCCTATTCAATGCCGTTCCAGTCCCGGAAGTAAGCACAATCTCTGGGTTTCACTGTCATGAATCCTTGTTGCTCAAAAAAGTTTTGACTAGGATTTTATCTCGGAACGATCCATGCTGCTTATTAAATAAAGAAGAGTGATTTGGGGACATTATTTCCTGTAGTGCATTTATGTTTGTTGAATGCATATGATTTCTCATAGATCATCATCATTACCTTCATTGACATCAAAAGCATTTTTAAGTACTTGAATAATTACATATATAGTATCAGAAGAGCTGCTGTAGACTAAACGGACATAGATCTTTTCCCCGAAGATCTTAAGTCTGAGACAGACGGTAATCTTAGAGCTCAAAGCCAATCGCAAAGTGCACATTAGGAACCATAAATAGGAAGTGTCATGGAAAGCAGTGACAGAAGGTCATGGGTTCCGGCATTGAACACATATGGTGTCATAAGATTTGCATATTGTAAAATCTTTGTGTTTTAAATATGAGTTTTCTTCAAGATCAAGGCCTTTTCCTCACTTTATTGATGATGAAACTGAGCCCCAAGATCACTCAACTCGTTCGTGACAGTGCCGCCTCTGGAACACAGGTCTCTTAACCCCTGAACTATTTTCTTTCCACTTGACTGTGACATCGAGGGAATTCCTGTCATTTCCAGTTGGAGGGAGCTCTCCGGAGAAGAGATGCCGTTTTTCTCTCCGAATCATTCACACTGCAGGTGTCGAGTCTCCCAGTTGCCTTCACTCGTTAGCAAATCTGAAATTAACACAAGCCCAGTTTAAAGAGAACATGTTTTAAAAAGTCTTCAGAGTTTTGTGACTATAAAGATAGTGGCAGCTGGTTACCTGTAAGCCACAGGCTTTGGGCTGACATTTCTGTGGGTATTAATTCCAGCTTTAATTACTTTTCCATTAAGTTTTGCCTCTAACTTTATGCTTTCCTATTTTCCTAGCATTCTGCAAAATCTCCTTGGAATATATATTCCATCAGCCTGAGAGCCTGGGTGGACAAGTCCTTCCCTAAGGGCTTTATTAGAAACCTCCCCATCTAAATTGAAAACCAACATCACAGTTACCTGTGGTAGGGCTGGCCCTGCCACTTACAGAATCCGGACACAGGCTCTCCTGGCTGGGGGTGGGGGATGGAATATGGACACGTGGTGGGGGGGCGGGGCGGTGAGTGTTTTCTATTTATTTTTCCAGCGCCTTTCATAGCAGACAGTTCTGTTTTTAAAGTGTTTTTGACACAGAGCCAAAAGCTCATTTACCTTTAATGACACAAGTGACACAAATGTGTCGTTTGCTCTATTTTGTCTTATCATTGGTGTTTCCTTAAAAATAAGAAGAGTAATGAGCAGTTATGCATTATTCATCCCAAGTGTACAAATCAGGCATTTATCTGGGGCTCCTTTTTTTTTTTTCCTAGAGCTTGCACCCGACAGCGCATGCTGAGCGGGTCATTTGAGGGGCAGCCGGCAAAGGAAAGGTCAATTCTCAGTGTGCAGCATCACATCCGCCAGGAGCGCAGGTAAATGCACCGGGAGACAAGGCGGCGGAGGAACCAAGGAAAGGGCTTGTACAGGAGGCGTCCGCCGTGCACAGCCCTGGTCAGCAGACAGGCACCGAGAAGAGCTGAGTTCTAGTTGCTGATGGCTACAATAATGAAACTCACGATCAGATTCAAAGAATCAAAAAAAAAAAAAAACTTTCAAAAGAAAACAAATGAACGTATATAACAAAACAGAAACAGACTTACAGATACAAAGAACAAAGTGGTTATCAGGAGGGAGAGGGAAGTGGGGAGGGGCAGGATAGGGGTAGGGGATTAAGAGACACAAGCTACTGTATAAAATAAATAAGCTACGAGGATGTACTTAATGTACAGCACAAGGAAATACAGTCATTATATTGTAACAATTTTAAATGGAGTATAATCTGTAAAAATATTGAATTACTATGTTGTACACCTGAAACTAATATAATATTATATATCAACTATACTTCAATTAGAAAAAAAAGTTTTGATTTTTTGAAAAAATAAGACTTCTAATGACAAAAAAAAAAAAAAAACTTTTGAAAACCTTTTCCTTGGTGATAGCCAAAGGCTCACTTTTAAGATCAGAAGGAAAAATTCTGAGTTTGGTTAGGTAGGATCAAAGACAGGGCTAAAGCTTCTGCTATAAAAAGAAATACTATGCATTTGTGATGCTATTAGAAGTTATTTTATTTTGTTTTCATAATGGTCATTGCTTAAAAGTCGAAATTTGGTCTTGAGCTGTGTTGATCAGTTGCTTGCCATTGTTTTAGGTCACTGAGACACGGATCAAACAGTCAGAGGATCAGCAGGGGGAAGTCTCTTGAAACTCTGACTCAAGATGTAAGTTCTAAGCAATGCTTTGGCTTTGGGAAGCATGATTATGTAAATGTATTTAAATGACTGCTTAGACAATTCCGGCTCCTGAGTTCTTCTGTCACATCTCAAGACTTCAGACCCGAAGGAATCAGGAAACTCAGGAAGCAAACTAAATGGCCAGGTACAGAAAAGTGACCATTAACTATAGAAAAATCCAGACATCCTACAAAGCTCGTATCTTTGTTTAGATAGTAACACAAAAATGAACTATCAGTTGCGTTTGACTAAAACTGAAGACATTTAAAGCGTTTTATGGGAATGATTCACATCAGTAACTTTAAACATTTTCTAATTTCCAAATATTCTAGGATCTAGATCCAGCATGTATCATTTCAGGGTTAACGTACTAGAAGATAAAATTTTATTTTTAAAAGAATTTTTCTGTCAAAGACTGCATCAGAATTCCCAGGAATTTCTTTGCTTTTCGACTCTAGGTCATTCATTTATTTATTAACTGACTCAATAAATATTTATCAAGTGTTTATGACGGGCCAGATCCTGAGGTTGGAAGAAGGTGGTGATGACACCTGGTGCCGCCGTTACCCGGCGTGCACGGTTCTCACCGGCACAAACACCTGTTAGTGCCGTGGTTTTTAAGCCAGAGCTCTGTCTGACGTGATCTACCGTATTGTCAACATGGAACTGAGATGGGATCCAGAAGAGCCTGTGTACTTATGACCGGGTGGGTCAGGCATAGAGCGTGGAGACAATTTCTAAGTAAAACTTCCGAGTCAACACTAGCACTCTCCTTCAACAGGGTGCAGTCATAATGTGTGGTCTACTTAAGAGTCAAATCTGAACGTGGCTTTGAAAACGTGTGCTTAAAAATATGCAGCAAAAGGCCCTATTTGAATAGTCTCCATTCCAGAGGCTTATTTCTCCTTCAGAGTCTTCATCTTGTATTTTCTACAGAGACAGATGACAAAAATGCATGCCCCATCTTCTCCAGGGCAAAAGCTCACAGTGTTCTGCTCATTTCATAAGGCACCTCTCCTAGTCTCTTGTCCTCCAGAATGGAAGCAATTTAAAACACAGAGTTTCATCTTTTTCACTTATTCCCAATGATAGAAGATACAGATCATTAAACCCAAGGAACGCTTTCCTGTAAAATCGATCAAGTTATTTGAGCAATGGTTCTCCATCTCCTCTGGAGTGAAAGCCAGAGTCAGGATCCTACCTGACCTGCCCTCCTCCAGCCAGCTGGCCTCAGCTTCCCCTGCTCTGTTTCCTGTCCTCCACCCGCACCGCCTCCCGGCTGCTCCTCCGTGTGCGCCCACACAGACCCGCCCCTCCCAGCAAGAGCCCATGCCTGCCGGGGCCGGGGGACTGCATCCACAGCTCCTCGTCAAGGCCTGCTGCCACCCTCTCGTGCTCTTTCGTCCCTTTGTTCTTAACCAGAGGGTCTAACATCACCTAACATTCTTATTTATTTTGATTTAACGTTCATCTGTCCCCCAACAAGAGCATTAGCCTCTCAAGAGCAAGGACTTGTCATTTTTTCCCCATTTGTCGTGACCACAGCACCACAGCAGTGCCTGGCACATTGTACATTCTCAATCAGTGTTTTTATTGAAAAAAATACCCTATTGAGGAAAAAAATACCCTGGCTAAGATGACTGTGACCATTGAAACATGTATAAAGAAGAGACTCAGACAGAAAACAAACTTATGGTTACCAAAGGGGAAAGAGGAGGGGAGGGATAGATTAGGAGTTTGGGATCAGCAAACTAATATATATATATATATATATATATATATATATATATATATATATAAGATAAACTGCAAGGGCCTACTGTTTAGCACAGGGAACTACATTCAATATCTTGTAATAACCTATAACGAAAAAGTATGAAAAAGAATATATATATATATATGTATATGCATACCTGAATCACTATGCTGTACACCAGTAACTAACACAATATTGTAAACCAACTAAACTTCAATTTAAATATATATATATAAAGATATTTATTTCTACTTTTTTAAATGGTCATCTTTGAGGGGGGGCTTCAGAAAAATCTTCCACGTTGATGTGCCCCCTTTTATTTTGTCCCTAGCATTCCAATACTGTGAGGTACAGAAATGCACAAAGAGAAGACAGTGAAATCAAGATGATCCAGGAGAAAAAGGAGCAAGCAGAAATGAAAAGGTACCCAGAGGGCCAGCTGCCGGGGCTCTGGCTTTGGAAAGGCGGACCTGCCCTGGGCTGACTCTCCCGCGAATGTGCCCCTCCAGGAAAGTGCAGGAAGAGGAGCTGCGGGAGAACCACCCGTACTTCGACAAGCCCCTGTTCATCGTGGGCCGGGAGCACAGGTTCAGGAACTTCTGCCGGGTGGTGGTCCGGGCTCGCTTCAACGCGTAAGTGCTCTCGCTCCCTTTCCGCCAGGCGCTTGGCCGAGTGGTGCGAACAGCAGGGGCAGTTGTCATGCGAGGAAGAAGGATCGTGTAATCCTAATGGGGTCACCAAATAAACTGTGGGCTAATTAATCACGCTGCTCCTCTTGGCTGAGCGGCCGACTGGGTGGAAAACAAACCAAGGTTGCGAGTGGTTAGCATTTATATAAAACTCACGTTGACGAAGCACCGCGCAGCCGTCTCTGTTCAGCTTCACAGGCACCCAGGACATTTCTAACAGGGTTGTTAATGCCGTCGCTGAACCAAGGGGAGACGGAATGACGTGGGAAGGTCACTGTCCCCACCTTCTTGTAGACTTGTAGTTTCTTTGTCTTCAAAATACCTTCATTGGTTTATTCTAAAATAACATCAAGTAGAAATAAAATTGACTGGTGCTTCCATTACCAACTGTTAGGAAAAGAAAACCCACTGGCCGTTGTCTCTAACCCTCCCACGTGGAGGAAACGTGTGAGAGGCTGTCCGGGTGGTGAGTCCGGGGGACGCTGCATTTGGGACAACGCCAGCCAAGTGGGGCAGGCAACCAACGGGCGAAATGCAATTTTTGTTGCATAACTTTAAGTAAATATCCGGGAAACTCCCCATTACGTGGTGGGACCTTCCCTGGCGCCGTCATTCTTAGCATGTGATGGTTCCTGACTGTTATGGGCTGAAAGTGTCCCCTTCATCCAAAGAAATTCCCATGTGGAAGCCCGACCCCAGCACCTCAGGATGTGACCCACCTGGAGACAGTGGCTTTAAAGAGGGACTTAAATTAGAGAGATTGGGGGGGGGGTAATTAGGTTTATTTATTTATTTATTTAACTGGAGGTACTGGGGATTGAACCCAGGACCTCCTACATGCTAAGCATGGTCTCTACCACTGAGCTATCCCCTCCCCACAAGAGTGAATTAAATTCAAATGGGGTCATTCAGGTGGGCCTTAATCCAATATGACTGGGGTCCTTATAAGAGGAGGAGACTCGGACACAGACAGCTGTAGAGGAGGGGCCGCGTGAAGACACACGGCGAGGACGGCCATCTGCCGGCCTGGGAGAGAGGCCTGGAGCAGAGCCTCCTGCACGGCCTCTGAAGGGGCCAACCCTACTGCCACCTGCAGCTCAGACTTTCAGCCTCCAAAACTGGAAGAAACTTAGTTTCTGTTGTTGAAGCCACTCAGCCTGTGGGACATCGTCACTGCGGCCCCAGGAGATTGACGCACTGTGCTGCCGCGTCGGGGCTGGAGGAGACCTCGGGAGCCATGTGGTGTCATTTGTGACCCCCTCCCAGGTCAGGCCAGGGTACGGGCTTTGTTCAAAGACACCAGCTAAGGCGTGGCCCTCTGTGACTGCCAGTCTACTGTTCCTTCTGCTTCTAGAAGGACCTTCACAGTGTAAGGCACCTGAGTGATAATGATTTAAAACCCTGAGCTTTCATGAAGTGGAAAGAAGCTGGCAGTTTGGAGGTGATTTGATCAGTTCCCAAAGTGGCTTTTTCATCTGGAGTTAGCCTATTGGCTGCCGCCATGTTGACATCTGATTGCTAACTCTCCACTTCGCTTAGTGCCCTGTTAATTCTCCTTTTGTCAGCAGTGCACCTGCTGTGGCCCCAGGCATATTTTGCTGTCATTGGGAACACATGCACAGAGGCCATGAGGAGTTTCACCTAAGACTGGCCCCTGGCTTCCTGGAAGTAACATTTATAAATCCCCACCCCTAAGAAATTCTATATACATTACTCTGCAAGATCACAGTTACATACAGAGCGAAGAACGCTATTTAATGTATGGATATTTAATTAAAGAATTATGAAAAACATCCTTGAACTACTAAGGCTAAGACTTTGAATGTTTCTAAATAGAAGTAAACTTTAATTTTGTCATATCCTTGTCAGAAATTGTTGAGTGGAATTACATTCTAAAACCAATCATTTTGAAAAACATTAACTTTACTTTCATAAGCATCACCTGCAAACTCTTCTGATTTTTCTGTCATCGAATGTCCTCTGCCTTCCGGAGTCACATACAGTTAACATATGTGATAATGGACATTTTGTAAAGGATGTAAAAGAAATTGTAGGCAGATGAGATGTTTCTACATAATGCTGCTAAGTTATGACATGTGTGCTATGTCACAGAATTTGTATTTTTGTTCTCTCTCACAGATCTAAAACAGACCCTGTCACAGGAGCTGTGAAAAATACAAAGTACCATCAACTTTAGTAAGCATTGCAAACCCTGTTTTCCATGCACATTCGAAGTTTCCAGGTACTATTTTATGCTGCATAAAAATATAAAAATTCCCTTTATTTTCTTACTGTATCGTGCTATGAAACAGACGATTGGGGATTCATTTAAAAAGTGCCAGTCACATTTAGAGACTCACAGAAGGGTCGTCTCTGACTCTGAGCAGACATTCCTAGAGCATTTGTGGTTCTCAGTTTTGTTTGGTCTTTGGCAGCGATTTGCTGGGACTGGTGACGTACCTGGACTGGGTCATGATCATCGTGACCATCTGCTCCTGCATTTCCATGATGTTCGAATCGCCCTTTCGGAGAGTCATGCACGCACCGACTTTGCAGGTACTGCTGCTGAATCTCAGCTCGCAGCTCAGCGGAGAGACACTGACCTGCAATTTTTCCACTCATTGTGACCAAATTGCTTCTTGCCTGTTTCAGATTGCCGAGTATGTGTTTGTGATATTCATGAGCATTGAGCTTAATCTGAAGATTATGGCAGATGGCTTATTTTTCACTCCAACTGCTGTCATCAGGGACTTTGGTGGAGTAATGGACATATTTATATATCTTGTAAGTCTTTGGTTATATCCTGTATGTAAAATGTAATGGTTTTGTAAAATCTCCTGCATTTCTTGTTACGAGAGTGAGACATGTGAGTCACAGAGGTTTAAATGCCATAACTGAGTTTTTAAGTAGAGTAGTGGTCTCTTAAAAGCAAATAAAGGGCATGCATGTAAAATCTAAATAAAAAGCATTAAAAATATGCATGCATATGGCTCAAATACCTCAGCCACATTCATGTATGCATAAGACATACATTGAGGTCCAAGACAGCAAATCTGGTTTGCATCCCATAATTCTTGTGGCTCCTATACTCAAAAAATCAAAAACCCTACATCATATAATTGATCAGTGAGCCACTTACTGCTAAACTAGAGTGAGTATGGCTGCACCTCTCTTCCAGTTCCAACACACAGAATACCAGGCTAGAGAGGGTGACCATTCAACTGTTCAGTTAAGCTAAATTGGGAAACCATAAGAAGAAACTCAAAGAAATTTCTTTCTTTTCTGTATGTCCAAGGAGGCATAAAATCCATGTCTTTTCCAACTCTACAAGGAGAATTCTGACCGTTAACATCTGGCATGCTTAGATCGTTAGTAAAATGGTGGGTATTCGGTCAAGAGTGAGGGTTAGGATCCCTGATCAAAGGAATGTCAATCCTGCTGACATCAGCCGAGCCCGCGGAGTATACACTAAAAGAAGGGGCAGGATGTAGGGTGTACACATGCCCAGGTGGGGGCACCCCCATTTCTTTTCTGCAAACACCCGATGACTTCCTGTGGGGCCACTAATGGTTCATAGAGTAGAGACTGCGTGTACCCCTGGTGACGCTTGTCCCACGTGACACATGGAATCTCGGCTGAAGGAAATCTGTGGCCCGTGGCTCCCAGAGCACGTGGGTAGCAGAGGATAAATTGTATAAATCCGAGTTTATTTTTTCCCTCCAGGTGAGCTTGATATTTCTTTGTTGGATGCCTCAAAACGTGCCGGCGGAGTCTGGAGCTCAGCTCTTACTAGTCCTTCGGTGCCTGCGGCCTCTGCGGATATTCAAACTGGTGCCGCAGATGAGGAAGGTTGTTCGAGAACTTTTCAGCGGCTTCAAGGAAATTTTTTTGGTACGTTACTGTAACACTTCGCTTCCAGTTCACGAGTCCAGCTCTTAATGCAGCTGACTAGGGGATGAAGTGAGTCTTGCTTGTCAAGGTTAAGTCTACAGTTTTGTTCATTGCCAGAATATTTTAAAGGCAGTAGCAGAACACAGCACATGTCCAAAAACTCTACCCATGGATGCTTCTGGCTTATCGGTATATTTGATTCAACAAACATTTTTAGTAAATTAAAGGTAAACACTCTGGTAAGTACCAGAAAAGGAAAATCCAAAGAGAGAGTGTTGGCTGACACTTCCATGTCCAGCTCTTGACCCTAATTTCTACTCTGGAGTTTAGTTGCCCCATCTGGAAATTAATGAGGAGATTTACCACCACTGACTGCACAAATGATATTAGCAGTTAACACAGCTCAGCTCATAATCTCACTGTCCCTGTCCCCAGATTCCTCTAGCACAAAATTTGGCTCTAATCTTTGGACTGCTAACATAAGACAACTTTTCAGCACCGTAACATACAGGTACAGCCTGCTCTAAGCAGCCTCAGTACACGGTAATGAATACTTAGAAATACGAATG
Source organism: Vicugna pacos (assembly GCF_048564905.1). Lineage (NCBI taxonomy): Eukaryota > Metazoa > Chordata > Mammalia > Artiodactyla > Camelidae > Vicugna > Vicugna pacos. The sequence continues at coordinate 65,426,935 of NC_133000.1, read as the reverse complement.
GAGGGAAAACATACTTTTTAGTCAGGCGGGTATTGATTTCGGGTCTCCTCAGAGCTGAGCAGCAGACAAAACAATGAGGAAGAGGCTCTTTGCTCACAGTCTGTAAGAGAAGAATCTTGGCTTTTCAAAGCAGTGATCACAGGACGATTTTTATTCTTAATGAGTTCTGCTTGTGCACGGAAAACGTGAATTAATTTACAAAGGCTTGTTTTATGTCTTGCTTTCTAGAAACACACCTCTTGTGAGAGAACAGCTGTGGTTGCCGTGGGTTCTGAGGTATTTTAAAGACAGGCTGTTGTGTGACTGCAGGCATATAGTGGCCAACACTTTTTCAAAGCTGTGTTTAAAGTTCCTTATTTTCTTTGCACTAAAGCCATACCACGGTGGCTTTTCACACAGCTGGAACGGAAGGAAAACAGTCTAGCACCTGACAACTAGCATATGTGAGTCTTTGACCCCGATAGAATTTAGAAGATGGTGTGCTTTGCTCCAGGTGATTTTCCGTGTAATTTGAGTATCTTTAAGGTTTATGTTTAGATTATTCAACGAGGACGGATCAATAGTCTGCTCAGTTTTTTGGCCAGTTTCTCTGCTGAGACCAAAACAGTTGTCCAGCAGAGGGCGCACCAGTCAATTAACAGATGCCCTTTTCAAGACTGAACCCTCACGTACTCTGTGCAGCACGTGCACGCTCCCAAGAAAGCAAAGCCGCTATCCCTCCAGCTCACGCTCTGCTAACAGAGATACGAATCCATTTTGAAAAAATGGGGGAAATAGAATTATTTAAACATTTTTCTTTTGTTCCATTAAATAGAATAAAGCAAAGTGCTGATTTCAAAATCAGAAGAGCCCAAGTCTTATCAGAAACACCTTTGCCTGTTTTCTTACGTGAAAGTCATGTGTTTTTATTTTAAAAATTCAAAAACTGTTGTTCATTTCCTTCTTTTAACATTCCAGGGGGAGGGTGTAGCTCAGTGTAAGAGCATATGCTTAGCATGCATGAGGTCCTGGGTTCAATCCCCAGTACCTCCACTAAAAAATTTTTTTAAATAAGCAAACCTAATTAACTCCCCCCATCCCCACCCTCTACAAAAGCTTAAAAATCCCAAAAGCTTTCCAGCAAGGCTAACTGAATAATCTGTGGGGCTGGGAGTTAAAAGACTGCATCCAAGGACCGGGAATTTCCTACGGCGTTACCTGAAAAGTCCTGTTCGTGTCACTGCTCAGACCAAATCTACTGTTTGTTTAAAGTTTTTTCACTAAGAGATTTGCTCTCTCACCAATTTCTTTCAGGTCTCCATTCTTCTGTTGACGTTGATGCTTGTTTTTGCAAGCTTTGGAGTTCAGCTTTTTGCTGGAAAATTGGCAAAGTGCAATGATCCCAACATTATTAGAAGGGTAAGACTCTCCTTTCTGTCTTTGGGGACGAAACTGGAGGAAATGGACCGTCTGGGTCCGCGTGTGCCGAGGCTGCCTTGAGGACAGGGCTCTCAGAATCTCTTCCCGTGAACTCCCTCGGCTTCAAGCAGGCAGCATGTCTGCTCTGGCTGGTCAAGGGTGATACGGGGAGAAGCCCATCTCAGGGAATCCTGCTCCTCCCTTCTGTTGGAGGGTCAGCCGCTGCTGGTGTCCTCAGTACAGTCGGCCAAGACTCCCCAGGCGGATAGCTGTGAGCCTGGAACACCTTCCCTTTAGGTCGTCCCTAACTTGGCCCTGACTCTGCTGGGCCCTGAGACACCTATTAGCAAACAGCCCCCGCAAGAAATACAAAAGACAGTTTGACTTTCACGCCCTCTCTTATGACTGCTCCATTCCGCATTCTTTCCGTTAGGGAGTCAGGGGCTTGCATTAGCTCTTAGTTGCCCAGAATCTGCCCATGGAGGCAACTAGCAAAGACCCCAGCTTGGCCACTTCCGATCCCGCCCCTTTCTCTGTCTTTCTTCGGTCGGTGCTGGAAGAGGAGGCTGGCTGCTGGAGCAGCCCCGGTCTGTCAGTCAGTAGCTGAACACCATGAGGTGAAAATACTGCATCTCGAGGAGCTCAGACAGCTCTCTTCTGAATGAGGACCATGCAAGGGCTCCAGTTTCTTCTGTTGTGTGGGGTGTCCCCACTCTTTGCTGTTTTCAGTCTCCTCTGTTTAGCTGGCAGTTGGGAGCCGAAAACCACCTCTCTCAGGGGACTGTGGGTGTCCTCACTTCAACCCGCGTCCCACTGGGAAGAGCGTGGCCTCCCCGGACGGGAGGGGAGACGGCGATGTGTGGTTCAGTGGCGTGTCCTGCAGACGGAAGGGACGGGGCCCAGCTAATAGTGAGCCAGTCTCTGCTGCACCACCCTGGGTCCCAGCCTCTTAGAATTCTGCTCTATGTTACGAGTAGATTGATGAAGCAAACCAAATACCACTGAAGTGTAAACTAGCAAGAATATTTCCTCTCTCATCGAGAGAAAATACTGCCAGAAGTCCATTAAAGGGCATGTTTCCAAAAAGGCTCCCAGAGCTGAGCTGTGACACTTATTTCTGTATCTCCAGCAAATACGGCTGTCTAATAGAGATTTCATATTAGTATGAAAATTTCCTACATTTTCAGGCTTCTGATTGTAAAGCTTGGTAGCTCGCGACTTGTTATAGAATACAGGTAACATCTTTGTTCGGTCAGAATGTGTTATCGGTCATGTTAATGATGAGATTTGCAGGAAGAGGCAGAGCAGGAGACTTGGGATGGCCGGACCTCATGTTAGCTCACGAGGCACCACCTGGGTCGTTGCTTCCTTTAACTCCCCTCCCCAGAGGTTCCAAGACCTTGGATAAACCTCAGAAGACGCACAAGGAACATGGTATAAAGGTCATGGTGTACCCAGTGAGCTAGGTCATAACTAGCTGATGCGTGAGTCCACAGGCTTGTGTAAAGAGAGAAGGGTTACTTTAGGTCCACTCTGAATAGAGGCCAGAAGGATAATAACATTTCACGATAAAGCTGCATAGGAATCTTGGATGACTCGGTACAGTAATAATGGTCTAGGAGCCTTGTGACTTTTATAGTCTTTGCTCATCCACAGCCCAGGCCAAAGGTTGATGACTTGTATAAGGAAAGGAAAGCACGCAGTGGATGGACAGACACCCAGATACCACGAGACTTTTATCCTCTTTCCCAGAGCAGTGAGGTCTCTGTGAAAAGCTGATAAAGAACGTCCAGGTGAACTTAGGCATCACAGGCAGTGTCAAGTGCAAGGATAATTGAAAAGAAACCGGCATGGTGAGAAGTGGCCTCTGTCTTTTTGTCAGGACGGGTTCTTTTCTAGCCCTAATACAAGAGGCCAGGCACAAGCGTGCCATGTGGGTGAAGGTGGACACCAGTTCTACCTTGGAGCTGCAGTTCACTTTTATAAAAGGAGAGACAAACCCAAGGAAAAGGAGAAACTAGATACCCCCACATTTGGATCACACAGCTCACATGAGGCATGAAGCTTGAGTTATTGGTGCCATCTTTCTAGTTGTAATCATATAATATGTGGTCCTTGATGGTTGGCTTTTTTCACTTACATAATATCTTCAAGGTTCATCCATGCTGTAGCATGTGTCCGTATTTTACCCTTTATGGCTGAATAGTATTCCGCTGTTTGGATATACCACATTATATTCAGGTATTTGTCCACTGATGAACATTTACATTGTTTGGACTATTATAAATAATGCTATTTATAATAATAATGATACAAACATTCATGTACAAATTTCTATGTGGATATATGTTTTCATTTCTCTTGGGTAGATACCTCAGAGTGGAATTTCTGGGTCCTATGGCAGTCCTTTGTTTAGTCATTTGAGGGCCTGTCACGTTATTTTCCAAAGTGGCTGCATCATTTGCCATCCACCCCAGCAGTGTTTGAGGACTATGATTTCTACATGCCCTTGTCAAAGCTTGTTGTTATTTGACTTCTTGATTATAGCCTTCTTAGTGGATGTGAACTGGTATCCCATTGTGGTTTTGATTTGCATTTCCCTGATGATTAATGATGCCGAGCATCTTCTCCGGTGCTCACTGGCCATTTTTCTCTCCCTTGGAAGAACGTCAGTTCAGATCGTTTGCCCACTTACTAACGTTTTCAGCATCAACTTTCACCTGCCTGTCTCTGAAGCCTTTGGCACTGTTTGCCAAGTAGCTGTCCACATCACTGTTGTTAGATAAAAGACTTTGGTTGTTCTATGTAAAAAGTTTTATCTTTTATCTTCTCTGAGTTCGTTTTCTGACCAGGTTCCTCTCCCCATTCTTTTATTTTTTTTTCCTGTTTTAGGAAGATTGTAATGGAATATTCAGAATTAATGTAAGTGTGTCCAAGAACTTAAATTTAAAATTAAGACCTGGAGAGAAAAAACCCGGATTTTGGGTGCCCCGTGTTTGGTAAGCATACTCCAAAAATACCTTCAAGAATGCTATATTGTCAGTTTAAGGGTTTTTCCCTCTGTTTTATTGAGGAATAATCATCTTACATCAATCACTGTATACACTTAAGGCATACAGCATGATGGTTTGATTTGCATATATTGCAAAACACTTACCACAATAAGTTTAGTTAACATGTATCATCTCAAACGGACAAAGTAAAAAGAAAAGCAAAAGCTTCTCCCTCTGATGCGAAACTCTCAGGATCTGTTCTCCGAACAGCCTTGCTGTGTATCATACAGCAGTGTTAGCTACAGGCGTCACGCTGTGCGTCACATCTCTTGTACTTATTTATAACTGGAAGTTTCTACCTTTTGACCACTTTCCTCCACTCCCCCCACCCCAGTAACCACAAAGCTGATCTCTTTTTCTGTGAGTTTAGTTGGGGGGTTGTTTTTTTGTTTTGGCTTTCAGATTCCACTTCTAAGTGAGATCATACAGTATTTGTCTTTTTCTGTCTGACTTATGCACTTAGCATAATGCCTTCATGGTCCATCCATGTTGAGTGTAAGTATATAAAGTGTATAGTTATGAAGCAGCACAGTATAGCATGAAACGAAATCACTTAAAATAACTTTAAGTGATGCAGGGCAAAGCACTGACTTACAACAGGATGCAAAAGTAAAATAAATAAGGTAAGTTAGAGAGCAGGTGGTACCCCTGAGTCCCAGGTCGCTTCATGAAACTAAGGGAATGTCACCATCATACTTCGCTAATACTTTAAAGTATGGATCTGGATTCACGTGGTTGCCTGTGTTGGACATTGACGTGCCCTGGAAAATCATCTTAAGACAGGGAGTCCACACCAAACCACAGACACAGTACTTTGTCACTTGAGTTGTCCATTATCATGTATTATAATCAAAATGTTTTTTGAATAAAGAAGACTCAAAAAAAGGTCAGACTTTCTGAGGAACCTCTCTAAACATCTAGAAATAGAGATGTTTTTATCTCTTTCTTTTATTGTCATAATCACTTTATCTAATTACATGAGTTATGTTTTTTCACTACAATTATTTACATGCCCATTGTGCTCATGGGACTCTGAGTTCCTCAAGGTTGAGGAACTTGTCTGATCTGGGTCAATATTTTCAGCATTCTCTGAGACAGTCTGTCTAGCCCATAACTGACTGGCTCACTGGATCTTTGTAGAACGAATGCATAAGTTCATTTATTAAGTAAATGAGGGAATAAACATCTAGACTGAAAGCAATGAATCAGTAAAAATTTGTTGGACAAATGAATGGGTAATAAATAAGTACAACTGTGCCCCAAAAATGTACATTTTTAGCCTTTTCATTTCTGTTTATTTTAATGACTTAAAGACACTGACCATCATTAAGAGGCTCGTGGTTTTACAGTCACCACACGTAGTCTTATACTTATGTCTTTAAGCCAAAATTTTAAAATTTTAAAAATAAGTGAGGCTTAGAAGAGATTTTCCATCAAGTTTTTAATCAAATTTTAATTTAATTTTTAAATCAGTTTCTTTTTTTTAATTTTAACAATTGTAATCAGATTAAAACTAAACTCATCCTGACTTTAAGGAAGGCCTGAGGTTCTCATAACAGTTGTAGAAAAGCCTAAATCATAAAGCTGTTTCAATTTTAAAACCCACTCACACTGAAGGGTTTCAGTGATGAAACCCTAGAAGAGGACAGTCAGTAACACAGTCGATCATCTCTCTCTCTCTCTCTTTAAAACTGGGGGTATTTTTTGAAAATGAGTTTTCAAAGCATTTACATCAAAGCCAGAAGTACCTGGTACCTTCTTTCTCATCCATTTTCCTAATGATTATGAAAGGACTGACTCCCTCAGTCTGCTTCACTGATGCGCTCAGTGTTCCATCAGCTTCGTTTGTCCTTTTAAATTGTTATCTGTTTTCTTTTTATTTCATTTTTATCTCTTAGAATAACAAGTGAACCACAGCAACTCCTCGGCTTTTGTCACAATTCATATTCTCATTGCTAAATGTCAAAGCTCTTTAAAAGGAATAGCATTTCACCCCGTTGTACCCTCAGGAGGCTTCGTCACCTGCTTTGGCATTTCTCTGATATGAAATTCACTTTCACAAACAATTCAATACAATTAGGTTTTTTTTTTAATACCAAAGAATTATGGAAAACTATTAATTTTGGATGTGAGGCTGAGCAAGGGTAGAGAAGTGTTATCACAGGGGAATGTCCTTATCCCAGTGTTAGCTAGCAGAGCAGTCTAATTTACATTACAATAAAAAATTAAAGACTCATAAACAGTTTCTTTTATTGTGAGATTAAAACTTATTACTAAACCATAAATAATTTATTTATATCAGAACATTCGTTTTTTTCCTGCTGTTTTGGAATTTTGGCTAGAGTCTCAAAACTAAGGTCAATAGGAGATAAAGTATCTTTACATTCTAAAGAGGCCTAGAGACCAGTCCCGGCAGAACTTACTAAAACATTACCCACCCCCATCACCCAGCTCCTGTCAGAGCAAACACTGCACTCAAAGATGACATCGTGGAAGTGACTGAAGTCAAGAGCAGGGAGTCCTGTGGCATTGCCCCCACCTTCACTGTGGGGACAAGGTGGAAGAGGCTGTGGGAATGTTTCCAGGAGTCGGAGCCAGGCAACACCTGGAGGCTACACTCCCAGCAGGAAGAGCATGGTGAGGCATCCTCGTGCAGGGGAGTGTAGCAATAGAGAGTTCAAGGTAGAGTAAAGCCAACGGCTCAAGAGACGATTACCATTGAAAAGAGAGTTTGTTACTCATAGTCCCCAAGAGGAGGGGGCAAGCCACACCCTGGGGCACCACTTGGGAAAGCACCAGGGCAAGTCAGCCGGCAGAGGGGTGGGGAGAACTGTGGCCACAAGTCTCTACTGTGGTTTCCCTGGGAAGGAACGGGTGAGGCAGGGCAAGGAGGCTGAGGGCGGGCGAGGCTGAATCTTTTCAGGGGCTCTGGGACAGAGAGGCTGTCCATTGTGGTCTGGTACCCGGCACAGGGATCATCAGGGCAGGTAGATAGCGGCTCAGAGTGTGAAAGCCCAATAAAGGAGGTGATTGAAGCGTGGTCTGGATTGGTTGGTTTGTGTTTGAAAAGCATGCCTTGGAAAGGACCCCTTCCGACGGGTGGGACGGGGTGATGAGGCCAGGAAGGGTGACCTGGCACTTCGTCAGGTTGTCCAGAACAGAGCAGATCCCGCATACATAGCCAGGACACATGTCAAAGTACCACGTTTACTGAAGTTAGAAACACAGTTAATACACAAAGCGTTTCTTAGGAACACAGAAGTGAGCTTTGAGAGAACAGGGGCTGCTGTGAGGAGAGCGCCAAGGGCCAGAGTCCAGCAGAGTCAGACACTCGAGACTCGACTCTGTTTCTCTGACTCCAGCCGCATCCCACCCAGTCTTGTAAGAACTAGATGGCAGCAGGAAGAGGAGGGGCACAGAGTGGCCAACCCTCTCCTCCCCTCCCCAGACCACGGGTCAGGCGTGAGCCACTGAGATGGGGTCCTGGTGCAGGTTTGAATGGAGTGGGCTTTTTAGAACAAGATTCATCATGTAATGGAAAATAACAAAAAACTTTGGGATCGCCCCCAAGATGTCAGGAAGGGAACCAGAACACTCTGGAAGGTAGTGCTGTTAGAAAAGTCAGTTCCCAGTTGTAGCCCATGACAGTCAACCTGTTCCACAAAACCAGCTCGTGATGATTTTAAGTCAGTTCATTGAAAGGTAGTATTTTATGTAAGTCATTATTGGGGGTTTCAAGTTCAATGGCATTTTTAAAGCATCAACAAATAGAGGGACATCACTTGAAGTGATCACCGTCGTTTCTGTCCATTCGTTCAGAATATTGTGACTTGGGTTAATTTTAAGGAAATATAAATCTTTCAAACAATAAATGTCAACTGTAACCATGATAACGTTCACATTTTCTTTCTCTAATAATCTCGTCAAGACTTAGAAGGCGAAAACTTTGTAATTTTATATTGGCTAATTTATGGTTAAGAAAATAAGTTATATCTGGGAACTGGCCTGGAGGAATGCTTTGGTGATCATAATTAGGACGTACATATGCACCAGCTAACGCAGGAGACAGACTGGTGTCTGTATTCTCTCTTCAGATGAATACATTCATTTTCTTCTGAATCACTCAGACTTGATGAGATAAAAATTACCTTGGTAAAAGGGATTAAACACATCATATATTATAAATACCGTGTGTTTTGTTTTAAGCAGAAGTCTGGGATTTAGGAAAATGAAATGTGTGAGAGAGAAATCAACAAAGTACTCAGTTTCATAGTAAATGTAATTTACTAAATGCTTACTATTCACTAGGTATTATGCTGTCACTGGGGACAAGCTATGGCCCCTGACCCCTAAGAGCTTGAACTCTAGTGGAGAACGGAAAATAAAATCACAAATCATTTAATGCAATATGCTAAAGTTTTCATGCTACCTCTGTAAGTCCCTAAAGTCACTTGGGGCTCACCGGAAGGTTACCTCTGGGTAATTTTTAGTTACACTGTGATATATTCTAGGCAGAAAGAGATCAGAGTTTTTCTTTTTTTTTTTTTTTTTTTGTAAAGTCTAACAATATGAGTATGCTCTCTAGGAAAAAAATATAAAACTGCTTTGCTTTTATAAGTTTAACAAAAACATGACTTATATGAACTCACTTCTGGGCCCCTTCCTGAGTCTTGGAAAGGGCCTGTGCCAGGTGGGGCCCTGAGGCTTAAGTTTTACATTTCTTTAGCTTCATGGTGTATCTGCCTCTGATTCTAGGACACAGAAAGCCGAAGCGTGCAGCAGCATGTGCAGGGGAGGCACCCAACCCAAACTATGGTTGAACCAGGGAGAAGGACCCAGAGGAGAAGACACTCAGTTAATTTTTGAATGGTGAATAGGAACTAGGCAGGTGAGGGGGGAGGAGCTTCAGGCAGGTGAGAGGGAGGGGCTAGGCAGAGGTGAGAGTGTTGTAGGTTGAGGAAACTCAAACTGTTATTGCCAAAGCACAAGGCAACAACAAGAAGAACAAAAAGTTTCTGATTTCTTTAGATTAAACAGCAGAGATGTGTAAGATACAGGGTGCTGTTCTGGACAGTGTCATTCCCTGAATTTCCACATCCAAGGGCAGAGGCTAAATTCCTTTCCTCCGCAGCGCCCCCGTCTTCTCAGAGGACAATAGTAATAATGACTGCGGGTCCCTGCAGCACTTCTTACTGGGCTGAAGACTGACCAGATAGTGAGGGCAGGACCAATGTCTTAATTTTCTGAATTGGATAAACAAGATTATTGTAATCTTTTTAAAATGAACCAGAAAAAATGATGTTTAAACAGCCGTCCAGATCGAGGAAGGGCAACAGGAAAACTGACAATAACAGATTGTGTCTGGGATTTATGAAGTCCTCTGTGGTTCCAGGTAAAGTATCAAAATTTCAATTTTAGTATCATGAACAAAGCAGAAAGAGTTACATGATTAAAACTGAGACATTTTTTAATGTGATATGTTCTTCCAGCTAAGTCTGTGATCCTCTTTTTTATTTTTCTTGGTTTAGCCTAAAAGTATATTTTAACATATTCTAACTCCTAAAGGATACAGAACATGAATATAGTTTGGGTTGCTGCAAATTCAGCTTAAAAAGCACTTTTACATAAAGAACATGGATGGGGAAGAAAGTTCAATAACAGATCTGGGAGCTGACTCACTTGGTTCTTTAAAAAAAAATCCTCGTTCAAGGAAGTTGTGCATCTGCAGAATCCTCACCGCGTCTGTCTGCTGAAAAATATATTGCATTTAATTGAAACCTCCCAAAGGAAAGGTTGTTGGGAAAATCCAAGGGAAGATGCTTGTACTTTCATACTTATAAATATAAATCAGAATCCCAAAATACGAATTTCTGAGTGAGGCTTTTTCCCCTATATAGAAAACATTTCTACCAATCGCTTTAAACCTTTAAAAACAAGTTAGTTTCAGTGTTATGTTTTATCAGATTCCCACATACTGAGTATTTTAGAAAAGAAAACTTATAAAAAGTACATCTCATGATTGTCTCTATATTTTGAAAACCATGAAAGACGTAGAAAAATACTAAACCAGATTCCCCCTAGAGTGTGACCTCTTATGAAGGTTAAATTTTGATAAATGTGCTAGCAGGAAAAGAAACTATCAAAATATCATTTAGATAGACTTCCGTAGGCCTGCCCTATCCAGCAATCCTGAGCTCAATTCATCAAATTCAGGAAATGTGGTGATAGTCGTGATTTTCCAGTGTGTGGCTGTCTACATCTTTTAATTATTTAAAATAGCCCCTGAAAAGGAGGGAAAAACATTGAAATCCTCCGTTAACACAAATGTTAGCTACATAATGACTAAGGGAGACACAGTGCAATAAAAAGCATTACTTTTGTTATTTGGAAGAGAAAAGTGTAAACATGTCAGAAAAATAAAAAATGAAATGTCCCCCCAGACCCCCTAAAAACAGAGGGAACAAACTGTTTCAGAAATCAGGCGTCAACTGTTGGTGTAGGCGGCATACTGTGTGCTGGGGTCCAGAAGACGCATCTATCGAGAACACGGAGTTAATGAGAGAAGAAATCCCCCGGGGAGGGAGTGACGTGTCTGAGACACATCTGCTCTGAGCCATCTCAGGAACCCCGCAGCATCACTGCACCATGGTGTGAAGCTCCCATGATGACACAGAGTGAAATAAAGTGGCCGGATTCTACTCACTTTACCCTTTTTGATTTATAATTCATGCCTTGTGAAAGGTTTTCAATTGTAAAACTCTTTCAGATTTCACATCCCAACTCCGACGCCCCTGTTCAGTTTCTAACCAGAAAGTCCTCAATACAATCCAGACCGGCCAGAAACGTCACAGAACCTCCAGGGGTGGAAGTCGAATTATGCAGCCTTTTGTTGTTTTCAACTGAGAGCACCTCATCATTACGTAATAATTAGCTACATGATCAGTGGCGACACCTGGATGCTTTGTTAGGATTTAGCAAACACGTGCCATCAAGGCTACCTTCTAAATTCCAAATATGCTTTGCACTCGAGATTGAAGAGAGTTATAGATGTTTGCTCAGGGTGCTTTTCATCAGAATTTCACCGAACATTGCCCTTTCTGACTCACAGGGCGAATCCGCGGAACTTTAATTTTGACAACGTGGGAAACGCTATGCTGGCATTGTTTGAAGTCCTCTCCCTGAAAGGCTGGGTGGAAGTGAGAGATGTTATTATTCATCGCGTGGGGCCGGTAAGCGCACACACGGAATCCTTTGATCGCGATAACAGTTGCTTTCATTGGCTTTGATGAATAACCTTTTTTTTTTCATTTATACAGATGCATGGAATCTACATTCATGTTTTTGTATTCCTGGGCTGCATGATTGGACTGACCCTTTTTGTTGGAGTGGTTATTGCTAATTTCAATGAAAACAAGGTAAGAATTCGTGGCTTGAATTCCACAGAGTTTATTTCTTAGCTGCACACTTTGAGCTCCCTTTTCACACCCAACATGAAGTTGCATTAAACCGTGATGTGACGGGTGTAAATAATCTCTGTAACTATTTCACAAGCTACCTTATTGCTGCCTTTCAGGCACAGTATTTAAGAGCACAATTCTCTTGCTAAATTTCCTCTTTTGGTAACTTTGCTGATGGCTGAAAAGCACATCTCCTATTGTTCAAATTGAAAGGATGGGCAGCAAGTTATTAAAATACAATAACTGAAACATGGCATTGACTGCAGGTGATATCACTCTCACAAAATGTAAATTGGATGCTGCTTTGGAGCCCAGTAGGTGAACTCAGAATTTTGATGGGGTGGTGGGGGGTTGGGGGTTGCAGTAGAAATGTTTAAATCCTAATTCATGGGATAAAAAGAAAATTTTTCTAATTTCACATAAAGACTGCATACTTTATGAACTCGGGAAGCGTGCTGAGTTCGTAACAGCTCTAGTGAACAGGACAAGAGTTCCCAAAGGGGAAAACAGCCTGCATCGCATCCTGTTAAAGAGAAAGTTGGGAGAAGCATTCTGTGTGGTTCTCCAAGTCCTGATGGCTCTGCCCTCTGCTGGGTGAGGGTCAGTCCTCTGGAATCACGCACTAAGGTTTTACGTAACTCCCCTCTGAAATGCACACTTGAAGGAAAAGCAGACTAGAGAGGTGAGATCATTGTCTGGGGCTTATAAGGAGTAGAAAAGGGGGCCAGAACTCAGAAGTAGTGCCTGTGACTGTCGTCCAAGGGCATAAAAATGTCCCCATTTGTTCTGCATTGAATTAAAGCTAGGTTTGCCTGCACGGCCCTGTGCTAGCCCGCGTCACTCAGAGCTGGGACTGATTCGTCTGCGTTCACATCAGCGCCCTTTGGTTTGTGTAGCTGCGCGTGGACTGTCTCATTCACAATCCCCCAGGCTCCACGTGTGTGGTACCAGCGCCTCAGCCAATTGCCACCTTTGATGTGTGCCTAATGGGGATGTCATTTCATTCGGGCTTTCAAAGGGTGCGACTTGAAAATCCCTGCTTCGGACCCCAACACTCCTCCAACTCACAGAAATGTGGAATTTAGAAAAGAGAGAAAGGTAGAGATTGTATCTCTCAGCCCCCCTATTTTACTTGAACACATTCATAACCAGTTTCTTTAAGCCCTACAGCGTGTTCAATTTAATCCCAAGCAGCAGGAGGAAGGTGGACTTTTTTTTAGATGACTTTGAGCCACTCAGTGAAGCAGACACTGGAAAATCCAGAATGTGGGCAGAAGCTACTCAGTCAGTTAACAGGGTTCAGGCCCTCTGAGCAGACTTCCGACTTCAGATGAACTCAGTCCCGTGACGACAAAGATACACAATTCCTGAACCTCCAAATGCACAAAGGAGAAGTTAACCAAATTATTTTTAAAAGCTAACAAGTCCAAAATCATAATGAATGGTAGTAACACATTTCTCCAAGAAAATCATGTATCAGACAGGAGAGGGAAAGAAAGAAAACAGTAGATTTGACACAATAAAAACGTTTGATCTCATGAACATATAAAGACCTCTGACACTGACAATTTGAGAATATGTATCATTTCCAAGTACAAAATTTATCCTCTCCAAAGTCATAAGACAATAATCACCAAAGAACTGATAATGTACACAACATGTTCTCTATCATAATTTTAAAAGATAGCAAAAAAAAAAAAATTCCCCATAGTTTGGAGCTATTAAGACAACATTCTCAGTAATTTCTGAGTTACAGAAGAACTCAGAATAGACAATCACAAGACATTTACATAAATTGTTTATACAAATCACATAAAAACTCCCAATGTATAGATAAATCAGTAATTAGACGATAATATATAGCTTTTAAGTGTACATGCTAGAGGGAAAAAATCAATCAAAATATTGATTATTAATATGCCAAATATGAAAAGCAGTAAATTATAATGAGAGCAACAAAGTAAAATCGAAGAAAGTGGGAGGAAGAAAGTAACAAAGATAAGGATGGAAATGAATGACACAGAAAACAAGTAACTTACAGAAAAGCTCAAGAATGACATAAGCTGGTTCATTAAAATAAATTATATTAATAAACCTCTTGCAAGGTTGAGCATGAACAAAATGTGGAAAAACAAGCTGCTGTAAGTCAAATAGTGTTGGCCTTGTTACACAGACAGAAAGTTAGACTTTACAGAACAGAACGGAAAGCCTCATGTATATATGAAACAGAATTAGCACCACAAGTCAATGGAGAAGATGAAACCATCTGTAAGTGATGCTGGGATAACTGACTGTCTAAAGCTCACACTAAACTGAGATATCTACCTCACAGCACACTCAAGAATCAATTCCAGATGAATGAAAGACCTAGCTATGAAAAGCAAATTTTAAACCATGTAGAATTTATTTTTGGCCCTGGAGTAGTTTTAGAGTTCTTGACATTAAAACACAAAGTGAAATCCATAAAGAAAAAAAAATGTATAAATTAGATTACATTAAAATGAAAAGTTTCTGAATGATAGAAGACAGGCTAAGCAAAAATTTTTAAAAAGCTAAGACTAAAAGGAAATTTTTACAACTCACATAACTGACAAAAGACTAGTATCTAGAATATATTAAGACTTTCTGCAAAACATCAAAAAGTAAATACCAAGATACAAAAATGAGCAAAGAATATGAACAGGCAATTCACATAGGAACACACAGGACTCACCATTTATACACACAAAAAAATGTTTCATCTCATTAATATTAAAACTAAAATCAGATACATTTCACACTCATCAAAAGGCCAAGTTAAAATAGTCTGATAATGTCACTTATTGGCAAGAACATGAGGAAATGGGAACACTTACAGACTGAATCCAATTTTCTTGGCTGTTGCTCTTTAGACAGCACCGTGACAATCTCTGGTAAACACAGAGATGGGTAAATTTCTAGACCCTAGCAATTCCTCTCCTAGAAATTTACACAGAGCAGGATGTTTACCGTGGAGCAGTACATGTGTGTTTTTTGCAGCATTGCCTAAACCCAACATGATACCTTCTGATATATTTGTACAGTGGGATACTGTATGAGCAGTTAAATAAACTAATCGGATCTAGTATCTCATTGTTTGGAACACTTAATGTTCAATGAATATAAAAAAAAACTGCATAAACTAGCGCATATTGGATACCACTATATAAATTTTTGAAATTCAAAGCACACACATTTCTACATATTTATACGTGCATAAGCAGCACAAGTCTGAAAGCATAGGAGGAGGAGGTACCCCTGAAGGACAGTTGTTAGTTCAGTGGCAGGAAAGGCAAAATAGGAGTGGGAAGGTGCATTTTTCCCAAGTTTCTTAAATTATACTTCTGCCTTTATAATATAATGTAATGAAACATAATATAATATATTCATGTGCAGTTTAATGAAGCCTCAGTTGTATAATACAGACTATCTGATCTCATTTTGCCAGTTGTCACAGCATTAATTTCTCAAAAGATCCAAATTCTGTGACCTCATACCACTTAAAAATAGTTTTACAATTGCCCATATCAGAATGTTTTCTAAAAAGACACAATATTCTTAACCAGAAGCGGCAGCACTGACAAGCTATAATTTTGCTGCAGCGTTTTCTACTAGGAAAGGAAAGGAAACAAATCCCTGTTAGTGAATATCCCTTTTTGAAAATCTACTCATGTAGAAAACCTTCTTTAGATTTTTTTCCCAAACCTGAAAATTTATCATGTTCAAAGACACCCATTGAAGGCTGCAGAACCTTCTAAACCCACTACCATCCTTTCCAGAACTCCTCTCAAGACCACGTTTGAGAATTCTGACCATGTTTATCGAACCACCACGGTATCAGAAGAATATCTTTGTTTTAAAACCAAATGAGTCCTGTTTGTCTCAGCACCCCGTTTGCAGATGTCCTTGGTGTGGAGCGCACGACAAAGGGTCTTTCTCTGCTTTCCTTTGTTTATTAAGGGGACGGCTCTGCTGACGGTAGATCAGAGAAGATGGGAAGATTTGAAGAGCCGACTGAAGATAGCACAGCCTCTTCATCTGCCACCTCGCCCGGGTATCAAAGATGCTCTGATTTTATTCATGTTGGGCCCCAGTGTTCATGATTCCCCAGGAGTCTGCGATTTCAATTAAAATAATAATCGTGAGGCCACTAGGCGGTTGTGCATAAGTTAATATAGAAACAGATCTCTCCATAGGCTATTAAAATCAACCACCCAGAGGCCGTGCTTCAGTGCTCCTAGGATAAGCCTTAATGAAAAAATGAATTTTTAAATAAAATATGTTTGTGCTTGCCTTTTAAACGTATGAGTGAAATGTATTAAACTGACAGAAATTGAATGATGCGGTTCTCCTTCCAATACAGACAGCGTCATGCACCGTCGTTTTAAATATTCAGAGCCAGCCACTCCTGCCAAACACTTCACAATAGATTGAACTGTAGAAGGAAAAAAAAAATGTAATGGGTTTTAAGATGAGCATTAAAGAAAACGAAAGACAAGAAAGTAAATGTGACCCTCGTCTAAAACGCCCCTGCCTGACCTTTCTTTTCCAGACAATGATGGTTTCAGAGCAAAGATGTACGACATCACCCAGCATCCATTTTTTAAGAGGACAATTGCATTGCTTGTCCTGGCCCAGTCGGTGCTGCTGTCCGTCAAGGTACTTTATTTCATCCTGAGACTCTGGGAATGGATTTTTTATTCATTGGTGGGTCCGAGAACATTGCCAGCAGCCACATACACTCCCAGTGCACATTTATAAACAATTAAAATTCACAGTCACGTCCAGATGGGAGGAAGGGGAAAGCGTTTCTGTGTTGGTGGATGTGGCCACAGACCTGCGTGCTCTTTCTGTTACAGTGGGACGTCGAGGACCCAGTGACTGTCCCTTTGGCCACCATGTCGGTGGTTTTCACGTTCATCTTTGTTCTAGAGGTACAGTAATGAGTCAGCTGGCTCCGGGGGCCGCCATGCGCGTTTGCAAGTAAAACCGTGTCCTCCTCCGAGGGCACTTACTCTCAACTCTGTGTTCCATCGCTTTGGGGGGAAGGGAAGAGCCTGCTCTTGGGATATTTCCTTTCTAGGCTGCTCTGCATCGCTTGAACAAAGACTTCACTTTCAATTTCCGTTTCTCGAACAGCAGGAATGGCTAACTGCTGTTGATTGTTGTATCTGCATGTTGGCCTCTCTAGTTACGTGAGTTCAAACATTTCCAGCAAACGGCACAAACCACTGTAATTCAGGGACTCAAATTGCAATATGGTGACCAAGGGAGTTCGCCCAGACAAGATTATTTTAATCCCCAGTCCACATAGCGTAGCTTTCCAGTGTGATCTTCTTTGAAATACAAGCAGATCCTTACTTCATCCTGTACCAGTGGATGTTTCCCCAAGTCTGTGATCTTTTACTTGAGGAAGAAAAACAACCTGCTGTCAGAACTAGTCATAAAACAAGGTGAAAAGAGTGTGGAGAATCTAGATTTACATATATATATATACACACACATACAGCAGGAATCAGTTCTTCTCTTTGGTTCCTACATCCTTTAAAAAGATAATGTGCCTCAAGTTAATACATTTAAATACATGCTGAACACTCAGCCTCTGTTCACCGTCGTCATTGTTCCTCCCCAGGTGACAATGAAGATCATAGCGATGTCACCTGCTGGCTTCTGGCAAAGCAGAAGAAACCGGTACGATCTGCTGGTGACGTCCCTGGGCGTGGTCTGGGTGGTGCTTCACTTTGCCCTCCTGGTAAGCACGGAGCCGCAGTTTATTTCAGTCGATAATTTCAGTTCAGGTAACTCTGTTTCTAGTCTCATTTAATTCCATGTCAGCCTACTCTCAGCTGTCAGGTTAACCCCCCTAAAATTCAGCCTGGACTGTGACAGGACCTCAGACATGCTCTCTCACACACACACACACACACACACACGTATGTGCGCACACACCTGCATTCTTCACACACACAAAAGCTGGCCCCTCAAAGTCCTAGAGCCTGTGAGTGATGAAGAGAAGGGCCTCAGAGATACTCTGGTTTAACCCTTACTTTATCAAAGGATAGAAACAGGAGAGAGAGAGAGAGACAGAAACCCAGAGATGAAGAGACCTGTCCA
The DNA here is from genome assembly GCF_048564905.1 of Vicugna pacos. Lineage (NCBI taxonomy): Eukaryota > Metazoa > Chordata > Mammalia > Artiodactyla > Camelidae > Vicugna > Vicugna pacos. Next base: position 65,408,895 of record NC_133000.1, on the reverse strand, counting down.
GATTCATACCCACGCCTGAATCAGCAGACTTGAACCCAGTTCCCAGCGCTGGTGTGTGGCTTCGGTGTCACTGCATTGTAATCAGGGTCTCACAGTGTGATTCTCCGCTACTCTGCTGCCTTATTTTCTCCCAGACACCCAGCTGCCATTTCTCGAAATCCATCATTCCTCATCTCTGCACCTGAGTTCTCATCGTTTTGCCTAAAATGCATTCAGCCTCCCCGCCCTCCATTCCGTCTGAGGTCCAGCTCGGAAACTACAGCCATGGGTAAACTTGACTGTGATCGTGACCCGTGTTGTACAATATAAATAAAAGGTGGTCTGGGTGTAATTTTAAATTTTCTGGGACTCACATTTAAAATATGAAAAAAGAAACAGATGATTTTAATTGAATAATGTATTTTAACCTACCATATCCAAAATATTATCATTTCAATATGTTAGCAATGTAAAAATTATGAAGGTGCAAGATTACATCCTTTCTTTGGTACTAAATCTTTGATTGAGTGCCTATTTGACATTGACAGCACCCCCTAATTTAGACTGGCCTCCCTTCCAGTGCTCACGGACCACAGCGGGTTACCATGTTGGACAACACAGGTCCAGAAGATCTGGGCCCCACTCTAGGCTGCACTGTTTTCCAGCCTTGGTCAAATTAATTGCCTTCAGTGGTCTTTTTGCCCCTTGCTCTGAACTGGGAATATAATGTCATAGTCTACCTGTTCCTTATGCCCATCATGAAGGTCAAGTATGTGAAGTTTTAACAACTGTAAAGATTATACATACAAACCCGTGACACATTATTATAAATACTTTCTTTTTTGTTAGTCTTCCTTGATCCCACTCAAAAGTCGTACCATCAGTTTCCCCTGCTCTTCTACCCAGTCTCCCATCCTCCCCAGTGTCAGAGGCAAGCAGGGAAAAAATCCCTAACACACAGAACCCGTTTGCACACCGCAAAGGCCCTGCTTTGGGATGAAGTCGCTGTACTTGGGAACATATTGACTGTCCTTAAAACAGTTGTTACCTTCAGCATCAGGGGCTGTGCCAAGCCCAGGTGGGCTCTGAGTCACCCTGATTCATTCGCTCTGACGACAGATGGTTCAGAGCGCTAAAAAAGCTGCAAGTCACTGTGCCAGGAATTGAGGAGAGTGTAATGGGCAGAATGAAGACAGCTCTCCTGAACCTCACTGCCTGGAAGGTTAGGTTGGGTTTCGTCAAATGCCCCTCAGTCAATGAAAATGACTGCGAGGGTGAGGGAGACGGAGAGCCGCATCACAGCACCCGGCGGCTTCATCAGAGAGGGCCTGGACAGCGTCCCCGGGGAGTGATGACTGGGATCAGTCTGTCGGGTGAGGGGGGAATATTCCAGGCAGCTGTCCCCGTGATGGGAGGCTCAGTGGGACAGACAGTGGGCCTGGAGCAGACAGGGAGAGGGGAACGTGGCACAGTTTCTGGTTGGGTGAGAAGGTGTCGGACCTCTCAGGGCCTGTAGTGCAGGTAAAGGAGCGGGTCCTCATCCTGGAAGCTGTGAGCGCCATCACTTCCAGAAGTAAAGGGAGGCGGTCTCTACAATTGGTTTTGCACGAACATGGCAAGAAGGAGCAGCTTTGTCTCTTTCTCCAGACAAATTCTCTCATTCTGGGTGTCCCCAGGGAGGATGGCTCATGCCCGGGAGACCGGCTGCCTACGCTGCCTGACTGCTTCTGTTCCTCCCCGGGAGCCTCTGGTCCTGGGGGGGCGCTTGCCCTCCACTCTGTTTTGCAGTGGACGATTCTGAAGGAAGAAGCAGTCCTTGTTCCCACCCTGAGATGCTTCTGTGCTGCAGACACATTCATTTCCCTGCACCTCACCAAGAGTCTTCCCCCTACAGGGGCCCATCTGGGACTGTTGTCATTTGACTAAGCAGGAAGGCGCCTGGGGATTAATCACGCCTTGGCATCAGCTTAATGCCACGGTTGTTACTGCAGTTGTCACCGGTGGGATCTTTGTTTCTCGGATGGAACTTTCTTAGTCATAAAGCACACCGAGTCACCTCCTGCTGCCGATCACACACTCAGAGGAGAGGGGGGTGTATTTCTGAGAGCGGGGACATCTCTGAAACCAGCTCAGACTAATGTGCATGTGGCCGGCTGGTCTCCAGACATCTCTGGAGGTTTTCAAAGAGAAGGAAGCGGAAACAGACCTCTGGCAATCTCTTCCAACACCAACACCCCTCTGGCTGGAACAGGAAGCCAGGAGTCCTTTATCTCCTGTCTCCCTCGATGCCTCCGTGTTACATTGTTATCCCCTGTCTTTCTTGCTCCTCGAAGGAGCTGGCCACTGTTTCATGTAAAATAAATTTTAAAATGCAGAATTCAGCTGAGAAAAAACAGAGATGGAAGTTTCATTGAAGGTTTGACTTTATAGCTAATATTTATTCATGAGTTTTGGCGGTGACCTTTTCAGCACCTTTTTAAGATAAATTTCTTATAGGAATTTTCATATTTTATTAAACTCATTATTCAGTAGACTTCACAGAAGGCTTAAAATGAAAATGGAACTGTAACAAGATCTTTTGTGCAAATTACGAGAGGCCCTCCTTTGTTTAAATTTCAGAACGCGTATACCTACATGATGGGCGCATGCGTGATTGTCTTCAGGTTTTTCTCAATCTGCGGGAAGCATGTAAGTACGTTGTGAAGTTACTGTCAAAGGTCACATATGCAGGGAGGAAAGGAGCGATGACTGACCTCACATGCCCTTCTGGGTCTTCAGGGCTGGGGTTAACCAATTACTAGACATCATGAGTCAGAATGAGCAAATGATAAAGTGAATCGGTAGCTTAGTTACCCTGTGATATGTTTCCTGACATTTGTGTTGTTTTATTCATTCTTCTTCTTTGCTCAGTGAACTCAGTCATCAACTAAAGATAGCACATTAGGCACAAAAGCAAAACCTGATGGTCTTCCTTCTGCTTCTTTATGTTTATTGTTGTTATGTTTAATCAAGTTAAGTAGTTTTACTGCAAAGAAAAATAATCTTTAACAAGTATTCCTGACTCTGTGAGTCCAGATTTCCAGGTAGCCTTCGTTTGTGTTAAAGCGTACATTCCACGTATGTGTTTCATTTTTTAAGGCACTGTTTCCTATTTTGTTCCTAACTTTATTTCCTGTGTAGTCCATATAGCCACATACTCAATATATTTAATATTTGATGGTTATTTTAGCATTGTTTAGTGTGTTTTTGTGAAGGCCTGTTTGTGGACGAATCCTGGGTCTGCTTGCTTTCAGCCAAAAATGTACAGCCTTTATCGTAGAGAATTAAGAAGCAGGAGAAGAGAAAATAGAAGGCTAAAAATATTGGGGTGGAACTTCTATTGATTTGGCTAAAGAACCTGAAGTTTGAAATATGAGAAGAATTTCTCTATGTGTAATGGTTTGTAATAATATTCAAATTTAATTCCAAATAGGAAGCACCTTTCAAGTGATGTCCTTGAAAATCACTTTTGTGCCAAACTGCTCACGTTACTTATTTCCCAGGTTCACCACGGCTTAATGAGTTAAATATTCATATTTCTCTCCCTCTCTTTCTCACCCCCCTCCCTCATTCTCTCCCCCCCACCCCCACCCTTCCTCTCGGTACAGGTAACACTAAAGATGCTTCTCCTGACAGTGGTGGTCAGCATGTATAAAAGCTTCTTTATCATAGTAGGGATGTTCCTGTTGCTGCTGTGTTATGCTTTTGCTGGGGTGGTTTTATTTGGTACTGTGAAATATGGGGAGAACATTAACAGGTTGGTATAAATTTATCTTTTTATTCAAATATCAAGCAAACCTTTTTAGTAATGAAGTCATGAATAAATATCTGCCTGTTTTTTTAGACAGAGATGGGGAGAGGGAAGCAATCATTTGGAAATTAAAACAAAATAGAACAGCCAAATTTCAAATGACATTTTTCCCATTGGAAACGGTGTGCATACTTCCTTTAGAAACCTTAGAAAATTCAGAAATAAAAGAAAACAGAGTCCATCATTTCACCACCATGCAGGAATAACCACTTCTGATATCCTGATGAATTCCAGCAAATGTTCTATCCACATAAATGCCAGGAATGATATATTACTTTTCTAATTAAATAATTTTGGGATGGCTTTTTTGAGTGACACATGGGAGGTTAGGACCCCCAAATGGTTATTATATATGAAAAGCATTGTTCAAAGTTTGTCTTAAATTTTGTGGAAGCATCTCAGAGGTTTTTTTTTTAAATATTAAATTATTACAACATATTAAATACAACTGCGTCTTGTTGCAGAGATTACTTATCTGATACTGGAGGCTCCACCTTTCCTAGCATAATCCCTGTGAAAGGAGGAGTCATTTTTAACTGTCAGAGCTTGCTTGCTTAGTCGCTCGAGATGAATGGCGGTAAACTGTTGGCACCTGCTAGGGCTGGGTTCCTGAGACAGCTATCCTTGGGGGCCAGTATAAATAACAAACAAAAAGAGGGTGTAACCTTTAGAAATGGTAACTTAGCAACCGGATTTGCTCCAAAATCCACCTGTTTTGATGGTGACAAACATTACTACTTCCTATCAAACCGTATCACTCACACCTTGTTTTTTTTTTCCCTTAAATTAGACATGCAAACTTTTCTTCAGCTGGCAAAGCCATCACTGTACTGTTTCGAATTGTCACAGGAGAAGACTGGAACAAGATTATGCACGACTGTATGGTAAGCGTCTCTTCGTCACTCACGAGGACTTGACCTAGCATCAGATGACACTCTTTGGTGATGCGGTGTTGGCAGCACCATCCTTGTAGCATCAAGACTGTGCACAAAACACATAGCCTGACCTTCTAGGCCATAAAGTTGCATTCTTTAACATTACAGTATATGGACACACAGGAAAAATATCCAGTGAACCAACTCAAGCCATTGTAGTTTCATCAATAGATATGCACCATATGACCATTGTTCCCGTCCTCCCATCCTTGACGGCTCTACAGTCAGGTGCAAACAGGGGAGTTCCGCTTCTTTGATTTCGTTTCTTCAGCAGATACTCCCTGAGCCCCTGGTTTGTACCGGCCCACACGCTGGGTGCCAGGTCTTCAGCGATTCCAAGGCATCCTCAAGGGGCTTATGTCAGGGGCTCCAAACAACTCTCTTCCTCCTGTCCCCTTGCTTCTAGGGGCTAATTCTTCAGCATCCTCCAGGTCTCACTCTAAAGCTCAGTCCCTTTAGGAATCCTGCCCAACGCTAAGACTGCCGGTTCTGTGCTCTCACAGCCCTCGGTGTTCCTCCTTTGTAGCATGTATCACAACCATAGTAAGCGACTGGCTCAGTTGGTTTATTTCATCCGTCTCATCCTCAAAAGAAATGTCTGCAAGGATGGCGACTCAATGGCCACCCCCCATCTGTAGTTACTGAGCCCTTGAATTGTGACCAGCGCCACTGAGGAACTAACTTTACAGTTTTATTTCATTGTAGTGACTGTGAATTAACACAAATTGAAATTTAGATAGCCACGTGTAGTTAGCGGCTCCTGTATCGGACTGCACTGCTCTAGACTGTCAGCAACACAGAGGAGGGAAGGGCTCTGTGTCCTGCTTACCAGCCTGTCCCCAACACTGGGTATAAGCCTAGCACATAGTAGGAGATCGGGAACTTGATGCATGAATGAATGGGGGCAGAATTTACCAAGTTAAAAATAATACAAGGCAGAATTAAACAAATTCTAGATTAAAAAAAAAAAAGCAGAATGCCATGGAAATGCAGAAGAAAGAGCTTGTGTCTCTGCTGAAAGAAACCAGAGGTTTCTCAGAGATATTGGCGTTTTATTGAGCTAGTAAAAATGGGGAGGCTTTTAATAACCTGAATCTTGGGTCATTTAATAACATCCCGTAACGATGCTCTAAGAATGAGGATTACTGGCTTCTTCATATACAATTTGAATATGAATTTGCTGTGTCTAGCAGGTCTTCCAAAATCTTAACCCATTACTTAAGTCAGAGAGCTTTTTAAAATGCTTTTTTACCTGACTTTCTTCCTTTTGCGTCACAATGACTACTTATGATTTGGGGCTCGTGAAGGCGGCAGAAAGAGTGTCTTGGAGGAAACAGATTCATGTTCGTTGTGCTTCTAAAATGGCAGTGAACTTGGGATCCTACAAGACCAGAAGCACAGCACAAATGAAATGTTCGTTTTGATTTCTGCCACATAGGACGCACCCAGTGGATGGGGCTTTGAGAGATCACTTTGAAGTCAATTATATTTTATGTTGTTGGGAATGTATTCACAACTACAGGCAATTAACAGAGGTTTGTATTCTTCCCCGCTCCCCCCGCCCCGTGCCCTCTCCTCCCCGCCACGGCCCCGCAGGTCCAGCCTCCCTTTTGTACCCCAGATGAATTTACATACTGGGCGACAGACTGCGGAAATTATGCCGGGGCACTTATGTATTTCTGTTCATTTTACGTCATCATCGCCTACATCATGCTGAATCTACTTGTAGGTAAGTGATGGTCACTGAATATTTTTCAGTCTCTTTAAACTCAGGTTCTTAGATATTTATGTACAATTTTCAGGTAATTATCCTGGATTGCTTGAGGTTGGGTGTTTTATGGCATTAATTATAAATTGTTGCCTCTCAGTCCAGAAGCAGAAAAGACCTTTGAAAGGCATGTCAATGACAGCTGATTGCAGTTTCAAGAGTTGTCCTATTAATTACGGTCATGAATTTCAAGAGCTCTTTCACATGGATTACGTTGAACAGATATCAGGCAGCACTACCTTTACAGCCCTGAAATATCACATTTATGTTTTCAAAAGATATATGTTGTCCACCCAGCTGTGGGGCCACCCAGAGCTCAATTTGACCTTTAAAAACATCCCTGGAACGCTCAACTAAGACTTAAAGCCAGCTGGCATGAGCATCTTATACACAGAATGTGTGTTTATGCTCATGACCCTCATGTTTTGGAAAGGCAGGAGCTGGATACATAGCTTAGTCCAAGTGTAAAACATGCCAACTTGGAAACCATGCGAAAAGCACTTTAAAAATTTGGCTTATAATGTAGGTGATAAAATCCATTATTTATAATAGATGTTTCCCTTTTTCTAAAAAATGACAGATTAGCATAATTGTCTGACTCCCTGAGTTTTCTCTCTTTCTTTCTTTTTTAGCCATAATTGTGGAGAATTTCTCCTTGTTTTATTCCACCGAGGAGGACCAGCTTTTAAGTTACAACGATCTTCGCCACTTTCAAATCATATGGAACATGGTGGATGATAAACGAGAGGTAAGAAAGCGGATTATAGTTTCATGCCCCACCCTGAAGAGACTGACTGCCGGGTCTCAGACATTTCAGCGGGTTTGTCACTGACAGTTGACATAGATTGAATTTGGAACGGCCATTGGTAAACTGCGGAAAGCTGCCATTGACAATTTAGAAGAATATGCTAGGAAGGTGAGGGGGCAGAATGGCTCCCCCTACGTTTTCTTCCAACCACGAACATCCTCTCCTTCTCAACGTGCAGAAAGTGGGCAAGGAAGGGAAACCAAGCAGGCCCTGAGGGTACCAACCTGGGCTCAGTGCAGGGGAGGGGGTGACTTCAAGGCACCCAGGCAGCAGAATAATAGATCCACGATCACCTCAGCCTCAAATGACTTTTTTTTAATTGAAGATAGTTGATCTACAGTGTTGTGTTAGTTTCTGGTGTACAGCAGAGTGGTTCAGTTATACGTGTATATTCCTTTTCATAATCTTTTTCAATATACATTATTACGAGCTATTGAATGTGGTTCCCTGTGCTATATAGTACGACCTTCTTATCTATTTTTTACATAATAGTTTATATCTGCTAATCCCAAACTCCAAATTTATATCCCCTACCACCACTGCCCTTTGGTGACCATAAGTTTGTTTCCTATGTTTGTGAGTCTGTCAAACAGCAGTTCTGATTAGAAGTGCAAAGGAATTATTTAAGTGGCTTCTGAAAGTTATTATTTTGAATTATTTTGGACTTATTATTTGAATGTTTTCATCATAAAACATATCCAGGATTTCCTAAAGTTAGAGCAGCAGTAGCTTCATTCACCTCGTCCTCTCCTTCCCCTCCCTCTCCATCCTAGCTAACACTCAGGTACAGTTCTAGGCACCGGGAATATGACAGTGAACCAGATGGCAAGGTCCTCGCGTTCATGGAGCATATGTTCTAATACGGGGAGATGAACGATTAAGAGTATAACAATGAAGATTATAATAATTATTATTATTTCAAGAAGTTATAAGCACTTTGCAGAAGGTGACATGGTAGAGGGGGGTTAGAGTTGGAGGCAGACACTTTCACAGGTCTGGCTGAGAAAGTGTTATTTGACTTAACATCTGAAGGACCAGTAAAGTCCAGCCATGGGCAGACCTGGGGGAAGATCTGAAAATAGTTCCAGAAGAACTGACCACAGATGCAGGGACCAAGGGGCCAGAGGCAGAGAAAACGGGGTTGTGGAGCAGAGCTGGGGTGTGCGCAGCATTGTGTGATCCTCCCCTACCCCTGTGCTGCCTCTCCTTGACACCCCCACGCCACCCAAGCACTGGTCACGGGGACTTTCCTCCCAGACAGTTACCTACCTGCGTGTGCAGGAGTCTGGGCCAGCTCTGTCTCACCTGCATCCACTTACATCAGCCTCACTGCTACCTACAGGAACCTACTGTCCACTGACACACACGGAAGCAGCACCACCTTCACGTGTTGAGACATTAGTAACTGATGGGAATTAATGGGTCACCGATGTCCCTCTCCCAGCACCTGAATTCAAAGTCCCAGCCAGGCTGGTGCCATAGGTTTTGTTGCCCAGAAGGGAGTCATGTGTTAGATCCTCCAAACCTGCATCGGCTCTGCCAGGAAGAGGGCAGAACTGGGAGCCCGGGTGTCCCATGGGTCATTGCTCTGATGATAGAGAAGACCCAGGAAGGAGCAGTCTTTCCATTGGAGAACAGCTCACAATCGTGGTTATAAGTTCCTAGCATCCAGACTAAGTGAAGAAGAGGTTCATACACGTGTGGGTCCCATCTTTTCTACCAAATGCGTCACTGACCCGCTCAGCACGTGTGTTAGAGAAACAAATGGACACGGGCTGAGTCAGGGAAACAAGCAACGGAAGAGAAGCCTGGTTAAGCAGGCGCCAGGTGCAGGGGAGGCAGAGCGCGAGATTTACCACCTTGGCTCCCTGGCTCCTCAGCTGCCGCATGGCGGTCATGTCCCCAGAATCAGAGAAGCACCTGCAGAAACTCCAAGGGCGCAGCTCTTAATCTCAGGCTCCTCTGGGTGCACAGACCCCACCCAGCCTCTGGGGAGGCCAGCAGCTTCCTCGCCACCCGGTGCTAATTGTGCCAGCTTTTGAGAACTAGCCCCGGGCTATTTTGCCGTGAAAACAGAACCCCAAGCGAATCCATGATTTACGAGTGGCTGTGCTCTGTCCCCAGGGGGTGATTCCGACTTTCCGCGTGAAGTTCCTGCTGCGGCTGCTGCGGGGGCGGCTGGAGGTGGACCTGGACAAGGACAAACTTCTGTTCAAGCACATGTGCTACGAGATGGAGAGGCTGCACAGTGGCGGCGACGTCACTTTCCACGATGTCCTAAGGTACCGGCCTGGGGGCAGGAGGGTCATAGCTCTCCTCTCCACTGAGTCCAGACACGGAAGCCGCGATCACTGAAGGCTCTGAGAGATACAATTAACAGGCAGGTTTGTAACCCGAAATGCCACGTCCACGGAGGTTATACAGCCAGGTCAACTTCTCAAAAGCCAAATGGCCTTTCTCACTGCCCTGTACTGATGGTGTCCCCATGAGTGCCTCACTCGGGACTGGAGAAGCAGTGGCCGCATGTCCCCAGAGGTGCCCCTTACTGGCGGAGGGGCTCCTGCAGGGAGAGGGAGCAGGACCTCGGGGAGCGGGGCCCACCCTTCATTTCGTAGGAAGGAACTGGCCCGGGAGGGGTGGTGACCTGCTGACTTACTGGGCTTCTGTGGCTAAGCTGGAGCTGTAGTCTGACCTCCTCACTCACGAATCTGACCCTAAGCCTGGCCCACCCAGGGATGGTTGCCCCCAGTTGGTTGACAAATCCCTTTTTCCAGACATCTCATGAGGACCTGGACAAGACCCAGGGGCAGATGGAGGCTCTGCTCCCCCTTGTCTCTGAGAGGCTTCCGTGTTATTGGCTAGGACTGCTCCCACCAAATACCATCCACTGAGTGGGCTGTCTCCCAGTTCTGGTTCTGGAGGCTGGAAGTGAATTCAAGGTGTGGACGAGGTTGGTTCCTCTGAGGCTGTAAAGGGGGTGGGGCTGTTCCAGGCCTCTCCCCGCGTCCCGTGGTTTCCTGGCCGCCTGTGGCGTTCCTTGGCTTGTAGATGCGTTGCCCTGATCTCTGCCTCCCTCTCCACAAGGTGCTCTCCTCTGTGTGCGTGTCTGCGTCCAGATTCCCGTTACAGGGACACCAGTCGTAGTGGACTAAGGACCCACCCTAGCCCAGTGTGACCTCATCTTAACCGGTCAAGTCTGCAATGACCTATTTCCAAATAAGACCACATTTTGAGGTATTGAGGGTTTGGACCCCAAAATATCTTCTGTTGAGGGGAAGACAGTTCAACCCGTAACAGCTTCTTAGATAGAGGTCTGTGGATAAAACTCAGAGGTCCATGTTCTTGGAAGGGGAAACAGTTACATCTCTATTTTCACTGATCACCGAAATGCAGCATTTTCCTCAGTGGTGAGTGCAGGCAACAAAGCACGGTAGTGTTAATAAGACCCACGTCTTGTCACCGGTAGAAATCAGACACTTCACATCACGTTACTGCCCCATCTGATATCTTAAAATACCCGTTATGTGCACTAGCTCTTCTGACTCAGTCATTTGACCTCGGCTAGATGCTATTATTTAACGCAATAATCGAGAAGCACTTGTGTTACTGTATCACCACCTTTTCAAAGAAAATAATTTGAGAACTGTGTTTCGAGGTAATCAGTTTCCTTTGTAACATAGATTTTATTTTATGCTTTTAAAGCCTTGTTCTAAGAAGTGTCCCGTGAGCTGCACTGCCCAGGGGTCCGCGCCACAGAAAAAGTCAGGAACTCTCTACATTCGGGAACTATTTTCATCATGTTGCAAATAGTTGGCAAGTTAAATGTTGGATATAGTGTCACCAATTTCAGGAGCAGTCAGGTGTACAGTGATACCATTGGGACTAGAATTTGAAAAAAAAAAAAAAAAGACCAGAACAGAGGAAGGAACTGGGAGAAGTTTTCTCAAGTTATCGATTTTACCTCTGTCTGTTCACTTCTAGAAGTGAGCTAAAAGGCAGAAAAAGCTGAGGCAGGAAACATAGACGAACAGCAAAGGATGCCGTCTCTCTCTCAGAATGTCGCTCAGCCTTCTCTCCTGGTGACACATATTCTTAGGCTGAAAGTGAGGCGTCTGGACTCATCATTGTCATTACTAGTGAATGGTCAGCCTCCTTGAAACAAGTTGGTGCATCTGATGTAATGGACCCAGCGAGGGTGATGGTGGCATCCTTCACGCTTCGCTGTCCCTCTAGCCCCAGATATGAGATTCTTGATGAGGCAGGGGAAAGAGGCAGAGCGAGCTTGCAGCTGGGGTGGGGAGAGGCGGGCAGGCAGGGGCTGAGTGGGAACCTGGAGCCTGGGGCTGCAGCGCGGAGTACCCTGTCCCTCCTGGGCTGTGAGCGCCTCAGCCCGGACACACCAGCGCCTTATTGCCCGGGGCCCCGGTGCAGCACGTCAGCTTGTTGCTTTCATTTGCTGCTGTCTGGGCCATGGAGCCAAGGGCTGAATGGGAGCCAGCATTCCAGCCTGGCTCTGCGGCTCTCTAAGATGAATGAGGACGATCTGGGGGAGCAAGCGAGATCAACGGAGAGGGAAATGGAGCAGGGGATGCATGACCCACAGCCAAGCATACTGCACATCACCAGTTGGAGCTGAATGTGGAGAAAGTGTAGCGAGAGCAGTCTTCCTTCTACAGGGAAAGTTCCAGAGTCTCGAGCGGCTGATAACGTAGATCAGGGCCTCGCCTGGTGGGTCTTTTGTTTCACAGACGCTTACATGGCACTTACTGCTGTAAGCACCTGGCAGATAGTAGCTCACGTAATCGTGTAGTAAGGTAGGTACCTTGACTCTCCCGGTTTACAGATGAGGGTGGGGAGACACGGGGCATAAGCAGCCCAAACCCTCCGGCTGGTCAGGGGCGGCATCAGAACGTTGCATCGGGTGGATGGAGTGATGTCTCTGGGTTCTGGGATGCCTAAGCGTCTCGGTCCGGGTGCATCAGCGCTGCATCCCTGTGTGCCCCCCCTCCCAACCCCAGCATGCTCTCCTACCGGTCGGTTGACATCCGGAAAAGCCTGCAGCTGGAGGAGCTGCTTGCGAGGGAGCAGCTGGAGTATACCATCGAGGAGGAGGTGGCCAAGCAGACCATCCGCATGTGGCTGAAAAAGTGCTTAAAGCGTATCCGAGCCGTGAGTGAGCCAGACTTGTCTGGGCTTTATTTCCTCAAAGAAGGAGGAGGAGGAGGGTCAAGAGAAAGAGCTTTTCAAGCCCCTGGATTGGATCCTTCTGTGACTAACGTTACAGCCCTTCACATACATCACCTTTATCCAGTTATGATGATTCAGACCCTAATCCTGGTCCAAATTCAGCCAGACCCTCTTGAGCAGAGTCCCATAAGAAGTTGAATCACATTTTTGTAACATAGCATGAATGTTTAAAAAGCAGTTTGTGGATACTAAAGTATTTATGATCTCCATTTATGAAATACAAGTGCCAAAAATCTCTACATATCAAATGGCACCTGAATGTACAAGACAGCTTTTAAATGGCTCCTAAAATATTCCAACCAGACTATTGACAATGTTGTTTGATCTCTAATTAAAGACCACCTCTCCCCAGAGTGTATGATCTGTTTCCTGAACTATAAGCTTTAAGATTCTCTGACTCATAAATCAATGAACATACACTGTGTTGGCAGAGACCGTGTTCACAGTGGGCATTTCTATTAGGTACTTACCTTTATGAAGGCTTTTCACTTGAGCTTCACACACAGAAGAGAAAAATCCAATCAATCACCAAACATTTATACGTAACAGATTTTTTTTATCCTATTTCCCAGAACATCAACTGTGAAGCAAATCCATTGGCAGAGAAGAGGTCCCCAGAGAAATGAAACAGCCCAGCCTATAGCAAGGCAGCCGTCAGAGCTGGCCCAGCGTAGCCCCGTCGGGTCCAGGCATCACGTCTGCCCTCCACGGGCCCTGACAGGTCACAGGCGGGCCCGCTCACCCCCAGACCACTCTGGCCTCAGTGTGTGCGCAGCAGATCGGCCCGCTGCTGGCCTGACCTGCTCCAACCCAGGGCAAGGATTTCCCGCATCCACCCAAGTCTCCTGCCTCTTAAAACTTAAGAGGAAAGGGGCGATCCACATCGGCTTAGAGAAGAGCATAGAGCAAGATAAGAAGGGAAAAAAATACAAACCCACGTTAATGATCTAAAAAGTCTATTTAAAATGAAACACAAGGTAGCATCCAGGAACCTAACTATCCCATTGTTATGCAAATGAAAGTGGGAGGGAGGGCAGCTCCTCTGCCGCTAAGCCCTCCTTTAAAGCAGTCTGATATCTAGCAGGGAAATTAGTTAAGAGTCATTATCAGGAAGCTCCTAGGATGGCACCAGGCAGGCAGGACCTCAGGAGAGAAGAGAAGAAAACGAGCTTGGAGTGGTGGGGGCAGTGGGGTGGGGGCTGATCTTCCCGTTCCTGAAAGAGCAGTCCTATTTCCATAGAAACAGCAGCAGTCCTGCAGCATCATCCACAGCCTGAGAGAGAGCCAACAGCAGGAGCTGAGCCGCTTTCTCAACCCGCCCAGTATCGAGACCACGCAGCCCAGCGAGGACCTGAACGCCAACAGCCAGGATAACAACATGCAACCCGAGGTATGGGCAGGAGGCGTCCGTCGTCCAAGGATGCTCACAGAACACAAGTTGGTGCCGTTCACACAACCATTTCAAACAAGCGGCACTGTTCCTGATAGGAAGTTTTTTTCAGTTGGAAAAGAAAAAACTGGAACATGTTGGTCCAGTTTGTGTTTGTGTCTTTGCCATCCCTGAGTCGGTGGAGGTGATGATTTGTATGGATACTGAAAAAAAGGGGAATTCCCTGAACTTAACGATCCTGTTGATTAACATCCATCTGTACGGGTTTGAGTCCAGCAGCAGCACAAGACGTGGGAGCACATGATTTGTCTGACATTCTTCCTCCTCACCACGTCATAGGAACTTGCAGTAAAATGAGCGAAAATGTTTGCAATGGGCCTTCAGTCTCAGGGAGTCAGACGCACTGAGGATTTGTCCTCCTTTAGCTGGGCATCAGAGGAGCATATGGAATTCGGGGAGGCTTGGCTGAAGGGCCTTCTGTGTACCAGGGCACAGCACTTTTCCTTTCCAGACTCAATCTGCACGTCCATAAAAAAAAAAAAAGCACAGAGCCACCAGCGTCCTGGAGAGCTCGTGTGTGACAAGCAGCTGGCAGGGGTCCCGCCCTCAGTGGGGCCCAGTTTTGAATCAGCTGGAGCAGGTCCAGCGTTCTGGTGAGTAGTGACAGTCAGGGGCCGGCCACGACGCTGAAGCCTGAGGCTCCGAGGCCCAGGGGCCCTCTTGTTCCACAGCCCCAGTTTGGGGTGGATTTCATGTCGTTGACTCCCCAGCCAGTAGGAATCTGCTACTGATGACTTGTGAAGGGACAGTCAACACAGGGGGATGTGGAGGCTTCTGTGCTGGCTCTGCCTCCTGTCTGCCCCGAGGATGCTGGCACTGCCCTGCGTGTGAGGCTGGGATAAGAGCAGGATGGCCGGCGAGAAGGGGCTGGTGAGGCAGGGAAGGTGATGCTGGTTTTAGGTAAAAAAGCCCAAGAGGGGACAATGAAGACACGTGAGGACCAAGGCGCTGATAGGAAGGGGGAGGTGATGGGGAGCCGGGGACTGGGTGAAATGCGTGGAGATCAGGCATTTCTCCTTGACTTTAGTCTTAATTGGTGTAAGTTGTGCTCTCCTCTGGGGCCCATCTCAGAGCTTCGTCCACTGAGAACTCTTCCAGAAGCTCTAAGTGCCGACCTCCAGGTTGGCAAGAGGATACTGTCCCCAAACCAGGCAGTTCCCGCCGCCCTACCTTCCTTTCTGGAAAACCGCCCTCCCGCGCTGGTACGCGGTGGAGGAGTCCGGGAGGGATGGGAAAGGCACTGCCCGGAGAGTCAGGCCTCTTCTTTCCACCAGGTGCAGTGGTGACCCTTTCACTTTGCTTGACTCTCCACTTTTCCTTTCCCCATCGTGGACATGATGGGTCCAGACTGTTTTTCCAGCTTATTTTCCTTTCTCAAAATGAAATGAGGGTCCAGGCCAGTGCACAGAGGAGGAGGAGGGCACAGCGTTAAGAATCCCCGCCTGACTCTTCCCCTGCAGACCAGCAGCCAGCAGCAGCTCCTGAGCCCCACCCTGTCGGACCGAGGAGGGAGTCGGCAGGACGCGGCCGACGCGGGCAAACCCCAGAGGAAGTTCGGGCAGTGGCGCCTGCCCTCGGGTACGTACGGCAGGTCCTTTCTCCAGCGATGGAGGCGTTGTAAAGGTACCTGTACGCCTTGTGTGCTTCGGGTTTTGAATTTCAAACTTCAGGTCTGCATCTGAAGTTACTTACAGACAGTGAAACAATGAAAAATAGATTCCCCTCATCGGAGACCCTTCCCTCAAAATAACTGCTCTAAATAGAACGATGTAAGTCTGGGCATGAGGCAGTGGGGACATGGACAGAGGCGGTGGTCTGTCCCCACGTGTGAGGCTGGGATAAGAGCAGGATGGCCGGCGAGAAGGGGCTGGTGAGGCGGGGAAGGACAGACAACGGAGGGACAGACAGGAGAGGTGACCAAGGGGAGATGCTCAGTCCTTGGTATCACTTAAAAGGATAAAAGAAAGGATGTTGTCAAAGTGTCTTCAAAGACCCACAGGCAACCTCAGTGCCAGCAATGGTGATAATTGAAGGGACATGGTATTGGGGGCGTACTGGGCTTGAAGAGGCACTGGGCAGGAAAAAGAGCATTTTAAGGGGGTGCCAACAGTGTACCAGGTGTCGTGCTATACATTCCCTTTTTTCTTTTCCCCATTTTAATTGTGTAAAAGTTGTATATATTTAAGGTGTAAAAGATGATGTTTTGATAAACATTTACATTGTGAAATGATTTCTGTAGTTGAGCTACTTAGCATATACATCACTTCTCAAAGCTACCATTATGTGTGTGTGTGTGTGCACGCGCACATGCGCACATGTGGTGGGAACACTTAAAATCTACTCTGTCAGCAAACTCCAAGTACACAGTTCAGTGTTACTACCCACTGTCACCACGCTAGGTTCTCAAGAACCTATTCATCCTTTGTAACTGAAGCTTTGTACCCTTGACCAACACCCACCCGTTTCTCCCACCTGCCCGTCCATGGTAACTGCCATTCTACTCTCTGCTTCAATGAATTTGACTTTCTAGACTCCATGTATAACTGAGATCCTACAGGACTTTTCTTTCTGGGTCTGACTTATTTCACTAGGCATTACACCCTCCAGGTTCATCCATGTTGTCACAAATGGTAAAATTTCCTTCTTTCTTCAGGCTGAGTAGAATTCTGTTGTATATACACCCAGGGTTCCTTATCCACTCATCTGTCGATGGACACTTAGGTTGTTTCCATATCTTGGCTATTGTAAATAACTCTGCCACGAACATGGGAGTGCAGGTCTCTCTTCAAGATAGCGATGTTACTGCCTTCTGATGTGTACCCAGATCCAGGGACTGCTGGATCACATGGTAGTTCTGCTATGCATTTTTTCAGGTCATCTCATTTAATCTATTTAATCTCTGTTAATTCTCAGAATAGTCCAATGTGGAAACTTGTATTCTCTTCATTTTGCCATTGAGGAAACTTGGATTCAGAGGCGTGAACTTGATGTTGGTTACATCTACAGGTCACAGAAATGGGACCCAAAACTGTGACTGTTAGAATCCCAAAGCCATGTCAACAAAGTCTCCATACAAGCTGCGTTATCAGACGCATGAGTTGGCAAGATGAATACTGCCCTGAGCAAATTTGAAATCTGTCTATGAATCACTCCTTTCTCACCGATGCTACGCTTCAATCTACTTTTACCGAAAAAAAATTATTGACCTGCATCTTTCTTTCCCTCCTCTCTCTGCACCCCTCCCTCTCCCCTGAGTGTCTGTTACACTGTCCTTTCTTTTCCTTTGTTTTTTCCTTATAGTTGTACATACACACTAACACACACTGGTGCACACATATTTCTGTGACAATTTTATTTGCCCAAATTAGAACTTTTCGTGATTTTTTAGTTTTCGTAATTATCTCACAGTGCAAGGGGAAGCAGCATATTTTTTTCAAGTGGTGGATTTTTTCTGAGTTGTCCGTGAACATAATTTTAAAGTCCGTTATGCGTGTAAAGGCCCCAGTGCTCGGGCGGGTCTCACACACGTGGTCTGTGGCTCGGGCTCGCTCGCTGAAGCCGTGGCTGTCGGGAGCATTGCGGCGCTCCAGGGACGGCCGGCGGTCGGGGAGCAAGCACGCCTCGTTGCTCATGGGCCTCTTGTTGATTCTGCAGCACCCAAACCAATCAGCCACTCGGTGTCTTCAGTCAACTTACGGTTTGGAGGGCGGACCACGATGAAATCTGTTGTGTGCAAAATAAATCCCATGACGGACACCGTTTCCTGTGGCTCCGAGGTTAAGAAGTGGTGGACCCGGCAGCTGACAGTGGAGAGCGACGAAAGCGGAGACGACCTTCTGGATATTTAGATGGAAAACTGACTTCCGATAGGTTCTTTCAGCAATCCATAACTGATGTATCATTTAATTCCAGCTGGTCACTGAGTGTTTTAAATGATTTTTGTCCTCCCATAGGAAGGCATTAAACTTGGCCCATCAAAGCTGTGTAAGTGATGGGTTATTCCCAGTGTTCCAGAGAAGCTGCACACTGGCACTGTTAGTAATATTAGAAGCTATAACACCAGATGAAGATCATTCAAAATTTCATATATTCTGTCTCCGTGAACTAAGATGTGTATTCACGTATGCTGTTATGCATTGTTGCCATCCCCTGAAAGAGCGCTTAAGCCCAAAGTGGCTGATCTGTATGGTGCAGGAGCTGTAGCTTTAGTTCATGTTTTCCTCACTTCCTCTAGAAATACTTCTCTTGGGAGAGCTTATTATTTATGACTGATCTGGAAAGGTCAGCCCTGAGCTCATGCTAAAATGATAATGGTTTTACAAACTACAGATTCTGAATTTTAAAAAGCATATCCTGTTTCTCATGTTATTTTTTAAAATGTGCACAAGCTATTTTGAGATCAGAACGAGTCAATTTCTGTCCTCAGTCACTCTGATGGAAGTGTTGCCTGTTTCCAGGAAAATGGTGTGTGTAGGTTGCAAGCAAAGAAACGGGCCCAAAGAGCTGACTGGCTTAAAAGAAACCTGGACGTCGAACACTTGAGGGACATGGTTACATAAAGACGTTGAGCTTCTTACAAAGCCTTTTAATAACCGAGTTTAGCGAAAAAGAGTAAAACTACATGATTCAGCTCACTTTAAAAAAATCTTTGCACGTGTGGTGTTATCATTGGCTTCATTTCTTACCCAAGGCAGGTCTGCTTTGCCGTAAGTCAGCAAAGACATGTAAGTTGGCCCCCATTCAGATGTTCAGTTCAGAATGGTGGCCCTGCTGCCATGCTCGTCTATGGAAATAATGGTTCTCTCCAGAATCTCACTCTCAACTCCCAGTTTAGGTGTCTCACAACTCAGCTGTGTTTGCTTCACACATCAGTGGCCCACCTCCTCTGGGAAGGTTGAAATGCGAAGCGGTCGGAGTGCCATTGGTTCTCTTGTGCTGGGTCAACCAGGTAGAAGTGCGTTTGGGCCTCTGTACTGTTCTTGGTTGGAGATTTGCTTCTGGAGTGATGATCTCAGAATCCGTTGACGCCACCCCCCAAGTTGCTTTATGATCTCTTTTTCTCTACTTAACGTTCTTAGACTAGCCAAATATCACATTCCTCCTGTATAACAAATGTGACATTGTGGCGACAGTCTATATAGTGTTTGTATGATTAATCGTGACAGTAAGATAATGGGCAATTAAAGTCAGTGCAGCCAAAAGGCTTTTATTTGGTTTTATGTTCATTTTGGACTTTATTTTTTGTACATAAGAAAATAAAATAAATATTTGTAAAAGAATTTTCTTTGCATCAGTGATCACTTCTAAACCCTTTTGTCGTGTGTGGGTTCGGGGGATGGGAGGGGGGTTTGGTGGTGGGGCCACCAAGGAGCTGGCATTTTGCAAACTCTGTATTTGAATATTCCATCCATTATTAGTTGGCAAAAGCTGTGTCCCCGATATTCATTGCAGCTCAGTTCCTAAGCCAGAATGTTCACGTTAGTGCTCGTACGGCCTAGTGAATGTCCTGTGCCTTCCAGACTCACAAGCAGCAGAAAAGGCTCTCACTCGGCCAGGGCATGGTCTGTCCTAGTGCTGCGCGGGAACGAGATGTTTTTCCTTTGGGCTCATCACACGTGAGTAATACAGCTTCATTCTCACAAAACTGCTGAGCCCGTCCTAAAACGTCTATAATTGACGTTCAGCAGAACACCACTGTTGTTCATTCCGCAGTGAAGCAAGGGGCAGAACAGCAATGCACTTAGAGCCACAGGGCCCCGCGTCTGCAGTGAAGTGGAACAGCCACACCTCTCCTGTGGGACCCGTCTGCACGCTCCTCCTGAAGCCAGGAGGGCAGCCGGCAAGAAGATACGTGCCCCTCCCCCTTCTGGATTTTTCATCAACATATAAACAGGCCGGCTATGCAGATGGGGGAACTTCAGCCACAATGTCTCCTGGTCCTTAGGGAGGCCAGACACTGATGCTAATCCTGTCATCAAGCCACCCACTGCCTGTAATTAAAGGGCGCTGTGGGTGCTGAGGGCACCAGAGAGCACAAGGGATAGAATAACTTGACACAGAGCCCCCGGGGGAGCAGACCACACGTGCATTGCACAGATGGCAGTTCACGGGGACTCAAAGGGAACAGGGATGGAGGGAATGGCCAGAAGGGGCTATTCACTCTCTTCTCAGTGGTGGTTCCGCGCTACAGCCGTCAGCGGGGACGGGCTGTTTGTGCCCTGCCCCAGCTGAGGAAGACAGGGGATGTAGAAGAGAAACTGGGCTCGTAAAGCCTTAAGAAAAAGCAGTTTCTAAGCCAGCTGAATGATGGCCCATTTCTTTGCAGGAAGTGGCATATACCATAGGTAGGTGGTTTTCAGTGCACTGCGTAGCAGTGGCACTCTCTCTCAAAATCTTTCCAAGGATTCCAAAATATTCACCAGGCGAAAGCTATGGAATCCCAGGTTGAAATTCTGGTGGAGGTGAGAACCCCACTCACATGGCCACATCTCACTCCTGTTTTGGACTGAGTTGCATCCTCCTGCCCCAAAAAGACGTGTTGGAATCCTAACCCCTGGTACCTGTGACCTTGGAGGGAATAGCGTCTTCGCAGATGTGATGAGTTAAGTAATAGTGAGGTTATATCAGAGCTGGGAGGGGGTGCTTAATAGGACCAGTGTCCTTATAAGAAGACGAGAGAGACACAGGAGAAAGTCACAGACTCGGAGGGAAGTCAGCCGTGTGAAGACAGAGGCAGAGACTGGAGTGATGCAGCCACCAGCAAGGAACGCCTGTGGCAAAGAGACATCGCAAGAAGCAAGGAAGTCTCTTCCCCTCGAGGCACCAGGGGAAGCCTGGCCCTGCCAACTCCTTGAGTTCAGAGCCGAAACTGTGAGCTAATCCATTTCTGTTGTTTTAAGCCATCCAGTTTGTAGTATTTTGATACAGTAACTCACAAACCCACTCCAGCCCCCAAAGATGGCCTGAACCATCCTAGTGTTTCAGAGAGGTGAGCCCGTTCACGTCATGGCCTGAGATGGGCTTAGTCTCAGCTGATGAGCCACCGACCCCAAACCATGAACTAGCTGTCTAACCTCCTAACCAGAATCCCCAGTTGACCAGTTGTCAGGCAGGCCACTTTTCTGTCCACCTTAGCAGGTGTCCAACTTGAAGCAGGCCTGGGTCCAGTGGGAGGGAAAAGATCTGACATTAAATCAAATTCATGTTGAACCATTCCAGTTCCTGGATCGAGACTGTGTTTGCTACCTACGGCGATCACTGAGCATCTCTAACACCTACGGGCGAGCAGAAGAGTTGTGGGCTGAAGGGGTTCATATCTGGGACCAAAGAGAGGTTACTGAATAAATTTAAAAGTGAATGTAGAAAACGAAAAGTAAAGCGTGTTTTAACTATGGCAAGAGTTCGGCTTGTTTAGTACGTCAGTTACACGTGCTGAACTGAAGGTGTATGTGAGACTCCGAGGGGAGAATGCAGATTCAGTGGTTGAATAGGTCAGGCTGGGTTAACAGAGGGGGTCGCATTTGGGGCCATCAGCACAGAGATGGTACCTAATGCCGTGACCCTGATGGATGAGGCTGTCTAAGGAGTGAATGTAGACAACAGGGGGGGTCTGAGGGTCTCTTTTAGTTTGCTGGAGCTGCCAAAACAAGGCACCACAGACTAGGGCACTCACACGATAGAAATGCATTTCCTCACGGGTCTGAAGGCCGGAAGTCCAAGATCCAGGTGTCAGCAGAGGCTGTTTCCTCTGAGGCCTCTCCTGGCTGCTTCTCCCCGTGTCCTCCCGTGGTCTTCCCTGTGTGTGTCTGTGTCTTCATCTCCTCTTCTTATAAGGACGCCTGTCTTACTGGATTTAGACCCACTCTAATGACCTCATTTTAGCTTAGCCACCTCTTTAAAAGCCCTGTCTCCAAACACAGTCACATTCTGGGGTACTCAGTGTTAGGACTTCAACATATGAGTCTCAGGGGCACACAGTCCAGCCCATAACAGGGTCTGTCTCCCTGGCAGGGGTGTACATTAGAATTGCTTTTTGGGGACAAAAAGTGAGCCTGGAGCCTGCCTGAACCCTAACCATGACACTCATCTCTGTGTTTTCTCACTTCCTAGAAGCCTAAAAACCCAAGATTCATGTTCCCAGAATTAACAGAGGTCCACTTTTCTGAGTCAGTTTGTGGAAGGAGACAGCCACCAAAAACACTGGGACCTGAAATGCCTGCGTGCAGCTTGGAAACTCACAGCTAGAAACGTTCTTCCCCACTCAGCTGACTTCAGCAACTTACTCTCTCGTGTGCTATCAGTGCCGCACTACTAACTCCAAAAAGTACATCTAGACCTCACCCTCACTAGGATGCCCACTGTCAAAACACAAAACAAGAAAATAGCAAGTACTGGTAGGATATGGAGAGGCCGGACCCTTGTGCACTGTTGGTGAGAATGTGAAGTGGTGCAGCCTCTATAGAGAGCAGCAGTTCCTCCAAAAATTAAAAATAGAATTATCAAGACTTAACAATTAAAACCAGCATGACCGCTTCCAGGTACGTATCCAAAATAATCAAATGCAGGGTCTCAGGTATTTTTTACAGCCCTGTTTATAGCAGCACTGTTCACAATAGGCAAAGGTGGAAGCAACCCAAATGTCCACTGATGGATGGATAAATCAAATGCACATGTACATGGTGAAATATTATTCAGTCTTAAAAAGGAAGGAAATTTTGATACATGTAACAACATGGATAAACCCTGAGGACATTATGCTAAGTGAAATGAGCCTGTAACCAAAAGACAAACACTGTACGATTCCACTTACACGAGGTTATCAAGAGATGCAAAATTCATAGAAACAGAAAGCAGAGTGGTGGTTTCCAGGGGCTCGGGGAGGGGCAGTTGTTCAGTGGGTGCAGAGTTTCAGTTTTGCAGAATGAAAATGTCCTGAAGACTGCTTGCACAGCAATGTGAACATACTTAACACTGCCGAACTGTACACTTGAAATGATTAAAATAGTAAATTGGACGTTAAATGCCTTTTATCAAAATTAAATTTTTTTTCATTCTTAATACACCCTGTCATCTGATCCCAAAAGCTAGTGGCCAAATTGAAGTAGCAAAACAATTCCAAAGCCACACTTAGATCATGCTTCCACATCTGTTTGCTTTCTGTCTTTGACCAGGATACCTTGTTTAAATTCAGTAGTTTCTTATCTTCCTCAATGCTGTATGTCACTCATTTAAAATTTAAAAATCTTAAAAACCTCCCTGTAGTATTCCTAGTAAGCATTCAAATCCCGTTTGCACGTGCAGAGGCCTGGCATCACCGCGCACTGAATTAATGTGTTTATTTGTTGTGACCGTGCCAACCCTAACGTTAAACACAAGGCTACGTGCGCCAAAGGGCTTGAGAAACCCATCAGGCCCCACAGGTGTGTACAGCCTCGGCCTCCTCTGTCTTAGTCGGTCCGAGGAGCCTTAGGACAGTTGTCTTGGGATTCGACTCCAGGCACTGCCTTTTCTTTCAGAGTCTGCACTTCCCCTTAGAAACATCGTGGAGAGCCCTACCCAGGAAACTCTGAAAGCACAACAACAGAACAGTCAACTAGGGACCATCAGGCCGGCGGCGGGTCGATGACATGCCCCGCGTAGCCTGGGGAGAGCCGTCACAGTGGACTCGGCTCTCTCCTCTGGGACCGGGGGACACTCCGCAGTGGGCTCTCCCAGGTACGGAGGACAGAAAGGCCTCCTCTCTTGTCTGAGCCAAGAGTAAAGACAGCAGAAAGGAGTCCGAACTCTCTTGACGCCTTTTGTGGGACTCACAGACTCGGTTCCCCAAATCATCCCTTCCTGACCTCTGTACAGGGCTCCAAGCAGCCCCGCTCCAGGGACCCGCCCTTGCCTCCATCACGCCTCTCACTCCGCCGTGGCCATCAGCGGCTGCAGAGGACGCCACATTTCTGTCTTCTACCAACTGAACTTCATAGCCAAACCCATGGAGAATTTCGAATCGGGTGTTGTAGGCAATCCACTGACTCCTTTTTCAGGGCAATGAAAAGGGGCCTTGCTGAGGGCCGGATCAAGAGATAATTGGGAATTTTGCAAAGCCCTAACAAGCACAGCCTGAAGGTCCTGGCTGTGTTCTCACCTCCCCAGCCACCTCATGCCAACATGTCACACCTCCAGCCCTGTTTGTCTCATCCAGGGGTCTCCCAGCCCAGGCAGGGTCTTCATGCCCCTCTGCAATTGCCTCACACCCTGGGCTAACTGTTAATTAGATGCCTCATTTCTTGGCGTGTGTAGGGCTTTGAGCCATCTGCTTATTGATCACATCCTGCAGAATATATTGGGTTTTAAGGAATCTGGCCACAAAAGCAGGTAATGTTGCACCTGGCTCATTGAGAAGGTTTCTCCAGAGCCAGCTTGAGGGTGTGCAGTGTGGGGTGACCTGTAGCCACATGTGCGAATCAAGAAGCTGCAGAAACATTGGCTGCCAAGTTCATAGATTATTATCATTACAAGGCAACATGACAATGAAATTCAGGACTTCCACGTGAAATCCTCTCACTATATACTTGGTGTTGCAGAAAAGACAAGTGTATGAAGTGGACCAACAAGTACACAGTTACAGAGACCACTACCCAAGTATTAGAGAGCCCACTGCCTGCTTTTTAGGCAGCCTTGAACTTGCCTCTCCAGCCCTGATCCCGTGTCTGAA
Source organism: Vicugna pacos (assembly GCF_048564905.1). NCBI lineage: Eukaryota > Metazoa > Chordata > Mammalia > Artiodactyla > Camelidae > Vicugna > Vicugna pacos. The sequence continues at coordinate 65,384,153 of NC_133000.1, read as the reverse complement.
TCCTCCACGAGACCACAAAGCCTTGAGGGCAAGACTGGCTGACCTGTCCATCTCTGTAGCTCCAGCAGCTCTACACAGCACGTTGGCGCGTGTGTGGTTCTCAGTACTGCTCTTTAAGCCAAACACAATAGGATTGCTTTGGATTTTTTTTTAACTCACTTCCAAATAAGAAAGTCCGATATCCCTGGTGTTCATCCTACACAAAACATCAGCCACAGGGAAGAGTTCTCATTTTTCCATCCTGAATTCCTGTTCCCTTCCTCCCTTTACCTCACTTCTTTGTGGTGCACGGACAGCTTGTTCTTGGGTTAAGGGCAGACACCAGGGGAAGCAAAGCAACACAAATCTAGAGCACGAGAGGTTTGAGACGGCTCTTCTGTTCTTGCAAAAGAGCTTTATTCCAGAGACTCCTATTGGGTGCACTGTGGCAGGAACACAGAGAGGGGGCCGTGCGAACCAAGCCTGCGACAAGCAAAGCCTGGGGTCGGGGCCACACGATTCAGCCACCCACCCCGGCAGGTGTGACAGACCACGTGGGTGACCAAGGCTGGGGATGGGAGGACACCTGTGATCCTTAGCCTGTGACCCGTCAGTTAGAAGCCAAATCCTGACTTAGGTAAGGAGGCGGGGTAAGGTGGGATGCGTGGACGGGGTGGTTAGAGCTGAGCAGGAAATGTCTTTCCCTGAGCTCAGTCTTAGGAAGCACTTTCCACATCCCCATTTGGCTCGGGCTTAGAGTCGGGTGAAGTTCAGGGGTCTGCAGGAAGGAGAGAAGGCTGATCAAAGTCTGACCCCGTCAAGTCAGCAGATATTTCGTCTCAACCAGTCAAACGGTCAGCTCATCATGTATGAGGCAAAAAACAGGACCGGGAGGGTCGGTGTCTGGCCTGGTCGTGGGGACACCAGGGGCACCCTATCCAACTCGTGGGGGAAGGATGTTCTCTGAGTAAGCGGTTTTCTGGAGCACAGGGCAGGCTTCCCACAAGTGACTTCACCTCCCAGGGCTTCTCTTTTCTTTTCTGTGAAAACAGATTAGAATGACACCTGCCTTACCTGCCTCTCACTGAGCCTGGGGGAGTCCCAGGCAATGTGGGCGTGTCCTACGGCCTGTAAAGTACATGCGGAAAAGCCACTATTGTCAGCTCTGATGACAGATGCTCAGCTCTGTGTTCACAGTGGGTTTCAGAGATCACCCTCACTGTCACCGATGGGCAGGATTTTCCCCCTGAGCCCATTCGCAGTCTGTAAATTGTAGAATCTCACAGAAGGCATTGCCTAACACGCAGTGGTAGATAAAGCAAGCACTTGTGAGAGCTCCTTGCAGATCAGAGTTCTTAAAACCCTTTCCTTCAAAGGTTCTTGGTGGCTCCATCAGAACTTCGGACCACTGTCCTTCAGAGGTCAGAGCCAGAGCCCCGAGCAGCAGGTGTCCCATCTGCACGGCTGCGGGGAAGGTGTGAATAACGCTTCGGTCAGCAAACCAGATAAAGATGCCTGGGGAGCAAAGCTTTCTTCCAAACCCAGGGAGCAAAATCAATGTCCCTGGAAGGGAGAGAGGAGGGAAATCTATAGGAAAGGGAAATGAGTGATATGTAAGGCAAGTTCTTCTCCTCAAGCAACTGACTCAATAGAGAGTGAAACCTGAAAACCTCTGGTTGGAAAGGTGAAGACGGAACAGGGGATAACCAGCTGGCTCTCCTATCAACTGGCCACGGCTCACACACTGCTGCTGGGGTCTCGGCCTGTTTTTTGTTTGCTTCTGTTTTTCTGATTTATAAGAGTAGAGCTGACACGAAGCTCCCAAACATGGCACATCAAGTTTAGATTAGGAACGAATGCTATGTCAGTTTATGGATTCTTCTCCCTGCTATGAAGAAAACCCAAACTGTTATAGGACGGTGTTTGCATCTAATTTCATGAATGAATGCCCCAAATTATTTTTCACAGGTTCTTGAGCTTCCATTTGTAACCTTCAGGGGCAGTTTCACCAGAAATATTCTAAAGAGAAGATCCATTTTATGCCTTTGTTTAAATGATTGCAATGAAGGCACCTATGACCCTCCCTGAATGGTCAGACCTAGAATGTTAAGTCTAGATTATTCTTCCATTGTTATTATATTCTTGATGGAGGGGACCTGCCCTAATTACCTTTGCATGTCTTAGTTACAAGGCAAGGGTACTTGTTCCCTCCGATAATGACACCTCCATCACCATCAGTCACATGGATGACTAACCACTCTGGCCCACCTTCTATTTCTCCATCCACATCCTCATTCTTCTTACAACCGATTCTCCCTCAGACATATGGTTGGAAAAGACCAGATGTCCTCAAATCCATCTGAAGAGCATAGAACAACAGACTGACTCCTCCAGCCCCTCATTTTCCTTGTGAGCCCACAGTGGAACATGGAACTGATGGACAGGCAGTGCCTCCTGTCAAACATGCTAGAAATGTTCTCTTAGGAAAGACTGTATTGAAAATGACAGACTGGATGTTGACTGTCGTTACCAGCATTTACTCTTAAAATAAGCCACCTCCTGAAAAACAAAGGGGTAAAGCCCACAGCTAAACGGAGGTAATGAAAGAATTCCATGTTTATAACCTGTGCGTGTTGATCACTCCACATCTCTTCAAATCATCTGAATGTAGTAACATCAGACATTGGCCAAGGGAACAATGCAGTTTCTCTTTGATATGTTTGTTCACCAAACAGGAGCCCTTGGGGTTAATCTTTCTCTTGCTTTCCTTGACCTTCCAAGAGCTAAAGGCTTTTAATAAAATTGACCTGACTATGGCCTGATTCCTTTTATAACTTGTTTAAATCCCAGACTGCACTCCAGATTTCCTTGCATCTATAAATGATGACAAGGAAACAGGCCAGGATACCATTGAATTCCTACCGTTTTTTATTTGAACAAATGATTCATTATTCTTGAATCATAAAATAAGTTCTGAACTGTCAGTGTAAGGACAGTTTCTCACTAGATACAACTTTTGCCCCAAGAGGAGAGGAAAAATGATTAAATTATTTGGCGATCAGGTGAGAGAGATTCTATATGCCAGCATCCTAGCTGGCCCTGCCAGGAAAACCCTAACTGGTAGTCAGCACTCTGACTTTCAAAAGAATCTTAACTTTTTAATTGTAAGTACATTTTTTTCAGGACACATTGTTTTTTGGGTTTGGGGGACTTTTACATTAAAAAAAAGGAAATGAATAGGACAGTCACTGGCAGTAGAATGTTTTTATGACCTCCTCTTAAGCTTTTTTCTGTAGAGGGGCAACTCCCTAACCACAAAGTTGAGACGGATCCACTCTGTTTGCCAAAATTCTGTCATCTCTCAAAAATAATTACTTGATTTGCAATTTCAGTAAAAAGTTTCCACTTCATGAAATTGTTGTTTTCTACATTACGTTTTAAAATTCATTGACTATCTGCTTTATGAACAGTAATTGTTAAGACTTGAATAGAGAATTTTTCTGCATTTGGGCAGAATTCATCTCTCAATCAGCATAACAGGTGGGCTCATTTTCTGCACAGGCCCACTGGAGCATTTGAACATTTGCATCCAATTTGTAATTATTCTGCTAGTTTCTTTATTCTATCCCAGTAAATTTGTTTCTCAAATAGATAACAAGAATGATTCAAATAAGAAATTAGGGAATTGTGATGATGTAAAGGGAAAAGTATGGGATTTGAACTCAGGAGAGCTGTTCTTCAGTTCTTAATTTGCCATTTTCTGATCTATAATGTCTTGAACAAAGAATTAAACATTCTCAATCCCCAGTCTCATCCATAAGAAAGAGCTGTACCTCATAAGGAGTTTCTAATGAGGCCAAACTATACAATAAATGTGAAAGTTCTTTGTAACACATTTATTTTTACCACTGAGAGACAAGTTAATAAAATAGTGTCACTATGAGCTTTGGGCTCAGACAAACCTGGATTCAAAATCTCACTCTAAGAGTTACTCATTAACTGTGTGGTCCGGGCCATGTGGTAGGCAGAAGTATTAAGTGGCCCCCAGATCTTCAGCCCTAATTCCCAGGACTGTGACTATGATGGGATATTACACCCATGGCAAAAGGGATTTCGGAGATGTTGTTAAGGTTACTAATCAGTTCACTTTGAGTTCATAAAAATGGAGATCACACAGGTGGGTTTACACTAATCATGTAGGCTCTTTAAAAGCAGGGAGTTTTCTCTAGCTGGTAGCAGAAGGGGGAAACAGAAATGAGAAATGAGAACAATTTGATACATGGTTGCTATCCTAGAAGAGCAAGGAACTCAGAGTGGTCTCTAAAATCTGACAGCAACCTGTGGCCAACAACCACAGGGGAATAAGGACGTCAGTCCTACAACCACAAGGAACAGATTCTGCCAGCGTGAGCTTGGAGGAGGCTTCTTCCCCAGAACCTCCAGGAGAGAGCCCAGCCCCCCCACACCTTGACATGGGCCTGGGAGACCCTAAGCAGAGAACACAATTGTACCTGCCCAGAGACTATGAGAAAATGAAGGGGTGTTGTTTGAGTTACTGAGTTCATGTTGATTTGCTAGGGCAGCAGTAGAAAACCAACACAGGTGAGTTTAAGATAAAGTAAGTTAAGTAAACTGCCCAGTGCTTTGTTCATAGTAGAAAAAGCAACCTATAAATGTTGAACTCCTTCCTTCCCTTAGACCACATTTCTCAAATTTTAACGTATCCATGTATCTCCCAGGGATCTTGTAAGTGCGGGCTCTGATTCAGTAGGTCAAGGTGGGGCCTGCGTTTCTGCATTTCTAATGCTGATGCCACAGCCCTGGGACCCACAGGTGGAGTGCAGGGCTTTGGTGCTCACCTCCACCAGTGGGTCTCAACCCTGAGCACACATTGGGATCTCCCAGGGAACTGCTCAAACGCCCAGAAGCTGGGGTCTACTTCTAATTTAATTGGTCTCGGGTGGAGCGAAAGCATCAGCACAGCCAGGGATGAGGAGAATTGCCTCAGACCTGTGCTGTCGGAAGCGCGGTTCCTGGACTGGCAGCATCAGCTTCATGTGGAAGCACATCAGAAATGCAACCCCCCAGGACCCCCCCCCAAGACTCACTTACTGAGAATCGCTACCTGCAGGGTATAGGAATCTGTGCTTTCACTAGCTTTCCAGATGATTGTAACACTTGCTTAAGACTAAAATGCATTGCCTCGAATCAATACTTTCATTCTATAGACGTGGAAATGAAATTCAGAGAGACTGAGTAATTATCTAAGACAGGCTGGCACACCACAGCCTCTGGGCCAAATCTGACCACCGCCTGTTTCTGTAAATACAGTTTCATTGGCACACAGCCACGCCCATTCACGGAGCCTTGCCTGTGGGTGCTGCGGTGGCAGAACTGAGATGTGGCAACCAAGCCTGAACGTCTTATAAAGATGAAAATATTTCTTATCTGGGCCTTTACAGGAAAAAATTGCTGGTCCCTGCCCTAAGAACACACTCTAGGTCACTGAAAGAAAAGGCAGAATTCAGCTGTTCTGCAGCAGTAGCTGATGCAAACTTAAAAGGAATGGAGCGCTCAGTGGAAGGAGAACGCGGCATCGGCTCCATCCCTGTGCTCACAGGGCGGGTCTGGGGATGATCGGGGTGGCAGGGCAGGACCGCAGGAGGGCAGGCATCATCCTGATCCTCAGGGATCTCCAGTCTGCCTGGGCTGCGGGGATCACAGGTTCTGTAAGCCCTCCCTAGACGCTCGGCTCCCACAGCGAGTCCAGAGCTGACAGCCAGCTGACTGAGGGCACCCTTCTCTTCTACTAAGGCTTCAGTGACGTTAAACTGAGATGCCTCTATGGTTCTTACAGTTGTCACTGTCCTCCTACAGTTGTCAGAGTCCAGTCACCAACCACCACCAGGGATCACCTGTAGTCAAACAAACTAGCTTAAACTTAGCAGCTTAAGACAATGCCCACTGACTACCTTCTCGCTCTGTGGGTCAGAAGTCTGGGTGGTCTCAACGGGGTTCTCCACTCTGGGTCTCACAGGTCAAAACTAAGGGAGACGCACAGCAGAGAACGGAGCTGAAGCACACACGGACAATAGCCAGACCACAGGCTGCAGTAGAACCGACCCACCTCTGTGGCAACCAGCCCAGGAAGCCAGACCACAGCTCCCATAGCAGAACAACTGGGACTTGATTAGTAGCTGGCAGCTTCCTTGCTCTTTGCCCCCACTTCCAAGTCAGGACCAACCAGAGAAAGCCAAGGATGCTCCCCTAACCCATCGCCTAGGATGCCCACATCTAGTTACCCACCTCCAGCTTCCCCAGGCTCCCACCAGGGCATTCCCAAAGTTTCTCTTTTTATTCTCTATAAAGCCTCCCATCCCCTGCTTCCCACTGAGTCTGCCAAACACAAGTGATGGTGGCTGGCTCCCCTCCCGTAGTGAGTTCTGAGTACACAGCCCTCTCTTCTCATTCAGGGGGTCCTTATTTCCACACGCCTGTGGGCTATCTTAGTCATGGGGAACCGAGAGGGGCTTCTTACAGTATTTGTCCCTGCGCTGGGGGATTCCACCACGAGTTTAAGGAAGCAAAGGCAGTTCCAGACTGAACGCCATCAGGATGGGGACACGAATCAGTGACTGGCCACCTTGGTAATTTTCAACCAGGAGCAGGGAGGATGGAAGGTGGGATAGAGTAGCAATCAGTAGGCAATGATGGTCTTGACATTGGTTGGGAGAGCGGGATGTTTAGTTATCTGGGGAGAACTGCCAGTGTCCCTGTCTCCATCTCGTTTTGGTATGACTCTGGAGTGGCCGTCTCTGTCCTGCTCCACTGCAGCCCACGAGCAGCCTTGTCTAACTATGGTTTCTATTCTGTGAGTGTTGTTCACGTTCATTGACAGCATCACGGGCCAGCTGCTGTGGCCAGTTCTCACTGCCTCATTGCTTAAGTGGCTCTCAGTCCCCTAAGCCAGAGGTCAGCAAGCTCTGTCTGTAAAGGCAAGAGGGTAAATATTTTAGGCTTCATGGGCCACATACACGCTCTGTGGCATATACTTTATTTTGCATAACCCTTTAAAAGTGCACAACCCATTCTTAGCTCACAGGCCATAGTTTGACTATAGACTCCTGACCTTAGTCAGTGCATCACCTTCCACCTGCAGCGCATCTTGCTCAACACAGGTGATAACCATAGTAACATGGGGACACCACTGTGTACCAAGGGCGATCACCACTCCTCTTATCACCACCTCATCTTTATGGCTGCCTGACTTGAGTGATCCAGCCCTTCCCGGGCTGACTCTCTCAGCCTCAGTTCCCCCCAGAGCTGACTGCAAGAACTGTACTGGGGAGGGTGATCCAAGAAGCCAGAGGAGAGCAAGCAAAGCAGAGAAGCGGGGAGTCCACATAAAGATGTGTGGATAGAGTTGCATTGGCTGCCACTGTAGGCAACCAGTTTCCCCATTCTGGGGGACCCCTGTCCCAGAGGACGAAAGGAGGAAGCAGAAAACATTTATGTGTTGGCTGCTGCCGCCCCAGCCACCCACAGCCCCGCCACCACTCTGATTACAGGCTGCCCCACCGGGAGCTCACTCCCGTCCCTGAGTTAACTCAGAGCACGCTGGGCAGGTCCTGCTGGCTCCTCCAAGTGCCAGGACAACAGACATGGCCAAGGTGCAAAGCAGCCATCACGTTGTTGTCCAGTCACGTGGTAAGGGCTCTCAGGCCGCACGTGCTGGGTGGTGTCCATAACTGTGCTCAACGGTTACCCTAGAGTCACCAAAATAAAACATGAGGCCTGAAAGAGTTGAAACAGTCCTCACAATGACCAGATGCCTCCTAACGCCATCACTCCCCCAGGCCAACTACCAGGTGAGAGCAGAGAGGGGAACCCCCTCCACAGGAGGGGCCCCCAGGAAAGCGCCTGGCAGAGTCCAGAGCAAGTCAGACGAAGCATTCAGAAACCCTTGCCTGGTCCCGCCCCTCGAGAATCAAACTTCTCAACAGCCCGGTCACTGCTGACCACTCCCTCCTTGACACCCCTGGTCTCCCCTGGACTCCACGGCCCCTCTCACTCCAGTTTTCCTCTCGCCTCTCTGACTCCGGCTTCCCTGTCTGCTTGGCAGGCTCCTGTCTCGGTCTGAAATGTGGACGTTTCCCAGGCATCTTTCCTAGGTTCTCTTTTCTTCTCACTTCAAGGGTTCTCCAGGGGGAAACTTACATAGATGTGCACATTTCATCTGCCACCTATGGATGGAGCAGGCTGAAACACATGTCATTGTTTGTCAGGTGTACCACTAGGCCCCTGACCATTACCTCCACTTCCACATCAACAGCAGAGTGATGTCCTGACTGTAAGTGTCTGCAAGAAAAGGCCCGAAATGACACCAAGAAAACCTAAACAGCCCCAGAGGAAGGAGGAGCAGAACATCGTGCATTGAATAGTCCGGTGGCTCTTCCAGAACCTGTGGCCTGGCCACGGCCTCCCCTCCCGTCTCTCCTCTGTGAAATGACCTATTGCAGGTAGCAAAAGAGATCTTTCGTGGCACTTACCACGATCCTGCCTTATTCAGCTCATACGACTCAATAAGAAAAAAATAAACAACCCAATCCAAAAATGGGCAGAAGACCTAAACAAGCAATTCTCCAAGAAAGACAAACAAATGATCAAAAGGCACATGAAAAAATGCTCAATATCACTAATTATCAGAGAAATGCAAATCAAAACTACAATGAGGTATCACCTCACACCAGGCAGAATGGCCGTCATTCAAAAATCTACAAATGACAAATGCTGGAGAGGCTGTGGAGAAAGGGGAACCCTCCTACACTGCTGGTGGGAATGCAGTTTGGTGCAGCCACTATGGAAAACGGTGTGGAGATTCCTCAAAAGACTAGGAATAGACTTACCGTATGACCCAGGAATCCCACTCCTGGGCTTGTATCCAGAAGGAACCCTACTTCAGAATGACACCTGCACCCCAATGTTCATAGCAGCACTATTTACAATAGCCAAGACATGGAAACAGCCTAAATGTCCATCAACAGGTGACTGGATAAAGAAGATGTGGTATATTTATACAATGGAATACTACTCAGCCATAAAAACCGATAACATGACGCCATTTGCAGCAACATGGATGCTCCTGGAGAATGTCATTCTAAGTGAAGTGAGCCAGAAAGAGAAAGAAAAATACCATATGAGATCGCTCATATGTGGAATCTAAAAAACAAAAACAAAAACAAAAACAAACAAACAAACAAACAAAAACAAAGTGTGAATACAGGACAGAAATAGACTCATAGACAGAGAATACAGACTTGTGGTTGCCAGGGGGTAGAGGGTGGGAAGGGATAGACTGGGATTTCAAAACTGTACAATAGATAAATAAGATTATACTGTATAGCACAGGGAAATATACACAAAATGTTATGGTAGCTCACAGAGAAAAAAATGTGACAATGAGTGTGTATATGTCCATGTATGACTGAAAAATTGTGCCGAACACTGGAATTTGACGCAACATTGTAAAATGATTACAAATCAATCAAAAATGTTAAAAAAAAAAAAAAAGATCCTGCTTTATGCAGGCCTGAGCTAACAGAGATCCCAGCACCCTGTGAGACATAGGTAGGAAGGTGTATATGAAAGAAGAATGTGTTTTTGCTTCTTCATAAGAAAATGGTTTGGAAATAAGAAAGACTGTCTGTGTGTATGTGTGTGAGGTAGAGGAAGAGGTTGGGAAGGAGAGAGAGAGCTGACAGTTTGAATTACTCTCTAAGCTGACACAGGAAATTCAGAGATGTGAAAAGGAATAAATGGAAAAGCCTTTGTAATTTTACTTTGGGAAATAAGATTCCTATTTCTTAGGGGCTGAATTGTGTCCCCAAAATTCATATATTAAAGGCTTAACTGCGAAGACCTCAGAATGTGACTGTATTTGGAGACAGGGTCTCTAAAGAGGTAATTGGGGTCCAATGAGGTCATGAAGGTGGGCCCTATTGCAGAAGCACTCGTGTCCTTATAAGAAGAGACTAGGATGCAGACGTGGGGCAGAGGGAGGATCAGGGAAGGCGCAGGGAGAAGACGGCCGCCCACAGGCCGAGCGGAGAGGTCTCGGAAGAAACCACCCCGCCCGGCAGCGTGAGCTCAGACATCCGGCCCTGGGCCTGCGAGGACATCCAGCCCCGGGCCTATGAGGCTACATGGTTCCCTTGTAAGCACCCAGCCTGTGGTGCCCGTGACAGCAGCCCAGGCAGGCCAGCACAGGCATCTCAGGGTTCCTGAGCTGACCTTCAGAGCTGACCTTACTTAAGAAGACGTTTCTTTTCCAGTTTATTCGTGTACAGACAGGATTTATTTCCTTTGTTGAAGGGCTGGCTGAATGGAGTCCCCAGAATCTAATACTGAAAAACCCCAGCTAAGACTTCCCTGCACAAATTCAGGCGCTCTGTTGGGAGCTCGTGTCTCCTCCGCGACCCCAGGGGCCAGGCCCGCTCTCCCAGCCACTGCGGGGCAGGCTGAGAGGCGGCTGGCCTCCTGCGAAGCTCTCTGGGTGCAGCTGAGAATTATTATGTCTCTTTATGTTAAATAACACTTACTGCCGTGGACTTCTATAATCTGGAAACCTAACTCTTTCAACAGAGTGGAATAGAAAGGCAATGTGGAAAATGTAACGACCAGTTTCTGCAAGAAGCCTCCCCCTCTCTTCCCCTTTTGACTTATCTCATTAAGTTTCAAGCAGTTTATGCCTAAGATCTCCCAATTTTTTTAATTAATTATCAGTGCCTGAAGGTATGGACACCCTGAACGTTTAGGAGACTACACGGCCAGACGGAAACAGGGCTGCCCAACCAGGCAAGGTAATTTCCCAATTAGCTTCCTTGGGCAAACTGCGGATCTAAATACAACATATTGTAACCTATGCCATTTTTCCACAGGACTGAAGCATCAATGCCCTGCTCTCTTGTTTTCTCTCTTCTGCTCAAAAAAAAATAAGGTCAAGTGAGGGTGATCTAGACGCTTGTCGAGTAAGACACTGCTAAATTAGAAGGGAAGTCTGCCTGACGTTACTCAGCCAGCAGCAACGAGGGGAAATGGGAGGGCTTGAGCTTCTGGTGCCCCCGACACTGGGAAGGGATTAATTAACGATTCTGAATTTAGACCCTTCCGGCAGCATCTCTGAGAGGAGGGAGGTGGCTGACTCACAGGAAGCCCTAGCTTGTTACTTCAGGATGACATTGATTAACAGACAATGGGTCCCCACTAAGCATAATGTTTATGGCAGCTGATGAGGGTGCCTGGAGCCAGCTGGAAGTGGTCCACTTCCCGGAGATGGACCCCCACACCATGGGGGTGGGGGCAGGATCCATCAACATCTGAATGTGGCTGACTTCTAAACCTGCGCTCTAGGGGAAGACCTCCCCTCATGGCTCAAACCCTCACCTCCAACAGCTTCCCAGAAATCTCCAACTGCAAGTCCTCAAGGCACCTTCCTCTTGGTGGAGTCCAGAGCCACTAACCCAGCATTTTGCTTGTTCTGTATTCAAATTGTCCTTCCCTACAGTCAAGGAAGGCATTACGGATCTGTCAAGCTCCCTCCATGTGGCTCTCTAGCCCCTAAGCTCCTCCTGGCTACCTCCCTCATGCCTACTACCCACCTTCTCCACTTTGCTGGTGCCGCATTTTACTTTTGAACCTGTTTTTGCCAGTGTGGTTTGAATTTACTTTCTCACCTTTTGCCTCACATTATGGGCTAAGTTGTGCCCCTCCCCAAATCTGTATGTTGAAGTTCTGATGGCCCAGTACCTGAGAATGTGTCTTTATTTGGAAGTAGGGAATTTTACTGGGGTAATTAAGATTAAATGATGTCACTGAGGTGGGTCCTAATCCATCACGACATGTCCTTATAAGAAGAGGAAATTAGGACACAGACACACACAGAGGAAAGACCATGGGAGAACACAGGGAGGTGACCATCTGTAAGTCAAAGAGAGAGGCCTCAGAAGAAACCATCCCTGCCAACACTGTGATCTTGGACTTCTAGCCTCCAGAATTGTGAGAAAGTAAAATTCTATTGTTTAAGCTGCCTGGTCAGTGGGACCTGGTCAGGGCAGACCAAGCTGACTAACACCTCAACATCCTTCTAAGACACACATTTCTGGTTTTTCTTTTTTTTCTTCTCTCACTTCAACCATGATTGAGGGACATCCTCCCTACAATGCCTTCATCCCTTGGGACCAGGAGTGATATTCAATATTTAAAACCTGTCCTAGCATGGGCACCACCCAGCCAGAACTGATTCCCATTACAGTGATGGAGGCACTGCCACCATCTGTTAATAAGTCATGAGTGGATGAAGGGCCCCCAAGAAGATGATGATGGTTGGGGAGTTTCAGTGGCATGAGACTTGTGATGGAAGCCGTTCGCCATGGAAATATTTCAGCATGTCCACAACCTTAGAGCCGTCCCAGCCAAACCAGCTGTGCATCAGCCTGCATGACCCATGAACTGAGCAGCTAGAGCTACCTCATTCTCTGTCTTCCTCTGTGATGGCAAAGAAGCACCATCATCTAACCAGCAGCCTAGAAATCTCCACATCACCTTGATTCTTCCCACTTCTTTGTGTCACTGGTGACCATTTCTCTCTGGAGAGTGAAGAGTTATCACCGTTCCCAACCTCAAGAGCAGTTTCCACCTACAGCTGTGCCCTGTATTGCTAGAGACAGGAGCCAACCAATTTGGGAGCATAGTTTTGGTCTCAACACTAGACAATTCAAAGAAAGAAATAATACATCATAAATATTCCTTTTTCTTGAAAAGCCTACAGAAACCTTCAGAAGCTCTGTTTATTGTTTGATTTGAATCTTCCCTGGGAGAGATACTGCTGTTATTGTTCAATTACATAATTGAAGTCCTTCTTAGACTTACGATTACAACTATATTCTGTTGGTAATCGATTGAGTGGTTCTCCAGTGAAACTCAAATTCAGTGTCCCTGCAAAATGCTTTGATGTATTCAGAGGTCTCATTTAGGGGGACAGCAGTAGAAAGCTCTAAGGTTCCTGGCTTTTTTGTCTCTGATTCTTGGGAATAGAGGTTCTTTGCCCTGCAAACATTGTGTAACGTTTGCTTTGCTTTGTCAGCAGAACTGCATTTTGAATGCAGGTAACAAAAATTGTTTCAGTATATTCTGCACCTGTAGCTCTTTTCATCCCTGAGTAATAATACTTCTATCATTTTGTTCTTACTCAAGAGCTGTAGCTCCTTTCTACCCCCAGTGAATAGACAGCTGCAGTTTTATTAGGCATGGACCTCAAGAAATATATTTGTGTGTGTGTGTGTATTTCAGGAGGCTAAGGGATGTACACTCCAGGCATAATGCTTTAGAGACAACTAAAATAATTACATGTAAAATGCTAGCAGAAGAACTCAGGGCCTCACACCAAGAAACAATATAGCAAAGACAGTCAAAAGAGCAATTGCAAAACTTAATCCTATGGTAGATCCCTCAGATCAAAATTCTGTATGAAACAGTTTCACCTAGAGTTGTATGTCATGTTGAAAAGTAGGACAAATTTAAATTAAGCAAAAGAAAGAGGGGCAAAGGCACATTTTGGAAATATACAGGACTTTGGGGACTTTTGTCTGTGTTTAATGAATTAGAAAGATGGCTGGGGAAAGAGTCACAGAAACAAAGAGAAACATTATCAGGGTAAGAGTTTTAGGAGGTAAAAGAAACTTTAAACACAGAATATTACTTTAAAAGAACAAAACAGCTGAATTTTTCATTGGCCAGATAAAATTGCAGATCACAGGTTTTAGAGAAGACTTGCTGAACAGAGCTAATTTTTGGTTATTCATTTGGGAGCTGTTTGTGGTGGGGCACGGAGTTTGTGGTTGATGTATGTATGAACCAAGTCCAAGATCAATGTCATCCCTAACTTTACACTGGTGTTGATGTCTGCTCCAGCAAAGACAGCAGAAAGACTGAATTACAGTCAGCACATGCCCTTCAACAGAGACAGTCTCTTCAAATATCTTGAGAAAGAAGAACCACCCTCCCTTTGAATTCTCCCACTTCCTTCGCAAGCTCCTTTTATAGTCTTTCTGTTCATTAATGTCCAAATTCTGTCCAGGTAAGCAGGTTTCTTAAGGTCACTGAAGATTCTTTTTGATGGGAAAAGCCACTAACCACTTTTTTTTATCACGTGTAGGTCAGCTTAACTCAAAATAGGGCTGAAATTCTATGCCCCTGAAGTCTTGAACAGTCAAGAGTTCTCACTTTAAATTCTATGTGAGCTTCCTTTAGCCCCTAAAATATATAGGAGTCATGAAGATATATGCCTTTCATGCTTTCAAAACACGAATTCACATTTATTATCCTTAATAAAAGCAACACTTTATCAAGTCTTTTGTTCTCTGATATGATCCACTAGCCTGTAACTAGTTTTTAAATGCTCAGAGACAAACTGTACCCTGGCAAGTCACACTATAGTGAGCAAATGAAATGCGTGACCATAGTTTTACATAATGTTCATATGCAAAGAGATGGATACATCTCCTAGAAACACATAATTTAATAGACTGTTCTAATAATACACTGGGGAATTTAAATGTATTACACAATTGCAATTTCAAATTCAATAAAAAAGAAAAGTGGATACACTCTCTTGAACTAATAAGCAAAACAGAATTTAAAATTCTTTGTGCATCTTTGTACAGAAGTTCTTTTTTCCTTCATCTCCCACAAAAGGATACAAAGAATGATAAATTATTTGATTCTGCATGAAGTTTGGAAATAGGGTATTCCCCTTAGATTAATGTAAAAGACATCCTATAATGTAAAGGAGTTTATGGCAGGGAAGGAATGAGACTATTATGGCTGTGAATTTTGAATACCTGTGTAATGTTATGCCCACAGGGATACCAAGTGTGATGGATTAAACATCAAGTTATTCTTCAAAAGGAGGTGTATGTCCTTTGCCAGCCACATGGGGAATAATTTTGGAGGTATGTTAATATATGCCCCCAAATGGCTTTCATTTATAGCCAACAGCCCAGTCGTTAGTGTTTGCTTGATTTTATTTTTGTTTTGCCCATTTTTGTTGTGATATGCCTTTCTGAATATTGTCCTGAAAATTCTTATTATCACCATTGTTATCAATTCACTGCTGTTAGCAAGCAAATTATGCCAAGTACTGGATCAACTGGATATGAACATGGAAGAAAACATCAGTCCTCACCCCACCGCACACTGTACGCAAAAATCAATTCCTCTATCAGGTTATAGATCCAAATGTGAACGGCAGAATAAAGTTCTAGAAGCTATCGTAAGAGAGTATATTTATTCTCTCAAGGGGTTGCCAAGATTTCTTGAATAGGTGCTTAAACCACTAACCCTAAAGAAAAATGTTGATAAATTTGACTGTATCAAACTTAGGGATTTCTGTATATCAAAAGTCAATATTAAGTAAATAAAAAGCCAAATACAATTGAGAGAATATATTTGCAAAATATAACTGTCAAAGGCTTAAAACTTGACTAGGTAAAGTAGTCTTAAAAAGAAAGATAAATAATAGAAAGTTGCACCAAAGACTTAAACAGGAACTTCACAAAAGAGAGCATCCAAATTGGCAATAAAGAAGAAAAGGGCTCAACCTCCTGAGTCATCAGGAAAATCGAAATTAAAGCTACAGTGAGGCACCACTACACACTTGTTATAATGAGTAAAATTTTAAAAGACTAAGATTAGCAAATGTTGGCCAAAAATATAGAGTGACTGGAATTATCACTTCATGCTGGTGGGGGTCTACGAAGACTCTTAGGTGTTACCTGTGAGCCAAGAGTGCACATAATCCAGGACCCAGCTTTCTTCTTCTGAGTGTACACTCAACACATACAACTAAAGACACGTCCATCAATATCAGAATTACTCGTTAAATTGTGGTTTATTCATACAGTATACCCAGCAATGAAAACATGCTGCGTTTAACTGCACTGATGATCCCAGAAACAACAGTAGATGCAGACCTGCACACAAAACGACGTACTGTGTGATCCCATTAACACATGTGCGAAGACACGCAACCCTGTCTTTGGTGTCACAAGTCAGGATGGTGGTTACCTTTTGGAAAATAGTGACTGAAAGGGAGCATGAAGAGCGTCCTGCTTGCTAATGTTCTACCTTTTCATACGAGTTGTAGATACATAGATGCATTCACTTTATGAAAATTCATCAAACTGCACCCTTATAGCATGGACATAGTACATAGTCTATACTTCAACCAAAAAGTTATTTTTTTAACATTTTTATTGATTTATAATCATTTTACAATGTTGTGTCAAATTCCAGTGTAGAGTACAATTTTTCAGTTATACGTGAACATGTATATATTCATTGTCACATTTTTTTCTCTATGACCTACCATAAGATCTTGTATATATTTCCCTGTGCTATACAGTATAATCTTGTTTATCTATTCTACATTTTGAAATCCCAGTCTATCCCTTCCCACCCCTTAGCCCCCTTGGCAACCACAAGTTTATATTCTCTGAGTCTGTTTCTGTTTTGTATTTATGTTTTGTTTGTTTTGTTTTTTTTTTTAGATTCCACATATGAGCGATCTCATATGGTATTTTTCTTTCTCTTTCTGGCTTATTTCACTTAGAATGACATTCTCCAGGAACATCTATGTTGCTGCAAATGGCATTATGTTGTCGGTTTTTATGGCTGTCTGCAGAGCAAAGGAAACCATAAGTAAAACAAAAAGACAACCTACGGAATGGCTGAAAATTTTTGCATATGAAACCCACAAAGGCTTGATCTCCAGAATACACAAGCAGCTCATACGACTTAATAAGAAAAACACAAACAACCCAATCCAAAAATGGGCCAAACACCTAAATAAGCAATTCTCCAAGGAAGACATACAAATGATCAATAGGCACATGAAAAAATGTTCAATATCACTAATTATCAGAGAAATGTAAATCAAAACTACAATGAGGTATCACCTCACACCAGGCAGAATGGCCGTCATTCAAAAATCCACAAATGACAAATGCTGGAGAGGCTGTGGAGAAAAGAGAACCCTCCTACACTGCTGGTGGGAATGCAGTTTGGTGCAGCCACTGTGGAAAACAGTATGGAGATTCCTCAAAAGACTAGGAATAGACTTACCATATGACCCAGGAATCCTGCTCTGGGGCATATATCCAGAAGGAACCCTACTTCAAAATGACACCTGCACCCCAAAAAGTTATTTTAAAAAATGCATAGCAGCTTTGTTTCCATACTTAAAATGAAGAAGGTAGATTACAGCAACCGCAGGCTAATGATATTCACTTTGATTTCATGGGGGAAATAGTAAACAGAAGTGAAAATCACTTCTATATTATAAGACACCTTTAATTAAAGCTATTTTCTGGTAGACCTTGTATATGTTCCTATAGGCAGGTCCATTCTGAACAGTATGATGAAGCCGAAAGCAGTCAGTTTTAAGAAAAGAATTAACTTAGTTTATCTTATACAACATGGTGCAATTAAAGCTAAATTCCTATAATATCTTAACTCCCCAGAAGTCAACACTAGAAGAAACCCAGACCTTCTGAGGTGTGTATAGAACAGAGACAGTGAAGATAAGTGCTGTTTCACGTCTGTCAAGTCTGTTTCACTACAAGCTAAAGTCAAGCAGAGTTACCTGGAATATTTGCTATATTTTCTCTACATTTCTTCTTTTTCTTAGTTGCAGGATAAAGGTTGATTGTTTCAGATTCGAGATAAGGGGACCCCATAACTCATCCTTCTCTTTCTTACCAGGAAAAAGGCAGAAAACTAACAGACAAAACTTAGACAAAAGGCTTAAGCAGACAGGGAGGATAATGTCTGCAGTGTTCAAGTTCCTAAGAGGGGAGCATGAAGAAAAAGGGTCCATCCAGTAGGAGAGGGTCCCAGCAAGAGGGCTGAAAGTAGAACTAACGGAAGAAAGTGTACGTAGGAATGTAGTGTATGAACTTTAGATGCAGTGACACGTGATGCTGAGAGTTTTTTTTCTTTTCCATTTCTTACTTCCTTATGCTAGCCTCAAGTCTCCACTGGGGATGCAGTGGTGAGGAGGCTGCTGGTGATGAGAGAGGACCAGAAGCTGAGCTAGCTGGACATCAGTAGCCAGCAGAAGGCCAGCCAGAGCTGAGGACCCTCAGAAGAGCATAGGGAGGGAGGGTGACTTCCCAACCACGTGGGACGGGGGCTCATGTTTGACTGCCACATGTAAATGGAAGGGGTCAGAACACTGGGCTTACATGTATAACGAGTCTTGCACACAGTAGGTACCCAAAGCGGGTAGCTCTTATTCTGATCATCCAGTTCAGGCCACAAGACTGTTATGACAGCCTCCACAATACTGTTCAAAATGCAATGGTCTATAGGAACGTATACAAGCTCTGGCAGGAAACAGCTTGGATTAAAGACATCTTACAGTATAGACATGATACCATAACTAAGGAAAGGCATGGTTTGAAAAATCAGACATTAGTGCAAGAACAAGGACTCGCAAGGAAAGTGTGGAGAGTTCTGTCAATGAAGAAAATGCAGGTGGAGGCAGGAAAGAATTTCAGAGGGAGATATACCTACAACCTGTCAGGATCATCGAAAATTGCATGTCACCATAGAGACGCTGCCCTGTGAGTTGTTTTTCTTGCTGGTTCTTCCCTGATAGGGAGGATGCAGGTGTCAAATGAAACAACTGAGACCTGTTGGGATGTGAAACTGTCAGGAAAGAAAATATGACGCATTCACAAGGAGCATAAAAGTCAAGGATTTAGTAGATTATTAAATTATAAAATTTCCACAGGGCAACAAAAAATCCCCTGCTTCACATATGGCTTATTGTTCCATGTTATGGGGTGAAAAAGGTTCATTAAGTGAGACAAAGCCATGGGTGCAGGATGCACAGGGATATGTACGATACACCACTTGGTGCTTGAGAGGTGCACTCTACGTAGGGTGCACAATGTGAGTGGAGGGTGTTTGAGGGCAGTTCCGGGCGAGGTTACTAGCGAAACCAATGGGAAGACTAGTAAGTATGGCTAGATAACCGTGATGCTGACAACTCGTACATGAAGTGTGCACATGAAACATACAACACCTGGGATGGGGCCTTCTGAGTAAATTTAGGGAAGCAGAAACCAGTAAGTTACGAATCAAAAGAAAAAAGTGTAGAACTGTTACTTAGCCTTTGCTCTGTTTCACCTAACAATTATTTCCTGGAAATCTTTGCAGCTCGGGTAAGCAGGAGGACTTAAAAATGAATAAAATACAGTCCCCATCCTCCAGACACTAACAAGAAGTGGGGCAGACTCAGACTTTCTGGGTATGCAGGAAACCCAAACGCAGGAGGAATGTACTTCATGCAAACCAAGTGGAATCGGATAGGAATTAAGAGAGGCAAGCTTCCATGGCATCAGCCTTCACTTTCCTTAACCAAATAGCCATAATCCATGCTTGATAACAACATACTCAACCTGCAGGACTTAAAGCCATTCCGAAGTTAAATCTGCTTCTGTTCAGAACCACACTGAGTGTAGACATTTGTCCTCCTCCGAAGGCTCTATTAAAATGTTAATAAAGCAATGGTCTCATTTTTAGAAGTATAAATCCACAAAATAAATAACAATGGGAGACGGAGCCTGCATAAAACAAGAGATTGGACACATTTCTAGAAGACAGTAAATGGAAATACGCCCAGAGAAGGCTGCAGCTGAGAGGGAACTCAACCTTTCCGGGGCCTTGAGAGCAGCTCCAGGGTCAGGTGGCGGCTGTGACAGAGCCGCAGGGGGCGGGGGTATTAAGGTCAAACACCCCAGCCCCGTGCAGAATGCCCGGCAGCCAGATACTCACTCCTAAAGAAAACAGCAAGTGGTTTAATCTAAAGAAATAGAAAACTATCAAGGGGTAATCAAAACAGTTAATGTGGGTTTTGTCACCCTAGAGCAAAGCCTCCTACATTCTAGAGTTAGGGTAACCCTCCATTTCATCACTAGGTCTCCACCATGAAGACACATTCCTGCCAGCTGACAAACTCCACCAGGAAAACAGGGTGCCGGTCAGTGTTTCCATCAGCTCGATATGATTAGGACTGGGAATGTGAGAATGACCAGAAAGCCTGCAGTGCAACAGAAAGCCACCGTGAGAAATCATGTAGAAAAGATAATTCCAGAGGAAAGGGAAGTGAGTCTACACAGATTTCTAATGCATATGAAAATTAATATTAATATGAGAATGAATATGAGGACATAAGACATCCAAAGGAGAAGGAAGAAGGGGGAGACATTATGAAAGAATGATTGCTTTAAGTCATGCCACTGTTCAGCTGCTTCCTGTTTGGACTGTGTCTACTTCTATTTAATCTGTTTGCTTTGGAAGAGACTAAGAAAGAAATTTTCAAAGAACCAGTTTGAACAAATTTTTCTTAAGTTGCTCAGGGGTTGTGACATTGGAATCATAGCAAAGGAAATGTCAACAGAAGCTACTTGATTCTCAGTTCTCAACAGATCACGTGTATATAATCACAGTAATAGAAATCGTACTTATTCATTCAACGAAGGTATGTTGAGTGTCTGCTGTGTGCCAGGCGTTGTCAAGACACCCAGGCTAGATCAGTAAACGAGACAGGAAACAAAACAAACACGGTGCCTTCTCATCGGGAGCTACATTCTCATGGTTTGCCGGGAAGAGGAGAGCTGAGCTTTATAAGCCCTCAGAAGGACTTTGGCTCTTACCCTGGGTGAATGGGGGTGTTGCTGCGACTGCGGGCAGAGGAGTGGCATAATCTTTAACAAGATCACTCAGGCTGCAACATCGATAATAGACTAGAAGGGGCGCAGGTGGACACAGAGACCAGTTAGGAAGCTCTGGTAGTTTACTGCTCTTTGTCATCTACACCCCAAGCACGGGAGACTTAACCCAGGTTGTAAATGTCAGCAACGCGGCGATATGAAAGCAAATGCAGGGCCCATGAAGTCGGGAGGTTAAGGTGAAGAGAATGCAGAGAAAACTGTGGTCAGGGACTGATTTCACTGTAAGTCCTTTTACACTCTTCTGTTTTTTAGCTGCTTTTATGATTAAAGGATTTTTTTTAATATAAGTTAAATATGCCCACTTCAGTCTAGAAGGTAGTTCAGATAAATGCCACACAGTTACATCCAAATTGCTTATTTTCAGCATTTGAGGCAGGACTCATTCTCTAGAGTGGCTTTCCAGATGATTTAAAAACACTTATCTCCCCCTTGCAGTAATGTGAGCATTTTCTGTCATCCTGACTTGCACACGTGCAGCACCTAGCATTAAACAGCTGACGCTATGGTGCAAAGCAAGGAGCTTGCCAGACTTAAAGACGCAGCATGACATGGTCGGGAAAAACACAGGGATTCCAGGCTCTGCCACCTAGGAGCAGTGTGTTTTAAAATAACTCCCTAAATCTCCCTGAGCACCTGGATAACAGGCAGGAGATAAATGAATCTGAGGGTTGTTTTGAGTGTTCAGTAAACTAATAGAAGTGAGACACTTTGTACAGGAAACAGCACTAAACATGTATGTTTATACACTGCGTTGCACTGTGCTTCATAAATTCCATCCATTCTACTCTTCCTTTACTTTTTGTGATGTGTTAGTGAAGATGTGCTGTTAAAGAAGAATAGCAGTTACCTTCCACTTTGACTCAGGTTGAGCAGGTGCCTGGGCCCATCAGTCACTTTGTGATGCTTCAACTCCAATTTCACCCTCTCCCAGTTTTAGGTAAACATAGTTCCTTTAATGAATTCTTCATAGTCAAGGAAATATTTTAAAGGACTTTACCCTTATTCATGCAAAATTATTCCCATGCAAATGACTTTACTTTCATCATATAACCCGGGTGTTGGACTTTAATGACATGATATTTTGACATATTATTTGAAACTTAAAGGGAATTATTTCAATCACCATAAAACATGTGTACATATATCTTATATAGAAGGCCTCCTACAGTCAGAATGCATAATTCATCCTTCTAACACCCTGACCATTCCTGGTATCAGGTCACTGGATGTTTAGAAGCCAAGCTTTCACTTGCTTGCAATCAAGTAATCTTCAGCTTGGCTGACAACAGCCTCTGGACTGCACGAACTTATAAGAAAACAAGAAAGATGGCCTTGTATTCTCCTCGAAACTTCATTATGGTGCTAACCTTTGAGCAAGAGATGGCATTTTAGAAAGGCCACATGCACTTTACCTCTTGCTCTCGTTACTAATGGCAAAGACGATCTAGCAAGAAAGCGCATCATTAACCATGTAATAA
The DNA here is from genome assembly GCF_048564905.1 of Vicugna pacos. Taxonomy (NCBI): domain Eukaryota; kingdom Metazoa; phylum Chordata; class Mammalia; order Artiodactyla; family Camelidae; genus Vicugna; species Vicugna pacos. Next base: position 65,361,841 of record NC_133000.1, on the reverse strand, counting down.
CCTCAGTCCTTCAAGGTCGTAAATACTCTATTTTTCACTCATGCCAATGTCATTTTATTTGTTAATTCACTCCAAGAAATATTACTTTATCCCTATTAGAGAATTGGGATATCCTGGGGGAATTTACATTATAAAGTCCTGTAAGAATCTCAGTTCCGTTATACTCCTATACGTCTGTCCTTTCCTAAACTTTCTCTTGTCAGATTGATCAGCAGGAATTACTTCTGATCACCAATTTCTGAGCCCAAGTTCACATACCAGGCAATGAGAGATGGAGGATTCTTTTTTTTTATCTCATCCACAAATATCTCTTTAAAACATTTCCAGAGATTCTAAAAAGAGAGCACATCTTCTTGTTTATTCTAGTTTGAAGAATAATCTACAGACAAGATAATGAACCCCACTGGACTATTCAGATTTGGGAAAGATGTAATCAGGATGATGAGTAAGTAAGAAATTCTCTTGCTGAATCGTGCAGTGTAACCAAATCAACTGTGACCACTAACTGGACGGCAGCTGAAGCTTTCAACGTGGTTAATATTTGGAACTGCCAAGCATTCAAGTCCAAGGTCCTAGTTTTAATAAATACTCAAACATAGGCATTTATTTTTTTGTTTGTTCATCAGATACCAATTGACACATAAGTGCTTAAGTCAAACACCTCTGTAGGTGGCAGGTTAGCAGTGACCAAGAACCAAGTTGCTGCCTTCATGGTGCTCCCATTCCTAACGGGGCTTAGAGAGAAACAAAGTAGAGTGAGAGACTTTGGGGTGCCCAGTTTGGGGAGGATATTGCCATTCCATACGTGGTCATTAGAAATGTCCTCTCTGATCAAAAAGACTGCCTTAGTCCACTTGGGCTGCTGGATCAAAAATACCATAGACTGGGTGGACTGAACAACAAACACTTATTTCTCACAGTTGGGGAGGCTGGGAGTCCAAGATCAAGGCAGATTTGGGTCTGGTGAGGAACTGTTTCCTGCTTCAAAGACACAAGTCTTCTTCCTGTGTCCTCACGTGGTGGAGTGGGGACAAGAGAGCTCTCTGGGGTCCCTTCTGTAATGGCACTGATCCCAGTCCCGAGGGCTGCACCTCCTGACCGAATCACCCCCCAGTGGCCCCACCTGCTGACATCATCACCTTGGGAGTTAGGATTTCCACATGTGAGTTTTGGGGACACAAACATTCAGTCCTCTGCAGGAGTAGAATGAACATTCATTAAACACCTACAACATTCAATGCTAGGAGCCACGGTAGGGGCTCGACATACATTTCTACTTCTCCGAATGGTGACTTGGGATCACTTTTCGTGTCCTCATTCCATGTCTCGGAGAGGGCAGGCAAGGCGGTACAAGAAAATGAGAGCACCACCATGTGGGCCCAGGTGTGAGGGACTCCAAAGTCCATCTTCTTCACGCTTTCCCCTCTAACAACCAAAGGAGGAGAATTACCATCACAACCATAACTGAGCAGACCCTCATGGCGCTTCCACTACCGCCCCCTGATAGTTCTCCACAGAGCAGCCCAAGGGACCTTTTAGAGCATTTTAGATGTGTATTGCTTCACATCGCTTCCCTGCTTACCGTCCCCTCAACCCCACTCTACATCAGGCAAAATAACGCTCAGCTCCCCCAACGGCCTGCAGGGCTGCGAGTCTGGCCCCTCTGACCTCACCTCCTTTCACACTCAGTGCTCACCGCCCTCCTTTTGCTATACTGGGCTTCTTGCTCTTCTGGGAGGGAGAGAAAAAAGACAGTCTTTCCTGTGTCCAGACCACATCACTTTCTGGAACACCTGACCCTATGCCTTTGTGTGGCCCACCGCTCTCCCCTCTTTATTTGGATTTCTATTCCAATGCCATCTTCTCAGAAAGACCCTATCTGAACGACACCAGCCTTGTATTCTGTAACACCTTCCTCTGCTCTGTTTCTCTTCCTAGCACTGTCACTAGCAGATGTCAAATTACTTATTTATTTGTTCATTTGTTTATTCTCTGTTTCATCCAAAAACATAAGCCCCACGAGGGCAGGACCTCCTCTCTCCTTCACGGCTGTCTCCCAGATCCCGGAGCAGTAAGCAAGCGGATGGTGGATGACTGAATGAGCACACCAGCTAGCCGAGGAAATTAAGGATGCTCTTCTGGTCCTACACTTCTGCCTCAAAGGTGTTTTTTTCTTCCCAGGGCTGTTGCTAATTCTGTTCCATGTTGCCTAGCTCTTCGGGCTTTGGGAGAAAGCAGGCAAGCATCTGTTTTGTGTCTCTGCTTTCTTGGCACTGTTATCACCTGCAGAGGCCACCTCCAGGAGTATTTGGCACTTTTCACTGAAGCATCACTTCAGCATTCCCTTTCAAGTTCTCTGTGTACTCCCAGAAACTTACTGTTTCTGAATCAAAGGAGGAGATTTTTTTGTTTTTTTCTGGCACTATGTTACATTTGGATTTTTTGAAGTATTCATGCCACAATTAACTTTTTTTGAAAAACTAAATAGTAATCAATTCTCAGATCAATTGCTTACTCCTAAAAATTTTCAGAATGGCAGGTAAGACCTGAGGAAACCTGTAGAGTTATCATCTTGTCTTAAATTATCTTTCTCTCATCTATAGAACATATATAGGAACTGAATTACAAACTACCTTTGTAAAATTAGCCATAACAAGCTGTCCAAAGTAAGAATCATTCTCCACGTACTAACCCTTGTCACCTGTAATCTAGGTACTTTTGGAAAAGTTTTTCCCTGCAGGTAGCATGCCCTTTACCTTTTGTCTTAAAAACATTTGCTGGTTTCCCCACAATCTGAATTCGGAAATGCAGCCTGGAGTTCTCCAGAGTCCCTACCTGCCAGTAAAGGCGAACAAAGAGTCCGAGCTTACTTCCTCTTCCCCAGTCTGGACTGCTGTCTTTTCCGCTCCCTCACTTTCCTCCTTAGCTTGCCTCCTCCAAAAGGGGGCTCCCTCACTTCACACTCTGTTCTCCCAGGGGGAAGCACTTTCTGAAAAATGAATCCTTCCCCCAGCCCTAAGACCGCTCAAGTGGCTACTTCTGACGGAACAGGCTTGAGATTGGTGCTACAACGATCCAAGGTGCCGCGACCTGACTTTTTAAAATGTGCGCCACTGCTCTGATCTTGGCAGACAACAGCCCTGTTCTGAACACCCCCTACTTCTTCTCCTAAGCAGACACTTCAGCTCCCCTTTGCTGAGCTGAACCAAATTGTTAATCAAACTCCTAAACCGAGACCCGGGGAGTTGGAAACATGGCATTAGGCACTGCCTGCCTATTTTGCAAATTTAAAAGCACTGGGCTTCCAAAGAGCTGATACTTGAGGTTTTTTTTTAACATGTAGAATGATGGGGAAGGTGATGGGGGAGGGGGTTCTGTCATTAGCCTTGAGCAGCTGAAGGGGAGCATGAGAAAAACATGTAAAATATTTCATTTTCTTTTTGTGGTCAGATCCATTTCTGATTTAACAGCAGAACAAACCAATAAGCTCAAAAAGATAAATATGCCCAGTGTACACATGCCCCATAGTTACTTTCAACTGTCTGCAGAGCTTTTTAATCTTAATTCATCTTAGATGGAACATAATGAGAGACTTGTCCCACCTAGCCACCCAGGAGCAGGTCACAGACGGGGGAGCGGTGGGGGGGGGCACGGCAACCACCAGTGACCAGCTTACATGAGGAGGCCATGGCCTCCAAGAGAAACAGAAATAGGAAAAAGATTTTGAGGGCTGATGAGACTGAGACTTTCAAGGGGACCAAACTGTAGAGAGAAATTCTACTCCCAAGTCTCAATGGGAGAGGTGCCCAGGGGCACAAGGGGGCTTGCTTTTAGGTAGGGAGGATATTGAGGGAGGGAACCCATCCTCAGGGACGGGTTTATGGCCAGGAGGAAGGGAGGCTTTTCAATACGATAGTAGAAGGAAGGAAGACCGCCTCAAGGAAGTGGTCTGTTTAGAAAAAGTGATCATAAAAATAAACAAACAAATGAAAGATTGAATATACAAATGGACAAAGGCCAGACCTTATATAAAGGTAGAACTCCGACCCACCACCTGTAGCAGCTGCCCAGGACCCAACCTTCTATCTACAATAAACAGCCTGGGAGGCCAGCTTGCTGTGAGTCACACTTGCGAAGAAGTCAGATTTCCATGTCTAGTGACAATCCAGGAAGCTAAACAGTAACTTTTACAACAATCTGCCCCAAATGGCCAGAGCTTCATTAACGACTGCCAGTTTCCCTAATTTTCATCCCCACTTCCACCTTAGCACCAACCAGAGAAAGCCAAACATGCACCCTAACCAATCACATGGAAGCCCTGCTCCTTGTTGACCCGCCTCCAGCTTCCCAGGCCAATCAGAGCACACCTGGAGCTTCCCTTGTCTCCTCTCTGAAGCTCCCCACCCGCTGCCTGCCCTTGAGCCTCTGCCGAACGCAAGTGGTTGTGGTTGCCTCCCTTGATACAGCAAGCTCTGAATAAATAGCCTGCTTTCCTTATGTGATTGGTCTTTGTTTATTTCCATAGAAATAGCCCAGAAGGGCCAAGGTATATATAGGAAGCCTAATAGAAAGATCTCTCGCAAGAATGCAGAGAATGTCCTGGATGGGACCTTGGGTGAAAAGCATTGTCACTCTGGCTGTAACCATAACCCACATTTCTGTCTGTGTCTCCCCAGCCTGAGGAAGCCTAAGAAGGAACCTAAACCAATTCAGCTCCATGAATTCAAGTACTGGTTCCTCACCTCAGTTTAGCTCCTGCCTCTCAGTGCATCTTCGGCAAGTCTCAAACTTCTTTAGCCCTTCTTGTAACAATTGTTTGAGTTCTGAACATTCTACGGCGTATGCACTTTATTCACTTACCTTGTTTCTGCGTATTCCTTTAGTATCACATTTAGTCTATGAGCATCACCCCTACTCAATGCCTTCCAGAGTGCTTTGCACACAGAGGCCTCTGATCACTAACATTAACTGACCTTTAAGGAACTCTTGTCTTACAAGGATTTGGAACAGATGACTCCATGCAAACGCATAGACCTTTATCTGTTTTAACAAAGGTGAGTCTAAAATTGCTTGTTGCAGTGAGCCCAAATAATGTCAATATATGTTAAAGCTAGGCATATGCGGGGTTAGAGTTTTGGTTAAGAGAGAAATAACTAAGGATATAACAGATAAAATCCTTAGTCTCCTGGCTTCAGACAACACATGTCTGTTTTTCTCAATAAAGCTTATTCCCAATCAGTGGGCAGGTCTCCACCCAGTGGTGATTCAGGGACCCTGGCTCCTTCTGTCTTACATCTCCATCATTTTCAACACCATGTTCACCAAGTTCCCACGGCTGTCTGCATCAAGCCAGAAAGACTGTGGGGCCAGGCGTAGAAGTGTGACCATGACTTCTAGCACATTCCATCAGCTAGATCTCAATCGTATGGACACACCAAACTTAAAAGGGAGGCTGGGAAATGTGATCTAACTCTGGCTCAGAGGGAAGAGAATGAGTTTGGTTAAGGGCTAACCAGTTTCTGCTTCATTTATTAGGGGAAAAAATCTCTGCTGTGAAGACCTTCTTGCAAATACCACTCCTCTATCCAAATACTGGGCTTAGTGTCTCAAAAACGCGAACAGACTGAGCTCTAAATTGGATTCTTCATACATCAAAGGATACAGTAAACTCCTTGCTGCTCGGGCTTCTCAAACATGACGGACAGCTGACAATGACGACAGCAACAACAAAACATCCTGCCAGTTCCCTCTGCCTCTTTTACAGAGCTTTGATTTTATTGCTTCAAGAAGCATTAGAGCATTCATGAGCCAGTGAACTAGCTAATTGGCTGCAGTAATAAGTGGGTCTTGGAAGGTGGCACTTAACCAAACAAATATTAAGAAACTATGTCTCTGGAGGATGAGACTTCAAGGATGAACGGTGTTTCATGGGTCAACATGACACCATACATGACAGTTAAGGACAAGGGAGGAAATGACATTTTAGAACGGAAAAAACTGTGGGGGTGCTTAGATTTGTCTCTCATTCAAAGTCATTAAAAACATAAGCTCCTATGAAGCTGACTTTGGGGGTACAGTTAACATACCAAAAAAAAATGGTTTCTTTGCTTGATATTGCATGTCTGCCTTTTTTTCCCGATTTACATATGTACAGCCTGAGCAAATCTGATGAGAAAAGTAATCTAGATTTTGGTTCTAATGCAGATCTTCATTTATTTTAACTTATTTGCAGAGTCTAGCAAAATGATCTATGCCTTCCAACGGAAACGAGAAGTTAGATGCAAAGGTTGCTGTGCCCCACCCGCAGACAGCCACAAGCCTGTCTCCCAGCCAGGTCCCACGGGTATCCTTCAAGGACGGTCAAGAGCGGGGTTTCTTCACGAGACTGGCATGTGCCAAACTTCATGTCCAGGGCTACAGGAGTGAAAGTTGAGACCCATACTCAATTCAGATTTTCCGTGGAGTTCACCAGAAAGTCAGGTCTACTTTCAGGTGATTCACAGAAAAATCAATCAGAGGATAAAAGCAGGGTGGCAATTTTTTAAAAGAGAAAATGGGACATGATGTACGAACCGGGCTCAGATACAGCCACGTGTTTCCCATTGTCATTGGCTGCAAATCAGCTCTCGATTTCCTGCTCATTGTGCGCAGTAACACCACTCTCCCTGCCTCTGCCAATGACCGAAATGTACACTGTCCCTGGGCAATCTCGCTTCCCCACTTGCCCTGTCCCAGGCTGCAGACCACTCCAGTTGAATTGCAAAGTGATTGTGGCAGATATTTATAATATTTATAATATCTTAAAAAGCATGTAGGTATATGTTGCCTTTTTCCCACGTTCTCTCTTATTATTCACTGTCTTGTATTACCAGGGCCTCCTCTCCCCTCCATTAGCACTGATAAACTGCCCCTGATTATAGCTCAGTTCTTTTCTAGTCGGTTAAGTGCAGTAAAATGAGCAGAAAAGTGGTAAACGAGGCTTCAGGGTGACACCAACAGCCTATAATGCCTTATTTTTACCTCTGATACTTTCGTAGATGATTCTGCCTGAAATTCTCCAATTTGAGGTAATGATGCTGAAAGTGTGTGATGCAAGGAATTGGGGTAGAAGCAGCAGCAGACGATGATGGTGACGGAAGAGTCATATTGTGGATAAAAACCCAGCTCTGTGTGAGAAGCTGGTCAGGGCTACCAACCCAAAGGCCAAAATGAGCCTGGAGTCAACGTTTCCATTAGTAATTAGAATTTGTTTTCAAGTTTACTTTTGAAAAATGAAAAGAACATATCTGACAGTTTATTTAGAAATGAGGGACCTGGTTTCTGGGTTAAGAAAACCATTCTGGCTGCAGCTCTCCAGGGGCACAGGGTTCTTTCACTTGGAGTCACCAACTTTTTTAAAACCCCTCTTTTTTTTTTTTTTTTTTTGCATTAGATTGTTGGACCAAATGTCATGGGCCTCTTGGGGCTGACGGGCTCTCTAGACATGAATCCGTATTTATGCAGCCATGAGAACCACTGCTGCGTGTTGGACTCAAGTGGGACTCGTCTCTTAAAAAAAAAGTTTACCCCAAGTTTTCATTTCTTAAGGATCATTATGTAGGGAAATTATGGTCACAATAAAATACCCACTTTGTGGTGAGGGGAGGGAGAGAGTTGAAATTTAGGAAAGGCCTGAAACCTGCGCCAGGGGCCACAGTATGCTTGGCATGGTGTCTCCCCCATTCTCTGCAGGGATTAAAGTCACTACCTGCTGACCCCCAATCCTAGCTCCTTGGACCCTCTCTAGTCTCCAATTTTACATGCCTCATACTACTTCAACTAATTCCTGCCAAGTAACTCTGGGAGACGTGCAGAGCTATTTTGTAAAGGATCCTCACAACCCCCTGGAATTGCTCATCTTTCAGATCATAATGTATGTCCACCGTTGTGTGGGCAGCCCTTCTGACTGCTTTCTCTCCATTCACCCTGAACGCCAAAACGCTGCACCACAAAAACACGGCTGCATGCTGGTGGGACTCCTACAGATTGATGCAAAGCCTTCATTTCTCTCTTGTCTCACAAGTATATTCCCTGCCAGTGTTATTGCTAATTTTTCACTCAAGACCAAAATCCACACCTGCCTCCCACTCTTTAATCTTCTAGACTGAGCTCAGACAACCACAAGAGCCCCACTATCCTACTTCCCTGGGTCTCCTGCTTCTAAGGAAAAGGACTTGATTCTCTTGTGAAGACCCACACCTCCTACCTTTGCCCCTGACACCATCCTCACACCTTCTCTGGGACTTGGTTCCATCATTCCTCCTCAACTGCATATCAAATTTCCCTCCTTGATATGGCGGCAGCGGGAGACCTGGATACTCCACCCCAAATATGCGTAAAGACAGTGTTGAGAAACAGAAGACAAAGGAGAAGCTCTGAAAACAGCATAGTCCCTTCTGTAGGAGAAATTTACATTTATAAAGGAAATCTTCTGTTTCCAAGTGTCTTTCTCTCTGTACCAGGAAGAAAATGATGATTGTAAGTCACAAGAGAATCTTATCAATGAAGAATTTGAATTAAATGTTCATAACTAACCTTATCCTTGTTTACTGTTGCCCCTCCTGAACCAGCCTTCCTCCACACTCCTCTTCCTTTGATTTGACTGATGGTTATTTAAGCCTGAGCTCTAAGCCACCTCTCTGAGCCACACTCATTACTCTGAGTATCTTCCATGTGTGTATGAGAGACACATGTTTTCAAATTTATTTGTTTTTCTCTTGTTAATCTGACTATTGTTACAGGGGCCCCAGATGGGAACTTAGAAGGGTAAAAGAAAAACTGTTTTTTCCTCTTCTATATATCTTTCTGCTCTGGAGTTATCTCTCACCTTAAACCAAAAGGAAAAAAGTTAAATAAAATAAAACCTCTTTCTCTGACCCAGTTACACTTAAGTTGTGCTTTTTTATTCCTTCTACTGCCACATATCTTGAGCTGGACAAAAACCCTTATATCTGCTCCCTCATCCCATCAACAGAAACTCACAGTTTTCTTCTCTGCAAAACTATCTTCTCAAACACCAATATATATTTTTAAAATTTTTCTTAGGTCAGATAATCAGAATGTTGTATCACTTCATGACTTGTGGAATTGTATCACTTTTTTAAATGTTTATTGAAGAATACACATACAGCAAAGTGGGTAAGTCATCACTGAAAGGCTCGATGAATGTTGAATGTGTACAGACTGCACACACCCATGTACCAGCACCCAGACCAAGAAACAGAGCAGTTACCAGGACTCTGGACTTCCTACCCATGAGTTCTGTCATTTACTGCCCCCTCCCAACAAGTTAACTGCTGCTCTGACTTCTCACGTTGGTGTTGCTGGTCTGCAGGCTTCCAAAAATGGAAATATATCATACGTAGTCTTTTGTGTGTGGTCACTTGCAGAGTATTATTTTATGATCTCCCATTTTTTTTTTTCGTGTTTATCTGTCTGGTGTCAATTTTACTATTAGTCCAGCCTCAAGAACCCAAGACGGGTAGAGGGAGAGATTTTCCCCATCCCCGACATAAGGAATCCTATTTTAGCACCAAAACTAAGGCAGCCATATGTCCTGGGCTTTACAAGTCTTCACTGATATAAAATATTTGCCTTATCAGACCATGTGTCAGAACACAGTCCCACTTAGGGTTATGAAAATTTTGTTACCATAAACTCATTCCATCCCACACACCATATTGTTTTTTTCCAAATCAATGGTGACATTGTTTCTAGTTGTTATCTTATACAAAAAATAATCCTGATGTGTGTTTGCAATTCATACTTATGAATATTCAAGCACACAACTCCAGTTAAAGCCAGAGCTGAGAAAGCCTGTGCTACAGGCAACAAAAATAATCCTCCCATAGCTACATTTATTTTGTTAACAAGTTACAGCCTGGAGTCCTTTAAAAAAAAAAAAGAATCAATGCTTTATTATAACCTTGGAGTCTTGTCTCTGATTGAGCAGGTTTATTCCCCCCTTTTTTCATCTACTGAAGTATTAGTGATTTCACTACTATAAATACCAGAAACTTCAGCTACATTGGCCAATTCAGGTGTAATTCCCATGCATCCAGGGGCTTCATATGACTCAGTCTCTGCAGGGAATCAAATGCCAGGAACCCAATCCAACAGTCAAGAGAAAATTTAAGCACAATTCCAAACATTAGGTTGATGTGAGAACAATTAGCGGTTCCAATTCACAACCCACAGCAGTAACCCTCCTTCAAAGGGTCCTCCTCCACAGCTTCCTGCATCCTGCAGCTGCTCCACGGCTGCTCCCTCGCCAACATGCTGACACTCACTTCCTCGCTCCTGCCCTCGCTCTTTCTTATGGAGATTGTCTTAGTTCTTGGCTTTATTTCTATTAGTCTTTGCCCTTAGCCTGAATTCTCCACCGCATGGGACACCTAGAGCCAGGCCAGTTGGAACCCTTTCCCTTTGCTTCCCACCATCTGGTTCTTCTTTCTACTCATTCTGCTTCTTCTTCATAATTAGCCCAGGAACTGGGAAAACAGAGATCCAGCACTCCGTAAAGGGTGAGGAGAAGCTGAGCAAGGAATAATGACTTTTTATGTAAAATCTAGTGAAAGTATGGCATTTCTTCAAAAAAAAAAACCCATAAAATGTCCAAACGTTTCAGCAATTCCACTTTTAGGTATTTTGGGGTGTATACACCCCAAAGAATTGAAAGCAGGGATTGGAACAGGCATTCGTACACCAATGTTCATAGCAGCGTTGGTCACTATAGCCAAAAGCTGGAAGCAACTCATGTGTCCGTCAACAGATGAACGAGTAAACAAAACATGGTCCATCCATACAATGGAATATTATTCAGCCTTAAAAAGGAATACAATTCTGATGCATGCTACAACATGGATGAACCTTAAAAATAGTATGCTAAGTGAAATTAGGCAGACACAAAAGGACAAATATTGTATGGTTCCACTTATATGAAGTAGTCAGAACACGCAAATATGAGGTAGTTAGAACAGGCAAATTCAGAGAGATAGAAAGTAGAATACTGGTTACCAAGGGTTGAAGGGAGGGGAGAATGGGAAATTGTTTAAAGGCTACGGAGTTTCAGTGTGTGATGATGAAGTTATGGAGATGGATATAAGTGATGGTTCCACAACACTGAATGTACTTCATGCCACTGAATTATGTACTTAAAAATGGTTAAAATGTTAAATTTTATGTTATGTACACAATTTTCAAAAGGATTTTTTTTAAGTTCATGAGGAGAGAAGAAAAGTTATTAATAGCATTCTCACCATACAGAAAATTTATATGTAGGAATGAATGATAGAACAACTTTTGATGAAAGGAAGAATATTAGTTACTCTAAGAAATATCTGAGTGATAAGGTGTTTTTCACCTATGACATCATGTAGTCTCCTTATTCATAGCACAGTTTATTACCACCTGCTTTCACGTTGGAGTGTTTTAGAGTGACTGCTGTTCAGGTTTATAAGATGTGTTTCCCAAGTATAACATGCTGGAAGAAATTAGAGAGGCAATATGAACAGAATGTTTTGCCTCGTCTCTACCCACAATTGCAGAAATCCCAGCTACCCTAAAGATATGTCCTTGAACAGCTGTAGGAGTCCCCAGGGCTCACCTTAGTTGCTCTCACTAGTACCCATGGCCCCCATTTTCCTCCTCTTATATTCTGGCTGTTGGAGTGATGTTTTCTGTTGCTATGGAAGCTACTGTCCCTGAGTCCCTGTGTGTGTGTGAGGTGTCCTCTCCTGCCTCCTCTCCCTCTCACATGAACGATGATCCAGCACATTACTCATACATACTATGTTCTCAGCAGAACAATTTTAAGATTTATCCATGCTGTTGCATGTATCCATCGTTTGATCCTTTCTAATGCTGAGTTGTATCCCCATGTAAATAGACCACATTTTGTTTACCCACTCACCTGTCAATGGACACACAGGTTGTTTCCTGCTTGGAGCTATTACAAATAAAATTGCTATGAGCATTCATGTAAAAGTCTTTGTGAGGGCACAATTTTCACTTCTTTTGGATAAATACCAAGTGATATGGGATTGAGGTATACATTAGTGTGTATTTAAGAAACTGTCAAATTGTTTCCAACTTGGCCAATTTTACATCCCGGCGATCAGTGTAAGAGCATCCAAATGTTCCACGTCCTCGCCAACACTGGGTGTGGTCAGTCTTTTTAACAATAACCCTTTCATTGGGCATACAAAGGTATCCTGTGTGGTTTTAATATGGATTTCCCTGATGGCTAACAATGTTGAACCTTTTTATGTGCTTCTTAGTCATTCCTGCATCTTTTTTTGTAAAATGTCTGTCCAAATCTTTTGCTTATTTAGTTTGTTGTTGGGCTGTTACCATGTTTTGTAGCTATACAGGGTTTTTCTGTCTGTTTGCTTTTATATACTCTACATAAAAGCCTTTTGTGTGATATACGCGTTGCCAATATTTTCTCCCAGACTGTAGCTTGACTGTCACCAGTGGGCTCAATAAAACTTTGCCCTTTTTTCTCAAGTCATTTAACTAGGCAGAGACTTAGAGTTATCACTCAAAGAATGCAAAGAGAGCCTGGGACATGTTATGAAACTCAGAAAGAGCTCCAGGTGGCTCCAAGTTTAAACAGCATCTCTTGTGTTTTTGTGGAGGAACATGGAGAACATTTTCTGGACCTTCAGTAAGAAATGCTTTTGGAAAAGGACATTTTTCATTCAGCTATGATAATATTTTAATTTTATCAGATAACAAATATAATAAGAAGCTATTGACTGTGTGGGTAGACATGAAAGCTCTAGCAGATGGTTTTGACTCAGCTGTTGTCACCATGGGGGGGGACACTGTGAAGAAGTAACTCGGATGGGTGGAAGGTGAAGAAATGTTGATAGATTTATGGAGGAGAGAGTTTCAAAAGGCAAATAAACTAGAAAGTTATCTCTTTCCAGAAAGAAAGGAAATAAAAATAACAACCACCAAAAGAGCCACAATTGCAGGAGGGAGTCAAGCCACCAGCCACACTCACACACACACACACACACACACACACACACACACAAGTGCGAATACAAGGATCAATCAACTGCAATCTGCTTTCTTTTTTCCCTACTAAAAGTGTGCATGTCCTGCTGGTGGGTTTCAGTACATTCTAGGTAACAGAATACACAATTGACCATCATGCTTCCTCTGAATCCTGAAAAAGCCAGAGAAAATGTGCAAGATGAAGCCTTCAGGGAAAACGAAAGACACACAACAAGTGGTCAGTGAGAAACTAACCCAGGAAATCACCCCACATCTGCAGCCAACGTCAGCAAAGACAAAAACATTTTTAAAAATAATGATTTAAGCATAACTAGGCATTTTGTAGACTCTGGACTTAATTGTTTCAATGCCTGTGAATTTAGTTAAATTACTTAAACTTAATTTATTCATCCATGAGTTGAAGATAAATAATATCTATTTGATAGAATGATTGAGAGTATTATACTAAATCAAACATGCTCATTTCCTGAAACAGATTTCAGTACAAAGTAGACACTCATTACATTTTAGTCATTACCCCTATCCCAGCTTCTACTTGCCCTTAATAAGAATGCTATTTGGAAAACAAACAAACAAAGCATAAATACAAAACAGAAATAGACTCATAGACATAGAATACAAACTTGTGGTTGCCAAGGGGGCGGAAGGTGGGAAGGGATAGACTGGGATTTTGAAATTGTAGAATAGATAAACAAGATTATACTGTATAGCACAGGGAAATATATACAAGATCTTATGGCAGCTCACAGAGAAAAAAATGTGACAATGAATATATATATGTTCATGTATAACTGAAAAATTGTGCTCTACACTGGAATTTGACACAACATTTTAAAATGATTATAAATCAATAAAAAATGTTTTTAAAAAAAAGAACGCTATTTGGGAATTTTATGCCTTTTTTGAACATCATAAATTCTTAGGGTTGCACTGTGGCAACCAGCCAGCAAAAGTCACATTCCATAACACTTCAGGGATTATCTAATTTAATGAATCTATATTTTTCCCTGGCCTTCAAAGAAACTCTAAGTTAAAAAGTAAAATCATAGGAACTAGAGATGCCTGAGATTTTTGGTACATTTATTTGCTCTTCTAAACATGGTAACAGTAACTTTAATTTTTTTTTAAGTTGTGCTAATGTGATAGCATCGAGCTAAATACTTTGTCACAATAACCCCAGGATGTAGGTACGAGTGTTATTCCCAGCTTGTATATAAGGGATGGAGACTGAGAGGGGTTAATTTTCCTAGGGGTGTCTGATGTGAAAGTCTGTTGTTTGTAATGTTGCCTCTACTATATAGCTTCTAATTTCTGACTACTATTTTTAAAGTGTTGTTATCATTGCATCTTTTACTGTGTGCTGCTCAAATCTTTTGGGGAAGTGGGAGTGATGTCAATCAATTATAAATAAATATTTCCAAAACAGACAAATCATCAGAAGCCCACAAATTAAAGCAAAAAAAAAAAAAAAAAGCCAGCCAAGCAAGCAATGAACGAGACCCAGACAATAAAACCATTAGCTTGAAAATAAAACCCATAGGTACAATTCTCAACCTAATGTTCACCACCACAAACTGTGTTATTTATGAAAAACCACCCAGAACCCATTTATCTAGCAAAATAGCATGTAAGGCTCCTATCAGACATCTAGGAATAAGACTATAGACGACGGAAAACTTGAGAAGTGAGATCAATACACAAAGTCTAGAAGGACTGACACTATCTCTGATTCTGTCCCCTGAATATGACAGTATTTGAAAAGGCCATCTGCTTTATCTGTCCTTCTACCCTGGCTGGTACCAAAACCATGCACTCATTCCTTCAGCGTAAGACCCTGATTCTTGCCAAAATGCAAATAGTCCTGGGAGGGCTGACAGAGTTCCATCCATCGATGAGAAGTCTGTGATGATAACATTCCCTCTCTCAGAACGAGGGGGAAAGGAGCACGGAACCTGCACACCTCAGGTAACTGCAGAGAGGGGAGAACTACCTCTCAATCATGCCTCGAGTCATCTAAGGCGTAAGGCTGAGCTGAGAGTCTCAGCCCCCAAGCCTTCCATGCAAATAAGCTGACAGAGCGTTAAAGGTTCTTATTTACACAGAAGAATGCTGCTTATAACCATGGATGCAGGTAGGATGGAAATATTTAATTTATCTTTTTCCTTTCATGGTATTTTATTAGAAGTTTTGGAGATTGACTAGAAAGGGCAATTCTGCAATGTCGGCCACAGAAGTTACAGCATCCAGTTAAAAATAAGATCACTAAAATAAGATCACTAAATGGCAACATGAATAGACTTGAGTAAATTTGTTTAAAATAAGTTTTAAATGGATTTCCTGAAAAATAGGATTACAAGGGAAAAGGGGAAAAAACATTTGAAAGAGAACACATTAAACCATGCTAAAAGAAGAAAATAATTGGAACATAGCCTCAGGATCTTCCATCACTGAACAGTAGATCTATGAGTGAGGGGGGAAGAAGAGTTTGTTGTTTTAAGTCACTGCGAAATAGTATGATTGTTTGTTACACAGCATGATTGGGGCAAGAACTGATTCACAGAACTCATGACATAAAATGATTATGGGACAAGACATTTCAATAATTCCTGTGCTCTGGGAGCAGATGTAGGCTCAGTAACCGAGGAACCAGGGTGAAGGAAGACTTGACCCAGAATACAAGTGGAGGAGTGGCAGACTAACCAGTAGTTCTCTAGAGATTCTTCACACTCAGAGATGCTAAAGACAGCAAAATACAGGCATGAGACATGGAGCTCAACACGGGAGAATTCAATTAAACGTCACAGGTAACTCTTTCACTCACAAGCGCAGAACTAGGTGTCTACTCTCCACGGAGAAAGAAAGAAAGAGGAAAAGAAAGGAAAAGGAAAGGAGATAGGAAGAAATGAAAGAAAAAAGAAAAGGAAAAAACATAGATTTCGCCTTTTAAAAAATTGAACTTACGTAAAGTTAGGACAAACTTTGGGTACAGGAGCCTGAAAGTAAAACCCTCCACATTCTGTATAAATGTATGATTGTTGCCCAACATACTGGCTGATTCCACGTCGACTCAGCATGAACAAGCCTGACAGCTGATGTGACCCAAACACGACCAATATTTTAAGGCAAACTTGAACACGACAGATCAAAAAAAAAAAAAAATTAACCAGAAAAAAAGGGCACTGGTAAGTATAAAAGCTAGTACTATTATATTTTTAGTTTGTAACTCCTCTTTTGTTTCTATTATGATTTAAGACACAAATAAACAATAATTATAAATGTATGCTGAGGGGCACACAATATATAAAGATGAAATTTGTGACAATATAAAAAGGAGGTACAGAGCTGGATAGAAGTAGAGTTAATGTAGATTACTGAACTAAGTTGGTACTAATTCTAACTACACTGGACTAATTTAGGATATCAGTTGTAATTCCCATGATAACTACTAAGAAAATAGATTTTAAACATACAGAAAATAAAAGGAAAAAAGAATAAAAATTGTTCACTAGGAAAAAAATCAAAAACAAAAGAAGGCAGTATTGGAGGAAATGAGGAACAAAAAAAGATACAAGACTTATAAAAAAACAAACAACAAAGTGCAGAAGGAAGTCTTGCACCATCATTGTCTCTTTAAATGTACATAAATTAAACTCACCAATTCAAAGTCAGAAATGGCAAGATAGATTTTTAAAAAATTAATCCAACTCTATGCTGCTTATGAGAGACTTCAGACAGAAAGACAAAAAAAGGCGGGAGGTGAAAAAATAAAAATGATATTCCATGCAAAGAGTAACCAAAAGAGAGCTGGGTGGCTATATGAATAGCAAATAAAATAGATTTTAAGTTAGAGACAAAGAAGGACATTACATATTGGTAAAAGGGTCAATTCAACAAAAATATAGAATTATACACATCTATGCACCAAACAAAAGAGTCCCAAAATATATAAAGCATACATTGACTAAATTAAAGGTGGAAATAGACAGTTCTACAATAATAAGTGGAGACTTCAATATTCTCCACTTTTAATAACGAATAGAACACATAGACAGAAGACCAATAGGAATTAGAGTACTTGAACAACACTATAAACCAACTAGACTTAGCAGACATACACAGAACACTGCAACCAACAGCAGAACACACATTCTTCTCAAATGCACATGGAACATTCCCCAAGATGTACCATATGTTATGTCTTAAAACAATGAATTTAAAAAGATTGAAACCGTCAAAGTATCTTCTCTAACCACATGGAATGTTGCTAGAAATGAACAACAGAAGGAAAACTGGAAAAGCACAAATATATGGAAACAAAACAACATACTCTTAAACAAGCAATGGGTTGGGTTAAGAAAAGAAGTCACTAGGAAAAATAAAAAATGCCTTGAGACAAATGAAAATGAAAACACAATGTACTAAAACTTACAGGGTGCAATGAAAGCAGTGCTCAGAGAAAATTTATAGCTGCAAACGCCCACATTAGAAAAGAAAAAAGATCTCAGATCAACAATCTAACTTTCTTCAGTAACTAGGAGAAGAAAAACAAAATAAACCTAAAGCCAGAAGAAGGAAGGAAATAATAAAGATCAGAGTAGGGACAAACCAAATAGCACAAAGAGCGACAACAGAGGGAATCAAGGGAATAAAAAGTTCGTTCTTTGAAAAGATCAACAAAAGTGACAAACATCTAGCTTGACTAAGAAAAAAGAGAAGATGAAAATAACTAAAATCATTAATGAATGTGGGGACTTTATTATTAACCTTACAGAAATTAAAAGGATTCTAAGAGAATACTATGAACAATTAAAGACCAACAAGTTAAAATACTCTCCATAAAATTCCTAGAAACATGCAAATGACCAAAACTGGCTCAAGAAAAAAATGGAAAATTTTAAAACAGATCTAGGGATCTGTTCTTTAGGGAACAGAGGAGAATGTTCCTTTCTGACTCACACAGGAGAATGAGCACTTCCCAGAAACCACCACAGACGAACAATCTGAGGTTGGCAGTGGGAAGCAGGGCTACATAAACACCACACAGAACTGGACATCAAGGGGCAATGGAGTCAGGTCTCTGAGGCCTCTGTCACCACCCAGCCCCAGGGGCTGAATCCATCATCACTGGTCTGAGTCTGGATCTGTTACTCATGGTCCATCAAGCGTCCTCACCTAGTGTCCTTTGAACCTGTTCCAGGAACATCGCAGCACCTTCTGGAGAAAGCATAAACCACACATCTGATCCATCCGCTGACAAGATGTGTCAGTTCTTCCAAAATGTATCCAGTGGATTTTCTTTTCGCCATCTTCACTGCCAACAAACATCACCACCACCACCGCCGCTGCCAAAAACATTATTCATGTCTGGACTGAGTGCAGAAGGCTCTTAAATGCTGCCACCCATCCCCACCCCATCTTCAGTTCAGTCTCCACTCACCACCCAAAGTCATCTTTTAAAATGGACAAAATTCAATCCTGTCACTCTCCTGCTTGACTCCTTTCAATGGATTCCTCTTACTCCTGAATCACCCACAATTCCTTGCACAGCTTACAAAGCGCTACACGGTCTGGCCCCTTCTAGGGTACTGGCCCTTTCCCTCCTGTTGTGAAGTCCTGGGTGCAATGATCTGTTCTTCATTCCTGTTCATCCCTGGATCTTCACACGTGCTCTCCTGAATGTCTGTCCCTCCCACAAGACGGCACCTCTGTCCTTACCCGGCTGACTCCTTCAGGTCTCGGGTGACAGGGCACCTCCTGTGGGGGGTTTCTGCCCCTCCCCTCACCAACTTAGGTGTCCCACTGTCCAGTCTCCTGCTTTTTCTTGGTGACAGTTAGCAGAATTATAACTAAACTGTGTTTAATTATTTACTTGATTTCTCTCCCACTAAACCATACACTTTATGAATAAGGACAGGGGCTAGAGGGGTTTTCAGGCTGCTGTTTCTTCATCCCTTAACACAGGAATTGGGATGTAATAGATACCCCATAGACAGTTATTGGCTGAATAAATAAGTGATTAAAACGATTTCTCTCCTCTCTAGAAAAAGCCTTATATTTATGGCTGAATGTCTACTAGTTTTGCAAGTGAACATTTTAAACTTTATTTTTAAGCTCCTTAGAAATCTTAATCAGGACAAATAAAGGTCTGTCATACGATGCCTAAAGATAGGAAATATTAAAAATCAAGAAGAACCCTTTAAAATAAAGTTCTACACACCGGCGAATCTGCTCTAAGTACGAATAATCAGGTTGAGGCAATGACAAGGAATTCTGATGCAAGTACTTTAATAAAGAACTTATTTAAGAAATGTTTAAACCCCAGGTAACAATATTTTTAAATTTCAGACCACAATCACATTATTAACACAAGGCTGAGGCACAAAGACCATAATAATTTGAGGTGTGATTTTTAATATCTCATGGGCCTAGGTAGATCCTTCTGGCCAGTCACTCTCAGAACGCTGGACATGCAGACATGCACAGTGAAAGTTTCTGCAGCAGACTTTTTACCAAGAGTAGTAAGTAAACATTACAGCTGCCTGGTTCCTCCATGATCCAAATTTTTCTTGGTTCAGTCAGACTGCAGTTACACGTTAGCCCTAAACTAGAATTTGACAAGAATTTGATTACAGCCATAGTAATTTTTCAGAGGAACAATACTCAGCGTGTGGGCTGACAGCGGGCAGCTCCGGAGCGGGCCTGAGCCCACCACACAACCACACATCTACAGCATCTGCCCTTAACCACCTTACATGTGCATGGTGGGGTCTATTTCTTGGAATGTTTTCATGAAAATCTGAGAGTCACCCCACAGTCATGAAGTAAGACTTACAGACTCTAGTCTCTCCATATGTTTAAAAAACAAAAGCCAAAAAATAGATTTCAAGAAATTGATGTGTCTTACCCAAAGTCCTATAGCATCAAGTCCAGGTCTGGAACTAGGACTCTCCAGGTTATTCACTCATTAAACTAATATGCAATGAGTGCCTGCTATTTCTAGGCATGGCTCAAAATTTCAAGTGTGTGTGTATATATATATATTTTTTTTATTATTTAAATTATTATTATTATTATATTATTTAAAATATATATATATTCTTTTTTTTTAAAGATCCTGGAGGATAAACCGGAGGTGAGCTCTAGATGAATGGAGTGAGAAGGGAGTAAGAGGTCCACCGAGGAGGAGATGTCAAGAAGGCTGTCGGGTGTACAAGTCTGGACTTCAGCAGGCAGTCTTTGGCTGCTCTAAGAACTCCTGGCATAGTGCTCTGCCCAGCTTGATGGACTTCCTGCAGCCATAGCTTACACTTCACCAGAATAAAAAATGCGGTGGTGAAGTTAAATCCTCAGCACCCTCCTGCTGCCCTCAAATCTGCACTGGTCTTATTTCCAAGAAAAGGTAACTAGTCACCCTCATTTTACCTGAGGGGACCCTCAATCAAGGAGCTCCTTGCCCAGCTTCATACGACAGAAACCCTATTACCTAACTTCAGACACAGTGTGAGATGGAACTTTATAAAACTGACATTGTAGTTGATTGAATATGGTACCATTTCCCTAAAATCCATAGTGCATTTAACCATTTTTCCTACTATATTAGAAGGATCCAATTTTGTTTTTTATACCCTCATAGGAGAGTATTTGAAAAGCCTGGGGAAAATCACAAGTAGCTGAGTGATCCAAAAGAGCCACGTTCAATGCATCTAAATAACCTTGTCTTTGGTTAACAATGAATTGATGCCAGTGGAATGATCATATTTTAAAACTTTCCCTATAAATGTGACATATGCATCCCCATGTGTCAGCCTAATCTCGGCTGAAAACATTTCAGTGAATGACAAGTTGATTGGCCCCAATTTGAAAAGCACAGCATATAAAAACATAATTTCGGGGTGGCCAACAATATGACAGATTCTATATTTTGCTCATACACAGAACTGGTTTGAACTGTTTGGGGAATTTTGAAAGTCTGTGAATGCTTTCAGCAAAGAAAATTGGCCAGAAAGGAGAGGGAGGAAAAGGAAGGAATGGAATTAACAACTGCTGGGCAACTATTATCAGCTAGACATTATTTGAGAGAAAATGATGGGGTAAGTGACTGATTGATAACCATTGTTTTTAGAACCAAAGGAATAGCGTGATGTGGATGGAAAGAACACTGGCCTTGTAAATGAAGAGCCCCAGTGCAGATCCCAGCTTTGTCACGACTGTGAGTTCTCAAATTATGTCATGTCTTTGACCTCTAGTTTTTAGATCTGTAAAAG
This sequence comes from Vicugna pacos, assembly GCF_048564905.1. Taxonomy (NCBI): domain Eukaryota; kingdom Metazoa; phylum Chordata; class Mammalia; order Artiodactyla; family Camelidae; genus Vicugna; species Vicugna pacos. The sequence continues at coordinate 65,340,512 of NC_133000.1, read as the reverse complement.
GAGGGTAACAATAGGTACTTTCTAGGTAGTTGTAAGAACTGAACTAGATTTCACTTGTACACACACACACACACACAGACAAATTGGCTTAGTTCTAATTTTACATTATTAGAAACCATGTATTATGGAGGCCCCAGTATGATGTGGAAGATACTTGAGCCAGTCAGTAAGGCACACACCACAGTGGTATAGACAACAACCAAAACATGGATCGCTTCTGCTAAGATGCTACGCAGGGGCTTATGGATTCAATCACTCAGAGGCTTGAAAGCATAAGCACAACCCAGAAGTCCCCGCTCCTGTGTCCACTGTATAACATCAGCAACACCGGGACTCCTTCCTGGGGTCTCCTCATTCATTTTAATGAGTTTATGTCAAAAGCCACAGCCTTGTGAGTTAAAAGCCACCAAAAGAAACTCTTAGAAAATAAGCTACAGTAGTGAAAACATATCTCGATTATGTGGGGAGTGGAGGGCATGAGGAACCTTCTAAAGAATTCTTCAGCAGTTTTCCATAAATATACATCTTGCTCCATGATAAAGAGAAACAGGAGGTCTGTTCTGCAAACTGCTCACTCGTAAGGAATTTGAATCTCTCTTTTGCTTTCATTTGCTTCTACCTGCTGTGAATAACAGTAAGGATGAAGGCCAGCTCCAAATCCTGGATCCCAAATAAAAAGTCCAGAAAAGTGGATGGTGTACGGAGGTTGGGGATTAAGCGGAAGGCAAAATGGCAACAAGAATGAAAACCTTGGAGAGAGAGAAAGGAGGTGGACCCAAAATGAGGGAAGCTTGGCTCTCTAGTATGATCCCATGGGGACCTTAACTTTCAAATGAGAATGAGGCCTCTAATTTCCTCTTTAAGCAAATATTGATTGGGTTTTTCAGATTGGCTGTAATGTGAGAAACTCCATGATGCTGTTAGAAGTAAAAGTGGATAGATCAGCTCCTTTTCAACTGAATTCGCCATCAAAGCCAGATGAAGATATAAAAAATATCTTGAGGGGATAGGGTGAGTAATTGTATGATTTGTCATCAAATGTTTTCTTTTGTGCTGGTCCTCTCTTAAATAACAAAATCATCTCAAGAAATAGGTTTATATTAACATCTGTAATCGGGGCGTTGAAGAAAGAAAATGGAAGTGCAACGTACTTGCTGACTATGAAAGTGCTTTCATTTTAAAAACCTGAGCTACGAAAGGCGAACCTCGCTGGGGAAGGTGAGGTAAATCCTCTAGGAGCACACGCTGAGAGTAGACCAGAGTGCAGGACCACGTGCAGGCACACCTGGGGAGACGTGGCATGCAATAGGGTCAACATCAAGGACAAAGAGCTATGGTGCTGGTGCTGCAGCTTAACTGTGCCCAGAGGAGATGTTCAAATCCTGGTCCCTATGTGGAAAGACCTCTGCCTCTGGAGCATGGCCTCAATCAGCCTCCTGCCTAGAAGAGGCAAGGGGGACTTCAGGCATCTCCACTGTGGATCTTAGAGGGAAGTCTTGCCCCCGATGCTCTTTTACTTGGGGTCCTCTTTTCCCATCTCCTTTGGCCCTACAAGAACTAAGAGTCAGAGGTAAGATCATGTGTGAACTGGAAGGAAAGGAGTCACATCTAGCAGAGGTCCCAAGCCAGAAAGACCAGAGTAATCCTTCCAAGCTCATGTACTCTGGTCTGGAACAACCGTGAGCAGGAGAGGCACTCAGAATCGCTGGGGGATCCCTCTTAGTAAGGAGGGGGTGTGTACTTTCCACCTAGCAAACTGGCTACACCCACACATTTCTGTGCTTCCTGTATTTTCTACCACAAACATATTATTTTGATAACACAAAACTACAGTAAGTGCCAAAAAAATGAAGACCAAGAGCTAAAACACGTAAAACCTAAAATATAGTTACTTTAGGTTACTTACTCGGCTAACCACACTCTATAATTTTTCAGATAAGCATCTTTCCCACTGCTTCTGGGGTTGGAACCAGTGAACAAATAAATGCTACTCACAATTCACTGTGAAATATTCGTTTATTACCATTGGATTCTGGAGCAGATACAACCTATTGTAACATCAGCATATCCCATTCTATGATGCAGTTGGAAGCACTATGTAGTTGCTTTTGTTTTTTCCTCTTTAAGCAAATATTGAAAACTATTTTTTGAGTTTAAAGATTACAGATGGGTATGTACCCCCCAAAAATATCTAAAGCAGGGTCTCAAAAAGATATTTGGGCACCCATGTTCATAGCAGCACTATTCACAATACCCAAAAGGTAAAAGCAAGCCAAATGTCCATCAGGAGATGACTGGATAAATAACATGCAGTATATCCATACAATGGAATATTATTCAGCCTTAAGAAGGAAGGAAAATCTGACACATCCTACAGCATGGATGAACCCTGAGGACATTATACTAGTGAAGTAAGTCAGTCACAAAAAGGTAAATACTGTGTGATTCCACTTATATGAGGTACCTGGAGTAGCCACATTCAGAGAGACAGAAAGTAGAATGCTGGTTGCCAGGTGCTAGGGGTGAGGTGCGGGGATGGAGGGTTATTGTTTAAGGGGTGCAGAGTTTCTATTCAGCCAGATGAAGAGTTCTGGAGGTCCACTGCATAGCAATGTGAATCTACTTAACATTGAACTGTACACTCAAAAATGGTTAAGAGGGTAACTTTTATATTATGTGTATTTTACTACAATTAAAAATGGATGAAATGTACTGAGTATAATCTATTATTCTATTAGATGAAAAAACTTTGAGGGAGAAGTTAAATTTCAGCAGGTAATCCTGAACAAAGAATGGGATTGGGAACTGGAAGTCTTGAGATGGAATTTAGAGGCAGTGGGAGCAGCATTCAGAAATCCATTGGGAATCCACAGCAAGCTCTCAGGAGATTCCTGACCCCTGGAGGAATTGTGTTACGACCAATGTGAATGCATTTGCATCAGAATGCTGGGTAGGTCTAGAGGGTGGGAGACCCTAGAGAGTGAAGGGCTTGAAGCTGAGGGGACAACTTTGGGTGTGACTGGACATGAAGGACAGTGGTGAGCCACCACGGGGGTTGCCGAGAGAGGTGACACTGTCAGAGCAGCAGGTGAGAAAAATGAATTTGGCAGCTGCATGAAGGACTGACTGCAGGGGACTCATGCTGGAAGCAGGGAAGCTGGTGAGGAATGGGTTGTAATTACTGGTCTTGGAACACAAGCATTTCCTTGCCATTAAATTGATCTTACCCACAATAAGTCACAGTATTTATGCAGTCCTAAAAAAAACGGCTCAGTATTTCACAGTGAGAACTCTCCAAGGACTCTCCAATATTCAAGTCTCAACAGATGCAAGAGGGAAAAATTGAAGAAAGGGAGACTTAAAAGAGAGAAAAAAAAGTGAAGGCAAAATGAAAGGACTAACATATCAGGGAAAGAAATTGCACAACCAAGTACTTTTGGAGAGCTAGCATTCTTTCTTCAAAAATAGCTGGACTATTAAACACTAGCAAAAGGCAATTTATTAACATTTCACACATCAATGAGCATCTCTTCTTAAGACTGATAAGTAACCCAAAACTCTAATGAGAGAGAATAGCTTGCACACACGCGCGCACACACACATACACATACACACACACACACAAGCACAGAAGGAAAGCACTGAACATCTTACCGAACAGCAAAGGTCCTATTCCCAGGGGAGTGGGCAGTATGCATGTGCTAGAGGCAGAGGAAGGTGTGAGCATGTGTGCGCGCAGCTATGCGGGCACACGGGATTGGTGGGGGCATATGGTGGGAAACAGAGGATGCAGCCAAACAGACCCAAGGAGAATGTGAAGGCGTGACTTACACACAAACTTTATTTGCAAAGACACTTGCGGGCAAGAATGAGCTCATGAAAGAGCATGATCATGGTTGAAAGGAAAGCTACATATAAACCCTGGTTCAGGACACTTCTTTGTGCCTTAGGCAGGTAACCTCATGAAATATAAAAAAAAATCTAAAACAAGATGAACACACTTAAAGTGCTGAAAGGATTAGAGATAATACATGTAGAGTGCCTGCAGTAATCCCTCACACTTAATAGGTACTCAAAAACAGTAACAGTAGCATGAAACCAGAATTGTATTATTTGTATGTGTATACATAAAATATTATTGTTAATGATCGTCTCAGGAAATGTACCGAGTCACATGCCTTTATGGTAACATACATGTATTGAGCAATTGTAACAGGCCAAATGCCAGGTACTAAAGGGATATGGCAGGCTCTCTATTCTTAAAAGCAGATGCAGCCTGATATAATCCTTTATTAACTCTCCAGAGCCTCATGTATTGACATCAAAAAGGCCAAGTGCCTGAAAATCCCAGCTGATGGAGGGTAAGAGAACCCTGGTCACCGTCCACCACAGCACCTAGGCCAGGGTGCTGGTCAGCCTGTGAAAGTACAGCAGCGCCCCCTCCTGGAAGGAGGACTTAATGACAAGGGGTCTTAGCTCTCTGAAGTCAGAGCTGGGCACCTCAGATTGCTCAGCACAGTACTTCACAAACTGAGGGAGCAGAGGAACAGCAAAGGGAAGAGTTGTGTCATCAAGCGAGGTCGGAACAGCCTGCTGACCCTGGGAGGAAGGACACCTGCTGGTTCTCCCTTCACAGAAACAAACCATCTCCCAAACTCACAGGGAGTCCTGGCAAAAGCTAAGATGCAGAGCCCTGAGGGTGCTGTTGCCAGAACAAGAGGGTCGGTGTGAAGAAGGAGCAGTTCTGCCCCACATGCCAGCCCACACCACTAATCTGATGCCACGTTGCAGATAATCAGCAACCTCCAGTGTCCATGGACTAGACTTGGACCATCTTCCTTCCAACCACATGCACATCCCTCAGCTACACACGACCACCCCCATCATGTCAGATGTCCCCCCTTCCATCACAGAAGGTGGACAGTGGACACACAGAACGACATATGATGTCACACAGTGCTCCTCAGGGGACATTAACATTAGGTGGGTTACCAAGAGAAGGCAAGGGTTCAGGTGGGCCACAAGGAAAATTGTCACAGACAAGAGAGAGGAATGGAGAGGGTCACAGGAAGACTAGTGGGTTCACGGGGAGGAGTTAGGGGAGAGAGAACAGGAGAGCAGGCCAGGAGCCAGTTCACAAAGATACAAAATGCCAGGCTCACTCCGTAGACTTTTTGAGATGAATATTTTCCGGCAAAAAGCAGAATTTGAGGAATACTCACTGGACAATTCCAACTCAAGCTGCCTCAATGAAATTCTTCTTGTCCCTCCTTTCCATACCTTCTTCTGCTTAATTCATATCCCCCTTAATAACACCACCGCCCAGCAGTTTCCCTACATAGAAACTTGGGAGTCATCCTTAACTTCCCCTTGTCCCTGAACTCAGCGTCTACACACAGACATGAAGCCCTGCTATACTGTCCGTACTGTCTTCTCTAAGTAGTTCTCAAATCCTCTCCCCCTTGGTATCCAGCTACCACCTCTATAATTCAGGCCCATATTATCTCTTGGTCATCTTGCCTCAGACTTAATGCCCTTCAGTTTATCCTCTGTATTGCCACCAAGCTGACAGCTCTCAAATTCAAATATAGCCATGCTACCACCTACTCACACTATTTCACCAGCTCCCCACTGCTTTCATAAGAAAGTTCTCAGCTTGTGATATGAGAACCTTTGTGATCTGGTACTTACCTGCATCCCCTGGCTCACCACTGCTCCTGCTAAGCCACTTGTTTTCCAGCCTTCTCAAACTACCTGCTGTCCCTTGTGTCTAGGATGGGCCAGGCTGTTTCACACCTGAGGGCTTTGCATGGGCTGCTCCATATTCTTGGATCACCATTCTGTTCTCTGCATGTCCTTCATCCACCTAATATTTACTTATTTCTGGAGACAAGAATCCAAGCACAGGCACTACCTCTCACACAAGGCTCCTCTGGCGGCTCAGGCTGATTTTAGGACCCGTCTTCTGTCTGTCCATGGCGCACCTTACCACCTTCACAATAGCACGCATCACCGTGGGTGAAGGTGGACTTAGATGTCTGTTTCCCACACTGGGCCGTTGTATCCAGCCCTGAGTCCCCAGCAGCTGGTAGGTGTTTAATAATTGTGTTGCATTTAATATAGGAAGAACATAAATGATAAAAATCTGTGCCAGACAGAGAGGAAGCTTGGAACTCTCAAGATCTTACAACCTAAGCATCCCTCTAAATGGGAACTTTCAAGAGCAAAACGGAGCCTCATCCTGAGGCCCAGGTGGCTTGGCCCACTGTGTACAGCCACTTGCAGGGTCAGGTTATACAGGTGGAAATACTCATCTGCCCACATGCATGTGGGTTTGTTTTACTCTGACTGTACTCTGATTGGGCTTAGCATGACCCTTAAGTTTGGTGTGTATGGGAAACTCAAGTTATCGTGCAGATAACCAAAGAGATCTGCTCATTATCTTTCCTTTGGGCAGATCGGTGCCCCGTGGAGCCCTCTCTCCCACCTCTGCCACCAAATGCCCTTCCCATCCTTGGATGTGGAAGTGCACCAGAATGTCAGGACAGATCTTCTCCTGTGAGGCAGGGCTCTGAGCCATCCTGCTGCTTTGCAGAGCCAGAGGGCTCCCTGCACTGCCTCAAGTGCTTCAGAACGAACCCAGAAAGACAAGTGGAGGGCAAACATAACACAAATGTGCACCTGCAAAAACAGCCCTGTAATAACAGCCGCCCATGAGCGAGGTGGGAGCAGTAACAGATGGCCATGTCTGTCTCATTTTCTAATCCCTGAGGTTGTACCTCTCTGCTTCCCTTCCATCTCTCTTCCTGGAACATGGTTTTGGCAGGCAGAGGGTCCCTTGGAATCAACAGTATCCTTCAAAGTCTTTCCAGAATGGTGTGCAATTGAGGCCAATGCACATGCTACCAAGAATGTGAAACCCAGAGTTTAAAGCGTGAGCCCTGCCCCCAGACATGTCAGTGACCTTGTCAGCGCATTCCTGCATTTTAACAAGGCACATCAGCTGATCAACGTCCCTTTTTAAAGAATTCGGGCTCAGATGAAAGTCGAGAGACTTAGGCAATGGTGTCTGCCAGCTGCCCGCCAACTGCCTGGGTGCAGACGGGCCTGGCTGCCCTGAATCCTGCTGCTGCGCAGGCTCCTCCCTGCCTGCCACTAGGGCAGCACCTGTGGCCAGTTTCCTCATTTAGAAAAGACTGTGGAACTCTGGGTAAACACAGATTTGATTAAAGCTGATCATTTAACAGATATTCCCCGGAACAGACTATCGGTGTCCTGACAGTTATTAACGTTTGTAAACATTTTAGAGTGATTTAAAAAATGTAAAACAGAATGTTTTCAAAATCATTAAAAAAATAAAACAGTATGTTTTCAAAGTCACTCAAACTTATTTTTGAATTCTATTCTGATAACATCCTCTGTAAACTTCCTGAGTCCAGGAATTGAAAGAGTATAGCATTTTAAAGTTTTACACAAGTGAAGTAGCTAATATATTCCTCAACATTTGATTCTCCTTATCATGGTTAACAGAATACAGGAAAGGTACTCAGTGTTTTCACCAACTGGGGTGATGCCCCCAAATCTCCTTCAGGTGACTCCCAGTGATCCATACAAATGTTATCACTGTCTGTGAGCAGCAAGAGGTGAGCAAATGTGGGAGGCAATGTGATAAGAAAATCAGTTTATTGAGCACTTACTAAACACTGTGCTAGGCCTTCCAGAAGGATAAGGGGGTGAATCCTGTCCTCACAGAGCTTTCCATCTAATGGGAGAGATAAACAACTCTAATGCCTAGCAGGATACAAGGGGTGGGGGCACACGCACAGAGCACGGAGTATATGCACAGAATTTAACACTCTTCATGTCACTTAATCCCCACCACGACCCTCTGCTGCAGATATTATCATCTTTCCAAATCAGGAAAATTGAGGTCCTACGAGGTTAAGTGACTTGCCCCAGTTCCTCCAGAGTAAATAAATCATTAATTCTACGTGAGTCCAGGTCTGTCTGGCTCTGTGCAGCCCATGTTCTTTCTCTTAGCTGAGCCATGTGTTTTCTCAATAAAAATAATAAGATGCTGGGGTGACTAAGTAAGAAGCAGCAGCTCATTCCAGTGGGGTTGCAGGTGTAGGTATGGGAGAGGGCTTCATGGAGGAGGTGGCATTTGAGCTGAGATGGAGGAGTATGAGTTCAATGAGGAATTCAGAGGGAAGAAAATGTCAGACTAAGGAAACTGAAGGATGTGAGGCTGGGAGTTAGTAGTTGGTTTGCTGTGGCTTTAGAATGCAGGGAACACACACGGGTGAGTGAGACACGGAACCCGGAGGGGGGATGAGCAATATTACACGGCCAGCAAAGGTACAGCGTGGCAGCTACAGCATTTTCTCCTCTCATCCCCCTAGCAACCAGGCAAAGCATGCCCACCTTCCGTGCCTCCTTCACTACCAATCTCCTCTAGCCATGAGGACACAAGAAGATGTCAGTGATCTGAAACCCAGAAGTGGGCCCTCACCAGAACCTGACCGTGCTGGCTCCCAGTTCTCGGACTCCCAGCCTCCAGAACTATGGGAAATAAATTCCTGTAGTTTACAAGCCCAGCTTACGGTGCTTTGTTATAATAGCCTGAATGAACTAAGACGCCGGGATTAGAGGCACAGGCCCGCCTGCGCTAGGCAAGGAGGCGGCTTACACATCAGAGACAGAGATTAGAAAGGGTGAGGCTGGAGCAAGCCTACCTGAAGCCCCGGGAGTGAGCACGCAGCTATGAGAGCCATGCTAAGGAGGGCTGCTCTTCACTAATACTTTGGGGGAAAGAACTTGCATTTTATGTCCATACCCTAAGTTGAAACTGCACACAAAACTTGTTTTATGGCCTTAAGACAAGGCGACTGAAGAAGGGCTTGTTTATTCATTCAGTCAACATATATTTACTTTGTACACAGGATGTGCTGAACTCAGCTCTAGGTGCCGAGGAGGCAGAGCGCCAGAGGGACAAATGCCTTCCTTCAGGGCGGAAAGATGCCTAAACAAACGCGCACGGACATTATAATTTCAGTTGCAAAGTGTGCCCAGCTTCATGCTGAGAGTGATGCTGGGGGCAGAGAGAGGAGGGGACTATTCTAGACAAAGTAAAGGGGGTGCTCTCTGGGGCAGGGACATTCAAGCAGGGATCTGAATAGAGAGGCCAGCGTGGGGGTGTCCTCAAGAGCAGATCTCCAGGCAGAGGCTGTGAGTGGGGAATGAGAGGAGGATTCCAGGACGACGGAACAGCCCGCCACGGGGGCCATGGTAGGAGATGGGGCAGGGCGATGGGCAGGGCTGACCCCAGAGGGCGTGGATTTCCATCTTAGTGTGATGAGACGCACCTAGAGGGTTTTGAGTAGGAGCATGACACGGTATGAAACATTTTGGGGAGACTCCTCTAGTAACTGAGTGGAAAATTGACTGTGGGGGCAAGAGGAGAAACAGGAAGCTGAAGTATGAGGCTGCAGCAGCCCAGGTAGAAGATGCAGCCGCCTGGACTACGCAGAAGCAGGACAGGCAGTAAGTACAGCTCTGGGATACATTTGGATGGTGGGTCCCACCAGGTTCCTGGTCTACTAAGGAAGGAAAGGAGCTAAGAGCCTAGCATGAAGGGTGGATTCAACATACTTGCGATGAAAAGCTTGTCGGTGAGCCCAGGGGAGCCACTCTCTGTGGAGGAGCAGAGATCTGCAAGTGACTTTGAGAGCAAGGAAGACGCCAACTCAAAGGAGAGTGCCTACTTGAGAGGAAAGGTTTCAGTGAGAGCCAGGAAACGGATGACGCACCTGAGACTAGGTTAAGAGTGTATGTGAAGTCTGCATCAAGTAGAGGCCCTGCAGAGACTAGTGGAGAAGGTTAGGAGAGCAACAGTCATCTCTGGTTCAGGGAGAAGGAAGCACAGGGCCACAAGAGGTTGGGACTTTGGACAGGTCGGTAATCAGAGGAGCATTTTTCAGTCTGGATGAGAAACATGGATGAATCATGGGGGAAATAACTGGCCTAGAAATTTCCAAAGAACTGGACCTGGAAGTCTGACAAATTGAGGTCTCTGATGGATTGAAGGACTTGGCCCTCTCTGGAACGAGCCAGCTGCTCCTGGAAATCCTAGACCAGGTGGGCTGGCAACAGGATTGTTTGGTTCCCAGGAGCGTCACCGAGTGCTGGAAATAGCATTAGCTCCAGATGGATGGCAGGTCTTTCTGGATGGAATCCTTCACGGCTTGTCTTAACTGTGCTTCCAAGGGAATACATGGGAAATGGCATCATCGATTTTAAAATAACTCTAGGTGAGACAGTTGTACTTTCTGTTTGCCTTCACTCGACTCCCACTCACTTCTCAATCCACAAAGACCTGATTTCCACCCATTTCACCAGAACAGCTTTGGCCAAGTTGACTAGTGGCCTCCACATCGCTTGATCCAATGGGCATTCTGCAGTCCTCATCTTTCCTGACATCTCAGTCTGACTGACTGCACTCTTCTTCGTGAAATACTTTCTTCCTTTGGATTTCCACCTTCCAAGAGAGTGACCCCACTCTCTACTGACTGTTTCTACTCCTCTCGCCACCCATTTGCTCTGTCTCTAAAATCCTCTTTTATGTAGGCTTTAAAATGCTGGGATTCCTTAATCCTTGACTGTAGGCGCTCTCCTTTTTTTACTTTATCTGCTCTCTCCAGGCCATCTCATTCAGATCCATGCTTTCAACCACACAGTAAAATGGAAGCAAGTAAAAAATGCAATAGGAGTGTTCGGAGGTGTGCATGACTAAGGCAAGGCCAAGGTTACTTGATCTGGGTCATCACTACTTAGGTGGTAAAGTAGCCTTGGGTGGATAATGAAGCCCACGGAGACTCTATGTAGAGGCAGAAAGGAGAATCCAAGCTGGAACTCTGGGAAAAACTATTCGCTGGGTTGGAAAATGAATAAGCACCAATAAATAAAAGAAATTGCTGTTTTCATCATCACAGTTACCATTATTCTACAAGTTAAGTGCTTGTCTGTACGTTTCAAGACCTGTGTTCATTACCTATGTGTTAACTTTTTATTAGCGTTTCCTATGTTCCACTCCTTGCCTGTATCCAAAATATTCAAGCCTACCTTTCAGTCAGCCTAACACTTGGCTTTGGTTCATCAGTTCAATCCGTCATCAGTAATTTTTATTGATTGCCTTTAGCATGTATGGTGATGTTTAAAGCACTAATCCATTTCTATCCTCAGAGATTCTGATGGAATATTGCAATAATCCTACTACTTGTTGTTGTCAGCTTCTCCATCAGCATCAGTTAGAAAAGACACAAGGGAGCCACATGTTTATCAATTATTTTATCAAGGGAACAAGGATAGTAGCATGACTTGCAAATGATCAACAATCACTTGCATGCAACTAGAAAGGGTATGTTCTACTTATTAAAAATCCACAAGATAGCCAACTCATGTATAAACAAGGCACTTATCTGCAATGTACCTCATGGCAATCCTGCTGTTAAGCTTATTGGTCTGCTCTAATGAATTACCTGCTTTGTTGACATCTGCACTCTTCACTTCCAAAGCTAACCACATGTTTCCTTAATAGCCCACCTCTCCATTTCCATTTATGTGCAGACTGTCTGCAGAGCTAATCCAGTATAAACAGGATAACACTCACTTTGGGACCAGAAGGCCCGAGTCCAAGCTTCCACTTACGATTCATTCAATCATGCACAAAATCTCATCTTCCTCATCTTTGTATCTGTGTGAATAAACCTACACCTCTTCCTCACCTCTCCTAAAAAAAAGGCAGGCGGTAAAAGTATTACTATTATGAAAAACTGGAAACCCAAACAGCACTGCCTGTGCTCCGTGGAAAATTGAAGAAAGAGTCATCTGTTCTCAGGAGATTCACGGCGTGGACTGCAGGAAACTGCCTCATAGAAGCCACCACTAATTTATTACAAGTGTATTGCAAAATATTAGATGCACCTAGCTTCAGGTCTAAACGTGAAGGCATGTTCCATCCAATTAGATGCTCAGAATTGCTCTAGGACATAAGGAGTAGGGGGACTACTGTTCCCATTTTGCAAATGAGAAAAAAGGAAGCTCAACGCTTAGCAAAGTGACCAAGAGCACACAGCTAGAAAATGGCCAGACCATGGCTGAATTTTTCAAATTGTCTAATTCCTCATTGCACACCCTTCTTTAACAAGAAGGCAAAGCACTGCATAAATCCCTTCTCAGGGCAAGGAATGACAATTTAATAACCAGAGAGAGTGAATGCACCTCCAAAAAGATTCATTTCTCCCCTGCTTACATTGAAAGAGTCAGATTTATCCAGAATCCTCACAAACTGATTTATAATAATCAGGAGAAGGCTCATTAAGCTTTCTTTACACAACAAAAATAATACTTAGCATTCACCTGTAACTTGGTACTCTGTAGATACTGACAATAGGCAACTAAGAACTTGTTTCATAGATGACTATCAAAATTATTTCACAACCCAGAACACCTAGACAGGCTTCCCTTTTATTGGACAGAGACATTTTAAAGATCAGTTTAACAGCAGCACTTTAAATGTGTGGCGCTCTGAGCCTCATGCTGGTGGAATGCATTCTTGAAGTCCTGCACATTTAATTTACAATGAGCTTCTATAAATTGTTCCCTTTAGCTGTCTCATGTGGTAGAGGTCACGTACACATGCTGAAGCTCAGCTGTAGACAGACACTATACAGAATGTTCTAGTCATTTCTAGCATGCAACACAGACGGTTGCAAACTCTTATGATAAGTAAGTGTGGACAATCTCTTTGAGCTAGTGAATCAAAGCACAAATCCAGTGCAAATTCTCAAGTTTTCAGGGAGAGAGCGCAATTCCAAAGCAGCTATTGTAGGAGTCTGTCTGCATAAATAAGATATTAGTCTGAGGCAACTGTGGTGCTTAGAAGGGGAAGAACGAGTTTGAGACAAGAGGGTTTTGTATGTGCATGGGATAGACTTAAAGAGCCTCATGTGTAAGCTCTTCCTACTTGACTTGCCAGATCCTGGCGGGGCTGCCCTAGCTGGTTTTTATGAGTGTTCAGTTCATCAGTAAGTGAAATACAAGAAACAAACCTACCTCTTTAATGACAAAATGCTTCTCACTCCTCACAATCAAACTTCCACTCCACTCAGCATTGAAAAAAAAAAGTCATCATCATAATTCCTAGCAGCTTGCTTCTGTTTCCGCTTCAGTAGATGCCCTGTAGATGCGCGGTCACATGACAGCTTTGCGTCCCATCAAGTTGCCGCCACCCGAAAACAGCTGCAATGCTTATCTAATTAAACCCCAGCACCAAACTGTGAGCTTCTGCATCAATCATTAATATTGTATTCTGGATCCCTCTAAATTCTGGCTGGGGGTATGTGGCTCCCTGCACACTGGTCTCCGAAGGAGATTTTTCAAATAATCTTTAAGCGGCATTGAAAAAAATAAAAACAAGCCGCCTGCTGTTTGACGAGAGCTCCACCACCCTGCTGCACCCTGGTCAGCTGTTAATACTGACTGAGAGATGAATATTGCTTATTCCGAAATGCAAAAATCCCTTATTATCATGAAAAGGAAAATGCAGTTCTTCCTGCCTCAAAAATGTGGCTCTTTGCCCAAATTTAAAACAGCATCAACAGGATGGTGGTTTCTGGGTCTCTCTTCTTCCGTCTGCAGAGCCATTATCCTGAATCACTTCTTTTCTCTGGGGCAGCCACAAGTTAGTGGGCTGTGATCGCCACATGGCATCTGCACATTCCCACCCGACAGCCGCAACGCAGAAATGTTCTTCACAGAGATGTGATGGCCCAGAAAGATTTCTGTAAATCTCTGTCCCACTAAGGCACAGAGTGCTGGTGCACTTGGGTTCAAGTTCATAAACCAAGAGGAACAGTCTCCTGCCTGGCTATCCTCATAGGCTGAAGCCAGCAGGCCAAGCCGAATAGTGCAATCGAGACAAAGAGAGACTGGCAAAAATCTAGGATAAGCACTCTGACCTACTTGAAATCAGGGGACACAGTCAGCACTGGGCTCGGTAAATACGCGTGCAAGATCAGCCTCCGAATGAGGAGCCATCGACTGCAGAGACAGAGCAGCACCTAGCTCAGCATAAATGCAACTGAAAAACCATCAGGAAATAGGACAAAGTGTGGGAACCACGCGGTTCTCATTCCCATAAGCCGAGACTGACGGGGCCTGTGACAGGGTACCGCCTGGCCCCCAGCCACATGGGCCACAGGGTAAGGGGAGTCTCCAAGGAGACAAACAAGAGAAAGAGGGCGATTCAGGAGTCGCAAAAACATAAGGAAAAGATAAACGTCTTAGGATGGTTTATTGCAGAGAAGAGAAGGCTAAAAGACTTAGGAATAGTCTGAAAGCCCGTATGAAAGACCCTCGTGAAAGGCGTAATCAGAGGTGTCTCTGGCGTCTATTAGATCAGGGCGTGGGGGTTGGCACTCTGTCGGTTTAGCTGAGCCAAAACTACGTTCCCAGAATTCCTCTGCCTGTGTGTGTGTGTGTCTGTGTGTGTGCGTGCGCGCGCGCGTGTGTGTGTGTGTACACGTAGTCCTGAGGGTTGGGCAAGAGACATTCTGCAGGCGGTTTGGAAGGTGACAGTGGAGCTGGGAGTCTCTACCGGATTACCATGGCATACCCGGGGCCTGGGTACCAGGCGTGAGCCTCTCAGTGTGACAGACCCTGCCCTTTTGTGTCCCCATTTCAAGAGTCCACTTACTTCCCAGCCTCATACTGTGGTTTTCCCCCACTAGCAGATAGAACCTAACCTTCAGTCTCCGCTAGTATGACTTCAGATCCTACTAGTGTTCCGTCAGTCCTTTCTCTAGAGGACTAGATTCTGCTCCCAACATCCCCTACCTACTGGATGAGTTCTCTTCCATGAAAAGACAAACTCCCCAAAATCATAGTGTCACACACCCACCTTACTATCATTTTGCTGTCTGTCCGTCTCCACTATGCTCTTGTGCTCTGCTGCTGAATTGAACCCCCCACACACACCATCTCTTCCCATATCAAAATGATCATCTCTTCTGATTTGGAAAGTTGTACCTGACTTCCAGGTGAGCACGGGGTCTTGGAGCACTCAGCTGTCCTTCGTGGGCCAGCATTAATGTCCTTTCTCACTCTCCATCCATGCATCAGTTCCACTAAAGGCCTTAATTCTCTACCTGTCCCTGTCTCCTCACCTTTGAGTGGACTTGCCCATGTAACTTACTTTGGCCAGTGGGTTGTTAGCCAATGTAGTAGAGTCGTGAAAAGCACTTGCACATCAGTGTTTGCTTGCTCTTGGGCATTTCCACGACCATGAGGACAGAACCAGGCTAGCCTGCTGGAGGACAAGAGACATGTGGAGCAGGGCTACGTTGCTCCAGGGGTCCCAGCCAAGGTGGTCCTAGAACAACTGACAGCCAATCAGCCTCCAAATATACAAGCCCACTCAAAAAAAAGCAGTAGCATGAGCAATGACAGCTTTATTTTAAGCCACAGACTTTGAGGCTGGTGGACAGGTAGCATTGTTGTGGCAACACATAACCAATTCAGAATGTGGTACACGGGTGTGTGTTGCTATGACAAAAACCTAAAGCACGTGGCACTGGCTTTGTGACCAGGTGGTGGGTACAGCCTAGAAAAAATAGAAATGAAACTGTTGTAGAAACCTGGGGAAAGTGGCAAGAAAACTGTTATAAAAGGATGGAAAATTGGTGATTCACGCTGTCGTCCTGGTAGACTATGAAATGGAAGATAGACAATGTTCCTGGTGAAACGCAGGACTTCAGCAAAGAAATTACAAGGCAATACTGAGTCAGCTGGCTCCAGCTAGCTGTGTATAACAAAGTACTACAAGAAAAAGACAAACTCAAACACTAAGCGGACAACTTTCAGGTTGAATTCAGAATACAGAGGTGCCACACTGCGAATCTGGAAACTAAAACTGTTTTTCATCTGCAACCTGTTAAGCCACTAAAATATTCTCCGATTAAGACATGCCATGGGTACAGACCGAATTAAGGGTGTATCTGTGAGACCCTTTGTTAAGATTTCTTAGATCATTAAGGAGATGCCTGGTAGACCCATTAAGTTCAAAAAGAGGGCTCTCAAGTTTCTGAAGGACATTGTCCCACAGCAATGTAAAATGCACAAAACATCAGGGATTAAATGGAGACAGAGAAGCATGTCTCCAAAGGTTGCCGGTTTGGTTTTAGACACACGGAGTACCCTGGACTAAAAGGAAACAAGGGTCTTTAATAAAATGGTAAAAAAAAAAAAAAAAAGCATTCGCATCCCCAAGTTTCTACAAGACACAGGCTGAGAACGTCGTTCAAAGGAGACACTGTCCAATCCCTCTTCGGAAGGGGGTCAAGGAGTGATGCTAAGGACACCTCAGGGGCCAGGGAGAAGCGCTGTGGGGAACAGCAGGCTGGGGAGCCCCGCAGAGAAAGCCGAACCCAGGTGGGGTCAAGAACACTCCCCACTCCCAAAGTGCATCTGGCCTTGCGTCTTGCTTTGGCCAGTGGGTATTAGCAGGTGTGTTGTGGATAAAGTCCTGAAAAGCACTCGCGCGCTGGTGCTTACTCATCCTTGTCCTCCGCCATCACCCTGAGAAGGGGCCGGGGCCGGTGTAATGGAAGGTGAGAGATGTAGGAGCAGCTGAGTGCCGCCCCAGTCATCCCAGCTGCTCTCATCCCAGATCAGCTGACAGCTAGGCAACCACCCCAGACACATGAGCAGTAAATTCTTACTATTTTAAGCCACTGAGTCTTGGAGCGGCTTGTTGCTCTGCGTAATTCTAAAGCAACTGACACATCATTCCTCTTGGTTCCACCTGCCTTCCTTGCAGCCAGAGTCTCAGTGTGCCTCTTACCTGTGGTCTCTCTCTTTATGACTATTCTTTTTACCAGCACCTTCACTTCTATCCTTAGGAATTTTGTTATAGATTTATACACACCTGATACAGAGTCCTGCCTAGGCCACTTTCCCATCATTAGAGACGTTTCCTGTAATAAAGGCACCCCCCTCCACACAGCCTCTCCCTCTGCCACCCCTTTCCAAGCATGTGTCCAGTCCTAGGCAGCTGTAGACCCTGAGCAGGTTGGTGAAACTCTCTGGTCTCATTTTCCTCATCTTTGAAATGAGACTATTGGAGTAAGCTCAGACAAAATTTACACTCACTTAGCAGTTCTTACATATCATATTTAATGTCTTATATGTCATCTGTTGTCCTAAATCAGGCTGTGGTAGATGTTCTTCCCACTTTACAGGTGAGGAAAAATGAGGCACAAAACCCCCAAAGTTATTTAGCAAGCAAGTAGCAGAGTTAAAGTCATCTTCGCCTTGCCAAAAAAAGAAACTAAAAGCGGAACCAGTAACAACACACCCCACCCTCCAAAAAATGGAAAGAACTGCTAAGTGCTCCCATAGGAAGAGACCTGAGCTTACTCTAGTCTTCTCGGAGTTAAGGGTGATCTGTAATATTTGGCAGGAAGGACTATTACATGCCTGTTTAATCGACTTGGGAGATGTAAGTAGGAACAGCCTTGCTTGGAAATGATCATTTTCTGTGAATCAGGAATTTTGCTTCTGGGCACTTTTTCCTCTACCACTAATAACTAAACTCTGAAGTTGGCAAGCAGTTCCTCTGCACCCAGCATTGCTCTTTTCTTTGATGGCTCACTCAACAGAAATGTTTATTGATTAATGTCCACGTGCCAGGAACTGTGCTCTCACTTTGCCAGCCATGCAGTTTAGAGCCAGACAGTCTGGTAACTGAGCTTTTAAGGCCAAGAGTCAAATGTCTGGCATTTTCTAATTAAGTAAACCATTTTTAAATAATAAGTGCGGGGTCTTAAAATACAGAGCAATTGGTGACAAGCTGAGTGGTCTCAAAGAGAAGTTGCCATGAGATTCTCCTAAGGCCAGACTCAAAGAGATGATTCTCAACTCTAACTTTTTCACTCCTTGAGGCAGGAACCAAGCACGGTGCCTGGCCCACGGCTGGCTGTTGTTTGTCCCACTTGCTATGCATTGGGATCTCCTGGGAACTCCTTAGAAACACAGGTGCCCAACCATCCCATCCTCCCAGGAGATGCTCGTCCGGTGGGTGGGTGGTAGGAGGAAGTGGCCTGCAGTCTTTCAAGCCCTGCAGGTGATTCTTATACACAGCCAGGGGTGAGAACCACTCAGTGTGAGCTCCATACATATTTTCAATGTGCAAAAAATGGGTGAGCAAATATTATCAAAGCAAATGGGTACCATACTCTTTAAAGCCATTGGTACACTGCTGGGTACACATTCTAAAGGCAAGGGAGGAACAGGAGAAAGTGTAGGACCAGAATTATGTGTAGGAACAACAACACGTACTATAATAAGGCCAAAATCTTACCAGAAGAGGGAAGTAACATGGGGTCTCTTAGGTTGAAAATGAGGACCCTTTTAACAGCAAAACATTTCTTAGGCCCTTGTAAGATAGTATTTATACTTTTATAATATTTTGATTAAGAAAATACACTTTAAGAAGTCTGAATTTGTCAATGCTTTCAAATAATTAGATTTTATTCATTCTAAGGGCCTACTTACATTTGAAAAATACTCATCCATATATACACAGGACATGTTTTATTCAGCTTGCAGACAATGTTTAGTGGGTATGTGGACTCAGGAAGTAACTCAATGACCCAGTGGAATTCATGGTCTGCAAATCAGGAGCCTCAGATATAGACCACCTAACCAGCACCGAGGCTAGAAGGAAATGTTTACTTAAATTGAAGAATAGACTGTTTAGTGGTAAGAAGCACTTTGGATTTTTACTTAGTGGCAAAATAATTCACCAAGACCAAATGTAAAGGTTTTGGGGGGGTTGATAAGTTACCATTCTATAGAATAAGTAATTTTAGTATACCAAAGGAAAAGACATAAGTTAGACTAGGCTCTGAGCGATAAAAAATGATGCAGAGAATATCTGAGATAGATCTGCAGTGTTTTCTCAGAACAGGATCAAATTTAACATGATAATATCTGGAGGGACATGACCACAGGGAGGAAAACCATTCGATTATTCAATTTTGCAAAAAGGCACTAATATAAAATAATAGCATTGGTTAAAGAACTAACATTAAATGCTGAGAAAAGTAAACAACGACCCTGAAAAAAATCCATAAGAAATTAAAATATTATTTTTTAAAAACTTATTCAAAGTCCAGGAGAAAAATATATACCCAAGATCAAGATCAAAAACAGGTTCTTAAATAGAAAACAGTTGTGATTAAAAGGAAAAGTAGAAGGAGCTGTCATAGAAAAAAGAAAAAGGCATCTTGGTACTGATGGTCAGCAGATACACTGCTGACCGTGAAGATCATGGAAGGTCACCCCGTGAAACCAGAACTGTCCCCTGCCTTCTCCGGCCTCTGTGGTTTGCCACATGGCTCTGAGCTGTTCTCAGGAAACGACTAGGCTAAAGAAAGGAACAAGGTGGTGAGATTAGGATTCAACAACATCCAAGGCTCACACCACAGTTCCACTCTTCTTTCCACACACTCTTCACCATATTATTGTCCTGGTCTGAGAAGAGCCTGGGACCAGAGCATGATGAGAACCAGGGTGGGATTGACATAGGAAAGTCAGGGAAGGCTTTTTCCAGAGGTGATGTTTGAGACCAGATCTAATTATGTTCACCTTGCTTTATTAAGAAATGTGTTTTTCTAGTAGTTTGAAAATTAGTGATTGAGGAAGGAGTAGGGCAAGATTCATATGTTAGTAATGTTTGGTGAATGGGGAAAAGTTATTAAACAGACCACTCATTCCCATCCACAGCACTTAAACAAGCACGGATTACATGTGAGTTTAAAAGCTGTATCTCTCAGGATCTCACACCCAGCTCTTTAAGCAACTGTCTGGGGACATCTCTGAGCCAAAGCGTTCAGTGGGAAACAGGGGTTTCTCACATGACCCCGAAGCCCGTCCACTCTGGACACTGCCGTGGTTCTCCTCTCACCTTCCCTGAACCGGATGCACACACACAGACACCCGGGAACTCCCGTAGGGCAAACGGACAAAGGATAATCATCTTAGTGGCTTGTGATTAAGTCAAGTGCTAACACTAGAAAGTGAAGTTTGGCAGTACTTAAACTACAAACCACTTTTCACTCGCCTCAATTCCTGCTGATTGCTCATCAAAATGACTCCCGAAACTCTGGGGAGAACAACTCGGAAGGCTGGGAACAGGTTTCTGCATTGTTAAGGCACTGTTTAACAAACTACTTCCTTCCCGCAGCAACAGACCTCTTCAATCCAGGAAAATGCTTTTAGTAAGTGCTTTTGGTAAATAATCTTCATAATGATCATTGTGTTATTGGTTAAAACAGTGTTGAATGACAAAACCTTCCCCTGAAAAACGTTCTCAAAGATAAAAGGCACTAATTTAAAGGAGGCTGTTGTTGTCTTTAATTCCGTGTTTCTGAGAAATGCACTTAAACATTTGCAGACACAGTGGAAAATCTTTAAGCAGACAAATGAAAATTTTCTTCTCATTGTGCTTTGAGGAGTCAAATTGCACCCAGGATTGTAAAATGAAAGTGGTTTGTTGCTAGGCAACTCCATGAATCATCCCAAATCGGGTTTTAACCAGATTGATGAAACTGCTCCCCCTCAATTTTTTTTTTCTCAGTAGAATACCGCCTTTGCTTGAGCAACAAAATATATGAACTGATCATATGGGAATAGAATTTTGTGTAGCAATAAAAAACTCTTACCCCAACACTGACTAATAATTAATGATATGCATAATTATTACTGTAATGCATGGAAATCAGATACAAGTGATACAAAACCTAGGCCATGATTGCACTTGGCATTATGTTAGCACTGCAGGTAAAGTAGCCCTGGGATCACCCTGGGAGAAGAAAGAATAGGAAGAAGCTCTGAGCTGCCTCCAGAAAGATCTAGATTCATGGCCCAAATGATGGGTCTTCCTGATCTGAGAGACGGCATCACTATTAGCCTACGTTTCCAAGGAGAACACTGAAGGCAGCAGTATTCCATTGGTTTATAGGTTTTCACATATTTGTTAAAGGTTAATCATGTAATTGGTGGCTACATCTGATAATAGGAAACTCACACCTTTCATGTTATTTAAAAACAAAGTCAACAGATATATAATCCTAAAGGTGATGCTAACTGAAGTATCATTGATACACGAGTATTTATGACGTCCTAATTTTCTTCACTGTCTGCAAAGTTCTTGTATTTATTTGAGGATGTAGATATGAGGATTCATGCAAACAAGTAAAGAGATAAACATTAAGAGCAGCCTTCAATCTTTAAACCAACTATGAAGGTCCTTACAGGCTTATAGTTTAATATAGTTCCTCCTATTTATATGTTTATGTAAATATCTTCGTAAGCAGTTGATGGGTCAAAAATATGCTTTTGTTGAGACTCTGCTTGGTGACAGCACAAATGAAGTGTGTGGACCATTTCTACCATTCTCCTAAAAACACAGTGAAGCTTTCAGACAGGCTCTCACACTGGCTTTTAGCTGGATTTGGGTTTTAACTCCTAACGTCTATAAGCAATAAAGGAAAACTAGAGCAGAACATTTCTGAGGATATTAGGGGATTTAACGAACAAGAATAACAGCATTTAAAGGAAGAGGGGAGAAAGAGGAGTGAAAATGAACTTCCTCGTGCTTTTCCCTGAGAGAAGTACCCTTGTAATTATGCATGTATCTTAATTAAAACCGCATATTCAAGTTCTACATTTTCAGTTGGCCTTGTATAATTAAAACTGCATCACATCTGATGTATTTATAATTATAGCCAAATGGTTATGTTAACGTTCATCTATTCCATGCTGAAAACCAACAAAAAACATGAAGAACATTTCTTTAAATAGCTTCTTACCAGAAATTCAATCTCCAGACATAAAAGCTCAGTGACCATGTGTCTTGAAAATAAAGTATCTTTGAGATCAATCATCGCAGCTCTAAGTGTGAGATCCAAAACTCCCGATGCTTGCAAAAGCACAAACCCAAACTGCTTTTAAGAGATAATCTGTAGAGGGGAAAAAAATAAAAAGAATCATAGAAGGTCTAATTAAGGTCTTAAGGGAGAGTTCTCACTAACTTAGAGGAATTAACAGGAGACAATCATATCCCCTCAGGCTACAAACATTGAGCTTTAAGTCCCCAAATCTTTCCATTAAAAAAATTCTTGTGTTACAAGATTAGTGCTTTCTCTTCTGAAACTAAAAGCCATGACTAAATTGAATGCCCATGATTAAATGCTTTACTGAGAAATCCCTTCCTAATTTTTCCCAATAAATGAATCCCCAAAAATGAAAGCCCTGCAAAATATGAAGGTTTGTGTGGGAAATAATAACACCTGACTTCGGACCTAAGGCTTGGCAGTTCGGGGAGGTTTCAGGCAGGAGATCACTTGGACAAACATTCAGCATGAGGATATTCTTGTGGGTTGAACTGTGTATCCTTCCTCAAAATGATACAGAATGTGGAAGTCCTCACCCCTGGAATCCCAGAATGGGACCTTATTTGGAAACAGGATCATTAAAGAGTAATTAGTTAAATTAAGATGAAGTCACACTGGAGTAAGGTGTGCTCTTAATCCAATATGACTGGTATCTTTATAAGAAGAGGGAAATTTGGACACAGAGACACACAGGGAGAGGACCACGCAAAGACAGAGGCAGAGGTGTGAATGAAGCTACAGGAGCAAAGCAGAACAGACATCCCCTCAGAGCCTCCAGTAGGAACCAAGCCTGTGGTCACCTTGATTTCGGACATCCGGCCTCCAGAACTGTGAAAGAATACATTTCTGATGTTTTAAGCCATCCAGTTTGTGGTACTTTGTTAGGGCAGCCCTGGGACACAAATACCGATGTCTATGGAACTTGGATGCCTGTCTTACCAGAATTTCAAACTGCATCCACATTCTGCAACCTGCATTAACCAACACTTGCTTTCTTATAAACTCAAGTACAAGACTTGGGCTCTGGGAACCTTAGAGGCCTCTTTTCTTTCCTTTGTTCTCCAACAAACAGGCAAGAGGAAATTGTTCTCCCTGCAGAGTTTATCCTCTGTTGTTAGAATCACTCTTGGTACATGCCTGAAAGGTCTCTAGGTTTGCACCACAGGAGCCAAGACCTGGCATTTGAGGCAGCGGCGGGGGGGGGGGGTCTTTTCCCTCACACCGGATGCCATGAGGTACAGCCACTTGGCCGAGTAATGAAACTTAAGTGTCTGGCTGCCTTTTCAGGCTCACATATCAAGTCTGGGGGAGATTATCTGTGAACTGGTAAAGAGAACAAAGAAAAGGAAATCTTTAAAATGAGTACCTGTTCAGAGACATGGGTGCAGAAACATTGTAGACTAAGAACATGATCTGGAAACACAAACCCAAAAGAACTACACACCTTGAACTTGATTGCTGTACACAGATCAACATGCTGATTGCTCAGCTGGCCATGAGCACCTCTTCCATTCCAATAAATGTTCATAAATGTTGTTCTGAGGGTACACAGATTAGTTGAATGCACAAGTCCATATTCCAGCACAATGTTAAATCAAGATGCACATAAACAGAGGCCTTAGGGAGAAGGTAGTAGGAATCACAGATTAAATTCTATAGCACTTTTTATGTTACACAGTATTTCTACATACATTTCCTGGTTTACTTCTCATAACAGTTCTGTTCATTCCACTATTTTGGAGATGTAGATAGAAAAGTTAAATGACTTGCCTGTGGGCATACAAAAGGTACAACTCACATCATGTATTCCAATACACATCTCCCACTACAAATTTCCAAGATAGAGATTCTCATTGTCCCAGTTGACAGTGTCCAATCTGATTAAGTTGCCCTACAGAGCAGACTCCATAGGTACAAGCTCACCTGCTCTTCTTAAAATTGTTACATGGTCCTACGACTGTAACATTTTTTTTTAACTTACTAGATCACTGGTTTATTATAAAAGGATGTAACTCAGGAACAGCCAGATGGAAGAGATGCATAGGACCAGGTATGTGGGAAGGGAGATGGAGCTTCCACGTGCTCTCCAGGCATGGCAGTCTCCCACATTTCCACATTTTTGCCATTTGGTAACAAGCTCTTCTGATCACGTCCTTTGCAGGGAGCTTTTTTTCCTTTAATCATCACCATCAACAACAAACAGTGTTTTTCCTTGCCCGAATGAAAACCCTTTATATTAAATTGTTTTTTCCTCAAAGTAAAGTTCTAAGGATTATGTAACAGAACTGTTTCCAGAAATGGGGAATTGGGGTTGTGGATGGTCCCAGCCCTACCATGATGCCTGATGCCACCTGGGGCATCAGAAACACCAGAGGTCCGTGTGCTTGTATTTACCTGTCCTATAAACCAAGAGATTCTAACTCAATTGTTCACATATCCCATAAAATTATTTTAAACAATTATGTACCCTCTTTGCACACTTTTAAGTTGACATTTATACTTCTTTCTTCATAAGCTTAAACAGCTGTAAAGAATGTGACTCTAGCAGGTTGCAAATGCTAAAATTTTTAAATGAAAGCTATGGCATCCTTTTAAATATATGCAAGGAAATCTAAGTTGCATAATGGTTTGAAAGCCACCTGTTGGGAGACAGTCGCTTCTTCTTGTTGCTTCTGACTCTGGTGACAAAGGTATCCTGCAGCAGTCATGGACTTTTCATCATAGATGTGAACACACAAGTCTGACCCAAGAGTCAGAGAAGCTAAAAGAGGACCCAGGGGAAGGTGCAACACCCGCAGGCTCAGCTGCTGCCTCACGACCACAGGGTGAATCAGCAGATCACAAACAATGTGCATGAAATACGAAGGGGCTGCTACTTACCTTGGGCCCTGCAAACCTCCCACCCTAACCAGAAACACATGGGAAAGGGAATTCTGAGACATAGTTCAGCGCAGGCAAGCAGACACATTGCAAAGTCCTAGCACCACAGCTATCACCAAGCATGGGGCGCCAGCCCAGGCACGAAGCACACGCAGCCTGCTACACCCTGAATAAGGAAGTGTTTGTCTCTGACCCGGGAGTCTCATGTCTTCTACCAGCGTCCGCAAATGAGACCGTGGCAGGCTAACCTGCTGGCGTGCAAGGAAAGTAAAACCTCAGACTCTTCACAGCTCTTAACACCACTATTATCAACTTAACAGTACATGAATGAGCTTTCTGAACTTTCAGAAGTGTATACATTTCCTTTCTTTTCTGTTATTTGTATTTCCATCATTTTTCCTTTAGATTTATACTCTAATATAAGAAAGTTTAATGCTGGGAAGTCTTTTATTGATCACATCATCACTCTGTATTCAACAAAAATATTTTTGTAGAAATTAAATTTAAAAAATTTGTTTTATTTCCTATGACTATAATGTTCTAAATGTAAAAAATTCTTCCACATAATGTAATCTTTAAAATTACTATTAGTAAACAACAGATCAGAAATGTAAATGTATTTCAAATTTGAATAATTAATAATCATTAAAAGAAAACTTTTATTGGAAATTAATCATCTATGAATGCAATACTGCTAAAATTAACCCGTTCAGAAGTTACCATATATACTTTCATGTTAAGAAGTTGAAAAATATTAAACATTTTATAACATGAAGTAAGATTGAGACTGCCTATACCGAGAATAAATATTTTATAATATGATGTAAAAAAACAATTTTAATCATCTAATTGAAAAGCATATCCTGAATCTAAAACGAACTGCATAAAAGTTTTACCCAAAGGTTCTACGTAATGTATTCTAAAACTTTCAGTAGTTCTAGAAGCACCCCACTTACATTTAAAAGATTCTGCAGTGCTGACCTGCTGTCAGACTGTTCAACGTTCTCTTCTTTCCAGCTAATAAAGCAGTCTAAGGACGAGTCCTAAGAATAGCTACAGTAAAATACACGGAAAAGGTCATTGTTAGCACTCATTATGCCTTCAAGTGCACTCTGCCTTGCTCTCACAGATTCTTACATTCTTTGGCAGAAGGAAAGGAACGGAAGAGACGAAGTCATTAAACAAAAATGTCTTAACTCTCGCTATTCGTATATCTGAACCAGAACATCCCAACCCAGGTCTAAAACACCAGTTTTTACCCTCATAGCATAGTGATTAAGGTAGAGAAATATAGGAATCCCCACGGGTTTATTGAACATTCATTAATATTTAAAGAAGGACTCCTTTAAAATTCGGCGTGGGTTAGGGGCCTGCATGTGGTTTACCAATCGAAAAAAGGAATGCTGTGAACTCAGGCAAGTTCTCCAGGAATGAGTTATAGGAGAGAGGACCTATAGAATTTAAGGATCTAAACACGGGTTCTTTGAAAATTTTCCATGGCCATATACCCCTTGAAAAATGTATTCTAGTTGAAATCACTTCTGTAAACGCCCTGAACTTTCACCAAGAAGCTCAACTATTGGGTGATAAATCACAGGAGAATGAGAACAGTGGGATAGAACAGGAGAATAGAGCTAGGGGAGAATGCAGCCATCTGAAGGGGGTGGGGGTGGCTCTCAGTTGGCCAAGGGCATCTGTGAGATGTGAGCACAAAAGCTCCCAGCAGCTGGAAGATGGGTATATTGGCTGGTAAAGGGGTCTGGTGGGTTCCCAATGGCACCCACTGCACACCCATGCCTTGGGTATAAACATGAGACCCAGCCCATGACTTCCAGATGCACTCAAAGGATATATATATGCAGATAAGTATTCCTCTCAGACTTTTTTTTTTTTGTAAAATAGTGCTCTTTCTGCTCTGCTCTGCTCTTTGAGAACAGGGCATATATCTTTCATTTCATTCAATAAACATTTGTCTGCCCACTGTTAGGCTGCTCAGACCTAGGAAAGGATTATAAAGGAAAGCAGGTATAAGAAGGAATGAAGGAAGCATCCTTGTCTCAAGGAATATTTACCATTCCCCCACCTGGCAGTGTTCAAGCCTAACCAGCTTTTATTAACCCTTCTTTACTTACTAACTCATTTTTGCTACGTATTTTTGTTGTGGTAAAAAACATGTATGTAACATAAAATTTACCATTTTAACCATGTTTAGGTGTACGATTCTTGCTTACTCCTTCTAAAAGCAGTGCTCTCTTCTACCAAGAATTGGATACATACCATGGTAAAAGGAGTGAGATAACCTTTGATCTTTGGGGGAAAAAAATCCCTTAGGCTCTGAAGTTCTTACTGCAAAATGAGTTTTCTGCAACGCTATCAGTCATGATCTTGGGTACAAATACCTCAAACATTCAGCATGTCCATGTTCAGAGGGGAAGAATTAAACTGCCTTCCACTGGGCTAACAACACTGGCATTGCATTTTGATTCTCCAGTCTCCACATATGCTATCATCACAACGGATGGGGGTTCTGTTTGCTGAAATAAAATAAATAATTAAAATCCTGCAGGGAGCAGGCTTTTATTTACAGGGCTCCATTGTCATTCTTGTACCTGGTGGGAGTATGGCAAAATTACATGAGTTTATTAAAAAACAAAAACTGATGATTCCAGCTCTGTTCCTCTACCCCATGGAAAGAGATCAAATAGTGGTGGCACGGAAGCAAGAGCTGTCAGCATTTAGAGAGCTATCATTGGAATGAGGAGGGAAGGTAACCAACATTTGGTGGAATGAGCTCTCGGATGCACAAGCTCCCCATCGTGCCCAGGGCTTTTTGGACATCACCACATCGTGGAGTTCAGATGTTCACGCTAGGAAACGTTGCCAAGCCCAACCTTAGCCTTGCTGGATGTTCTGTTTCATCACTCCCCCTTTATTTATGATCCCTCCACATTTCTAAAGATAAAAGCTTACACTGCAGAAACAGTCGAAAGCACACCCCCTACATATAACCTGATCTCCAGATTACCAGTGAAATTGCTGCCTTTGTATACTTATGGGCTGACGTGATAACTGAAAATAACTTCCATTAGCACTATAAAAACTCCAGCTGACACCAAATGAATTTCATTTGATACCAGCAGAGAAAAATATTGGCTACTGAGAGATTCTTTGTTCATGGTTATTTACAGTTAGCTAGAATCCATGTACAATTCAGCCAGCCAGAAGGCGCCAGATGATTTTCCTCACTTGAGGACCTTGTATGGAAAGTCTTCCACAAAAGACTGGCTCACCTTTATTTACTGAAACACAGGCACCACTCTTGTCACACCTGATCCACCACAATAGATGGAAATGTCTAGCAATTAAATTCTTTGGAGTAAGAAAGGTGTAAACAGGCATTTGAGAGACAGGAAATGGACTCTGACATTTTTCCCTCCCCATCTCCATCCCGTAACCATCTTGTTTTGAAAATTTGGGGAATAGTCAACTAAATGATCAGAACATCCTCCAAAACTGTGCTTTTTCGACATTTTAAAAATGCAAACATTTCTAGTGGACATATATCACCACTAAGAACTAAGGGTCAATATTTTGTTATGTTCCCTTCAGAACTTGTACTTTTTTAAGAATTATCGCAGATTCAATTTGACCCTGCCCCCATTTTGTACTCTCTCTCTCTGGGTGAAACCATTATCTTGAAGTTGTCCATTTGTGATGTTATACTTTTAACATACATGCATGTATCATAAACAATTTTACATGCCTTTCAATAATATATGTACCTATCTTTCTACAAATTGTCTTCATTCAACACTACAGATTTTTACATTATTTGTTGTAAATATACATTCACAGTGTTGTGACCATCACTGATATCTACTTCCAGAACTTTTTCATCATCACAAAGAGAAATTCTGTACTGATTAAACAATAACTCCCCATTTCTACCCTCCTCAGCCCCTGAACATCACCCTTCCACCTTCTGTCTCCATGAATTTGCCTGTTCTAGGTATCTTATGTAAGTGGAATCATGCAACATTTGTCTTTTAGTTCTGGTTTATTTCACTTAGCATATCAACAGTATGTTTTTTGATATCAACACATATTAATACATACTGATCTAGGTCAGTCATCTTAAATACTGTATAGTATCTCAGTGTACTATGGACAATAGTTTATCCGTAAGTCTACTGATGGACGTTTAAGTTTCAAATTGTTTGCTGTAACAAAAGCAAAGTTGCAGTGAACAGGAGCGATTCCCCAGGAAGTGGAAACGCTGGGTGTGTGTGACTTCAGTGTGACCGGAGAGCTGCCAGGTTGCCCTCTATTGTCACCAAACCGATTTACAGTCCTACCACAGTGGATCTGTGTTCCTGTCCTTTCTCACACTGACAGATTTTCATTTAATTTTTGACAGTTTGATGGATGTGAAATCATGTCCATTTTTTAAATTGTCATTTTCCTAATTAGTAGTGCAGCTGAGAGCTTTTCAGGTTTGTTAACCATTTCATAAGTTTCTTTTCATTTGAAATGTCTGCTCACAAACTTTGTGTTCTTTTAGATTATTTTTTGCCTTTTTATTGATTTCAGGAGGAGATGCATATGTACATACATATACACGTACACCGACATATATACAGATTATACAGATGGATATTCTGCATAATAATCATTTGATTGCTGTGTAAACTTTAGGTAACTTTATTAAACATCTCTATTATTTCTTTGTTTTCTAGTTCATTAATTTCTGACTGTATATTATATTTTCCCTTCTACTTTGGTTTACTCTGTTTTTCTTTGTGCATTTTCTTGATTTGGACACTTTGTTTTTTTCAATTTTCCTTGTTTTCTAATTTGTGCATACAGGGCACAAATTTCTCCCTGAATAAATGCTTCAGCTCACCCACATGCACTGATAAGTTGTACTTTCATTTAATTTAAAATACTTTGTAATATCCCTGTTGCCGATCCTTCCGGGTTAGCTGAGTGGCTCGATTCTGACTTAACTCTTGGATGACCAGTGTGAGCGTGTTCTCCCTCAGTCTCCTGAAGACAGTTTCCGGGCACCTCTCATTGCTGTGGGGGAGCAGCTGTCAGTCTAGGTGCCAAGTCTTCCTAAGTCATCAGCTTCCCCCCTCAGGTAGAGCATAAGATGTTCCTCTTGTCTTTGATTTTTTTACAGTTTAATTTTGATGCACCTGAGGTGATTTTTTTTATTACTCTTTTAGGACTTGGGTATTCCCCAATCTGAGAATGTGTATTTTTCCTCAGTATGGAATGTTCTCCACCATCATGTTTCTCCTCCAGTCTGTCCATGGGGATGGGTCAAGGAAATGAATGATGCCAGAAGTTAACCACAATGAGTTTACTTGTACCTTTAAAAGAAATTATAAACAGAATGCAAGTTTAGACTGTGCTATGCAGCCATGATACTAACAAGACGACACACTCATAACAAGATCATTTGAGGAGGTTTATTTAGAAAGGGTCTGTTTGCAAAGGCCTCGCAAAGGGAGGAAGGGAGCTGCAGGAATAGCACAGTAATCTGGGGTTAATAACCAGAGCTAAAGGCCAAAAGGATGGGTGAAGAAAGCAGTTACCTGCACCTAGAAAGTGTGAGATCTGTTGAGAAGCCACCTTGGTATGAGCAATGACCTTAGATCAAGGGATACAGCCAGCTTCAAGTGACTTCACAGGGAGGAAGCCAGGGGTTTTAAAAAATGACCTCATTTTTCTGCCCCCTCCAATGTCCTGCCAGTACCTCTGCTGGTCAACACCAAGTGGAAGCCAGAGGACACAGAAGCCCTTGATATTGTTCCTGTAGGTTAGCTGTCCCAGCAGAGATCATGTGTGAAGTAGAGGACATATCTGGAGACACAGGTGGAGAATATGCATTAGGGTATTTATTTTAGCTCCTAGAAGTAGGTAAAGCTCCCAATGGATATTTGAAAAGTATCTACTTTCTATGATCCTGTAATCATGGAAATTAAAAGCAAATTGGTGAGTCTTTATCCTGCATTCCTGGGCACATACAAACCCAGTGTGTCTTATTATTTTAGAAGGACATCAGAAATGCTGTGCTTGGTTGGACCAATTCTCCACTGATCTCGGCAAGCTTTTTCTGAGAGGGCATCGAGAGACACTGAGACATTTAGTGGAAGAGCATAGTTTCTCTCCATGAACTTGTCTCCAGAAGGTAGGGCCGTTCTCCAATTGTCCACAGCATGAATAGGCTCTTTCCTTAGCTCTTGTCTTCCAGTCATGGTACATATTCAAGCAATTTGGGTTGAATAAATTAATGAGTGGTTGAAAAATTACTGACATTCTTTTCACTCTTTCTTCCAGTGGCTCATCCTTGATGCCCCAGAATTTCCAGCATGGCCATGGAGGAAGAGAAATCCAAGGAACCAAAGAAACTTATCACTTTACAAGATATCTTTGTTGTTATTCTTATTACTGAGGGTGAGAAAAAGGAAATTATGGAGTGTTAAATAAATAAATTATATCCCCTATTTCCCAAGAAGGGGGTAGTCTTCAATCACTCTAAGATTTCCCATTCTCAAAAAAAGCAGTAATATCTGGTTAGTGGATTTAGGTGTAAAATGGCCTCTAAGAACCTGACCTAGGACCCTTAGACACCTTAAATTAATAACCAAAAGATGAATAAGCAGTTGTTTTTTTCTTCTCATTATTTCCCCAAAATTTATTATAGTGATATTCTGGAAACTGATTTTTTAGAGTATGCAATTTGTTCAACTCCCCAAAGCCAGAAAATAACGATATAATGTCTCATAAAAAGGTAATCTGTACTTCTAAATCTGCACACTTAATGGACTATTTGAAACTATAAAATAAAAAAACATCATGAGTTGGTAGAGAAATTATGCAAACGTATAAAACTGACTCAATATCTCACCTAAAATGGGAAGAAATTGCAAATAGCCCAATGTAGAGGACTAAGAAGCTGAAAGATTTTCTCCAAAGCCTCTTGTTTGTTTACAGGGTTTCTACTCTGAACTATTTGCATGTATAGGGGACCAAGTGTATTTTCACAGCACTCTTAGATGCAATAAGGAAAAAATAAAAAACATCCCTCATCCTCAAAGAGCTAACATCCAGGCGGTGAGACAAAGCCTCCAGATACACAGCACTAATGTGAACGAGATGCCCGATGGCATTCAGAGAAGCATGCAGCAAACAGCAAATGTAGCAGCCAAAGCAGGAAGAGAGATCCTACTGGGGGGAGTGGCCTGGCATCCAACCTGGGGCAGAGCTGAGGTGAAGCCATGGAATCAGGGATGAGCATGGCACTTTGGGAAGCTGAGGAGGAAGACAATTTGATGGGAGCAAGAGATGTTGGAAAGTGGCAAGAGATGTTGGAAAGTGCCATGTCCCAGGGTCTGTCCCCTACAGACCCTGGGACATGGCAGGAAGTTTCTGAGCAGGAGAATAAGCAAGCCACAGACTGGGAGGAAATATTTGCAACACACGTATCAGATAAAAGGCTTACCTCTCAAATATATGATGAACTTGTACAACTCAATACTGAGAAGCCAAACAATCGAATTTACTTGGATGGACGAAAGACTTGAACAGGCCCATCACACGACAAATGTATAAACAAATGGCCAGTGGTCACGTGAAAAAGTGCTCAGCATCATTAGTCATGAATGAAATGCAAATTAAAAGAAAAATGAGCTGCCACTTGACACCCACAGAATGGCTAAAATGAGTAAGACTGACAATAACAAGTGTTGACAACTGTTGTAAAGCAACTGGAATCCTCATGCATTGCTGATGAGGACAGAAAACAGAAAAACCAGTTTGGGAAACAGTTTGGCTGTTTCTTATAAAATTATGTGCCCACTTACCTTGCAACCCAGCTATTCTACTCTTGGGCATTTGCCCTAAAAAGCTGAAAACAAATGTCCAGAAAAAGACATACACAAATATGTGTGGCAATTGACAATAACAAGTGTTGACAACTGTTGTAAAGCAACTGGAATCCTCATGCATTGCTGATGAGGACAGAAAACAGAAAAACCAGTTTGGGAAACAGTTTGGCTGTTTCTTATAAAATTATGTGCCCACTTACCTTGCAACCCAGCTATTCTACTCTTGGGCATTTGCCCTAAAAAGCTGAAAACAAATGTCCAGAAAAAGACATACACAAATATGTGTGGCAATAATAATAATCAAAATTATTAATAATAATCAGAAGCTAGAAAAAATTCACATTTCCATCAACAGGAGAATAGACAGTGGGGATATAGCTATATAATAGGACATATACAATAAATAGAAACAAGCCCTTGCACAATACAGATGAGTCTTAAAAACACTGAGAAGGATTTCAGAGTAGGTAATTACTAATACTGCTCAATGCTCAGGAATGCCTCAGGGACCCAGGCTCTTTCTCTGTTTCTGCTCCC
Organism: Vicugna pacos; assembly: GCF_048564905.1. Classification (NCBI taxonomy): domain Eukaryota; kingdom Metazoa; phylum Chordata; class Mammalia; order Artiodactyla; family Camelidae; genus Vicugna; species Vicugna pacos. The sequence continues at coordinate 65,307,184 of NC_133000.1, read as the reverse complement.
CTGCCCTTACCATCCCGACTTTCATTCTCATGATCACAAGGGAGCTGCTACAGCTCTGGACATCACGTCATGTCAAAGGTGGAAGGAAGAGGGGAAGAGCAGCACCAGTTCCGTCTGCCTACTTCTTATCAGACTTCTACTTAACAATTCTCTTTTCTGGCTTTCATATGTTTGGACAGAACAGGGTCACAGAGCAACCGCTATGAAAGCCAGAAAAGAGAATTGTCCATATTGATTTAGACTAGTTTTGATTTTCTCTTCTTAGAGCAAGGGCATGTTACCACCCAGAGCAAAATCAGAGTTCTTTCAGCAAGACAGACAGCAGAGATGGATCTCCCACCGACAACTAGCAGTGTCAGCCGTACGACTTCAAAGTCAAAACAAATCAGTCTAAATCCCTTGGGCGTGGGACAAGGAAGAGACAGCGAAGAGATCAAATGGCCTAAGCCACGTTGCAGGCACCCACAAGAAGTCAGGGCACTTCCTCTCAGGCAGACACTAAGAAGTTCACTCCATACAAAGGAAGGGGACAGTGGTGTCGCCAAAGACATTTTGAAATAGCTGCTGAGTAATGAGAACCAAGGACGAGGACGTGGGGAGCCCCAGGGCTATGTGCTGGCATTAAGAAACAAGTTAGAGTGAGGGATTTAAAGAAGGAAGAACAAGGGTGTATTATCAGCTCGGGATACCATAATGAAATACCACAGACTGGACAGTGCCAATGACAGAAATTTACTTCCCACAGTTCTGGAGGCTGGAAGTCCAAGATCAGTACCAGCCAATACGGTTCTCAGCAGGGACTCTCTTCCCGGCATGCAGACAGCTGCCTTCTCTCTGTGTCCTCACGTGGCAGAGAGAGCACTCTGGTGTCTCTTCCTCTTCTTATAAGGGCACCAGCCCTATGGGATTAGGGTCTCACCCTTATGACCTCATTTAACCTTTATCACCTCCTCACAGGCCACATACAGTCACATTGAAGGTTGGGGCTTCAACATATAAATGTGGGCGGGGACACAAACATTCAGTCCATAACAAAGGGTAGACAATGAACTGCTTAGGGAATATGTCCCATTTTAGATGAACACATGACCCTGGACATCAGGACCTTCCTCCAGACTAAACGTCTAATTCTGTTGAGTGAAAAACCGTAACAGCAGCACTTGGGACAGAATAAACCTCAAGTTTTGTTTCCCCACTAGAGTCAACAGGCTCAGTCTGGTAGATGGCCCGTTCGCCTGGAATGCTGGGGATGCTCGTCTCTGCATAGCCAGCCTCCTATACCCTACACAGCAGAGCTCCCGACGGCTGCCTGGAGCAGATGCGCTGTTTACAAACAAAATACATTGGCTGGCTTATAGCAGCTGTGATTAAGCTAATGACTAAGTGCTGTTCTAAGATGGCATGTATCTGAAACCCACATATCTTGCATGCTATTATTTGTTTTGTCTAAACATTATTTATAATGTTTAGACAGCTGGTGGAAGTGTGCCCTGACACTGGCATTAAAACGCACACTCGAAGAGTGCATCGTGCACTCCCAGCATCTGAGGTTCTTTCTCCTCTCTCATGCAGGAGAGACTCAGATCTGCTGTTCCGAGGCAAAGCCATCAGAGCTCAACCCCCTGTGTCCCCGGAGTGATAGTTTATGTTTCAAATGATGAAAAGACTATAACTGCCCCTCTCATGGCCTCATAAAAGCATGGACACATTTTAGCTGAAACAGGCTTAATAACCTTCTAATCCCATGGTGTCCAAACTCCCTTTGGCAGCAGAACGCTGTTTTCAAATGAAATATTCTGCAAAGAGGAAATGTTCTCCAAGAGAAAAGAACAGCACTGTTGAGCTAAGGCAGGTGCCGGTGACTCTCCCAGCCGCCCAGGGAGGCCCCAAGTGTCCCTGCGGTACCCTAGACCTCAGAAGGGCCTGGGCTGCAAAGCACTTCTCTAGTCTGTTTCAGAGACTTCTTGCCTCTCCAGACTCCTTACACATCTTGGGAAATAGAATCAGGCCCTTCCTGTCAATCTTCAGAAACAGGATCCTAGTAGGGGAGACTAGGCAAGAGAAATAAGACTGAAAATTCCCCATTACCTCTTAGCTCAAATCAGCTGTGACTTCTACGTGCTAAAATAGTTGAAAAGTAGAGCCTGTCTTTCCCAGGAAGGAGATGAACATTAAAAAAAAAAAATACAAAGGAAAGATGTGTGGATGGATTACTGGCTTAGATGGGATGGGTATGGATCCAGGTTCGAATTCTGGTTGAGCAGGGTTGCGAGGAAGAGGCCTGGGACCTCATTCGCCGGTCCTCTGCCCATCCGCCCTCAACAAGGGTGGAAGCCTCAGAAGCACCCCCGCAGAAGGCTGTCTCCACAGAACACAGTCTGAAACCCGTCCTTCAACACTAATGCCTGTAATAATAATGGGTGAGGGAAGTTACTAAAGAAATAATGCCTCTAAGTGAGGCTATCCAAGAGGTAGCATGACTCAAATTGGGTCGGCCATAGCATTCATCACTCCTCCTTCCGCCCCCTTGTCCACCCCCAAACACAAAATCCTGTCTCCTGCTAAAAGAGAAAGCTGCCAGATGTGATGTAAATTTTAAGCATGGAAAAAAAGACGGAACTATTATCGGGTTATAAACATTAATACTTCAAAAGGCCAACCCAAGGACAATCCAGAGGATGCCTTCTGAATGCTTTGATAATAACAATTACTGATAACTGCATCATGCTTATGCTTTTATGTGTTCTTCCATTTAATTACCACATTTTATAAACACGCTTTCATTCACCCATCACATCTCTGGGGCAGGTTTAATTATCATTTCCTGTTTACAGGTAAGGAAATCCATCTCCAGAGATGCTGATTGACTTGCCGAATGTCACACAGTCAGAAAGATCAAGGCTGGGTCTAAATTCCCAGCCCTCTGACTCTACAGTTTATGCCTTGCTCCTCTCCACCACAAGACACTACCTCCACCTTTCAAGAATCTCCCTTCCAAGAAATAGAGGCCAGGTTCTGTGCCTACTGCAAATGTACTTGGTCCAAGATGGACCTGTTTGGTCCCATGGTGTGGTTAAGACACAATTATGAAGTGTAAGCCATAGGGATTTCTGTGTAGCCTCAGAAAAAAAGAAGCAGCCTCGATTTCAATTGTGGCACATTCACTCTGTAATCACGCTGTTCTGGTCTGGTGTGTCATTCCTTTTTAATCTCCAAGTAAATCAGAATGTCACATGCCACAAAAGCTGTGAAATTCTGAGCCTGCCATGGAAATATGACTCCTGATGCATGTCAAAAGAAATTGGTCAAATCCAGAGAATTTCTTCCAAGGGAAGCTTTGCATTTTTCAGCTCATTGTTTTCACCCCCCTGTCAACTGTGTTGGACATAGCATTATGGGTGAAATGGTTACTTTTAATTGTATTCATTAAAGAAGCACCATTTATTTATCTGTGCATAATTTTGGGTAAAAGAAATTACTCTAAGACTCTCTCTCTCTATTCAAGAGTCTCTTTCCATTATGAGATATAGTGTGAAATTTGTCATTTTTCCATGACCATACCATAAAAATCTGTTGTCTTTCTCCATGGTTTCCATCTTTTCTTCCAACTTTATAGATAAGGTAGACTTTTCCTAGAAAAATCAATGGAGTTAGATCAGTAGTACAAGTCATAATTTCATACCTCTGGCTAAGGAAAAAGGCTAGAATGGGGACATGCGGGTGTTTCTCCTCCAGTTAAGGTGGGTTGGCTGAGGATGAGGTAAAGAGATCATTGATTTACAAGACATATACTCAGATTCAACCTCAGGTGTTTCCAGGAAATTCTAAAAGCCATTGGCCAATAAGAATCAAGTGGTTCAGAGCACCAGCCTTTGTCATCTGAGAATGGTTTCTCCTCAATGCTACCTTCAAGATTATGACTACCCATATCTCAGCTGGCTATGAAGATTTATCCACATAATGCTTATGCCTTATTGGGGAAATTCTAGCACAAATATGGCCCTTAGCTTGAAAAGCAATCCCCACAGCTCTCAACAATCAAAAGATACCTGATTTTAGTAACCTATAATGAAAAAGAATATGAAAACAAATACATGTATGTATATTTATGACTGAAACACTATACTATACACCAGAAATTGATACATTATAAACTGACTATACTTCAATTTAAAAAAAAGAAAAAAGAGATACTGACTTTAAGATAAAAATCCAAGTCTCTTTGTAAATATTGGGATAAATGCTGAGGTTAAATTGTCTTTCTACCATATCTTTTATTTACAAAATATTTTAAACCAATTGGAATCTTTATTCCCATCACCATAGGACATGAACTGTTCACTTTTATTTACAGAAAAGGAAAATTTTCACAGGGAAAGGAAAAAGGAGAGCCAGCAAGGTAAAGTGGATTCCAAAGTCAGAACTTGAGCTTGGATTAGGGACAGCTGCTTCTCCACACAATCATTTATTGTCTAATACTAGTTACACACTGTACCCAGGAGATCCTCAAAATTTTTTTCATCTCCAGAGTGGTGAAAAACATATCAAAATCAATTCCCAGGTGAAAATGGGACATTTTCTCATATCCTTTTGACTTCACCAATAAGGCAGCTGTGGCCCAGACTGGAGGAAGGGGTTCTCCTGGCAGATTTTCTAGCCTGAAGGATTCCTAGGTCTCCCCCAAACCAGAGGATTCTAGAGTCATTGCAAGGCTGTCAAAGGTCCTTGGATGCCTTGTTAGGGGAGTGTGGGTAGCAGGCAGGATGATAATACACCCTAGTTCCCTAGCAGACCTCAGCATACACCTGTTGGCCTTGCATAGTCACTGATAGTATCCCCTTTCATCTTCAAAAGTGAATATTGGCAAAATATTTGGACAACATATTATATAATCACCCTACTAATGACAGAAACACTACTTCTGTCTGGGTTTACTCTATAAGAAATTCAAATTCTATAAACTGTTATAAGAAACCAGAAAAAGCAATCACTAAAACTAAGAAAAAATATGAAATACTTTGCTTCATGCACTCAACAATATTTATAAGACATAGTGTTTACTTAGCCTTAAGGTGAATATGAAGATGTGTAAGACTATGGTCCTTGCCCTTTTTTATGAGTTTAGCCAAATTAATCCTAGGTCATAAGATCTCATTGTCTGTCCTTCCGCTGTCTGTTCCAAAAAAACAAACTCCTGTGAGTTTCATTATTAGAGTCTGGATTCTCCAGATTTCTGCTCCTGTGACCTGATCTTTACTATCTCTATCTTGTTCTTCCTTGGTACGGTGGGAACGCTCTAAGACGGACCCCAGCAATTCTGTCTCCAAGCAAACACGTCATTGGATGATTCTCTCCCCTTGAGTGTCGTCTAGACTTAACAACTCACTTCTAGGAAAAAGAAGATGGCAGAAATGACTGGATAACACTTGGGAGACTATGACTACAGCTTTTGGGGAGACCTAGAGGCAGCGACACCCAGACTCCTGACCCATAGAAATGACAAGACAGTAAATGTTCATTGTTTTAAGACACTAAGTTTTGTGATAACTTTTTACCTAGAAATAGACACTAATGATACACCGGACCTGGTCTCATCCTGCACCAAAGACACAGGCTTCTCATTATTGCAGCGCGGACCTTATTCTCGCCCTCAGTACAGGCTAGTAAACAGGCAGCCCCAATGCTACTCGTCCCTCAAAACGACTAGAGATGACCAAGGAAACTTCCATTGCACGGCAGACTAGTGACCATAGCCTTTCCCTGCTTCAAGATTCTGGTGCCAGTTCCTGGGCTCTGTCCAGTCTCCAGGGCTGGTGGAACCATGGAGGAAGTGCCTGGAACATCTCTTAGGGTCCTTCTCTTTCCTATTTTACTGTTACAAAAAATTGGATCTTAAGCCTATCTTTTCTGTTCTTTTTAACATTTCTAGAGCAGATGGATGGCTAATTATCTTACAAGATCCATCCACAGGGTTTCAAATTCAGTTCCCAGTAGCTTTTTAATCCTTTTGCATGAAGATAAACAAATAGTCGAGACACGTGGACATTTCTGGTACTGTGGTAAATACAAAACAAAGTATGTTAGAAAGATGCCTTTGCTTCCACTCAGGAGTTTTAATGTTATTTTTAAAAAAAAAGTAAATAAGCCCAAGGGCATATGTAATGAGGAGAAAACAGTGAACAGCAAAGAGACAGCACCTCCAGAAGAGCACAAGCTAGAAGGTGTAGGTGTTCATGCCAGGCAGAGACTTAGTGTTGGCGGGTTTCACACGGAAGACTAGACTGACTTCTACAAGAACATTACATCTTGTCCTCCTACGAGAACAATTCGCCAAGCATGTAAAAGTGTTCCTGCATCCATTAACACTTCATTCTGAAAAGCCTGACTATGACAGAGGAAAAAGTTGAAATCTCATCTCACCCTGAAAGCCTACTTAGTTAGAGACCAGAAAACAAAGATTTCTCTTCATGAGAGCACACGGAGTACAGCTTTTGTACTCTCAGGTGAGAGCAGAATTATACGGAGGCAGACTAAGATTTCCTTTTGGGAAATGAATGTCTTTTACCTAACAGTCATAAACAAATCTAACTACTCTGTCAGGTCCCACATCCCATGCAAAGCCCAGGCACAGAGCCACTGCAAGCCACCAACAAGAGCAAGACTCCAAAAATGGTACAAAGCAGATTTTTCCTCCCTTTGCGTTGCATCCCTGTGGGATGACTAAGGCAGCTCTGTCCTTAACAAAAAACTGTGATCATTTTGTGATTTTTATCAGACACAGTGTGCTTGTGTTTTGAGAAATTGAAGGATGGCCAAGTAAGCTGTGTAACATTCAGCTTGACTCCTTCTAGAACTCATGTTCAGTAGCCAGGGCAAAGCTGAGACAGCACCATTAGGATGTGTGTCCATTTCTGAAATAGATACAGATGAGCCCCTTATCACAGTGTTTTGCAAGATCTGAGGCTGGAAAGAGGCAGTGGTAGAGCAGAATCTGAGCCTCTGAATGCTTCAAAGTTCAGTCTTTAGGCAAATGAGGAAAGAAGCCAGCGTGGGACCTCCATCCTCTGAGAGCCCATGACTGGTCTCAAACATTTGGATTTAGAACTCTGTGTCTGAAAAGGTCAGCAGAACCAACAAAGATGGCCTTTGGTCTTCCTTACTGGTTCTCTTTCCCTCCGACTAAGCCGTGCTGTTCCTCTTAGGTCATTTATTACCTCTGCATCCTTGGCTTGCCCTTCTCAAACACACCCCTCCACACAAGACACACACACAAACAAACACACTCACACACAAACCCCAAAGCCTGTCCCAGATCCTTTATTCTTTCCACTCAAACCCAGTCAAAATACAAATGTGCCCTCTGCACAGCAAGTGACACAAAAGCCTCAGTGCACTGGACTTGACTTATACTGTGGAGATATGAGTCACTGCCTCTAATTCCCAACCACCCAATCATGTTGCAGTTTTTATCCAATTAATCTCTTAATAGTCCTTGGAGACAGGAAGGAGCAGTGACTTAGATAAACCAAAATCCCCCAGGTCTATCTCTTTATTTCTTGCATCACTTTGCACGCCAAAGCCAAGGCAGCCATGGCTCCACGCAATGACTGTTGCTGTTCAGTGGCTTGTCCAAGTTCAGCCTTAAAGAGGATGAATACAAATCAGGCACAAGTCAAACTCTGACTTGGCTCCTGAAATTCCAGCTAGAAGGATTCAAACAAAGGCCACGTGCCTAAAATAAACAGTATGGCAACCTCTTAGAAAAACAAATTGACTGCATATCTTTATAAGCTGCATTGTGTCCCTTCTAGAGTCCAGACATCGAAGTCCTAATCCCCATACCTCAGAATGTGACTATATTTGGAGACAAGGTCTTTGGACAGGTCGTTAGGGTGGACACGAATCAATATGACTGGTGTCCTTATGAGAAGAGGAAATTTGGACACAGACATTGTACAGAGGAAAGATGATGTGAAGACACAGGGAGAAGACACATCTACAAGCCAAGGAGAGAGGCCTGGAACACAGCCTTTCCTCGTGGCCCTCAGAATGAACCAACAGTGCCTTGATTTCAGACTTCCAGCCTCCAGAACTGTGAGACAATCAATTTCTGTTGTTTCAACCACCCAGTGGGTGGTACTTTGTAACGGCAGATCTAGGACACTGATACAACATCCGTTTCCACACTAGGAACCTGCATGGTTCCCTGGGTGGGAGCACATCTTAGGGGATCAGCTTGGCTGGAGTTACACCACCACGACCTCACTGTGTGAACTCGGACAAGGTACTTCACCTTCCTGAGACAAGTTTCTTCACCTGTAAAATGTGGATAATAATGCCCATCTCACAGAGCTGTTATGAAGATTAAAGAAGATAATGCCCAAGAAATGCTGGGCACGTGCCAAGTGCCCAATAACAGTGACTCACTGACAGCTGCACAAGTCTTTGACCTTGATAGAACACGAATATAAACAGCAATGACATTAAGAAAAAAACCTGTCTGGATGCTGGAAATGTCAATCTTTGCAGTTTATAAGCAGTTCAACATCAAGGGAACATGAGTCATCGTGAGTTGAAGGTATCTTGGATGAGTTACGATAGTTATGCTGACAGCCTCATAAGTTAAGTATGATGCTTTCGGGAATAAACAGATGCAACGGATTCAGCAAATTTCTACAACTTTTCCAAGAGACGTTGAAAACTGAAAGAGAGTCAGATTTTAATTGCAAAACTATTTAGGTCTTAAACCCCTAGCACCTAATCCAGCCATTGTGACTTACTGGATTGTGGTTTACAGTTTACTGGATGAAATAAGATTTCTCTTTAGTTTCCTCTACCAAAAATGGAGAATTCTCTTGCCCACCAGCAGATAAGTTCTTGCCCACAACGTTTTCTTTACTTTGTGGATTTTCTAATACAGCCCTCTTTTTACAGTTTACCTAGTGCAGTCCAGCAAACAAGATAATAGAAAGACGAGAGTAAATGTTGTTACAAGAAAAGGAGATGTCAAGACACCAACTTTCTTCAAGTGAAATCATCAGTGGAAGTGGGCCAGAGCCCTGGTGCTCATCACCTGGTCTCAGATTGCTCCATTAGTTCTCACAAAGTGGGCGGGACCAGGCCTAGCATGGTCTGTAATCACAGCAATACTTCTGGGTTGGGATTGCATTAGCTGGTTGGTCCAAACTCCCTCTGTTCTCCTGGTCCCTGGAAGAATATGGCTCTTCTTCTCTCTTTACATCCTTTCACTCACTCATTCATTCACCAGAATCTGTGATCACTTCGTAAGTCAGGTAGGGCTAGGCTCTGCTGTCAAAAAAAACAACTCCAAAATCTTTGTGTCTTAACACAACCGAAGTTCATTTCTCCCCTTGCAAAGTCAAAGTGTATCTCTAGGGCAGCTGCTCACCACGCACCAGCTTAGAGACCCAGGCTTCCTCCACTAACATCACACAAGGCTTCCTCAGCCGCCACCACAAAAGGAAAATCTATCATGGGGAGGCTCTCACTGACAGTTAAATGCTTTGACCCCAAAATGGCACATGTTAACTACTGCTTACAGCCCATTGACTAGAACTAATTATGCACTCTCCCAGCTGCAAGACAAGCTGGGAAATTCAGTGGAGTGCATGGAACATTTGGTGAGCCTTACTGTCTCTGAATTCCAGACCTGCACTGTAATATGGTGTGTAATATGCTATCCAACATGGTAGCCACCAGCCACATATGGCTGTTGGGTGCTTTGGACTGTGGCTGATCCAAATTGAGATGTGCAGTAAGTGTAAAATACATACCAGATTTTAAAGACTTAGTATGATAAAGAATGCAAAGCATCTCACTTATAATTTTGTATTGATTATATGTTAAAATGATAATTTTAATACATTGCGTTAAATAAAATATATTATTGAAATGAATTCTACATGCTTCCTTTTACTTTTTTACTGTGGCACTAAAATTTTTTTTGATTACAGATATGGATCATAGTATATTTCTATTGGACAGCACTGTTCTGGACTTTGCTCCAAGATCTGGGGATGGAGAAATTTAAACAAGGCACTGCCTCTATCTCCAGGGTGCTCTGCATACCCCAGGCCTTGTGGGGCATTACCCTTCTAATCCTCTGCTTCCTCATCTGTAAACCCTGGATAACTGTCTTCCCTTCATAAGGCTACAGTGAGAATTAAATGAGGTCACGCATATAAAGTACTGTGAGCATTCATAATTCTTAGTCACTTTTCTGTTGCTTTTCTTACCCCTGGGCAAAGTAAAAAAACCCACTTCTCCTTTTTCCCATTTTACGCTACCCTGGTGGTTCTGCCCCTGGTTCCTGTCAAGAAGAAAGACAACAACTCTACATATTTTTAATGTACGAAAGAGGCATAGAGCTAAGAACACATGGGGCAAGTCTCAGCCTGCCCCACTGGGATGGGAATTTGAACCAAACCAGATGACCAAGAGGTTAACAAAAGCATAGAAAGAGAGATTCTGGACAAAGGAATACAAAGAGTAATTTGGGGGAATGTTGCCATGTGTCATATTTTAATCAACCACTTTGATTTTGTTAGTCTTCAAGACATTACTGTTATAAGTGTAGTAAAGTTTAGATGAAAAACACAGGATTTCAGTCAACTCAAGAAGAAGACAATTGTTCAGAGGAAGAAGTGTGCTGTGCTGGTGGGCGGTGGCGGGATGTGGTCATTAAAGACAGAGGCCAGACTGAGACAGGAGGGGAAGCTGGACTAAACATAATTTGGAAGTCCCCAAGCCAGCATACTTTAAATATTTGTTTACCACTTACCTGGAGAACCAAACATGCACCACCTTTGGGAGGGCAGGAGCACAGGGGCTCTGGTGGGTGGCTCTCTGGTTAGCAAAACAGTTACCCCTAGAGCTCACTGACGCCACCTCTTTTAAGGAAAGTGATGGCATACTTTTGTGAGTATGCCCTTTGGGAGCCTCAATCTTACCTTCAGAAGCAGTACTTCCCCCTGAGGGAAGTACTGTGCTGTATCCGCTCGGCTGTGTAACAGGTGAGATGGCTTTCTGTCTTTGCAGCCTCTTAGCAGGTTGCCTGTGAAGTGCATCATGATCTGGTTCAGTGCTTACTCAACAATAAAACTGGTTTCCTTCTCTACTGCCTTTGTGGAGAGAATTCTGGGCTGGGAGAAGATTCTGTCCTTAGTTCTATTTCTAGTTCCCCAGGAGGGTTCAGTTCTGGGTACCCTCCCTGCAGCCTGAGAGACAACAGGCCATGCAGGATGGAAGGACTTGGGGGAGGCACAGGACTAGCAAACCCACTGTTAGGACTGAGCTCTGGAGATGTTTTCTATCTTCTGATTCCTCTCTGGGCTGTGAACCCTAGAGAAACACAAACACTTGGTGATCACTCACTCAAAGCATTTGCGCCACATGCTGCCATGGGCCCCAGCGGTTAAGAACAGTGTGTTGCTGCATGAACTTGACCTCTGAGCTACTCAAATATCAGGTCTCAGGTTGGGCCCCGGTTTCCCTCCTCCAGGTTATGACTCTCACGGGGGATTAGTATCAGCATCACCTGAGGAGCATTTTCAGTCTGCAAATGTCCACTTCCCGACCCAGACCCACCGAATCAGAGACTCTAGGGATGGGGCTGGGCAGTCTGGGTTTAACAAGCTCTCCTAGTTATTATGCTGTTCGTTAGAGCTTCAGAACCACTGCCTTAGACCAACAGTTTAAACCTGAGGAGTGTTCGAAAGACTGATGTCTGGGTCTCTGATTCTGATTTAATTGGCTTGGAGTCAGCCTGCTTAAAAATTCCCATCATTTTTAAGACTACCTAGAGGTTTTTAATGTGCAACCCAGCCTAAGAACCTCTGCCTCAGAAAGTCTCAATAAATGGATTCCTCCTGCATGAACCCCTTGAAATTTTGTATAAAATTGAGTATGTGTGCAAATGTGAATTTTTCTGGAAGAGGATCTACATATAACTTCCATCAAATTCTCAGATGAGTCTGTTTATCCCAAAAGTGTTTAATAATATGAGGGTTTAAGAGATAGTGCATTTTGTCTTATATACTTAGTAATGAGGAGACTTCATAAAGAAAACAGTTCAAAATTTAATGAGTGCCAGAGGTGCTAAATTAATATTAACCTTTTCAACCAATAACAATATGGTTTTGTATATCTTAGAGCAGGGAAGGGAAAAGTGAGGACAGCTGTTACTGCATACTAGTCTTTATCACTGTTGTCACTGGAATTTATTCAATACCCTAGAGAACAGGCTGCCATAGTGGGTACTCGTTCATCTCATTTGACCCCCATCACCCCCTGTGAGCTATGACAGAGCAGGTAATGTGACCCTATTTACACCTGAGAAGCTGACTGACTTGCTTAAGATCACACAAGTTATAACAAAACACAGACTTAAATGAAGCTATTTGTCAGTGTTTGGTCTCAAGTATGAGAGACTGAATATAAAACGGACAGTGGCCAGACCATCTATAAAAGACAATTCTGACTCACAACCTGCAGTAGCCTGCCCAGGAAGCCAACCCCGTGTCTACAATAAACAGCCTGGGAAGCCAGCCTGCGGTCAGTCGGACTTGCAGCAGCCAGATTATCATCCCTAGTAACAATACAGGAAGTTAAACAATCACTTCTGTAACCGTCTGCCCCAAATAGTCAGGTCTTCATTAATAACTGAGAGCTTTCCTGATTGTTGACCTCAGTTCCTGCTTAGTGCCAACCAGAGAAAGCCAAACGTGCACCCTAACCCATCATGGAGAAGCCCTGCTCCTAGGCAGCAATCTGACCTTCACCTTTGGACCTGACTCTAGGGTAATGGTGATTTCTTAACTGTGAATAGGTTTGCTGTTGGTATTTTCACTTTTTCAAAGCACTCTTTTTTAATTTTTTTTTACTATAATATAGTTGATTTACAGTATTATATTAGTTTCAGGTGTACAACATAGTGAGTCAATATTTTTGTAAATTATACTTCCAAAGCATTCTCTTTAAAAAAAAATTTTTTTAATGGAGGTACTGAGGATCGAACCCAGGACCTTGTGCATGCTAAGCATGTGCTCTACCACCGAGCTATACCCACCCTCAAATCATTCTTTGTTATCATTCTTCTTATTGAATTCGAGGTGTGTGGTGCAGAGAAATGAGAGGAAACTGGCCTACAGAAAGGTTGTGTAGCTTGCTTAGGGTCACATGACCAGGGTCTAAGTCTTCGAACAAGGCTCTCTGGTTCTTTTCCGAAAGCACACAGTGCCACCCAAGGCAAAAACACAGGAGACTGCTGCCTTCACATTGCCAGCCCATATCTCTCTTCCATCATTACCTGCTCACCTTGTCCGCAGGGAGCCTGGAATATGTTTCCTTCACAACCTCTTAATGACACAGTAGGGTTGCAGAAGGACATTGCTGAGTCATTTCCCACCCAAGGAAAAGTGTTATTTATAGCAATCTGCACAAACCAACTCTGGTGTTAGCTGAAATGACTTCCTTCTGGCACAGGAATAAGTACCAGGCTAATTGTCATCAGCTCATTAAGTATACATGGGCTGCTAATTACCTCCTCCAAGTTTTCCCCTCTCTCTACCTTGGACATAAGTTCTTTAGCCTCTCCCCAATATGTTGCTTTTCATAAAACTTCCAATATAGTTTAAATCAATATTGTGCATTCTTGGCAAAGGATGGCTATGGGGAAAAACGGAAATATGCAGTACTTCCACCAGTGTGTGATCTCTATATTTATAACTATCATTTTGTTTGACCCTCCTCCCTGTGTTTCTGCCATTCGTCCTTTCACACTGCTTCCCTTTCCCTTTTACATCGTCCTCCCCTGTGCTCACCAGCTCTTCCGTGTTGCCCACGGACCAAATGGATGTTGACTCCTAGAAGGCAGGACTCGCTTCTTGTTCTTGAGCTTCACATCAAGGTGCCGGGCTGAGGTTTGTACACCATCGCACAGGTTAAAATTAGCAGCAACAAGATATGTTCCTTGACATTTACTACGTTACTTGAATGAGTTCTAATTCCATATTGTCTTGCACTTTATCTTTTTACACGTATATGACTAGATACCCAGAGAGCCCATAAGCCAGTTACTACCATATCTTCCCTTCATATTATAGCCCTGTTAGCTGTCACTGAGTTAGTGCCCGAAGAATTTGGTTGAATCAATGTCTTTCTTATACAGTGCACCCAGTTCCCAGTATTTGGAAAAATAAGCCTGTGTGATTTTTTTTTCTAAGATTTAAATAAAAATCTCTCCTCATACATGTCCATTTTCTTATTTTGCTTGTTCCTAGATACAGGAGTACATAGTAAGTTTAATTTTTCTCTTTCTCCAACTGCTTTATTTAACTTAACATAATACCCTCAAGGTCCACCCATGTTGTTACAAATGACAAGATTTCATCTTTTCATGGCTGAGTAGTATTCCATTTTGTGTGTGTGTGTATCTTTATCCATTCATCTCCTGATGAACACATATTGTTTCCACATCTCAGCTACTGTAATAAACATAGGGCCAAATAAATTTTAAAAAATTTTTTCTAATTAAAAATTAAAATAAATTTTCTCTCACATTTAACTCTTACTAATAAGAAATATTATCAAAACTCTTATCCTTGAAATTTGGAGTGCACATATATATCTGCATAGAACTTTGTTTGAGACTTCAAACATAGCTAAATGCTTGACACTCCCATGTCTACACTTGTACACAAATATTACAAAACTTGCTTAGAGAGTAAGATAATTAAAAAAGGAAATGATCACTGAAGTGAGATTTTACCTTGGCCGTGGCATAGATTAATGTTTGAGGTCTTTAAAATGTTAAGATAAAGTGTTACAAAGAGGTAAGTTGAAATTTGTAGGACACTACATATGGAATGATATTATTTGCTCTGTAACACACATGCTTATCGATGCATGAAAAAGGACTTTTACTCTTCACTTTTCATTCTTTTTCTAAAATTTTACAAATGGGTGTAGTCATATTCCATATTCCTGTTTTCTTTATGAAAATAGGTAGCAGGCTGGATTTGGCTCATGGACCATAATTTATCAACCTCTGGTCTAAACTAATATTGTAGCCACTAGCCACATGTGGCTATTTACACTTAGTTAAAATAAAATAAAATTTAAAATTTAGTTTCTCAGTTGCACTAGCCACATTTCAAGTGCTCAGTGACCACATGAAGCTGGTAGCCACCATACAGCACAAATACAGAACGTTTTCATCATCACAGAATAAACTCATCTCTCAAGATCTTCAAACTATATCAGAACTCTTTGGATAAGAGTTTTTAAAAAAGCATTTTATCCCCTAAGCTACTAAATCCTAGTCATTTTTGACACTTACTCAATATGAATGATCTATAACAGCATCAAGCGGTGTGAAAGTTTCAGATTCAGCACAAAATTGCCATGGTGTGATTTTAAGCAACATTTTAATTTTCACCAGAGACAAGGTGTTAAAAAGCATGTTGGAATTTTATTTAGAAGATTTAAGAATGGAAAATCTAAATGATCTATACAATAAAGATTATAGGGTTGGCCTCCATTTATCTTTTTTTTAAATATCTGAGGAAACTGAAGTCTAAAATATGGTAATTTTGAATAAAACCAAAAATGGTAAGTGGGGGGAAACAGGTGAGACAGATAGAAATCTGAAATAACCATGTGTAGGAAATGTATCACCAAAAACCATCTGGCTTCAGAAGCATTTGAAAGGGACTTTGTCCAAGAATTACTTTCCATGTCTTCTACCCAAGAGCTTGTTCTGGTTTCCTTACAAATCAGGGGTAGAAGCAAGATGAGACATGGACACTTTCTTTTTAAAACCGTGAGTTAAAAGAGTCTCCAAATGACGAAAAGGCAACTTGCAAAACCATACAGAACATGAAGAATGAGGAGGACTTTAAGAGAAAGCAACACCTGTTCCCCATTTCCCACCTGCTCATCAGATTTGTACAAGCTGCCATTTTCCCCCTGCATTTCTTGGTGAGTTAGGTGGACACACTATTATCGTCCCCATGAAATTCCCTTTACAAAGGGAGGATTCGCATTCTGGTAAAAACAGAAATTCAGAACCAATGACCTGAGGGCGGTTCAGGTTCACCCATGCCCCTGGCAGCCAAGTGAAGTTGCCTCCTCAGAAGCCCATTTGAAAGGGGGTGCATAGGCAGGTGCCACAGCAGCAGCAATCAGCGTTTGTGCTCAAAAAATCATGGCTGTGAACTACAGAAGGGAGGATCAAGAGTCAGGAGCAAGGCAGCTTGTTTTTGACTTTGAAGGCACACCACAACAGGAGACCAGGAAGGAATGTGCTCAGTTAAACCTGGCACAGGTGAGGGCCAACAGTCTTGTTCCAAACTGCATAAATTTTATAATTAAAAGTTGGGGGTGGCCAAAATAAATAGAATGACATTAATCAAGGCTTAAAAATACCAGTGAACAAATCAGTCTCTTTCCTTTCAAAGAAAATTTGACAGCTTCCAAAGGTCACCATCTGTGCAAATGGCACCCGTATTTTAATTGTTTAACTAGCTCAGGTATCAAAAGACAGCTGTGGCTCCAGTAGGAACCCCAGCATCACATACAGCAGGCCAGGAAACTGTATGCACATGGTTATGGTCGCAGTCCCCGTGACGGTCATCATCCCCAGTCCCTACCCAAGCCCTCTTTTTTCTCTGACTCAGTTTCCCTTTATAAAAATGTCCAAAATGTGAGCCTCCTCATAGGAATTTTCTGGGATTGATGTGGTTTCTGGAGACATACTTTGCAGATGAAGGCAGTGAATTTCACATGAACAAATAAAAGTGAGCTGTGGTTCTCTAAAGCAGAGCTTCTCAAACTTTAATGGGATGTACCTCACCTGGGGATCCTGTTGAAATTCTGACTCAGGAGACCTGGGTGAGGCCTGAGGTTCTGCGCCTTTAACTAGCTCCCAGGCGATGGAGATGCGGCTGGTCCATGGACCACACTTTGAGGAGCAAAGCTAAGAAGCATATTAATTTTCCATGGTCAAGGAATGGTTTTTAGGCATGGGATTGATTTAGATACAGAATCGGAAAATATTAGAGTGAGATGGGACCTAAGAGATTATCTAGAATAAACTCTTCATTTTCAAGGAATGCTTAAGGGTCTCATCCAGAGTCACACCACAGAGTAGTGCAAGATGCAGGGTCTGGCTCCCATTTTTCAGACACGATAGTACAGATCCCAAGTGCCTGCAGTGTGTGCTGTGATGGAAGGGAGGGGAGGGGAGCCCAGCAGGGAGAAGAGAAGAGGGGAGGGATTTTATTTCTCACCCGTCTACATAACTGAGTTAAAGAGCGTGGTTCACAACTTTAAGAACATTGAAAACAGTTCTCAGGCTAGCTAGGTTCCAATAAAATCAATTCACAAAGATTGTTTCATTTCTATCCACATTTTTCCTTGTAAACAATACAATCACAGTCTGAAAAAGCAGGCAAGGTGGTGGGAGCCCATTCTTACAGTCTAGTGAAAGTCTTATTTCTCTCCACTGAGGCGGAAAGAAACAGACTTGCAATAGCACCTACTCTGTACCTAACACGCTGCTAGTTTCTTGAGATATGTACTCCCACTTATTTCTTGCAATAAACCTGTAAAATGGATAGAATTATCCCTGCCTTTTAGAAGAGAAAACTGAATTTGAAAATGAGTAAGTACCAAGTCTATGGTAACACAGCTAGTAAGTGGCTTGTCTAGTGTTCAGCTTCATGACTGCCGACCTCAAACCCTGAGCTATATCTTTGTTTTCAAGCCCAAAATCATATCAGGCCCACAGTTTAAGTCAACCTATACTTAGCCTCCAAATTTATACAGGTGTATGTCAGAGATCACGCAGGTCTGGTTCCAGACCACTGCAATAAATATCACAATAAAGCAAGTTACAGGAATTTTTTGATTTCCCAGTGCATGTAAAAGTCATGGTTTTTTTTTACACCGTACTGTAGTCTACTAAGTGTACAATAGCATTATGTCTAAAAAATGTACATACTTTAACTAAAAAATACTTTATTGCTAAAAAATGCTAGCATAATCTGAGCCTTCAGTGAGTCACAGCAGTGACATCAAAGATCACTGATCACAGATCACCATAACAAGTATAATAATAATGAAAAGGTCTGAAATACTGCAGGAAATTACCAAAATGTGACACAGGAACATGAAGTGAGCAAACGCTGTTGGAAAAATGGCACCAACAGACTCGCTTGACACAGGACCGCCACAAACCTCCAATTCGTAAAAAGCGCAGTTATCTTCAAAGTGCAATAAAGCGTAATAAAATGAGGTCTGCCTGCTTATGTTCCATGCTCAAAAGCTACAGTTATTTCTAAAGGAAACTTTCTGTTCCACATTTTATTAGATTGTGGATCTAGGTTTTTAACAGAGTAAGCCAATTCTACCTTTCAAACTCTCCAGCCCATAACAGTGTCTACACACTTGAGTGCTTAAATACCTCTTTACAGTGGTTGATGAAAACTGTAAACTCACCAAGAACCACCACCAAAATTGATGAATAAGTCAATCCCTAGGGTCCACTCAGTCATGATAGGTGGGTGTAAAGTAGGAGAGAACAAAGCCCAGGAAACTGGCAGAATGACCTAAGACCTAGGGTTCCAGACAAGAGGTTTACTGTGAAAGAGACTGCCACTGGGCTAACCAATGGGATAGAAATGTGAACAGTGTGTAACGTGTATTTTTTCTACTGCCTCAAGGACATCCAAACCAAGGCAGACAGGCAGCCTCCTGAGGTTAGGTGTGTGCCAGTGAGTCTCACACTTGAGCTGGCATCAGAAGTCCCCGGAGGATGTGTTAAGTTTGGGCCCATCTTCAGAGCTGCTGACCTAGAGGGGCTGGGGCCGGGGCCCAGGGATCTGCATTTCTCACAGATTCCTACAGGACACAGCTGCTGCTGATTCAAGGCTCTCACTTCGAGAACCCCTGTTCCATCCTTAGATCCAGGTGTACTGAAAGAGTAGAACTTGGATTCTCAATTGATTCTTTACATTTAGATGGTGTATATACAACATACAATTATTTTTATCATGCCCAATTGTGTCCCCTTGTTTTTTAAATCCTCACGATTCACTAGATATATATTTGAAGCACAATTTTTACCTAGTACTCAAGAAAACCTATAATGGGGATATTTAAGTACTCTGTGCCCTCATTTTTTGTTCACTTTATGTGCCAGTTCCTGAAAAAGGGGTGTTAAAATCTCTCTCTACGAATGTAGATTTTGAATTTATTCTCTTGCTTTATTTATAGTTCAAAACTCTGATGAAAATTGTAAATTGCTTCATGATTCTTCTATCTTCTTGGTAGGTGTTTTTTTTAATATAATGCATCTTTTCTTTTTCTTCCTCAATGCTTTTACCCTTGAGTTATATTTTGTCATTTTAACATTGTTACTCCTGTTTTGTTTTTATTAACATTTGCCTGGCATATAATTTTCCTTCCCTCTATTTTCAAACTTTCTGCACCATTTGGTTTTACATTTGCCTCTTGTAAACAGCTCATAACTGGATTTTTAAATTCAATGCCGAGAGTCTGTGTCATTCGCATAGATTATGATTCTTGACATGTTTTCACTTTCTGCTATCCTGTTTTGGTTTTCTGTTTAATGTGCACCCTTTTTACTTTTTTCTTTCCCTTGTCTCTTACTGGTAAAATTTTCTCTATTCTATTTTTCTCCTTTAAATGCTTGGAAATTATATCTATTGCTTATTCTTTAAATGGTTACCTTAAAATTGTTAGCATGCACCTTTAAGCATATTTTCCAAAGCTTTGCAAAAATTAACTCATTTATTTATTCAAAAAACAGTCAATGCCTGCTTACTCTGTGTAGGGCACTGTTGTGGAAGCAGGGATTCTGCAAAGTATGACACAGACAATAATCCCATGGAATTTACATTCAAGTGAAAGTAGAAAATCAATAAAGATAATAAAGATGGCCTGTGGGTATTTACAGTCCAGCAAGGAGGTCAGCGGAAAAGACAGAGGGCAGTGGAAGATAAAGTCAGGGAAGTGATGGGGGCCAGGTCATGAAGGACCATGTGGGTGAGTGATGACCTTGGCTTTTGTACTGAGTGAGTTGGGAGCCATTGGAGGGTCCTAACCAGAGGAGAGACGCCCTCTGATTTGGGCAAGGTCACTCTGGCTGCAGTGTTGCAAATCCAATGAAAGAAAGCAAAGGCAGAAGCAGGAGGTTATTGCAAAAATCAAGCGGAACGGTGGCTTGGAACAGAGGAGTGGCCAGGGTCGTGAAAAGTAGTCAAATTCTGGATTTACTTTGAAAGTAAGGGTCAAACATAAAGTTTGCTGGAAAATCAAATTGTAGTAGGTGCAAAAGAGAGGAGGACAGAGGTTCTTTCTGCAACCTAACTGGTTAGGTTCTGCTGGGCCCTCGAGGATGAGTCTTGGGCTCTGTTCTTGGCCCATTTAGGTCAGTTTCAGCAAGAATTCTGCTAAGTCAGTTTAGTGAAAATCTCCCACCCTTGATATCTTTATGGAATAATGACCCTCCCTCCCCAAAAGCACATATGTTGAAATCTAACCCCTAATGTGGTGGTACGTAACTAAGACATAGGGGTGAAAGCCTCATGAGTGCGATTGCTTCCCTTATAAGTGTCATGAGAGCTTGCTTCCTCTTTCCTTCTGTTCTCTCCAGCACGTGAGGATACAAGGAGAAGTCGGCAGCCCACCATCCAGAAGTGCACTCTCCCCAAAACCTAACCAGCCAGCACCCTGATCTTCAACTTCCAGCTCCTGAGAACCATAAGAAATACATTTCTGTTGTTTATCAGCCACCCAGTCTAAACTAAAACAGTATCTTATCACCCTGGCGTGCTTTCAGGAAGAATTATATTGAGTTGATCTAGCATGAATTCCCCTAGCTTTGATGTTTCCTTTTAGTAATTTTCCATCCACTGACTCCCACTCTGCCCCTCGGCTATAAATTCCCACTTTTCCTTGTTGTGCTCAGAGTTGAGCACAATCTCTCTCTCTCCCCTCCTGCAGACTCCACTGCAGTAGTCCCCCTGAATTAAGTCTGCCTTACTGACTTTAACAAGAGTCTGAGTAATTTTTTTCTTTAACCAGAATAATACCAGAATGCTTAAAGAAGACTTAATGCTCAGAAAAGTTTAAAGGATAAGGAAACAGAATAATAGGGGGGAAATCAGGCAACAACATGTCCTGCTAGCCACATTCAGGTGAAAACAGTGATCGATCCACAAATAGGTCAACTATGATGAGGCCGGAGACGGACAGTTGAATTCAGTAATGTCACCAAGACCATTGGTAACATTCATTAGATCAATTTCAATGGAGGTAAAAATCTGTTTGGACTCTTTTCTAGAGAGAATGGGAGGAGGGAGATTGGAGGCAATTATAGACAACACTTTCCAAGGGTTGGTTGCAAAGAAAGGAGGCCATTGGTGGTCTCTGTCAGGCCAGGAGAAATGGGAAAACCAGTAAGATGCCTGGATGCTGATAGCAAGGATCTGTTTGAGAGGAAATAACCAATGTTTCGAGGAGAGAGAGAAAAGAATTAATGGAGAGAAGGCAGGATGTATGGGCATTCCCCCTTGGAATATATTTGTGAAAAACACCAGATCATTTATCCTGTACAGTTTCTCACAGTCTGGATGTCGGTCATTGCATTTCCATGTATGGTCCAGAACTGTGGTTTCTAGGCACAATTTTTAAAATAGCAAAACTCTTTCTTTAAACAAAATACGATGTGAATAACACTTGCAGTAGATACGGCGTAGGAAGGCACAGCCTTCGCGTTGCGGGGGGCAGGTTGGGAGAGTCCAAACACGCCCACTTCCGTGCGACCCCTCCCACCACACCAGAACCAGGGCTGCACCACAGTTGCTGTGGGGCCGTGGGTCTGAACAACCCTGGGGTGGAGAATTAGTAGATAAGCATAGACTTCTGTTCATAGTGAGATTTTGAGTATCTCCACTTGTTTATGGCATTGAGCTGGAATGAGATCAAAATACTATTTCTTGAAATAAACAGAATGCAGATTTTCCGTTTAAAGCTATTGCCATGAACAGAGATTATTTTCCATGGAGAGGAGTCCTAAGTGACCGTCCCGTTCTGGATTTGTATCCCTCTTCGCGTGCTGAGAGTTTTCACACACATGATGTCACTAAATCCTGACTTTCCTGATAGGAAAGCTGAGGCTCTGAAAGGTCAAAGCCATTATCACACAGTTAACAGGTGGGATTTTTTCCACATAATGTTCCCTTCTTTGGCTGACAAGATAATGGCACTGACCACAGGCATCAACAGGTCTTCCTGCACTTCAAGTCGTTTTGCAGAAGTAGGGATGCATTCGTGCTCAGACATTCTGTTTCCTTAATGATTAAGGGGACACGTTCTCCAGATGACTGTGCAGAGCCGGAGGCACAAGCTGTGGCTACTGAACTAAGAAAAATTAACCAGCCTGTGGGAGGGTCAGAACGTGGCCCCTGCAGGGCACTCTCACTAACTGAGCAAGGCCTGAGGAGTCTTCTAATTCTAATTAAAATTAGACAGGGGGTATTTTTCCTGCTTGTTGTCCATTCCAGGCAGGGTGCAGAAATCATTTCACTATGGATCACGTTGTCTCTGATTAGAGAATGCACTGGTTCTGTTGAAACACAGCTTCAGGGTTTCTTAGAACAGTGATGAAATGGAAGGGGGTCAGCATGTCAAAAAGGAGAGAGAATTCAACAGGAAAATTTCTGTGCAGAAGCAGAGAACTTATTTGGGTCTGTGGGTTTCTCGTCTTCTCCAGGCTCACAGTGATTACTGATGTGCAATCAGGAGCTAAGTTATTTTCACACCCTCACATTAAGAAGCAGAAAGTTCATAAATATTTACTAAATTGTTGCATGTGATGTAATTTCTTCTGTCCCCATAGATCATAAAATGGGCTCACATTTTATACATCACCAGGTGAGGGGGAGAAAAGTGCAGGAAGACAGTAAACGAAACAGGTCATTGACTTGGCTGGCCCCACTCTGATGGCCTGTCTGGTTCTTTTCCCCCAAGAACCTCTGCTCTGCAGAGAGAAAGATTCTCAAAGCTTTGGAAGGCAGTAGCTTAAACGAAATCTCCACATTCCATGATGAAACTGATTGATCCAAGTGATTTCCTAACTTGGAGTTCTCACACTAACAAAAGTTCAAATAATAACCACTGAATACTGTTTCCAAACGTAAGCTTGTAAACTGGGCATCGAATCACATTTTCTAGCTTCCCTTCTAATACTGAAAGCTTCGCATTGATTTTCCTCTCCTCTTCAGTTCTATCCCCTACATTCCAAACTCACTTTGATTATCTCAGATAATCAAAATAATCTCAAGTAACAAGTAAGAATCAAATAATGACTAAAATCTTAGGCCATTTAAGGACACACTGCTTGATGCCACACCACAAGAGACAAAGCATACAAGTTAAAAACTGGTGGTTCACTGTTCATATCTGTCCTACAAACATATATTATCTACCCCACAAAGTGTTTTAAAAAATTCAGTTGATTACTAAAATTTACAAATTGGAGAATTTCCAATGGTTTTATGTCTCAAGTTAAAAATTTGGAAAATCTGGCAATACTGGGTTCACTGATTTTCTTGGTGTCACCACACTGCCACAGTCCCCACCAATCCCTTCTGTCCTTACACTTGGTCTCTTTCACTTTGTAAGGCATTTGAGTTCGCAATCCCTTTCCACATGTAATCCCTATCCAAATGCACCTCCTTCAATAACAGAGGAAACTCTAAGACATAAATTTTAAAATCACATTTCCTTGTTCCATTTAATTATTCATTGATTCACTACCATTGGCATGTCCTACACTAACCACTGAGGCTATAAAAATGATTAGAAACTTTGAGGATACTACTGTACATATTTAATTCAATAGCTAACATCAAAAAAAAAGTGACATCACCAAATACTGAAGAGGATGCGGGGCAACAGGAACCAACAGGAACTCTCACTCATTCCTGATGGAAATTCAAAATGGTGCAGTCACTTTGGACGACAGTGTGGCAGTTTCTTTTGTGCCGCCTCAGTACTCATACATTGAAATCCTTCCCCACCAATGTGATAGTATTAGGAGGTGGGAGCTTTGGGAGGTAATCAGGATTAGGTGAGATCATGCAAACAGAGTCCTCACGTAGGGAATCAGCACCCTTATAAAAGTCACAGGAGAGCTTACTACCCTTCTCTGCTCACCGTCATGTGAGATGACAAGACAAGTGGCGTCTGGAGCCTGGAGGAGGGCCCTCACCAGAATCTGGCCATGCTGGCTCCCTGGTCTGACTTCCAGCCTCCAGACTGGGAGAAACAAATTTCTGTTGTTGATACTTTGTTATGGCAGCCTGAACTGACTAAGACATATGCAATTATTTGTAGCAGCTTTATTCATAATTGCCCCAAACTAGAAATAACCAAGGTGTCCTTCAATATATAAATGTATCAACTGTGGTGCGTGCATAAAGTGGAATATTATTAAGTGATAAAAAGGAACAAGTTAGTAATTCACAGGACATGAACCGTAATTGTATTTTGCAAAATTAAAAAAAAACTAGTCTGAAAGGCTATGTATATATACGACGTTCTGGAAAAGGAAAACTCCTAAGGAAAGAAAACAGATCAGCGACTGTCAGGTATTTGAGGAGTGGGAAATGTTTGACTGATGGAAGCACAGAGCACTTTGTAGGGTCATATAACTAACCTATGTGGTACAGTAGTGGTAGAGACAAGATGTTATGCATTTGTCAGGCCCATAAACTTTACAGCACAAAGAGTGAATCTTAGTGTAAGCAAAGAGGAAAAAATATGACTTAGGGGGTCAAGATACCCCAGGATGGGATGGAAACAAAAGAACCTAACTTTATTACGAATGTATGAAATACCTTCACTATGGGGGTGGTAGGAAAAAAGTGCTGGCCTAAGTAATTTTGGAAATGAGTAGAAGCTGCAAAACTAAAAGCAAAAGGAGCTTCACACAAGCATGGTACTCCAGTAATGTCTTTCTTACGGGGGAATAGGCTAACAACTTTGAAACCATGAAAGACAGACAGACAGACAGACAGACAGACACTGGAATTGAACAATGCAGTAAATATCCAGCAGATGGTGAGAGCTAGATTTTTCTCTGCTAGAGTGGGAGATTACAGACAAGCAAAAGAAGACTAAAACGATCCACGTAGTAATGAATTTGAGTTCAAGAACATCAGCATGAACTCATGCTACCCTAATTTAGATACAGATGGATACATATAGAAATATTTATAGATATATGTATATTCATGGGTTAGTATACACACATACATTTTCTTGCTCTCTCAGCTGGGAGGGCCTGGAAGCAATGACACCCCAGTAGCAATGAGCACACCTAGGGCCACCTATTAGCTTCTAACACCATTCTCCAATAAAAGGAACCAGGACTTCTTAAAAAATTGGCTGATTCCAGGGCTGGGACAGGGATTATGTAGGATGAGCCTGGAACATCTGGTAATGCCAAAAAATCAGAAAGTTCTCCAAAAAAAAAAAAATGACAGGGTATACAAAAGGGACAAGGAAGACAACCCGAAAGAGTTCCCAGTGGCCAAAGCTAGAAGAATTTGAGCAACAATAATGTGGTATTGGATTATAACCCAATATAGCAAATAAACATGCATGAATCTATAACAATATAAATGACTGACTAAATAAATAAATGCGGAAGAAGAGGCAAGTCTCCCATACAGACGAATCTCAAATAATTTATGTAGATTCTCCCCCGGCAAAGAGGTTGAGTGTCGGCTGCACTTGGTGACTTGCTTCCAACAAGGAGAGAACAGCAAGTCAGGGGGAAAAGCACAGTGGAGAATCCTGGCAAGTGCGACCTGAGCCAGGTGAGGAAGGCTGGCGTCATCCGTGGTAAGTCATGCTGAGAGCAAGTGAATGTCCCCTTGATCTGATTTGATGAGAATGACACTTGGCCTCTGTTGTCCTCCTTCCCGGTACCAAGGAACCTAGTTTAACCATGAGTAAAACAGCAGCCAAAGCCAACAAGAGGGACTGTCTACAAAATACCGGACTAGTACTCCTCAAACTGCCACGGTCCTGGAAAACAAGGAGACTCAGAAACTGTCACAGACCAGAGGAGGCTCAGCAGACATGATGACTAAATGCAATGTGACATTCTCGACTGAAAACCAGATCAGAACATGGACATTAAGAGAAGCCTGGTGAAATGCAAATAAAGTCTGGAGTTTCACTGATAGTATCTACCAATGTCGGCTCCTTATTTGGGACGCATGTATCATGGTGATGTTAAGCTAATAACAACATCTTACTGAGACTGGATGAGGGTGCACAGCAGTCCCCTGTACTGTCTCTGCAAGTCTACCCCTGCACCATCGACGAATCTAAAACTATTCTAAAGTGAAAAGTCTATTTAAAAGCAAACAAACAAAAAAAGACCCTAAGGAGCTTCCTGATCCAGGAGGGGACATACATCCTCTGCTTGGAACACTCCAACGCTGGTAAACTCTTAGTTTTCCTTCACACCTCAGCTAAAGTGCGACTTCCTGAAAACTATTCCTAATTCCTAACTTGGGTCCCCTCTTTGTTACTTCTCACACCATCCTTTCCTCATTATTCCCAGCAAATATGCCACTGTATTTTCACTGGGTGAAGGCTGGTTAAAATCTCTCTTCCTGAACACACTCTAAGCTCCATGAGGACAGACACCATGTCTGTTTTGCTCCTCACGTAGCAGACAATGTGGCACGTAGCCGCTGTACAATATATCGTTTTGAAAAGAAAGGAGGAAAAAGGGAGGAAGGAGGAGATGGAGGAAAATGAGAGGAAAACAGGAAGAGAGAGAAGGAAGGAAGAGTGGATATATATTACAACAGAGCAAATATCGTAGGATGAAGAGAATCAGACTGGGCAAGTGGAAAGTGAGTCATGGACAGATGGGGTGCAGAGGATTTCTGGGGCACAGCAATTCTGTAAGATAGTCTAATGGTGAATACATGTCATTATACATTTGTCAAACACACAGAAGATACAGTATCAAGAGTGAACCCTGATATGAACTACAGATGAGGGTGGTAACAAGGTGGCCAGTAAAGTTGTTATGTGGGGGGCAGATATGTCACCCCAAAATGTCTCTTTCACATGAGGATTATTCCGAGCTAAAGACACACAGGAAGAAACTTTGAGCTTCCCACTAACCGTCTGAAGGATTATAGAGAGAGGACATATTCCAGGACGGGAACTGTCACCATAGGTCACAATAATATGAATGAGGTGTGATAGACAGGGAGAAACCAGCCAAGTCTGTTTGTTAAAATTCCTCTCTGTGTCCCATTGTCTCTGCACAGCCCAAGCAAACATGTATTTACCAAACATTTGCTTTTTCATCTCCAAGTGAATTTCTTTCCTCCTCTTGAAGTCCCAAACCACCACCCCCAACATCCTCTTTTGTCTTTAACTGAAGATGGTATCTGAGGTGAGGGTTTCATTTCTTTTCGGCCGTTTCGGTGAGTTTTTCAGTTTTTCTAGGTCTCTCCCATGTATTCATGTTATTAAACTTTTGTCTGATTTCACTCCTGTTAATCTGTCTCATGTCAGTTTAAACCTTAGTCCAGCCAGAAAAACCCAGAAGAATAAAGTGTCCTTCTCCCTTTCAGTAACAAACATATGACTCTGGTGGGGGATGTTGACAGTGGGAGAGATTATACAAGGTGAGGACGGGGGTATTTGCAAACTCTGTATCTTCCTCTCAATTTCCCAGTAAGCCTAAAACTGGTCTAAAATTAAAGTCTATTTTAAAAAAATAGTCAACTTTCCAAAATATAAGCGATACGTTTTATAAAACATATTCGTGTATTTGCACACATGTACATGTTCTTATACACAAAAAATACTTCACACACATACATAAAACATGTGTACAAAAATCTTCTTTCCAAAAGATCACCATTGGACAGGGTTCATTTTGCTTCTTTGTTTTCTTTTGTTTACTCTTTGCCCTCTAAGAACACCACTGCAGACCCCAGGTCCAAAACGCTGATGGAATCCATACTTTGTGAGAATTGCAATCTTTTATTTCAAGGCATGCCCATTTTTTTTTAACATGTTGCCAATCGCTTTACATATTTCCTATGTGTCTCTAAATATATATTTTATACCACCTTGCAATTAAATCTTCAACAGATACAGTTCAACAACATCCGGGGGCGGGAAGGGACGCACTGACTCGTGGGCGATAAAAATTCACAGTAAAGCCACAGATGTAGCAGAGTGAGAATTACCGTGCCAGCAGGAACTGGAGATAAAAGAGGATTACACATGATGAAATGTAGTAATTGACTAGAAGTCACCGAAAAATACCAGATGGATATCACTGCTCTGTATAACTCTAATGTGCCTGTAGACTTTATTGAGTATCACTAGAGGTTCACTTTTAGTATTTTCTTGAGTGTAATCGAAGTTTATTGATATACTATTATTGCCCAGTTTAGATGTGAACATAAAAAAATACAGTTTGATATAGTTGTGTCTCCATAGAAATCTTGGGCTTTGCAGCTTAAAATAAAAGCTCATAGTAATAATTGCCATAATATTTATTCCTCTTCCTCCATTAGACCTTTACGTAGAATATGGACAGTAACTCCTCCAGATAGCATTGAAATTGCAGGGATATTTTCAGGAGTGATTGGCGCATAAAAGCTCAGACATGCAATTTTGGATACTACCAAGGGAGACTTACAAAGGATTTTTATGTCGAAGGTAAAAGAAAACAAATTTATATGCTGAAATGAGTTGCCATGGGTGGTGCAGTTCCCTATTAGTTATCATGGGTTTATTTCCCATTTCGTTTTCAATACAGGAAGAGTATAAAAATAACTGTCCATCTGAGCTAGAATATTCGTTCTGTAAACACAGAAGCCTCAGATCTCAACAAAAGACCTCTCAGCATAATAAGCAAAGGCCATTTCCCTCCACAACAAACATTTTAAATTAAGCTGGAAATAATGGGTGTGAAAATGATTGCTTCTCAGAGCAGCAAAGAAAAACTCTTGGTGGGAATTCCAGGTACAGCTCGGCTCATATCACTGACAAGTTAGTATAAACCGGTAAGAAGCTACTTCAAGGCCCAAGTCAAAGGGCCATGCAACTTGATTATGTTTTCACAAGCTGAAAATCAGATTCCATTACTAAGGGAAACAGCTGAACCTTGAACTCTGGCGAGGTGCTCCAAGTAAAGTTAAGAAAGGAATGTATGGTCTGGGCGGTAGAACCTGAGACTTCCCAGAGGAAACAGAGAGGGGAGGTAACTCCCAACTGAGGCAGGCTCCTCTCCATCCCCCCTACCCCTTCTCCAAACCCACAGGCACACACTCCAGCCTCAGGGCACACATCACAGGTCCTATCCAACCCACGTTTTCCGTGGGCTGCCCCTTCAGTGTTGACAGCAATGTGCTAGCGCAGCTGAAGTCTGGCCGGCACCTCCCTTATACTTCCAACCCTGCAGCAGTGTGGCTCCAGGGCTTCGTCCTGGAGGGGACCCTCCTGGAGAGCTCCTCAGCCCCACACCACACCCAGTGACTCAGAATCTCAGGAATCTCTGCATTTTTAATGAGCTTGCAGGGGAAGCTCACTCACAGAAAGGTGTAAGAAGCACTGACGTAGTGTTTACCCAGACCTGCTTCTGAACAGAAGGGAAACCAGGTAAGGGAAGAGTGGGCACAACATTACAAGAAGGAAAAATCTTCTAGACGTATGGTGCCTAACTCTGTGTTTGGCTCTTGATATGCATGCTTGAATAAATAATGAAAAAAATTCAAATGAGTAAAAGACTCACTTCTTTCATGCAGGCATCCGTGTATTTTCACAAATATGTTAAACATATCCACACCTACTTCTTATCTATTTGGGGGGAAATTAATTCAACTTTATAAGTAGTTTGCTATTTTAAGACTGGGATATCCACAGGCTGGCCCAGAAACTCTGTAGAGCTGCCTGGACTGGACCAACCGGGAAGAGGGGGAGAAGAAGAAAGCAAAAGAGACTTGCTGAAGCCTTGAGCGACTCAGCACAGCGGGGCGGTCTGGACTCTGCAACACCCAGGTGGGGAACATGTCTTGTCTCTGTTTTTTTGCTATGATCACAGAGTTAGGAGAATTACGCTGAGAACCACAACGATAAGCCATATGCCATTACTATCACTGTTCTGCACGGGCAAACCTTTCCCATCCGGCATGTTCGCCCCTTTTCCTTGTT
The DNA here is from genome assembly GCF_048564905.1 of Vicugna pacos. Classification (NCBI taxonomy): domain Eukaryota; kingdom Metazoa; phylum Chordata; class Mammalia; order Artiodactyla; family Camelidae; genus Vicugna; species Vicugna pacos. Next base: position 65,276,869 of record NC_133000.1, on the reverse strand, counting down.
TACTCTCCTCTTCCCATACGTACGTGTCCAACACGTAACATGGGTTTCAGTTTGGGACCGGGGTCTGTGTGCAGCAAGTGCAGATGCCAACACCAGATTTGTTTTTGTTTTTTGTTTTCCCCTGAGAAATCAAAGTACATTCACTCAACAACAGAATTGAGCACTGACTTGAGCCCAGGTTCTGTGTTAGGCTCTGGAGACATCAAACTGTATGAAATACAGCCCATGCCCAAGGAGTCTTCCTTGAGGGGTGAACTGTGACCCCCTAAACCTGTAAGGTGAAGCCCTAAACCCCAGTACCTTGTGCTCTATTAGGAAACAGGGAGTATTTAAAGACATCTTTAAGTTGAAGGCATCATTTTGTCTTTATGTCATAAAAACCATACATCTTTACGATATAAAGACATAAAGACACTCAGTCCACAGTACCTTGTTGTAACAGCCATCGCAAAACTCACACAGGAAAAAACACAAACACAAAAACAGCCAGTTTTGCCTCCCATTCCAACTCTGATTCGTTTTGCAAAGACCTGAATAAGGAACTGTTCCCTCTCCCTCCCATGGCCCTTGCTGAGAACACGAGAGCACTGATGTAACACCCCGAGTCTCCAAGGGAAGGGCCCCTTGTCTTAACCAAACCTCACCCTTCACCTTCACCTCTGTGGAGTGGGAATGAGAAGTCCTGGGGACCCTCTCAGGCTGGCAGGTCATCCTCATGATTCACACATACAGACCTCAGGACTCACAGACTGGCTGGTCACAGCCACAAAAATCTTGTCACATGGAATGCTGGAGACCAAATTCTGTGTTCCTGGTCCTGAGTGCAATGCTCTGTGGGTTGCTATTTTTAAGAGTTGTCAAAGGATATAGAACAAGATCATATAACATTATTATTATTATTATTATTATTATTATTATTATTACCATTAACACTTATAATTCTCTTCAGGGTCAACTTGTTGTATAAAGCATTTAAGCATTCTCTCATCCAACAAATATTTGTGAGGTACCTGCTGTCTTTCAGGGACTGGAATTGGAAAGTTTCTCCATTCATCCTGACAGCTGTATATACTGAGAACTCTCTCCGTTCCAGGCACCTTGATCTGTGCTGGGTGTGATTCGGGGTATCAAAGCCTTAGCTACCATACTTGTGGGGCTCACCGTCTTTCCTACCTCTGGTTTCCATGAGGAAATCCTACTGCAGACACTCCTGGCCTCCTGCCCCACTACTAAGCCCTCCCTGAGGAGGCAGAAGGACTCACCTGCTAGTTTGGTTCAAGTCTCCACCGTGTGGAGCTAAACTCTCAAAGATTCCAGTGCAGACAGAGGACGGCGGCATCTGTCCTCTTCCTCTTCCACCTCGTCCAGCAGAAACAGCCATCTGGTTGAGTGTAGATGCTCTGAAGACTCTCAGTTTCTCTCAGAAGGGCTGTCTGAGGACTCAACAGAGGGAAAGGGAGGTGTTCACCCACCTGGGCACAGACATCAACCTTCACCTTCTAGTTCCACGTCCTAGCCTCTGATGGTGATACTTCAGTTTTCCCATCGTGACTCTCCATATCTTATTTTCCAGCCAATCCAAAACTTAGATGGAGAAGGGGGTGATGTATAATTCCCTCAAAGATACCAATAGCACCTGAATAGAGGAAACAGAATTTTTTAAAATGTAAGCCAACCCCTAATAAGACAGTTACCAACGGTACAATTTGGCACATGCCCTGCCTTCAAGGACCTTACAATCTATTAGGGAAAATGAGTCGTGAGTACACATGATTTTAATACACAGCACACTGTGGCACTAAAGAGACAGAAAGTGCTATGGGACCATGAGAGAGAAAGCAGGGGTGAAATGTACATAGAAACTAAATCACTTGATCAGCCAGCCCTCTTTGGTGTGTGTTTCTGTGGCAACTCCCATGTACCTTCTGTGACAATGTCACTCAGGGATTCATAACAGCGAAGGTGACAGAGTAACTCCATGTTCCCTGACGAATCCTGGCACCATTGTGACTTCTTATTCTATCTTGTTTCTTGGGTTAGACAGAAATTTATGTTTTGATTATTCCCTGATAATTCATGTCATAATAGCAATAATTAAAACTTCACAGTTTCAGCTTTTCCCTTCTTCAGTTTTTAATCTCACAGCTTGAAAAAAAATGTTTCAGGCTTTCGAGAATTGCACGAAAATATGGTGCAAAAGCCATAGGACATGCAACTTCATCACAACAAACTGGGTGAAAAAGAGAGAGAAGAGAGCTTGAAATAATAGGGCAAAGCACAAACTAAAATTTAGGGGACTGCGGGGATCATAGATAAAATCCATGGCCCTGCCCTCAAATTTTTCATTATTGCTATAAGGACTGTCTTTATTTGGACCACGCAGTATATGATGGGTATAATTCCAGAGGGCTCTCTGATGCAATGTTCCTTTTCTGTAGAAGGGGAAACAGTATGTGGGCTTTGATCTAGCTCTCAGAAGCACCTGGATTCAGCCTGAGAGATCACAACTGTTCTCTGCTCTCTCCTAGCTTGTCAGCCCTGTGTACCAGACTGTGGTTACACTAACGCCCTTCTAAATGACTCGTCTGAAGAACTCGTCATGCATGTAGAGTTCCCTTGTCTTTATGAGTCACTGAGACCTCACCATCACAGTCCTGCTTCTCACGATCCTCCGCCTTATTAGGAAAATTCCTAACGGTGTCGATGAGTGTGTCACACTAAAAAAGGTGGAGGCAGAGAGACAAGGGCACCTGGTGTGAGTGTCAACAACTGTCCCCACCAGCCCACAGTCGTATTTGTCAGCCTGGCCTGCTCCCACGTGCTCACACCCACCCATACTTGTTACACATCCCCCACCCCAGGTCACAGTTGGTTGGACTAGAATTTTAGGCAGTGGGTCCAGGCTGGGCCAGGGTCCCTTCTCTGGGAATCTGGGATCGAGGGGGCCAAGGACGTGCTTTGAGGCTGGATCCGCACTTCCCATAGACAGAGCAGCAGGGAGAGCCGGCGGACCCAAAAGAATGAAGAACAAACCACAGAGAAACAGAGCCCAAGAGATGGGCAAAAACATTCCCTGGGATTTTAGTACAATTCCTGGCTCCTGTAATGATCGTTTCTGAATCCCAGCCCATCCCTGACCTTAAGTTCTATAAAACATACCTGCTTGTTGTTAAAAGATAAACTGAGGCATATTAAAAGTTTTAAGAGATTACATGAGCAAAAATCATTCCAGGCAGCGCCACACCGTTAGGAGGGCTCCACCATCAGGAGCTGGGGAGAGGCTTTTGTAGGGAAAAGACAGCAGCAAAACAAGGAAACGACTGATTGGCTGGAGCTTGAAGCCTACTTAGTTAGCTGTTTGTGATTGGTTGTCCTTAGGTTTCGTAACCTTGAGGCATTTGCAGGCTCCATCGATTTTGGCTTGCTTACTATGCCACCGCACAGAGCATTAGAGCTACCTCAGTCTTACGGCCTCCTTATTTAATTAACGTAACACTGTGCTCTCATAATAAATTCCCCCCCTTTTTTTCCGCTTAAATTGTTTTAGTTACTTGAAATCCAGAGATCAATTCAGTGCAGAGCTGTTGTAAAAAATCCCTGGGCGTGTAAGTTGTAGCAAAAGTCATAATGAACAGTAATGCCTTACACACAGGTGATGTCACTCTCCCTGTGAATTCCCTAGGACACACGAACAGTGCCTGTAAGCAACTCATTTTATATCAATAGACATTCTCCAACCCGAACTCGAGTGCCCTCAGCCCCTCCTGGAAAATACGGCTGCTTGTCATTGGCTTGGCTCTGCCCAGTCACTCCTGTCTCCATGAAGATAATGGTTCGGGACAGTGCAACTCGGATAAAAACCACCAGTCTCAGCAGCATGCAGCCCAGAACATCAAAACCCAATGGCACTCGTTCACATCAGTCACCAGTGGCTCCACTTAACAGCCTTTTTGAAGAAAAAAGAGGAGAAAAGAGCATTCTTGTTGCTGCATTGAGGAGTGTGAAAACGACCATTTGTATAACACAGCTTCTGCCGTGAACACTGAGATGCCTACAACGTAGATGGAGATCAAAACAGCGCCGGCAAACGAATGCCAAAGTGTCTCAAGAAGAACACCCAAGGCTTTGTTTTCGGATTTATTTAAAAGGCTCACAGGTTGCAAGCATCCTTTCTTTCTCATTTCCAAAGGGTTTGTCATGCCTGCCCCGCGCCAGTGCGGCTGAGCTGGATCTCCGGTGCCCTTCTTTAAAGCGTGCATAAAGCAGAGATGCCCAGAGCTTGCCCAGAGCAGTAGACCCGGCCCCAGCTGCCACAGTCCTGGAATGCGGGCCACCGTGGGCTGCAGAGCAATGAAAGCCCAGGATCAGGCATCTCCGACGCTTTGATTTTCAAGAACAGCTTGACACCCATAGCAACGTGGCTAACGTGAAAAACACAAGATAAAAACATTCCATTTAATTAAAAGCCTACAGTTCAATGGTAGCATAATTATTACAAGTGCATTTTATGGCTGTCTGCTTTCATTTTGGGTACATAAATTAATATGCAAATTACCAGCCCCTCTCGTCTTCTTAAGAAGTTCTCTCTATCAATCTTTTCTCCGACATGTCAATTGCATAAAGCACGGCTTTTTAAATGCAAAATAAAATTCACATTTATGGTTCTTCTGAAGTCTCCCTGTGCTGGCAAGCTTTGTTTTAGATGAAGAGTGTTTAATTAACAGAGCACACCTCTCTCTGAAGGCCTTCAGGACCACAGAGAGGAGGCCAAGACATTCTACAGTTGTCTGGCTAATCAGGATTAAAGACTATTTTCCATCTCAAGGACCACCTATCAAGGTATTTGTAGTTTTCCATTCATCCCTTCAAGGACTTTGTTATGGGAAAATATTGTTCTGATTTACAAAAAAGCAAACTCCCAAACCGTGACAGATGAATTTAGTATTATTCACTGGGAAATTCTATAACAAATTACTTGAGATGGTTTGTAGGTATTTAGGAAATTCTTTGCACTCAGACAGCGGACCCAAGGAAGTGGTGTGAGCTTTCAGAACAAGACGTGCCCAACTGACCTCATTTCCCTCTTTGGGAGAGTTACTAACTGGCATAACAGGAACACTCCATAAATATAATATATCTCACTGTCAATGAGGCTTTTGGAAAAATCTTTTGTGATTTCCTAGTAGACGTTATATAGTAGATGAACCAGTTGTTTGAACAGTCACATGCATTTTTATTGGACTAGCAGGGACCTGAAGGTGGGAGATCCAGGTAAGCTCTGACTCCAAACTTGGTATCGTTCCATCATCATCTCTAGCGTTGGCCTGAATAAAGTGAAGAAAACCAGAACGTCACCCTCAAATATGCCTCTTTGACAAAAGAATTATTTTGAACTGAAGGCAGTTAAGCAGCAGCAATCATGGAAAAAGCTTGCTGCCTCTCCCCCGATTTGCCAAAAGCAGGACATCAGTTTACAAAGGGGTGCCTCTTCTCCTCTCTACCAGGAAAGACAAAAGTTGATCACTGGTGACACCTGTAGGCCCTCATCAGCCTGGAGATGGCACCAGAGGAATCTATGGAATCAACTTTACTGACTAACCTTCATCTACCATTAGTTTTCTATGCATCTGACTTCCCTCGATTTGTTGCCCCAAGGGTCACAATGTCCCTTTCCTTTGTCTTGTCACTTGTCTAAAAACATATTGTTCCTGTGCTAACATACTACATAAACTCAGGTTCTAACCAAACCTTTGAGTGTCTCCTGCCTGGGTACTCCCTGTGTTACATTTATGGTGCACATGTGAAGAAGCCTCTGTTCATTTTCCTTCTGTTAATCTGAAAGTCTCACTTAAAGGGCTCCAGATGGAGCACCTAAGACGAGCAGAGGAAGAGACTTTTCCTTCCCTACAAAAGTCGGAGGAAATCTGCTTGAATGATGTAGAAATGTCTCAGTACTAGAAGGGACAACCAATACGCTCTTTGTTAGAATTAAAACTCCTGAAATTAAAACATCTCTGGAGACTGAGCCTATTCAATGAAAAAAAAAACCATTTTAAAGAACAAGAATGACTTAACAGTTCATTGGGGGCGGGGAGAAAGTTTTGGTTGCCTGTGAATCCAAGAGTGCCTATTAGCTTGATGTGGATGAATACGTAACAATAACAGGTTTCATTAAAATAAGAATTTTTATAGAATATAAGCTAAATGAGGGCCCAGACTTCATCTTTCTCAGTGCCAGTGCCAAGAACAGTGACACACAGTAGGGACTCAATAAACATTTACTGGATAAAGAACATACTTTCCATCTATCTTTTAAAAATATAAATAGAACTTGCATTGATTGTAGAAAATTTGGAAAGCATTTTAAAGCACAAAGAAGAAATACAAATCACCCTGAGTCCTGAGATAATCTCTTAATAGGTTAGTATATTTCTTTCAAGTCTTTTTCTTCATGCACTTTTCACATGGTCTAAATAAACAATTTTCTATCCTAGCTTATCTACATTATAAAAATTATTTTCTAAATCATTAAAAATCTTCATAAATGCAATTTATGTAACTATATAACAGTCCATTTTGTGGATGTACCACCACTAACTGTTGGCTATTGAGGTTGTTTCAAAATGTTTTATATATTTAAACAACACTGTGGAAAGTACCCCTCTGTGTGAAGCTTTTTCTGTTTCAGAATGAGTTAGAACTTTCTTGCAGTTGGAGATCTTCAGAAGTAAAGCAAGTTCCTTTATGAAGATAGGCAAGGATAGACAATGCCTTCCAGGGAAGTAACGGAGAAAACAGTTAATTTTGGTGAAGTATGAGCTCTGGAACCTCAGATTTCTGTCTGACTTTGGCCCCACTGTACAACAGCTCCATATCTAGTTTTCTCAAAGCCAAGGCTGTTTCCTAGCCTATAAAATGGGAGCAATAATATGGACTTCGCTGGATTGCTACGAAGGAAAGGGGGAAATATTGCCTAAAGTCCTGATGTAGTAACTCAGGACATGGTGGCTGTTGTAATTGCTGTTTCTATCCTTCTTACTATATGATTTTTCAGGTGCATGCATCTTGCTTTTGATTTGGATAGATCTGACCATACAGAATGCTGGATGAGGCTGTGCAGCTGGACCAATTCCACCATTTGCAGGGCCTAGTGCAAAGTGACAATTATTAAGATTTTCAAGATGGCAACAGCAGAACATTAAAGGGAGCACAGGACTCTTCTAAGCACAGGGCCCTGGGCGAGTGGCACTAGTCTGCACTAGTGCACACAGCAGCCCTGATGGGACCCTTCCTCTGGGAGGTCCCTGTAACACAGTGAAGGAGGACCTCAGCAAGTCCACCCCGTTGTGTTATTGCAAACCTGGGCATGATAATCCAAGCCTCAAGAGGCCTTTAACAGAGTTCTGTAACTTTGCTCCCTGGAACACATAACCAGTCACTGTTGGCCAGAAAGTTCTTCCCAGTCAGCTAAACAACCAGTAAGTCTTGAGAACAAGCACATTTTTTGAAGGGTACTACAAAAAGAGCGAGTTCTGACTCACTGCTTTCAAAAACTTCTAAATTTATACCACACATGCCTCTCCTAAAAGTCTCCCACTACCTTCCATGGTATAGTGTTCCATCTTTGTCTTTAAATTGTTCTGGAAGATTCCAAAACATAATTTTATTCAATGACAACAACAACAACAAAAAAACAGTTTCCTCCTTTCTTGAGAATCTAAACCAATATTGCTGTGGTTTATGTGAATTATAGGAGAGGAAAAATAATTTTCCTTCTACCCTTCTGAGTTCTTGGCTGAGACTCCCTATAGTAAAAGACAGATTAACAAGAGAAAAACAAATAGAAGCTTATTAACATGTCTACCTCATGCATACATCACAAAGACCCAGGAAAACTCAGTAACTCCCCAAGATGGTTCAAGCCACCACCTTAAATGCCATCTTCAGGTAAAGAAAAAAAAGAAAGACAGGAGGAGGGCAGTAAGGAGAGGTGACCAGGAAAAGCACAGTAAACAAGGGTGAGGTTCATTATGAAGATTTAAGCCTAAACTTTCTCCCCTGTTAAGAGTTTCTTATGATTTGAGCCATTCCTCTTCTTGGTGCAGAGATATATATGCTCACAAATGAAAATTTCCTTCACAGAAAGATCATCTCTATTCTGTCTTCAGAGCTCCTTCTCTGTCTCCTGTTTCTCAAAAATAATCAGCTTAAAATAATCCTTATGCCAGAGTTGTATTTTGGGGTGGCATTTCCTGCTACCCTTCAGAACAACAGGTGGTTATTAATATCCAGTAGATGTTGATAAGAAGAATGGCTGATTACCAACATTCATATCTCTTTCTACATTAAATAAAAAATTTTTACCATATCCCGATATTTTCTTTTCCAAACTCTCAATGTTTCTTTCTAAAGAGACTACCTACAAGTATTGCTTCATCCATCAAATGATCAAGTTAAATACTAGATACATTATTCAACGAAGGATCCACCTCCCCTGCCCAACCCTATTTCACATTCCTTCTTCAACCTGGGTCTTAATAGAAGTGTCCCTGTGTGGTGAGCTAAATAGTAGTCCCCAAAGCTGTCTACATCCTAATCCCTGGAACCTTTGAACACTACCTTACATGGCAAAGGGACTCTGCAGATATGATTAAGTTAAGGATCTTGGAATGGGGATTATCCTGGATTATCTGGGTGGGCTCTAAATATAATCACAAGGGTTCTTTTAAGAGGGCGGTAAGAGGGTCACAGAGGAAATGGAGACATGACAACAGAACATGAGGATCAGTGTGAGGAAGGGGTCATGCATCAAAGAATGCAGGTGGCCTCCAGAGCTGGAAACAGCACAGAAACAGATTCTCCCGTAGAGCCCCAGAAGAGACCAGCCTTGCTGATACCTGACTTCAGCCCAGTGAGTCTAATTTTGGACTCTTGGCCTCCAGAACCATTAAAAGAGTACATCTGTGTTGCCTTACAACATTAAGTTTGTAGTAATTTGTCACAGCAACCATAGGAAACAAATATATCCTCTCTGAGTATCCATTATTCTTCTTCTAGAAAATCTTTACTTTGGCACCCATATCCTATCAACTCCTTCTTCTGTCAACCTTATGAACAAATTACTTCTATGGGGAAAAGAAATTATCAAATACCACTGGTATTAATTTAATTCATTTTTACTGTAATGTTTTTAAAACACATAAAATATTGAACTAAGTATCAACTCCTTCTAGTTACAGCTCTTAGACAGCTCTACAGCCAAAATAAATGTATAGAGCAAGTACCAATAAAATTACAACACCAATATGATTTTTCAAAAGCCATTAATGTGATGGATGAAGTTTACTGAGAGCAAATCACCAACTTCGAGGTTAATAGAAGAAAGATGTATACATGACTTTGGGTTTCACTTATTGTTGGCTGGATTCTCTTGACTTTAAGTAATGTGGGTCATCATCGAAGCTTTCTCTCACTGTTACCTCTGTTGATATTTTTCCTTTCCAGCACTAACCTGAAATGTAACCCTGATCCATTTCATCCATGGGTCTGCAAAGTTGTAGCATATTCGAACACAAAATACTGCAATCTTTTACAATGTCACTTAAAGCAGAAAATTTATAATTTCATATTTAATGCTATTGTTGTTGCCAGTAAATTACTGAAAAGAAGTATGTGGCCATTCAGGGTCAGAGCAACATCAATCAGTACATTAACTTGTTGGTTCTTTCGTGTTGAGCAGCTACATGCCACGTGTTAATTAATTCAAACTCCACTTTCTTTATATCTGAACTTCTATGAATCACTTTTTTCATTCAGTGTCCTAGCACATTCTTTTCTGACTTATGTTTAGCACAAATACGATTGCAAGTAGAAGAGTAAATGCAGGCCTAACATTTCTGGGCCAATCCAGTTAAAGAGAATCATGTGGGCCACACAGTTTGCCATCAAATAAACAGAAGTGAAAATATAAAGATGGTAAATTTTCATAAAATTCACAGCCCCTGGAAAATGTAACCATAAGCCCCAGGGGCCAGAAAAGCCATTTTGGGAACTTTTAATCTAGCCTTCTCTCATTGCTCTACTTTATTTTTCCCTCTCCTCCAGTTGCTGTAACTATTTCGTTCCCATAAATTTCCTTTCCTTCCCTAAAGTGGCCCAGTCTGTTTTACTTCCCTCTCTCTTGTCTTATGGAAAACCCCACAGATATTAATTTCCCACCCAGTAATCCTTCCCACCTGATCAATGGTGGAGCCCCTGCCATCTGGAAGAGCTGAGAAATACAAGAAGCCCAGGGCTGCCTACTGGTGACCACAAGAAGCGCCATTCCAATTCTCTCAGCGAACGCACTGATGACACTTTCTTCTCAGTGTTCCTTCCACTACGGTTGCTTCCAGGGTATTCAAATAACTCACAGATCATTATTACCTAATCATGTTGTTCTAAATACACTGACCCCTTGTCGGGGGACTTTCACAGTCATGACAATGGACATCTGCAGCAGCTGTGTGTGCATCAGACCTGGGACATCAGCTTCATTGCTCTGTCTAGACAGGTGGTGCTCCCTCTGCTGAGCAAAGCAACTAGAGACTAGGCTGTGAGCACTTCTACTCAACCAATATGACTGCTAATGTAGGTGTTTCAGAAAAGAATTTTGGAATTACCCAAATAGTATAAGCATACTGTCACACATTTCAGAACCTGAATGAAACAACTCAATTCTAAACACTAAGAGGCAAAATAAATATTCAGTTGATGTCAGGTAGAGAAAACTCCAGAATGAATGACTGTCTTCCACTTTGCATCCACAAAGACTGCATCCTTGCTCCCAAGTGTTCCTCCTCCCTGGGTCCTCACGCTTTGTCTTGGGACTACAGGGTTTTTTTTCTACTGGAGTTTATTCCTCATCCCATTAAAGTTAGGTTTGGCTATGGGATTTGTTCCAGCCCCCGGAATGAGGGTGGAAGTGATGGTGCAAGTCCTGAGTTAAGGTCTTTAGAGAAATTTCATGTTTCTCCTCACCCTTCTGGAAGCTTCCAATGTCTGCCATGAGACAAACACACCCCAGTTACCCTGCTTCTCCAGGAAACTGAGAGATGGGAGACCTGCCAAGCCTGAACCCAGCCAAGACTGACTAGCACTATCTGTTATGGGCTGGATTGTGTCCCCAACAAATTTCATGTAAGTCCTAACGCCTAGTATCTTAGAATGTTTGACTGTTATTTGGAGATAGGGCCTTTAAAAGAGGTAATTAAATGAGATTTTATGATTAGGCCCTAATCCAGTATGACTGGAGGAGGGTCCTCATCAAGAACCTGACCATGCTGAGACCTTCATCTCAGAATTCCAGCCTCCAGACTGTAAGAAAGAAATGTCTGTGCTTTAAGCAGTTAACACCCAGTCAATGATATTCTGTCTGGCAGCCCAAACTAAGACATTCAGTGTGCTAACGATTGGTGAGAACCAACTAATAGGTAATACAATTATAGCTTATATTTGTACTACACGTTGGGCAGTTTGGCTTAACAGAAAGTGCACAAAATTAGAACAGGTCTGTGTTTGTATCACAACCCTACTGCTCACTAGCTGTGTGACTTCAAAAGTTATTCGGCCTCTTTGAGCTTTGATTGCACAACTTTAAATGAGTATGGTGATACCTGTGCTATCTGGTATTGTGCCTGGCCTGATAAGAATTTAATAAATCAAAGTTTTTATTATCATTGTCATCATTGTTTGGCTTTGCTACGTAATAGAACTATTTAGCTCAAAACATTCTATCTTGCTGCCAGACTAAAAACTCCTCAAAGTTAGGGACAAACATTCTCACTCAGTATGTTTTTATTGGCTGTATGCACACATCTGCATTTTCCACCGGAAACAAGCCGCTACCACTAGGGATAATTGACAATTCAGAGAAATCACTCATAGAAGGAAGGCCCTCTGATGGTGGTGATAAAAACTTAAACAGCTAATTTTAAAGAACGCATCCAAGAGGAATATTTCACAAGCCTTGGGTAACTAATTCATTTGAGATGAGAAGTAAGTTATTTATTGATTATAGCTAGATAGGTTAGTGACATGTTTCTGAAATTTTTGTTCCCTGGTCACATCTTCATTCTGGCTACGTGACTGTATTTCACTGGTTTTGCCGTGTTCTCATGTTAAAACTGAAAGCTGTGATTAAACTTAAGTTTTTTCCATTTTCTTTATGGTTGAAAATATCAGCACATCTTCCACCCCCACAAAGGTTATTCTACAAGATTTTTATCACAGTGTGGATTCTAAACTTGCATTTTTTTACATTTTTATTGATTTATAATCATTTTACAATGTTGTGTCAAATTCCAGTGTTCAGCACAATTTTTCAGTCATTCATGGACATATACACACTCATTGTCACATTTTAAACTTGCATTTAACGTAAGCAATGGCAAGGATCAGAATGTTTGGAATGGGTACTGAGGGTTTAAACAGACCATTCCTGCCTTCAGATATGCACTTGTAACTTTCAAGAAAATGAAGGGGGAAAAAATTCTGCTAACCCTTTCAGTGTCCGAATGTTATCCTAAGTCTGTCATCTGAAAAAATACATTGAGTTCTTTTTATTTGCAACCCCTAAATTCAGGCATAATTCTTAGCAATTTGCAGTCTTCTGTATAATAATAGCACTTTGGTTATTTATTTACGTGTGCTGTTTCTTGGAGGTGTTTATGGATTTTTTTAATAGTTTTATGTTATTTTAGACTTATAGAAATGATACATGCTCATTGCCTTCCTCAAATTAGAAGATACTGAAATTTTTAAAGAAGAAAATAACAAATGCCCCCAGTCCACAACCCAGAGTTAACCACAGTTAGTATTTTGGTTTGTAGCCTTTTAGACTTTATATAGTCATATGCAAAAATTGATTTTTATGAGGTAGAGTCATATTCTACATGCTGCTTTGTATACATACACATGCTACTGTATACAGTTATACATGTTTTTCCCCTTAATAATTTGCTGTGGACAGCTTTTCATGTCAATGAATATAGATCTTTGCCATTATTTTCAATAGCTTTACAGTTTTCCACTCTATAAACCAAAGACTGGCAAACTTTTGTTTCTATACAGACAAAAGATGAGCAAAGTAGGCCAAATGTGGCCCGCTGCCTGTTTTGGTATGGCCCACAAGCCAAAGACGATTTTTATATTTTTTAGTGGTTACATTTTAAATTATTACATTATTGCATTTGTAATATCCTCAGTTTTACCTCTTGACCCCAAATCCGAAAATATTTTTATCTGGCCTTTTAAGAAAAAGTGCCAACCCCTGGTACAGGTGTGTCATAATTCACTTAGTTCATCCCAGATTGATGGATGAGTTCGGCATTTCCAGCATCTCTCTAAGGTAAGCACCACTGCAGTGAACAACTGTAGGTATACTTTTGAACACTGCTCCAAGTTTTCCTTACGATAAAATCCTATTCGTTGAATAACAAATTGGAGAAAAGTAAACTCTTTGTTAAATTTTTAATACGTGTTGCCTAATTGTCCTCCACAAATTTGCCCTATTTAAAGCGCACTTATGGACTGAATATTTGTTTCCCCCCGAAGTTCATATACTGAAGTCCCAACTCTCAGTGTGATGTATTAAAAGATGGAGCTTTTGCAAGGTGATTAGGATATGAAAGCGGGGCCCTGGTCTGATGGGATTAATGCCCCTATAAGAAGAGAAAGAGAGACAGAGAGACAGAAAAAATCTCCGTCATGTGAGGACACAGCAGGAAGGCCATCTGCAAGCCCTGAAGAGAGCTCTCACATGGAACCGAATCTGCTGGTACCTTGATCTTGGACTCCCCAGCCTACAGAACTGTGAGAAAACAAATTTCCATTGTTCAAGCCCCCCAGTCTGTGGTATTTATTATGGCAGCCCAAGAAGACTAAGATAGACTCACATCCACTTCTGCAACATATGGGAGTGAGAGAACACCCCGCCCCTCACTCCAGCTTACCGGGTGGGAGCAGATCTTTTCAATCTTTGCAATGTGATACGTGAAATACGATTCCACATTTTGTCTTTAATTTTCATCTTCTATTGTTCATGATGTTGACTCTTTTAGTAAGGTAGAGCAATCATTAGTTCTCTTGAGAAAAATCAGCTGGTCCTTTGCCCATTTACCCATGTGGTGTGCAAAACTGCCCTGTAGACTTCCAGAAAAGCACTTCATCTCTTTGGTCTTGTCTTGTGAAGAATTAGAGATCCTTAGTAATAATAAACCCTCTTTTCCAAGATTTTCATCATTTTATGATTCTTCTCTAAGCCCTTTCCAGACACTCTCTCCCCACTCATAGGTTTGTAGACAGATGTTTTCTAATGGCTTCTATCACATTAATTATTCCTAGCTGATGGTAAACCCGCGAAGGAACTTCTTGGAACTGGAGGCACAGAAATGTACAGTGAGGGAGACAGTGAGGTTATTTCACTGTATTTCCCATCTGAGACCAAGTCCAACAGTCAAGTCCCCGCACTTTGAGGATGCAGTGAAATTCCCTTCATTTATCATCCTTAGAACTTTTAGCCAAAACAAACTCAGGAGAGTTTAGTTGGTATCAGCTAATTTTTATCCTCGGAAATGAAGGTGCTTCTTTACAGAATGTTCTGCAATGCCCAAAATGATAAAAATCTCACTCTCTCTAGCTAGAGAAAAATCAGTATATTCTCCATATCTCAGAGTTCATTTGAAAACAGATTTCCACATCAGACTACAGTATGTGAACATTGAGCCGGCTTGGATGACTATGTTACATGTCTGACACAGAATTCAGGAACAATAACAAGTTTAAGACTATTAGGAACTGTCAGTCACACCCCTCAAGTGTCATGAATTCCTAGGAATATTTCCACAGTAAGTATCTGATACTATATAGAGTATCAGTGGTAGCAAGAAAGCCAATGTCTAACTAAACCCACCTATGAAATATAAAAATGGTGGATACTGAAAGATCTTGGAAGAGAGCTTATGGAATTCAAAGTAAGCATCACTCCTTCCCATCCTCACTGAGAATTTCATTTACCCACCTTGGGAAAGCTAAACCCAAAAAATCAATAGCTAACTAATTAGTAGTCATTACCTATCTGCTGTGCTTGAAAGATCAACCAGAATTTAGATGAGAAACACTGGGAGATTTCACACTGGTGCTTTAATTTCAAATGAGGCCACATTAAAGTCAGCTATTTTCAGAGTATTAAAGGAAGCGACACCAGGTTATTGTTTTGTTTGGCTGGTTGATTGGTTTGCTTTGTTTTTATTCAGCATATATGCTGTTCATTTATTTATCCATTCAACAGACATTTTTTTAAGTAACAAGAATAAAAGCTTTGTCTGCCTGCGTATAAGCACCCCTGGAACATTTGTAATTGGCCCTCCAGCTTCAGCAGCCATCTCCCCAGATTCTCCCTAGAAACTCTGTAGCAGAAGTATGATCTATCTAAAAGAGAGAGATGACTTGACAAATGCTTGAAAATGTAGAAGAAGAAAATAAAAGAAAAGGTTGAAAAACTGATTGTTCTCAGTTTCTCCACCTGTAAAATGGGAATGTCAGTACTTACATTTTAGATGTACTATGAGGATAAAATGAATTATTATATGTGGGGGTCACAGAACAGTGGCCTGTGGTAAGTACTCAATAAATGTTAGCTATTCTTTTTTTTTTTTTGCCCAAATTTTGAGTCATATACTATACATGGTGCTGAAAAATACAAACATAAGAAGCCACGAATACCATTGCTTACCATCTAGAGCAGGGAGACATTCAAGTAAATTACATATTATAGCCCCCCGTGATAGACTTCAATAAGAATGCTACGTCCCAGACTCTGTGCTAAATGCTTTATGTGAATTATCGTATTGAATCCTATTAAATTCAATTATTATCCCCATTTTACAGATAAGGATGCTGAGCCTCTGAGAGACAACCCACATTACTCTAAAGGACATAAAATATCATGTCAGGGGCAAAATAAAGATGAGAACTCAGGTCTGTCTGGACCCAAGGCCTACACATGCTCTCAACACCACACTCTAGATCTCCTTGAACAGGTGACACTGAGTGAGCAGAGTCCTGAGTACATGCAGCTATGGGTCCAAATAAAAGAGTGGAGAGAGGACTCCATGGCAGACACAGCCAGCAGGAGTCCAGGAGGTAGAACTGCTCTCCTGCTCTGAGTCAATTTACTAATGAACATTGGAGGGTTCAAAACATTTCTAAAGATTTCTTTGAAGTTTAAATAGATAATCCCTCCATCTGTGAAATAATGGTTTTGTGAGCGTGATGGGGGACCAGGAATGCTGGCCAAAGGGTCAGAAGAACAGAATTCACATCCTGGCTCATTTCCTACTTTGCTCTGGAACCCCAGCAATTATATCTTTTTAAGCCTTGGATGCATCACCTGAGAAACGAAGAGGCTAGACTAGACGATTCCTAGGATTGTTCCCAGTGCTAACATTCTCCAGCCTCTGTTTGATGGTTCTGTGTGGGCAGGATGTGTGCTCCATTACCTTCTGAGTCTAGACAGTTCTCTTAACTATGTTTCCTAAAACACCCATGCTCACCTCCACTCCCAACTCCAGTGACTTTGAGTCTGTTCGTTGGCCATTTCTTCTTTTCTTGATTTGTGCCCTGTCTTAGATTCCTACTGCTGCTGTAATTAACACAAACTCTGGGCCTTAAGACTGCACACATTTACCACCTCATAGTTCTGTAGTTGAGGAGCTGAAATGGGTTTTAAGGGCTGAGGTCAAGGTGTTGACAGAGCTGCCTATCTTTCTGGTGGTTCTAAGGGAGGATGCTAGAAACTGCCCACATGCCTTGGTTTCTGTCCTTCTTCCTCTGTCCTCAAAGCCAGCCACAGCCATTGGCCGCTCTCTGGTTCCCTTCTGCCCTCCTCTGTCCCCTCCAAGGACACTTGTGATTCCACTGAGCTCACTTGGAGCCAGAATAATCTCCCCAGTTTAAGGTCAGCTGATGAGCAAATTTAGTTCCACCTGCAACATGAATTCCTCTTTGCCATGGAACTAGTTCCAAGAGTAGGGTCGAAGACATCTCTGGGGTCATTACTCAGCCTGCTACAGTCCCCTTTATCCTTCAGAGTCTCTGTATTCCTTTCAGCCAGTTAGGACAGCACAATAGTAGATGTGCAAGTGGCAACTGCCAGGGCTGCACTACCTGTACACCTGAGGGGGGCTGCCACCTACCTCATCACCTGTCCCTGAATGTCATTGCCTCCCTTTGATGGGAGATGAAAGACATGCCATGCTTTAAGAAGAATATTGGAATGGAAACTAAAAGTAATCCAAGGGTTACCTGGCCCAGCCCCAGGCACCCACACTCCCCAGTCTCCTCCTTTCCCATCACACCCCAGACAGTCCCAGCACCTTCCTAGGGCCCCATTCCCACAATGCCTTGCTCTCAACCAGGTGTCATCAAAGCCACTATTTGCCAGTATATTATTAAACCTTCAATGGATATGTTAATAAAGAAAAGCCCTAGAAAATTAAAAGCCCCCTTTAAGAACCACAGGAATGAATCTAAAACAGATCTTTTAGATCAGGTACCTACTGATCCGGTTGCAATATAAAACTCCCAGTTAAATTTGAACCTCAGATAAACTACAAATAATTTTTCAGTGTAAGTATGTTTCAAATATTTGATGGGATTACTTAAACTAAAAAAATTATTTGTTGCTCCTCTGAAATTGATATTTAACTGGGTGTCTTACATCTTCATGAGCTAAATCTGACAACCCCATCTACCTGGACCTCTTCAGACGCGAGTACCTTAGCTCTGTATTTCTCCTCTCCAGAGGTCAGACTTGTTTCCAAGCTTCATTGTTCTCTAGTCACGTAGAGCACTACATTATACAGATCCAAAAATACAACAGTCATTGTTGCCAGTAATTTTTAAACCACTATATGGCAATCACATGCCTCGTTCCCACACGGATGTGTTATAATCCTCTAATCAGTTCTGTACGGAGGAAATTCAGTCTTGGAGAGTAACTCACCTCACCCAGGGAGCCACAGCTCCTGCTCCTTCACAAGTTGCTGTCCACACATTTCATTTCTCTTTACCAGAGCTTCCTTTCTTTGGAATTAATAAAGCCATATTTGACTGTTGTCAAACTTAAAATATATGTACGTGTGGGTCCCAGACAGGAGAAGATGAAAAGCACCAGCGAACTAGAGGACTGAAGCAAACATCTTCTGCTGTCATACAGCACAGCAGCTTAGCTATTTCTGTATTGGTTGAAATTCCCTAAGCTGTTCTTAAAGTCTGAGGCATATCCTTTATGAGGCCATCTTTGACTAAGTTGTCAAGATCAACTTTTATTTAATCCCATCCAATACTGGATGTGCTCCAAAGGCTACATTTGATTACCCAGACTAAAGGAGGGTATTGCAAAATGCAAGATAAGGCAAAAATTAAATTTCCCTTCAGAATCTATTTCTGCACTTAACATTCGAACACTGTGAAGCAGTGAGTCACAGGCTTTTCTACCTGAATTCTGTCTGGCTCTTCCCCTCCCCACTCCATTCCTTTCTGCTCAATTGTCCAAAGCCCCAGAAAAGGACAGCTACTGTGTGCTCTGGTCTTCCCCCAAGACACAGGGACAGGGTAAGCATTTGGTCTCAAAGGGCTGCCCTATTCAGATACAGCTGAAAATAACAGCTTCATCTTTCAGGACAATATACCCAAGTCTATTGACAAGTTCAAGTCCCTCCAAGTGATAAATGAGCTTTAATTCCTTGCTTGCAGTTGAATTATCAATAAAAACCATTTATCCTTTCTTTCCTACAACTCTGCTAGATGCTGGGAGTACAAGATACACTATACATTATCTCTGCCCTCCGGGGACTCACAGTCCAGGGAAGAATTAGAATCACATGCAAAAAAAAACGAAAAACAATGTATTACGAATGGCTCAAAAAATGTGGTACATACCTACAATGAAGTATGTATCAGGCCTTAAAAATAATGAAATTCTGTTGTGTGCTACAACATAGATGAACCTTGAAAACATGCTAAGTGAAATAAACCAGATACAAAGGGACAAATACAGTGTGATTTCACTTAAACGGAGCAGTTAGAATAGTAAATTCATAGAGGCAGAAAACAGAAGTGGGGGGAGTGGAGAGTTGTTTAGTGGGGATGGAGTTTCATTTGGGGTTGATAAAAAAAGTTCTAGAAATGGATAGTGGTTATGTTAGCACAATATTGTGAATGTACTTAATGCCACTGAATTGTACACTTAAAAACAGTTAAAATAATAAATTTTATGCTATGTATATTTTGCAGCAAGAAAGCTCTCACCAAACTGAAAATTTCCTGTTAAAAAACAGAATGCTTATAAGGAAAACTGAAGGCTGATCATTTCCTTGCCAAAAATAGAAAAAGTGCTGTAGCAGATACATTCTATAATTACAAAAAACAACAACAACAACAACAAAAAACCACCTGAACATATAAAATCAAGGTGGCTGCTTAATTCACTAGGAAGTAAGTATGATTTTGCTCTATAACATTCAAAGCATAGGAAAGAATATCTTTCATTTATTAGGAAACTAGATAGACTAGCTGCCACGGTGGGATGGAAATTGAGTCTCAGTCACTTTGCGAGGGGTGGGAAGAAAGAGCTTTCTTGAGATGTTACGAGTCCCAGTCATGTCCCCCTGAGAACCCTGTTGGAGGTTGTAGCTCAGCTGTTTTGCCCAGGAAACGGACTCCCTTTGCACCTCACTCAGCCACTAGTGTTCAGTAATCTACATAGTGACCAGGCTCCCCAGCCCTTGCCATCTCTGAGCAGGGCTTTTCCAAAGAATTATACATAATACACTGGGGGTCTATACATTTCTAAATTATTCCATCTTCAATTTCATTGGCAAAGAACATGTAGAACAATAAACATGGAAGTGTAGTTTTCCTTGTGAAAACTAGATACGAAATATGAGGAGAAAAACTCCATATTGCTACCTAATGCCAGTCTGAGTTAGATTTTCAAAATGTCTTGAGCCGTAATAAAGGGCCTGCCTGCACAAGAGTCCTGTCCTTTCACTATATTCCTTTGCACATCACATGTACGACAGGGGCTTACTATACTCAGGACCAAAACACCAGGCTCAGCCGTCAATGCGTGTAAAAATGACACTTGAAAATGGTAAGACAGAATTAGGATATACTCCTTTAGGAATAGTTTTGAGCAAGTTACCAAAAATAATAAGTATAACAAACTAAAGTGCTGCTTTAAATACCCCACAAAAAATACAAATTCTATTGACACTGAATTCTTACAAAGCAAGGTCAATTTACCTGGGGATTTGGGTAGCTGGACAAGACTAACCTTGACTTCAGTGACTTAAAAACAAAGAAAAGATTATTGGAGACAAAAGCAGGGTCTCCTGGCAAATGCTGTCTGTCTTTTCAGGAATCCACAACATTGTGCCTTCCTCCTTTAGTTCTCATCTTATCAACTTGCCTAACATCATTTTTTCTCTGTAATGTGTGTTGAAAATACTGTCCTCTTAGGGTTGATTTTATTATATGTCAGAGAGAAGGATATAAAGTGATTAATAAAACTGACTATAAAATGCTTTACAAAGGAGCATAGATTTTTCCAAGTAATTAATTCAAAACATTTTACTGAAGGGCTAAATGGCCTGGAAGAAGCATTATTTTACGAATCCATGGTTATATACCTTAATCTGAGTTTCACTGAGAGTGTTTTGTTTCCCATGTAAGATATGTACATTTAGGTCCCTGGAGTTACATTCCACAATAGAGTTATCAACCTCCAAATTATCTGACCATTTCTCAGGAGTGAGCATTACACTCTGATTTCAATTCTGAGAATACACTTGCCATGTACCCTAAAAAGGAGATTTCTACCCAACAGTAAGTCATAGTAATACTCTGCAGCTGATAATGCCAATATTGTCAGCATCAATCAAGATTATTCGTGGCAGGCAAGTATTTTTTGCAGAAATGATCTATGATTTAAGTAAGAACAGCAATACTGAAAGAATATTGAGAAAAATCACAAAATTACTGGAAGGCTATAGAAGAGCATTGTCCAGTAGAATTTTCTGTTGTGATGGGACATGTTCTGTAACTTTACTGCCCAATATACATGTAGTGACTGAGCACTTGAAATGTGGTTAGTGTACACTAAGCAAAAAATGAATGGTATTTAATTTAAATAAACTTATACAGTCATGTGTGACTTGTGTCTACCATATTGGGCAGTGCAGCTGCAAAACCAGAACCAAGGTGGACAGGCAGTGGCCACCACCGCTAAAACCCTCCCTAAAAACTAGTGCACTAAGACCCATTCCCCACGCAACACGGGGCAGCACAGGACATGGAATATAGCCACTGGGACCTCTACAAACCGACGTTGCTTCTACTGGGACAAGCTGCCATGGTGGAACCTCCATGATCCTGGTATCTTTGTACAGGATAGAGGCATCGTGTTGGTTGAGCCTGGATTAAGGGCCCACTCCTTCCTCCCACAGAGGAAACAAAGCAGGTATCTGGCATTTTAAGCTTCTATAGTAGAAGATATTTTGGCAATTCACCAAGATTCATAAGGTGGGGGACACCTGAAACTGAGAAATGGGATCCAGAGGCTGGGCCACCAAGCAAAAATGACAAATGTCCACTGTGTCAACCTTTTGGTTGTCTGAGATCATTGTACTCTTCTTCATTGGCAACATTTGTTGAGTGCTTATCAAGTCTAAAATTGTTCTAAGAACTTTACTAGAGTAAACAGATTTAATTCTCACAACCGTCTTATGAGATAACATAGTAGGCTGAATAATGGCCACCCAACGATATCAGCACTGATCCCTGGAACCTGTGAATGTTACCTTATAAGGAAAAGGAGTCTCTGTAGATGAGAGTAAATTTAGGATCTTGGTATAGGGCAATTATCATGGATTTTCCTAAATCCAATCACAGAAGACAGCACACTCAGAAGAGGAGAGGGCAGGACTGGAGTGATGTAGAGCCAAGCCCAGGAACTCCCACAGCCACCAGAAAAACTGGGAGAGGCAGAAAGGATTCTCCCCGAGAGCTTCTAGAGGGAGTGTGTTCCTGCTGACGTTGTGATTTCAGGCTTTAGGATCTGAAGTACAAGGCAAGGGTCGGTCATGCTGCAGCAAGGACAAGACTGACTCTACTGGTGATGGTTGGGTTGCTACATTTTGTGTCCCACTCTTTGCCCCAGCCACATCTACTCTCAGAGGTGAGCGTCTGAACAGAGATTGGGCAGGGACCAATGACACAGTCTGAATAGAAATAATGAATGAGATCCTCGAGTTCTCCCTCTTTGACACTTAGGAAATGTGGAGAATTTGGGCCAGTTCAGAGGGAGCTAAAGCCACAAGAGAAAGAGGGGGCCAGGGCAGCCATAATGGGTACCATTCGTGCTGGAGTCAAGAGAAAGCAGAATTTGTAACTAAGCAGAGATATTCAGGCTTGGTGGAAAGGAAGATGAAGCAGACAGGTGGTAGAGCAGAAATGCCTGGAGAAAGAAATATGTGGTCCTGAGAGTCATGAGACAGAGGGTTCTTCAAGCTTCCTTCTTTTTCAAATGTGCTTTTAGAATAAACATCCTTTTCATGAAGCAACTCAAGGGGGTGTCTATTTCTTGGAACTCATATTCCCAACTAAAACAGTAGATCCTAATGCCAGGCACGCCTTCAGCCCCATTATTATGTGCAGAATGTCTGGGGTGGGGATGGAGGAACTCCAACTGAAAGGTAAGTGGCCCTAACTTCAAGGCCAAAGAGTTTAAGAAGCTGAGAGTGAAGCAGGTATAGGCCATTCTCATTATTCACAGATTCTGTACGTGCAAACTCACCTTCTCACTAAAATATATTTGAACCCCCAAACCAACACTCAAGGCACTTTCACAGTAATTTACGGATATGCTCTGAGCTACAAAAATTCAAGTTGCCTGACATGCACATTCCTAGCTAAGGTAGAACAAGGTGATGCTCTGCCTTCTTATTTCAGTTCAGGCTACAAACAGGTGTCCTTTTCATGATATATCCAGTGCCATATTTTTCTCATCTTCGTGTTTTTTCTTGGTGGTTTCAACATTTAAAGTGGCCCCAACTGCGGCACTTAAGTACTATCAATAGGGGAGAGTGTGTGTTTGGTAAGCTTTGTTGAGGCATGAGTTACAGTCTTTAAACAGAAACACACATAAAACAAGGTTATGTATTGATCAGTTGACAAGAATATTGTGACCAGAGGCTCACAGGAACCTAGCCCTGTGTGTCCCCCAGGCACAGTGGTGCAGTATCTCCCAGTTCAGTGTCCACTGTGGCCATAGAGCAAACTGCCTGAATATAGAGAATGGATTGTATATTTGGTTGATATCTGGATGGGAAATGACCACATCATTCACATTCACAGCTGTGTCCTCAGTATCAAGCACGACACCAGGTGTACAGTCAGGATGCAGTAAATATTTGTTGAATAAAGGAACAGACTAATTCATTTTCTAAATATCAAAGTCGACTTGGTGTCAGAAGTTTTCTTTGCTCTTGAGAATCAGCTCTGAAACAATAGCAGTGAGTGTCACTTACATCAGGGTGATAGCACTGGGAGGTTTTAAAATTACATCCTATCAACTGCCACTACTGTTGCAAAAACTCCCAAGCTGTACTCAGTCTTTTCCTTTCTAGGGTTGTTTGACAAAACTTCACAGCCAATGTAAGCCCCACAACAGGGCTTGTTGCTAAGTATCATTGCCTCTAGAGGGAGAAACAGACATGGTGAGCCTAATTTGCTTGTCTGAGGTCAGCAGTAACATAAGAGAGCAGATCTGAAGCTCCCAGTGTGTGTGTGTCATAACCCTTAGCCACTAGTCACTTCCTCAAAGTGAAGTCATTTTCCAAAGAGAATTACTTCACATTTCGGTAATTGGAGGTGTCACTATAACCAGAATTGCAATTTTAGTGCTTCCATGTTGGGGCAACTGGGGACTTAAGGTATACTTAATTATGTTTCATCATAAACACTTCCTCTGTCAAAGCAGAGCTCACTTGGCAGTCTCTGCCCAGGAGCATCTCAGAGCTAACTTAGCACGAGGAATTTAAAGCTCTCTCCAGCCTTGTTTTCTGGGTCGCCCTGGAAGCGGCATGGAACGGGAGGATGGAGGGGTCCTGCACTCACAGCTCCCAGCGTTCACTTTAATCTTCTTTCCGACGCAATTATCTTACTAGGCATCAAAAAATCTGTTACCTCAATTTATAGTGGCTCTGGAGTCGTGAGACAGCACAAAGTGTCCCTGCTTTGATTGGAAAGATAAACTGCAGTCACTTCAGAAGGAAGCCCTTGTCAACCAGAGTGATTTTCTTTGGAAAAGAAGGCTGGTCACAGAGGATGGCTGGGGAAGGAACACTGTGTCTAAGGTAGCGTGGTTCCTATCACAGGTGAGGCTGAATGTATTCCCTGTGCAGGCTGCAAGGAACATCACCAAGCATAAATGCAAAGGGATTAATAAATGACCCCTATGTTGTATGTCATGTTCACATTAGCCATAATGAAACACATTGCAAACATGGAGTGAAGTCATCAGCATTAATATTTTCCATGCCCAGAGAAGCCAGAAATAATACTAGAGTTCTTTCCTCAATTTTAAACGTGAGCATTAAGTCAGACTATATGCTAAAAGATTAAGCACACATTAGCCTCTTCTAGGGCATATGGCTTGGGGGAAAGAGGAAGAATAATGAGAAAAGAAAATGCCTGCAGTCTGGTAGGAAGACAGATTTTTAGAGAAAGCCATGGAGGCTGCAGAGCAGTAGAAGGAGCACTGAACTAACAGTACAAAGACCTAGGTTTGAGTACCTCTGTGCCAATCATAAATGGTGATGCCAAGTGAGATCAGCCACTTAGATTTTCTGGATCTCAATTCTGTCTTCAGTGGAGTGAGGAAAATTGAAAACTCCCCTTTCTATGAAACAGAGTTGTTAGAAAATGCACACACACATACATACACAAAATGGAATACTACTCAGCCATAAAAAGGGATGAAATCTTGCCATTTGCAACAATATGGATGGACTTGGAGGGCATTATGCTAAGTGAAATAAGTCAGAGAAAGACACACACTGTGTGATATCACTTATATGTGAAATCTAAATAATACAACGAACTAGTAAATATAACAAAAAAGACAGACTCCAGATATAGAGAACAGGTATAGAGTGGTTACCACTGAGGGGAGGGATGGGGGAGGGGCAAGTTAGGGACAGGGGAGTGGGAGGTACACCCTATTGGGTGTAAGATAGGATGTATTGTACAACACAGGGAATATAGCCAATATTTTATAACAACAATATATGGAGTGTAACTTTTAAAATTTATATAGAAATAAAAAATTAAAGGTTGGAGGAAAGTTATCTAGGGTAAATTTGAATTTTTATAAATGTAAATGTTCATTAAGGGATTGTTGGCTCTGATCCTCTCCCAATCCACAGCAAACGCAATTGTGCTGGCAGAAAATCAGTCAAGAAACTCAAATTACTTTCCTGGCCCTGCCACTAACTAGATATGAAGTTTGAGCATGTCACTGCCACTTTGGATATGGATTTACTCATCTGTAAACTGAAGGAAACAGACTGCGTGGTTTCTAAGGCCCTTTCCAGAAAGTTCTAAGATTTTACAGAGGATTTTTTTCCGTCTGCTATTCTGAGTTTCAGATACTTCCATTCACTTCTCATGTTCAGGGATCTTGTCCATTCCAACTTCCTTGGAAATGGCACTGCCCTCAGTAATTTTAGGGTAGAGAGAGGACCACTGAAAGCAAAAGAATCTATTTTTCTTCTCCTTTTCTGAGGTCCCATTATAATTCACGGGAGCTGGAAATGGGAATGGGTAAGTTTAGGATTCCTGATTTCTTGACAGGAAGAGAATATATGGAAGGAAATTTGACTTTGCCAACTGTCACAAACTCCTGAAAGTGATGGTATCTGAGCTGAGTGGATATATAAACCATGTTCAATAAAAGCGTATCGATTGGGCAAAGCAGTCTTCCATGGCTGAGAAAAGAGGACGGGGCCATCAGAGTGCGGAAGCTCCCCAGACTTCAATAATGTATTGTTAACCGGTGTAATCTTCTGGCAAAGTGTGAGCCCTCAAATTAACAGCACTGAACTGAGCCTAATAACTACGTTGCACGACATCATATCTCCTCCTCAATCAATACTTAATTTTCTCATACGGCCCTCAGCCTTCTACAAGCTTTTATTATGTTTTGCAAGGAACAGCACTGACCTTGAGGTGTGCCAGTCACCTTCAACCTTAAAATCCCCCAATGGCCACATGTGTCTGGAAATACTCGCGGGACAAATAGAGGCTAAAATTCATACCCAGGAAAAAACATGTCTTCTCTGATATTCACTTCGTATTGTGTGAGGTGTGTCAGTTCTTCACCACATGGCAAGCCTAGAGTGAGTAGGATTTGGAAATTAACCTATGCTTTAGGAAAAGTAACATTAAGAAATTTTGCTTGAGGTCACACAAGCAGCAGACTCACTCCTTGAAGTTGCATGTTGCTGCCAACACTTCACATTCTTCAAACCTGGAAATTTAGTCACTGAAGCGCAGCCAAGGTTTGAGTTTTTTCCATTTCAATTAACAAAGATTACTCTGTAGTGTGACAATAGGATTAACTTTAGATCTTTGAGGAACTTAGCATTTTGTTCTAGCATCTCAATGCTGTATATTACATAGGAGAGCTACATTTTAAGGTTGAAGGAGAATTTACCCAAATAAATCCTCTTTTCTCTATGTACACATGTAATTCATAAATGAATCACTGAGTTGACATTTCTTCAGAGGCAAATAATCTTAAAAAGGCAGATCAAGTCTCATCGCATCCTCCAAAACATTCTTCGATTAACTAAGTGTTGCCATTCCTGGTGACTAGTTAAAGGCCGCTTTAACCTTTGTGTTTGTATTATATTTGTACTCGGTTTCTGTTGTTAACAACAAATTACCACAAACTCATCCACACCCAACAGGAAATAGGTGCACCTTTTCCCCAGCATTTCCAGAATAATTCCTGAGATTCACTGTGATTAGAACTGGCCTAGGTTTCATGATCTCTCCTGAACCAGCCTCTGACACCAAATCGGTCTCTGAGTGGTTTGACCTATGTGCCCCATTCCACCCCTGGAACAAGACAGAAAACAAGGCTCTTTTATTAAAAAATAAGCATAAATGGGCGTCAGGCAGCAAAAACACTGTGCATTTGTCCACTATATCATTATATTCGAAAGTTTTCATCAGCTTTGTTGTAAAGGGACGAGAGTAATATTATATTAACTATTACTCCATTGTTGGATATATTAGGTTATTTCTAGTGACTTGCTATTTAAAAATAGCCACTAAACAGCCACTTTGCCCTGCAATGTTCATTTTATTTGAAATAATTTTCCTAAAATATATTTGCAGAAACAAAACTACTGAGTCAAGTAGAATGAGTATTTTTAAGGCTCTGAATACATATTGCCAACGTTTGTTCCTGCAAGCATACATCACTTCACACTTTGGCTAACATTCTGAAAGAATTTCCACTTGAATGCCCTCTCCCCAACAGAAGCACATTCCCCTTCCTCCATCTTTGCCAGCTGGTTAGACTCAAAGAAGACACAGAGAGATCTTAATAAAGTAAGCAGATCTGATCACATAACGTTCCTGTGTGTAAGATTTCAGCGACTTCCCATGGCCTTGAGGACCAAGTCCAGACTCCTCAGAATGGCACACAAGGCTTTCTAATGGTCTCTCCACCTTCCCACTTTGCTTCCCACCCCACCCCACCCCACCCCGGCAGACTGAACCACTTGGAGCCCCTTAGTGGTCTTGTTCAGATTTCTGTTCACATTTCTGTCTCTGCCAATGCTCTTGCCTTCCCTGCTTATCTCTACTTCCAGTTCAAGAACTCCCTCTACCCTGTACGTACCACATGCTCACAGCCTCAGTCACACAGCATTGCATCAGTCCTTGACATGATCCTTGCCCATACAAAATATCTTCTGTTTCTTTTTTAGGGTAAAACAGAGTCTTATGGATCTTTGTATATCTAGGCCCTAGCATAGAGTCTGGCACCAAAAAAAAGACATAAAGTAAATAACCATTGACTAAATGACAATTTATTGTAATTGCAGTGATGGAAAGAGAATGGATATTGACAGATGAGAGTGGGAAGAAAATTGGAGCGAATCTGAATGTGACCTCAGTGATCTTGAGCACAGTATGCAACCTCCCTGAGCTTTGTTTTATTGTGTGACGTGAGGCTAATCCTTGCCATCATATCTTCTTCACAGTATTATTTTAAAGATCGTATTGAGTGCATCAAAGTGCTGTATGATTACCAGATGGTATAATAAATAATAGAATTTAAAAGTATTCTTTAGGATTTTAGGAAGCACTCGCCTTGCAATCCTTCTTTAGAAGGCTGTCCCAATTTTTTTTCACCTTCATAGACCTCAGACAATGATATGGATGAGGAAAAAAATGATGGATGGGAAATTTTAAAGCATATAGGAGTAAACTAACCAGACAGACACTGTTCTGGGGGTTCTAAGATGGGCCCCAACTACCCAACATAGAAGACAAATCCAGAGTTGCAGTGCACAAGGCTGCTGGAAGCCATCAGCTCAGCACACTGTTACAGCTGAAATGCTCAAGAGAATGTTTAACACGATCAGGATCAGAACTGCACAGAAAACAGAACCTATCATACTAACGCAGCCAACCCAATAATGATGTCTCCCACCTCATAAGAGATAAAATGGGGGCAGGGGGAAGCAGAAGAAGGCAAGTAAGGTAATAACAGGAAGAGAGCAACATCTGAGGCCAAAAGAGATTCATTCAGGAAGATGAACTGGCTGGAAGTCTCTGACACACAGCCCTGCCCACCTGCAGGCCTGGCTCCAGCCGCAGGAGAGGAGACGAGGCCTCACGTGGAAGAATGAACCCGCAGATGATGCATATAGTACTGACTGCTGGCTTGTGGCCCTTCAGCTGGAGCACGCTGGCCCTGGCGCCGAAGTGAGGCAGCCACAGCTTCCGGGAAGCAGAGGCTGGTGTCCATGAGCCTCTCCACGTGCACCTAGATGGGGCCGCCCGTCTCCCGGAGCAGGAGGGCCTGGAGCTCGTGGACATGACAGGCGAGCAAGGAGGATTAATTAGCCCATGTCTCGAAAGCAATTTGAGCTCCTTGGAGGGAGGCTTTTTAATTACTGTATTGGCCGGGAGCAAGTGGGAAAACAGACAGGGAAATAATATCAATTTTGTCAGGAGCACAAAAGAATCATCTCCATTTAGATCATTTTCTTGCCTCAAGTAATGCATCTGTGTTTTCCCACCTTCTTATTCTACAATCTAGGTATTGCTTGAGTAAGACATTAATTGTTTGTCTCCATTTTTTCATGGGGTGTGCTGTAATATTTTTATTGATACCATTTAAACATATTATTCAGTTCAATTCATTTTTTTAAATTGCCTTTTTTTTTGAAGTACAGTCAGTTGCAATGTGTCCCCTTTCTGGTGTACAGCATAATGTTCCAGTCACGCATATTCATACATATATTCATTTTCATATTTTCTTCATTAAAAGTTATTACAAGATATTGAATATAGTTCCCTGTGCTATACCGAAGAAATTTGGTTTCTTATCTATTTTTAAGAGAGATGCTTCCTTTCTCTATTTTGAACTGTACATGAAATGTATAGCATGAAAATATTTACCCTGACTTGGTTGCAGGATTTGGTTAGAGACGTAATTTATTTGTTTGTGAATTTATTCCATCTTGAGAAGTAAACAACAGTTACTAACCACCCAGAAAAGGCACACAACACAGTTTAAGTTTCTAGGAAATGTAGCTATACTTCAAAATTCAGATAAGAAGGCCAAACAAGGCTTTCTGGTTGTGTCACCTCTAACAGGTCCAATTTCATCTGCACAAAAAGTTGGTTTAAAGAGTTCATGTTTAAGCACCATACACAAAATATGGAAATAATCAGCATTTGGACTCATAGCAATTTGTGCATTTAATCATTTGCATTTGGGGAGTGGGAGGTTTAACTTTGTTTCCCTTATGATTTTAGAATTAATCATTTAGGATTAGTTATTTCAACTAGTGATATGAAGGAGTTAGATTTGGTGCATTGGGAATAGAGGAAAGATTCTCCAGCCTCTACAGACTTGTGTTCTAATTTTAATGAGTTGAAAAAGAATTTCAGTTGGTGGGTCCTAGCCTGGCAGGATGGGCCTTTGGATGCATAATGCAGCAGAGAGCTTCTCTAGGTCGACATACTAGACGAGGAGGGTCGAAACGACAGGGGCGCAAGGATTCTGCACAGTGCTTGGCACAGACATGCCCCTCGTTCCTTGCAGTCTGTTAAGGCAGGGAAACAAATGTGGGCTTCTCCTACCTGCTCCTCTCCAGGGTAAACAGCTGCTGAAAGTAGAGGCATGAAAGTGGAGTTTGGAAGAAGAAAGAAGCCCAGGGTACAGTCACTTTCTTTAGCTCACCGGTTCAAAAGCATTTTAGCTGACTCGGAACACTGGATTGGAAGATGACCTTCTTGATAATTAACTTGCAGCCAGCTGCCTCCAGGCATCCAATGCCCTTTCCTGTGGTGTCTAGAAGGTCCTGCCTACATGTCAGTAGCCACACAACAAACTACAGATGCCTGCTTAGGGCTTATACCCCAGCAGGGATGCCCAAAGCCAGGTTAGGGCATCCTTCCAACATCCACAAGTTCCGCTCAGTGTGCTATTTTCCCAGCACTATGCAATGCAACACAGAAATGTTTTTATCCTTAATTAGAGAAGAAGCAACCTGAGCTAGGGAATTTAAGCCATTTAACCTACCAATAAAGAGAGCTGAAATCTCCAAAGGTCAGGGATTTGGTTGCTTTTGCCTTAATTGCTTCAGTGTCAATCCTGTGAATCTTCCCAGTGCCACTATCAGGGCCTCATAGTCATTCCTCCTACCTGGCTTCCTGGGTCAAGGGCCTGTAAGACTAGATCAGAGGGTTCCCAGCTGTGGATCACCTTTTTCATCTGCATTATGATTTCTTCTTTGACCCAGTGGGCTATTTAGATGTGTGGGTTACTTTCTAAATGTATGAGGATTTTTTTTCAATTTAATCTTCTTACTATTGATTTCTAACTTAATTACATAGAGGAAAGAGAGTGTAGTCTGAATAATACTAGTTCTTTGAAAGTGGTTGATAGTTGCCAAAGGCCTGCTATATGGTCAATTTTTGTAAATGTTCCACGTATGCTTGCAAAGAATGCCCCTTGGAGCAGAATCCTACATTTGTTCGGTAAATCAAGTATGGTCATTGTGTTATGCAAATCTTCTTTACCATTTTCAAATTTTGCTTGATATATCAAGAATGAGAGAGATGTACTGAGATCTTCCACGATGCTGATATATCTGTCAATTCTTCAATTCAGTTCTATCAACTTTGCTTTATATATTTTGAGGATATTTTATTTTGTGCATTTAAATATATGCACATTTAAAATACTAAATCTTCCTAGTGAACTGAATCTTTGTCTTTAAGAAGTGACTCTCTTATTTACTAATAATGCCTTTTTTCTTAAGGTTTGTTTGATAATAATCTGGCCATCCAGCAGTCTTTTTAATTGTATTTGGCAGGAATGGATTTTTTCCATCCTCTTCCAACCTTTCTGTTCTTATAAGTGTGTTTTGTGAAAACATCATAGCACTAGATTTGTTTTTTTCCATCTTACTATTTTTCTGACACTCTCTTTTAAATTGTGAGTCCAGTCTGTTTCTTGTTTTTGAGGTTAATGATATACTTGGACTTGCTTCTACCATCTTGCTTTTTAATTTTTATTCGTCTCTCCCTTTCTGTGCCTCAGTTATTCTCCTTCCTTACCTTTCAATGGCTTTTTTTTTCTTTTTTGGTCTTCATTTTGAAATGACTGAAGATTTTTGTTTGTTTTGTACTACTTTCCCATTTATTCCTTTTACTAGCTTGGAAATTAAAGCATCCTCAACTTCTTCTTTTAGTGATTCCTTTGAAATTATACTATGTACATTTAACTTAACAAAGTCTAATAATAGATTATATCTTAACCTCTTCACAAAAAAGCACAAGAACTTCAGGGCAGAATTACATAACTACTATCCTTTCCCTAATACAGTTAACAAGCTTACGGTTGACAAGTGCTTTCATTCTGGGTCTTTTTTAAGGACAAAAACTAATCATTATTCTCTTATCGAGAAACTCTTTGTTTAAATGTGTATGTTTACCACTTTATTGGCTCACCACTCCTTTTTGCCTCTCAGACTTCCCTTCTGCAGTCTTTTTAACTTGTCCTGAAATATACTTTTCAGAGGATTAATGCTAACTTGCTGGTGGTAAATCCTACCCATGTTTAGTCTGAAAGTGTCCTTACTTCTCTCTCATTTTTAAAAGATAATTTTGCTAGGGACAGAATTCTAGATGACATTTATTTTCTCCCATGAAGATGTTATTCTGCTATCTTCTTTATTCTGTCATGGCCATTGGGATGTCTACTAATTGTCTTTATTAGTGATCTTTTTCTCTGCCAACTTTAAAGTCTTCTCTTTGGCCTTAGTATCTGAAGTTTCACTATGCTGTGTCTAGGAATGGAATCTATACATTCATCTCTTTCAACATTCTGGAAAAATTCTCAGCAATTATCTCTTCAAATATTATGTCCCTTGATTCACTCTTTCCTCTCCTTTTAGAAACTCTTAGATTTTTGACTTACTTCTCATTCTATTCTTCCTCTTATTTCTTGCCATATTTTCCATCTCCTTTCTCTGTTTGTATTCCGAGTAATTTCCTCAAACTTGGCTACAAGTAATTTTCTCTGTAGGTATGTCAAACTCACTGTTTCTTTATCCCACTGAGATTTTTCTCTTTTTTTCTAACAATTATAGTTATCATTTTTAGAAGTTCTATTTTGTTCTTTTCTGAATCTCCTTGATCATTTCTGATGTCTCCTATTGTTTTCTCTGTGAGTGGTAAGGCTTAACATGTCCAAGGCAGATTCCCTGAAAGTTGGTCTCCTAGAAAAGGACTTGGCCGCCTGCAAGATTCTATAGAAACCAGCCACTGGCTCAGTGCTTAAGGCAATCAATTCTAGTCAGCCTCAAAGCTTGGCCTGCAGCCTTCTGACCATGCCAGGGAATGGGCTGCACTTCCTCATCCATGAACACTGAGTTGACAGACCAGCTCTGAAGCCAAAGTTCTGCCACATCGTGTTGCTGTTGTATCCCTTCCCAAAGCAAGTAGCTTAAAGCCTCCCCGCCCAAGGTCAGGGTCCTCCTTGTGATGTCTGGCTCTGTGCTACCCTCAAGCTGTGCATTTTATCCAGCAAACACTGCTCCAATGAGTCAATGCCAGGTCTTTAGGCCAGCTGCGCTCCAGCTGCTGACCCTCAGTTTGGTACTCACTCATAGATCAAGATGCTGCTGTTGGCATTTGCTCCCCAGGTAACCCTTTCCTTCCACTTACTACTCAGGGTCAATCACAGTCTCCTCCTTTGAGGAAAGCAGAAAGGGAAAATCCCCTCCACCCTTCAAGCTAAGCAATTCATCAAAAAGTAGGTTTTATTTAGAATTTAGGGTTTTTTTTTTCCCTCAGTAGGAAGGGGCCTTCTAGAATAGCTCAGCCTCATACTGACAGAACAGAAGTCTAGGGAACACCTTAAAATTCATTTTAATTATGAGGCCTAAAATGCAGTGGTGGTCCCGATATGGCACCCATCAGCTCTTAGGTCTCTACTTAGCATGCCTACCTTGTCCCAAACATAGACTCTCACTTTACAGCAAAAACAAAGGCAGGGGTTGGTTTCAACCTCCTTCCCTCCATCTCTGAGTTCTCCAACCATTTCTTACAATTTCTCAGGAGCTTGTGACAATGCTTGGAAAATGCTAGGATCTACAATATTGTTGGAGGCAGTAGTTTTCAACCTTGTCTATGGGTTAGAATCAAAGGGGAGCTCTTAAATATTCCAGAGCCCAGGTAGCATCCCAGATCAATTACATCAGGATCTGTGGGTAGGGGCCCCAAGCATCAGCATTTGAATGCAAAGATAAATAATCCACAACGTTGGTCCTGGATGAGCTCTGGTCGACCAGAGGAGGGAACTGATAAGCAGACTAGCAAAGCACAATGTGACCTCGGCCAGGTGACAGAGCCAAAGGAGATCAGAAAATGCCATCCGAAAATATGCCACTTTGGCATATGGATTATTTTAAGCTGAAGTCATTTGAGAGTAAATAGATGCAGAAAGAAGCCTTCTCAGAACTTCCCTTATCTGACTAAAAGCAGAAGTTTCTGAGAAATGAGACTACCGTAGATCCCTCCCAGGGGAGCTTCGCCGCCTGGAAGAAGACGGAAAGTCAGCACCGAGATAAGTCTGCATGAACAAGCCTTACTAAAATAACCCTTGTCCTCCATTAGTTTCCCCACATATTTACCTTCCCACAACTTACTATCCCTAGAAGCCCAAACCCCCTATCATTTGTGCAGTCATTTCTCCACAATTTATTGCCCTTTGTTAAAATGGTATATAAGCTTCTGAGTCTAACCACTTCGGGTTTTTTTTTTTTCCACTCCTTTCCTGTGAAGCCTCTGTGCCTATAAAAATATTAACATCTATTTAAAAAGCATATGTTTTTTCTCCTGTGAATCTGTCTTTTGTCAATTTCATTCACAGGCCCTCAGTCACTGAATGTGAGAGAGTGGGAGAAATGGTTTTTTCCTCCCCTACAGAGCTGTGTATATCTATTAGGAGCAAAAAAAAAAAAAAAGTAGTGATTAACTCTATGAAGGGACAAGGGGAGAAAGGTCAGAGACAGTTTCACAGAGGAGAGAAGGGATGTCTCTGCTGTGGCTTGAAGATAAAACAGGAGTTTGCCAAGTGGGAAGAATTCCAGGCAGAGGGCACAGCAGGTGCAAAGTACAGAGGCGTGAGAGAACAGAATGACTTCAGGAAGCATCAAGCATTTCAATATGGCTAGAGAATGTGGTAAATATTGGAAAGCCCCTTGGAAAGATATGAAAGTCATGAGCAAAGAACTCAGACTTTATTCAGGAGGCAATGGAGAAATACAGGTGGATCATAAACAGTAATTGATTTGATTGCATTTGCATTTTAGGAAGATGTAAGGAAACAATGCTGATGCTACAGTCCTTGTTCTCAAGAGGTTGAACTCTCATTTTTTTTAATTGAAGCATAGTCAGTTTACAATGTTGTGTCAGTTTCTGGTGTACAGCATAATAGTTCAGTCATACATGTACATACATATATTCATTTTCATATTATTTTTCATTATTGTTTACAAGATATTAAATACAGTTCCCTGTGCTATACAGTATGATCTTGTTGTTCATTTATTTTACATACAGTAATTAGTATCTTCAGATCTCAAATTCCCAGTTTATTCCTTCCCACCCTTTTCACCCCTTGGTAACCATAAGTTTATTTTCTATGTCTGTGAGTCTGTTTCTGTTTTGTAAACAAGTTCACTTGTCTTTTTTTAGATTCCACATATAAGTGATATCATATGGTATTTTTCTCTTTCTGGCTTACTTCACTTAGAATGACAATCTCCAGACCCATCCATGTTGCTGCAAATGGCATTATTTTATTATTTTTAACGGCTCAGTAGTATTCCATTGAATTATCATTTTTGAATATGGTTTTCACACTGAGACTGCAGGGTCAGGCCACACTTTTCTAGGTGAGGGGTCCAGTTGCCCTGCAGGGAGTGGAGTCTGAGTATCAGCCCTCTTGAGAAGACCAAGATTCTAGGGCAGGAATTGAGGACGTAGAGGTTTATTGTGAGATCAGAGGAAAAGGAGATCCCTAGACATGCTTGGAGAACTTCTTGCTTGAAGAGGAACACGGTCTCTGCCCTAGTTCAGGAGCACAGAATCCAACAAGAACCACTACAGTTCTCACGAGGTCACTGAGCCATCTCCAGTAACAAGTACAAAACAGCTCCTTGTATTGTCATCTCCCATATTCTCATAAAGAGAAAAGGTTTTCTAAGTGCTGACATGTCAGTCATGGTCTCAGCTGTGTGATGGAAAATAAAACAAAGGGTCCATGTCCCAAAGCAGCAGTGGGAAAGTGAGCTGCGAACAGAGCAGAGATAGCTGTGATGACTGATGTCATCCCCCAGGAGAGGGGTAGTATGATACCCAGATAACACTCCCCTCTTCCCCAAGAACCTCCACCACCACCCACTAGGTTAACTCAGGTGTCAGCTTAGTAAGAGAGCCTAGGGGTCTTCAAATTGTGAACCGTGGACCACAGGGACAAGCCTGGAGTCAGGAAAATCCACACCCAGTTAAGAAATGATGGCTTAAGACAGTGGGCATGGAGAGGAAGAAGGAGAGACACGTGGGAGGTAGACTCGACAGGGCGTAATGAGAAGGGCCAGATGCTAGGCTCAGAGGGAGAGTGATGATCCTGCAAACTAGGACAAAGAGAGCATGCCTGGGAAGCAGCAGGGAAATCTCCTGAAGAGAATGGAAGGAAATGATTGACAGAAACCAGGATGCAGCCTTTCCTGGTCCACAGGACTAAACTTAAAGAAGTGAGGGGGTGCAGACTTGGCAGGAAATACAGAAAACTCCTCTGAATGATGAGGACAAAAGTCATGCCCAGCTTCATGTCTGCCAGGGGCCAGCCTGCTGCTGAATACATGTTTAAGGGGCAAACAGGGGAAAAGAGGACTTTATGCTATCAGCTAATGAAACATACCAGTCTGCAGTGAGCCTGCTGCATGTTAAGAGCCAGGATTCAACCCAAATCAGTCTTGCTCCAAATCTGGTCTTCTTTCCACCATCAAGAGCACACTGGAGGGAGGAGGTGGCGGGGATTCAGTTTGGTTTTTGTTGTTTTTCCAGCTGGCTTTTGTTTATTAGAGATTATCTCAAGTTTGTTTAATCGGCACTGTTCTCATGAGGGCCACATGCCACGTGGCCGACAAGGCGCACTTGTAAGGAAATTGAAGCTCGCAGCTAAGCAGGGTATAAACTTGCAATCACACCCTCGCCTGTCCTGTTCCAAATATGTGTTCTTTCACCCCTTTCCTCTCCAGGGGAGTTGCCCCCAGTGTCATGTTTCCTCCTCTTTACAGCAGATCTCCCACCAGTAGCTCAGTCTTCCTGACGGCCTCGGCCGCGGGGGGTGGAATAAGCAGCAGCTGCTCCTGCACTCTGCAAGCCAAGCCTGAGGCTGAGGCTTGAGGACAAGGGAGAGGAAAACGGAGCAGACCTCTCAGTAAACATCAGGCTCTGGCCTCCGCAGGGCAAGTGCAGCGCCCCGTCCTCTTAACAGAACAACCTCACCCGTATCCTGTGTCCCGGTAGCAGGGCTCTAAGTGGTCTCCTCATCACACCGATCCTAGAAGCACGTGCCGTTAGCATCCCCAGTTCACAAAGGAGGAGACGGAGGCAGGTAGAAGTTCACCCTGGCTCCAGCACCCGTGTTTATGACTGTCTTCTGATGCCCCACCCAGGCTGTCAATAGCTAGCCAGCTCCCCAAGGGCTGATGACATACTTTTTAAAAGTTCAGCAGAGGAAGAGTGTAGTCGTCATTCATGCTGCTCACCAAATAGTTCCAATTCTCCCGGCTCCCTTAGAAACCAGGCAAGACCACGTGACTCGAGGGGTCCAATGAAACAAGGGCAGTGGCTTCTTGCATCATTTCCAAGGGACGGGTTAAAGGGCCTGTGCCCATGTCCCCACACCTCATCTTCCCACCATGGTGGCCTTGGAAACACACGTTGAGATAGATCGGGTCTCCGGGTAGTCCAACCATGTGAATGGACTTAATGCCACTGAACGGTACACTTCAAAATGGTTAAAATGATACATTTCATCTTACGTGTATTTTGCCACAATTAAAAAAAAACAAATAAACAAAAAAAAAAAGTCCCTGTGTGGCTTCAATAAACAAAGTTCCCTGGACGATCAGCATAAGCTAGAAATGAACTTCTGTTTGTTAAGCCAGTGAGATTTGGGGATTGCTTGCAATCTTGCTGCATTTTATTGAACACAGAGTAGACTAAGCTTCTGTAATTCCTCTTGAACTCTGCTACTTAACCACAGTTAAAACTCTTACTGTTTAACTCTGCTATTGATTACAGTTATTAGAAATAATGTACTTGAGAATGAGAATATTGGTTTTTTATTTCCTTTCTTTCCGATAGCATTTTTGTTAGATTTTTAAAGCACTTCAATAATAAAAAGCAAAGGTGAAACGCTACCCTAACATCAAGGTTTAAACCTACATTGCAACCTCATGTTTACAAACTATTTTACTTGCAGTTGCAACGTGCCCCACTAAATACCCCTGAGCTAGGAATCATTCCTTCTTATGCCCATCCAAGAGCTGAGAACGCTGAGGTCCAAAGAGACCAGGGAGTGACAGAAGTACAACTAGAATCCAATTTCAAGGGGCCAAGAGCTCCCTTCTCTGCGCCTCGCTACTAAGAAGCACTGCAGACTATGTTTTCATCTCCTTTCTAAACGCCAGTGCCCTATAGTTAAGACAATATAACCGGCGTAAGAACTAAAGGTGCTTTAATCCAAATTATAGCAATATATTGTGAAGTTTAGCACAGCATTACAAATAGCTCACTGAACCAAGGCAGTGTGTTTGCAGGATAAGCAAGCAGATTTTCTGCCTAGTACAGCGTGCAGCAGGCAACAGCAGGTGCTGAAAGAAAGGATGAGGTGGGGAGTAGGGGAGCCTCATTTAGGAACAAGTAGTAGCCCCTAAGGAAATTGCATTTTGGCCCTATCATCATCCTTCTGAGAAAATGCCCCTCGAGGTTTTCCATTTGAATCTGGGCATATTTATGAAGATCAAAGTGATGGCTTTTTAAAATTAATTACATGAATTTGTAGCTCAACAACGTTGAGTGAAAGGCGGGTGTTGGACCCCATGCCTTGTCACAGCTGTACATCACACACATCAAAAGCCCAGGACGCTAGTGAGAGCACGTTCCCTGCTACATCAACCCCCAAGCAGCCGGGACAGACGTGGAAAGAGTGCACAAGATCAGTCCCCAAAGTTGTTGTGACAGCTTAATTGTATTACAGTGCTTGGATAATTCCCATTTATTTGGCTTTTTCCTCCAAGCGAATGCTGGCCCCCCAAGCATAGCTATTACCAGGAGAATTAAGATTCACAACTTTGATGGTTCCCCTTGCTCCCTCTAATACCAGCCCTGCTCAAAAGTCCTGGTAATTGTTCCACGGCGATCAGACTTTCCCCTAGCCTTCGGCATGCTGAGATCCAACAGCAGCTAACTAATTGCAATTAAAATCTGCCACGTGAGTGGAAGAGAATAACATAAATTAATCAGTACATTAGCGGAATTACATTTAAATGTTCAAATGTGCATTCAACATAGTGGGACATTTTAAATTATAAAGCAAAGTACTTCATTATGGATGCTGATATTTTAATGAGGAAATGTGATGTTTGGTTAAATAGGAGGACAATATAGAGACTTCCTTAAAATTAGCATCAATGATGCATTTTTAATTCAAAAAACAAGTTGTGGTCTGTGTAATTCCTGCATATCAATGTGGAAAAATTGCCTGGAGCTGTGGAAACAGTTGAACATCTCATTCTCTGAAGAATTAATAATTTCAGCTGTACTAACTAGCTCTTTATGTAAATTGTCAGATAAATCACAGCAATAAATACAGGTTTTAGAAGAACAGAACAGTATGCTTATCCTTAATTTATTCAATCATCAATTCATGTACACTGAAGCTAAAGGATATGAAAGATTAAACTTTCCAGGCAGGAAAAAAAAAAAAGAAAGAAAGAAAGGGGAAGAGGAGAAAATGCCTTTGATAGCCACATAGGAGACTCCAGAATAAAGGTCCCATCCAATTTTACAAAACTCTTGCATATTAAAAAATCACTCTATGTGCTCGCTTCGGCAGCACACATACTAAAAATCACTCTATGATGCATGTAAATACAAAAGATGAGTTACAATTTTATTGTTCGTCTTCAAGTACACGGTCAAAGCTTAGTGATCAACATATACCCTGGAGTTTTGAAAGACTTCCTTCCAAAATCATTCTCTTATTTAATTGCATGAAACATAGGCAATACACATACATTTAAAGCACTGTGTCAGGTAGTCTTTATAATTTGTATTATCACTTAAGCTTATGATGTTGGAGGCACAAATCCAAAGACAGATGACAGAAGCCAACCACACTTGGTTTGCTATTCCTGTCACTGGTTAGAGATGGGGCAAGCCCAAGAGAGGATTTCGTCTTCCTCTGGGCTCTCCTCTGACTTTATTGCTGTGCAATGAATTCTTGCCAGTTTCTGTGATATAGCAAACCCTGGGCAGAGCGGGTTTTAACAACAAAGAATACAGTCAGGATTGCCACATTTATTGTACATATGAAATACAGTTTCTCAATATTTACAATTTTTACAATTCTCAAGCAAATGCAGACCAGAAGTGGACATTGTCAATAAGCAATGCCAAACACAGTCCAAGTGAAAAGACAAAAAAAAAAATCCTGTCTTCCATGATATCCATTCTCATCACTGGAATCACTGCTCACTCCCCAACATGATTCTCTGTTAAAAATTATCTTATTAAGCACTTTTCTCCTCTTTAGCCAAGAGCAGAAGGGCCTCGTCAGCCCCTTCCTGGGATTCCAGGAGAGTTTTTCTCTTTCCAAAGCAATCTTACTCCCTAAACAAAAGCCGTTCCTGACTATAATCACTCCTGTGGTTGACTTTCCTTATGAAAATGTTGTCATTTTGCCCCAGCTGATGAGAAGCCACCGTCTCCCAGGTAAGTCAGAGCATGACTTGGCAACCTGGCATTTATAAAGATACCAGCTCTCTTAGAAGCACAACCACTGACAATGTTAGATTTTACCTGAGTCCAGAGATACTGGAAAAAGGGGAAGGTTAAGAGATCCCCTCACTCTTTGGCTTACTGCAAAACACCCTCCTTCCTCATATGACTTAGATAAGACTCACGAATGCCCACCTTGTTGACCTAGGACAAGGCCAGACACATACCCTCCAATTCCCACTGTTGGCCTCATAAAAGATTAGCTTTTGTGCCCAATGAAAAATTGGAACAAAACGCTTTTTAACCAAGCTTTGTTTAAGCTTCTTTCCTTCCTCCCGGCCCTGAATGTTGGCCCACCCTTGGCCTGAGCAGCAGACGGCCAACCCTTCCTAAGAACAGGCTGGCCTCTGGGTCAGATATTGTCTGATCCATTATCCCATCACCTCCTCACACTCAGTCCTTCTAGCCTTGCTCAGTCCTCTCTGAAAGAGAAAAACCCTTTTTGCCTAACTCTCAAGACACTTAACGGACCTTACGGTTACAGCATTCTCTCCCCCAATTCCTGCAATTCTTTGGAATAAGGTCTCT
Organism: Vicugna pacos; assembly: GCF_048564905.1. Taxonomy (NCBI): domain Eukaryota; kingdom Metazoa; phylum Chordata; class Mammalia; order Artiodactyla; family Camelidae; genus Vicugna; species Vicugna pacos. The sequence goes on along the minus strand of NC_133000.1, from coordinate 65,235,343 downwards.
CTTTACTAAGTATGGACTTATTTTTTTTTGACACCATCAACAGCCAGTGGTGTCTAAGTGCCTCAGTCTCATTGTATCCTATGTGGATTATGAGTACTAAATCCCAGGATGAACTGAGGCTACTGGAAATTGCTACAGACAACAGGATTTCTTTAGGTACTAGCAGAGTAAAATGCTTACCATTTGTTGACCTGCAAACCCGGCAGTAAATCAGTTACACAGTCTTCACTCACAACAGCCTGGGTCTAGTCTGAACAAAAGGTCAGAAAGGAGTGAGTGCGTCTACCCTTCCTCCGGTCTCATCAGGGTAATAACGAGTCCAGGATGGTTGGAGGGAACGTAGACACAATAGGGCTTTGTCGTTAACACAGTAAAGCTCCCAAGCAGGTGTAGGAACAAAGATAGTTACAAAAGCTATCATTCCTTTGTGGTCTTAGGTCTACCTATTCAAGTGCCAGATACTAAATTTGCACTTGTGTCTGTATTCGTGAATGTCTATAAATTATATTTATTGTATTTTCATATTCCACAAACATTCACAGAAATATTCTCAGGAAGTAACTGTATTAGTCACATAATTTCCCTAGGCCACTAATTAGAACGGAGTATTTCACCTCCTTCAGAAATAGCCTAGAGTGAACAAAAAGGAAACGGAAACCGAAGCTAAGAGAGCTTTTCTTGCGCTTTTCATGGGCTGCGTCCACTGGTTTGGGCTCATTAATGCGATACCTTTCTCCCAGGAGTCTATATTTATTGAGAGCTCCATTTTTCACCAAGAGCAAGAAATGATATTGAGCAAAGGCAAAGTAAGTCACAGCAAAATTGAAAACAGTAAGCCCCGGTGTAGTTTATCTTTTCTCATCCTTCCAGTAGAAAGATTCTACCATATACAGCATTTTAATTATCCAAAACAAAGCCTTGTGTGGTAAACTAAACAAAGAAACAAAGAGAGAAAAAAAGCCCTTGGATTCCATTTTCAGGGCCCACAGGGATCGCAAAAGAGATATGACAACACTTCAGAACAGTGATAAGCTGGTTACCAAGAGCGAAAACCAGGCAGATGGTGAATGAGAATCATATACATGCATAAGAAGGTCTTTGTTGTATGGAGCTTCATTTCAAGTTAAACTTCTCAATAATTCAAGTTATCTTTATTGGAAACATTTTTGTGGCCAGAGCAGTATTCATTTTCTCCCTACTCTTTTTCCTTAGAGGAGTAGGCAGCTGGACGCAGAGGAAGATAAGAGCTCTTTGACCCAAGCTCAAGGAGGAAGACTTGGGAAGTACCTAGTTTCATTCACCTAGGCAACACAGTTATGAAAAGGTCTTGAGTAATCCACAGAAGCACAAAGTTCTGGTGATTTTAGCTGGAGTCACAAATTCTGTTTTTTGAATAAGCTACTTCTGCCATTTGCACCCAAGAGCCTAACACATACTTGTGTGCAATCATTATCGTAATGACTACCTAGCACTTTCTATGCCAGGCACTCACGTGCTCTTGGTACACAACCAACCAAACGGAGGAATGAACATTCAAATTCTAAAGACGGGGTATCTGAGGCTTAAAGAGATCGTGTAAATTGTCCAAAGTCACCCAACTATGAGGAAAGGGAGCACACACACAAAGCCAGAACCATCTCCATCTTAACCACTTTTCTGTCCAGCTTCCCAGGACACCAGGTCCAGGTCTTGCACCTCATGGATGCATAGAAGATGCACCCTTCACTGGTCTCCCTGTCTCCCTTATTTGAGCTTCCATAGCTGACTAACCCACTGTAACACACACACACACACACATACACACACACACATACCACCCCCCCACAGTGTTGACAAGGCTGCAGCTGGGTCTTGGATTAGGATCTGCTTTATCTCTTTGGGTCGATGTTCCCCCTTTCTACACTAACTCATTACAGATATTTTAGTTATTGAGGACACTATTACCCCTTCTTTTTGCAACTTCTTGCTCAAAATACCCTAAGGTCATTTCCTTGTGCCCTCTATTACAGTGACACAGGGGAAAACAGCACTACAGCCAAAGGATTGACGTGCTCACAGTAAGCCAGGTATTATAAGATCAAATTGTGTCCCTCAAAATGATATGTTTAAGTCCTAACCCCGGTACATATGAATGTGACCTTATTTGGAAATAGTGTCCTTTCTGATGTAATTAGTTAAAATGAAGTCATAAAGAGTGGGTGGGCCCTGAATCCAATATAAACTAGAATCCTTGTAAGAAGAGACGTGTGCCATGTGAGGACAGGGAGAAGATGTTCATGGGAAGACAGAGGCAGATGTTAAAGTGATGCTGCCCCCAGCTGAGGAATTCACGGGGTGACCAGAAGCTGGAAGAGGCAAGGCAGGATCCTTGGCTATAGGTGTCAGAGAACATGGCTCTCTGACACCTTGATTTCAGACTCCAGAACTGTTCCTCCAGAACTGTGCCTCCAGAACTGTGACAGAATAAATGTGTGTTGTTTTAAGCCATAAAATCTGTAATATTTTGCTATGACACCACTAGGAAACTATTTCACAGGGTGACTTAGAGAGGCTGGAAGCAGATACACCAGTTTGGAAGTTTTTGCATTTGGTAGGTCCTGGAGGGCATGAGAGGCACTAAGTTCTGGGCCAAGGTGGTTATGGGCAGTGAGGATAGATAATTTATTGACTAAGAGAAGCCACTCATTAAATCACCCATTAAATCATTAAATCATTGAGGAGAAATAGGTATTCAAATAGAAATTGGGAAGAGCAAGCCCTTGAATTAAGAATGTCCTGGAAGTCAAACTGGTGAGTCATTGCAACTGCTGTCTACCAGCAAAGATAAGGAAATACTGCATTTGTTTGATTTCTGTTCACAAATTAGACAAAGCATGAGAATTTGATAAAACTTTTAAACCTAAAGAAATAGGAACAAAGGAATTTGATAATATAACCCAAAATTCTTATCAATGGAATCAGAAAACAAGGCCCTGAGGAATTGAGTCTCATAAAAGTTTAGAGACCTAGATGGACACAGAGCCAAGTGGCCTCCAACCCCAAGTTCAATGCTGATTCTTAATAAGCACATAGAGGGGACTTGGGAAGCCTGACATGAGGGTGGCAGAACAGGAGACTGTAGCCCTCATACCTCCACAGAAATATCGATTTTGACAACCATTCAGAAACATACCTTTGTGAGAACCTGGGAGTCCAGTGGAGAGGTCCCAAAGCACTGTTTGAGCAAAAAATTCACAGAAATAGAACAAGCAATCCTAAAATTCACAGGGAACCACAAAAGACCCTGAATAGCCAAAGCAATTTTGAGAAACAATGAAGAGGGAGACATCACACTTCCTGGTTTCAAATTATATTGCAAAGCTGTTGTAATCAAAACAGTATGGTACTGGCATAAAGACAGAACCATAGATAAATGGAACAGAATCGAGAGCCTAGAAACAAACCTGCACATTACACAGTCAACTAATCAGCAAGTGTGCCAAGAATACACATGGGGAGAAGATAGCCTCTTTGTGACTCTTCGGTGTTGGGAAAATTGGACAGCAACACACAAGAGAACAAAATTGGACCTTTATCTTACACCATACACAGAATCAACTCAAAATAAATCTAAAGCTTAAACTTAAGATCTGAAGCCATAGAACTCCTGGAAGAAGACATAGGAGAAAAGCTCCTTGACATTGGTCTCAGCAACAAAGTTTTGCATATGACACCAAAATCACAGGCAGCACAAGCAAAAATAAACAAGTGGGACTACATCACACAGAAAATCTTTTGCACAGCAAAGAACACAATCAACAAAATGAAAAGGCATGGGAGAACATACTTACAAACCATATATCTAGTAAGGGGTTGACATCCAAAATGCATAAGGAACTCATATAACTCAATAGCAAAATAAATAAATAATCCAATGTAAAATCAGGCAAAAGAACCAGACACACATTTTTCCAAAGAAGACATACTAATGGCGAATAAGTACACAGAGAAGTGCTCAGCATCACCAGTCATCATGGAAATGCAAACCAAACCCAGAAAAATCACCTCACACCTGCTAGGATGGCTATTATGTAAATGAAAAAAAGGGAGTATTGGTGAGGATGTGGAGGAAGAGGAACCCTGGTACACTGTTGTTGGGAATGTAAAACCATTATGGAAAACAGTATGGAGAGGCCTCAAAAAATTAAAAATAAAACTACCATATGACCCAGCAATCTCACTTATGGGTATTTATCCAAAGAAACTGAAATCAGTATTTTAAAGAGACACCTGCACTCCTATGTTTCTTGCAGCATTATTCATAGTAGCCAAGATATGGAAACAACCTAAAAGTCCATCAATGGATGAATGGATTAAGAAAATGTATATACATACAATATAACATTATTCAGTCTTTAAAAAGGAAATTCCACCATTTATAACAACATGGATGAACCCGGAGGACATCGTGCTAAGTGAAATAAGCCAGACACAAAGAGACATGTACTGTACGATCTCACTTATGTGTGGAATCAAAAATAATCACACTCATAGAAGCAGAGAGTAGAAAGGTAGTTACTTGGAGCTGTGCAGGAGCAGTAAATGGCAAGATGTTGGCCAACATATACAAAGTTTAAGTTATGCAAAAAAGAATAAGATCTGGATCTCTAATACATAGCATGGTGACTACAGGTAACAATACTGTACTGGATACTTGAAGTATGCTGAAAGAGTAGATCCTATGTGTTCTCACCACACACACACACACACACAAAAGGTAACCACGTGAGGTGATGGGTGTCCATTAGCTTCACTGAAGTGAATATTTCACAGTGTACAGGTATGTCAAAGCATCAATTTATACAAAAACAGGAAGAGGTTTTAAAGGTAGCAGTACATCAGGGCAGACCCCCAAATCTTATCTAATCGGATGAAACTTCTAGAACTTCCTTGCTGTGACAGGAAGTCCCTCCTCACTTCCCTTGACCACTAGAGGGGTGGGGATGGAATAACTCAAGAGGGAAGTGTGAGAAATATTTTTTGTTCTTTGGGACAGGGGTGGGGTTGAGTCTTAACACACTTTCAGGAGAGGAAGGAACACCTTGTTTTTCTAACAGTGTTTAAAATGTAGGTTTTATGATTATTCAGATATGGTGAGGCCAACAGATCAGGAGATGATTCTCACTGACGAGGTAGTTAGTTATACTTACAGAACCCAAGGGGAGGGGACACATCCATGGTGCAGGGTCACACGGGGAAGAGCCAGGGTTGGACGGGAGGCCAAGGGAGCAAGGGAAAATGTGGGCATGACAATGATGCATGATTTATAACAAACATGTTGCTTCAGGAATAAATGAAGGGTAAGCATACTACCTACAATAAAATCCCAACAATTCTCCTCAGTTAACGTAAATTGCAAATACTTCCGATAATTCTGACAGTAAAATGATGTGCACCATTCTCATGTATACAGTATTTCAAATCTTTTTCCTTGTAACGTTCAGAGACAGTCTCTTATTCTTGAATCATTTTAGACGGTACTAGCACAGATAAACCCAAATTATATTACATATTGTTGAAACGTTGTAAGAAGAAACTGATCAGCTATAATTACGAGGGCTCTATGGAGAAAAATGTGGTTTCTGTGGGAAGGAGCGTGCAAGGTAAGGGTTTAGGATTGGCAAATCTGGATCATTTCAGCAGGCTCTGGGGTGCAGGGCTATCCCTAGTTGTCAGGTACCTGGCCCTGGGGTGATGAGCAAATGGAAAGTGGCCCCAAGGGGGGAGCTCAATAAAAGAGGAGGCTGGGGGCATGGGCTCTGGGCTGGTTGGTTTGCAGCGGAAAGCAATACTCACAGGCGAGCCATTTACTATCTCTAGGAAGTGGCTAATCCCTCCAGGGTCAGCAAGGCCCCAAGATGCCAAAGCATCCAAATTACAGAAAATAAAAAGACAGGATGAATTTAAACTGCCACAGCAAAGCCCATGAACAATTTCCAGGAAATAAAAATAGAATCTAGGTAATAAAACAAAGTCTAACCTCTTTTTTTCCCCTCTGTGTTTAGTCCAGTCTCACTTGCTCACACGGTGCCTCGAGCAGAGGCCCCCGACCCGGCGGCTCAGACCAGAGTTTCAAGTGAGAAGCGGCCGCGCCGACACCTCAGCTCGGCGCGTGCAGAAGGCTGCGCGTGGCACAGCCCAAGATGGCGGCGGGGGGCCGTGTGCGGAGACGCTGCCCTGGGCTCCGCGATCTGGAGCGTGAGCAACGCGCGTGCGCCCGCCAGCGAGAACCCCGCCCCCTCCCCGGATCCCTCTAAAGCCGCCCCGCCCGCCGCCCGCGGGAGAGCGGCTGCTCCAGAGCCGGAGCTCGCGCCTATGCCTTGTCTGGTCAAAGGACAAAGCTTCCCTTTGCTTCTGAGCCGAACTCAGTCTGGTTCTACTGGCATGACCGACACCGGCAGGAGAAGCCTTGATGGAGACGGACTCCGGAGGGTCAGTAACGGACCGCCTAAGCCCTTCTTGTTTGGTCAGCTGACCTGAAAATGAAAAGGTAGGACCCTGAGAGTTTGAGGGGGGTTGGGGGGGTGTGGGGGTGAGAACTGAGCCAGGAGCGGAGGAAGGGTCTTGAATCTGTGGAAGCGAGGTACTTCAGCCCTATCCTGAGAGCGCTCTGGGGACCAGTAAGAACCAGAACCTGTGGACGAGGAAAGGTGCTCAGGGCAAGGCAGGAAACCTTGAGGGGGACCAGCACCCTTGGGAATAAGGAAGGGCAGCCAAACAAGCAGGGCTGGCATCCTCCAGTTCTTAAATAACAGCACTATTGTGAGAGGTGATCCGTTTACCAGGTCAACAATATGAGGACTACTGCATCAAAAAGAAACACTCAATTCCCCACATCAGCAGGTGAAATTAAACCTAGGTTGTTAATATGAATGTGTTCACCATCAGAGACCTATCAGGATGGATCAGATATGTAAAGATTGGCCCGTTAACTATTAATAAATTTATTTTTTAAGTTTTTTTTTTCCACCTCCATTTAAAATCCCCTTGTATTTAAAATATTCCTTAGTGGTTGGATCAGAAAATCCCAGAGAATTGTCAGTGTTCTTGATGATAGAAATGTTTTTGCCCTCGGATAATCAATTGTTCCAAAAACAATCCTATACTATGTTCCAGCGCTGGTTACTGGGAACTCCCACATGGCACAAAGAACTCGTCAGAACACTGTGCTGAGGGACCTGGACTGAACTTTAGCCTGGCTTCTGCTGTACTGTGCTATGTCCCTAAAGGCGACCCCAGCCCTCCATGCTGCATTTGTGTTCAAGAAAACATAATGCTGCCAAATCACCACTTGTACATTGTCCCAATCCTCATAGCCAAGTCATTTTCAGTAATTCCCCACTTACTCTCCTTCTGCAATCTTCCATTTCCCCATCTCCCTCCTAGTCCCTTTTTTGTTCCCCACTTTTAACTTCCCCGTTCCCACCTTTTGTTCCTTCTTCCCTTAAAAAGCTCAGCCACTTTGTCTTAGTTGGAGTTGAGTTCAGTTGGTACCCAAGTCTCTCTTCCCTATGACAGTCGTCTGGATAAAAACTGTCTTGCCACTAGCCTCAAGCATCCAGTGCTGGTTGGCTGGCTTTCTTTGACATTACTGTAATTAGTTAACCAGAATCACTCAGTCTTATAACCAAAAAGAGGTTCTTCTTTTCCCTTATGCCCACGCTATAAACTGCAGACCAGGAATTGAATCTCCTGGCAGAAGTATCATAAGAATGATAGCCTGATATTCATGAAGCCATGACATCACTGTGAGGTGACGCCACCACCTGGGACTGAGATAGGATTCCCAGGGCTCCTATAACCCAGCAGCGGGTGACTTTGTGACAGCCAGCTGCTGACCTAAGATCCAGCAGAACACAAATCAATTGTGCAGGACTAACCGGAACTGAAAAGTGTAATTTAATTGTGGCTAGTGTCCTTTTTCTCACAACTGTTAACCTGAAACAAATAGACTGACAGAAATTTCTCCAGCGAAGTTGGGTTTATTTGGGATCAGTAGAGAACCTCAGTTTAGGGTCTGCAACCACCGTGAGCCACCTGCAAGTCCCAGAACAGCAAGGTAGGGAGAACTCTTTCCTAGAGGGGAAAAGGAAGTTGAGAGGGCTGTCGTAAACAAAGAGTCCATGGCTTTTTATTGGCTGAAGCCGTGCCAGGAGAGAGGAGTCATAGTTCTTATAAGGGGTCAGGCCTTATCCTTGCAGGGCGTGAGAGCTCCCTCTTCTGGTCTCCCAACTATAATCAATTTTATTATGTTTTTAATAAACAGATTTCTGTTTATTAATTTATACAAATAAGCAGATTTCTGTTTATTAATCTTTTATACAATCGTAGGGAAAAAAACTCTCTTCTTCCATCTTGATCTGCCTTTTCTTTCTAGAATTTATCAGGCTAATCTTGTGCAAACTGCTTGAATGGAATGCTGCTCCAAAACTCCAGTAGTCAGGAAAAATACTCTGTTAGAAATCTTAATATACGTTATAAGCTAATGAATCACCAAGGGAACTGAAGGATGGTGAGTCTGCAATGACTTCACTGTGTCCCTTTACTTCTCATGGCAGTGTAATTACTTGTGTAGGCTCAATAAAAATCTCTCTGTAATGTAATTGGATAAATCACATTTTTAACCATTCGAGAAATGTCTCATTTAAATCCCATTTAACTGAGTATGACCAGCCTGTTATTAAAGAACAAGGACTGTACTTCAGGAGTGGAAATGATGTCTGTGAAACCCCAGGGGAAACTGCCTAATTCCTGCTCTCTGGTTTACGGAGCCCCAGCCTCAAAGGGAGTCCAGACCTTCACCTCCAGCAGGCTGGCACAGGCGAGCATGCTGTTGTAGACTGAATGTTTGTGTCCTCAAATTCATATATTGAACTTCCACCCTCCAGTGTGACAATATTAGGAGGTGGGGGCGTCTCTGGGAGGTGATTAGGTCATGAAGGTGGAACCCTCGTAAGTGGGATTAGTGCCCTTATAAAAGGGGCCTGAGAGAACTCCCTCCTCCCTTCTCCCGTGTGAGGACACAGTGAGAAGACAGTGGTCTGTGAACCAGGAAGCAGGTGCTCGCTGGACACCAAATGTGCAGGCACCTTAATCTTGAATTTCCCAGCCTCCGGAACTGTGAGAAATTTCTGCCGTTTATAAGCCATGCAGTCCACGGTATCCATTATAGCAGCCTGAGCAGTCTAAGACACATGGGATCTCAGAGATAGGAGAAACCCAGTAAGCATTCTTGGTTCCTGGACTGGAAATAGATGGAGTAAAGGCAACGTAGAATATTCCTGACATAATAAAAGAGATCAAAAATGTGACTCCAAGAGCTTTGTAAAGGAGTCACAGATGCACGTTGACTCTTCAACTCTAACATTTAAGCTTACGACAAGTGGGTCTTTATGTAATCATCACTTCTTTTTGTACCTATGTCATTTAAACCATCCAAATAGAACAAAACATCAAGTGAATTGTCCTCTATCAGAAACTCTGGAACAGATATTTTTGGTCAAATGTATGCCGTTAGGGTAGAATTTGCTCATAACAGGACCTGAAAAAATGAAACTGACATTCTTATCCTTGGCTTAGCTCTGTCTGATACAGAAACATGGCAACTACCACAGCTCAGGAAAGATTTACATGTTTAAAGGCCACGCATTCCCCGAGATAAGCCTTGAATTACAGGGCCGTTCTGAAGCCTTACAGAGATAAACTGTGATCCTGTTTCCTATTGTCAGAGACAAGACTTTCAATCAAAACAGAACTGTCAACTGCTATGTAATAATCTGAACTATAAATATAGTCTTCTCTCTATTCTGGGAGCCCAGTTGCTCTGAAAGCTTGCTTTAGGCATGCAAGACTCGACTAGGTGATGAAAAATTGTCCAAGTGGAGGTTTTTTTATTGGGGAGAGGGAGGATAGATTTCTTCAGAAAAGAAACAATTTTTTAAAAATGAGTTGGGAGGAGTAAAAACAATGCGAAGGCAGGTAGCTGCCCAGCCATCATCGTCGACGACTGAAACGTGTAAAGCTTTTATTGCAATGGTTAAAGAAAACCAAAGCTGGGTGGTAAAGTGGTAAAAACAGATTTTACTCAGGAGGTATTCCAATAGAGGGAAAAGACCTCAGTGTAGGATTGCTCAATTCCAAGTAAACCATAGACAGGTAGGAATTTAGAGCCAAGGAGCAGGGTGGGGTCAGTGGATGGGAAACGACTAACAGAAAACACCAAGGGTGGAGAGGGATTCTGGTTAAGCAGACCTAACAAAGCTCTTGGTCAAGGCAGACCAGGCGATGAGACAGTCCCTGAGGCGCGGCGGAAGAGGAGGAAATTTGATCAGATACCCAGGTCATATCACTGTGACTACAAGACTGTAAGCATCTTAAAATCAAACAGAAAGGGGGGTGTCTTGCAGGCAGAGATAAGCAGAATCTTTGGAGGGGAACCTGAGCAAGCAGGGGGAAATGTTGCCAGTGGGTCTGACCGGAAAGGGTCTGGCTGCGCTCAGCTGATCCCCAGGAGGGACTGATAAAGGGGACACAGTCCACTGCTCCAGCTGGAGAGTAAGCAGAGTTCAGAGGTCTGTAGGAAACAGAGAGGGCTGATTAAAATCTGGTGAAGACAAAGCAGAGGGTGAGAAATGCGCAACTGTGAGCACCTGGCCGGTGCTTACGAAGGGGTGAGCACTGTGCTGAAATCCCCATGTAGAAGGTGTTACTATTTTTCCCATTTTGCACAAGGAAGCAGATTCTGGAAGTTTAAGCAATTTTCCCAGAGTCACACAGCTAATAGAATCCATGTTACTCTTGTTATTCAAAGGGACGTAATCAGAAATGGGCTATTCGGATGGTAATATCCTTTTCGTTAACTTCACTCCCTCTATGATGTTCAACACATGTCTGGGGGTGAATATCATGAATAAAGAGGGGGAGGGGTATAATTTTACAAATCCCCCACTTAACCTCATGGGTCCTTTCATAACTGCCGTCATACATCCAATACTTTTGCTCTCCAAAATCTGAAACTAAGGAGCTTGACTGGGGTTTGTCTCCCCAAGTTGCCTACTCAGCTGCACCAGGACATCCCAGAACCATCACAGGAAGATGGAGCCAAGGGAACTGACTGCATCTTCACGCCTGTTTCTCAGGAGCTCTCCCAGGGAGTGGGGAGAGGGATAAGGGGCTGCTCCCTGCCAGACCCACCCTCCTAAGGACTATGCGCCCAGACAGTGGAGACACTGCCCGAGTAGTTTCAGCCACAGCGACTGACTTCCACATTCTTGATGTGCACTTAAAAATCCAGACGTGTCTGTCCTTGTGGCCAAGCCGCCCATGTCACCACCAACACCGCAGGGATCTCCTTAGACTGGCACCTCCAGCCTTCCCTGACCTGGGAGAGGCTGGCCTCTTCCCCAAGAGACCCCAGTGGTCTCTGAGCTGTCTCAAGACGCCCATGATTCATGACACTGAAACTGAGTGCCCCTCCCCTCAGCTGAGTGGAGTAAGTACAGACCTCTGTGCAGGGCTGGCTATGAAGAAGTTGGATTTCTTTGAGGTCACATACACATACACAAAACCTCGACTCTGGTTCTTGTAAGTCTGGCACCGAGAGAAGGACGACACCCTTAAGGGACTAAATCAGAATCATCAAGTCTTGTCCCCTAGCTCCTTTCAAAAATAACTCCACTTTCAGGAGAGAGTGTTACCCAACAGGCTGCATTCAACTTCTCGCACTTTCCAAGCCCCTTCTTTCTAGCACAGATGCCCCACGAGGCTCCTTGAGTTACCCTCCCTCCCCATGCATCTCACCTCCACAGGATTGGTCAGTTGAACATGAAGAGACTCAGAGACTCTGGGTTACATATGGATACAAATCTACCTGAACTCTGGTTTGACTGAAAAATGGGAATGTTAATAATACCGGCTCATCATAGGCTATGAATTCTATGAGGTTGGGACCAGATCCACCTGGTTCACCATTGTATCAACAGAACTGCACAGGGTACCTGGTACCTGCAAACCATTCATGTGCGTTTGTTGAAAGAATGAAGGAATGACAGCATCCTGACTCGTTAGGTTTTTGTGAATATCAATTAAGATCACATGTGATTTGTAAACAACACTCCTCTGAAAATAACAGCTAAAAATAAATTACCTGTTACTGTTACTCTCAGAGGTCTCCACTGTAGGCATGGTTTATTACAGAAATTAAAATGAACTATATTTATAGTAGAAATCATTCCCCAGAAAGACCACATTTTTCTTAAATGCCAAAAATGGAAGAAATTCCTTATTTTGAAAGGCTCAATGTTTAGGCCACTTGCATATAATAATAAATAAACACATTTTATATTAAAGAGAGAAATAGCACGTGCAAAGAATTAACAGTGAAATTAAAAGTATTTTCTATCTTTAGAAATCAGTTCAGAGAAGTAAAAATAATAAATGTCTTACAAATAAGAGTCTGGCCACGTTTCTTTTCCTCTGAACAGCACGTACACAAACACACCCCATGCACAAGTAATAAAAGAAGGAAGGGCTGTTAGCCATTGTTAGCTGCTACAAGCTGGGAAGCTAAACTGTTACTCCGGAAGGGAGGGAGAAATCACTGGAAGCAGCAAATGATGGGCAGAATTAGGCATCTCCCGGACCATTTCCATAAACAAGCCATCCTCTGGTGTGATGGGGAGAAAATTCACTAATGACTGAGAGTGTCCAGAAGTAGTCGTCACAAAGCGTTAACCAAGGTGAATTAAGCTGTCGTCATAACTCTGATGCACAGGGAGCCAGGGACCCTGAAAAGGCAGATTTCTCTAACGCATAAGAAATGTCATCATAAAAAGAGGTGCTGGGGGCTTAGAATTTGTCAGCATTTATGCCACACAGTCCCAGAAGGAAAACACTGCCTGATGGACATGAGGAAGGTGACGCTACGACAAAGTGGAGAGAAAGAAAGCCTCCAGCAGCCAGTGGAATTCTGCACCTCTTCTTGTACGGGTTCCTGCTCAGCAAGCAACTCTCTGGAGACTGATTGCCTTCACCGGATGCCTCGACATGGGGAGCATTTCCTAAATTTTTCTCCCTTCACGTTATCAGGGTTTTCTCCTGGGACCCCGTGCTTCCCGTGTAATAGGCGACATTCCTGCATCCGTGCTCTCCTCGTGGGGCAGATCGCGTGGCCATCACCTGGGAGGCCTCCAGCTGGCAGACGGCCAGAGCCACTCAAGGGTGGCTCGTTCCTCTCCCTCCACCTTCTGGAAGGAGAATGGAGAACGACTGATCCTGCCCCAGCTGGTCCAGGAAGTCAGATATGGGGTTGTTTCCAGTGCAGAGGGGTTGCCCCCAGTGCAGAGGGGTTGCCTGTTGTGGTCTTGGGAGTGGGGCAGTGGTGTGTGTGTGTGTTTCCCTCTGTTCCTGGGACCGCTTGCCAGGGCATGGACAAGCACACCACGTGGCTGCCTCCTCGGCAGCTCAGCCTTGCTGAGATCACAGCCTCTGGACAGGCTCTGTTCGAAGCAGAAGTAGATTCCTCTCTGCCAGACTCACTTACATAAGATGCATTTTTCTTTACAGTAATTTCTGATTTCCAGCAGATAATCTTCCAACCCTAGCAGGAGGCATTCTTAACTTGTAGGAAGTCTTGAACATAAACAGATTGGGTTCTCAAACTTTGAGAGTCAGTTGTTTGAAATTCATCGCAGGAATTTAGTATCAACCACTTAATGTCAAGTACGTGGGGACAGAAGCATCTTCTGACTTTGGAGTCGTCTGGCCAGGGAATGGGCTTTCTTAAGAGGGATGGATTTCTCATCAGCAGAATTGGCCAGCACTCTGGCAAGCTCCTAGGCTCCTTATAAAAGGAATTACTATGTTTATAGATACTTTATGCATATATTTAGAATAAAAACATTAGAGGCTCATGCGATAATTTCAGTCATCAAATATAAATAAACAAATAAAATGGAAACGGAAACCATTCCTGAATTACCGTGACAACTAGTACTTGAGGAAAACAGTTTAGTTAAATGCAGGCGGAGCAGCACAGAGACCTTGGTAGGTCTTCCAGTGAGACTTAGAGAAGTGTTGTCTGACTTTTGAGGACAAAAGCCTGGCCCTTGGTCACACGATCCCCTTCCCTCGGTGCAGACGTCTCCATATCCTTAGTTTTGATTCCTGATCGAGGGGAGCTTGAGCCCATAAATGGCCATGTCCTGAGCACATGTCAGAGGACTGTACCGTCTAAGGGCCAAAAGCCCTGCCCAGAGCCTTAGTAAGACAGGGGTTATGTATCTAGGTCATCAGGAGAATGAGGTCCTCTTCTCCCCAAAATGACTGACTAATCAAATAAATAACGTAGACACAAACCTCTTACAATTCAAAATAACTAAATCAGAGCTGAGAATGTAATGCAGTGATGGCAATTTGTTAATGATAACCTTGCCTAGCACAGTTACTGAGCTGGGAGTTGTTGGGAGAAAAATATTGACATGTTGAGAACAGAATAGATTTGTCACAGAATCATGCCATGGAAAAGAGCTCAGAAACCACGCAGGTCATGTCCTGCACTCCTACCCTACCCCAAACAGCTGTTGTCTAAAGTCATTTGCGAATACTGTTATTGCTATTGTGAGGTTATTGTTTGTTTTAAGGCTCATCTCCTCCCTGAAAAGAAAAGTGCTCTGGTTCCTGCTCTGGCTCCACTTCCCATGCTCCAAATCTCCAACTTGGGGAAGCTGAAATAATCATTATACTCCATTTTATTTCTCAGTGTTCAGATCAGGAAAGATAGACAAACTAGAGTGTTTGACCTTCATCATAGCCCCACCGATATCAAGTTACCTGTTCTGCACAGCTTGGTGTAAAGCTAAACTGTGTATATTTCACATCAATCAGATGGAACATGGAAAGAAATAAACATTCACAAAGATTCAATCTCTTTGGTGATCCAGTAACAGGGGAGGAATAAAATATCTGCTTTCTGTCTTCTGAGAATCACATCGATGTAAACTAGGATGAAATAACATAAAATATGCATTGAAATCATATCCTCTGAAAAGCACTTTATTGAATGTGATCACTCAGCCACAGTGAGAAGACGTTCTAGGCAAAGTATGACCTGGAGGGCCAAATTCTACCAGCAGTCTTTTTTTATACAGCCTGCAAGCTAAGAATGGTTTTTTGCATTTTTAACCAGTTAGAAGATCACCAAAGAAGAACATGAGACGGAGACCACATATGGACAGCAAAGCCTAAGACATTTACTGTCTGGCCCTTTAGAGAAAAGTTTGTCAAGAGCTGTACTAGAGCATCATAGATTAGATGTAACCAGAATTCCCTCTGCTATGGATAAAGTTGATGCCATTCACATTTCCAAAGTGAACAACTAACCCAGCTCACCCAAGCAGATTAAATGAAAGGCGTCGTAAGAGAGAGTAAATATAATAATTATTAGCCATTGACCTTATTTGTTCTCCTCATAGTGACAGCTGGTAAACAGCACATTAAAAAAGATGCTTTTCTGCTATAACAGAGAGAGTGGGGAATCTCCCCTGCCCACCACACCGACAGCCGCCATGCACGCCTCCCTCATCCTGGTGGTGCTGATTCTGTGGTCACTACTGCACCTGGAGAAAACAGCCCCGTCACCTGGCTCATGCCTTTTCTACAAGCAGGTATCCCAGGTGGAAGGGACAATTTCAGTGCTCCTGTGGAGCCCCACCTCCAGAGACTCCATACACAAGGAGAGCTAGATCTGTAGCCATTTGTCTAGTTAATTACTTGGATCAGAAAAGTTAATAAAACTTCTCTTATCTCCCTAAAAGCCAAACCATTACATCCTGGAACAGGCACCAGATTTAGCTCCAAAGGTGCTGGGGGAGTCTAGAGCCTTTTCTCCCTGGGGGTAAAATCGAGTCTCATGGGACCAACTCGCTCCTAGGGGAGTTTTATTTACACACCAAAGGCTGGAGTTAGATTAGGATTAAGGACAGCTCCCTCCTTCCCCTTTATATGCAGAGGTAAATCATTTGTCCTCCTCCCTCATCTTTGAAGTGTCCACTACTTATGTAGGAAGAATCCCATTGACTTTCATATGTCACCCAGAGATGAGCACTGGTACAAGGGGTTGACACATCTATTATTTACTGAGCAATAATAAATCTCTCCAATCCTCGCGAGTGTATTCAAGATAAAATTAATAGAGATGAATTTTAGAAACCCAACAGACACTTTTAATTGTGTCTGTTTCAGTCATTTTACTCCAAGTTTTCAGTAGAATGAGTCCAAAATGTACCACGTTTCTACTTTTACTACTAACTTAGGTAGTTACTTGGTGGGAGAGCTCGAAGCAAAGATGGTTGTGAGTGTAATAAATCTGAAGTTTTCCTATCCCATTGTAAAGAACTATTTTTTTCTCCAAGTTTCTAAGGAGATTTCTAGCATTAAGATTTATACCATATCAATAAACCGGACAGCTGTAGGTATAAAAATTTCTTAAATATGCATACTATGTTATGTTCCAGCCTTCCCAGTCAGCTGGGAAAAGCTAAAACTATTGAAATCTACAAAAACAGACACATGAGATCTGGAGGCTAAACTTCCACTGGAAAAATATCCTGACCTGCAGCTTTTTAAATATTATTTTACTTTGTTTTACCTTTTGATCAACACTTTCCTTTCTTTAGGGGAAATTAAAAACTAATAATAAATAGTAATTAATTACAGAAGCTTTGCGCCCCTCCAAAGGAAAAAAAAATTCTATGAAACACAAAGCAATATTTTTGGTTTCTTTAGTTGTTGTTTTTTGGCATTGGTAGGAAAGGCAGTGATAGTAGCCATGAAGAGTTTCATGTGTTGTCTCAGACTGACGCTGTCTTTGAGTCCCTGTTAGTTTTCTCAGAGGCAATGAAGACCCAACAAACCCTTAGTCCTTTGAGTGTGTCCAACCACCTCAAACTCCCCAAACAAAGCTAGTAGTTGAAAGCAGCTTCCTTGTTCCAAAGATGATGATCTTTCTACAACTGGAATGAATTCTCAAATCCTTCCTTCCTGAAGTCTTCACTGTATTAATAACTGCAATAACTTTTGGAGAGCCAGCTCCGCTCTAGGCCATGTTAGCTTTACTGCTTCTAATCCCCATAACTGGAGGAGGTAATTACTATTATTCTTGTTTTGCAGATGGGAAAGCTGAAGGTAAATAACACAGAGCCGTCAATGACTAGAAGAGTGAGCTAAGATTGGAACAACTGGCCTAAGTCCAAAGCCCAGGCTCCTTCCTCCATGTCTCTGGTTTGGAAGTCTCACTGTCAAATATTACCTAGCGAAATTAGGTGAGAGATGTATTGGGTTTTTTTGTTTGTTTCTGAGAATAATTAATTGGTGAAGCATCAATAATACAGCCAATCAAAATTTAGGGGGTTCTCACATATAAGGACACTTGCTTTATGACAAAGCAAAACTGCAGGGTAGTAGTGATGGAACAATAAATCGTGTAGGTCAGCTGGTCAGCCACATGGGGAAAAAAATAGTGAATCTGTTACCCCTAACTCATACCGTATAATCTTTCCCAGGTAGATCTATATGTGAAAAGTAAAATAATTCATTTATAAAAGGTAAAACAGAAGAATAATTTATTGCCTTGAGGTAGGAAAGTTTTCCTTCAACAGGACACCAAATGTACTAACCTTAAAATAAAAGATGGATTAACAAAAAGACATCACAAAATACAAACTGCCAAAGTGCTGAATAGAGGCTCTTTACAAGAGAACATTCAAATGGCTAGTAAGCATATTAAAATGAGTTTAACTTCATTAGTCATCAAGGAGAATGCAATGTAATATCATTATACATCTTCCAGAAAAACTAAAATTTAATAGATCCAAATATTGTAAGTTGGCAAGGATGTGGGGCCACTTGAATATTTTGCTGTTAAAAGTGTAAATTGGTATAATTTCTTTGGAAAACTGTTAATGTCCATCACTGGTGAACATCTGTGTATGACAGAGCAATTCCACTCCTAAAATCTATCCCATAGAAATATATATGTAACACTACACAACACATGTACAAGGAGGTTCATGGCAGGGCTATTCATAGGGGCCAAAAACTGAAAGAAAAAAAATGTATCTGCCAACAGTAGAACAGGGAAATATATTTTGGTAGATTCATACAACAGAATAGTATACAGCAATGAAAATGAATGAACTCCATTAAATAATATGATTGAATCTTGTAGACATACTCTTAAGCTAACTAACAGAAAACATAATTAATATTGTATGATTCCATGTATGTAAAATTTTAAAACTGGCAAAACTAATGTGTGGTATCGGAATTAGGATTTTGGTTAACTTTAGAAAAGAGGATGGGAGTAGACAAGGGGAGGAGCTTCTGGAGTTCTAAGAATGTTCAATTTATTGATTTTGGTGGTAGTTACAAGGATACATTCACTTTGTGAAGCTTCTTCAAGTTATATACTTATAATTTGTGCACTTTTTGATAGGGATGTTACTCTTAAAAAAAGTTTATCAGAAACAAAATAGAGAAAATAGCTAAGTAGACATGTACAAATTATAAATGGAAAGGGGTGGGAGAGAAAGCAGACAAAGGAGTGGGGAGGGGAGGACAGATGCAAGGAACTCTTTTATGACCTTGGAGAGATTAGCTTCATGAAAATGGCAAAGTCAAGCATCCCTATTGGGGTGCTAAGGAAGGGGAAGGGGGGAAGGAGACAGAGGAGGTGATGAAGACTGTTTAAGGAGAGAAAACAAAGCAGAAGGTGGTTTTTAAAGATGAGAACCATGTGTGTCTGAAAGCATAGAAGATGAGGTTCCAAAGCACCAAAGAAACAAGAAGCAGGAAGGCACTAAGGGGTGAATGGATGGATGAATGAATGAACACTTATTGGGGTCTTGCCCTGTATCAGACACAGTATTAGGCAATGTCAAGTGATGATGAAAAATTAATCAGTTGCTCTAAGAAAGCAATGCAAAATTTTATTGGAGCCAAATTTGAGGATTATAACCTGGGAAGAGCATCTCAGGAAGTTCTGGGAACTATTCCGCCAATTAGATGTCAAGGCACAATTGTATATGTTTTCTGAGACTGAAGGCCTGTATATCAAAGTGTCACCCTGGTGGGTCATGTGACCCTTTGCAAGCTCAAAGAGGAATGTTATTTTAAGGAGTTGTCTTGTGGATACTGGGAAAATGGTGCACTTTATGGTTGAGATAGTTGAGCAGGTATTCCTGCCGCTGAGGGAGGTTTGGTCCATGTGTGATGCAGCTACACTGCACACAGTGTGGGGAGAAGAGGTCAAAGGGCAGAGAGGAATTCTTTATGTTTGAATCTTTCTTGTCTTGCCATAAAATGTGAACTTTATTTCAAATGAGTGAAAAAGGAAAGAAAAGAAAGTAGGAGAGAAAGAAGTGCAGTTTTGTTGGCCGAAATGGTCAGGCTGCAGCCTGAATCGGTGATGCTTCAAACTGTCATCACGTACACAGCTAGGGCATCAGCGCAAGCCAAACTTGTCACCACACAGAAGTCAAACACAACCTTCTCCATAAGAAGCACAGTACAGACCAGATGCCTTTGAGGGAGCTTGACGCCAACTCCCTTCCGAAGGGCCGCATTCCTTTGTGACGGCTGCTGTGACAGAGTGGCACAACAGAAACACTGTCACGGCGTTCTGGAGGCTAGAAGTCTGAAATCAAGGTGTCAGCGGGGCCTTGCTCTCTCTGGTGGCTCTAGGGAACAATCTTCCCTTGCCTCTTCCAGCGCTGCGTGTTCACCAGCAATCTTTGACACGCCTGCCTGGCAGGTGCCACTCCAGTCACAAGAGCGGCTTCTCCCCCAAGCACATGCTTATGTAATGGAAATCTGGTACCTGTATTTTGTATTGTATACCTTTTGTTTCAAAAACGTAAAAAAAAAAACTAATTGAGACTTGCATGAAATATGACCAACGGACTATCTGCTGCAGCAGACGTTCAGCCGCTTGTCGCAGCAATGACTGGCCCAAGCGGTCTTTTGCGCGGCCTCTCCGGGCTGCTCCGAGTGCCTGTTTTAGTCTGGCGGCGCTCAACAAACGCTCCTCTCGCTCACTCAGTTACAAAGCCCGTGTAAACAAAATCAAAAGCCACTTGGATGGTCGCTGTTTTCCTGAGAACTGTTCAGCAGGATCCTCTGGTATTTGTAGACTGTCCGTTTTTCACTACCATCAGGATAAACAGAAAACCGAATCTGGAATCGGGCTCTAAAGAACAAAACAAAGCGCTTTGCGATGCGGAGGGCGATGCCCGCCAGGGCGCGGCCTGGTGAAGTCGCTTCTCTCCCGCCGCTTCCACACCGCAAATCCAACCGGAAACACTCAAAGGAAAATCAAGGATCCCTCTCAAAGAATGGATGAGCCTGCGCTGCTATTTCGTCTGCGAATTCGTTGGGAGGGCCCTGCGTCTCCCGAAGCCGGTGTCAGGAGAGTGAGGAGGGAACAGGAAATGCTAGCGGGAGATGAGCGGTTTCTCTGGGTCAGGGGTCCTCTTCACTGACTTAAGAAGGGCACAGCAATTTCAACCAAGAAACAGCAAAAAAAAAAAAGCAAATAGTTTAAAAATACTACTACTACTAATAATAATGTCACCTGATTTTAATTACTCCCTTTGTTCACCGCTCACACTGGCGCGGGAAGTGAGTGGCCCATCCCAGGGCTCCTCCCACCCCCCCACCCCCCCTTCTGCTTTCCTTCTCCTTCATTCAGTTTGCGAAAACTCCAAGTTCCTCCAACACTGCTGTTTTTCTCATACACTGCAATTCTTCCCATTCGTCTTGTTCAAACTGAAATATAAATCAACTCAAGTCTCCTATCAGTAAGTATAATCATATTAATAAAGCGTGGAGGCTGCCTGGTGAACAGCCCTTCCGAGCTCTGTTTCTCTGGCTGCTGCCTTTGCTCTGGCCCTGGCCCCAGCCCCAGGCCTGTCCATGGGACCTCTCCTCACCCTCCTTCTCGCACACGCATTTGATCCCACCTCTACCTCCAGGTGACACATGCCATCCCCCGAGGATGTTCAGTGAATAGCAAATGGCAGAGCGTTATGTGTCCTAGGATCCCATTTTTATTTTTTTTAATAGACAATCAGGTCTGTCGGCCTCTTGCACAACATGATGCTAAGGTGAGGTGGTGTGGGAGACTTCCACTTCTGTTTGTGATATTTAAACTTCACATAGGTTTGTACTTCACATAAAAAAAGACAAGTTTTTCTAAGACCACTTCTGTGAAATGCTATCAGGTAATACCACTCACTCTCCTCACTTCTGTAATATTTTTGACAGCTGGATATTTTTACCACTGTTTATATGTATATATTTATGCTTTTATATATATGTGTGTGTGTGTGTGTGTGTGTATTTATATTCCTTCTTTTCTCTCTCTCTCTTTCTCTGTTATTGTCCTCTCTCCCTCCTTATATTAAACATCTCCTTGAGATTAAGGTAAATTTTGTATCTGTTAATAGATAAGACTGTCTACAACCAAGAGAGAGGATGCCTATTTTAATATTCCCTAGAACCCAGTTTGCGGTAGACACTCTGTTGAATAACCGAGTGAAGGGTGGGTGTGTATAGCAGGGGAGGGTATAGCTCAAGTGGTAGGTAGAGCACATGCCTATCTGCACAGGGTCCTGGGTTCAATACCCAGTACCTCCCCTAAAAAATAAAGAAAAATAAGTAAACCTATTTGCCTTCCCCCTCAAAAAAAGATATAAATAAATAAATAAATAGATAAAAACAATACATGTGTTTAAAAAAAAGAATGAGTATGTACAGTGATGAAAGAATCACATTAGCCCTTGGACCTATGTAAAATCTGCTTCAATATTTATTTGTTCTTCAGCATTTGTGTATTTTCTCCAAAGCACACATAAAGTGTATTAAATTATAGGGGTCCAGGTAATTCCTGGAAACCTCCTTTTCTTTGTTTACAGCTGCCAACAAAGTTAACAAAGCCAGATTTTCTTACCAACAATTTCAGTCATTCCTGACAACTGGTTGAAAACCCAGAAAGAACTCTTTTCAAAAGATGTGGCGATTTAAGAATTGCCATGCTAATAATGTAACCTCAGTCGGGACACTAGTGACATATTCCACTTAGCTTTCTCAGACTGGATGAAACAAGACTTTACGGCTTTCTATTCACACCTGCTCTTCGGTTTTTATTCACACCTGCTCTTCCAGCCTATATTTGTCAACATTTAATTGTACTTCCAACGACTGGAGACAAACCACCTTTTCTTCTTTCCAAATGAGAATTAGTAGGCGTTTCCTCGTCCCATTTGCCACCAAGTGCTTGTCAGAAGATGAACATCCTAGCAGGAGGTCAATGGTAGCAGAGGGAAAACGAGGCCAGCTCCCCGGCCCAGGGATGGAGCCAGCAGAGAGCCTTACCCAACTCACGTTGCCGTGGCAAGCTACCTAATGAAAAATGCTTCCATTCTGAACTCATCACTAGAGGGTGCTTAGAATGTAAATAATGGTAAGATATGTAGGTGATAACATTTTGCTATTCAAACAAATGTGATACAAGGACACAAGGCACATCCTAGGTGATGACTCACTCATAATAGGTGTGGCTACTAATTCTCACACACCAAAGCCCTGAAGCTTTTTACAAAACCTACTGTTTTCCAACAGATCTTTCTGTTAACTTCCATTATGTTGCATAAAAAATATGCAATAATTAAGGCAATTTAAAATGTAAATGGATTTTGGGCAAGGAGAGCGAAGTCTGTCATTTTTCTCACTGTAGGGTGTGGTGTGGTGTGGTGTGGTGTATCAGTTAGCATCTGTTCCCAGTAATTCCTCCAGTTCAATTACAGCACATTTGGAAACTACAGAGAGGTGCAAGCATTACTTTGTTACGGAAACGACAGGCCAGTCAAGATACAAGCACCACTCAGAGGGTTGGAGTACTCAGATGTATTACACTGGCGGGCTCAGAGGGGCTTCTGCTCCAAAGCTTTGAGCACCTCCAAGACGTGCGCATGAGGTTTTATAGGGTAAAGTACAAGTTTGGGGTATTCGGCCAATAGGCATGGAACAGCTTTAGCAGCATTATCATCACAAAAGTGGAGGCGGAGAGGCAGCAAACCAACATTCCAAAGCCAGATACGTATCTTTGAAAACCCAGCTGGCGAGCAAAAAACATGAACAGCAAACCAACACTAATTAACCTAGATTTACAAGTTAGTCTAGCAGAACTCAGATCAGTATTCCAATACTTAGATTTGTGAGTTATCTTGTTAGCCCAGCCCAGCCTCTCCTTCACATTCCTAGACTTGTGAGTTATCTTGTTAGACCAGCCCGGTTTTTCCTTCACAACTTGAGTCACAATGTATCTTTTTTTAAAATTGTATTTATTTATTTACATAAGATTCAGTATGTAAATCCCTAACCAAATGTGGGAATTTTACATTTTCCATTCCCACCTATAAAACGCTCCCAGTATTGAAAACCACATGGCCCATTGCTGTAACGCAGACCCTCTGGTTAAAGCTTTTGCCCTCTGGACTATCCAGACACCTACCACAGTAACTCGCCTCTCACACTGGGAGAAGTGACACCATAACTTCACTTTGACATTGAAATTTGGTGAGCAGAGTGGACAGAGGCATCAGCACGTTGCATAATCCAAAGAACAAGAGCTCGGTGTGTTTGGGGCACTCAATATGTATTCGTGCAAGTGTTCGTTGGATAAGTGTTGCCTGAGTACCCACTATCATTGTCATCTGTACTAGCTTAGAACTGGGTGTGTCCATTAAGTTTTATACACATGGCCAAAGGCAAAAAGTCTGCTTCTCAAAGTTTATCACCATTCTCTTTGTCAGGTAGTAAATCTCCACACTCTGCCTACACGCTGCAGTTGATACTACTACAAAATAAAGCTCACTTCAATGATCTAATTCTACCCAAGGTTGCAGCAGTGAGTCACCACTAGCGTGATGTCACATTTGGAGAACTACAAAAGGGCACCCTCTGAGAGAGTACATTACAAAAGTGACTCCCTTCTCAGGATGCTGGACTCCACCTTCCCCCTCCACCAAGCCGCTTTGACCATGTGCTGTCTGCACACCGCAGAGGGGTGCTGATTCCTTCCCGCGAGTCCAGACCTGGCCCAGCTACCCCAGCAGAAGCCGTTTTCTGCATAGCTTGTATCTCTGGGGACTAATGCTACCTTGACTGCGCTATCCAGTCCCAGGCGGCTCTGTCTCAAGACAGCCGAGTGCTCAGGGCTGCCATACCTGCTTCCACCTTGGTCCAGAAATGTCCCTGGCTTCCCACGTGTTTTCTGAAATGTACTTCTGAAAGAGAGATGTCTCTTCTGCTTGGTGTCTGGGGAGACGCAAGGAACCTGTGGCTGACTGGAGGGAGGTAAAGCAACTTGACGCGAAGCGTTCCCTCAGGCGTCAGAGCCTGGGTTGCTTTCAGGGACGTTCTTTATCTGCCCACTTGCAGTGCAGGTTCTCGAAGGACCTGCACATTCCTGTTGACCAGGAGAGCCAAGGTGAATTGCTCCAGGTGTTACAGAAAAACCAGCCTCTGTACCCCGATAGCCAAATTGAAGAGTCAGAGGCAGAGTTTTGGGAGGATAGAAAAGACAGCTTTATTGTTTTGCCCGGCAAAGGGAGTCACAGCAAGCTAACGCCTTACAGACTATGAGCCCATCTTGGGGTTGGGATCTTGAGGTTTTATAGAAAAACTGGATGGAACAGAAAAGGTGGTAACAATCAGGGCATTTTACAGGGTGTTATATTCTTTTCATCTTGATAAAAACTTGCTGCTGTTATGGGGGAATTTAGGAGGGTCCGCTCATTTTCTTGAGATTCAATCCATGACCTTCTTTTAAGACCTTTAAGGTAAAAGAATAAGTTGTTCTAAGAAAAAGGTGCACAGGGAGGGGAGTGTGTTAGTCATAAGATCAGAGCAGCAAGAAGTACAGGCCTGAACAACTCAGTAGCTAGCTTGTTAGTTTTCAACTCTTTCACAAGTCCTTGCCTGGGGAGGCCTGTCACCCAGATCACTCTCAGAGAAACCTTGCGCCGTTCTAGTCTGCTCACTGCAGGTTCACCATCTTGACGCTGCTCAGGCGATCTCAACATCCTGACGGGTGCGAGGGCTGGAGAAACAACCAGAGTGAGCAGGTTAAAAATACATAAATCTGTATCTAAGTTGACTCAGTAACCTGGGGAAGGGAAAGAGGAAGGCAGGGAGGAAGGCCAGATCATGGAACATCTGGATAGGGGCTCCAAGAAGATAACTTTTCATCAGTGACTAGTAAGAACCCCCAAGAAGATTTAAGAGAAATGCTTAAAACATGTTCTGGAAGTTTGAGAGAAAAAAAGAAAACTTGATGTTACAGAGTTTTGCCCCACCCTCCCCCTGCTAAAAAATGTGTGTGTTGAAGCCCTAACCCACCTGTGATAGTGGAGGTGGGGCCTTTGGGGGTAATTAAGTTTAGATGAAGTCATGAGGGTGTGGCCCTCATGATGGGATTAGTGCCTTTACAAGAAGAGATTCTCTCTCTCTCTCCCCCCTCCCATGTGAGGACATGGAGAGAAGGCAGCCCTCTACAAACCAAGAAAAGAGCTCTCTCACCAGAACTCAACCATGTTGGCACCTTGATCTTGGACTTCCAGCCTCCAGAAATGTGAGAAAATAAATTTCTGTTGTTTGAGACCCCCAACCCAAGGTATTTTGTTGTGGCGGCCTGAGCTGACTAAGACACTTGGCATCTTTATTTTAAAATCCAATGTATGTCTTCAACAAAGGAGGCAAGAATATACAATGGAATAAAGACAGTCTCTTCAGCAAATGGTGTTGGGAAAACTGGACAGCAACATGTAAAACAGTGAAGCTAGAACACTCCCTTACACCATATACAAAAATAAACTCAAAATGGATCAAAGACTTAAACATAAGACAAGATACAATAAACCTCCTAGAGGAAAATATAGGCGAAACATTATCTGACATACATCTCAAAAATTTTCTCCTAGAAGAAATAAAAGCAAGAATAAACAAATGGGACCTAATGAAACTTACAAGTTTCTGCACAGCAAAGGAAACCGTAAGTAAAACAAAAAGACAACCTACGGAATGGAAAAAAATTTTGGTAAGTGAAAGCGACAAAGGCTTGATCTCCAGAATATATAAGCAGCTCATACGACTCAATAAGAAAAAAATAAACAACCCAATCCAAAAATGAGCAGAAGACCTAAACAAGCAATTCTCCAAGGAAGACATACAAATGATCAATAGGCACATGAAAAAATGCTCAATATCACTAATTATCAGAGAAATGCAAATCAAAACTACAATGAGGTATCACCTCACACCAGTCAGAATGGCCATCATTCAAAAATCCACAAATGACAAATGCTGGAGAGGCTGTGGAGAAAGGGGAAACCTCTTTCACTGCTGGTGGGAATGAAGTTTGGTGCAGCCACTATGGAAAACAGTGTGGAGATTCCTCAAAAGACTAGGAATAAACTTACCATATGACCCAGGAATCCCACTCCTGGGCATATATCCAGAAGGAACCCTACTTTAGGATGACACCTGCACCCCAATATTCATAGCAGCACTATTTACAATAGCCAAGACATGGAAACAGCCTAAATGTCCATCAACAGGTGACTGGATAAAGAAGATGTGGTATATTTATATGATGGAATACTACTCAGCCATAAAAACTGACAACATAACGCCATTTGCAGCAACATGGGTGCTCCTGGAGAATGTCATTCTAAGTGAAGTAAGCCAGAAAGAGAAAGAAAAATACCACATGAGATCACTCATATGTGGAATTTAAAACAAACAAGTAAAGCATAAATACAAAACAGAAATAGACTCATAGACATAGAATACAAACTTGTGGTTGCCAAAGGGGCAGAAGGTGGGAAGAGATAGGCTGGGATTTCAAAATTGTAGAATAGATAAACAAGATTATACTGTGTAGCACACGGAAATACATGCAAGATCCTATGGTAGCTCACAGAGAAAAAAATGTGACAATGAATATATATATGTTCATATATAACTGAAAAATTGTGCTCTACACTGGAATTTGACACAACATTGTAAAATGATTATAAATCAATAAAAAATGTTAAAAAATAAAATAAAATAAAATCCAATATATGACTTGGAAAAGATGATCATGGCTGAGAACCAAATTAATGTTCCAAAAGATCAGGAACTCATAACCCAAAGGGAAAACACAATGAGGTACAAGTCCTGGCCACCACAATCACTGGTTCACTGATTCTAAAAGTGACCCAGTACAGGAGTGGAGACGCTAAAAAGGAATCATGTGGGTGTGTCTTGGGGCAAGAGCTGTTACTGAGTTTGGTTTGTCTCAAGGTAATGATTGTGCAGAATTAACTGTAGAGGTGACTTCTGTGAGCTCCCAATTAGCTGAGCCCCTCTCCAAGGTTGACACAGAATTTTTATAACTCGCCCCTTACCTTAGAGTAACATGATGCTCAGGCCAAATCCCCCCAGCCTGGTGATGAAAATGTGCAGAAAAACTCCCAGAGCCCAAATATATGTGTACACACCTTCTCTTCAGTCCCTCTTTCCTTCATAGAAGAAATTCATCCACTCGGACATAAGCCACCCCACACAGAGCCAGCCAGACTGTTCTGCGTCACCTTTTGCTTTTCTAGTGATCACAAACTGATTGTGGTCCTCGTCACTTCCAAGGGCAGCAGATAAAGGAAGCTACCCTGAATTATCGTGAGCTCACCCCTTGTCCTTGGAGCACTGGGCACAACTGAAGTCCTTCTCCTGTGTATACTGGGAATTTCCCACTCAGCGTGAACTCTCACGTTTAGTGGTTTTTACAGTAAAACCCACCAATTCCTTTAGATGTATTCTTTCCTTCTTGGAATAATAGATCCCTGATCATGTCAGTCCAAAGCACTGTAAACTAGAACGTGGACCATGACTAGTGGGGAAAAACACTTGAAAAGTAAATGCATTCTGCAAACAGCAGCGTCCGTGGTGTGGTGTGTGTTTGTGTTCACTGAAATCCAGAAAGTATATAGAGCATTTATAATGTTCCTGGCACATTACCATACAGAAAACTGTCCTTCTGCCGTAGCACTCCCAGAATCACTTAAATTCAAGCTGCAAGAAAAACATACTTCTGGTTCCAACAGGGGATGTGAAATTGCAAAATTCAAAGAAAGGCAGGTAGATTGAGGACCCGTGTGGTGGTATTAGGAGCACCTTCTAGCCCGTGGGGGCTACAGATGGGAGAGAAAGAATTTGCAACTGTGGCTCCATCCCCAGAAAAGGGGGAGGCTGGGCCAATGATTCAGACTCTCTCACTCTTGCCTATGACTGCAGATTCCAAGCAACTCAGTTTCCAACCTAATAACAAGATCCTAAGCTCTATTTCGGTACAATTCTTCACCAGAGATGGACTGAATTTTGTGTAACCCTCAAATTCCTACGTTGAACTCCTAATCCTTGGGGTGATGCTATTAGGACCTGGGACATTTGGGGAGAGATTAGGTTGTGAGGGTGGAGCCCACATGATGGGGTTGGTCCTCCTGCAGAAAAAGGCTCCCACAGGGCTCCCTCGCCAGACACCAAATAGGCTGGCCCCTTGATCTCGGACTTCTCAGCCTCCAGAACTGTGAACTGATGTTCTTTGTTTATAGGCCACCAGTCTCTGGGATTCTGTTAGAGTAGCCCGAGTGGACCAAGGCACCCAGTAAAGGCCATGCCTCCACCCAGACACCAAAGGCCAGTAAGGCTTTACAAATACACCTTCACAGCTCTTACCAAGAACAATCAAATGTGAAACACAACTTAACTGTTGGTAGAACACAAATGCCTTGCATGTATGTATATTTCTAGCACACAATATATTGGAACCTAGGAGTGTGAAAGAACTGGAGAGAGCTGAGGACAAGCTAAAGGCATATCTTCTGGGGGAATATGTCTGGAAAAGGTTTGTTCTGGAAATATGGGCCAGATCTCCAAATGCCAAATAAACTGAGATTAGTTATATACTTCAAGGTTCCCAATTACTTTCACAGAAAGAAATAGTCTGCTGATTGGGCAAAAGTGTTTTCTGTGAATTGACTAATGTAGGTAACTTCCTCAGTTCTCTATTTCATCCTGCCCATTTCAATGCCATCCAATCAGCAGCGTGTGACCTAAAGCTTCAAGTCCATTGCAATGTAAAGGATGATTGTTTCCACACCGATCAACTCCAAATGAGCGCGAACATCTTGTCCGCTGCTGCAGAGAGCTTGCAGTACTGGAAAGCAGCCAGCAGCTGTCACGATGCACCAAAGCTCGAGGTCCTCGGTCAATGCGTGTCCCACAGGCCCCTGACCTCGGGGACATGCCATTCGCCCCGGCACCGGCTGGCACAGTGACAGTTCCGTCTGTGGAGGGGTCTTCGCCAGTGCTGTCCTCTCGGCAGGGCTTTGGAGGATGAAGTTCTGCGGGTACTCATCTTTCACTGCAGGGCATGTCATCCTGCTCAATGAAGAAGCCAAACAACCTTTGGGGTTCCCTGGGTCTCCAGCATGAGGGACACAAGTACTCTCACCTTACACAGCTCCGCCTGGCCTCTGAACAGCTGCTGTCCACCTGCAGAAGCAGCCTGAATGCCCTGCAAACCTCTCACGGTGGAGGTAGGTGTCATGGCCCCCATGCCACCTGGTGAAAGGTTTTGGAACCCCTACAGCTTGAGGCCATCAGCAAAGGCAGCAAAGAGATGCACATCCAGTGAGGAAGAAAAGGGCACAGCACTGACATTAAGTACCGCCGAGGAAAATGAAAAACGATGTTTCACTGACCTTAGCCGTACCCTCTGTCCACTGTCTTGGAGGTGTTCCAAGCTTTCCTCCTTCCAAACATGCTTGGTGTGCTCAGATGTTCATCAGAGTCTTTCTCTCCTTGCAGCCCCAGGCCTCGGGGAGGAGGAGGATGGATACAGGGGCCAGGGAGTGGGTGCAGGTAGGGTGGAGAGTGGAGTGTATGCCTAGAAGAGGCGGTACTGCCCGGTTCTAGACCTCCGGGCAGGCTGCAGGGACATGTGTGGGACTGTGGGAACCAAAGCAGAATAAGAAAATATGGCATGTGTCACTTCTTTTGCCCAAGTTCCTGCCTAGAAGCTCATGGAGGGCTGCAGACTTGCTCCATTGCATCAAAACCCAGTAGGGAACTGTTCGATTTATAGTTGAAAAAGTAGCAGAAGAAAGGATTTGCCTTTTTCCAAATCTCTGTTCAAAGCAAAGAGCCTTAGGCCGGGTATGAGGAATACATTGATCTGAAATCACATCACCATGATCTTTGTGGCAACTGTGCATGAGTGCTTGTATATTTATTTATGTGTGCGCGTGTGCGTGTGTGTATGTGTGTGTGTAGCCTGGAGGTAAGTGGAGGCAGGGTGTTATTCGTGTTTAGTAAAGTAATTTCTAAATATTCTTTGCACGGATAGGAGGAAATCTTTGTTTCACATTTGGGTGATTGTCTTGCTTTCGCAATTGTGAAATGCCAGCAGCTCACTGCCCAGATCCCATGAATCTGAGCGAGCTTCATTGACGTGACCTATGACGGCTCCTGTATCCCTCGGTTCCCACCCCAGCCTACCCAGTCCCTGGCAGAACTGTGTAAAGAGCAGCAAGCACAGACCTAAGAAGGTGCTCAGGCCAGTTCACACGCACTGGAAAAGGTGGGGTGATTCACCCGAACTCCTGGTACTTCTATAGAGTCTATTCACTGAAGTCTAGATATGGGTCTAAAAATTGTACTGTGCACCGTGCTAGGTTCTAGACACACAAAATAATAAATAGAAGTGACCAGGTGCCTCCCCTCAGGCAGCCTGCAGTCTAGTAGGGAAGAAAGACTTTATACAAATAAGTGTGGAATTTTAAATGTGGATAAATGCTGTGAAGAAAAAGTGCAGGGCCCTTTGAGGAAAGATTATTTAGGACGTTGTTTAGATGGTGGGGCCCACAAGGGCCGAGGCCTGAGAAAGAAGGAGCCGGCCAGGCGAGTGGGGTGGGGAGGGAGGTCCTGGCAGATGGTAGAGCAGGAGCAAAGGCCCTGAGGCAGGAAAGAGACTGGAGAATCTGAGGAGCTGAAAGGAAGGAAGAGTGGAAGGAGATTGAGACAGAGAGGTGAACAGAGGCCAGATCACATAGGGTCTTTTAGGCGTGGTGCCATTTTTGTATCTTGAAAATAGTAGTTGCACAGTGAAAAGACCTGACAGACACCATGTTAACCACATAATACAAGTTAGCACTGGAATGGCTTGTAGAGTCGTTCTGTGCCTCCTGGTAAGACGCAGTGGGAAGGAGACGACATCATTTCTTTGATGTTCTTGCCAAAAACTGCATAATCTGCATTCCTTATGAAAAAAGCCTCAGGCAAACTCAAAGTGAGGGGCATTCTACAAAGCAAGTGGTTGAGGGGGCAGGTATATAGCCTAAATGGTATAGCGCACGCTTAGCATGCATGAGGTCCAGGGCTCAGTCCCCAGTACCTCCTCCAAAAATGAAGAAATAAATAAACCTAATTACCTACCCCCCCCAAAAAATCCGTAAATAAATAAATCAGTCACTACAAAAAACATTTTTTTAAAGTGGCTTATAGTATCAAAACTGTCGTGAAAGGCAAAGATTGGGGAGCTCTTCCAGACGAAAGACCAAAGAGACAAGACGCCAGATGCGTGCTCCTAGACCCAAAACACGAGGTTAGTGGGACAACTGGTAACAACTGCCCAAGGTCTACATAGTTGAGAATACTATTGTGTCGATGTTTAATTTTCTGATTTTGCTAGTTGGACTGTGGTTTTATAAGATGCTAACATTTGGGGAAGCAGAGGGAAGAGCAGATAGGAATTATTTGCACCACGTTTGAACTGCTTTTTGAGGTCTGAAATTATTTCAAAATGAAAAGTTAAAAAATAAATTGAAAAAAATTGTTTAATAAAAAGTTTTTAAGTTTTAGATTTCATCCTTGGTATAATAGCAAGCCCTTAATGGGTTTTAACCAAGGAAATGTTTAGGTTTTTAAACATCTGTCTGACCAGTGTGTGGAGACTGGGGCAGGACCACAGGGAGGCAGTCATGGAATCAGGAGCTTTGAATAAGTGGCATCAGTTTTCTCAGCTGTCAAATAAGAGGGTTGAACTGTCTGTATTTACAAGGCAGCTTCATGACTTACCTGCACTGGGGTCACATGAGGAACTACAGACATTCAGATCCCTGGGGCCCACCCCTTGGTGCTGATCTGCAGGGGAATGCTGGTGTCTTGGTCAAATCCAGCTGCTATAACAAAAGACACAGACTAGAGGCTAAAACAACAGACATCGATTTCTCATTGTTCTGAGGTGGGGAGGCCTGAGACCAAGGTTCCTGTTGAGAGACCCCCTCCTGGCTTGTCAACGGCCACCTTCTCGCTTTGCAGTGAAAGAGGGCTCGGGAGTCCCTTCCTCCTCTTCTTACAAGGGTGCCAGGCCCGTCAGGTGAGGGCTGCACCCTCACATCCTCATTTGACCTTAATTACCTCCTTGAAGGCCCTGTCTCCAAATACATCACATGGGGTTTAGGGCTTCAACATAGAAATCTGGAGAGGGGATGATAGATTAGGAATTTGGAATTCAACAATTACACACTACTATATATAAAGTAGGTAAACAACAAGGACCGACTGTACAACACAGGGAACTACATTCAATATCCTGTAATAACCTATAGTGGGAAGGCATCTGAAAAAGAACAGATACGTATATATGTGTAACTGAATCACCTTGCTGTCCGCCTGAAATGAACACAGCATTGTAAATCAACTATATCACAATAAAAAATAAATAAATGTACTAGTATTTCCTCCCACCAGAAAATTTAAATGTCAATATATGAATTTGGGGGTGGGAGGACATGTTCCAATCAACAGCAGAGTACAGGTACCTGCCATCTTGTACAAGAAACTCTCCCGGGCAGTTCTGATATTCATCCGAGATTGGCACCTGGTGGCCGTGGGCTGGGAATCCTGTAACCCCCCACCTCCATCCCCTCTGTGAGGCCCTGTGAGGCCTGCTGTGCCTGGTGACCCATCTTGTTTTGTCAGAGCCCTCAGTGTGGCTCCAGGCTCCGCTCCCACCCCTGCTCGCCAGCCATGGGACCATGGGGAGGTCACTTCCTTCTCGTGGCCTCCGTCCCCTCCTCTGAATAGGAGGGGATGCACAGAAGATCCTCTGCAAGATCCCTAAGTGCTGTAAACCCTGATCCTGGCAGATGATGTTCTGGAGGCTTCCATTAGGTCCAATTCAGCAGTTCACATAGAACCTTAAAAAGCACTTGGGGTCCCTCACCCCATGGCTACTAGGAGCATTCTGTCTCCCATGCAAACGGCCTCCCTTTCAAAAAAAAAAAACAGAGAGCCTCTGGTGTATCTAGGTATTAGGGAAACCTTGAGACAGGAGTTTTCCTCTTGCTGTGAAGTCCTACATGTCAGCTGTCCTTGCCAGGAGTCAAAAACCCTCCTCTGCATTCAGTTCAGGGCTTAACATTTCTCTTTGGCTTCCCAGGGCTCATGGAGCTGCTGCCCTAGGCAAAGAGCAGTGCTTCTGCACAACCAGCCCCAGCCAGCTGTGATGGAGATGGAACTTTGGGAAGGATATTAAACCATTATAACTTCTGAGTAAGTGATACCCAAGACATACAGCACCCATGTCGGAAGGCCAAGAGGGGCTGAGCAGGGAGCGGAGCTGATCTCTGCTTTTGGTCCCTCTGTCCAGCTTAAGCATTATCTCATCCAGGAAAGCCTTCTCCGAACCACTCTGGCTACCTGATCTTCCCCTTCTGTAAATTATTATAGCATTCGTGACCCTAACCATTGCCCATCCTCTCTTCTAAGCCCAGAGAAGCAAAGGCCATGTGGGTTTTGCACAGCACTGAACCTCTGATGTTTGTTTGTTTTAATATTTTATTTATTATTATATTATTTAATTATTTTATTTTGGTGAGAGGGAGGTAGTCAGGTTTATTTATTTTTAGAGGAGGTGCTGGGGATTGAGTCCAGGACCTTGTGCATGCCAAGCACAGACTCTGCCAGTTGAACTCTACCCTCCTTCCTCCCTGAACCTCCGGTGTTTTAAAGATTGCCTGGAGTGAGGCTCAGTAAATATTTGAAGGATAAGTCAGGGAGCTATTTTCCCCGATGGACCCCACCTCCTACTTCAATCTGTTTCAGAGACCGTGCCTTCATGTTTTGGTCCTAAGACAGGCATCCACTCTTCCCTTTTTGTCTTTTTATCCACAACACCAAGGAAGAGCCTGGTCCATTGTGAGCGCTCCACAGATGCTCGAGGAAATGAATGGAGAGCTAAGACTGAACCAGGGGTTAGCACTGGGGGAAACCCTCAAGGGAGGTTTCAGGGGGAAATGAGAAGAGGTGCTGGAGCGTGGAGAGTGGGCACCAACCCACATGCAGCCACCCTGATGTCCAGGGGTGGGGGTGGGGAGGCTCAGGGAAACGCCTGAGCTGGAGCCTCTTCTTGAAGAGTTTATCAGACAGTTTAGCAGATGCCTCATGTGCCAGCCTCACCTTGCATTCTGGTTGCAGCTGTGGAAAGAAAAGCAGAGCGGAGGCCAACAGGGAAGGAGGCTAGAAAGACAAAAGGACGAGACAGCTCATTTTTTGCTGCTGTTATGTGCGTGATTCAGGGTGGCACTTGCAACCTCGATTACAGGATAAATGGACGCAAGTACCAGACCCACATGGGTTATCAATTGCTGTGAATGTGGCAGGAGGGGCAGGAAAGAGGGAGATCACAAAATAGCCTGGGCACATGTGTGTGTGTGGCAGCGCCCTGGCAGAGAAAGTCACCTTAGTGGGTCATGTCTGTTTTATAACGTGAAGCTGCATTGCCAAAGCTATTCATTGCACAGTCCTGTCTTGTAGCTTTCCAATCAGTTTTAAATTGGCTTGATCAGTCCCCAATAAGAGGACTATTGTGCCAACTTCCTGATGCATGTACCAAGGCATAAATATGTAAGCAGTTCTGTAGTAGCATTAATTAGCAGCAGGAGCCTGGAAATGCCAGCATAGCACTGGGAAGCACTAATGGACTTGTGCCTCCTTTTCCTGCAGTAGGAGCAGTCGAGAATCATGCATAATGCAAAAGCACAGGGTGCAGCTGGTAGCAGCAGGCTGGATCACAGGAGATGATTTCAACTTGTTTTTATGATCACAAAGAACTACCTTTCAATCAGACCCCCAAAGCAAATACAATCCTACAGCCCTGGAGGGGTCGAGGCGAGTGCAGAATCATAATACATAACAGTAAATATTGATCCCGCTTAGAGGCCCCAACGCTGGGCTCTTTGTTGATGCTCAATCCATATTCATAGAGTCTAAAGGAGCGCACATGGCAGCGACATAAAGCAGATGCCATCGACCATCGTTGGGACTGATTCAGACACGTGGGTGAGCCATTCTCTAGTAGAGGGCTTGTCAACCCAGGGAAGCTGTCCCTGGACGTGCCACCTTCTAATCTTGAAATTGCTGAGACTCAGAAAAGAAGGGCCACAACAGAGGAAAGCTTGTTTACTGGTGTCAGATCCCCTCCTGGTCATAGAGACTCCGTGGGTCACAGCATCTCAGAGGAAAAGAGGAAAACCCCAGCAGTGTCCTCAATGTAACCCACCGTTTGTTGCCTTCTTTTCTCAACCACTATGGGTTCGGGGGTTTTTCCCAATAGCTTTATTGAGATATAAATCACATCCCATAAAACTCGCACACAAAGTGTATAATTGAATCCATTTTGGTATATGGCATAATTCATTTTTTAACTTGTGGTAAAATATATATAACATTAAATCTGTTTTAGCCACTTTGGGTAGAATTTTTTTTTTTTGAAGTCTAGTTGATTTACAATGTTGTGTTATTTTCTGGTGTACAGCATAGTGATTCACATAGTTTTACATATGTGAATGGAAAATATTGCCAGCCATATCAGTAAACAAATGATGCTGCAGCCATCAAGTCATCAGCCAGGACTGCCACCCCCGACAGTGAGCAGAGGAAACTCAGGATGGAGACAAGCAAGCAGCCCAGCCTTTGCTGCCACCCCCGGTGGAGCCCCTGGAGGAACTCAGGATGGGGAAGAACAGGACACTGGCCCTAGGAAGATAAGCTGCACATCAAAGGAATGATTTCAGTGAGCCCAGACTTTTACACCGTCCCACGCATAGAAAAGTGCTAAATTCCTCAACTTGAGATATCTGGCTTTCTTTAATTAACAGTAACATTATAGTGTTCTAACGACCTCGTCTTTTTTGCAAAAGCTCCTATATATCCTGGCTCTTCTTTTGCCTCTTCAGAGCAGTCTCTTAGAGTGATCTGAGAGGCCACTTCCTACTTGAATAAAATAAAACTCTCAACTTTCAGGTTGTGCATATTTTTTCAGTTGACACATACATATATTCCTTTGCATATTCTTTTTCATTGTAGGTTATTACAAGATAGTGAGTGTCGTTCCCTGTGCTGTACAATAGGACCTTGTTACTTACCTATTTTATATATAGTAGTTTGTATCTGCTGATCCCAAACTCCTAACTTACCCGCCCCCCACAACCGCCCCCTTTGGCAACCACAAGTTTGTTTTCTATGATGGTGAGTCTTGCTGTTTTGTAAATAAGTTCATTTCTGTCATTTTTTTTAGAGTCCACATATAAGTGATATATGATATTTGTCATTCTCTGTCTGACTTACGTCACTTAGTATGATAATCTCTAGATCCATCCATGTTGCTGCAAGTGGCATTATTTTATTCCTTTTATGGCTAAGTAGTATTCCACTATATATATATATATATACACCACATCTTCTTTATCCACTCATCTGTTGATGGACATTTAGGTTGATTCCATGCCTTAGCTGTTGTAAATAGTGCTGCTATGAACACTGGGGTGCATGTATCCTTTCAAATTAGAGTTTTCTCCAGATACATGCCCAGGAGTGGGATTGCTGGATCATACAATAACTCAATTTTTAGTTTTTTAAGAAATTTCCACACTTTTTCACAGTGACTACACCAAATTACATTTCCACCAACAGTGTAGGAGGCTTGATTTGCATTTCCCTTTTCGTCACACCTTCTCCAGCATTTATAGTTTATGGACTTTTGAATGATGGCCATTCTGAGCTGTGTGAGGTGATACCTCACTGTAGTTTTGATGTGCATTTCTCTGATAATTAGTGAGCATTTTTATTTTTGGTGGCATAATTTTTATTGTGGTAAAATACATAAAATTTGCTCTTTTAACCATTTTTAAGCATACAGTTTTGTGCCATTAAGTACATTTAAACTGTGCAACCATCACCACCATCCACCTCTAGACCTTTTCATCACCCCAGACATAAACTTTCTGCTCATTAAGCAATAACTCCCCATTCTCTCCTCTCCCCACCAGCCCATGGTAACCTGAAGTCTCTTTTCTGTCCTATGAATTGGCCTATTCTAGATATTTCATGTGAGTGGATTCACACAGTATTTGTCCTTTCATGTCTGGCTTATTTGACTTAGCATAATATCTTCAAGATTCAGCCATGTTGTAGCACGTATTAAAGTTACATTCTTTTTTATGGCTGAATAATATCCCATAATATGTATGGACTGCATTTTGTTTACTCATTCATCAGGTGATGTATACTTCTGTTATTTCCACCTTTTGGCTACTGTGAATAATGCTGCTATGAACACTGGCCTGCAAGTATCTGTTTGAGTCCCTTTTCATTTCTTTTGGGTATATACCTAAAAGTGGAATTGCTAAATCATATGTTAACTTAGCTTTTTGAGGAACCACCAAACTGTTTTCCATAGCAGCTGTATCATTTTACATTCTGACCAGCAAAGTCTGACGCTTCCAATACACTTCTTACTTCCTGTGTGTGTGTGTGTGTGTGTGTTTAATTATAGCCATCCTAGTAGGTGTGAAGTGGTTCCTTGTGGGTTTGACTTGCATTTCCCTGATGACTAGCACCGTTGAGCATCTCTTCATGTGCTTATCGGCCTTGTGTATAGCCTTTTTGGAGAAACATGGTATTTAGTTTGCTAGGACAGCCATACCCACGTACTTCAGACAAGGAGCCTTAAACAACAGAAATTAATTCTCTTGCAGTTCTGGGGGCCAGAAGTCAAGATCAACGTGTCAGCAGGTTTGGCTTTTCTGAGGCCTTGCTCCCTGGCTTGCGGACACCACCTTCTCCCTGTGCCTCCACGTGGTCTTTCTTCTGCGCCTGCCTGTGTCCTAACCTTCTCTTCTTATAAAGACCTCGGTCCTGTTGCTTTAGGGCTCACCCCAATGGCGTCACTTAACCTGAATCAGCTCTTCAAAGACCTTTTCTCCAAATACTGTCGCATTCTGAGGCGCTGAGGGTTAGCATGTCAGCATATTAATGGGAGGGGGGAGTGGACACGCAAGGCAGCCCGTAACAAATAGCAAATGTCCACTAAAATCCTTTGCCCTCTTTTTTAATTGGGTTGTAACCACTATGAGTTTCAATGCTGAGTACGTGGTTTAATTTTCATCTGGGAGGGGTGAAGGTCGGGTTAGAAAAAGAAAAAGAAAGGTTATTACTAAGCTTTTGATCTCGAAATGTTTCATGTGACCAGGTCTAAGCACACTCACACTGTCCTGAAGGACATATGTCTCCTTCTCCCCTTAGAGCTCCAGCCACACTGTCACTTAAAATAATGCAACACTATCCTTCAGCGGAAAGCCAGAAATCACTCTTTTATGCCTGCTAGACTGTAAACTACTTGAAGGCAAACACTGTTTCTTATTTAACTTTGCTTCTGGCTCCGTGCTTGTTGAGTGAGTCATAGTCCCAGGCCATAACAGCATTTTTTTTTCAAGTAATACACAATAACCCATGTGGCAGATATTATTAGCCCCATGCCACAGATGAGGAATTAGGGGCTCAGAGGGGTCCAGCGGCTTGACCAAGGATGCACAGGAAGCAGCAGCAGGAGAATGTGCACCTGGACCTAGCCAACTCTTCTTTCCATCTTCTATGATTCCTTCCCCAGTAAAGGGGGAGATAAAATATAAGTGCCCTGTAAGTAAGGTGCATTCATTCCAGTGAGATTTCTGACTGGGCTGAGCTCATCTCCAAGAAGTAAATATTTGCCATTGAGAAAGCATCCTTGTCTGTCTTCATAACAGTTTTTCTTCCTTTCCTTACTCCATAAATTTTTATTTTAGGCCTTGCTAAAATCAAAAGGGATAGAATCTCTGGGTTAGGCTTTGCCTACCAAAGGGGTTTAACAAAATAATGAGTCAAAAATGAAGTTATGCAGTGTGTTAAAAAAAAAAAAAGTCTCCCATCTTCAGGGGTAGAAAAAGCGACTGTCCAATCGGGCAGAATTTCCCCATATTGCTTCAGTTTTACACATCCACTGACGAGAATCCCCTTAGTATTGACAGCATAAACCAAAATCACTTTTTCAACTAAGGTTTTCTGATGTCAATCAAAAAAGAATAATGTTTTAATTTCTTATGTACTTATGAATTAAATACATAGTACATTAATAGGTAAGAACAAAAGTTCAATCCGCATTCCCTATTCATGCTAATTTTAATAAAGACAGGATTTTTTTTTTAATCAGGAAAGATAGGATGGAGGGCAAAGGGTTATGAGACGAAAGTTTCAGTACACCAAGAAACTGAAAACAGTCAACAATTATTGTACTTTTTAAAAATTCTCCATCTAAGACAATAATAACAACATTCGCAGATTATCCACACTGGTTTCAGCCCTCTGCTGGTGAGATGAATTTCTTTCTTTTTTTTTGCAGGCCTGAGCTCTTCTTGGCAATGAAATAAGAAGCTTTTGCAGCCAAGTCCAAGCCCTACCCCAGGGTGCTACGGAGCTGCTTAACAAAGGAAAAGCATCTGGTTCCTTTATGCACCCATGGTGGTAACCTGGCCCGTGGCGAATCTAATGAACTCTCCCTTTTCTCATCCGACGAGGTGGAATGAGTTGTCCTTCTCTAAAGGCACCACGAACCATCAGTCATCAAAACTGTCAGGTACAGAAGGAATCTATCTAAGGAATTTTGCAAATGTTCCATGTTCTTCCCTTGCTGAGATAATTATCTTTTGAGGAAGGGCATACAGAACCTTGTGGTAACTTGTTTCATAGGATTTGTTCATTCCATAATTTTTTCCTTAAGGGGGAAGAAACATAATCACATATATAGAATGTCAGTGGAGTCCTTGGTTTGTAAAGAAGAATCTAACCAAGGAAGCCCCAGAACATCTTTTTCTGTCTATATGTGTTTTTATTTATGCTTTGATTTAGTTTATATCCAACATGCTGGTTGCTCCATGGGGCATAGCCCACCACAGCACTCAGTGGGGTATGTCGGGGAGACACATTACACTCTCAGGGCCAGGACCTGTTGGGAGCATGTTGCCAGCTCTGAACAGTTTTATAGACCAAATCGCATCGTATATCAAAGTCATCTGGTTCTTGGTTTCTATAGTTCTTCCGTGGGAGATTATTTGGGCGGGCTCAGTAACCAGTAGGGTAAGATTAACTTCTCTGATTAGATTGGACAGTTGCTTATAGTGCTAGATCCAAAGGTTGACTTCATGGGTGGGCTTCTAAGAACAAGAATTCTAGAGCAATCCTACAAACAGATTTGGGCTGGGCAGCCAGGCAGTCCCCTTCATTCTTACTTTCTTACCTATTTCCCCCATGATCCCACCCAACCAGTGGTGTGCTGGTAAATGTTCAACAACAACTCTCCAAAAAAATGCACGTATATGTACAAAAATGTACTGTCTTTTTAAAATGTATTTGTTTTAAAAGATGTGTAACACACAATTTACAGATGATACAGTATACAATATTCTTCATTGTAAGTTCCCTTTGGTCAGTTCTTAGCACATCTTCCTTAATCGTTCACCAAATTCTCATATCTCTAGTCAACCCATGCTTTCAGCTCATAAATGAGTGTAGCTTTGACAAGAATATTTGTTGATGTTTTCATTGACATTAATGAATAAGGTGAAATAATAAAGATCTATCCTGAAGGCGCATCGGATCGTCAACAACATGATCGATGCCTTTGCTGAGTCAGATAATGTTCTAATGCTGGAAGAATATTTCCTCAAACTTTTGTGCTATTGACAAAATAGTGATTCAGGATGTGACAGTCTTAAGGCTGACTCTGCATTATTAATATTTTCCCCATCTCATCTTAAGTCCAGACCTTCATTACACCAATAAATCAAGCCCTAACGTGTAGCAGTTGTCAACTTCTGTGGCAGATTTCCAGTTAGGAGAGTGACACTGAAGGTGGGTGTGGGAAGAGGGGCACAGCAGCATACCATCGTATGCTCTCTGTATCATGTAACCACAAGAGATGTAAATAACCTCAAACGTTAGGTAGTGAAATAGGCAGGAAGTGATGAGTTTTTAAATATAACTGACTTAATAATAAATGTACACAATTCAATTTTTAATAATGGCTTTATTTAACAACCAGTTCTCAAAGTTCTGAATTAAACAATTAGCTCTTGCCAGCTGGTAGGAGCCAGCTCCAGGACACTGCTGCACCCAGCCCACAAAGGTCAGGTTGCAACAGCAACATCAGGGAATGCTCTGAACTACAGGTGACAGTACCTGGCTAAGCGTGGCTAGCATGCAGCTCCATAAGGGCAAGGAGCTTGGTTCACTGATGTCTTTAAAGCACCTAGGGCAGTGCCAAACACAGATGCTC
Source organism: Vicugna pacos (assembly GCF_048564905.1). Lineage (NCBI taxonomy): Eukaryota > Metazoa > Chordata > Mammalia > Artiodactyla > Camelidae > Vicugna > Vicugna pacos. The sequence continues at coordinate 65,193,495 of NC_133000.1, read as the reverse complement.
AATAAACATTATTGAATTGAACTTACTGAAATAACAGAAGCATTTAGTTATCACTCATAGAATTCTAGACGCAGGTGGTTCCAGAGCTGATCCATCCAGGGCACTGGGCCAACCAGTCTGTGAGGTTCTGGCCTTTTCCTTACGGTCAGCAAGGTGTCTGCGACAGCCCCACCCCAACAACCCCAGCCCAGCCCCTCACAGCACAGCGTCAAAGGAAAGAAGCGGCAATAACCAGGGACATCTCCTTAAGTGCTTTCCTGTTTTCTCAAGCAAGTATAACATGATCTGCTGCAAGGAGGCTGAGAAAGCCAGTGATGAGTGATGGGAAAGAAAACTAAGGTCAGGTGTCAATATGACAGCCAAATCAGTTCCCTGGATTCCTACCAGGCCAATTCAGTGCAAGGAATCAAGTAGGACAAGCATTTATTTTGGTTCAAGTGTCTTCTGAATAAGGTCTAATCATCATTCTGGAACTTTCTGTTTTTATTGAGTTTCTTGAAGTACTATTTTAAAGTAAAAATCTGTGATGATGTGTCCTGATTACCAGGTAATTTTTTTTTTAGGAAATACACAAAGACAAAGTGTTTATGTACAATCTGACTGCACAAGCTCTCTATCAGATTATCACAAGTCACACTCTGGGATAATACACAGAAAAAACAACTCCCACGTAAAAACTCTCTAGTCCACAGAGTGTTCAAACACAATAAAATTCCACACGGGATTTGGACCATTCTTTGGAGTATATTTTCCCGGGTTTTGATCCACATGAGTAGAATTAACAAAGAAAGCAACTGAAAACCATTCACACATAAAATGTTTGTATTCAAGCAACCCGCAGACATTTTGAGGCGCCTCCTCCCACCCAAGCCGTAGAGAATCCAAGGAAACAAAGGCAGCCTACTTTGGGGTCCCAAGGCTGTGGGAACAGAGTCTGGTCACTGAAGAAGATCCTTTCCCATCTGTCACTGTCCAAACACATCTGTGGCAGAGAGACCCTGAGTTCAGGAAAAGGCGGCAAATAAACGTCAGATATAATAGTGTCTGGGGCTGACTCTTTTCAGACTCAGAAAAGAGTCTTCGGACATCCAACTGCAGCAGACTCTAGAGATTATCTTTTTTGCTTACGTCTAAAACTCTGTTCTGCATGGTCAGTTCATTCTGGGAAATGGTTTTATACAGAAGAAACTAGGGTTTTTTATTCAAGACTTTTCAGGGATCTTGAGTGATGTAAATCTCAAAGCAAGACAACTATAGCACCTAGCTTTTCCGAACATGATGTAACCATGGACACCCCCCCCTTTTATTTTGAAGTGGCCCCAGACACAGGGCACAGCATCGGAGGAGACCTCTACACTCGGTGGTGCAGGAGGAGCAGGAGGAGCAGTGGGCTCCGCGGGGGGAGCCGGGGCAGACCACAGGCCAGCTCCCAGGATAACCGTCTCTGCACACTATGCTCCCAGGACCTTGTTCCACAATGAAGATACCCCAGAGTCACTGGATTTTTTGCCAACCAGGTAAGATGGTGGCTTAAAGTTTAATTTAATATAAAGAAAATGTTTTATGACAGGTTGTCAATCCCTCTTACATGAAACTCATAGAAATTAGACATAAAAAGTAAACAAATGAATACATAGTCACTATTGAAAGGAAAAGAAACTCTGGATCAAGCAAAAAGTGTGAAGAATCTCTTCAAGTAAGAAAGTAGGCGAGAATATAGAGGGAAAAATGCAGCCCAGGATGAAGGTACGGGAGTTCTGCTAAAAGCCTGAAGGGTACACCAGACTGAGAGGGGATGGAGCCCAGCAGAAGGAGGCGGCAGCCCAGAGCCACCGAGGTGAGCCAAGCAGCCCTGAGCATCCCTCCCCCTCCCTGGGCGTGGCAGCTGGCAGCCATGTGGGGTCCGCACCACCCCCAGGGCAGGGGCACAGGGACTCTGGGAGCCAGAGATAGATGGCAGTGTCCTGGTGTGCCTTAAAGACCGGCTGTAGGCTGTCTCATCCTGACACATCACAGGAACCTCTGCCACGCTCACCGAAAAAACAGCGAGTACAAGCCTCAGTGGCAGTTCCCACACCCCATCAGCCAGTCTGCACAAATTGTCACAGATCTTGTAACAGGGAGTCTTAACATTAAGGCACATAATGAAGAATCAAATATTTGAGGAGCGCTAACATCGTAGAATAGAGGCGGGGAGGGAAATGAATGGAAAAAGGAAAACTAAAGAAGCAGAACGAATAGTGTGATCACAGACGGCTTTTTTTTTCAGACAACAGCTATGTCAAAGGTTTAGGAAATAATGAGGGCAAGAGAATAGGCAGAAAGAACCAATAAAAGCTATTAGGCATTAATGCTATAGTTACTGAAATTGAAAACTTAATATGATGGGTAGGAAAACAGAATGGGCACAGCTGAGGGGCGAATCAGCTGGAAAATGGAGCCACAAAATTTGCTCAAAAGACAAAATTAAGAGACATAGTTCAAATCTGGTTCCAACATCCATGTAACAGGAATTATTGGATCCTAGAGAAACTAAAGTTTAAAGAAATAATTGATTAGAAATGTCTAGAACTAAAGAAAGACGTGAGGTCTCTGAAAAAACCCATTACCCAGCAGGATAAATCTTGGATTAATCAGACGCAACTGAGAATAGAGAATAGCTAGTTGTATCCACATCGCTTAACTATTGGGACCAAGAACTAAGATCACCTGTTTCAACATGACTTATTTGTTCCAGGAAATCCTCGCCCAGAGAGATAAGGCTATAAATCAACAAGCAATTGCTGTTTACTTCAGGAAGTTCCTGAAAACCAATTTGTCTGGGCAAATGGTTTGTACATCTGGGCAAACAGTTTTCCTTTCTGGACAACAGAGTTTACACCTGAGCAAACAGCTCATTTATCAAGCCGTTTACATATTAATTTTTGCTGTGAGTGTCTCTGCGTCCACCAAGCCAAAGCTATTTTAGCTTTGCCCAGCCCCAATCAGTTCCCCACCTCGAAAACCCTGCACTAAATCACATGAGCCCTGACCGCCCAAATCCTGTGAAAATCTTCCCCTGACCTTCTCCTTCTGAGACATTGCTAAGATCCTCTCAAGGCGGTGGTCTCTTACGGCAATAGGTTTAGCAAACATCTTTGCTTTATCAAAAAATTACTTTCAATAGACAATTTGGGAGAGCTTGGCAGTTGAAAATCCATGGAGAAATTTTATTAAAATAAAAAGAGAAACCTAAAACGCTTTAGAGAGGAGTAAACTAGTTACCTGAAAGGAAAAAGAATCTGGTTGACCTCAGGCTTCTTGGCAATAGCAGTGGATACAGGAAGACACTGGAGCAATTCTCTTCAGTTTCTAAAGGAAAATAACTTTGAACTCAAAATTCTATACCTGTATTCTGTATCTTTTATTTTTTATGATTTGTTTATTGAAGTAAAGTTGGTTTACAATGTTGTGTTAATTTCTGGTGTACAGCATAGAGATTCAGTTATAGATGTGTATTCCTTTTCATATTCTTTTTCATTATAGGCTATTACAAGATATTGAATGTAGTTCCCTGTGCTGTACAGTAGGATCTTGTTGTTTATCTGTTTTATATATATAAGCTAGTATCTGCGAATCCCAAACTCCCAATTTATTCCTCCTCCCCCACTTCCTCCCAATAACTATTAAGTTTGTTTTTCCCCCTGGTAACCATAAATTTGTTTTCTATGTCTGTGAATCTGTTTCTGTTTTAAATAAGTTAATTTGTGTCATTTTTTTAGATTCCACATATAAGTGATATCATATGGTATTTTTCTTTCTCTTTCTGGCTTACTTCACTTAGTATGACAATCTCCAGGTCCACTCAGGTTGCTGTAAATGGCATTATTTTATTATTTTTTATGGCTGAGTAGTATTCCATTGTATATATACACCACAACTTCTTTACCTAGTATTTGTCAATGGACATTTAGGGTGCTTCCATGTCTTGTCTATTGTATATAATGTTGCTATGAACGTTGGGTTGCATGTATCTTTTCAAATTACTGAGGTCAGCAAACTACGGCCAGTGGACTAGCCACCTGTTTGTATACATAAACTTCCATTGGAACAGGGCTGTGCCTATTCATATTATGTGTTGTCTACATTTATGTAGTGTGGGGCTGCTTTTGCTCTAAATGGCAGATTTGAGTAGTTGTAACTGAGACCTTCTAGCCTTTAAATCCAAAATACTTATTTGAACCACTAGAAAAAGTTTCCTGGCACCTTCTTTAATGTAAATACATTCACAAATATAAGACCTCAAAGTTTGCTGCCCAATAACCTTTGGAAGAATCACTGAGAAAATTACAGGAGTGGGAAGAAGAGAGGCTCTAGGAGGAAGAGGTGAGATTTATAAAAGAACAAGTTACAAATACAGAAGTAAAATTCATTGTTACAGATTTTAAATTATTAAATATTTCAGTTTTAAATAAGATGTCCCATACAAGTAAGGGGAACTAAAAGAGGCAATAAATTTATCATCTTTTTGGTAGGACTGAAGAGGGCAGAGGATAAAGATAATTCCAGACAAGGCTCATTAATTCTAGATTATTTCTAGATGATTATTCATTCTAGACAATGTTAAATACATAAGGGGCGTATTAGAAGATTAGATGTGAGATGTATACATCTCCAAACTTACATGTGGTAAACATGGAAAAATGAAAAAAAAAGAATACTGATTAACACAGTTAAGGGCAACTAGAAAGCACAGTAAGAGAAACACAAATTCAGACAGCAGGATTAAACCCAAACATATGCGTGAAATCACTAGATATAACTCAAATGCTTTTAGTTCAACGTCACGTTTGTTACGTGCATACTTCGTGGCTGGCATTATTATAGACACCAGAGACACAGTTAACACCTCTCATGAAATTTATGGTCCAGTAAAGAAACAGACCAGTTGAGGGGAGGGTATAGCTCAGTGGTAGAGTGCCTGTGGGGTCCTGGGTTCAGTCCCCAGTACCTCCACCAAGAAACAAATAAATAAACAAATCTAATTTCTTCAAAAGAAAGAAAGAAACAGATCAGAAACCAATACATGAATAATATAATCTCAGAGATGGGTGGTACTTTAAATAGGAAAAAATCAGAATAGAGGGCTGCAGAGTAATGTAAGTTGGTTAACTTGGAAGCTACTGCATCAGTCCCAGCAATATGTCGGTGGGGGAGGTGCTCAGAATAGGGTGGTATTTGTGGAAGCAATGAAGAATGATAGAAAGCAGGGGCACTAAAGAGGAAGATGACAGGATTTGCTGATAGAGTCTGTAAGAGATCGGGGAAGAGTCAGGGTGTATGACAAGGAACATTCAGTTTTGTCTTAAAATACATACAGACAAGCATATAATCAATCATGTTTAGTTTACAAAAGAAATGCTATGGATACCAAGGGGACCCCTCCCATGCCCCTTTTCAGCTGGTGCATCCACCACCACTGCTGAGTGCAGCTTCTCGGGCTGCCCTTCTTCCCTGGGGACCTGCTGACGGCAGCTGCCTCACCTGGGTGGTTAGCCAACCAAAACCCCTCCAGGTGCCTAACAAAAGAGACTTCTCTGAAGATTAATCAGGTGCTACACACACACACACACACACACACACACACACACACACACACACACACACACACACATCATAGGGCCCTCTGGCTTTCCTGCATTGTGCACATTTCTGTCAAATGTTATCTTGTAAGAAAGTAGTAATTTTGAGACCTGTTGGGACACTCTGAATTTAGATCAGGAGTGGAACAGCATCGTGAGAGTAAAACATTTCTTACCTACGTTGCCTCTAATACCAGACCATTGTCAAACTCTCTTGAAAGAGAGATCTCAGGAGAGCAAAGCAAAAAACTTTTGAAAGAAATATTGAATGCAGAACGTGGCTTTTTCCTTATTTTTAAACGTTCTCAATACTTGTGCCTAGGCTATTTTAGTAGCTGGAAAGAAAAGCATTCAACTAGCGAAAGCTGTAAGCTATGTGATTTTTTAAAAATGTAACTGGAATTTTTCTAGAAATACTACATTTTTTCAACACGTTTCTGACAAAACCCACAAATGAAGTTTTATGTGATTTCTCACAGATAGAGGCAGTTACAAAATTTCATGAAATCATACTATGAAATTTTTATTCCAAATATAGTCACTCCTTATACTAGTTTATTTTTAAAGGTAAAGTGTTCTTTAAATATTTAAAGTTCTCTACTTTCTATTAGAAGAAATAAAAATGAAATTGATGCCACACCCTATCTCGTTTTAGCTATAGATTATATTCCCCTATCGGATTGGCTTTCTATTGCGGCTGTCACAAATTTCCACAAATTAAGTGGTGTAAAAAAAGGCAAATGTATCATCTTACAGTTCTAGAAAATCAGAAGTCCAAAATGGGTCTCACAGAGTTCAAATCTCGGTGTCCACAGAGCTGAATTCTTTCTGGGGGCTCTAGTGGGGAATCCATTTCCTTGCCTTTTCCAGCTTCTAAGGACCATCCATATCCTTTGACTCGTGGCCCAATTTCTTTATCTTCAAAGCCAGAGTCATGGAGTAGAGTCCTCCCACTGCCGTCTCTCTGGCTCTCTCTCTCTCTCTTCTGCCTCCTTCTTCCACTTATAGTGACCTTTGTGATAACACTGGGCCCACCTGGATAATCCAGGATCATCTGCCCATCTCAGACTCAACTATTAACCAATTTAATTTCTTCTGAAACCTTAATTCCCTTTTACCATGGAACCTAGCATATGCCCAGGTTCTGAAGATTAAGAGGGGCCATCTGTGGGTAGCCATTATTCTGCTGATCCAGAAACAACCCCACTAAAGTGGAGTTTTATTTTTAACAATTATTTATCAAAATGCGTAATATATTGTTACTTTGATCAGTTATGTTCTAATTTAAATTATAACTAAATATGGAGTAAACGTGTTACCATCAAGAACCTGATAGTCATAGGAAGCAAGATCTTCAATCAGTAGACAGAGTTTTATTGCAAACGTGTATAATGGGTGAGCAATAAAGACTCTCAAGCATCAAACTGTATTATCCTAGGATAAAGTTTGGTGGGAGAAGTGGAATGGCAATTCAGGTCAAGGAGAAATAGGAAATACAGATTTTCGCAATGTTCAAGAAAGGTTTGTGTATGTGTTTGTAAAGGATGTGGTGTACATCAGATTATTATGACATTTAGATTCCTTCCATTGGATGCATTTAAAAGTGTGATTAATAGTAATAGGTTTCCTTTAAAATGTTAATACAATTGAACCTCACACACTAACATCGAACAAAAGGAGCCAGGTTGTATTATTCCATTCATATAAAGTTCAGAAATAAGCACACTGACCAATGGTGGGAGAAATCAGGACAGCGGTTCCTCGGGGTGGAGCTGGGAGTGACTAGAAGGTCCAGGGGCCTCTGGCGTCTGGTGATGCTCTGTTTCTTAGCTGAGTGGTTACACAGCTGTGGTCACTTTGCAGAAACTCAAGGACGGTACAGTTATGCTTTGTTCGCTTTTTTGTATGTAGGTTGAAACTTAGTAACATCAGTATTAGCAATGTCAAAATAGGGACTCCCACTCCACAGTCGCACCATCTGAACCCAGGAACCAAATGGATCCAGATTTCGGATAAGTTGCTCATTCTCTGAACTCTCACTATTCAGCATCCAAAACTCAGGAATTAAATAGATTTAGATAATGAGGGGCACGTACATTTACTACTAGTCATGAATTATATTCTTTTAAATTATTTAAACGTATGGTGAATGTTTTTAAATGCCTAAACTTCAAAATGTGCAATGCAAGGGAAAATTTTTTTGAGTTCTTTTAGAGCTAAAATCTTTGAACAGTCTTAATATACCTCTTTTGAAATATATTCTTCAAGCATACCAAAAATACATAAATAAGCAAGCAACCAAGACTACATAGGTTTTAATTACCCCATTAACAAGATGGAACCATTAAAGTCTTGTGTGTATCCTCAAAGCAGAGATGCACATTCTCTATAAACAGCCACTTCTTATTTTGAAATATTAGCTCTGTAAACAAGCCACACAAAGCTCAAAAGCTGATATCATACTTTCCCCATTCCATGCCCACAATGTAATGTTTAGCCCCAAAATATGTTCGCCTGGAAATATTAAAACGTACACCTGAATAGCTCTTGAATTAAAGAGGACATCAAAATGGGCAGAAAATAATAATGTGGCATTTCTTATGCTTCCCATACAACTGTGGGGTTCCCCCCAGGACTGCCTACGTCTCCCCACAGCTGCCACGTGTGCAGTGTCTTCTACCCCACACTAGGACTGCCCTCCCTCTTCCAGAAAGCTCAGCGTTCATTGTGTTCCTGGTTTTCATATTTTTTCTCAGTGCATATTTTCTGATTTAAAAAACTCCTCTTTTTCTTTCTTCTGTTATAAGGATTTTGGCTTTTGGTTCTTGTTTAAATGGTTTAAAAGTGTATAAGCCCCCAATTTTGGGAAGTAGATAAGGCGGACACATATAAAAATAAACAAACAAATAAAACCTAAAGGACGGAATTGTCAGGGTATGCCAAAGACCACCAGAGAGGACATTTTACTAAGATCTTGACATGCCCTGGAATCATATCTGAGAAGTGACCACCCTCTACGTAGCAGTTTCAAATATTACAAATAACTCATTTGTCATTCCCCCACCCACCCATCATGCACAACGCAGACTGAAAAATGCTGATGAAATCTTGAACATGGCATCACACATCCTAAAGATGGCTCAAACTTGCAAAGGAAGAAACATTGCTTCAGGATAACTGAGAGTTCTAAGCACCAATTCTAAGGACTCCCCCTCTGGGGGACCCCAGAGTAATTTCCTGCTCCAGTTAATAGATTAGCTCTTGAGAGGTCACAACCTTTGTTCTGTGCAGATGTGACTGAAGAAAAGATGCCAGGGTTGCTTGGGGAATCTTAATTCAACTTTTGGGATGGAAGAACCAGCCATCATGGCTGCCTTGCAAACAAGCACCAGGAAAGTGGAAAAGGGCTGTATTCAGTACGAAGGCATTTGGTACCTGCATCTACCAGCAATCCTTAACACCCCTGCACTGGGTTTCCATCAAGCAACCACTACAACTACACACAGAACCTTTGACTCTTAAATATTTCAAAGTGAAACTACAAGAAATAAGTGGGAGCTGGTTTTATTTCTTAAATCACAACTTTCTTTCAGATAAAACATTATAAATCTTAATACTTCTGTCCTTGGGAAAGTTGTCTTTTTCTGGCCAAATTCCCCAGCACAGTTTTCAAATGGGATATAGAAGGAATCTCTTATTTTCTACAATGCTGTATCAAGGAAAGCAGCTGATAGCAGAACGAGCCCTTCCCTTCTCAGCCCAAGGGTTTGTTCTACTAGCCGGTTTCCTGGAAGAGCGTTAGCTAATTGCAAGAGAATTAGACCTAGGACAATTAGGCTTGAGAATGAAGAGCAGCCACAAGTATAACTGATGTTCTGCCATCAGGTACAAATGTTACTTCTGTGTACTAATATGATTGATTGTCCGGCCACCCTCAGGGATCAAGGTGGCTGAGTTAGAAGTCTCTGAGCCTGCAGAGAATCCTGCCATCCAGGGTACTGTCCTCTCCTGCTCTTGGCTGGTGTCTTTGCTTTCTAGATTCACGGATGTCCCCACCTGCAGATTCAATCTCACACCCCAGTGTCCCCCAACCCAACCTCACCATCAAGCGAGACTGAATCCATCACCATGTGCCTGTTCCCACAAATTCGTCTGTTGAACCCTAAATCCCCAGTGAGATGGTATTTGGAGGTGGGGCCTTTGGGATTAATTGGGTCTGGAGGGTGAGCTCCCGTGATGGCATTGGTGCCCATGTAAGGGGATGAAGACTCAATCTCTCTCTCCCCCAGCCTCCCCACCACCATCACGTGAAGGCACAGCAACAAGACTGTCATCTGCAAGCCAGGATGAGAGTTCTCACCAGAACCTGATACACTGACACCCCGAACTTGGACTTCCTGCCCCCAGAATTGTGAGAAATAAATTTCTGTTGCTTAAGCTCCCCAGTCTGGTAGTTCTGTTATGATGGCCCACATTTACTAAGACGCCTCTAGCCTTACATTCATCTTCTGTTGCTACTGTAACAAATTCCTACAAACTGAGCGGCTTAAAGCAATGCACATATGTTAGCTCCAGGAATTCCGGGAGGGCTGTGCTCTTTCTCTGCTCTGGGTCCTGCAGGCCAAAATGAAGGTGTTGGTCTGCCTGAGCTTGGTCTCATCTGTTGGCAGAATTCAGTTCCTTGCCGCTATAGGACTGAGGTCTCTTTCCAGAAACCTCTTGGTCACCTAAGGCCACCTGCATTCCTCATCACATTTCCACCTCCGTCTTCAACCCCCAAATGACACATGGGGTTCTGCTTAGTCGTGGGGTCTCTCTGACTTCTCCCACTGCCCTTTCTCTTGGACTCCAGCCAGAGAAAGTTCACAGCTTTAAGGGGTCATGTGACCACATTGGTTTCCCCCACTCCCCTCCCCACTGATCCAGGATAACATCCTTATCTTCGTATCAACTGATTATCAATCAGAAATCTTTATTACATCTGCAAAGCCCTTTTTGCCATGTAATATAATTTCACAGGCTGCAAGAAATAAGGTGTGGACATCTTTGGGGGGGGCCACTGTCTACCCCTACCCTCCAAGTTCCCTTTGCTGCCAAGCAGACCTAGAATCTATTATGATGTACAGAAGATCCAGAATCTTATGTGATCCAGAATCTATTGTGGGCAAGCCCTCTGCACACAAGCAAGCCTTCCTGCGCCAGACCAAGCCATGGAATTCACCTCCTGCCTCGATTCCTTAATCAGACCCATTGTCCTGCCAGGGGCTCAGGTCACCTCCTGAGCATCCATCTGAGAAGCTGGCTCTGGACCCAGAGGCCACTGGCTCCGTCCCCAGGAGAGTGCCCACAGGCTAGTGTTGTGCTACAACTGAACAGTCCCTCTGGGAACTGACTGCCATCCCTGAAAAGTCTCCCATGTTGGTCATTTGGCCTCCACCATGCCCCCTGCCCGGTACCAACAATTGCCAGAATCGTATCTCAGCCTCCATTCTCTCCCCACTACAGCCACCAAGGAGCCCCTCCTTGCTACAGCTGGGGGCAGAAGAACAGGAACATTAATGGGTGACAGATGTTTCAGGTCACCTATGTAAGGCATAAATCAGGACCAGTTAGTTTTCTGTTGGAAACCCAGTCAATGTTTTTTATGAAATCACATTTTGTAATTTGTAGATGTAGGTAATATAATCCCATAAATCTTGTTCCCAAACATTTGTTCCTCGAAAAGAAATATGTCCTAGCTCTCTTTTCTGTGAGCCCAGATAACATAAACACACCAAGAATTCCTATAATAAAGATTTAATATTTCCCAACCTCCTCATCATTTCTCCTCTACTTTCAATTCCTACTCAATGTGTTTCCCTGAGGGAATCTAACTCCTTACCCAATTCACAAATAGAATTCTGACACAAAGAGCAACTACAAAATCTGTAATAAGAAAAAGCGACAGAAAGGGCCAAGAAATCTGCACACAAGCTGGAAACAAACATGCTTCTTGACACCACCTAGTACCCTAGATCTATTATCTGTTGCCCCTGCTTGGTCTCCATCCTCCCAGTATTGTACGAACTTCCATTTAAAGCAAAGCTTCCCCCCACATGCTTAGTCTCTAAACTCTGCTTGTGACCACTCTGCCCTCAATCGCATCTCTGTCTTTCACCATCTTCTTTGATCTTCCCTGGCCTGGATTTTGTCTGTATTAAGGTAACAGGCCAGGCGATGCTGGGTTTGTCAATCAGTATTTTATTATTGTTAGGAAATTGAACTGTGTGCACCTTTCCCAAGTTGGCTTTAGAACAAGACGCATTAGTACTGGACCAACACTTTCAGGGTATAATTTCTTTCTGGAGCATATTTTTCATTGAACTACATGTTTTTGGGTCTTGATTGCGATTGCCAAATAGGACTTACATATACCCTCTCTAAGCAAAATAAGGCGGGTGGCTTCAGGGACAGAAGAGATGTTTTTAAGTGATTTAAAACTTTTTCTCTTTATTTTTCCACAAGACATCCACACCAGAAACCTGGGAGGGATCCCAGTCTCTCTCTCACATCCAGGCATCCAATTCTGCCATTTTTACCTAAATATTTCAAAGAGTTCCTTTCCCTTTCTTCCCACAACCACCACCTTCGCATGGTCGGCAGCCCTCACTCCTATCCTAGCTGGCTGTAAATGTGTCCGGCTGGCCCCCTGACTCCAGTCTACTTTCCATATTGGCAAAGGAGATTTTTTGACAATGAAAATCCAGGCACATCTCTACTCTACCTAGAGCCTCCAGTTGTTCCCCACCACCTGTCAAATAAACCAAAATTCTGGCCATGATCTTGGTGATTGACACCCACCTGACCCCTGGGAAGCCATAACTAGGACCCCCTTCTCCAAGCACCCCAGACTTACACTAAAGCCTCTTCTTTCCAGAAGCGCCCACCTCCAGCCACAGCCGAGCAGCCTTCTCCAAAAGGACCCAGATTCTCTTGCTCCCTTGCCTTTGCTCATCACTGTTGTTCCCCTTCATGATTCAGATGACTGACCAGTCTTCCTGACCCCCTTTCCCCAAGACTGAGTCCTATGTGTTTTTTAGTTCCTGGAGCTTTGCAAAGTACCTGAGGCAGAAGAGGAAGTCACCATACATTTCTCTGCACAGTAAGAAATGGATCCCCAATTCGCTGTTGTCCTATCACCTAAACCAGGAACTCATTAGATATCTTTCCTCTGACTCTCCTAACTTCCCAAACCCCACCCAGCCACAATTGGAAGTGACTTTTTCTCTAGTTTCCTAGAGGGGAAGCCCCTGATTTGGAGCATTTGCCAATTTCTATAGTGTATGTTTTCCCACTCAGGACCAGCGACATCATTTGTAGGGCCCAGTACAAAGTTAAAATGTAGGGTTGCTTGTTTTAAAATGATTCAGAATTTCAAGACGGCGACAAGAGAGCATTGATACAAGCATGAGGTCCTGCGCAAATATCCAAGCTGCACACCCACGAAGCGCCTGCTATGGCCCATTTCAAGCTACCGATGTGGTGTCACTGAACTCGGAGTTGGGAGATGTCTATAAATCAGCTTGTGCACCAGAGAGCCCTTTCCAGAACCCCACTGCCTCCAGGATGCGTTGGCATGGCATCGAAGGCCTTCTGTTCCCATCTCTCCAGCTCCATCTTCCAGTCCTGGATTATGACTTCCCACACAGTCATGATAATCTGCTTGTGGTTCCTCCAAATCTACTGTGTTTTTTCGTGCTACATTATTTTGTTCGTGCCATTTCCTCTGACTGCAATTCCTTCTACCCCTCCTCCTTCCCAAATGCTTCAAATACATAGCTCCAATTCATGCTTCAACAAACATTCGGTTCAAACAGAAACTTTCTTCTCTGGAAAGCTTGCTCTGAAATCTTACTAACCAGGAGATTCTTCCAGAGTAAGAGGCTACATGTCTCTCCCCCTGCAGAAGGAACGGTAAGAGTCAGACCACCTTTGTTTATATTTCAAAGAGTGAGTATATTTTGGCATAATAAGTGCCAAGAATCAGAGATAACTTTGAAGAGGTCCTTCTTGCCCGGAGTAGTGGGTTTTCCCAGGTGAGAGAATTAAGAATGGCTGATTGGTGTTCCTTCAGTTTGGTCTGATCACTCAGATAACTAGGTTCCCTCCCCTCCCCTCTTTACTTGAGGTAAAATTCACACACATGAAATTTACTATTTTGAAGTGTACGATTCAGGGGCATTTGGTACATACACAACGTTGTGCACCATCACCTCTGTCCACCTCCAAGACATTTTCATCCCCTCAGAGGCATCTCCACATCTGCTAAGCCATCCCTCTCCAATCCCCTCCCCCCAGCCCCAAGCACCTCCAATCTGCCTTCTGTCTCTTTGGATTTATTTATTCTGGATATCTCATATAACTGGAACCACACAATACGTGATCTTCTGTGCATGGCTTCTTTCCCGTAGCGTTAAGTTTTCAAGGTTCATCCACGTCGTAGTCTGTGTCAGCACTTTGTTCCTTTGTATGGCCGAATACCAGCCACTGCGTGATAGACCACATCGTGCATATTCATTCAGCAGGTGATGGGCATTTGAGTTGTATCCACCTTCCCGCTATTATGAGAAATGCTGCCACAAGCTTCTGTGTGGACATATTTTTATTCCTCTTGGGCATATAGCTAGGTGTGGAATTGCTGGGTCATAGTCTTATTCTCTATCTAACTTTTTTGAGGCATCTTCCCTCTTTCAAAAGGGCCAGATGTAAGGAGTGCCCAATCCGATTGAAACACGCAGATGGAGAGGGAGACCGGGAATGGACTTTCCGTAACCTCTGGAGGGCTCCCTCCTCTCTGCCGCAGGGTGGGACCTCCGCGTGCCAGACCACACTGGACTGAAATCATCTGTCTCACGTCTGTAACCCTGAATAGCCTGCAAGTCCACCCATGGCAGGGGCCACACTTCAATTATCCACCTGTGTAACCAAAGTGTTCAGCATTTAGCACGATGTCTGTCACATAGTAGGTGCTCAAAGGTGTCAGTGGGTCTAAATCAATTCATGAATAATTAAATGAATTAAGGCATCACTCCCTCCGTGGTTTTCCCTCGCAGCTCTGATAGAGCGCATCATCTAACAGGAGGGGCGTGTAAATTTGCAAAGCAATGAACCCTGATGGGCTGACAATGCTGGTGACGTCTCCACCCTGAGAGAGCACATTTAACTTGCGTTTAAAAATGAGGCTCTTTGAGTATTTCCCATTTCTTAGTACTAGGGCTTATTCTCTTAAGCAAAATACAGCCTCAGATGACACTGACGATAAAGCACAGTATTGTGTTTGTAAGAAAAATGATTTCAGTGATACTGGTTATACAGTGTCTTTATTGTTCAGAATTTCTGTGTCTGCAAGTTCACCCATTCTGCTTCTGCAGAATGATTAGTATATCATAAGAGCGAAGAAGGACATAGTTAATTTTTTAAATACGCAGTAAACTCAGCCCTCCTGTTAAATGGAACCATTTAACAGCTCAATTCTCACAGCTGACTGTGGGGTGGCATTAGGTGTTAGCTAAATGCCGCTCAAGAATCTGGAAAAGAAGCCAACACACGGCTCTCTGTAACTGGCTGTCATTGCAATGAGATCTCTTTTTTCCCCCTATAAACTCCCCCTTGATGTTGAAGGGTTGAGGCTGAAAATGATCAAACAGCAATTAAGCCATCATGATCTCAGAATTATGCCAGATGATGACTTGAAAAGGACTGTCTGGTCCTGAAAGATAAATCAAGAAGCATGCAAGGGAAAGAAATATTAATTCCAGGTTAAAACGTGTGATTTCGCTATGGCAGACCTTAGTCGGAGACCAAATTCACCGTTTCATTCAAAACCAGCCTTTCTCTGTGTTCTCCGTTTCTGTACATGGCACCCCAGTCTCCCTTCACACCAAGACTCAGGACTTGGCTTCAGCTTTGATGCTTTCTTCTCCCTCGTCCTCAGTGTCGGTTTCCATATCATGTCAAGACAGCCTCCCAAATCCCCCTCATGTGTCCTCACCCCTCACCTCCTGCTGACACATCCCACAAACCTACTTTAAGCCTTCCATAACTCAGGATTATTAAAATAGCCTTCGAGGCAGCTTACTGCCTCCAGATTCCCTCCACTTTGACTTATTTATTAATCCCCCTCACACACAGGCTGATTCAAAGTTGAGAAACTGCTAATGACATCCCACCCCCTACAGAATAAGTCACTCATACCTCGCCTGGCATTCAAACCCTTCTGTCACTTTGCCTTGACTTCCCTTTCTCGACTGCAGTGAAAGCGAGCTATTCCTGTTCCCCACACACATGCCTACTATCTTAGGTGGGGTTCCCCAGGGGCCCTGAGATGAGAATTCATGTGCAGGTGTCTTATCAACGAAGCTAGACAAGGGAGGGGTAAAAAGCAAAGAAGGGGGGTGATTTCAGACACAGACCGGAGGGGAGCAGATGGGTCACAGGCCTGACCCACAGGGACGTCTGACGTATGAATTGAGCCTCGCAGGCAGAGTTGGCCTGGTCTCCCTGCTCCCACACAAGCCAGCGCTGGCTGAGGGCTGGGCAGGCTGTGCAGGGAGGGTGATCTCCAGGCACTTGGGGTTCTCTGTGAGAGGAGGCAGAGTGGGCTCTGATAGTCCGAGGGCAGTCCTCCCAGAGTCAGAGGTGCAGAGCTGTTGGAAGCAAAACACACCGAGGTCTGTGAAGGGGAGTCGGGGTGGGGTGGCAGAGAAGAGGTAAGGGGACCTGGAGGACTTGGGTGGAGAGTGACAGGGTCTGCAACACTGACTTTCCTACCCGGAGTCTTACTCAGGTCACTAGGAAAGACCTTCCATCTCCACTTGCCCAAATCCTGGCCAGTTTCACAGCCAAGCTCGAAAACGTCAACAAACCTTCCCTAACACCCCTACACACACACACACACAGAAGAGGACCCAGCCAACAATGGCGCATCAGCCAAACGGACAAGGCACAGAACACTCCGGTCCTGGCCCCAAGGATGCTGGGGGTCTGAGGTGTAAGGGGGAGTGGGCAGCCCAGCAGGTGTCCTTACAAGAAAAGGAACTATGGACACAGAAAGAGACAGCAGGGGTGCACACAAAGACCACAGGAGGACACCCAGAAGGTATGTCTGCCACCAAGGACAGAGGTCTCAGAAGAAACCAAGGTAGCTGACGCCTTAATGTCAGACTTTGAATCTCCAGAGTCATGAGAATGAGTGTCTGCTGTCCACGCAGTCCAGTCCCGGGTGTTACCCCACGGCAGCCCCAGCGAACTGACAGAGCAGCCTCTTACCCGCCTCAGGGTTGCTCACAGTCTGCAGGAACTGGTTTGAAATGTGCCCCCATGATATGACTGTCTTCATTTTCCCAGCTAGGATGCCAGAAATCAAGGTGGTGAAGTCCACTGATGTCCCTTTATGTGGGAGACATAAAGCAGTAACAGCAAAGGGAGATAATACACTTGGTCCACCGAGATCTGACGGCAAGCCCCCGGCCTTGAGTGACTGAGCGTTATGCAGCCCTAGGGCGCGAATACCGGGAAAGGGCGTGAAGAGCAGAAGGAAGTTCACTAAAGGCGCAGACTTCTCTGCGGCCTGACACACCAGGGGCACCCGGTAAATGCGTCTGAAGTAACAGACTAGACCAAGAGCGGCCGAATGTACACAAGGTACTGGCAACAAATATGGGAGAGGGAATAAAGTGTGAACTGATGTCACATGTCTTTTATTTCTTCCCTGGTAGCTAGCTCAGGGTCTTGCAGAAAACAGGTGTTTAACAAATGTGCTGATGAACTGATGAATCCATTTCTATCATCACCTAAACTTTATTGATAGACTCTGGGTGCACAGTTCGGCAGTGGGGTCATTTGTTTTTTGGAATTAGAACAGTGATTGATCTGAAAAAAATGACCAGATATCTCATCATTGACAATTTTATTTCTTTGTGGTGTACAGAGGAATTGGGGTGGCGGGACAACAAGGAGGCAGAAAAAGAGGAAGAAGAAGAGGAGGAAAGAGAGGGCAGAGGATGGAAACGAAGAAGGAAGAGAAGTTGTTCAGCCTCGAACGCAGGAGAAGCGCTGAGCGTAGCTTACTCACGGTTCATCAATAGAGAATGTTTCACTCATCACAACCCACCTTCAAGAGAGAACTGACTTCATTTGGAAGAATGCCTCAGTAAGTTTATGGCTCAGCAGGCATAAAGTTTTCAGGGCAAGGAAAGATATTTTAAACAAGACCAGAGGAGGAATTTGGCCAGTTTGCCTCTTGACAGGAAGAGAAATGGTGGTGGTGGCGCAGAGGAAGACTAGAGATGAGGACAGGAAGGGAGAGGGCCAGGAATGAGATGAAGGACAAAGCCAGTGGCTGGGCAGCTGTTCAGTTATGTATTGCTTTCTAACAATCCTTCCTAAGTCTGGACTCACCTGAGTGTTTCTTTTGCCCCACATGATGTGACACCTAGGAGCTCAACTGACATCTTAGCCAAATCTATAAGTTCATTAGACTTTTTTTTTCCATTTTCACATTATCACAGACAGCTGGGGCTGCAAACATCTGGGTCCTCAACTAGATTGGAATGTCCAAGATGGTGCACTAACATGGCTGGCAGTGGATGCTGGCAGTTGGTTGGGAGTTCAGCTGGACACATGTCATCTGGAGCTTCTCATATCTTGGTGGCTGGGTTTCAAGAGGGGACATCCCAAGGACAAGCATTCTAAGAGGCAGGACGCAGAAACTGCCAGTCCTCAGCGAAACTGACACTGCTCAACTTCCACTGCATGCTCTTGGTTAAACAGTCACCAGGCTAGCCCAGATTCATCTTCTAACAGGGAGAATGACAAAGAATGTGTTGCCATCTTTCAATTTAACCACAGGCAGCTGATGAAGTTTTTTAAAATGGGAATGTCTTCTGTGCCCATTAAAATTGTTTGCTTTTCTTCAGTATAAATTTATCTCCAATCTCCCTCAGGAATGTACATTGTTTATGAAAGATCTGTGTGGGTGGATTTTTTTTTTAAGAATCTGAACACAAATTGACTTTTACCTCTGAATTAATGTGGGATAAAATAGATAAAGCCGAAGTTAATGCAGAAAAACAGAGGCAGAAAGGACCATAGGAACATATGTCCCTGATAATTCAATAGAAGTCAATATGTCCTCTAACATTTATAAATAAATAAATATAGACATAACAGTATTATCTGAAGTTACAGAAATAGTCATTATGAATAACAGAAATAGAAACATTGAAAATAGGGGATCTTATAAATGCTGGAGAGGGTGTGAAAAAAAAAGGGGGACCCTCCTACACTATTGGTGGGAATGTAATTTGGTGCAGGCACTATGGAAAACAGTATGGAGAGTCCTCTAAAAACTAAAAGTAGAGCTACCATATAATCCAGAAATCCCACTCCTGGGCATATATCCAGAGGCAACTCTAATTCAAAAAGGTACATGCACCCCAATGTTCACAGCAGCACTATTTACAGCAGCCAAGACATGGAAGCAACCTAAATGTCCACCAGCAGACGATTGGATCAAGAAGATGTGGTATAAATATATAATGGTACAATGGTACAAAAATACAATATAAATATACTATTCAGCCATAAAAATAATAAAATAATGCCATTTGCAGCAACATGCACGGACCTAGAGATTATCATACTTAATGAAGTAAGTCAGAGAAAGACAAATATCATATGATATCACTTATATGGGGAATCTAAAAAAATGACATAAATTAACTTATTTACAAAACAGAAACAAATTCACAGAGTTAGAAAACAAACTTATGGTTACTCAAGGGAAAAGTGTGGGGGAGGGATAAATTCAGAGTTTGGGATTAGCAGATACAAACCATAATATATAAAGCAGATAAACAAGATCCTACTGCATAGTACAGGAAATTATATTCAGTACCTTGTAATAGCCTATAATAAAAAAGAATATGAAAAGAAATATATATATGTATAATCAAATCACTATGCTGTATACCAGACTACACTATATGAAACTATAATTCAATAGGTTGTAATAACATACAGTGAAAAAGAATACATATACACATATATACATATAACTGAATCACTATGTTGTATACCAGAAATTAACACAACATTGTAAATCAAATTTACTTCGGTAAATAAATAGAATAAAATAAGGTAGGGGATCTTAGGGAGTAAAATTGGACCCTGGGGTGATATAGGAGACATATGAATTTAAAATTCTTAAATATTTTATTTGTAATATTTTTGAAACAAAATTAAATTTCTCCTGCCTATCAAACTGGCAATTAAAGATATTGACAAAACTTGTTTTGGCAAGGTATCGAGAAATAGACTTTTGTGGAAAGTTTGCAGGAAACATAAATAGATAAAACTTTCTAGAAATTTTTTGTGAAATATTTGCATATTTTTACTAGCAATTCCACTTCAAGGAATTTACCTTAAGATCATAATTGCAAAAATGTGAAAAACTAGGCACAAAGGTGTTTAGCATTGTTTATAAGGATAAAAACTGGATGCAAACTAAATGGCCTTCAAAAGGAACTAATTAAGTAAAACATGGTATGAACAACATGATCATCTCGAACCAGCACAGGTGATTTCTAGATCTAGATTTATGGAAATGGAAAGACATCTATGACAAATTATTGAGTAATGATGTCAGTTACAGAACATGTACAGTATACATTTATGTAAAACTGTATACATACACTTACATGTGTCTATAGGCACCTACGTGGCCACCATTGTGAGGCAGAATTTCTAGTGTTCTATTTTTCTGCTTTATATTAAATATTTATGACAAGTAGCACTTTTAAGTATAAAGCTAATTTATTATTTATAAGAGCTACCAAAACAGCAACAATTACAGCATTTGCAACAGCTCCAGATTACACCTAGACCTTTTGCATTTCAACGACTTGGGAAAGATGCCAGTATCTCTGCATTTTATAAAATACTGTAAAGAATAACACAAAATGTACTTTGGCAAATGCCAAAAGAAAACTAACAGAATGTGTGTCATCATTTGTTCTGAATAAGATCATTCTATCTCATTCTCTTGAATGTTTTTCCAGAAATAAGAATAACACAATTGTAGGCAGGAAGCCAGAATTTTCATATCAGAAAGAGAAAAAGGAAGAATTTGCTTACCTAGGGGTGACTTGTAGCAAAAATAAAATCAGGCCAAAATGTCACTGAATGCCTTTTAACTAGTTGAGACAGTTTAACCACCTGGGAGAAAACCGAGATCATTATCGCTTTTGTTTCTCTAATTTGTTGCTCGAGCCCTTACCTGCCCTATTTATGAGAAATTTCATTATCTCCTTCTGAAAACTTCCTCATATCTGCCATCTCAGTGCCAAGAATTCAAAGTTCAATGGCTTCATCCCCAAGGATCAGGCAAAGGAAAACCTGAGTTGTACAGGTTAAGCCCAGCACCGTCTATCTGGGGGCAAAAATGCCCGATAGATGACCATTTGGCAGTTTGGCTTCTTAGTCTGGGACATAGTTGTACCCACACCTGGACCTGAGGTTATATCACATTTAGTTCAACCACATGCTGAGCCATTTCTCCAGCATGGCATTTGGCTGGAACAGTTAGATTTAGGAAGGCCACAGGCATTTGTCTCGTGCCAAGCCTACTTCACCAATCCTGACACTTTCCCTCCCAAGTAGATCAAGATAGATAGATAGATACATAGATAGATAGATAGATAGATAGATAGATAGATAGATAGATAGATAGATAGATAGATAGACAGACAGACAGACAGATAGACAGATATACAGACCAATGAATGAAGAGATAAATGAGATTGCATCTGAGTCCTACATGGTCTCTCCCCTCAACTGACTTCTGCTGCGTTGAGGCCATGTTGATTCACCAGAAAAACCTCAAGAGCGTGAAATCTCAATAGTGAAAGTGTAGGAAATGAGTCTCAATCCCTTTCCTCTCAAGTCTACCCACCTCTTAATTCAGTAACCATCTCTGCCAACCAGGATTTCTGGAACAAAGTCTAAAAAAGCTCCTGTTAAATTCTATTGGAATCTCCCCCCGGGTAATGGACCCCTCTTCATCTAACATCTGTTATCACTAAAAGGGGCCTTTGAAGTGACTCTCTTCCCTACCCACCCAAAGGAAATGATAATCATGGAATTGTAGCCCATGACTAAGAATGCATGCAGGAGGGTGGTGGTCTGCACATGGATCATAAAACTTGAGCTTCAGAGCAAGAATTTGTCAGTTCAAAGAAAAGGGAGCAGGTTGGGAAGATTCTAGCAGTTTGGAGGAGAAAAGCAAAAATACGAAGAAACAGTAATCAAATGGGAAGTCTTGCATACTGATTCAGAACATGGGATCTGGTATCATGCAGCCCAGCACAAATCCCAGCTCTGCACTTTGATTTCTGCATGACCTTGAGCAAACTGCTAAACGTCTCCAGGATTCAACTTCCCCACCTGTAAAATCAGAACTAATAGCTCACTCCAAGGGGATCGCAACTAGATTCATATAAATCCATGAAAGCATAGATCATGTGCCTGACACATACTAAGCTGTCAGTAAAGAGTAACCACTTTTATTGTTAATTATTACATTATTATAATATTTATTTTAAACAGAGATTTAAGGTAAGACACTTGGGATTAGAAGAGAACAAGATGCTGGGAGGAGGGCAAAGAAGAAAAGGCTGAGGAGATAAAGACACAGGTTTGAGGAGTTTTTATAATTTTTGGTTGATCTACACCCCAGGCCATGTAGGGGCAGGAGAGTGAACTGTTCAGTCCTGACCCGTTCCTGTCCAGGCTGCCTGTCCTCAACTCTCAGCTCTACCACATCCAGGTATTACTTAACCTCTCTGTGCCTCAAGTTCCACATCTATAAAAAGGCGGCTAGAAATAGTAGATTCGCCTTATAAGGTGTTGTATGGACCAAATGAATTCATGTACATCACGTGCTTAGGACAGTACTAGCAGAGAGTGAGCTGTATGTGCAACCTTTTTATTTCCTCTTCTGACATCGCACTGCTTTCTCCAATTATTTCAAGACTTAAAAATTTAGATTCAAATATAAACACACAGGCTACACAATTTATGTGATTTATGATTACACACCTAGTGTTGAACATGTACATTAAAAATGAAAATTTATTGAAATTATATGTAAAATATAATGCTTTTTAAAAAACACGATGCTTTAAGATTAAGTAAATAAAACCATTTGGCATTCTTTCCAAAGCATTTTTTATAAATATAAAAATATCAAAAAATATCTACACTTGGCAAAGATTGATTGACCTACAAAAGTCCTCACCAACTCTTGAGGAAAGCTGGGAATTCTAAAAGTAGAAATGATCATAGGTCTCTTGAAGAGAGGAACACTTTGAAGAAATAAAGAAAGGAGGCAGTTAATTTAAGGATAGTTAACTTGTTGAACTTGGGTGAATAGGTCAAAGTATAAGATGTTTCCAAAAAATTAGACAATATATGAATTGGAAGTTTATAACAAATTTGTCTTAGCTCAAGGGAAAAAACATTGTTTTTAGCTTTCCAGAGATGACTATCTTTATCATATATTATTTATTTTTTCTCCTGTATCTTCCTGCTTCTGGTTCTTAATTCTCAGCATACAAATTTAAATATTTCATGTGTTAAAAGTAAAACTCTCACTGGCGGGGGAGGGGGGAGCATCCTTAGAGCTCCTGTCCAAGGGGCTGGGGCCAAGAGTGGGGGTCAGTGTATGGTCCAGCAGCAGGGAGATAGTCTCTGCATCTTATGATTCTTATTAAACTATAAGATTGTGAAAGGCGGAATCAGCACCATGTTTACCTTCATATTCTGCACAAAGACTGCCCCTGTGCTTAGCACACAGTATGGTATCATTTTGATTACGGCTAGCTCAGCAGTTTATGGAGCGGAAAAATGTTAGATTAAGTCAGGAGATTCCAATTCAGCATTGCCAGTAACAATACAGTATGACTTCCAGATGCTGAGAGACATTGTTGACTGTCTGCTATGCAGTGGGCACAGCAGCTACAGGGGGTCCAGTAGTTAAGGGAGATGTGGTTCTTGCCTCCGTGGACCTCTAATGATGGAGATAGACTCTATATAATGACCTCATGGTTAGTTAGTTACAATTGTGATAAGAACTATGCGAGTACATTCAGAGGGACCTAAGGGTGTTTGGAGAGATAATCCAGGGAAGGATTTTCTGAGAAATTGACATTTGAGCAGAGACTTGAAATATGAATTAGAATTAGCCAAGTGTCCTGCAAGAGAGCAGAAAAGGATGCTGCAGGGGTATGTGAATAGCCCAGTTGGAAAGGAGCACAGTGCAGTGAAGGACTATAAAAGTTCAATGAGGTTGAGCTTAGGAAATAAAAGTGATGGAGGCTTGAGATGATTCAGGAGCAGCAGGCAAGGGGCCAGGTCGCGCAGCAGACCAACGGGAGCAATGGGAGCAGTGATGTGCCAAGAGTGGCCACAGTGAGAGTCAATTGTCCTGGGCTAGGAAGTAAGGAGTGCGTTGTCTATAGAGAATTGAAAGACAGTAGTAAAACTAAGCAGGAGCTTTAATCATCACCATGCACTAGCAATTCTGTCAATCAGTGGTATGTTAATTTTTAACAACTGGTTCTCTGGGGAAAGTAAAGATGTGTGCCTATACACACATGAAGGTATTTTAAACGTTACAGATGTTTATAAATGTTATAAATGATACAAAGGATTGTAGCACACACTTTACAAGTAAGGATAAAGTATGCAAATACTTTTTACTACAACTTCCAAATGGTTGATGGATTCTCATGGAATGCTTTTGTTGAGTTTTGCTAAAGGCTTGTATCTGTACCCAACTGACACTTGTAATTCAATCATGATTTCACAAGTGAAATTTCATCTCAATCTGCTCTATTCCGAATACATTTATTATCACTAAATCTGATACGTAATCTGTTGAACTATTTCACTCTTATACAAATTAAACCTGTTAAACTAAAATCTCTTCTTGTCAGCACTAAGCACAACACATTTTTAAGTTTAAGCTGCATTATTAATTCCTCCATCACTTTCTTAAGTCTAGCAAGAAAAAAAAATCAGCAAAAACCAGCAAATCAAGCTCTGATTCTTGTTTGCCAGTTTTCATGATGTAAATATTCCTAAAGTTGCCACCTGCAATCTACCAATGTGACACCAACAAATGTGCGTTAGAAAAACCACACACACACAGTAGCACAGCACTGAATGCAGAAGTGGAAATGGGAAAAAGTGGACAGATTTGATAGACATTTAGCAAGTAAAATCTTGGTGATTTGTTACATGCCAAGGGTGAAGGCCGAATTGGGGAAACGACTGGACCCACCACCATGACAGGGACACCTAAAGAGGAGCAAGAAGTGAGAACACACCTTCCATTTTGGATGTGTTCCATCTGAGGTTCTTGTGACACACCCAAGTGGAGAAGTAGAATAGGAAACTACACACATGGGTTTGGAGCACAGAGAAGTAAGGATCAGAATTGTAAAAAGTGGGCCATATTCATTGAAACGCTGGCAGTGTGTTAAATCATGCAGGGAAAAATTATGGCTTGAGAGGAAAGGGGCCAACGCCTTTAAAATATATCATGTGGAGGTTATCAAGAAGCAGATAAGCAACCCAAGGAGATGGGAAAAACGAGGAAGCAGAGTATCACTATCATCATAAGTGTTTTAAGGAGAAAGAATGAATTTTGCTAAGAGATCGGGTAAAGTGAAGGAGAGTGTCCTTTGTATTTAGTGCTTGTGAATGTTGTTGGAGACTATAGCCAAGGCAGTTTCAGTGAAATGCGGAAACCAAGAAGTGAATGCGAGTTGGGAGACTAGAAAAGTGTGGTCAGACAGCCTTCCAAGAATTTCAGCTATGGAGAGCAGGAGCGAGGCTGGGTGGCAGCTGGAAGGGTACATGGAGGAGATAAAGACATGGGGCTGATGAAATGCTGATGATACGGATCCAAGCAAGAGAGAGATACTGAGCTTAGATCGGACACTTTGATACTGGGGGGAAAGGCGGGAGAGGGGTTGGGTTTGGAATCCGTGCTTTTAGAATTAGCTTTGTAGTTCTGGCAGAGGGAAGTCGAAAAAGTTTGCCTTTTTCTTGAAGCAAGACAGAGTCATCTACTGAGAATGGCCAGAGGAGCAGTAATGCGGTTGGGAGTGGAAGTTTAGGACAAAATGACTTGGTAAATGGAGGATGGATGGCAGATCCGGCCAGGTGAAGGACCACAATAGGGATCGTGGGTCAGCAGGTGAATGAAGACCAGGGCCGTGGAACTAGATCTGTTGAAAACAAAAGCAGGAGCAGCAGAGCCTTGGACGGAAGAGCGCAGTTTCAGTTCTTTCCTGAAAGGCAGAAAGTGGAAACACATTTGAAACAACTCCTCCCAGACAGGAGGAAGTCTAGAGTGCTGGTCGTTCCTGTCCAGCTCCTCTTCCTGCAGGGACGCTGCGGCCCCTCCGCCGAGCGCGGCCGGCAGCGCCCGCAGCGCGACACAGGCCAGGTTAGGCGAGGAGCAGCGAGAGGGAGTCCCGCCCGCGCGGCCCGCCTCCCGGAGCCAGACTGGGGCCGCCCCTTCCCGCCCCGGCCCCACCCGGGTTCTGCGCCTAGAACTCCGCTTCCTTCTCCCCGGCCGACTCCGTCTGTCCCTGCGGCTCCCTCTCCGCGACTAGCGCCCTCTGGCCTGACGTCATTGGCGCGCCCACCAATGAGCTGAAGAGGGAAGGCGGTGGGGTGAAAATGACGGCAGAAGCAGCCAATGGCTGCGAGGAGAGGGCGGGCCGAGGCCGGAATGTGAGTGAGAGCCCGCGCGCGTGGGGAACTGCGGGCGGTGCGGGCCGCGCGCGGCGCGGGAGGGGGGGCGCGGCGGGGGGCGGGGGCGCGGCGCGGGCGGCCCCTCCCCCTGCCCAGCTCCGGGCGGGCGCCGAGAGCAGGCGGACTTTCGCGCCCGTGAGGGAGATGCGGCCGCCTCTCGGGCTCCTTGCAGGTAACACGCGGGGCCGCCCCCGCAGGGCCGAGTGCGGCCGAGTGCGTGGCGGGGCGAGCGGAGTTAGGTGCGGAGCGGACGCGGTGTCCCTACTGCCGCCGCGCCCCGAGTCCTGCGGCCCGGCCCGAGCCCGGCGGCGGAGCTGCTGGAGGAGTTGGCTTCGGGACCCGGGCTGCGGCCGGGGCCGGGGCGACGGGGGATGCGAGCCTCATCGCCGTGCGCCCAGTGTAAACAGCATGCGGGACAAAGGGCATGGCGTGGAGGGTGCCCGCTCCGCCTGCCCGCGCCCCTGCCCGCTCCGGCAGCGCGGGCGCTCCGTCGACCCCAAGGCTCACGGGCGTCTCTGGCGCGTCCCCAGAGCGGACACCTGGCCGCGGGGCCCCGCGCCACCCCGCGCCTGGCCGCCAGCTGGCCGCAGCGCGAGCGATGGCTGGTTGCAGCCAGGCGGCTTGGCTGCCTGCCCTGGGTTAAAGGCGGCTCCCCTGCAGCGTCGCGCAGTGCCAGCCACTCCGCGCTGGCCGTCGAGCCGAGCGGCGGGAGAGCGGCGTGCCCTGGATCGGGGCGTCCGGGGCCACGGAGGTGCCACTTCCCTGCGCGGGCTCTTGAGTTTGGGGAAGCCGAGCAGGCGGCGCCACCGCCGCCTCACCTCCTGCGAACTCCACGGGGCTTCTGGTGGTGTTGCTGTTGTGACTGTAGA
Organism: Vicugna pacos; assembly: GCF_048564905.1. Classification (NCBI taxonomy): domain Eukaryota; kingdom Metazoa; phylum Chordata; class Mammalia; order Artiodactyla; family Camelidae; genus Vicugna; species Vicugna pacos. The sequence continues at coordinate 65,166,140 of NC_133000.1, read as the reverse complement.
CTGTGTGTATTTTCTTCTTTTTTTAACCACACACAAAAGAAAGGAGGAGTTAGAGGAAAGATCTAGCCAGAGCATTGTGAATCATCCTACACTGCTCTTTCTCTCGGAGAGCAGATGGATGGGGAGAATTTCTTGAGAAACAATTAACAGTAAGAACGGACTGGATCCCCTCCCTGTCTCCTCTCCCTGCAGTGCTGAACGTGCCTGGTGCGTCCCAGATTGGGGCGGGTGTGTGGATGGGGTGCGGTGGTAAAGTGATACTGGCTGACTTACATAGGAAAATGGCTACAAGCTAGCAAGCTGGAAACTTTCTGGGACAGTGAAACTGCATGTCCAACCACTGCACGCATTCTTGCTATAGGCAGGCATAGCCCTCGTGTGTTACTCTTGTGAAGGCAGTCACAAAAGGAAGATACTCGGAGTAGCATTTTGTCCAGCGCTGCGTGGTGCAGGGCGGTAGGGATGACAGTCTTCGGTGCCTTAAGGGCCCCAAGGAAGGAGCAGTCAGCTCAGGTCTCCAGATGCTGGGTCAGAAACCATCATGGCCTTTATTCTGATTTCTGGAGGCACGGTCTCATCCCAGCCTGGCAGAGGGCAGCTCGCAGGTGGATGGATTGTCACCGATGAGGTAGAAAGGCTGGCTTGAGGCCATAAGGCCCTTAAACGCCCAAAGAAGAATATTCTTCAGTAGGTGGGTTGCTGCTGATGGCTGATTTTCCCAGGGATCATTTAGGTTTGATCTGCCAGCCCCTTTACTGCAGTCCAGGCCGCTCTGTCAGCTGTCAGTGGGTCCCCTGGGTTCACAGCTCAGTGACTGTGTTTGCTTGCTTTTGGGGGAGGGCATGGGATCCCTGTTTGAGGTCTTTTTTCACCTCTTTATTGATTAGTTTGTTTTAACCCCCTGAAAATAGAGGCTTGATATAAGAAGTCTGAGAAATTGAGAATAAAGAGACCTCTGCTTCGTTCCAGATTCATTTCCTCCTCAGCGCAGTTAGTTCTCAATGCAGTGCGAAATTGGCACAAGAGTCAGGGGTCAGAACAGCACCAACTTTGGCACTGGTAAAACTGGCTGGAGCACTACTTGGCCTGAGCCTCAGGCCGTGTTGCTCCCTTCTTAGTCCTCAGACAGCCTTGCTATCCAGTTGTGGTCCAGGAGTCTGGGTTCCCAGGCAGAACATCTCCTGGAGAAGAGGAACAGGGCAATGCCACCAAGGGACCATCCAGAGAGAAACAGAACGTGTGTCTTCCTGTTTCATGGCCTGGATACAAAAAGAACAGAGGGGACCCATCTCCCCTCATGGACCACCTCATGCTGCAGTTTCTTTTACTTGAGTGATCATTGCAGGAAAAAAGGCCATTTGTTGTTGGAGGAAGGAGTTGGGAACAGGAACAGCGTGTGTGGCTGGGGGTTTATGCAGGGCATACAGACACCTGGCCAGGGAAGCAGTGCTCTAGGTCTGCCCCAAAGAAGGGTGCCTTTTCTCAACTGTATCAGGTCACAGGATGGGCTACTGCTGGCCTAGGTTGGGAAAGCCATCTACAGGAATGAAGAGTTAATGGCGACATCGGTCATCCCAAGACAGGAGGTCAGGGCCTAGGTACCAGGAACTCATCTCTCCAAAATAACAGTGATGGGGACTAATTGTTTCCATATGTTCTCTCATTTAAACCTTACCACAGCCTCCTGGAGTCAGCAGTGGTACCCTACTGTGCTGATGAGGAACTGATTCTAGGAAGACTGGGTAGCTCAGGGTCATGCAGGTAGCAAGCCTGTGCTCTTAACCACTGGGCTGGCCTGGGAACTTTGCATAGGTTCCTAACACGTGCAGCTTCATTGCATTTGCTGATCCACAGTATTTTCTGAATTTCCTACCTACTCATTAACCATAATGCCTTAATGAGAAGGGCATACATGAGTATTCTCAGGGGCAGAAAAGAAATGGGAGCCTTGGAGACAGCAGGGAAGCTGCCATGGGGAGGTGAGGACCAGCCAGAATGGGGAACGGGGGCAGACTGTAGGTTCCCTGAGATACCTGCAAGAGAAGAGGAGGAGGTCATGCTGAGACTGGCTCACCAGTCATCAACATGACTCCCCAGGAGTCCAGGCCTGACCCACCAGGGCACCCCAGATGTTTGGGTCTGTAGTCTGCCTTTCGTATATCTCAGCCGTTGCCTGATTAGTGTGTGTTACAAACAGTCTGAGAAGAAAAAGGAGACAGGACAACTTATATAAAGTGCAGTTTATTTCCTGACTTAGTAGTCTTCCTTTAGGGCCATTTGAACTGTGTACAACCTTTTGTGAAATAATATTCAAATATTTGGGCCTGAAGTGGATAACATCAAGACCAGTTATGGGACCAGCTGTCAGCTCACCGCTCTATTGTGCATTCAAAATTGATAGAAACTGTGTGCTTTCCTTCACATTCATTTTCTCAAACAAAGAGCTCTTTTATTCCCTCTGTGTTAAGTCATAGTATCTTCCTAACTATTCAGTCTTTTTCATTTATTTATTTATGTTTAGTAGCAGGATTAATTTCTTTTGCTGAAATGTAGACACAGTGGTTGGGGCCTCCATGGTGACCTTTATTGTTCCTGCAGCTATAATTTGGATTTGACCAGTGGTTTATCCATTCTGTAGAAAAAAAAGAAAAGCAACAGATAGTGGCTGGCATATTCCACCCAGCACTTGCTGAGAGTATCAGTTACATCACGGGGAGAAGCTCGAGGGACCAGCTCTGAGACAGCTGCAGGGCCCTTCATCTCTGGACTGTAAACGTGGGCCTCTTGCCAGCACCTGGAAAGGGACAGTGTTACTACAGGAGAGGGCGTCTCATTGACTGTTGAATCCATCTCCATGGTCACTCAGATAGAAGCCCACAGAAAAGATGCCTGTGACCTCAGAAGACCTCTTAGGCTGACTTCCTATTGATTCTAAAATCTGGGGTATTCCCTTAGAGAACTGGAAACAGGTACAGTTGACTCTTGAGCAACATGGATTTGAACTGCACGGGTGCACTTCTGTGTGGATTTTTTCCAACAGTAAAGATGACAGTGCTACATGACTTGCAGTTAGCTGAATCGCTGGGTGCAGAGGAGCTACAAATATGAAGGGCTGGCTGTGAGTCACTGGTGAATTTTCACCTGCGAGGAGGGTCAGTGCCCTAACCCCCACATCATTCAAGGGTCAACAGTACTTCTTAGCTGCCTTCCCAATCGAGGGACCTGGGATCTTCTTCCATCTCAGCACAAAGAAGGGGGACTGCTCTCTTGGTACCAATAAGCCAAATACTTCAGGAGATTCTCAAAAGAGACTACGTTTGTGCCTGTGCTTCCTCCCTCCTTGAAGAAAGTACCTGTAAAAATAGGTAACCTTCCCTCGGTGTTCAGTAAAGTCAAGCCTTGTTTCTGAGCACTTTAGGTGTCTTGTTTAACCATCATCGTGGCTATGTAAAGTAGGCCCCCCAGTTATCATCCCCATTATAGAGGTGAGGAAACAGAGGCCCAGAGAGGTGAAGTCACTTGGCCAAAGATACACGGATTGGAACGTAAGCAGTTTGACGCAAGCATGATCCTAGTAAATCCAGAGGGAGTGTCTGTTGAGGCTGTGGTGGGAATGAGGACAGATTAGGTGGGATGGGTATGGGAGGGGTGGATTGATATTTGGGCAAATTTCAAGGCAGAAAGTTTTTGGCAATGCTCACTGCTGGAAAGTTCAGCTATGCAGAGGGGCACAGGAAGTGGGCTCAGAGAGGGTGGAGGACGCACAGGCCACAGAACTCAAAAATGGCAAGGCTGAGAGCAGACAGTTCTGGCTTTAACACTTTGCCTGTTGGGAAGAAATGTTAAAATAAATTTCTGTTTTGAACTTGACTCTCTCTCCGATATTGAAGTTCATATCCTCTCCTGGAAGAGCTTCCCTCTTCTCCTTTAGGATCCGGCTCATCCTTCTGGGATAAGATACTGTCCGAGGCCAGTATACCATGTGCTCTCCTTCCTCTGTCCTCCTGTGTGTGAACCACTGGCCTGGCCACTGCGCGTGTGTCCCGCCTCCTCATCTCCATTCACCTCTCCTCCAGTGTGTGTCCTGCAGATAGACTGTAGCTCTTCCAGATCAGGACCAGGCTACACACACACACACACACAGACACACACACACACACACACACACGATGTGCTAAGACTCAACAATAAATATTTATTGATTTTTTTGCTTGATTGGAGGAAGCAAGATGGTAACTTTTTTTTTTTAACTTTGTAAACTGGTTCAAGGACTAAAAAAAAAGATTTGCCTTGTGGGGTTGGTTGATAAATATGATTCCCTTAAATCAAGCTTTCTCAAGGATAATCCAATATCAGAAACCCAAGGACTTCTGATTTGGTGGGTTGAACTTGGGCCCAGGAGACTCTCTGTGTGTCCCAGGGGACTTTTCTGCCCATGAAACCACAACTGAAAGCTTTTAATGATTTCATATCCTATAAACTCGCAGGAGGAACGACTGTCTAGCTCTTACTCTCTTGAGGTCAACATGTCCACTGTGTAAACGTTCCTAACAACGCTTCGATGAATATTTATAACCATGTCACTTTCCCTGCAGGTTTCTCACCAGCATAATGCTGAAGCAGGAGGCTGGCAGCCCGAAGGTTTCAGGATGGCCGAGTGGGATGCTGATCTGGATTGCATCGTTCCGTCTTCTGTCCTTCCTCCCTTCTGGGCTAAGTTAGTCGTGGGCTTTGTTTCCCTTGTGTGTTTCGCACGTAGCTACGATGGAGATTTTGTCTTTGACGACTCTGAAGCTATCGTTAACAATAAGGTTCGTGTCTAAATTTCTCTTTGATGAACTGATGTTAACCATTCGCTTATGTCTCAGTGATAATCTACATTTGTGTTGCATTATTCTCTGCTGAACTTTGGCTGAGCCTTTGCCGGGGCCCCAGCGTGCTCAAGATTCCCCGTCTCTTTCAGATAGCATCTTCTTGATATAGGGCCCTTTTATCGCTGGCAGCAGGGTCTCAGTGCCCTGCCTGACTGCAGGCTTTGCCCTGGCCGCGTGCCCTCCACGGGGCCCCAGTCCGCGCACGTATCAGAGAGACCATTATTCTAAGACTACGAGGTCAGGGTGTTGCAGGGCATTGCAGACTGTTTCAGGTTTTGTGACAGCTCCCCAGTGCTCTAAGGCAGAACGAGCCTCCCCCACCCCCCTAAAATAATCATACATTTGCTGCAGTCATGGCCAAATCTGATCACCCACCAGAAGGTGCGGCCTCAGCAGCAGGCAGTGAGCTGACTCCTCCTTTGTCCTTCGCTGATGGTGTCAGGACAGCCCGCTGACAGCGCCGGAGGGCCAGGAGGGCACTGCCCGGGGAAGCTGTGGTTCCTGCTCGTTTCCTATTTGAAGACGCAGATTTGCTGAATTTGCAAAACCCCAGCCGGTCTTGCTCACCAGTGGGTGCCGGGAAAATGATATTTTCTTTCATTTACTGACTAGCGACAGAGAAGAAGAAATAGGTTGTGGGAAGGGAAGAAAAAGATCTCAGTGAGCTAAAGGAAAATCAGAACAAGAAACTTAGAGGCAGGGAGAGCCCAGAGGAGAGGGAACGGGGAAATGGCACAGGTTAGGGCCCTTGTGACAGCCTCACTGCTCGGCAGATGCTGTGTGTGTGTGATGAGAGCTTGAAGGCATTTGTGAATCTCTCTTTAGTAGATGCAGTTGTAGCGACTCTTTGTAACACTGTCCTTAAATGCTCTTAAAATTTTGAAGTCATGGATTCTACCCAGTGAGGAAAAAGTCATTTTCTTGTTGAAAGTGTTGAGAAAAATTCTCTATATAATAAACATGTATTTCGTGGGAGGGAGGCGGGCGCGGGAGTGACTGTTTTGCAGATATTTTATTTATAACATACTGTCAGTGATTTTCTCTGTTTTCATGGCACACACTGCAGCCTAGTTGATGTTTCTTTTTAGTTCAAGTTCTTCACCTGTAATTTTCCTCAAGTTCACCCAGCAGTTGCTGCATGTTCCTGTTTTGGTTCTTTTTTAAACCATGCCTAAGAGAAAAAGAAGTAACTTTGTAGCATTAAGCAACTATGTCACACTGATGGCTTAATAGCTACGGAATTGGTTTTCTAACAAGGCTATGAGGATATGCCTTTATTTTTAAAATTCCATTTGTTGAGAGTTTCTTGATTCTTCCACTCTTGTGAAGTAGAGGATATCTAAAGTGTGAACTCAGGACCTACATCGAAGTTTGGGGAGCAGGGCAGGGGAAGTGTGAGCTGTGTCGTCTGTGAGAAGCCCTGGCTGGTATGCGGTTGTAATTCTCTCTCCTTCGGTGCAGAAAAGGCCGATGGAGCCATTTCGTGGCTCTGCCGTGCGCCGTCTTGGCAGTGTTTTCTAGAGCATCACACTGTGCCCTTTTTGTTAACTTGCTAGCCCTCTTTTTTTCCTTTCCTGTTTAATGAAAGGCCCTCCTCTGTTCATTGGCACTGTGCCTACAGTAATGTGAAACAGGCTGTTACTGGGTTTTATTGGTGTCCAAGACTGTTTTCCAGATGCTTCCTTGTAGTGTTGAGTTGCCTTTTTTCATTGAGATGATGATTTTCTTTGAGACAGTGGAGTTAACAGGAATTTCAGATGCAATACATCTTTTCCATAAATCAGCCCAAGGAAAAATTGACCTTTCCTCCTGTAGCGCATCCTGCTGTGCGTAGGCTGCATCGAATCAAATATTTAGAGCTTTGTTGGTGTTCATTTTCTGCTCAAATGGAGGGAAAGATCGTCTGCTCAATCCCTTCACAGCTGAGAAGGAATTTCTGGGACAGTGTGAAAGTACAGTGACTTGCAGTTTTGTAACCGAGTAAACTAAGTTAGTGGGTAGATCACACAACCTTCATGAAACATCTAACGGACTCGTAGAGGGAGCCCCTGGGACATGCAAGGCCTCTGAAGCTGATACCCAGCGGAAGTGAAATTCACCCTCACAGTGGGTATCAGGTGACCAGCCGCCCGTCCTCCAGCTTTTCCCTTGGAGGCGTTAAGCACCTAAGTGGCGCATACTCACTGAATTACACCGTGTGTTGTAGACACTGGTTGCTCTCTTGGACCACCGGGATCTGACATGCTTCTTCTATTTGGGGGCATTTGCACCTTCAGATGGTTATCAGATGCAAAGACTGTCTGGACGTAGACACAGGCAAAGGCTGTTCTATCGGATGCACCTGCCCGTCGGACTCAGGAGCTAGTCATACACGGGGGATGGGGTGGGGGGGTCCGGAGGCAGCCAGGCAGGCTCAGCGAGATGTCCGGCGGTGTGATTGGTGGGGTGCCCTTCTGGCTGCACTGCCCTGACTGGTTTTCCAGCCCACCTAGGAAGTCACTGAGCCTTGCCATTTCCTTTGAAACATTCTTTTTTTTTTCCTCAAGTCAATCAGTGTTGTTTTGGTGACTGCAGTGAAGAATCTTGACTGATAAACCACGCAGGGCTTATCACACCATAAGTTCTAGACCCTGAAACATTCCTGTTTAATTATGCTGTAAAGAGAAAATTAATATTCAGTTTTGATATTTACTCCAAGGGCCTTGTCTGCCTTTCTTCTTGGTGAACACAGTTTGAGTAATCTAGTTTCATATTTAAGTGTAAAAAAAAATAGATTTATTTTTAAGCATCTCTACAACAGTACCTAATTAAATTACCTTACGAGATAGGTATCGTTTTTAAATATTGAGTCATTTTTATCTTTAAAAATTATGTATGTAGAAGTTGTTTTTTCTTTAATTTTACTGTCTGCTTTAGCTCGTGATCAAGAATGGGAAACTTTAAAATAGATTTGCTTTCTCACCCTTATGTTTTAAGTGGGGTGTTCTTGGTAAATTACCTTATGTATTGGATATGAGAGGGTGATAGTGACCTCATTGATCTCATTTAGCAAACAGTCCATTTTTTCACACAACATGGATTGAGCACCTTCTATGTACTCCCGCCAGACACAGGGGTGGCCCAGGCCTTGTGGGCCCCCAGTCCAGTGGGGCAGACAGATGGCAGGCACGTGATTGTAAGCCATGCTTGCGGCGGGTGCAGTGAGGACAGGTGCAAGATGCCCCAAGACCCTCACTAGGGAACTGCGTCAGCTCAGGAAGGCCACAGCCCAGTGGCCAAGATACGAACATTGGAGGGCTGAGGGGTAGCTGTTCAAGTGGAGACCTGTGCATGCAAAGCGCTGAGAGGGGTAGCCGCAGGAGCCATGTGGGGACCAGACGAAGGCCAGTAGCAGAGCACAGAGTCCACGAGATGAGCCTGCAGAATCCAGCGGGAGCCAGAGCAGGACATAGGCTTGGTCCTGGAAGGGGAGGGAGCTGTTGGCTGTTGCCGCGTTTCAAGCAGGGCCGGGTGGGGTGACCGATTTGCATCCTCGAGAGATCAATGTAGGGGACACATCAGAGGGCACAGTGGGCCTGCTGGGAGGCCTGGCTGTGTCCTCGGTGAATGGTGACAATGGCTTGGCCTGGGACTGGTGGGAGAGGTAGAGAAGAGAGTGTGAGGAGCTTTAAAGAAGAGCACTTGGGGAGGGCTTCAACGTCCTAACTCCAGCGGGGGTGTTCCCACAGGACCTCCGAGCAGAAACACCCCTTGGGGACCTGTGGCATCATGACTTCTGGGGCAGTCGGCTGAGCAGCAACACCAGCCACAAGTCCTACCGCCCCCTGACCGTGCTGACTTTCAGGTGAGAGCAGTAGTGGGGATGGGGTGGGGGGCACCTGGGGCTTGTGTGCGATACTGTACCAGGTCGTTTTGTATGAGGTTCCCCGGTCCATGATTCTGAGGCAAGTACAAGCCTCTGGCTGCGTGGTTCTCCAAGTTCATGCTAATCCCAGCTGCAGGGAGTTAGGTGACAGGAGGATGGGGAGCACATGCATCCAGGGCTGTGCTGGCAGGGCGGACACGGACCGTGGAGCCGTGCAGAGAAGGTCAGCCTGGCCCCGGGCGAGGATGACGCGCACATCGGTGAAGTGGTCCATATTCTGCAGTTCTTGGAGGATGGACCCTTTGCAAGTTAATACTGAGGAAAGACTATGTCAAGGCAATATGTAGCATCTAATGAAATTGTTATTTTTTTAACTATAAATAAGATATAAATCGTCCTCCTGTGACCCAGTCAACATGCAAGAACAAAATGAAGCTGAAAACAGTCTTCCCCACCCCCACCCCCATTAGTTAGGGAGCTGTTTGCATTAAACAGACCCCTCGACCTCACAGAAGTTCCCATGCATAGCTATTTCTCAGATGCATTGGTTACCTGTGTATAGATCTTTCAAAGAAGTGTGGAAATGATGGCTTGGGACCACTGGGGATGGAAAAGCAGGCAGAAATAAGACTCCCTGACAACAGGGCAGTGCTTCATTGTTCAGAAGGCCCGGGGACGAACTGTCAAGGAGTATTTGGGGGTGGGGGGTGGGGAGGGATAAACGGGAGTAAGCAACTCACCTGACTCATTTAAATCGAGGTCCCTGTGGGGTTGCCTGAGTGACGCGTCGTATCTCATATCTTCCTGGAAGATGGTCTTGCCTTTTTCGCACTTAAAAATCTGTCTCTCTTTCCTTTCACTTTCCCTCTCCACGTATGTTCTGTCCCACTCCCCTGAGATGCGCTTATCTTCCCTCTTTCCCAGTGCAGTTAATTAAGGTCTTACCTTGTCTGCAGCCTGCTTGGTTGGACAGGCGTTATTTGTCTTGGTGCTGTTTTCCTCACAGACTTTATCTCCTCTGTTTAATATTGTCACTCACCAGATTTTCCCCTCAGATGGCTTGCATTTTTTTCACACGCAGCCGGGCCTCCAGGGTGAACACCCTTCCTTTACCGTAGGATGAACTACTGTCTGTCGGGAGGCTTCCACCCCGCGAGCTTCCACGTGGTCAACATCCTCCTGCACAGCGGCGTCTCCGTGCTGCTGGTGGACGTCTTCTCCGTGCTGCTCGGGGGCCTGCAGTACACCAGCAAGGGCCGGAGGCTGAACCTGGCCCCCAGGTCGTCCGTGCTGGCCGCGCTGCTGTTCGCCGTGCACCCGGTGCACACTGAGTGTGTGAGTATGGTCCGCCCGCCGCCTCTGCGCTCCTGTGAGGATGGGAAGCCGTCCACGGATCAGCTCGTTCCTAAAACAGGCTTCCCTCCGGCACCCACATGGCTGTAGAAAGCAAGCATGTGCTGCGTGCGTGTGAGGCCGACAGCTGAAACTGATCTGTGGGTCCAGTGGGTCTCCCTTATGAGAAATGCAGGGTCCCCTCTGGGTGAAGGCTTTATAATGACCGGATGGCATGATCTCTTGGGATACATTCTTTTTCCTTACATGACCACACTGTAAAGGTATGAATGCTGACTCTTGTCTGGCTTTAGGGTCTCAAAGCCAGAGGCTGAGATGACCTTTCTTCCAGGAAGGGTCTGATGCCGTTTCCCCATGTTAGCTGAGAGCTCTGCAATGTCCAGAATACTTTCTCATGCTCAGTATGAGGGTCACAGCAACTGTGGCATCAGATGAGGCAGCATAACGGTGTCCACTTTTGCAGAAGGGGGAACAACCTGGGAGGATAATTTAAGGACTTACCCCAGGCCAGCCACATAGCTAGTGGAGGTAGGGACAGAACTTACCATCTGGTTGTCCGAGGCCGGTGCTGAGGAGGGGCCAGTATACTTTGAGTGGAACTGGAAAGAGGGTCCCCACATCCTGGTGCGGATGGCTTCTGAACCCCCAACTCTCCTTCTCCCCCTCCCCTCCCTGTCTTGTCCGCCTCCCCCTGACAGGCTCAGCCCACGGAGTCAGGCAGCTCCTGCTCTTAGTCTATTGAACTGCTGCTGAATATTTTGGTACAGACTGGTTTGGGATTTAACCAAACACTTGTGGGGTTTTCAGGAACCACCCTACTCCACCACTGTGGAACCCTTTGAAAATTAAGTCAGCGTGTTTGCTGAGGCAAAAGATTTGATTTTAGTTATTCATTCTGTGAGCACAAAGTACCTGGTATAAAATACTACCTGGACGTTATTACTTCTCCACGATAGATTTCTGCATTTCATCTGTATTTAAATACCTGCATTATTGACCGATTGCGTTGAGCATCTTGAAGTAAGTTTCAAAATATTGAGCAGAATGCCTGCCTTTAGCATTTGGTTTTGTTACTTTCATTAAACTATCTGTTCTTTGGTATTAAGAGATTGTGGAATTGTTCTCACAACCTTCTTCTAATATCTTATTACTTTAAAGCTTTAAAAAAAATTCTCATAATTTTTTGCTTCAGCAAATTCAGAGGCTGGGGACTGTTGTAAGACGGATATATATATAGCTGTGGTCGAATTTGTTTCCATGTGAGTTCTCTTTATGATCTAGATGTTTGTTGGGACCCAGAAATAATGTGTGCATCAATCAAAAATAAGGGAATATCTGGCAAAAATACTGATTTACTGTTTTGGTCCTTGTCCAATTTTGTGTGATCTTAAAAGCAAAATGAAATATTTGAATTATTAATCAAAGAAATGTTTCTAAAATTCTAATTTTAAATGATGGGAAGTTAAGAAAAGTTTGAAATACTCACAGATATAACTGGATGTGTGCAAACACATGCCCCAGATAAATGCGGTCTGGGAACACATGAACCCCAAATTCTACATTTGAGATATTTACGAAGAAGCTCAGGGAGGTCCAACTATAAGAGAGAAAGGAATATTTGAAAATGTCTTCATCTCTTCATCCCTGCATTCCACGAAAGCCATCCAGGCTTAAATTGCAAGAGAAGTTTACGGGTCATTGAAAACTAGCATTCCTAAGACAGATAATTTGTGTGTTCACCTTTCCTTATTTCGACAAAAAGCAGGCCCACCCAAGGAGACCGTGGAAGGCGAGTCCCCCAGAGCTTCCCAGGCGGACACTGGGGGAGCGGCCCTGTGCTCGGGACGTGGGCTGGGCTCCAGGGCCTCCAGCAGTCCAGACGGGGTGGGGGGGGAGAGCTAAGGGGGAGGTTTTCTTGCCCCTTGTCTGATGGAGGCCCCAGGGGACACCAGTGCCACTGGGTTTCCTTTGTCCTCAAAACATTGGTGAAGATTTCAAATTGCTTGAATTTGGTTGTCAAAGAGGGACGTTCCATTCCCCTTACTAATTCTGCCCATCCAGTGAACCCAGGGTTTACTGCTGAAGGAATTGGATGGGAAGACAATCGCCCTTCCCCTAATTCCTCCTTGCGCCCCGGTGCAAGTTGTTCCTAGCGGGGAGGCACCACCGCCCCTGCTTCGTGGGTCCTGGGAGTCGCAGTGACGTCTCCGGAAACGCTGGTATGAGCATTTCAGGTTATTTGTAAGGGAAAAAAAAAATGCCTTTGTAAAGCACTTTGCCTGAAAATACATACTACACAAATATCAGAAAAGAAAAATAAAATCTTTCTGTACGGATGCCCATGACCCAAACAGTTAATCTTAGGACCTCCTTGGATAGCCTTTTAAATTTTTTTTCTGTGAAATAGCTCTCTAATTACAATGCCAAAAATTCACTGAAGGACTCCATACCCTTTAAAATACTTGCCATGCTTTTTTGGGGGGTTGGGGGGAGGAGGTAACTTGTTTTATTTTATTTATTTTTTAATGGAGGTACTGGGGATTGAACACAGGACCTCATGCCTGCTAAGCAAGCACTCTGCCAGTTGAGCTATACCCTCCCCCGACTTGCCACACTTTTAAAAACTTGTTTTTCTTTATGTCAGTTGATGTAATGTACATTGCTTAAGGCCTGGGGATACCGTCACCAATTAGCCAAAGGGAGAATGTTTTAAAAATAATTTTATGATGTTTAGAGTTCGTTTTAGTGGGAGTCTTTTTTTTATTCAGGCATAGTTGATTTACAACATTATATGTTAGTGAGAGTGAGAGTCTAAATGTACCTCAGCCACCCAGATAGGAAGTGGTTTAGGCTGGCCTTTTTGGCCCCTATCCCTGGTGTTTATCCAAACCAGTTTCCTCTCCTTCGCTCAGTTCAAGAAACCTTGTTCTTTGACCCTCCACATCCCCCTGGCCCTGCTTCCCTGACCCCTTGGCTCTAAGGACCCCTTTGGATCCACTTCTCTAGGTTGGCTTCTCTTATTTTTTCCTCTGAAAGGGTATGGGATCCAGCCCACCCTTGGGCTCCATAGAGAGCCGCCCCTGGAAGATGCAGCTCCTAGCCCTCTCCAGTGTTGGCGGGAGGCCCACAGGACCAGCTGCTCCTGCCATCACCCACCGCAGAGCTGCAGAGCCCATTCCTGCTTCACCCTGAGCTGCTGTGTCCTTTGTGCACTGCCCTCTGCACAACCCCCGCCCCCCAGTCCCACCCTGTCCTAGTTTACAGCAGCACCTCCGGGATTTCTGTGGGAATCCACCTTGAGCCAGCACCCACTGTGTGCCGGGCTCTGTTGAGTCTCGCTGCATCCCCGACTTTACTGTGTCTCTGAGTGAGTTATGGGCCAGAGGATGCGAGAAGTCTCATTACATACTTCCTTCATGGAGTAACTGTGCCGTTTAACCCTCTGGCATACTGGCCTACTTGTCCCAGCTCTGTTGAACCTTTATTTGTCCTGAGCTTCCTTCCCTGGAGGTTTTTTTCACGTGCATGGCAGTCACAGGTTGGATTCAGCTGTCAATCTTCTAAGTGATTGCGTGACTCCGTGGGTTGCCACGTGCACCTCCATCCGGAGTTCACCATCAGAATGGATAATCGCCTCAGCATTTCATATCTAACCAGCGTAGCAGGAAACTGCTCCTTAAAGGCATTCCTTTTAGTTTCTGCTTGTACACACACCTGGGAATCATATGTAAATCTAGTAATTTTCATGTTCATTGTATATTCTCTTATTCTGTTTCTGACTCACTCACTTTAAGAAAAGATGAACTTCCCAGACATTAAAGTGATGCCTAGAGAATCATTGTGAAAGCTTTGACAGATGTCACACCCAGGTACCAGTTAGTGAAGAATGCCGCGTAAACTAGACCAAGACTCATGCCTGGAATTCTGTGTCTTTCATTGCCACGAAACATTTGGAGGACAATTATTGGAGTAATCACCTTGAAAGAAATTAAGCACAAATTTTATATTGCTTCATTGTCACTGAAGAAGGGAAGGGCAGTCGTAGAAAATGGGGGTGGGGGGGCTGGGAAGAAATGGTAGACATTTTTTTCTGTTTTCATCTTGCGTTGATTGCTTTTGAAGCGTTCTGCTTTCCAGGTTAACCCACTTAATTAGTTTTGATCTGAAAGGAGAAAAGGTGGCAGAGGCAGCTTTGAACGTGTCGTATTCTGTCTGCCTGATGACTTTTAATGTCCTTCCCGCCTTTTCTTCATGCTTCCAATCAAATTTTCTTTTTTAAATATCATGCCCTTTGAGCTGATAACATTTTCCAATTGAAAATCCGCTTTGGGGACCTGGCTGGAGCAGAGGACCCCGGAGCTGTAGAGTGCAGCGTGCCGCGTAACGGGCTTTCGCTGCATGCGTGCATCCCTGGCTGCGTCCCGGCCACAGAGGAGCCGTCAGTAGATTTGAACCCATCCAGCCTTCCCTTGGAAGCAGTTGACCTAAGTCCTGGACCAGAAGTGAAAAGAAAGTCAGCCGTCCAATCAGACTGCAGGGGTGCGGCACGGTTACATGCATCATTTTATTAGATGGCTGAACCTGACAGAAGTTTGGTGTTCTATTTCTAAGGAATTTTTTGTGTTTCCAGAGTTTTGTTTAAGTGTTTTTTTACATAAATCTTTTTTTCTTCCCTTTCTTTTCAGGTTGCTGGTGTTGTGGGCCGAGCAGACCTCCTGGGTGCCCTATTTTTTCTGTTATCTTTCCTTGGCTACTGTAAAGCATTGAGAGAAGGTAAGCATGATATTTTGCCTTCTTAATTTTGCATCTTCTTCATGTTTCTGTCCTGTCGAGCAGTGTTTTAGCAGGTGGGAAAGGGTCCGTTTATATACGTTTATCACTTTGAAGGAATGTGGGTCAAAAGGGGTAAACTCTTTTTAGAGATGTCTGTTCCTCCATTGCTTTTTCAATAATACAAAGTCCACGCTTCAGTGTTCGTATGGGAGTGTCCTGTTGGGCAGTGAAACCAAGAGCTGCTCCGGGTGCTAAAGTGGTTCTGAATGATTTTTGTGGGGTTTTTTTTAATTTCTAGCAAACTTGTAGCAGAAAAAACTTTTGGGTTTTTTTTTTATTACTATTAAAATCTGTTGGAGAAAAAAAGTAGAAAAAATGCTAAAATGTATAGCTGTGAATATGCACAGCTATGAACTATTAGGTTCTTATTTTTTCATTATGTTATTAATACTTACAAAGAAATTTGTTGTTGGAACCAATAGAGTTAACATGACCAGTTGTGTGTGTTGGGGGCGGCGGTCGGGGGTGGGGGATTGCCTGGTTATTAGTAGCGGTGCATTCATTGACAGCCAGTCACATCCCTGCATAATTCTACTCATTATATGGATTTTGATCATCTCTAAGTCAAATCATACCTTCCAAATTGTTTTACAGTGAAAGTTGGCTATGACACATTTAGCCTATATAGCAGTTATACATGCTGGCCCTGGCAACAGTGTTACACATTCAACTTCTATTATAAAGTCAATTTATGGACTGAAGGACTCTCCCTTTATATATCACAATCCATTGCTATTTTGGGGGAAGAGGGGAAGAAAAGGGTCAGAGGGAAGATGTCTGTAAAATGCTCGAGCAGGGCAATGTCAGCAGAAGCACGTGTCCTTTGGCTTCCTTGAGTCTTTCCTGCAGTGTTTCTCAAAGCTTAGGTTCAGTCCAGGCCGGCCAGGGCCTTAATGTTGTTGTTCACATACTAATGCTCGTCCTTGGATTTCTCCTGTCAATTGATCTCTTATTCATAAGGAGGGACAGACCACTCATTCAGGATTTTGGATCTACTGGGGCTGGTGGGGGTGTTCACTCAGGGCTGGTAAACAGGGGCCCATGAGCTACATCCAGCCCACAAGCTAATAATGATTTTTACAGTTTTAAATCATTGGGGGGGAAAAACCCCACAAGAATAGTATTTGGTGACATGTTAAAAGTTACATGAAATTCAGATTTCAGTGTCTATAGATAAAGTTTTATTGGAACACAGGCATGTCCATTTGTTTTCGCAGAGTTAGGAGTTTCAGTAGAGCCTAAAATACTTACTTTCCTGTCCTTTACAAAGTTTGCCAACCCCTGGGACAGATGATTGACAAGCCATTGTCACCATCCTAGTGGTTCCAAAAGGTTTTTTAGCAAGGGTTAATAGGGAGTTTCCAGCAGGAAGTTTTTTTACTTATGAAGGGAGGTGAGTTTGCTGTTAATATTTTTAGTTGCCGTTTATTGACTATCTGCTGTGTGTGTATGTGTGTGTGTGTGTGTGTGTGTGTGTGTGTGTGTATTTTTCTCATTTAATTATGTTAAAATCTTTAAGATAGGTGGAGTTACTTTCCCTGTTTTCCGAATGTAAGACTCAGAGTTTAAGTAACTCCTGCAGGATCACACAGCTGTTCATGGCAGAACTAGGTTCACACTTTGAGTGTAACAACTCACTTCAGAGCCAGCACCAACCACGGTGGGCTCTTCTGCTCCCCTGTACTCCTGGGACCAGGGACACAAGCTTCAAAACAGTCATTAATAATAGACAGGAGGGACATTCAGTTCTGTTAATGAATTGTTAAAATGTTAGGTGTGATAGTGACATAGAAGGTATGTTTTAAAAACTCTCCCTTTCTCTTAGAGACATATGCTGAAATATTTATTTACGGATGAAATGGTAGAAAGTCTGGGATTTGTCTCAAAATAATCTGAGAGGAGGCAGGAAGCGTGTTGGCATATAGATGAAGCCAGACTGGTGGGAAGTCGATAATGGTCTGAGCTGAGTGATGGGGACGTGAGTTCCTGTGTCAGCATCTCTACTTTTGTGTATGTTTTTTGTTTTTTCAAAAAGGTGTTTGTTTTTTTTTAATGCCCAGGTTAAGTCACCAGATAAAGAATCAACAAATTTTGGTGACTTGCACCTTTTACTCTTTAAAACATTGTGTTTAAGATAACCAAATGATATATGTTTAAGCATTTTTTTCCCTTTCAGCATGACATGTAACAACTGACTATTTAATAATTTTATTATGGAATTGGGAGGGAATGTTTAAGACTAAACTATAATAATATCATTTAGCAATTAAACATGAAAAACCTAAAATATTAGAAAAGGCAACTAGCAAGTTTAATTTTAACTGGAAAATTTGTGAAGTATTCGATACTAAAGAACATAGGCAATTCATAAATAATAAGTCAGACAATAAAATGAACACCTGTGAACTCATCTCCCAATTTGAAAAAAATCACGTTTTCTGAAATATAAACAATGTGACATCTCCTGCCCCCACCCATCCCCCATGGCCTCAGCCCTGGGCCCACAGGCACTGTCCTGTCCCTGAGGTCTCTGTGTGGGTTTGGGAGAACCATTTAGAAGGTCCAGCAGCATCCTCTTCCTTTCGTCTCCCTCCCTGCAGCTCCCAAATGCCGAGAGCCCCCAACATAGGCGCAGGTCGGGCTGCTTACCTTAGCGTTTGCTCTCAAAGATTCTGAAAGTGTTTCTAAATCAAGCTTACCTTCCAAGATATGTTGTCCTGAGGTGAAGATGGCCCACAGACAGATTCTTCTCTTACGATTTTTTAATGTCTTGTAAATTCGTGGGAATTCCCCAGTAGACGCAAAGCAAGGAAGCAGTTATATTATTTAAATCCCAATAGGCTTATTTTCTTCTTCTTGTGGTGAAATACACATTGCATAGGATCGACCACTTTAACCATTTTTAATTTAAAAATCAGTTCAGTGGCGTTAAGTACACTCTCATTGTTTGTGTAACCATCACTACCATCCATCTCCAAAGGTTTTTCATCATCCCAGACTGAAACCTTGTGCCCAGTTACTCCCCATTCTCCCTAGCCCTAGCCCCTGGCAACCACCATCCTGTTTTCTGTTCATGAATTTGACTCTTCTAGATACCCCGTATGTGTGGAGTCATACAGTATTTGCCCTTTTGTGACTGGCTTATTTCACTGAACATAATGTCTTCAAGGTTCATCCACATTGTAGTGTGTATCAGAATTTCCTTCCTTTTTAAGGCTGAATACTCTTCCACTGTCTGGACATACCACATTTTGTTTACCATTCATCTGCTGATGGACATTTGGGTTGTTTCCGCTTCAGAGCTACTGTGAATAGTGCGACTATGAACACTGATGTGACCCATAGGCTTTTTTTAAAAGAGCGATAAACAACTTTTGACCCTTTAGGTTTTTTCTACAAAAAGACTTAGGCAGGATTGCAAATTCCTTTGGGACAGGCTGCACTGTTTTGATGTTCGAGGTATTTATAGCTATAAACCTGGAACCTCCGTATAGGAAGTACCCATAGTTTCCAAGGGCGGATTGGGAAGGGCCTATGAGAAGGGCGCCTGCTCCACTCGTTCCTGTACAGCTAAACGCAGGGCTCAGGTTGTGTCTCTCGAAGTACCAGTTCCCTCAAACCTGTGACTCTGCTAAGACACAGTGCAAGGGTGACCCCCATGGCCCCACACTGTGCCGTGCTCACTCGGGACATGGTCATACCCAGCCACTCCCCATCCTCTTTTCTTCTTGTCGGTTTATCACACCACCACTTTTTCCTGTGACTCATCATTTTTCTGATACAGCAGAGAGTTTGGGGACAGCCGAATAGAACAACCTCAAGAATAGAGAATAGTGGGGGTAACTTTTCTTCCCGAGACTGAAAGTCAACTTCACGTTAAGGCATGTCCCCTCTTCTGGGGTCAGGCTCACCCCACCCATGGTGACTGTAAAACTCCCAAGAGCCACAGAGATCTGAGGGTGGGTGGGGAGGGACTGCACAAGCCCCACCGGTGTGGCGTTTCCGTGGGTGATGGGAGTGGGGGGGGTGCGCTGACTCCTCACTGTTACGTTCGTTACAAGCAGTGGCGCTATCTGCATTGTTGTGGGGGTTTTGTTTGCATTTCACTCTATGTATTTACATTTTGCTGTTGTCTTGTGTTCTTAAGTTAAATCTGAATTTGCAGTCAGGTAGGATAACAACATATCAGTAGTCATATTGTTCCTCGAAAAAAATTAAAAATTAAGTGTTGGCTTTTCTCATAGACATTTCTAAAGTTTGGTGAAGTATCATTTTATTAATTTTAACATATCCTCCCTTAAAGTAACTACTCCTTATTCTGAATGGATTTCAGAGACATCAGAAGGCTCTTTGAGGAAAGTACTAAATATCGATAGATTTAATATTTGGACACATCATTAAAGAGATAACAATAGAACCTCTCACTACTTGCTCTTGTAGAATAATGGAAAAACTATCAGGAGACTAAAAATTCTTCTATCAAGTGACCTGGTATTTATTAGTTTCCTTTAATGAAGTAGTCCCACAGAACGGTGAAAAACTGCAAACATTTTGTATTCTTTTCCTAGATCCTTTTGCTAGCCTTTTCTGTGTTCCAATTCACAGATGTGCCTACTCTCATATATGTGTCTGTTTTCATTCATTTGTAAATTATAAAATTATTTCCAAGAGCCATCCATGCAAAAGACAGACTTTTTAAAAATAAGGCCTTTGGAAAGTAATACCAAAGGTAAAAGTGTTTGATATATGATGGTTTTTCAATGAAGACTTTGATTCATGAGAAATTAGTGAAGTTTATTTTAGTGCTAATGGCACTGTGATATATTAGCTGTTAGTAGCAATATAACGTCCTTTTTTGGCCTGGTAGCTATTCTTTTAACATTTTTTAGTATGTTTACTTTAAAACGGAAAGAGATTGTCATAGGCCTTTCGTGTGAAGTATGTAAATGTTGTTGAGAAAGCTAACCTGGAAATGGTGTTTGCACAGCCTAGCAGTGGTTGGTGTGGCTTCTCTGAAAAGCCTCTCAAGAATATGAATAGATTTTCATTTGGTTGTTACTTGGAACAGTTAGAAGATGAAAAGCTCGATTGGGAAACCTTCAAGAAGCCTTTCTGTTGACCTCTTGTTTACAGGCTGGATCTGTTTTCCTGTTCCCTGGAACCCTCTTTAGGAAAAGAGTGGATTCCAGTGGAACCTGTGGCCCCACCTCCAAAGGTGCTGGCCTTTGCCGTCACCCACAGCTCATTTAGGCTTTGGAAGATGTAAAGCTCTGGGACGTTACCCCTCTGCACACGTGCAGGCCTTGGTGCCTTGATCCGGAAAGTTATTCTCAGCCGTGGACCTCTGTGTCCTTTTGTGCTCTGACTCTGTCCACCTGCCCACGCAGGCTTTGAGTTACAGACCATAATCCTTTTCTCTTGGGAGTTTAAAGCCGGTAGTTGAAAACACGCATCCCCTAACTGCACCCTCGGTGTTCTGAGTGGGTTTTCACTGCTGTTTCCATCGCCCACTGGCTGTTTTCATATCACAGACTATCGGCGAATGATTGAATTCTGCCTCCCAAGTTCATTGCCGGTCTGGGGGCACAGAGTGACTTGGATTCTTCAGAGAAGGACTTATACTGAGTTAGCAGCTGGCCTGGGAGCAGCCCTGGGGCCCACACCTCAGGCAGTTCTCTGACCCACCCGGACCAGGTTTGGTGCCCTGAGCCCCACCCTCTGTAACCTCGGGACAGAGCAAGGCGGGACACTGTGACCCACTGCCCAGCCCTGGCCCCCTCTCTCCGCTCGGCCGGCAGCACCGGAACAGCCCCTCCACTCTGCCAGCCTCCCCTCCCCCACCCAAATCCCCCCCCCCCTCCGTCTCATTATCCCCTAAACCAGTGCAGATGAAGCCAGGTGGCACTCTCCTGGGTCTCTGCTGACAGTCGCTGTGTTTTCAGCAACCCTTCTGCGTTTCAGATTTTCTGACCTCCTTTTTCAACTTTTCACAGGCTCAGAACGAAGACTGCTTCTTTGTTTATAGACAGCAACTCTCTAGAATAACTCTTAAACATCATTTTAATGTTCAACTTCATGAATATGGTGGCTCAGGGTCTTTTTTTAAGCCAAGCAAGGTTTTCACAAATTAATAATACCTTCGCAGAGGAGAAGCAGTAAGAACCGTATGTGCAAAAATAACTCCAGTTAAGGCATTTGTGAGAAGACACTTTCTGATTCTGTTCTGAAATCACATGTAGGCTTGTCGGCTTGGGTCACTCATTCTTTCACCATTTAGTGATCAAACATTAAGGGCATCCTTGTAACAGGCCCTCGGTCGGCGTTGGGAATATACCAACTAGGAGGACCTAGTCCTTGCCCTGGAAGGGCTTAGAGCTCAATGTATTTTGATTAACATTCAGAGTGCTCAAGGCGAGGAGGGCTCGGATTCTCCATTCATCCCTGTTCACTGTTCCTCCCTGTACCCACCTCAGAGCCGGCACTGAGTAAGTGGCCCCTTCTCATGTGCAGAATTGATACCTATGGCCTTGGGAATGTTGCTTTCTTTTTTTTTTTTTTTTTTTTTTTGGTCACTTTGCCCTGAAATGTGCATTTTTGAGATATAATTGACATATAACATTGTATTCGTTTTAGGTGCACAATATAATGATTCGATATTTGTATATATCATGAAATGATCACCGCAGTGTGTCTGGTTAACATCTGTTACCACCTGTAGTTATAAAATTTTTCTTCTGATGAGAACTTTTAAAGTCTACTCTCTTAGCCTCTTTCAAATACACAGAACAGTATTGTGGGCGATAGTCTCCGTGCTCTATGTTACATCCCCAGGACTTATTTATTATTTATCTTGTACCTTGAAGTTTGTGCCTTTTGACCATCTTCATCCATTTCACACCTCCCTTCAATCAATCTGTTCTCTGGATCTGTGAGTTCAGTTTTATAGGTTTTTTTTTAATGATTCCACTTAGAAGTGAGATCATACACTATTTGTCTTTCTCTGTTTAACTTATCTCATTTAGCATAATGCCCTCAAGGTCTATCTGTGTTGTGGCAAATGGCAAGATTGCCTTCTTTCTTATGGCTGAGTCATATTGCAGTGTGTGTACACATTTTCATTGTGTACCCATCTGTCAATAGACACATTGTTTTTGTGTCTTGGCTATTGTAAATAATGCTGCAGTGAACATGGGGGTGCAGCTATCCTTTTGAGATAGTGATTTTGCTTCCTTCGGGTAAATATCCAGGCGTGGAATTGCTGGGTCATATGGTACTTGTGTGTTAAAGTGTAAACTTCCTTTATCTACTCTATTAAATTCCCTTCAGTCCAGCAGAGCAGAGCTCTTGATACTAATGGACATTCAAGTGTATATATTTTCATTTGGACTTTGAGATACCCTAAGAAATAGTCACACATTTTTATTGTCCCCTGTCTTGTCAGCGTGGAGCACACAAAAAGCCAAGGGTAAGCACGTGTCCGGGCAGGGCTGAGTCTTCCCTCCAGCTTCTCGTGGTGCCCACATGTTTGTAAGCGTGCGGCTAAGAATCAGAGCTCTTTTGTGATAGAAGTTCAGTCCAATATTTATTGGATACAAATAATAATAAGTGCTATTTATTGTTTAAACTTATGTTTAAAGTGACTTGGTCTTTGTTGTTGTTGGATCTGAACATAAATTCAAAGAAAGGTCGGCATTCTTTACTCATAAACCTGAAGTTCAAGACAGGTTTTTTTTATTTTTACAGAGGCACAGATTTAATATTTTTTATAAGGGAACAAAAAAAATTGAGTGGTCTGAAATTAATGATTTAACTAGTTAGAAAGCACTTCGAGGGTACATTTCTTTTTGATAACCTCATTGGCTTTCTTTATAGATGCAATGTTTGTATTACAAAACTCTGGACAATTTTTAACTTCCTGAGTTTATTAACAAACAAGTCTGTGCTAACCCCTGGAATCCTGGCATTTTTAGAGAGCAAAAAAAAAAAAAACCTATTCACATAACATTTGTCTGCCTTTTTTTTTTTTTTCGTGTTTAAATAGAATATCTCCAGGCAAGAGCTTTTAGAACAGAATCTTTTTTTAAAAAAGGAAATATCCTTATAAAGAAAGCATAATTATTCTTAAAAAAAAAAAAGAAAAGAAAATCACTAAACCCGATGAGGTTGATGGTGTGCTGGATATTATTTCTGAATGCCCAAGATGGAAAGTATTATTCTTATGATGAGAATTGATCCTTCTCTTAAAGCCTAGTATTTTGGGTTGGAAACAGGTAATCTCTCTGCACAATAAAGTTGATAGAATAGCCAGAACAATTTCTTTTATAAACTAGTACCTTAGAATATTGTTTCATGGGAGTTAGGACTAAGAAGAGAAATTTGAGTCTCATTTATGGTGGGGAGGATAGACTCTTTTCAAGAGAGGAAGGGATTTGCTGCATGTCTAGAATAACTGTTTAAAATTCTAAACTATTATGCAAGACAAGCTCTCTAATCTCAGTCGATCTAAGTTCTTAAACTTTCATTGCTATGTTGTGCTCCTTATCATAGTTCAGGCAGCTAAAACAGGATAGCTCTTAACTATTCGGATATCATTTCCTCCCATTTTCCATTCTTATTTAAGACATCTCTCTTTTTTTAATTAATAAAACAGAAACAGTCTCACAGGCATAGAAAACAAACTTATGGTTATTGGGGGAAAGGGGAGTCAGAAGGGATAAATCGGGTGCTCAAGATTTGCAGATACACACTACTATGTATAAAATAGGTAAACAACAAGTTTCTACCATATAACACAGGGAACTATATTCAATATCCTGTAGTAACTTGTAATGAAAAGGAATGTATGTATATGTAAGAAATTTTTTTTCTTTGACTTGGAATCATACAGCTTAAAAAAATTAGGGCGATTGTGTAACTCACATAGTCTAGGGCACTTGTTTTTAGATTTGGGGTCCTCGCCATCTGAACTGTGACAGCAGTATTCATGTGTGTTCTCTCCCCCCCCACCCCCTCTTCACGTTCCTTTGGTTCCTACACTGCTGGGATTTTCCCAGAATGATCCCATGTTTTAGAACAGCAGTGTCTGACTTCTTTTCTCCTGTGGGGGGAACACACTGCTTGGTTGGCTCCTGCTTTTGGAACAAGAATCTGATGCTCATTGTGTAACTCTGGCAGAGGGAGTTGGGGCCACCTGTCGGGGTGGAGTGATTCCCCCACACACCACGATAGTGTGCCAGCTTCCAGGCAGTGGGCATGCCAGGCGTGGAGTGGTGAAGAGGGTAGGTCACATAACGTGATGCTTTTTCTGAAAGATCTTCCCACTCGAAAGTAGTGCCAAATCCGAGGCGCATGCTTCATTAATTTGATCACATCTGTTGGCACTTGTGGGTGTTAGCACTGATGAGTATCTTTCTGTTGGTGCATTTGGGTTTTTTATTTTCCCCTGTGCTCTCCCCCTACCTCATCCCTACTCCACTGCCCATTAGCCTTTGCCTCCACTTACCTAAGTGATTGAATTCTTTTAGATAATAGAGACATACACTGAAACAAGGAAAACATTTTCCAAGCCAATCTTTGTTCAGTCCTGGATTATATAAACTGTTGATGTTTGCTAATGCTGCACAATTATTCTAGAGCAAGTAGTCTTCTTAAGTAATGAGAGATGTCACACGGTATAAGAATAGTTTTTTTTTTTTCCTTTTAATTTCCTCTCCTGGGTCATTGCTGCTTAAAATTTAGCAGACGGGATGGAGATGAGGTGGAGAACTCTGTCTAAGCCTGAGCTGCTTACACCAGAGCTGTGCACCAGTTAGAATTCCCTATTTGGGGAAGACTTTTTTGAATAAAAATAATCATAAATGCATCTGCACTGGAGGCGATATCTGCCTCTCAGGATTTATTTTTACTGTTTTTAACAGTTACTTCTGAATTTGAAATTGAAAGAATCAGTTCTTACTATGCCTTTTCAATATTCCTTATGTAATTTTTTTAAATAATTAATTTTTTTTAAAGAATCTTTTACATGATGGAGATTCTTCCATTGTGAGGAGTTTCAGAGTCTAAAAGTGAAAAGTCTTGACTTCTGGCTGTATTTGTTTACATCAAGCAAATGATTAACTTTTTGGTATTCAATTACATCTCATAATTACCTTCAAAATACAGTAATATAACAAGAAATGATAGACATGGAAATAAATGAAACTATTGACTCATATTTATTGAGTACCAACTGTATGCAGGGTGGCCTACTGTAATCTGTTTCAGTTGTCTTATTTAGATGCTCACACTTGGGAATAAAAGAATGGCTTACATTAGTTACTAAATAAAAACATACTCCCCAAAAATACAAGTCCAACTTTATCTATATTATGCTGTATATTGGCCATTATTAGCATTAGTTACCTTGACAAATTAATACTCTAAGAAAATCTTAATTTGAGGCATTAGATGGAAAACTATGCTAGAGCAAGTCTTATTCCCAGAAGTCTAGGCTGGACTGTCCCCAAACTCAGGACCACTTCCCCGTTGATTATTTAATTTGTGTAAGGCCTTTCTTGATCACCTCCAGTACTAGAAACATTTGATCAATGCTGTGCAGGTTGGCCTTGGTTTTTCGTGAACCTACGTACCACACATCTGTGAAGAGGACCCCTTTGATTTATATAAAATAGTAAAGATACTGTTAACCCTTGAACAACACAGGTTTGAACTGTGTGGGTCCACTTGTAGGCAGATTTTTTTCAACAAATATGTACGTAAGTACTACAGGACCAGATGTTGGTTGAATCCCCAGATGCAGGACTGCAGATACCAAGGAACATGGAGGGCCGGCTGTAAAGTTATATGGAGGTGCTGACCCCTAACCCTTGCGTTGTTCAAGAGTAGAATATATTGGTTAAACTCAGCTTTCCAGTTTGGATTCTGGGAAAGCTGAAGCATGTGTGCATGCTTAGTCATATGACTCTCGATAACACATCAAGTGGCTAATCCAGTGGGGGTTGGGGAGAAGACTTGGGTTTAAATAGGCAACTCATTTCATATTTTCTGACTTTTCAAAGGCAGACATAGCCATGTGCAGATCATTTCATCTGTGAGCTGGATCACTGAGCACAGGGTGTAGACGTTGCTGTGCAATAGGAAATAAAGTGTGAGCCATGCATGTCATTGCAAATTTTCCAGTAGCCACGTTATTTGAAAAAAGATATATATATATCCATATATATATATGGATATATATATGGATATATATATATATATATATGTAACTGAATCACAATGTGGTACACCAAACATTGACACAACATTGTAAATCAACTGTGCTTCAATAAAAAAACCTATGGGGTGAGATTAGGGAGAAGGCTGTCCATAAATCTGAAGGCTGTGTTTTTTTATGTAATTATTTTTCTGTATTTGGTGAAATCTCCGATTCAGCCATCTGAAGCCATTTTAACTTGCAGACAAATGGAACTCGAGTCCATCCCTTCCACATCCCTGTAGTACTTTAACTTCGCGTTAATGGAGTGCTTTCAGGAGCGGTCCTTTGGGTGTTTTAACGGAGGAACTGGGAATGTTTTTCCTATCCGACACCACTGGTCTGTGGAGGGGAAATTAATCCCTGTTACAGTCACGTAAAATACAAGCTAATTCAGTTTTCCTAGGACGAAGTGTACGGTGGTCAGGGAACTTGCTTTTAATGTTAAGGACAGGGAACGTTACATTGGGAACTCATATTAGTTTTCATTAAGAGGCATGAACACAGACTGTGGGAGTAGAAGCTTAAGGGACCAAACCCAGGTAATGGGGAGAGGGAGGGAGAGGTCCATTCGGTTTCTAGTGAACTGCTAAACCTAATGCGTAGTGGGCGTGAAAAGATGGCTGAGGTCAGCCTACAGCGCCATCTCCCATGCTGGGCCTGGAGGTGTGGGGTCTGCAGTGGCCCAGGAGCCGGGGCTGGGAGTGTCTTCTATCCTGTGGAGGAGATTCCGTGGTAATTAGTAGGTTCATTTATAATTAAAGGTGTCTGTGTGCATATAAACTGCTGATATGAGAAAATCCTGGAAGTGGTTGGACACAGAGTCGGGACATTGTGTTACTCAGGAGGCAGGGCTAAATGAACCACAGGGACGCTGGGGTGGAGAGGACCAGCCTTAGGATGCCATCTTCCATCCATCTCTGTCGTGTGTCGGGCTGGGCTTCCCCAGGCTCCGGCGTGGTGCCTGGCGAGTGTCATCACCCCTGTTTTGCCAGCTGGACCCTTGAGCTTTCCTAAAACGTGCGGAGCCTTTCTCAAAATCATATCCTAAGAGGAATTAAGTGATACATTAGCTTCAGGGTTATTTTGACCATATTTTTTTTAAAGTCTTGGTGTCTGTGAACACTTGTCTGCTAATGGCTGCTAGCAAATGCCTGAAGAAAATAACACATTCGAGTAAATGTATAAACGCAATCACGTTGAATACAACAGGGCTTTGTTGTTGTGGCTTGTAATCGTGACCTCTCGGTGTTACCTACGTAATGTAGTTAGTTTCTACAAGGGAAATCGTCCTTAGTCTGCTTGGTGGAACTGAATGTTCTGATAGATAATGGTTTTCCATAAAGAGAGCTTGACTTCCAAGCACTGTGCTGCCTGAGCTATTGGGGAGACACCGCTTCAGGGCAGCCGGAGGCAGGAGGAAGCCTCACTCTAAGAAAGTGGGTTCAGACAACGAACTCAAACAACCCAGTGTTAAAACCGGAATGGGCTGTCGTGGGAAGTGACACCCATCGCTGGATTTCCTGCAGTCAAGGCCATGTGGCCCCCTGCTGGAAGCATCTTGGAAGGGGTTCAGCCTTTCCACCCCTGCAGGGGCAATTATAGGCACAAACTCCAAGAGGCACGACAGCTATTCCTACCTCGTGGGTCTGTGGTTAGTCAGCTCCTCGCCCCTTCGGGGAGATCGTGGACCCTCATTTCGTTCACCAAGCACCCGTTGCCTTTCCAGAGTCAGGTGCTACAGAGTCTGTCCACAAAATTGTGAGTTACTCCAACAAGCCAGGCCAGGTCCCAGGATACAGCTGTGAGCAAGCTTTCCGTCCAGGGCAGGTGATGCTCCTCAGCCGTGAGCATCAGAATCACCTGGAGGCCTGGTTAACAGGCCGATGGCTGCGCTGCACCCTGCAGGTCTAGGTGGGGCCTGGGAGTCTGCCTTTCTTACCAGACCCAAGGACAGGTCCATGGACCACACACTGTGAGCAGTGCAGGGCAGAGGTCTCAACTTGGGGTGATGTCTTCTCCCCAACCTCCAGGACGTTTGGCAAACTGACGTTTTTGGTTGTCACAACTGAGAGCCAGGAGCGCTACTGTCCTTTCCTGGGTAGAAACAAGGGAGGCTGTTAAACATCCTGCGATGCACACACAGCCCCGACAGCAAAGACCCGGCCCGCCCAAGTGCCAGCGGCGCACAGGGTGAGAAACCCCGTCTAGGAGGAAGTACAGGAAATCAAGTGTTTGTGATAATCTATGTGGGGAACGTACTGACAGATGGTGCTGAGGGCGACTTCAGGTGCTGCTCTGAGCCTCACTTATTCTAGAGGTCCGCTAGGGGCACAGACAGACCCTGCTCTCGGGCAGCCAGGCTTGCTCACAGTAGGTTAGCCGTGAAGAAAACAAGTAAACTGGGAAGGGAGGCTGCCCTGGTTGCTGACTCTCATGCAGCAAATGTTGAATGCTTTCTGTGGTCCTAGCGCGATACCATGTGATTTTTTTAATGTTTAGTTTTTAATACGATTTTTAATACCTGCACATAAGTAAAAAAAAAGTTAAAAGGTATGGAAGGTTATCCAGTGAAAAGTAAGGCTTCTTCCCTCTCCTACATGAATTTTTCTTCTTAAAACTGTTCAGAAACTGCCGTAATTGGTTTCTGGTGTGCCTTCTGGCGATCTGTTTTGCATTTGCAAGCGTATTTATGTAACTTTTAACGCAGATGGCAAGTGTTTCCAAATGTTTCTTCTCTCTCAAGAAGGGACAGTAGAGGTAACGTTGCCCCCGTTTGATAGATGAGGTCACTAAGACTGTGAGTACAAGTAACATGCTCAGGGTCACTTGGCAAGTGGCAGAGCTGGAATTGAGACCGCGAGTTCTGGTTTTAAGCAGAGCTGAACCAAGATTCATGGGCACCACCTCCAAGCAGGCTCACTTTGCCCCACTTCAAACTTAGGTCTTTTTTCCAATATTTGTTCAGCATCTACGTAGATGAGGAGGTAAGAGCATCGCATGTGCCCTTTCCTCCCAAGCAGTTCTGCTCTGGACCCCACCTTGTGTGCCCCGCCCACCCAGCAGTGTACAGCAGGCTCCCTCCTCCAAAGGCCCCGTAGGGTCATCAGTTCTCACTGGAGCTCAGCCCCACTTGAGCCGCTCACTACAGCTGTCACGTTTCTAGTGGTGCTTTGACTTCCTGTCCGTGAGCCCCCGTGCAGGGGGCCTCAGTGGTCCTGCATCCTTCCAGCCATTCCACACTGGTGGCAGCCACCTGATGTTCAGAGAGCCCGGACTCCTGTCCCGGGAATTGTAGAGATCCTCGGAGCAGATCAGGTGTTCCCAGCACCCCCTGTTGTGACGGCAGCAGCCTGGGGTCCTGTGTAACCAGGTGCAGCGTGGACACTCTCTGTGGGAGTTTGCAGCACAACTTGCCTGCTAGGTGACGGCAGGATGGGAAGAAGGAACTTGCCCCATGGGGACTCTGCCTTGAGATGTCTTTGTGGCCGGGGCTGTGTTACAGTACCTCCCCGAGGCTCTGGGCCCCTGCTGGGGTTCCCTTGAGAAGGGGATGTGTGTGCCAGGTAGAGGGTGCCGTCAATCAGAAATGAAGGTCTAACACACTCACCCACAGAGAAGTGCTGTCCAGAGACCAAACTCTGTTTTGAAATTGTGGCTGTTGAAGGTGCATGCTTGAAGTTTCAGTTCCAGGTGTTAACAAGATGGAGCTATGTCGCATGACTCTTGTGTTTGTCATTTCTCCTAATTGGCAGCCAACAAGGAGGGGACACATTCCACGTGCTGGGTGTTGCTGAGCATCCTTCTGGGAGCAGTGGCCATGCTGTGCAAAGAACAGGGGATCACTGTGCTGGTAAGACCCGTGATGCACCCTTCCCCTCTTGTAAAGATGTCTTGGGCTGCCCTGCCCGTGTGACCTCCTCTACTGCAGCCTCTGGGCCACCTGCATTCCTAGACCTTTCTGGGCCAGTTACCTGTGCTGTCATGATCCTGGCGTTTCAGATGGAAATTGACTCAGTTGGCTGTCATTAGAACTGGCAGGCATGGAGTGGGGACAGTCCTAAAGAGCATATTCACCCTCTTGGAGAGGTCCTGTAGAAAACAGATAAGAGAGTGGCGTGTGTTTTCTTGGTTGCTCTCATGTTTTGGGAGTCCTAAATACGACAGTATTCTGACCCCATCACTGCTTCCAGCCCCAGTTAAACAAACACTGATGTATGTTTCCCGGCTTCGCCTGGAAATGTCAGAGAACAGAGGCTCTGAGGAGCACAGGCATGCACCTCCCAGCTCTGAGCTGAGTGGAAGCCCCAGGAAGGAAGAGGCCTGGAAATGCACCTTGCTTTTTCTCCAGTCTAGCCAACTTCCCATCTTACGTTATGAGAGGGACACTGAGGCCTTAGGGATGGGAGCAGACAGAGAGAAATGGAAAACAGATGTGGGAGGTGCATGGCCTCGTTGAGGAAGCCATGGGAAGGAAAGAGCGGCCCAGGGTCTTCGGGGTTTGACCCCAGTCGAGGCAAAGATCGATGGTTTTATTGGGCTCAATCTGTAAGATTAAGGTTAGCTAGCTAGGAAATGGTGTAGCAAAAAGTGACTGTGAAAAGACACTTGAATTTCATGAGTTACTTTTTTAAAGTTTGCTCTAAATCAGTGTTTCTCAACTTTGGCATTATTGACACTTGGGGCTGAATCATTCTTTCCTTGGGGTGTGTCCTGCACATTGCAGGATACTTAGCAATGTCCCTGGTCTCTACGCACTAGATGCCAGTAGGACACCCCCCACCCACCCAAGTTGTGGCAACCCAAAATGTCTCCAGACATTGCCAAGCAGCCCCTGGGAGGGACCAGCATCATCCTGTGAGAAACAGTGCCCTTGCTTCTCAAAGTGTGATTTGAGGACCAGTAGCATCAGGACCACCTGGGAACTTACTAGAAATTTAGGATCTCAGACCCTACCTCAGGCCTGTTGGATCAGAATCTCCATGTAATAAGGACCCCAGGTAACCTCTCCATCCATTAATGTTTGAGAAGCACTGAAAAATTAGGTTGAATTTACATGAATAAAGATATGGTAAAATTTAGCTGTTTTCACTGATTAGAATGTGGACCTTTCGATGATGCATCTAAGTGAGAAGGAAGTGGGGGTGCCAAACTCATGTTTGGCTCAGTCGTCATGATGACATGACCCCATCACCCCTTGGTGTCTGTCCTGTAGCTCACAGGTGGAAAAACAAACGGTGTAGAAAGTGATAGGGGCAGCTCAACAGGGAGCTTCTACCTCCTAGAATATGGTTCACCCCCAGGAAGAAATGGTCTTCTGTGACCCACTAAAATCATGTATTGCATGGGTGAATAAAACCAGGAGTCTTTGAAATGCTTAACCCAGCACTGGCCCATGTGTTGGGTAATTAATGGCTCCCAGCATTTATGGGGGAAGGTTAAGTAGGGATGTCATCCTCTCTCTGAAAACCACAAATTACCACTGGCTTCTGATGATTTATGATATTCTTTGTCACGAAGCCCCATATTAAAAAGACCCAAGTCACGCAGGGGCAGCTGGAACCAACCACTCAGTATGTGTTCTGACCACCTTACCTAGTTCTGGCAGGGGATTCAGCTCATTGACATCGCCTGCAGCAGCCGCACGTGTAGAGAGTCCACTTCAGGGTGGACAGTGGAGTCCAAGGCTAGATGATCCTGCAGCCTATAACCTCGGCTGTCATAGCTTTACGAGCAGCTGTCACCTTCTGGAGAGGAATTATCGCGCTGCTCCTGGGAGCTGTTAGTGTGGGTGGAGCTGCAGGATCACACACTACCAGGGGCCAGGGGCTTCCTGTAATTGAAGTGATTTGTCATTCACCTGAAAGGTGTGGGCAGGGCTCCCTTCAGCAGAGACGGCTGTCCTCCACACAGCGGATCCAGGCTGGTGGTGGCTCTGCCGTCTCCAGGGTGCAGTTCCCAGTGTCACTCTGAACATCTTCATCGTCTCCGCCACACCAGCTGGGCAGGAGACCAAGGGTGGAGCCTGCCCAGATCTATGACCAAACCTCCAAGATGGTGTGTGATCACTTCCGCCCGCATCCCGTAGGCTGGAAAGCACACGACCACGCTTACCTGCAGGGCTGGCTGTGTGCTCAGCCAGAAGGGAGAGCTGGCGGACAACCAGGAGTCTGAACCTGAGAGGTCTCCGAAGCCCCACCAGAGATTGTATGTTCTGCTTCCCCTCTTGCACAGATTTGCTAAAATCAGTCAGCACTTGAGATTTTTGAGGTGTACTTACTTATGTGGCTGGGTTTTCAAGGTTAATGACTGCCTTTATCTCCTTAGGCATGATTACTGCAGGTGTTGGCTCTGTTACATCAACTAAGGGAACGTTTTATAATTTAAGAAAAGGATGGCAGGGGGGACCTTTGCAGAACTTCTCTGGGGAATCCCACATTTCTAGCTTTCCTGCGTCTTACTCTTGCATGCAGACTATGAACTTATGACTAATGGGAATGTAGTGATGACACATTTGGTGCATTTCCATGAGCTAATGTCCTAGGAGCAGTAGGATTTTTTGATTTTGGTTTTGGACCTGAAGAGGTCATCTGCAATGATCTAATCCAGTGCGTTACTTGTCTAGATTCAGCAATGAAATTGTGATATGTGGTTGCTACCTCATCAGAGTTCAGCTGCCCCGTCACTGATTCCTTGCTTTGCTTTCTTAGGGTTTGAATGCCGTCTTTGACATCTTGGTGATAGGCAAGTTAAATGTTCTGGAAATTGTCCAGAAGGTACTACGTAAGGGCGGATCGTTAGAGGTGAGTATCTGCTTTTGCCCCCAGCCTAGACACGGAAAATGTCAAGTACCAGCTGACTTTAAATGCCATTTTCAAAGTGTTTCTTATGACTTGAATTCTAAAATAGCCGGCCCTTGAAAGCACAGTGTCAGTGTAGTTCGAGCAGAATTGTTGCACATTTGTCCTTGGCTTGGCTGCACTTTTATTTGAAAAGTCTGTGACATCAGAGGCCGTGTGGTGTCCTTTCAGAACCTGGGTGTGCTCAGGAATGGGGGCCTCCTCTTCAGAATGGCCCTCCTGGCCTTGGGGGGAGCAGGGATGCTCTTCGTGCGCTGGAGGATCATGGGCACTGGCCCGCCGGCCTTCACTGAGGTGGACAACCCTGCCTCCTTCGCCGACAGCATGTTGGTCCGGGTGAGTTCTGAGTCTGTCCTCCACTGGGTCATCTTCTTTGCCCACCAGAGCCCAGGTCTTCCCTCCTTCCTCCTCCTCCTCCTCCTGATCTCCCCCCCAGCACATCCACAAAATCCCCCCTGAGTGGAACACCTCCACGTCTGTTTCCTCTCACCAAGGATATTCTAGGATGAAACCAGGTTTTTATTAGGGCATTGAAAGGGTATAAACTCCTTGTATTTCCTTTCTCAACCAAGTTAAAGAGGAGCAGTTTAGAAAACATCAGGTTTCTTGCCAGCCTCGGTAAAGCATCCCTAATCCCATTACTTTTGACATCAAGGAAATTGACATGGCTGGGTTAAGACAAAATGTAATATCAGTGGTATCTTTAAAAGTCTAATGGTGTCCAGACTTCCTTGTAAAGGTTTGCTTTTTCTGAAAGCAAAGGTGTCACCCACAGATTCTCAGCTGTGGTGGTCATCGAGACAGAAATCACGAGAAGGACCATAGAACCCTGTACGTCTATTGTTAGGCACATAGGTGACCCCTGGGCCCGAGATTTCTTAGGTCATGGACTTCGGGCATCACTGAGTAAATGGGTCATAGTTGGACCAGAAATATAACAAATGTATAGCAGGGTCTGGTGGCTTTGCTGTATTTTTCATCTATTAAAAATCTCAGTGCATTTCCTAACTGCCATGACAGCCCCATGCCCAATGTTGAAAGTGGCAACATCTTATTGTATACAACTGCTCCCCTTGAACAGAAACCTAAGGGTGCCTCCAAAGTGAAGTTAGGATATGTATATTTTTCCAAGTTCAGTGTCAAATAAGTGTTTGTTTTTCTCTTAACTGACAGGCCATAAACTATAATTACTACTATTCATTGAATGCCTGGCTGCTGCTGTGCCCCTGGTGGCTGTGTTTTGATTGGTCAATGGGCTGCATCCCCCTCATTAAGTCAGCTGGCGACTGGAGGGTAATTGCACCAGCAGCACTCTGGTTCTGCCTCATTGGCCTGATATGCCAAGCCCTGTGCTCTGAAGACAGCCACAAGAGAAGGTAAGAGGCCAAGCTGAATTTTAACGTTGACGCTGGGTTGAGTCAGAGCATTTCGCCAAATCCAGCACCAATCATTTTAGCAATTTTGTGGACCTAATGTCTAAGGACATTTATTTTAAGTACACGTTTATGGCTGGACTGAGTTCTAGTTCTGTCCGTGTGGAATCCGTGGCTGGCTTCAGCTAGTGGGGCGTGAACTTGGAGGAAGGGGTACAGATGACTGCTTTATCTCCCCTCCCCCTCCCCCGGGAAGGAGCATTTTGAGATCCTTTTCGCTGTAGGTGGTAGAGAGTAATTTATGGTCAGAACAGAGTGTGATTGCAGTGTGCTGTGTCCATATTCCCAGCCCTCCCTCAGAACACCCTGATGGATGCTCCAGCAGTTCCTCCCCGTGTTGTTTGGTACAAAATAAACTGCCACCCGAAAGAGGCTATTCTTTCTCACCAAAAAAAGAAGGCAAAACGGTTACTGAGAAAATAGCTGGGAGAGAAACAAATGTGTTTCATGAGAAAGAAAGCTATTTATGGTGATTTTCTTTAAACGTAAGTGTGTGTAGAATTAGATTAGTAATTTCTCAAAATAAATTCAGTTTTAAGTTTACCTGTGTCTTAAATTGGTTCCTCATTCTAAAGAGCAACAGATCCTAGTCCCCCTTCACCTCACATGTGCAGCAAGACTTTTTTTTTTTTAACACTATAGACACAGGGGCTGGGAAGGAGCCACCAAATTTGACCTGGCTTCCTAATTCATCCTCTTACATCATAGGAGACCTTAGAAGGGATTGCTGGGGGAGACAGCTCAGTGGTAGAGTGCGTGCCTAGCATGCATAGGGTCCCCAGTACCTTCATTAAAAATAAATAAATAAAAACCTAATTACCACCAGTTTATTACCAAAAATAAAATAATAAAAATAAAAACATGAAAAAAAAGGAGGGACTGCCTACTTCCAGAAGTATTCTGTTGCTCTCAGCTTTCTTTTTGCTTGACTGAAGTTGAGGGTGTAGCACCCAAAAATGATGTTAGTTTATTTCAGATTTCATAAAGCTTAAACTAGTTAAGTTGCATTATTCCTGTTAAATTTAGAGGGGTAACTAAATTGGACTAATTGGGACCAATAGCCACTGAGCTCTCGAGCGCCTACGTGGTTTGAGGTATAGTTAGGAGTAGGTGAATTCATGAGACCCCACAAAGTAATCGTTCTGGCTTTATTCATATGAATTTTGTGACCTGTAAGTTTTATCCTGATGCTTAATGCTCAGGGCCTTAATAAGACTTTTATGTCTCATCCTGATGCTGCTCGGTGCAACCCTCTCTCCCGAGGTCATTTCTCTGCTGCCGCTGATGCCTCTTCTCAGTTGCTGGCATGAAAGTAAAATGGGGAGAGGGGCGGTCTTTACCATGAAGTTAATGTTGAGCAGGGCGTTTTTCTTGAGATGCCTTGAAAGTCGCCCTTTTACTTACTTCCCGTCTTCCAGGATGCTCACACTGGGCCTGGGGTTTCTCATCATCCCGTTTCTTCCTGCGAGCAACCTGTTCTTCCGCGTGGGCTTCGTGGTCGCAGAGAGAGCGCTGTACCTGCCCAGCGCCGGGTACTGCATGCTGCTCACCTGCGGGCTGGGCGCACTCAGCAGGCTCACGAAGAGGAAGGTACGGGCCCGGAGCGGAGCCGTTCACGACCGCGACATCGGATGGACTCCACTAACATTGTCCATGTCTCTCTCTTCTTAAGAAACTGATTGCTGCTCTCGTGCTGGGAATTTTGTTCATAAACACGCTGAGGTGCGTGATCCGCAGCGGCGAGTGGCGGACGGAGGACCAGCTTTTTAGAAGTGCCCTGTCTGTGTGTCCCCTCAATGCTAAGGTAGGCTGGCTGCCACGTGTTAAGTTCAGCAGCTTGTTTTGGGTTTTTTTTTTTTAATGATTTTGATAAAATGTATTAAAATTGCTCTTAGCCAAAATCATTCAAAAGAAATCTTTAAAACCAGGCAATGTCACTTAAGTTTTTCTTCATCTTCCAATTGGTCCAGTCAGTGATTAAAGTCGTGACAGGGAAGGGAATAGTAAGTACATGCAGGCTGAGGCCGGGGGAGTCCCACAGTGAACCGTTTAGAACACACTTTTCAAAACACATGCTCCGGCCTCCTCCAGTCTGTGACTGGAGCTGGTAATACCTATG
Organism: Vicugna pacos; assembly: GCF_048564905.1. NCBI lineage: Eukaryota > Metazoa > Chordata > Mammalia > Artiodactyla > Camelidae > Vicugna > Vicugna pacos. The sequence goes on along the minus strand of NC_133000.1, from coordinate 65,129,552 downwards.
AATGGACAGCAGTTTGGTTCCGGAAGTTTAAAGTCTGCTGGCTGGTGGGCAGTGCACACGGTTCTCTCACTGGTGGCTTTCTGCTTGGGATTCCTTCTGTCGGATTAGGTAAAAGTAAATATATAGACTTTAAAGTGGCAGTGTTTTTGTTGATGCAGTCTGGCAGGAGTTTGTCTCACCTGTGCTCCTGATGAGTCCAAGCTCTCCTCTAACCCAGCCGTGCCTCTTTGGGCAAGACTAGACTGCCTGTTTTGAACGTTCTGTGCCCTTACCTGTCACAGGGGACAGTGCCTGTCTCCTGGGTTTGCTGTGAGGCCTTAGTGAAATAGGGCATCTGAAGTGCCCTAACACGGTAGTTAGAACACAGTAGGTGCTCAAGGAATGTTTGCTTTCAGTAAGCTCCTCTTCGTTTTGGTTGTCCCATTAAATGGGAGGAAGGAAATGATGATTGCTCAGAATGAGCGGCCGGGGGCTAGGTTAGAGGGGTTCTCTGTTAGCGTGGACCATTGCTGTTATTAAATAGTGGTCCGTTCTCTCCTGGGTCATCGGAATGGGAGGTTCCTAGGATGCTTAAATGTAATCCTCTGGGGGTGGAAATAAGAGCTCCATGGAGTTCTGTCTCATTTCCACATTATTTATTTAAGAGAAAGCAGTGATCTCAGGCAAAATTATATGAATAAATCTAATGAATAATTGACGCCTTATTGTGACCCTGAAGTGCAGGGTAATCTAAAAGGTGCTGACTCCTTCTTTGTCTTTTCCTTAGATTAAAAAAAACAAAACAAAACAAACAAAAAAAAACCCTGTTCATATTTTATAGTTCAGAGGCTTAGACAAAAGAGTGAATTACTTCAAGCTTTTATTGATAATTTGATTTGCTGACCTACCCACTTATTTTATGCTACTAAAAATAAATTGCCTGTGATTTAATTTCATAAATGTTAATGGGTTTGCTTTATTTTTACTTTTCTGTTTGAGCAGCAGTAATTACCCTTTCTATTTATGTAGTTCTTCCCCAGAAGGAACTCAGATTTCTTTGTAGAGGCTCTGTAATTAATCTCCATTATCCTCCCTCTAAGGTTTTTAGAGAGAGGTTATTATTTTCTTTAATTTTCTAAAAGGGAGAAACTGAGGCATGGAAAGATGAAGCTGACAACATCTGAGTTAGTAATTAAGGTGGTAGATGAAGACCTGGTATAGTGCTGTGTCCAACTTATCCTAGTAAATGAGGGGGTGGGACATAGGTGATGTTTGAGCTTCTGTGTCTGCCCTAGCGAGTGACTTCATATGTTACAGGCTGGAAAACACAGGGGGTGCATGGATGGACTTACGTACACAATCATATGTCTGCATGTATAGTTCTCCCTTTTAAATTTGAGATATACATGCAAGACCTTGTCTTCAAAAAGGATCTGGTAGTAATAATCCTTCCCAAGAACATTTTTCAGTGATACTATTCTGTGTGAGCAAGATAGAATTTTTTTTTGTTTTAGTTTTTTTAACTTTTCACTATAAATTGAAGTGTTAATTAAGTTGTCTTTACTTTTTTTTTTTGGAAAAGCTAGGTTGATTTCAGGGAAGAGATCTCATTTAGGAAGACACTGGTTTCATTCAACTCTATTGCAGGAAAAACATTTTCTGAACTCATTTTCACTTTGTATTCATTGATTCTTAAGTAAGCACTTGGCACCTGGCTCCATACGAGGCCCAGATTTACAAAGGAGATCCGGTGCTGTGCCCAGTGCATCTGAATTACCCACAGTGCCTTGCGTATGGCAGGCACTCACTATTAGTGGCTGAAATTGAGCCAAATGGAAGTTAAATTCTTGCTTTGGATGAGATACCAAGTATCTGATTATGGTACAGTCATTCTTAGTTTTCAAGGCTTTAAAGTATGTGGCACTTTGTATCTACCCTGTGATACAATTCTAAATTCTTTTAACAATGAAAGGAATCATATACCACAATGGGGTATTTCCTTAAGGATGAGCCAGGATGGGCTGTAGGATTTTTGTATATTAAAGCATTTTAAGTTTAACATCAGATGTTAAGGAAGTTGGAAGCAAACTGGTTTTGGCACTGCTGTGACACGTGCCTTCCGTGCGGGGTGCTGTCACTTCGTTGTGTGTACACATCCTTGGGTCGCGATGGTGGTTTTATCTGTGGCTTCTGTTATGCTTTGTTGTCTCAGCGTAAGAATCACAAGGGCTGGAGGGAAAGTTCAAGAATGAACAGGCTTTTTCAATCTCTTACATCCCATGGAAACAAAAATCACTCATTCTTTAAGCTCTATTTTAAGTAAACTATTTCTGAGGGGTTTGGTTTGGTTTTTCACAACAGATTATCTAGGCGGCTATTTTCCATTCAAATACTTCCCTCCAAGTAACTAACAGGATACGGCTGGCCTGTGGGTAAACCTGTTTACTAGTCTTCATTACGGACAGCTTGCCTTCTAGGGCTGTATCTGATTTTTAACTAGTCCCATGGAATTAACTGCAGTCTGATTTTCCAGAGCGCCCCTCCTCCCTCCCCTGCCCTTCTGGTCTGTGGCATCCAGGAGTCTAACAGGACACTGGCTCCACTGCAGAGGGCAGTTGAACTCTTTGAGCTTTTTCTGAGAAAACAGAATGTCCCGTAACAAAGGATAGCGTCAGGAGCTCACGGGCGGAAGAGGCAGGAGCCAAGGAGAAGCTGTGTTTGTGTTCTGGGAACCACAATCACATCCTTGCTCACAGGTTGGAGTCTCCAGATTCAGTCCCTTGGTGTGTGGGGCAAGGGAGGTGAAGTCACACTTCCAGGCTGGGGCTGGGGGAGGCACAAAATCGAACCATTTAGAGCTGACTTTTCAATACATGCGATCCAGCTGTGGCATGAACTAGCCTCCTGCAAGCAGTAACTTGAAGATGATAATACTTACAAATGGACGATGTATTGGTTCAGGAAGTTTAAATTATACGGTATGCTGGGCACTAGTATACGTTTCTTTCACCTGTGAGTTCCCTGCTTGTGATTCCTTTTGTCCAATTAGGTAAAAATAAATGTATAGACTTGAGAATTGGCAGTTAAAAAACAAATGCTCTGTTTCATATGTGCTTAAAGACTGTCACACTGCTCCATGCCCTTCCAGAAATATTAGTATTTTTGAAGGCGTGCTATCACTGTGGGTTAAGATTGCTAAGGCAGGGTGGGGTTATACATTTAAAAGGGGGTCTGAAGTGTTCAGATGTAATGCCACTTGATGGTGCTCAAACCATTAGTGTAATCCATCATGTTAGTCTGCTACGGTCACTGTAAAAAAAATACCACAGAATGAGTAGCTTAAACAGCAGAAGTTTGTTTTCTCCCAGCTTTGGAGGCCAGAAGTCCAAGGTCAAGGCGTCGGAAGCAGCGGTTTCTCCTGAGGCCTCTCTGGTTGGCTTGCAGACGGCCGCCTTCTCACTGTGTCCTCACGTGGTCGCTCCAGTGTGTGCAGGCATCCCTGATGTCTGTGCAGTTTCCTCCTCTGATAAGGACACCAGTCAGATAGGATTAGGGCCCCAAAGAGCCTCATTTCAACTTAGTGACCTCTTTAAAGACCCCCTCTTTCAAAACTCACATTCTGGGCTGCTAGAGGTTAGGACTTCAGCATACAAATTTTGGGGACACAATACAACCCCTTAACACCCCCAAAGAAAGATTATTTTACCTTAAGAAAACTAATAGATGGCATGAATGAGTGGGTCTAGAAATTGTCTTGCGCAGCCGGCCCCATCATCACCCAGCATCATAATAAATGGGTGTGATACCGTGAGAAGAAACACAGGCTTTGGAGCCTCGGTTCACATTCTGCACCACAGCCTTGGATAAGATGCTTATTGATGCCAAAGTGAACCCTCGACTTGGAAGGCTGCTCTGAGGAGAAGAGACAGTCTGTCTACAGTGCCAACCCCTGCACCTGGTGACCCTCAGCCCCCGCCAGCCGCTGGTGTCCCTGTTGTCATTGGTCACACCTGGCACATCTAAGTGAGTGAGCATCGTTCTGTAGCATCACCTCCTCTGAGGTTGCTCCTGGCCTTTACACTGTAAGCCTCCAAAAGGCAGCTTTTGATGATCAAGAAATACTTTTGATAACAGTCCTCATGAATCCCCGCAGTTCTGCTGCCCTGGTCTTGGTTCCGGTCCCAGCTCCTTTCCTTGTAGTTTATTCTGAGCCCTGGTACCCTTGAGAAGATGCCATAAGTTGGTCTCCCCAGTGCCCTCGAACTGGGATGACCTGAGAACTTCTAGTAGATTTGCAGCTGCGAGTCTGTTTCTTCTCGTCTACTTTACTACCCTCTTCGGTCATTAAACGTTCAATTTTTTAATTGAAGTAAAATTCTCCTACCATAAAATTAACCATTTTAGTTCTTCTTAAAATTGAAAATGAAATTACCATATGATCCAGCCATTCTACTTCTGGATGGATGGATAGACAGACAGACAGACAGATACACAGATCCAAAGGAATTGAAATCAGGTGCCTGGGGTGCAGTCAGCACCTGAAGGAATGAGGGAGAGAGGATGTTATTAGTATAAAGTGGAATGTTTGTAATGCTGCAGGAGAAAAATGTTACACCAGAAAGTGCTGGATTTGTTTAAAAGACAGAATCCTCGTTGTTCCCTCACGTTTGGACTTTGCATCTCAGCCGTGGGCTGCAGGTAGTCTGGGTTTGGCGGTAAAACCAGCCCAGCTTCCTAACTTTCCAGCTTTCTCTGTTGAGTTCTTTAGTCAGTATCCTCCTGTCACACTTCAGTGATACCATCTGCTTGTCACATGCCTTTCTTCCAGTCTTTTCTTATGGGGGTAGAGGGGCATTAAAGCACAAAGAGGCCCCTGCGTAGGGATTTAGCTCAAGTTCTGGTGGGTGGTGGTTTTTTAATACCATTATCTTCTGCTTTCAGTTAGAAACTGTGATAGGATCCCAGCTCTGAGCAAAGAAGCCTGTCAGCTGATGGCCAAGTTCTTATCTCTCTTTCCAGGTTCACTACAATGTTGGCAAAAACCTGGCTGATAAAGGCAATCAGACAGCCGCCATCAGATACTACCGGGAAGCTGTGAGGTACCGCAAGCATCTTGTCTCGCAGAAGAAATGCCATTTATACAGTATACGTGTCGATTTTAACTTTCCAGAGTTAAAAACCCATCCCTATACAGACTCCCAACTTTAAATTTCAGTTCCTGAGAGCTGAGTGAAGACTACAGGCTTGGTTTCTCTCTCCACTTCCAGATTAAATCCCAAGTACGTTCATGCCATGAATAATCTGGGAAATATCTTAAAGGAGAGGAATGAGCTCCAGGAAGCGGAACAGCTGCTGTCTTTGGCGGTACAGATACAGTAAGCATTGTTTCTGTATTGATGCTCTTGAAAAACCTATGAGCTCCTGCAGTTCTGGGGCCAAAGCCATTCTTTTCCTTGTTTATCTTCCAGGCCAGACTTCGCTGCTGCGTGGATGAATTTAGGCATCGTGCAGAACAGCCTAAAACGGTTCCAAGCCGCTGAGCAAAGTTACCGGACGGCCATCAAGCACCGGAGGAAATACCCAGATTGTTACTACAACCTCGGGCGTTTGGTAAGTGTACGGGTGCCCTGTGCTGCCAAGGAAAAGCTTGGCTTGGTTTCCTTGTTTATAATGAAATGAGAGTGGTAGCACCCATTCTAGCCCCTGCATCTTAAGAAGTTCTTTCACATAGGTTTATCTCAGTTGAAAGTAGCTGTTTGATTTCCTTATGTGTTGTTTTTTTAAGTCCTAATTAGAGAGCAGTCCAACTTGAATTTGCCAAGTTAAAGAGATCATGAAGGCAACCGGTTAAACTAAGGAATAAATTACAATTTTAACAGTCCCTTTGTGCCCTGTAAAACAGTATTCCAAGGGGCTACTTCCTGAAAAACATTGATTGCTCTGTTTTTAAAACACAAACTGAACAAAAACTGAAATTAAAAAAACAAACAAACCCTGAGCTTCTCTCTTTTCCTGCCTCAAGGGACTGCTCCCTACATTTTTACTGGTAACTCTCTGCCCATAAAAGCAAGCTCACAAGCCCACAAAAGCGCTGTGAGATTATTTAGTGGAAACAGAACATAATGTGTTCCAGAGTGACTTTCTCTTTTGGAGCACTAACAGGATGGTTATAAAGCTTTCAATGCTCTTGATTTTCTTTTCTTTTAATGGTTTATTTCCTTATTCAAACAAGTATTACAGCAGTAGCTAATACAGTAAGTTCAATAGTCTTAAAACCTGAAAACATATATTGATAATGATGGTCAAATAGATTCTGTCATGATTTCTGAAAGACCTCCACAAGGATGCACAGCTTAATTGTTAAAGCTCCTGAGTTCCTTAATAAAGAAAATAACTACACACACAAAATTATATGTGGCGATGGAGATGGTAACTAACATTATTGTGGTCAGCATTTTGCAATATACATGTGTGTCAAATCATCATGTTGTACACCTTAAACCAACATACGTTAAATGCCAATTTTATCTCAGTAAAGCTGGAAATAAAAAAGAAGACTTACCTGTAAATAGCAAAAATTTTTAAACAAGAATGACTATATTCTCCCTTCAATTAACCTTTCAGTTTGGCTTCATGAAACCCAATACATACAAGTTTCTACTGTATTTAATTTTAGTAAATAAAATTGTTATGGGAAAAACTTTTTGCTTTTTAGCCAAACTAGAATACATGTTTAGTGATGTGATTTTTAAAAGAATTTTGTACATAATTTTCCAGATTTTATCTAGCCTAGCCTCACAGGTAGAATTACATCAAAGTAGTTTTGAAGAGATGCCTATTTATCCTCATTTCAAAGGCCTGAAGCTTCTTGGTCCTGTGGAGTCCTTGTGTGATCAAAACCAGAAGTTCCCAAAAGTAGCTGTGCATCCAAGTCACCCCATCCCGTCTCAGATTTAGGGAATCAGAAACTCCACAGGGTATCTGTATTGGTGAAAAACAACAAAACTCCCTGGTGATTCCAGTTCCCTGTTGTGGTCTCTGCATACGGGAAGCGTCTGAGCATGGAGCAGGTAGACTGAGCGGGTCAGAGAGGAAGAGGCTATCTGGGGAGAGCAGCCTAGAAAACACAAACTACTCTAGGTTTTTTGAAAATCCAGGCTCCCGTTTTTCACCGTGACGGGAATGTGTTCGTCGTGGTAAACGGCTTTGCTTCGGGACTGGGTGGTTGTGATGGTAGAGTTTATGGGTGGAGGAAGCAAGGTGGCAGGAGCCTGTGACTGACTGAGGAAGTTTCACGTCTCCCACTCTGCATAAGTCACTTGAGGTGGCAGGTACTGCTTGTGCTATACATTTTAAAGGGAAGTGACTTGTGCGTTTTCATTATTGAAAAAAAAAAAAGAAGACATGTTTCAGTTACATTGTGTCTTGGGAAGATGCTGTGTCTATATACTTATTCAAGTGTAGAAAAGGGGAGTCATTTCTTCCGGGATGGAGGGAAGGTGGCAGTAGTGTGGCGGAATCCACACAGCAGCAAGCTGTTTGAAGGAAATGACAGCAGGATATCCCCATTGTCCAGAGCCCCGTGACCTGGTACACATTCCTGTTTCCTTTCACATTTTCAAATTCGGTGCTTTATGACTAGTTACATCCTTTGATGTTGAAACAGCTTTCTCTGTGAAACCTGAAGATAGGAGGAGCGCTAAAGCTCTTTTAGTGATAACTGTCATAGAGGAGGGAAGAGACCTTTTCCCTCTATCCTCTGAGGTTCTCAGACCGGGGCCCTGCGAATTAGACTGAGCACAGTCAGGTTAACAGGAGAAGAGAGTTTATGAACACACGCAGTGAGCATGCACGTGGGAGAAATGCAGTGATGGGTAACTCAAGGGGGTGGTTAGAACTTGGACTTACGTAGCATCTTGCAAAGAACTATACATTTGTAGAGAAGTGACAAGACAGAGGAAGAGGTTTCAGGCTTCCAAGACGACAAACTGTGGGAGGGTAAATATATGGGGGAAACTAATGAAATGAGGTGTGCCTGTGTGGGTTCGTCTTCCCCATGGCCGTAAGACTTCCCCAGGAGAGGGGGCTCATGGCCTTCCTCCTTTCTCAGAAGTTTCTGCTTTGAGTCAGATAAGGGAAGCTCCAGGAAAGCTTCTTTCTGCATCTGTTAAATCTCAGATGCCTTCAGTGCAATAATTTTTACACCAAAATGGTGTATTTGGGGCGGCATGTTCTGGTCCTCTGCATCGTTGTCTTGTGGGCGGGGCTGGGAGGCAGGGGGAGACGATGAAACTTCGCCTTAATGATATCAGTAGAGAGCAGAGAATCCAGTCATACTCAAAGCAGGGTGGATCCTTGCAAAGTTAATGAAGTGAGAATAAGGGCTGGGAGCATATTGGATGTCACCAAATACTTGCATTGGTGGTGGTTTTGGGGATTATTGTTTCTGTTTACCATGTGCTGGCACTTGCATATTACACTTGAGATCCATGTGAATTCTTCTTTCATTCCTTTCTTTTTTCTTTTTTGGAGGCAGCTCTTTTTTGAGGCTGTTATTTGTGAAGTGGGTGTACCTGCCTGTAGTCCTCGGTTAGACTTTAAAGCTCTGCTACTTAGCAGCCGTCTTCCTTCCCCTGGTAGCTGCCTGTCGGTGCATTTCCTTGGGGTTTGGAAAACTGAGAATTTACGCTAAATGAGCCCTCTGTAAGAGTTACTGCCCAAGAAAGGAAGATAGAATATAAAACAGGATTTTAGCTCGTGCTGCAGCGCTCGCTCATGTAGAAGATCGTCTGTAGGACTGGATGTATTGAGACCTTGCACTGCTCTCTCTCTGCTGTTTACTCGTTGTGCTGCCATGAAGTGATCTTGCTGTGTTTCCTCTTGCCAACTGTTCTTGCTTATTTGAAGATTTTTCTCTCCATTGTTGTTTAATTATCCAGCTCTTGCCTGCTTGACAGCTTAAAAGCATTAAGAGCTTAATCTTTAACAGCTCAACCAGTAGAGTTGTATATTGGCAAATAATAGGAATTTAATAACTTAAAAGTTTCTTTAAAAAAAAAAAAGGCACTCTTTAGTAACGGGAAACAGAAACATGTTTTGATTTCTGGACCGAGATAAGTCGGGAATATAAGGCAGTTCTCTTGTGACGTAGGGAGTTGAGAAGCGCTGGGATGTTTGGGAGGCATTACTGATGTGAGAAAATTACAGAGACATGACCAGAGACGGGTCGTTGTGCAGGGACTAACTGTATCAGCCACGATCCGTTCAGGAGAACCAAAACTGTGCCCTAGGTATCTTAAATAGAGAAGATCCAGTACAGGGCACTGGTTAGACCATTGCTGGTAGAGCACACGTGGAGAGGTGATACTAACTCAGAGAGTTAGAGGATACCTTGTAGGGTTGGGGGAGGAGGAATCCAGGAGCTCAAGAAGGCACCGCATCGCAGGAGCTACACCACCTCAGGAACTGAGATTGTGAAGGAAGGACCACAGTCCATCCTTGGGGCTGTAGAGCCACTGCCAAGGACAAGGAAGGAGAGAGTAGGAATGGGGGAAGGGCTGCTGCCGCTTCCAACCAGCTGATGGTCCCCTGTGACTCCTGTTGGCAGAAACTTAACAAGAAGCCAAGTGGCAGGGGTCCTGGGAAATGCAGTTTGCAGAGTCTAGAAGGATGAGCATAGGACTTATAAGTAAATAACGTGCTTATTACTTTCTGGATGGGCAGTTCTTGCTAAAGTACCGTGTTTCTTTGTTTCCCTTAGCGTGCTTGTTCACTTTGTCTAGATGCTACAAAGGACAAAGTTCAAGTCAAAATAAAAGTAAATGTTACCTGATTCAGTCTATGGTTATTCTTTAATAAATAGTAATAATAATAAAAAATAAAATATGTGAAGAACTTTTTGTGATGTAAATGAAGTTATGCTGGTTTTCCTGGGTACATTAAAAAAGAATGTCACCACAGGTCTTGTCCATGTGACTCAAATGCATGTCACTTGCTAGAGAGAATTGACTGAGAAATCAGGGGAACATCAAATAGAGAGAGACAGTTAAAAAATGTTGGTATAATTAGGCAATCTAAATTATTTTTTTTTGAACTTCACATATCATTTCCTCACTTAAGGGCTAAAATGTTGTATCTTGAGTTTCTGAGTCTCATGGGAAATTCTGACAACATCTTTAGCAAAGGGCTATTTCACAAATGTTTCCATAATTCATTAAACCTTTCTTTTTCTTGCATAAAGTGCCACCTATTTGCTGTGTGGGTCATAGGGCAAGTCAAACTATTTCTATTGTCTAATGAAAAGACAGACTTGACAGTAAGAAAGGAAATAGCCTTAAACTCTCATAAATTATAATGATTTGGACTTTTGCAGACTTGAACCAAGTTCATTCAGATGAAATGTGCATTTGAACTGAATTTAAAAGGGCAAGAGAGTCATCTGCTACAAAAACACTCCACTGTCTCCCTCTGCATGCTTTTATTAACTATGCAGATTGAGAGCCAGCTACTTTGTATTCTGTTATCAGTGATAAACAACATTCCTTCTCAAAAGAAAGCAACAGATCATTCTCTCCTTCGTGAAGGAGGCAGACAGGCTCCAAAGGGCCAAAGGGGTTTACATTACTGCTTTCCCAGCGAGTTCATAAAGTATATCTGAACATACAGTTTTATATGAAGCTTAGATGTAAGCAGGCAGAGGCTACAAGACCACTTTTCACAGGGTGACCTTGACCCATGTCGCTTTGAAGCACATTTCATATTTTGTTAACTTTTAAAATAATACCTAGACTATCTGAAGTCTTTCAAGAAAAATGCGAATGATTAAATTTTTAACTGACCTTTCTGCAGCAGCCTGAAACATGATTTGACATGGAATCGCTAAATTATGGGTGGTGGTAAAAGGTTGTGGGCTCAAGAACTGGACTCCTGGGTCCCATTCCCTGCTCTGTCGTTTCTAGATGTGGAACTTGGGGCAAGTCACCTCATTTCTCTGTGTCTCAGTTACTTCATCTGTAAAATGGGGCTGGTTCTCTTCTTCACTGAGATTGTTTCAAGGATTAAATGAGTTAATATGAAAAATGAGAAGCTTGGTAGGTGTAAGTTCGGTTTGGGGTTTGATTTGGTTATGTCTTAGAGCAAAAAAAAATGGTGTCTTGATGTTGGGGCCGCATGCTTTATTTCAGTATGCGGATCTAAATCGTCACGTGGATGCACTGAACGCGTGGAGAAATGCCACCATGCTGAAGCCGGAGCACAGCCTGGCTTGGAACAACATGATCATACTCCTTGATAACACAGGTACGGAGACGTCGATTCCGTGAACCAGAGGGGACGGCTCCACGGCTCAGCACCGCTGGCTCATTGGGAGATGTAGATCAGTGTGCTTTTTTTCCCTAGTGTGTGTTAGAGTGAGTTTTTGTTTTGTTTTTTTTTTTTTAGTTACTATGGGGTTCAATATTTTGCATAACCAAAATGTCTATTTTCTAGAAAATGGAGACCCCTTTGATATACTGGAATGTGAATGTTTGGGACAGTGACACTTTACTTGGAGTTGGTGTTGAGTGACATTAGCAGGTGTGCCCTCATGTCTTGTCTCTTCTGAAGCCTGTTATCGGGCAAGAGCCACCGTCCGGGCTCCTGGAGGTACCCAGAGGTCAGCAAGAATGGCTTCTGGGCTTTTGAAGTGGATGGTGCTAAGTCCACGCGCTGAAGGACATGGCCAGTACTCAAAGGAGACGCCCTCAAACCTACACTCACAGATTCTTATTCTAGATACAAGGCTAATAAACTGACGATCTGGTTCTGAGCCCAGGGGAGACTTGATCAGTTAGAAGTTTCTCTGCTCCCGTAGTTTTAAAAATCCAGCCATCCGTAGGAAGTGATAGTTTTAATTCGGCAGAATTTAAAGCTGGTGAGCCGTCCAAGCAGTGTGGAAGGAGACAGGCACATGCTTCTAATGGAAGTGTAGAGTGTGTGCGCCAATGTGGTAGATATTCAGTTATTAAAGTGTCTCAGTGACACTGTTATGCTGCAGACTGGTTTTCTCCTATTTGGGTATGACTGGTGTCTGGGGGAACATTAAAATTAGGTTTTACGTGCTTTTACAGAACTGAATCAAGAGCTGTTTGTGTATTATGTCAGAATTGTGCTGGACTGCAGGGGCTTTGTAGTTGATAGGATCGCGCGTGCGCGCGTGTGTGTGCGTTGTGTGTGCACATGCATCACATGTTCCACATTGATTTTCTTAAGTAGTTTATTCTTAGTCGTTCTGCATAAATGCACAAAATCCCTGTTAATTAAAGAGACTGAAATACTAGTAAAATGTGAGCTTTTTTTTTTTCAAGTTTTCCATTTTTTTTTTACTCAAGGCAATTTGGCCCAAGCTGAAGCCGTTGGAAGGGAGGCCCTGGAATTGATACCTGACGATCACTCTCTGATGTTCTCATTGGCAAACGTGCTGGGGAAGTCCCAGAAGTACAAGGTGTGTGGACTGAAGGCTGTGATGTCTTGCAGTGAGTGCCAGCATCTGACAGGAGCCATACGTGTAACTTCTGCCCAGTTCAATTCAGAATTGGGCCGAAACCCAAACGGTGGTGGCCATGTACCAGTGGGGCTCCGGCAGTGTGCTTCCTGGAGAAGCTGCCCAGAAGATAAATTTGTGGAGTCAAACTCCACATCCTTTCTGGTCAGCGTTCACCACCATTGCTCAAATGTGGGAGGGGAGGAAAAACCCAAAGGAGGAGCAAGGACGGCTCATCCTAGCTGACGCCCCGGCCCCGGCCCCGGCATGGAGCTGTGATTCGGTGCCTGGTGACGGGGCCAGCGCTCTGGGTTTATTTGTAGTTATCGTCTTCTGCACAAAAAGGATAATGGTCCATGGGGATACTGGGCTGGTTCTTGCTGCTTCCAAGTTTTTCCTCATCTACAGGAAAGTACAGGTCATTCCAAGGCCCTAGAAGTTTCTGACCAATGAAAACCACAAGGTGTTTGATCTGGGGCTGATGTTTTTGCTCTAACTGGGCTCCTGGGGTTGGCCAGGAGTAGACTGACTCAGAAGGTGCCTAACTCCCTGTGTATCGAAGGGGACTCAGTGTTTTCTAATACCACCGATCTCGGATTTTAATTTTCTGTATGAGCATCACTGAGGGGGCCTGTAAGGATACAGGTGCCCATGTTTCTCCCCGTGTCTCAGCTGGGTTAGGGCAGGGAGCATACATTTTTAACCAGCATCCTGGCTTCCTAACACAGACGTTACAGAAAGCACACTTTTAGAAGGGATGTCTTAGTCCTTTCAATGAGAGAAATGTTTCCTTTCTGAATAGGGGCCATATCAGACTTTGATCACACTAAGCCTAAAAGTCATGATTAATTCATATTTGTCTCAGGTTATTTACTTCTCCTAGCCAGCTCATTTCGATATCATTATATGTATAATTTTCTATAACAATAGTTAAGATATTTCATGCATTTCTCTGCTTTTTGAATGATAGGGAGCTTAATAGCTTCAGTATACACTTTTTAATGTCTAGATTATGCCCACAGATAATGTTTTGAGGGGTTTTGTTTTATTTTTTACAGAGCTACTTGTGTAGAGAGGAGGCAGGTGCAGTGTGTGGGTTCCCCTCTGATGACTTTCCAGCTGTCTGTGAGCCTGGGACGGGCAGGGGTCCAGTAACCAGCTTCAGCGAGTCATCTTCAAGATGCAGCTTATACGATCGTTGTATTGATTTTTCTGTCATCCCACAGCCTATGAACTGGACTTCCTATTAAGGTGACAAACCTGGAGTTGATTTGGCTTCCAGTTCACAGTGTTTTTGCTTTTGCTTTTGTTTTTGTTTTTGTTTTTCCAGATTAAGTAGGCAGTACTCCATAAAGCAGAATGAAGAAATGGGTTTCCCGTTTCTCTACACATTTTTGCATCCTAACTGTCAAGGCCAGGGCGCTGAGCCTGAGATAACGCAACGGAAGATGAACTCACGAATTTTTTTTTTTGGCCCCATTTAGATACTACTTATTATCTACTTGATAGTTTTTATTAAATTCTTAACACAAATTGTGCTTAAAGTGGAAATGTGCTATCACTGCTAGAAATATAAGGGAACTAAAGATAGAATAATTTTACTAAATCTCAGGTAGGTACCACTGTTGGCCAGGGCTCTGAGCCTGAGGGTGGCCTTCTGTTAGCTTCAGGTGTTATGGGGGTGACCCAAACCACCACCAAACAGCTGAACCAGAAGAAAGGAAGGCAAATTGAAGAGGGAACTACTCTTGCTCTGTGATTCGTGGTTTCACCCTCGTACTGGACCACCCGTGTTACCCTCCCAGCTGGGTGGTCTGCAGGGTGTCCCTTGGGAAACGCTGGATGAGAGAACAGAGGTGGGTTTAAGGATGCGGCTGCAGTGATGCTGCAGCCCTGCCATCCGGGGTGGCTGAGATGACCTCCAACTGCCCAGTCCTCACCGCCTCGGCCGACGGACCCTCTCCTGCTTTTTTGCAGGGCCTTCCTCTGTCCCATGTGTTACCCTAAACCTTGGTCAAATACAGTTTGTCTAATACCCTTTAGAAAATTATGTTCTTTTACCTGTCGATGAAAAAAAAAATCCCCGATTTTAAATATGAGTTTATTTATTTGTTCCTCAGCATAAATCAGCTCCTCCCCCTGGGCCAGGCAGCATCCTTGAACCTCCACAGAAGATCAGTCTATAAATAGTTCAGTGCTTCCCAGAACAGGTCTGTTAAAAAGCCTGATTTAATAGATGAGCATTTCATGGGCTTTGAGTACGTGCAGATGTTTGTGTTCTAACGAGGCCTCCAGCCTGGTCCTGCCTCCCAGGGCCCGGGTGCAGTTCCGGGGCCACTGAAGCATCCTCTCAGGGCTGACCCAAGGTTACCTGAAATGGAGCGTGTCTAACACACACTCACCGTCCCCCACAGACCCACGCTTCCTCCTGATGTCCCTTCTCTTGTCAGCGTGCCCAGGCTCAGAAACTTTGAGTCATTTTTCCTTCCCCCATTACCTTGCCCAACCTCATACCCCTTTCCACCCACCAGCCTTGCCTTGCCAAGAGCAGCAGCCCCCGAGCAGGCTGTAAGCCCTGTACCCTGCCCCACTGCGCCCACTCTCCTGAACTCCACTACATCCTCCAAACCCGAGTCTGACCCCTGTCGTCCTGAGTGAGGTCCACGAGCGTGAAATTAGTTAAATGAATCAAGCAATGAATCGGGCGTCCGCTGGAGAACTCCAAACTTGCTTTTATCTCTAAATCATGGTCGTGAGTTAACACTGCTTCGTCTGCAGGTAAAGGAGCATTTTAAAGTAGATCAGCGTTCCCTGGCCTTCCCAGTTCTCAGATTTGAGGTTTTAAAGGGAAATGTTTGAAATTAATCAGAAACAGCGCAGCTACAAACCAGCACAAATAGACACAATTCATTTGATTTTTTGGTTTGTTTGCTTTGTTTTTGTTTTTGTTTGCAGCCTACCTAACGTGGCAGGAAATCTTAGACTTCCTTGAAGGAGCGTTCACTCCTGAAAGCCAGACTGGAGGCACCAGCCTTGAGCTGAGTCCTGAGAGTGACATTTGCTGACATCTGCATGCCATCCTGACGTCTTTGTTCAGTCCCTCACAGATGACATTTCTAAAAGACAGCTTTTCCCTGCCAGCTCTGTCTGAAAGGTGGTGGTTTCAGAGATGTTTGCCCAGACTCCCAGCCTGTTTCTCCGGAGTTTCCCAGGAGCGCTGCAGGCCAGCACAGAGCAGGGAAGCTGGTCTCCTGGGCTGTAAAATGCGTGATCCTGGACATGGGAAGCCCCCGCCCCGGGAGAAGCTCAGGTCGGGCAGATAGAAGGGATAGACCTGTCCCCAAGCCCCAGCCGTGGTTGTTGAGCCCTAGCCCTTGATCCTGATTAAAGCGTGGGTGGCCCTTGAGAAACCCGAACGTAGGTGGCGTGAGTAGCTGCTCCTGCAGCTGTGGCCGAGAATAGTGAACAGCATCTTTATTTCTCAGGATCATAGTAGAAGGGAACCATCCCATTGGCCACGGTCCCACGATGAGCAGGTGCGAAAACGCTTGGCCGTGTTTCTTGGTGGCCAGATTAGAAGTGAATACTGTGGTGGGGATTCAAGTCTATGAGGATCGGTTCCCGTACATCGGGACATTTGGTCACAGTCACCTACAGTCCTGCGGTGGCTAAGGTGACAGGTGGCTGTTCCTCCCTTATTCTCTCTGGTCTTTTTTCCAGCTGAGTGGGCTGCTTCTGGGTTGCCGAGGGGGTTGTGTGTTCTTAGGGGAGGTAAATAGACTCCCACCTTCTATCTTGAGAATCTTGGTAATGTGGTCATCGATGCTGACCGGAATTGACACTTCCATGGGTGTCCTTGGCAGCCCTGCACTCTCCTGTTTTGACCTTTGCCCATCCTCCCCTGCACGCTGAACTGAGTTGCTTGCTTGATGTTGCAGAATTCCCACCCCTTCAGGGAGGCAGGTGGCAGAGTTGACAGAGTATTCATCCTCCCTGTGGCCACCAGCCCCTTCCTACTGCCCTGTCACCTTTGCCCAGGCACACACTTCCCTGATGCATAGACCTTCTGGAGCCTCTTCTCAACAGGGTGTGGCCGTCTGGGGCCTCTCAAGTGTTTCTGGAAGGAGGACTCGCTGGAACAAAACGAGCACATCCAAAGTTTGAAAACCATAGGCGGCAAAACTGTGCATAAAACTTGTGCATCGTGTGCAGGATCTTATTTCTTATTATTTCATTTTTGTAGGAATCTGAAGCCTTATTCCTCAAAGCAATTAAAGCTCACCCAAATGGTGCAAGTTACCATGGCAATTTGGGTAAGGAAATTTTTCGATTTGAGTCATACCGAAATTCTATGTAATTTTAATGAAATGGGTGCATTTCTGTAAAATCAATGTTGGGAAAGTTGCTTTTCAAATCTAACTTGTACTGGCCTTTATAATCTGATTCTAAAACATGGTCTTTTTAAAGAGGTTATTAAATCAATAGGGTAGCTAAATAATAGTCATACTTACAAATCTGAATGGTGTGGTCAGAACAACCCCCCCCTCCCCTGCCGTCAGTTAATCACCTTCTGATGATACAGTTCAGATTTTCTTTCTTTGTGTGATGGATCCCAGAACAATAAACTGAGAAGGACTTTGAAAGTTTGCAGTCTGCCATCTATCCTTTTGCCTCTTCTGTAGTGGACCGTCCATTCTAGCCTGGTCTTCCCTGTCTTCTTATGTTCTCCTAAGTCTTGGCTAAAAATGCATTTACAGTGATTTATTCCGTAGAATTCCTTTCTTCTACATTTGCCTCTCAGTAGTTCAGATTTTTAGAGCACGGCACCTTGATGTTTGGAAGGCTCAGTCACGCAAGTATTTTTTCCACCAAATCTGTTCCCTAAAGATTCTGTAGCTTCTCATGGCAAAAGTCATGAAGCATCAGTATTTGTTCTTCTGCCTGTGTAGAAAGCTAGTTTTACTTACAGAATCATTGTAATAGTCAGAGGCTTAGCATTCTAATAAGTAGATTTATTTTAACTATCATTTTATGGTCAGATCTTGATGTTAGAACCCTTAATTCCAGTGGGCAACGAACAAGCTATTATTTTGCCAAAAGTGTAGAGGACTCTTTATTAAAGTAAATGACTGGTCTTCTACATGGTCAGGGCACTAAGTAGTGTGGGAGCCCAGCCCTTTCTAGCCTGGCTTCCCAGAAATTTCATGGCAGCATTAAGAAACTTAGCATCCTCTTCCCTTTAGTTCTTTATGTGATACTGTTGCTGTAGGGAGATGGATCACGCCTAGTGATGTGAAGAACCCCGGGAGTAACTGGGGGTGGTTAAACGGACAGTCATCAGGGAGTGTGGTTACAATAAATAAAGTCTGCAGTACAAGCACTATTGTTTGAAACAATGACTTTTGAAAACTGCTTGGAGAGGTTCTGTGACATTTCTTGGTACAAGTGGTTGGAGGTACCACAGTCTCATGGAAGTATTTCCAGTGAAATCGATCTCTTGCTATTTCAGCTGTGCTTTATCATCGTTGGGGGCATCTAGACTTGGCCAAGAAACACTATGAAATCTCTCTGCGTCTCGACCCGACTGCATCAGGAACTAAGGAGAATTATGGTCTTCTAAGAAGAAAGTTAGAACAAATGCAAAAGAAAGACGTCTGATCCTTTTTCCTCCATTTTTTGAGTTTGTGTGTGAGTGCATGAGGAATATCATTAATGTGACGTGCTTACGTTTTAACCATTTAAAAGTCTTACATGTTGCTTATTTTATTGCTTTTTTCCTATGAAAACAAAGACATGCAAAAAGATTACAGCACCAGCAATATACTCTTGAATGCTTGATGTGGTTTTTGCATTGAAATTGTATTTTTTCAGACAACTCAAGTGTAAATTCCAAAATTCCAAGGATGAGGTCTTTTTTAATTAAAAAGAAAAAGAGAAAAAAATTATCTTGAGCAACTTAGAGCAGAATTAAACCTGCATTTGGGGGTGTGGGTCGTGTAGTGTAGAGACTCATAGTATCAAACACAGATTGTAAACAAGAAGTGACAAACTGACTCCTACAATTTATGTAAATATCCAATGTGTCTGTATATTAGAATTTTTATTTAATGACAAGAAAGAGTAAATTAAGATTTTTGGTTTTTTAATCTTTCTTTTTCAAACACTATGCTATGAACTTCATTTATAAGGAAAAATATTTATTTGTATTTTTCTGTTTTGGACAAGGCAAATAATTGAATGAAAAGTGGAAATATTAACATCTAGTGCATTTATACTTTTTTCCATTGGAAGAAGTTCACTCCTGCAATATTTTTGGGATTCTCCAACTTGTGCTGTTTCATAACCTAGGAAATTATGTAGTATTCCATGTAAAGTGTCACTATTAATAGAAAAGTCAAGCCTTGCTTTAGGCAAAAGCAGGCAGCTTGATGTCTTTATTTTTGTTATATCCAGTATTAAGAGGGCTACACTTCTACGTAAGTTGCTTTTTTATGTTTTTAACTGTAAAGCAGTTTTCCATTGAGCTTTATGAGACCACAGTCACTACTGTATCCAGAAAAGGCAAGAGGTAGATTCTCTCTCAAAAGGAACCACATTGGGGAGTTTGTGATGTTTTTAAGAATTGAAATATTATCCTGTTTTATTGGATCAGAATAATCATGTTCGTTTTGTTTATTCTCCATCTGTTGCTGTTGCCCTAATGGTTTATGTAAGCCCTGTAATTTCTTATGCAGTAAAATTATTACACAAACTGGTGTAAAAATGTCATACTGCCTTCTTAATAGATGATTTTCAAGTGAATGAACTCTTTTTCCTCCTTTCCCTTAAAATGAAATCAAAGTGACCAACCCATTCTTTCTGACATGTGGCTTCTATTTGGTTTTAGGGACCATTTAGTAGAATTGTACTGTGGAGTCATTCAGGTTCAGAGAACATTGAGATGAATTTGATTCTCTCCACTCACTTTTTGGGGGACAGACCCGCATAGAGTTGTAAATTAGTCATTGTAACTTACGGTGGTTGGGATACATCAGAAAAGAAAGTACTGTGTTCCAAACATCTCTGAAATGATCTCAAAACAACAGTAACACTTTATAGAGCTCCTCGGGGCACAAGCTGCCTTATTTATGTTTCTTTAGTGCTTAGCTTGGCAGATAATAGATGCTCTGTATGCTTGTTGATTTTTCTTTTTTAAAAGCAAATCTCTTTCTTTAAAACAGTGCTTGTCTTTTGAGAGTAAAGGAAAAATATTTCTTGTAAAAGCTCCTTCGGGATTCTTTTTTTTTTCCCTACTGATACTAAAACTTTAGGGTCAAATCAAGATGTGCAGATCCGGGATCCCCGCCTACAGGACGAATCTCCTAAGCTTTCAGGGCTCTGTCTCAGGGTTTCCAACGCAGCTGTCTTCTGTCCAGAGAAAACAGTCATTAGTTTGACTGATATTTCAGGAAGTCTTTTATCTCTGCAGAGTTTGGAAGTGCTCTGTGCTGCTTCTCTGTTCTCCCTCCTTTTTCCATCATAAGGTGACCACCCTCTTTATTTCTTGGGCTTCTTTTTTAACAAGACTGAAGTGGAAATCTGGAAGCAGTCCCCCTCTTACTTTTTTTTTTTTTTTTCATGTTTTTACTGCTAATCACAGTAAGGGATTGGGGGTGGGGGCGGTGACAAAACAAGCAGGGATTGTTGCCGGTTTGGGAAATCCGAGAGTCCTGATCATCGTCCTTCACCTCCCTGATTGTGAACATCACGAAACCCCGGAAGGTGGTTTGGGGTTATTTTTTGTTCATTTGTCTGCTAGATTTCTTCCCTGTTTAGATGCAGTCTTACATGTACTTCCTAGAAGCTCCATCATGTAGATGTAGCCTGCTTTGCCTTCGCAGGGCTCTTTGGAATTCTGATTCTGTTGTATTTCTTAAGCATGACCTTTACATTTTATTTCAAATGACTGAGTCATGCAGACTAGAGAACCAAGCCCCACAGCAAAGCACTGGACATCTGTGTTCATATTCACACCTATCAGCTTGGACTTTGGTGTGAGAAAACCTAGATTTGGGTCTTTGCTCTAGCGCTTTGACATCATAGGCAAGTCATTTAGCATTGCTTAAGCTTTAGTTTCCCATCTACAAAATGGGCATAATAAGACCTCCCTCATAGTCATGAGGTACTTGGCTCAGTCCTTGCCTCAATAAATGATAGACTAGACTTTTGGAGGAAGGTACAGTTTTTTGTAGCAGACAGATTTGACCTTGAATGCATTCATTCCTTCATTCAACAAATATTAAGTGTCCTTATATGCCAAATACCCTCCTAGGCACTGGGAAGGTAGTGGGCATGGCCCCTTGCCCTCACGCAGCAGACAGTGCAATGAGGGACAGCAATTGTCGAGAGTTATGTCATTAATAACTGTAGAGGGAGACTGGGTCTAGCCTGAGGAGTCAGGAAGGGGTTCCCGGAGAAGATGACTTCTGAACTGAGAGTTGATAGGCAGAAAGGAAGAAGATCATTCTAGACCACTAGTTCTCAACAAGGGAGGTTTTTACACACACATATACCCCCTTCCCACCCAGGGGACAGTTAGCAATGCCTGGAGATGTTTCTGGCTGTCACAACTGATGGGGGCAGGAGGATACTACTGTATACAATACACAGGAACCCCCCCCCAAAAAAAAGAATGATCTGACCCCAAATGCCAGTAGTGCTGAGGTTGAGAAAACCTAGACTGGACATGAAGAAGAAAAGCATATGCAAAGGCCCTGTGGTGAGAAAGCTAAAGCATTTGATGAACCAAGTCCAAGGGGCAGAGTCACTTGATGGAGTAAAGGTGACTAGAGCCAAATTATGCCAGGATTTGCAGACCACATGGTCTTTATCTTAAACCATGAGAGGTTTCAAAGCAGAAAAGTGACATGATCAGATCTATGTTTCGAAAAGATCACTCTGGCTGTTGGTGGGGAAGGAACTGGAGGGCAGCAAAGAAGATGTGAGCAGACCAGCAAAGAGACCGCTGCACTTATCCACGGTTGAGATGAAGGTGGCTTGGGGTAGCCAAGCAGCAGTCAAGTTGTTGAAATGTGGACTGAACTTGAGAAATATTTAGGAATCAAATGGTGATGGAGAGGAGGTGGATGTGTGAGGGACTGAGACCCATCAAGTTTCATCATCCAGTTAAGCACTGATAGACACCACTGAGAGGGAGAGGCTGGCTATAAACTAGAGACAGCATAGGGTCCTGGAGAAGAAAGGAGGGGCTGGGACCCACAATCAAGTGGAATTTGACACTAGTGAAGAGGAAATAAATCCCCTGTATGTTAGCAAGGTCTAGATGAGGACAGATGTGGACATATCTGTGCATTTATACAGTTGGCCAGACCCCAGTTGCAGTATTCAATAGTCACATCACAAGAATCTCAACCTTTCTCAGCCTTGATTTCTTCATGTAAAAAATGCAAGTAATAATGCCTGACTTACAAGATTGCTATGAAGATTGAAGTTAATATAATAAAATGTCTGCAGTCACGCCTCCAGTAGGGCGGGCACTAGCCACATGCAGCTCCTGAGCCCTTGAACTGTAGCCCGTCCAAACGGAGATGTGCTATAAGCATAAAATAAGTGCTGGGCTTTGAAGGCAGGCATGAAAAAATAATAGAAGGTATCTCAATCACTTTATATTGATTGCATGGTGAAACAATAATATTTCAGATATAGTGGGTTAAATAAAATATTGAAATTAATTTCAGCTGTTTCATTTTACATTTTAATGTGGCTACTTAATTTTAAATTACATATCTGGCTTGCATTTGTAGTTTACCTCATAGTTCTAGCAGACAGCAGTGAGCATAACAGAAGCTGAGTGTGTGTGTGTATATATATATATATATATGATACCTACCTAGCAATCTAATTCATTTTTTTAAAAGAACATCTATTACATCTAATTATAATCTAATTAATCTTCTAAATGTATTAGGTATCTACAAGGTATATATTTCTCATCTTTGTCCCTGAGGCTTTCCTGAGTGGACTGGTCAGATGTCCTTCTGGGGACTGGATACAGCAGCCCTACAAGATTACCTGGTTGCCAAATAGCCACAGCTGATGAAGGAAAATATTCTCTTCTATAGACTAATTAAAGCTAATAAATGTTGAAAGAATGGCAATTAGAAAAATCTTCCTATTTTTTTCCCCAGTGCATTAGTTGATTCAGGCAAAGCTCAGCAGTGAATCAAATCATTAGCTAAAAGATCAATGGAGAACTTTTTAGTGGAGGGGACCAGGCTGTCACCAGCTAAACCCACGGACTGATTTCAGCATTGATGAATGTGCCTCTCACTGTGACCCAATGTGGAGTACGCAGAACCACCTAAGAAATACTTTTGCAAAAATTAACTTTGACCTTAATCTAAGCAAAATTAACTTCTTTGATTCCTAAGTTTAAATAAAAACCTGCAATATGACATTTTTGAGACCATTGGTAGTAAATAAATGTTAATTTTGCTGTGATAATGGTATTAAGATGATGTGAGGCTATGTGTATTTTTTAAAGATACAAATACATACTCTACAGAGGTGAAATGTTAGATTTGGAATTTTCAACAATAAAAACAAAGAAGGAAAGGGAAAGTGGAAGGAAGGAAGGAGAGAAGAAGGGAGCAGGTCTCTGCTCATGTTTGCTGATGCAATTCTTATAAAATTAACCTCGGGTTAAATTATGTTTTCATTTTTTGCATACATCTTTTAAATATCTTTGCTTAGAAGACATCTAGATAGCCAATAGGCACATGAAAAGATACTCAACATTGTTAATTATCAGAGAAATGCAAATCAAAACTACAATGAGGTATCACCTCACACCAGTCAGAATAGCTATCATTAAAAAGTCCACAAACAATAAATTCTTGAGAGAGTGGAGAAAAGGAAGCCTCCCTACACTGTTGGTGGGAATGAAATTTGGTGCAGCCATCCTCGAAAATAGTATGGAAAGTCCTTAAAAAACTAAAAACAGAGTTACCATATGATCCAGCAATCCCACTCCTGGGCATATATCTGGCAAAAACTACAAATTAAAAAAATACTGCACCCCAATGTTCATAGAAGCACTATTTACAATAGCCAAGCCATGGAAGCAACCTAAATGTTGATGGATTACTGGATAAAGAAGATGTGTATATTTATACAATGGAATACTACTCAGCCATAAAAAATAATGAAATAATGCCATTTGCAGCAGCATGGATGGACCTAGAGATTATCATACTTAGTAAAGTAAGTCAGACAAAGACAAACATCATATGATATCACTCATATGTGGAGTCTTCAGAAAATGACACAGATGAACCTATTTACAAAATAAAAAGAGACTCACAGACATAGAAAACAAACTTACGGTTACCAGAGGGCTTTCCAGGGTGGGGAGGGATAAATTGGGAGTCTGGGATTTGCAGATACAAACTACTATACATAAAAGAGATAAACAACAATGTCTTACTGTATCACGTAGGGAACCATATTCAATAGCTTGTAATAGCCTATAGTAGAGAAGAACATGAAAAAATACATATATGTATAACTGAATCACTATGTTGTACACAAGAAACTAACACACCATTGTAAATCAACTATGCTTCAATATAAATAAATGAATGAATAAATAAATAATCTTTGCTTAATGGTGAACTTTTTAATTTTATTCCATGTTTTAGATACCTCTCCATTCTTTCCTTCTCTGGAATCATAGTCCAAACTGCAGTTTTGAGAGCCTCCCTGTCCTCTTAGCTCCTGAAAATACCCTTCGTAAGGCGTGGCCATGCTGCTTTGGCTCCACAAACTGACAGCGTGGTCGTCTCCCCAGCAGTTGTTGTAATTTTCTCTTTACCAATCAACTTCCAGTAGTTGATTACAATTAGGTTGTTCCAGGTATCTATTGCTCCAAAACTCAGTGGCTTAAAATAACAATACTTTATTTTGCTCATTATGATGGTTGATTTCAAGTGCTAACCTGACTGGGCATGGAGTGCCTAGCTCCTTGGCCCAGTGTTATTCCCTGACTAATACACTCATGCAGCGGCAAGTTGGGCTGGAATCGATCCCCAGTGGCTCCTCTCTGCTCCACATAGTGTGAGCTGGGGTGGCACAAAGGCAGGGTCCTGGAATCATCCAAAGCCTTGCTCACTCACATGTCTGGCAGTTGATGCTGGGGCTACTGGCTGTAACCTCACTGGGAGCTGAATCCCAGAGTACCAGCACCTGCCCTCTCTCTCCGTGTGGCCGCTTGGTCTTCCTCACAACTCGGTGGCTGGGCTCAAGCACACACATCCCAAGATGGCCAAGGGAAGCTGAGTCACCCTTTGTCACCTACCTCAACAGTCAGATGTATCTCCTGCCCCATTCAGATTCAAGGGGAGGGGACACAGATGTCACTTCTCCAAGGGAGGCAGGTCAACGCCACGTTGTGCTGCACAGGACAGGAAGTCTTGCTGAGGCCACCTTGGAAATGCCGTACAGAAGCACTTTACCTTCTACTGCTGGTTTAGTCTTTGCAGATTAAAACGGTCGGAAACGCAAGTCAGAAACTGACAGAGGAACTGCCAAGTGTGACATCCCCAGACGTTCAAGTCACCAGAGCACCCCTTCACTCCCTCTGTGTTGCTCTGGTGCCGATTTTGTGATTAGTATTTTGAGACCCAGCGTTCACTTCCCCCACCTACCAAGCAGACAGCACTATAGAGCTGCAGTCATGTCACAGCTCTGCCATTCCCTCTTTATCTCCCCTGCTGAGCTTCCACCCCCTAGATTTCCACACGAGTCTCTGCCTTTTTGATTAGTGGGTCTCCGACCTCAGTGGCCCCTCTCTTTTAAACAGGGTACAGATTTTCAAAGCCAATGTCCATCTTGACTCATATCCTACTACATTTTGATGCCACCAATCTGGGATTGTTTTTATTCTTATATTATTCCTTTTTATTCGGAGATCATTGTAGATTCACATGCAGTTGTAAGAAATAATACAGAAATCCATAGATCCTGCTTCCAGTTTCCCCCAGTGGTAACATCTTGCCTAGTTATAGTTCAATATCGCAGCCAGGAAACTGACATTGATACAGCCACCAACCTTCTTCAGATGTCATCAGTCTTACTTATTTGAATATTTGGCTGGGTGCGATTTTATCGTGTGCAGACTTGTGAGGTCACCACAGCCAAGCTACAGAACAGTCTCATCAGGAGGACCCCTCCTACACTTTTATGCTGTTACCTTTTTCAGAATATTTCCTTGAGCACTGACTGTGCACTAGAAGTGTGAGAGCTGCCCGGGATACAATGGAAAATGAAAACAGATGTGATTCCTGCCCTGCAGGACTTACTGTCCAGATTATGTCTCCCATGTTGTGCGCCCAGGTTGGGCGTGCTGGTGTAGACACCTGGGGCTGAGCACTGCTACCAGCCCCCTTTCCAGGGAGCTCCTGGGGTAGTCAGCGAGCCCCCGGTCACTTGTTCATATCTGTCTGTTTGCAGCCTTCCTAGTGTCACAGGCTGTTAGGGCATTTCCTTCCTTCTTCTATGTTCAGAGTTCCCCATTAGTTGGTGAATCTGTTTTGTATTTTGGTTTTTTTTTCCTGGATGCAGTGAAACTCAAATCATGTTGAATTTTCTATTTCATAGGAATAGATATTGGTTCAGTTGCCTCTACCTTCTCCTTTGGGCCTCATATTTACGGTAAAAGCTTCTACAGGCATGGGAGAAATGAGTTATCATGAGGCATAAGCGCCATTGAAGGGTCAGCCGTATTGTATGTACATAAGGGGCATCTGGGACGTACTACTGTATTGATCCAAATAGAAGCATCCCAAGTGTTGAGTAGCCCTGATTTTCAGTAAAGTGAGACATTGCATATTACTTGAAATATTCATTAATAAACATCAAATATAATTATTGAATATTACAGCTTCACTGTAAAATCCTACAGAGTCTTGTCTTAAATCACCTCTCTTGCCTCTAAAATTCTAACAAGAAGATACTAATTAAGGCTATGGCCTCTTTTAAGATAAGTTTCCTCACAAGATGAAAATCAGAAGCTGGTTTCTATTTCAAAGCAGAAGAAACATGGCCCTGTGTGGGACAGTTCAATCAGGATGAAGGAGACAAGAAAATACAATGGTGGAGACAGGAGCCAAGAGAATGCCATCAAATATTAAGGTTTTTCACTTGTTCTTCTTTCATATTCCAATCTCTTTTCTTTACACTTCTAGAACTACAGTTTATATTAACATGGGCTGCTTATGAGCTATAAGAAGTGGGGGTGGGGGGGACTTCATGTTCTACTTTGTAAATTGTGGCTTCATTTGAAATTCCTTTTCTTTCTAAGTGAAGGAACACGTATGACATCACAGAGAAATCTTTATTCAAGAAAGCCATGGATGGGTTTGTAATAAAGCTGTGATCAGGTGCACTGGTGGGAAGGAGACACCATATAGGATGCTCAGGTAACCGAAAGTGGTCACTAAATTGCTTTGCCCAACAGGTGAGTGAGATGTTGGAGAGCCTGGGCCTCCAGAGCGATGCAGGGTAAAGAGATCTCTGGAGGCAGCACTGCCCAGATTTGTGGCTGAACTGTGGGTGTGCAGTGCAGCCTCTTTTTAGAAACATGCCTTTAAATCTCCACAAAACTCTGTGTGCTGTATGACTTCCTTGGTGGTCGTCTGGAAATAGCTGGCATTTGGGGGCATAAAGCTCACATGTGAAGGAAAAATCCATGTGTGGGTTGAACAGTGCCTCCCCCCAAAAAATCATGTCCACCCAGAACTTCAGAATGTGACTGTATTTGGAAATCAGGTCTTACAGACATAATTAGTTAAGGATTTTGAGAGGAAATTATCCTGGGTTTAGGTGGGCCTTAAATCCAATGTCCGGTGACTTCTACAAAGAGGACAGGACACATACAGAAACACAGAGAAAAGGCCCTTGGAGGGTGGAGGCAGAGATTGGAGTGATGCTCCCACAAGCCAAGGAGTGCCAGGAGCCACCAGAAGCCAGAAGAGACGAGGAAGGACCCTCCCCTAGGGCCTTTGAGGGGGCGTGGCCCCACCCACACCTTGATGTCAGACTCCTGGCCTCCAGAAGAGCATTTCTGTTGTTTAAAGCCACCCCGTTTGTGACAATTCCTGGCCACCCTAGGAAACTCACTCGGTAAGTAACTTAGTCTTTCAGCACCTTGACTTCCCCAGCTATGAAATGGGGGATAATACTGTCTTTTTCACAGATTTATTGGGAGGTTTAAATGATAAAAGTTATAGAAAGCCCTAGACCCGTACTCGGCACATAATAATAGTCAATAAATAATTGAAGGAGAGGTAACCCTCCTTTTCTTGAGGTTTTTAATCCTGGAATTAAATGACCCAGAAACAATCTCAGGTTTATTTTTATCATTTATGTTCTAAGTCTAATTAGTTCCTCAAGTACTTTAAACCCATTAGTTACACTGTTTATAGAAACTGCCTTGAGCATCCTGCATTTCTAATCATTTTATTTTTTAAATATGTGGTATCTAACAGGTGGTTACAGAGGCGAGGAAGGTGGGGGGAGGAACGAAATGGCTGAGGGAGATTAAGAGGTACAAACAAACTAAATGAGTTCCAAGTCTGGAACATATTGGGTGGGGAATTTAGTCAATAACTAAGCAGTATCTTTGGTGACGTGTCATAGCTGGACTTATCATGGAGGTCCTTTTGTAATGTATAGAAAAAATCACTATGCTGTGTAACAGAAGCTAACAGTGTTGTAGGTTAATTATACTTCAAAAACAAATAAACATACAGACAAACTCACAGAAAAATAGATCAGATTAGTGGTTACAGGGACGGGGCTGGGGAAAGGGAGGGATTTAGAATTGTCAGTCAAAAGATACTACAAACTTCCAGCTATAAGATAAATAAGTACTAAGGATGTCATGTACAACATGATAAACAAAATTAACCCTGCTGTATGTCATACATGAAAGTTGTCAAGAGAGTAAATCCCAAGAGTTTTCATCACAAATTTTTTTCTATTTAATTTTGTATCTCTGTGAGATGATGGATGTTCACTAAACTTACTGTGATAATCATTTCATGATGCATGAAGTCAAATCATTATGCTGTACACCTTAAACTTATACAGCCCTTGTGTCAATTGTAGCTCAGTAAAACTGGGAAAAAAATTATCATTATGAAAAAAAGCACTTGTTAAAGTGCATTTGACTGGGCCCTGCCTCCTCGCTGATTCAGAAGATCTGGGGTTTGGCCTGAGAGTTTGCATTTCTAAATTTCCAGGTGCTGCTGATGCTGTTGCTCTGGGACCACATTTTGAAAATTACTACTTTAAACTATTTGTCTATGGGTTATTTGTTGACAGTTAACCTGAAGACTTCATCCCAAAGAGCCCAATCTATGTTGGATCAGACTCTCCCAGCCTTATCTGGCAATAAATGCAATTTAACACTCACCTTGTTACCATCTTTAATTTTCCTTTATCACGAGAGTTATCTATTCATGTATTTTCCTCACTTTCTTTTACTCACATGATCTTCCTTCCTCAAAAACTAAACAAATAAATAAAAACGAAACAATTCTTCCTTTTGAAAAAAATTACGATGATTACTGCTACTCTTTAAAAATAGTATGTTAAGAAAGTATACACCAGACAAGGCTTTTTATATATTTCAATTTAATCCGGAACTTCCCCAAACAAGAAAGAAATCTGCAATTATGGCTCATGAATCTGATTTTTTAGACTTCTTTAGTAATTGTACATCTGTTCAAAATGCCACATCAGCATTATTGGAAACGTCTGAATAAAAACCAGATTGTAAAAACCACATGAGTCCAGCCCACATACACGAAAAAATGGAAGAGGCAGAAAATGATTAAGGGTGATTATTGTTAGTTCAATAACTAGTACTTATGTATTTGTGTCTTTGGGGGGCAGGGGCAGAGGTGGCCCCCCTCTCCATCTCTGTGCCATTCCTGTTACCTGGGTCCGCGAAGTAGCATCGCTTAAGACCAGAATGAACAAATCCGTAGAGAAAAATTCTCTTTCAGCTTTTTGGTCTTCACTCCCCTAGTTTCTGGGGCTCAAATTTATTCCTTGGATCCAGGGAACAGATGGTAAGTCTTTTCTTCCATTGTCTCCTACAACCTCAGTTTTAATTTTAAATGGAGAATTGGTAAATAAGTGGCACTATCGAGACTGTATGATTATCTGCATCCCATATGGTATCAGCGCTGAGCGTGTAGCAGGAGGGTGAGACCTTGGTGATGTGTATATCCGCCCTGCAGGCTGCATCCCGAAGTGTGCGCTCATTTCTAAGAAGATGTGTGTGTCCCCAACTGATGTGGTGTGTCCCCAGGTGAATCTGGGTCCAAGACGAGCTCAAGGCCGCCCATGAACGCCCGGGTGGGCCGCGTTAGAGCGTGCGCGTCTGCAGCCAGGCCCCAGGTGTGCGCCCGCCTGGCTCCCGGCGCGAGCCCAGGTGCGCGCACGGCCGCTCGGGCGGGACCGCGTCCCGCCTCCAGGGGGCGCCCCCGGGGGCGGCCTCCCGGGGCGGCCGCTGCAGCCTCGGCCCGCCGTTTCCGTCCGGCCGCCCGGACCCGCTGTCCCCGACGGCACCGCGCTGGGCCGCAGGTGAGGCGCTGGGCGCGTTCCGGGCCGGGGCCTCTGTCCCCGCTCCTGTCGCGAGGGGGCCCTGGGGACTCGGGCGTCGCTGCCGGCGCGTCGCGCCGGGGCCGAGTCCGCAGCCCGCGGGCTCCGGGGAGGGAAGGAGGGCGGGGGAGCGGGCAGAGCCCGGCGGTGACGAGACGCGGACGCCCGCGGGACCCGCTGGGAGGGAGGGGACACGGGGACGTTAACCGCGTCCACAAATGGCTCCGCGCCGCGTGACGCGGACGCCGCGGCCAGAACGGGCGGGGGCAGGAAAGGGAGCTCCTTCGGGTGTAGAAGCTGCCTGTTCCCGAAGGGGGAAAAGTGATGACCATTCAGAAGGTAGGAGGTAGTTTTAACATGATCTCTGAGTCGAATGAGGCTGACACTTAAGAAATTCTGCTTTTAATTGTAGAGATTCCTGTTTGCGAGGAGACCAGGAGCTGCAAAAGAAATCTAAGAGCTTCTGGCATTTGTCAGTTTTTGAGCTCAGGCGTTTTTTGGGAGCAATTAGACTCAGCTGAGTTTTTGGAGAAATTTCTGTTACTGGCTTGATTATAAAATGTGGTTATCGCTTTCACTCTTTTGGTCAAAGATTAACCCCACAGTCTCAGTGGAAACAGGTGCACGGTTTTTTGAGCACACCGTCCTGACTCCAGCTGACTTTGTCTATATAAACTGATAAGAAAATGCACGAGACTTGTAGCCACTTTTTAAAAAGCAGGATGTTAATTTTGCTAAACGTCCCAGGGAGAAGTCATGTATTAAACACTAAAGGGTCTCTCTAAGTCAGTTGGATTGACCTATATAAAGTGTAGGTCTTACGCACACACGTTTTTATGTGCTTTTTCATATAATTGAAGACTATTCTCCCGGGTCTCATGCAATTTATTGAAATGCTAAGATGGCGAGGTCTCCCAGGTGGCCCACATTTTCCCCAAATGCCTTGTTTTCCTCAACCGACTCCCAGGAGGAGCCATTAGTTCCTGAATAAGCAGGCTGCCTTGGTAGAAAGCATTTGTAGTTTAAAAGCTGAATGTGCAAAGTTAGGCTAGTTTCTAATGGTTGGGCTTGTGTATGGAAATATTTGAGACTAGCTGACCTCACAAACGAGGGTCCAGACTGTTAGTCCTGGTTCTAGAGAAGGTTGTTATTCATGCTGGCCTTAGGTAGTGGGCAGCTGGAAGTAAAATAGAGCAGGGATGGAAACTGTTACTGCATAGGTTTAAATTATCTGTTCATGTTCCTGTTATTTTATGTAGTAAGATCTCCTGAAAGTTCCAGTCTGGGTCAGCTCTTCCAAGTGGAGTCATTGAAGGGCTTTGTACTCACATCAGCCAGGCCTTTCCCAGGAGGTAGGGCGCCCGCCCCTGCAGGCCGGGGCGGAGGTGGGCACAGCAGTTTTCGCAGAGCGATGAGTCCCAAGGAAGATGATGATAAGAGGGCACATTCAAGTAATCTAATCTTAGTGGTCTTTTCTAGAACCGTCTCCATCCAGAGGGAAACAGTAGATAAGAGATTTTATTATGAGAGTGTTGGTTAAACAGGGCCAGCATCTTGTTTAACAGGAATCGGTTCTTTAATTGAAATTCTCTTTTGTCAGTGAAACTGCTCCTGAGGGCAAGACAGCCTTGCTTCGGTTGGATTTGAGAGGATTTGACAGCTGTGTGGGCAGAGCTTACTCCGTGGAAGGTGTTATTTATGCCCCCCCCCAACAGGTTTACAGAGAAGACCCAGTTACTAGAAGTCTCGGGTTGTGTGACGTCATGACTTAGTAGACTTGGTCAATAGCTAAAAAGGATGAAGTAAGTGCCCCAGGGCGGGTGGAGCACAGTGGGATGATTCTTGCCCGAGAACCTGGGACATCACGTTGCGGCTGGACCTCGGGTGCAGAGTAGAATTTTACAGGAGAGACATGAAATAGGGACATTCTTGGTGGCGGACACCAGGAGCAAATATAAGAAGCTTTAAATGTAACTCTGTGTAAGGAGGGTGTGGCGGGAGGCCTGCCTGAGAGAGAGGCTGTATAGAGAGAAACTCTACTTTTTAATCAAGGCTCTAATTTTTTTCCTTTTTATTAAAGCAAACATAAAAGCAGAGTGACTAGTATAATGAACTTCCATATATCCATCAAATAGGTTTCACGATGGGTTAAAATGATGTCTTTTTTTAGCCATATCTGCTTCATCTTTTTGTTGAAATAGTTTAAATTGCAGATGATGTAATATTTCACCCCTAGCCAGTGTGGTGTGCACCTCCAAAAAGGCATCTTCTTGTATAACGGTAATACCACTGTCACCTCCTTATGAAGGTCATTCCTTAGTGTTTTTCAAAACTCAGTCCACAGTCACATTTCCTTGATTGCCTTGGAAATGCACTTATACTGTTGGTTTCTGTGAATCAGATTCCCAACAAAGGCCACACGTGGTACTCTGTTGAGCACCTGTTGCCTCTTAGTCCAGGATGGGAGTTGGCAAACTTTTTCTGAAAAGGTCCAGTTACTAACTCTTTGCTTTGCAGGCCACATGGTCTCGGTTGCAGCTTCTCCACTGCCTGGGCCCCCAGAGTAGCCACAGAGGATACTTTATGCGCATGGCTGCATTCCAGTAACATTTTGTTTCAGTTTTTTTTGTTGTTGTTGTTTTAAACTCTACCAGTGGGTTGCACTTACCCGCAGGCCACAGTTTGCGTTGCCTGGTCTAGAGCAGCCCTGTGAGCGGTCTCCTTAACGCCAGTGATGTGTTGGCATCACTTGGTGTGGCCTGTGGATGGCTCGCTTTGTGGATTTAGTCAGGTTTTTGTATAGCGTGGTTCAGCTTGTTCCTCTATACTCTGTACCTCCTAGAAACTGGACAGTGGATCTAGAGGCTTAATTAGGTTCAGAGTCACCATTTTTGGCAAGGATACTTCAGATGTGGTCTGAATTTTTTTTAAATAAACGTATGACTTTAAAAGACTCAGAAACCCACATTCAGGAAGCTCAATATTCCTAAGTTAAGCTTTGCCGGATGGCTGAAGATACCCTTTTTTCTTTCTCATTTTCCTTACTTGGAGGAGAGGCTATAGCTGCTATCTCTCAAGAAGGTGGAGGACTGTGAGCCCCCCTCGAGGTCAGTGGGAACTGCCCTCTGATCGCGGCATCCTGCCGCCCCTTGGGCTGGTGGACCACATTTTCCACTGAACGGCAGTTCCTTCCTTCCATGGGCCCACCCACAGGTCTGAGAGCATCCGAGGGGCCGGAGGATGTGTTCTTGTCTTTCAGCCCCTTGTCTCTTAAACATTCAGCTTTCTCCACTCACCTTCCTCTTCATCTCACCCGCTAGCAGGACTGAGAACTGGATTCTTGGTCCATGGGCTTCTGGTCACACTACGAGGTGGGAGTCCTACCCTGGTGTCCTGTTCGGAAGGATCCTGACGTCAGAAGCTTTTCAGACTCAGACTCGCGATGGTGTGGAATTCCAGGGCGGTGCGTTTTTGAAGAAACAAAATTACAGGTGAGAATTGTTTTTCCTCTCTTCTGGAGTGTTTGTTGCTCCTACACTGTTGAGCATCAAGGAAGTATGCTGCCAGACAGCATCATTTGGAAGTCCTGTCTTTTTGTCTCTTAGGAATAGTAGGGAAACTGTCTGTTTATGCCTGAACTCATTTTTCCAGACAGTGTGTCATTGGTCTTTTTCTTATTGGTTTGTAAGAATTCTTTATACATTGAGAATACTAGTCTTTTGTCATGTGTGTTACAAGTATTTCCCCATTTTTTTAACTTTGTTTACAGTACTTATATGCTGCAGAAAAATTTAATTTTATATAGGGAAAGAAATAAATCTCCCCGTTACAGTTTCCTTGTTTCGTATTTTGCTTAGTATTATTTGCTTATTGTTATTTTGACCCTCCCAGTTCAAGATTTTTTTAAGTATGTGTTAACACAGATGAATGGACATGTAACTGATAAAGAGGAATATTGAAGGGGGCTCTTTCTACAAGATACTATAATATTAAACTGATTAAGTATTGGCGTTACGATGGGCCCTACATTGATTAAGTGTTGAAGTTGGGGAGATGGGTATTTGGGGGATATTATATCATTACATCCCATAATAAAAAATTTTCTTCAAAAAAAGAATAGTAGATGGAAAAGCTATCTTTGACTCATTCGTCCATATTCAGTAACTATTACTTATCTACTTTGTGCTGAACACAAGGGGGTATTTTGTTAATAAAAGCAAAAGATCTTGGAACTTGTATTTCTCCCGTAAGAGGCAGATGTTAATGTCATGGTTAAGGGCACCAATTCCTATGTCAGATTGCCTGGCTTCAGATTCTAGCTCTGCCAGCCACTGGCTGGGTGGTTTTGAACTTTTCAGTTTTAAAAATGGGGGATAATAATCGTGTCTACCCGATAGGGTTTTGGGGAGGCTTGAATGAGAAAACCCATGAAAATTCCTTTGCGTGGTCCCTAGCACTTAGTAAATGCTCGATGAGTGCAAACTCTGAAGAAGAAAAAACAGCAACTTCAGCTAAGCAAGGACCAAGGCAGGAGGCGCAGGTGCTGAGCTGATGTTTGGGGCGGGGTTGTGACCTCACCTGGGCAGGTTACACAGGGCTGGGAGGACCTTCCAGAGGAAGGGACTTTGGAGTGAAGATGTGAGATGCAGAAGCCATGTCTTTTCCTCAGAAGTGCCCTCTTTGGCGAGTGACAGGGGTGAGGGGCAGCAGAGGGAGGGCACAGGCACAGGCAATCACCCAAAGGAGCGGGTCTGGTGTCATGTTAGTTTCCTAGTGCTGCCGGCGGGGCCACGGTGCCACGGCGCCATCGCTCACAGCCACCCGGACCAGTCATCCCTCGGCTCCACAGGGCCTCGCTGGGCTGCAGTCAGGGCCGTGTGCCCTCCTGGAGGCTCTGGAGGAGCTCCCTGCACAGAAGAGCACCACTGCGGCTCCCCGCCCCCAGCCAGGAAGGGGCTTGGGCTCAGAGGGGCCCATTTGGATATCTGCATCTTCAGGCCCTTAACTTTAACCACAGTCCGTGAAGTCCCTGCGCCACACAGGGTGCTGCCATCACGGGTTCAGGGGATGAGGACACAGTGTCTTTGGGGCCCTTTCTTCAGTCACCTCGCCCTGCCCTGTACTGCAGTCACTGCTGCAGGAGCAGGGCCACTCTCCAGACGTCTGGGGCGGTCAGATACACTACTAGCAGGAGCTGCCGACTCCGGCCTGGTTCCTCTGCTCTTCCGGGGAGCCTGCCCCAGACCCTGGGGGCCTCTCCGTCAGCTCTGGGGTAGGGGCTCTGCTGAACAGCTGTCACAAACCTGCTTTGATTCAGTCCTCTGGCTCCGCCCTCCCCCAGGCCACTCCTGCCTCTGTGCCCTGATGGGGCTGTTCCACCTTGTAGTTTTTCTGTTATTTCTGCCTATGTAATTGTTTTTGCACACCAGCCTTAAACACCGCTATTTTCAACATAATTCACACTAAAATAGCGTTTTCTCTTCTGTTAACGCTGGTTGGGTGAGAGCCACATCTTCCTCATTTGATTGCCTGGCCGTGCCTTCCACATCAGAGGTGCCCAGTAAGGAAGGGCTCATTTCCAGTGGGTTGGGAGTGTTTCCATAGAGCTCTCAGATTTGAGTCACACCAGAGTAAATTAGAGGGAGAAACAGCAAATGAAAGAAAACCTCTCGTATTATGCTGTACCTTTGTCCGTTTGCTCATTCCTACATCTGCTTTTAAATCTTCGAGCATTAATTACCTCTCCCTGCCCTTGTCATCTGCACGTAGGAGGGTGCAGCAGACAAGTTAATGGAAATTATTAATATTTCTACATCTCATGATGTTTTTAATGATTTATGAGCATTAAATGAGCTTTGAAAAGCATTCTTTAAGCCATTATTTTTGAGAAGAATCACAACTACCTGCTTTGAATTACTTTCTCCCTTGAGTTGGTTTTCTATATAATTAGATGAC
The DNA here is from genome assembly GCF_048564905.1 of Vicugna pacos. NCBI lineage: Eukaryota > Metazoa > Chordata > Mammalia > Artiodactyla > Camelidae > Vicugna > Vicugna pacos. Next base: position 65,093,428 of record NC_133000.1, on the reverse strand, counting down.
TAATATAAAAGCCTTATAAAACTGATGAGGGGAAATTAGTGAGTCCTAGAAGTGAGTAAAGAACAGTTGGATGGCATTCTAGGGAGTATCTATGAAGACTTTTTTTCTCTGTCATCATTTTGTTATGAACATCTCTGGCCATGCTCTGAAGCAGAGCAGAGTAAGCCCTCGTGGACCCATATGGCGTCGGAATCCACCCGCCATCCCGGCTTTGCCCTCCCTGTTCCATCTGCCTGACTTGCTTTGTTTTTTGAATCTTTGTTTATTTGCTTGCTTCTGGAGAATTTTTTGAAGCAAATACCAGAAATATTTCATACTTAAATATTTTAGTATTAAATTTTGTTTAAAAGTTTAGTTTTTACATAACTATAGTCCTACCCAACAATGAATGAAAAATCCTTAGTATCATACAGTGCTGTGTGCAAATTCCCCCACTTGTCTAAAACAGTCTGTACAGCTAGTTTATTCAAACCAGGATCAAAACAAAGCCCTTTCGCTGTATTTGATTTATGTATCTCTTGTCTCTGTTAATAATGGATGTGTGCCATCTTACCTTAATTCAGAACGCTCTTACTCTTTCACCTTTTAACTCAGCGTTTTAGAAGAGTTGCATGCTCTCATGCATTCACTCTTTAATATTATTATTTGGATTTATATAAAGTTGACCTTTTTTGTTGTATGATTCTATGAGTTTTAAAGTTGACTGACGTAACCATCATCATAGTTCTGACACAGAGCAGTTCCGTCACCAGAAAAACCCAAGAAACCAAACCAAACAAGCCCGTCCTCATTCGGCTCCCTTGCACTCACACCCTCACCTTGCCACTCGTCCCTGGCAGCCCTTGGTCTGGTCTCCATCTTTATAATTTTCACCTTTTTCAGAATGTCACATAAATGAAGTTCTGCAGTATGTGTGTGACATCTAAGATGGGCTACTTCATTCAGAGGATGTCTTTGGGATTCATCCACTCTGGGTCCTTCCTTACTGTGGAGCAGTTTTCCATCTCACAGACATACCACAGGTATGTCCACTCACTGTTGGGGAAGGTTTTTTTTGCAGTGATCCATTCATTGTCTTGTGCACGCCTTGTTCCTGTTTTACCATTAGTAACTGGTGGTGTGTAATTGCTCTTACCGTCAGTTTCATGCTGGATTAGATTGATCATGAGTAGTTAGTTACATGAGAGCAAATGGATATGAGCAGAGAGTAATTTCTCTGAATGCCGTTTAACTACAGTGAGCGCTGTTACAGCTTAAAAATGAACTGTTCCCTTGTGCCTTGCGTTTGAATACCTTTTTCCCTTTAAAGCATGTTGAGCTCAAGGAAGAAAGCCATTTGAAATTTGTGAGCTGATGGGGAGGGTATAGCTCAAGTGGTAGAACACATGCTTAGCATGCACGAGGCCCTGGGTTCAATCCCCAGTACTTCCTCTAAAAATAAGTAAATAAACATAATTTCCCCCACCCCCCACCAAAACACACAAACACAAAGAAATTTGTGAGCTAAAGCTCATGCTTGCCTCTCTTTGGATAATTAGGGACCACAGCCACTGAAAGTGTGGCGTTGACTCTTGGGTTAGTCACTAGAATGTCTCTGCTGTTGCTGTCCCCTCACCCCTCTCATTAGACGAAACTGTGAAGTCTGGGTGCCCGAGGTCATTGCTGAGGGAGGGCCTGTCTTTAAACTCAGGTCTCCCCCATTAGCTGCTGTGGTTTGAGCTTCCAGTGGGCAGTGTTATTTGTGAACAGAGTGGACATTATCATCATCGAACTGGAAGAATGGTGTCCGTAAAGGTTTTACTTTGTGACTAGAAACTCTCTGTTTTTCACTCTGAAAAGTCGCTGGAGCGTTAGGCCCATTGACAGACCTTCCTTTGTGCCATGGGGTCTTAGAAAAACCGAGCCTGACACAGGAGGCAGACTGCAGACGGACGCCAGGTGGGCTTCACACAACTGAAGCTGCTGTGGTCTGAAGCCTCAGAGGCCACGCAGGAGGAAACTTCGGCTCAAAATGTAAAGGAAAGGGATGGGTTTCTGTGGTTACGTAATCTTTGGTTTAAAATGAGTATATTTATTGACTCTTATATCAATTAGGATTGGGATAAATCAAAAATAGTGAAGGATTAGTAAAGATGTTCCCTCCACTGGACCCAAATCTTTGTTTGAAGAGAAATTATGGATTTTTTTAAACTTTATGCTTATTGATATTAATAAAGTCATATATATATATATATATATATATATTTTTTTTTTTTTTTTTTGGAGGTGAGGGATTTGGAGGAAGGGATAATGGAAATGTATTAGGGCCTTACGTCCAGGGTTTAGGACTGCAGGCTAACACACGCGCTGCCCCCTGGTGGCAGCGTACTGAACAGTGCAGTTCAGAGGGGAGGAATTCTGCTGAGTCCATTGTGCAAAATTGTGGAGGGAGCCAGGAGATGGTTTCTCTTTCCAGCTCTTCTCGTAATTACTCTCTGTCATCATGATGTTAGGCAAATAATTTAGTTCAATTAAAGTCCAGATTTCACTCTCTCATACTCTAAAGTGTAATTTCTAAAGTTTCTCCCTGCTTTAACATCTTACTCTCCAGTGGAAACAGCAAATGTTACAGAGAAAGATGTAAAGTTCCACTTTTCCCTTTAGCTGCTGAATCCTAGCAAATCCCAGATGTTTATTCAGGAAAGCGGGCTCTAGAGTGAAAGAGCGACTCCTGAAGCTTAGTAAGGGTTTGGCTCTGGGCAGCAAACTGCGTAGATCTCTCTAGCACAGTTCGTAATTCATCAGTGCGATGATCCTGCAAGTTACATCATTTTAAAAATAATCTCCTTATACTTAATGCAGGTTTTAAAAAAACATAAAATTTACCATCTTAACCATTTTAAGTGTACATTTCAGTCGTGTTAAGTGTATTCATGCTGTACAACAGACCTGCAGAACTGTCTCATCTTCCCAAACCGAAACTCTGCCCCCATCAAACAGCAGCTCCGCACCCCCTTCTCCCACAGCCCTTGGCCACCATCCTTCTCCCTTCCGTCCTGTGTGTCTTTTTGTGATGGGCTTATTTCACTGAGCGTGATGTCCCCAAGGCTCATCCATGTTGTAGCCTGTGACAGGATTTCTTCCCTTTTTCAGGCTGAAAATTGTATGTATGTATGTATATCGATGGACACTGGGGTTGCTTCCCCTCTTAGCCATTATAATAATATAACTACAATTATTTTTAATTATTTATTACATATTAATGCAGAGAGAGTTTATACAGTTGTTTTCTGTGCATAAAAGGATAAACTTCATTATGAAGCACACCATTCAACCATGCTGGGTAATTAGGAATGGCTTTTTGTATGGATAAGTTAAAAAGGAGCTAACATTTACTGGCCACAAGCTACGCACCAGATACTACAGATCTGTGATACATCCTGTTGTTTAGTTCTTAGAATAATTCTGTGATTTACCTTACTTATTAAAGTCACCGAGCCAGCATTCTGCTATGCACGATCTCATATAGTCCTCACATATCAGCCCTTGAGGCAAGCATTAGCCCGTTTTTTAGGTGATGTACCTGAGGTTCATTTAAAAACCTGGAGGTGGCTGAGGGTCAAGAATGCTTCCAGAGTTTCATCCGAGGGCTTCAGTTACCCCCCAAAGCAGGATGGTGGCCAGTAAATATTAAAAATGGGAGTGGCAGAAGCTGTGGTTGCCCCCAAACATCCATTCTCTCCCTCTTGAGTTACTGGTCCCTTTGTTGCCAGGAAGCAAGTGAGAGCTACTCAGCAGTAACCCCGTTTTAAAGCACGTTTCCAAGCTGTGAAATATCAGGGCTGCCGCATTTTCAGTCTCACAAGGGCTCCTCTGCCTGGACCGTCCGGGTGGGCTGTGCAGACTCACGTGTTCAGACGGTCAGGCAGGCTGGACCAGCTCCTCCGTCCTGACGCATCCCTTTTGCAGGTTTACTCATGATGTCCGAAGAATTGTCTCTTTCCTTCTTGGAATCTACCCCCCTTTTTTTGTTTTGAGGTCTGACCTGATAAGTTACTGCAAAGAATGATGTCTTCACAGGTCTTGGATTTTTAATTTCAGGCGTGTCATCGGCAAGCCAGTCTAAACAGGACTAACTGAATTTGGGGAAGACACGTACACAGGCAGCCATCACTCATGAACTAGGATGTCTAGAGAAAAAGTATCTCAGGTTTATTTCACTCCAGTCTTTTTCCTGCATCATGTTCAAAATTAAAAACAAATATAAAAAACATCCTTTAAACCTGTGTTTCAATGCAGCTGCCTGGGTGCTTCTGGAAGGTGTGAGCTGGGCCTCTGGGCTTCCCTCCTCCACGAAGGCCTGGCTGCCACCGCCGTGGGGCACACCCAGCTCAGAGCACACAGAGCCCTGTGCTGTGTTATGCTGGTGACACCAGGTGTTGAAAGTAAAAAATGTGATTTATTCCACATTCTTAAAATGGTTATTCTTATTGCTTAATATTTATACTTAAGCCGACCTTGAATCATCAGAGAGTAAGCACATAATGCTCTTAGGAAATGTGTATTCAGCAATATTGTTTAGGGAACAGTCTCTTAGTTACATTAAAATGATGGGGAAATTTAATGGGCTAATATGTACTAAACTTGGAAAGGGCCACCTTTACTTATCCTAAGTTTTTTTGGTTTTATCTTTATTTTTATGTGTTTTGCTTTCCTTTTGTATAACTTGGACATGAAGCATTTTTCTTTAAAAAGGTGCAGGTTTGAACACATGTTAAATATTTAGTATTTAGAAAATTTGCTTTTCTGGTTAATTAAACTTTCCATGGAGATGAAGGTTAAGTGAAAATCTTTTATGAGAGGTCTTGTGAAGATGAATTAGTGTGCCTTCCCTCCTCTTACAGTATACAGAGCAGGATGAATCTTTTTTATCCAAAAGTTAGTCATTCTTCAGTAGCATCAATATAAAACTTAAAGATCTTATTCAGAAAAGGCAAGATAAGGTAACAAGATAAGTGTCTGTCAACAGATGAATAAACAGATGAATAAAAAGTGTGTACGTATACATACATAAAACATTTCATTATATGCATGGGACTACATATGTATGCGCACACACACGCACATATATATATAAATCTAAAGCCGTAAAAGTGAAGGCAGTCTTGCCATTTGCAACAACGTGGGTGAATCTGGAGGACATTATAAGGAAGATAAGCCAGACACAGAAAGACAAATACTGTATAATATCACTTATATGTGGAATCTAAAAAAGCCAAACTCATAGAAGCAGAGAGTGGAATGGTGGTTGCCAGGGGTTGTAGGGGTGAGGGGTGGGAGGTGCTGGTCAAAGGGTGCGGGGTTTTGGTTGTGAGTAAGTTCTGGGGATCTGACGTACAGCTTGGTGACTGTACTGTATTCTTAAAATTTGTGAAGAGAGTAGATGTTAAGCGTTCTCACCACACACACATGAATAAAGCGTAGCTACATGAGGTAATGGATGTGTTAATTAGCTTGATTGTGGTAGTCACTTCAGTGTGCACGTATATATAATCATCACATTGTACACCTTGAACGTATACAATTTTTGTTTGTCAGTTAAACCTCAGTAAAGCTCCAGGGGGAACTGAGAGACCCTTCCCTAAATGAAAGGCTCGAGGGAATTCAGTGGTTTCCCCAAAGGGTAATCATCAGAATCACCTTTTGAAAATGTTGTATTTTATTACTAATACATGTTCCTGTCCTGACTCCAGACTTTCATCTCCCTGGGAGGTGGGCTGGGGCTCGGGAATAGAAAAGTTGAAACCTCAGCCGGGTTTGGGAGGCCCCAGCCGCAGGATCCAGTCCACCCCGCAGCCCAGGACGACCGTGCTCCACCCTGCTGGCCCCAGGCCCCCGTTCATCCTCGCTTTGCGGCCAGGCTCTGGCTCCCGCTGGCCAGTGGGTCCCCCCCAGGGACTCACCCATCCGCCGTCTGGGTGCCCTGGCTCCCGCCAGGAATGCTACGCCCACCCCTGTTCTCTCCAGGATGACCCCCCATCAGTTCAGGGGCCACATCTCGCACAGCCATTCAGCTCAGGCACATTCACTCGCTCACTCAACACATCGTATTCTAATAGTGTGTTTTATCTACCTTTTTATAGTTTTTTTTTAAATTTTAGAGTTTTTTTTATTGAGGTGAAGTTCACATAAAACATTTTTAAAATGGAGAATTCAGTGATATTTAGCACTTACTTAATGTTGTGTCACCACCACCTCCATCGTCCTCCAGAGCATCCTCCTCCCTGAGGAGAGCCCTGTGCACAGCAAGCAGCCAGTCTGCGATCCACACCTCCTCAGCCCCTGGCGGCCACCAGCCCGCTTCCCGTGTCTCTGGGCTTGCCTGTCCGGGGCGCTTCGTGTCAGTGGAATCAAACAAAGACACCGTGACCTCAGATGTCTGGCATCTTTCACTTACGGCTTTTCCAGGTTCGCCGCACAGGCCGTGTTACTGCCAGCTGTGTCATGGTAGTTCGCAGGAGCTGCCGCACAGAGTCCCACAGACAGGGGCCTTAGACAGCAGAGGTTTATTTTTTTCACAGTTCTGGAAGCTGGAAGCTTAGAGCAAGGTGCGGGGGGGTTTGGTGTCTCCTGAGGTCTCTCTTGTGTCCTCACGTGGCCCTTACTCTGTCCCTGGTGTCTCTGTCATGCCCCAATTTCTTGTAAGGACAACCAGTTAGATCGATGTAAGTCTCGCCCTAAAGAGTCATTCTAATTGAGTGGCTTCTTTAAACACCGCGTCTCCAAACACAGTCACCTTCTGAGGTGCTGGGGGCTAGGGCTTCGCCGTGTGAATTGGGGGGGGCACAGTTCAGCCCATAACAATCAGTATATCTTGTTCAGAGCCCCATTTTCACACCATGTTCCACTGTAGAGTTCTCTGAGCACATGCCCCACCTTCTCCTAGACTTTGAGCCTGAGGGCGTAGCTCGCGTGGGACCTCCCAGCGTCCAGAAGCACCGGGCGGAGGCTGAGCGCCCGGCCCTGGTCCAGCCCGAGCGCCCGCAGCTGGGAGTCCACTTCCCGGGCCGACGTGCTCTTCGTGGTCTGGCTGCAGCGAGTGCACGGTACGTGTGGGTCCACGGTGGCCTAGTGATCCCTGGAGAGCCCCTGTTTCTGCTGGAGGAGCCAGTTTTCAACCAAATACTTACTTGGAAGCTGCTTGGTTGTCATTTATTTCCTTGTGATCAAAACAGAGAAAACTGTCTCATTGAGAATTCCCAGGACCAGGTGAACGAATGTGTTCACTTTCTCCGCACGTGCTCCGTTATGGGGAACAAGTTAAAATGTGTCCCTGCCCTTCGGGAACTTAGGGAGGGAGCACCTGGCACGTAGGACAGAGCGGGACCCGCGCACCATGATGCGGAGAATCAGAGAGGCTTTGGGACGGGCAGGACCGGGGCTGCGATTTTAAGGACGGCTTGGATTGGGGCGGGAAGGTGTGAATGTGGTGTCCAGGAGCAGGCTGGGGGAGGCTGTGGGAGCAGCGGGCTGAGTCGGTGAGGCTCGGGCTGCAGTCACAGTGTGGGAGTGTGGCCAGGCTCCTGGAGTCCAAGCAGCTGGCCAGCTGAGCGTGGCTGGGAGCCCTGAAGGCTTTCAAGCTCGGCGTCAGTTTGGCTTAGGGGTGAGGGTGGTGGGTGGGGGATCCTGGAAGAGAGGCCTGATTGGGATTCCATCTGGAGGCAGGTATGGGCAGGGGCCCCAGAAGGAGCGTGGCCCTCATGTCACCTTGGGATCTGCTGCTGCTGAGAGAGCTGGAAGCAGAACTGGCTTGGAGAGGAAGGCAGGGAGTCCAGCTGGAGTGAGGACACATCTGGGGAGGCTGTCAGGTGGCTCCCCAGCCTGGGCGCGAATGGAGAGGGTGCCCGAGGCCATCGGGCTGCAGTAGCTCAGCGCCATGAGGGGTTCAGGCAGCAGGCGTCCGTCCCTCACAGCTTTGGAGGCTGCAAGTCCAAGATCAAGGCGTGGCTTCTCCCTTGGCTTGTAGACTGGTTGGTGATGTGGCCCCAGTTGTGCTAATGTGCTCTCATTTGCTCCTGGGTGGGCTGTGAAGTGAGGAGATGGTTATTTAAAGAGAATTTCCTGTTTAGTTGATAAAAATATCCAGATAATATATTAATGTTAATATATAATTAATTGTATAATTAACACTTATATTAATTTATTAATAAATTAATAATTTCAGCACCTTGACTTGTTTGCTGAAAATATGAAGCAGTAAAAATGAAGTAACTGGAAGAAAAAAAAACATTTGGATGCAAGTCAGCATCCAAATGTCCTCTTGTGAGGATACAGTCATATTGAATTACCCTGGTGACCTCATTTTAACTTAATCACCTCTTTAAAGACCCAAAGTCAGTCACATCCTGAGTGACCGGAGGCTGGGAGTCCCACCTCGGGAATCTGGGGGGACACAGGCCAGCCTGTAATCAGTGCAAATATAAGCTTTATCCAAGTAAGATCGTGTCAACCTTGCTTACAACTCAAGATGAATAACCCTTTGACTTTGCCCTGTTTTCCGGTGTGTCCCGGGCCGGGGCAGGTACTGGGAGCACTTGAACTCCAGGGTCAGACCGGCTGGGGCTGCTGCTTCTAGCTGTGTGACTTTGGGCAAGTCCAACACTTACTGCCTACACTCTCTGTCTCGGTGTCCTCACAGGTAAAACGGCAGGAAAGGAGCCTGCTTCATAGGTTGTTGTGAAGATTAAATCAGGTACGATGTGAAGTGCTTAGAAGTATACCTGGTTCCTAGTCAGCGTTGTGATGCAGGTGCTGGTCGTGATTACTGGTCCCACCAGGTTTGGGGAAGATGGTGTTTGTGCAAGAAAATACTGCTTTTCTGTGCAAAACTAAAGTGTATGTTTGAGAATGGAAATCACGATGTCGCCCTCACCCAGCTTAGCTGTGTAGAGTGCCTGCAGTGTTTGCCGTCAGATGTCTGATCCTGGAGGACACGGTGGTGGGGTGGGGCTTGTCATCCTTTCATGGAAAAATAAAACTCCACGTTGCTTCTGGCAATTCGACCTTGTGGCCGAGCCTGGGAGGTGGGTGGGATGGGAGCTTGCTCCCGGTGAGGCTGAGGGAGGTCAGCCAGGGCTGCCCCGAATCCATCCTTTTGAATCTCACAGATGCACGAGGCCTGGAAGAAGCTGCCGGCAGTAAGGTTCTGTTTCCACTGTCTTCTCAGGGAAGGGAGACTCTGGAGAGTGAGCTTTTGAGCAGAATTAATAATTTCTTATTTGTTGTTTATGTCATTCAGAATAACGCTGCTATCTATGGACCAAATGTCTGTGTCCCCCCAAGATTCATATGTTGCAATTCTGACCTCCAGTGCGATGGTATTGGGGTGTAGGGCTTTTGGGGGTGATTAGGTCATGAGGTCGGAGCCCTCACTGTGGGACCAGTGCCCTGATAAGAGACCCCAGAGAGCGCCCTCACCCCGTCCTCAGGGTGAGGACCCAGCGAGAAGATGCCGTCTGTGAACCAGAAGGTGGTGCCCCCACCCCCAAACACTGAATCTGCTCAGCCTCCAGACCTGTGAGAAAAGCATGTTTGTGGTTTGTAAGTCGCCCGGTTCATGGTGACATTGTTATAACAGCCCGAAGGGACGAGGGCAAAGCCCGGTCTGCTGGGCGCCGGCCCAAGGACAGCCGGGTGCCCCACCTGTGCTGGCCAGGTGGGGGTGCCCGCCCTCCCCTGTCAAGTACTGTTGTGCGATTGGACAGAGAGGGAAACTGAGGCTCAGAGATTCGCTCATTTGCCAGCATCACTGCCCAGGCCTGTCTGATCCGCAGCCGGTTCTTCCCGCCTGGGGGCCTCGGGCCAAGGGGAAGAGCATCCTCAGGCTGCGTCGGAGCCAAGTTCTTCTAAGTAAGGGAGTGTTTCTGCCCAGGTTTGCTTTGCTTCTGAAGATAGGATAAGAGGGCCGCTTGGGATGTTTGGCCTGCAGTGTGAAAGCTTCAAAAGCACATCGTTTGAGTGTTCATATCACCAGAGAGGAGAGGCCTCGTGTCTCAGAAGAGCCCTCAGTGGCAAGACAAGCTCTCAAATGGGTCAGAAATGGGAGTAATGAGGAAAAGGTGGGTCTCACCTCTTAATGACAGAAATAAGCAGCTCACCAGGGCACTTCTAACTAACTGGAAATTTTGCTTATGTGAGAAAATGAAAACCAATAAAACAGAGTCTAGGGAAGTTGAGATAATCAGTGATGAGTTCAGGGAGGTTTAGATAACTAATGGTGAGTTAATAAGAGAAATATAACTTGAAATACTGGAACCAAGAGGTTAAAATGTTCCAGGAATATTAATGTTTAATGAGACATAGCCAAGAGCTCACCTGTGAGTGCAGAGCCAAAGGTCAGGGAGGAAGGAGGGGAGCGTTTCTTGGGACTGGGCCGATGAGACAGGGCGTGACTGATGGGGTCTGGGGGGCTCGTGCTTGTGATGAAATGACCCCCACGGTCCTGGGCCCTGGAGGAGGCGGGGGAGGGGTGCAGCCTGGGCTGTGGGAGCCATTCCAGATCTCGGAGGCTCTTCCACATTATACATCAGTCTCGCTGGATCACACGTGTCCTGGTTCTTTAGAAAAGAACTGCATTGTGCTGTAGGACACTGTCCCGGGAGCACACTTAAACACACGCGGGAGACTTGGGTAAGAGTCTAGGAAAACAGATTGATTATGTGAAGAAATGGAGATGTCTATAACAAAACAGCAGCAAAACCCAGGCAAACCAGGGGGATCTGACGGGCCCGGGTGATGGTGGCCAAGAGCTTGATGTGAGTCCTGAACTGGGAGGGTCCTTAGGGGAGAAGAGTGAGACAGGCAAACCAGCCTTGTGGGCCTGAGGCCAAAGCAGGTGCTCAGTGTCCTGGTGAAATCTTCCCAAGGGCCTGGCCCAGGACAGGACTTCTCCCAGCCGGTAACAGGTGTGATGCCACACAATGAATCCTGGTGGGGCTGGAACTTGACTCCACGCAATTCGAGTTGTCTCTGGAAATGGACTTGAGTGAAGCGCCCCAGGGTAGAAGCTAAAACAGAGCATAGACTTCTCAGCCATCTGCACTCAGGTTGGAGCAGAGGGGAATGGATGAGTCACTTTGGTGAAAATAAGGCCTAAGATTTATGGAGTACTAATGTATTGCAAGAAGCATGTAAAATCATGGTGGATAAAAGGACTTTGTTCAAATGCTGAAGTTTAATAGACTTTCAAAAAAATTGGCTTTATTGATTTGCATGTGATACAGTTCACGTTTATTTAAAGTCCAGTGAATTTTAACAAATGTATATACTTGTGTGATCACCACCACAGTCAGATGCAGAACATTTTCATCACCCCAAAGCTCCTGGTGCCCCTTCGTAGTCAGATTTCTCCCCTGAGCCCAGCCCCGAGCAGCCACTGCTCTGTCCTCTGTCACTAGGATTTGCTTTCTCCAGAATGTCAGTGGAATCACATGGCGTGTAGTCTTTTGTGTCTGGCTTCTTTCACTCAGATTTATCCATATTATTTTATGGATACTGTTATTTCCATAGACCTCAGTCTGTTTGTGGATTCTCAAGTTGATGGGCATTTGGGTTGTTTCCACTATTGGCCGTTGTGAATAGAACTGCTGTGAAAAATTCCTGCGCAGGTCTTTGTGTGGAAATACGAAATCCTTTATGGTGGGTGTATTCCCAAGGGTGAGACTGCTAGGTTGTGTGGTGAATACATGGTTAACTTTTAAGATTGTTTCCCAAACTTGCTGCACCGTTTTGCGTTCCCAGAAGCAATACATAAGAGTTTCAGTTACCCTACATCGCTGCCAACACTTGATGTTAGTAGTGTTTTCGGTTTTACCCATTCCACTGGGTGTATGATGGTGTCTCGTTGTGGTTTTTATTTTCAAGTCCTTAATGACTAATGACGTTGAGCATTGTTTCAAGTGCTTACTTGAGTTTTATATACTTTGGTGAAGTGTCTGCTCACATCTTTTACCCCTTTTATTTGGGTTGTTTTGCTTCTTCCTGAGCTTTAAGAGTTCTTTGTATATTCTGGATACAAGTCATTTATCAGATATGTAGTCTATGTTTTGCAGATAAATTCTCCCATTCTGTGTGTGCCTTTTCCTATAATCAGTGGGTGCCTTTTGAGAGCAGACATTTTTGATCTTGATAAAATCCAGCTTTTCCATGTTTTCTCTTTATTGTTTGTACTTTTTGTTTCCTAATAAGATTTCCTTTTAGAACTTTAGCTCTTGCAGTTGGATACATTTTGAATTAAGTATATTTATATGGAGTGAGGTAAGAGTGGTAGTTCATTTTTTTGTGTGTATGGATATCCTATTGTTCAGCACCATTTGTTTCAAAGACTATCCATTCTCCTTGAATTACCTTGGCACTTTTATCAGAAACAGTTGTCCGTACAAGTATGGGTCTACATCTGGACTCTAATCTGTTCCACTGATTTTTTTAACTAGTTATTTTTATTGAGAGATAAATCACATACCATAAAAATCACCACATCAAAGTGTACAGTTCATTGGTTTCTAGTATATTCACAAGGTTGTGCAACCACCACCACTGATTCTACCAACATTCTCATCACCCCAAAAAGAATATTCCATTGATTTTTTTCCAGCTTTGTTGAGATATAATTGACATATAACATTGTATAAGTTTAAGGTACAGTGTGTTGATCTGATGATATATATGTATTGCAGTACGATTGCCATCATAATGTCAGCTAATGCTGTTATCATGTCACTTAATTACATTTAATTTTTGTGGTGACAACATTGAAGATCTACTCTGTCAACAGCTTTCAAGTATATAATACGGTATTGTTAACTATATTCACAGCACTGTGTGTTCCATCCCCAGAACTTCTTCATCTTCTAATTGGATGTTTATACCCTTTGACCAACATCTCCCCATTACCCCCAGCCCCCAGCCCCTGGTAACCACCATTCTACTCTCTTTATACAAGTTTGGCTTTTTAAAGTCCCACATGTAAGTGAGATCATACAGTATTTGTCTTTCTCTGCCTGACTTATTTCACTCAGCATAATGCCCTCAAGCTCTGTCCATATTGCTGCAAACGGCCGGATTTCCTTCTTTCTCGTGGCTGAGTAATAGTCCATGTGTGTGTACGCTTAGGTTGCTTCTACATCCTGGCTGTGGGGAATAATGCTGCAATGAACTTGGGAGCGCAGGTGTCCTGTTTTCACTATCCTGTTTTCACTTCCTTTGCTTACGTACCCAGAAGTGGAATTGCTGTATCGTATGGTAGTTCTATTTCCAATTTTTTGAGGGACCTCCACGTTGCTTCCCAGAGTGGCTGAACCAATGCACATTTCTTCCCAGCAGCAGTGCACGGGGCGCCCTTTTCTCCACGTCCTCATCAGTGCTTGTTACCCCTCGTCTCGGTGACGGCCATTCTGGCAGGTGCAAGGTGGCATCTCGCTGTAGTTTTCATTTGCATCTCCCTGATGATTAGTGATGTTGAGCACCTTTTCATGTACCTGTTGGCCATCTGTCTGTCTTTGGGAAAATGTCTATTCATTTGCTCTGCCCATTTAAAAATCAGATTGTTTGTTTTTTTGTTATTGAGTTGTATGAGTTCTTTATACATTTTGGATATTAACCCCTTATCAGATACATGGTTTGCAGATATTTCCTCCCATTCTGTCGGTTGCCTTTTCATTCTGTTGATTGTTTCCTTTGCTGTGCAGAAGGTTTTTAGTTTGATGTAGTCCCATTTACTGATTTTTGCTTTTGTTGCTGTGCTTTTGGTGTCACAACTAAAAAATTGTTGCCAGGACTAGCGTCAGGGAGTTTTTTCCTATGTTTTCTTTTAGAAGTTTTACAGTTTCAAGTCTTCTGTTTAAGTCTTTAATCCACTTCAAGTTGCTCTCTGTGAGTAGTATAAGGGTCCAATTTTATTTTCCTGCCTGTGATTATCCAGTTTTCCCAACTCCATTTATTGAAGAGATGATTTTTTACTGATTGTGTGTTCTTGGCTCCATATCAAATATTACTTGGTAGAAAGTGTGTGGATTTTGGATTAAGCCTTGACTTTAAATCCAGGCCATTCCATTTAATAGCTATGCTGTTCTGGTTAAATAAATCTGCTGAGCCTCGGTCTCCATATGTGAAATGGGACAATAACACTTGTTGCTGGAGGATTGGAGGGAACACATCAGTTCCCGGAGAACCACTGACATCCCCTGTACAAAAAATTTTCTTCCTTTCTCCCAGGGCAGTAGGTGAAATGGACAAACTGCACTCCAGCCAGTTCCCACTGGGCTGTGTCTTCCTAGAAGATCTGGGCGGGGCTGGATTGCAGGGGCACCTCTCCTTTTTCGTGGAGGAGAGAAGAGGTCGGCTTGCAGCTTGGCAGAGAGTGGGCAGGAGGACAGGGCCCCTCAGGTGCAGGGAGGAAGGGGACAGGCCCCCCAGAGGACGTGGGGTCAGGAGACCACTCCTTTCCGCTTGGGTGTGAGCTCCTGGGAAGGAGGTGTAGCCTGGGCTGTGTGGTGCCCCCTCCTTGGGGCAGGGACCAGTTCCCTGGAGAACTGTCTTTATTCCAAGAAGGGACAGCAGGAGGGGAGAGAAAAATTCCTTAACTCAAAAATAATTGAAATCATTGTTGTATTAAAACAGGGGCACGTTTACATGGCTTTGGATGGGTCAGCTCCCCTGCTGCCTCTGCACCAGGTCCACACTGGGCAGCAGAGCCCGGGGCCTGGTTCTTGGAGGCCCGCTCAGAGGATGAGCAAAGTGCACTGTTTTTAGGGGCTTCAACTAGAACCTTAGTTACCTTTAAATTGTTTGTAAAGCATGGCCTTCTCGGGGGGATCTCCTGAGATACCAGGGGAGTCTAGTACCACAGCCCAGGCCAGGGAAGAAGATGCGGCTGGGCCCACTGACCCGCGGCTGGGCCCAAAACAGATGGGGACGGACAGGAGACAGCCCTGATTTCTTGTCCTTGCTGTTCACACGTACGGCATGTTGTTTTGTTTGTTTTTATATAAGAACGTCATTTTGGGAAAGGGAAGTGACAGAGTTCCTATGGGGAAAAAAAAGTTACCCCCCTAACACGCTCAGGCTGTTCGTTAGGAAAACGGCTGAAGCAGCGCAGGGGAGCCTCCCCGAGTCCTCCTCTTTATTAGGACAGAAGGAACATTGTAAAGTTAAATAAGAAAACAAACGTCCCGTGATGAAAAGCAGACCTATAGTTCTGTTGTTTTTGAAACCAGTTTTGGAAAAGTGAGGAAACCGCATGGAGCAGCATCTCTTCTGTGATCACACAAAGCGGTAACAAGGGATTTTTGCATTTTAACAGGATTTTGCTCTCCCAGGAGTGGACTGCATCTTGTCTTCTAAGTGATTTTCAAAAGCCAAGTATAGACCAGATTGTGCTTTTTAGTAACATTTAGGGCTCTGGGATCTGCCCCCAAACACCTGAGGCCAAGATGTGGTGAACCCGGGGGAAGGCTGGCTTCGGCCCCTGGGCCCCCTGGCTCCTCCCAGCTGGTCCCAGCGGTCAGTGGGGCTCAAGTGGGTTTTTGTTTGCCCTTCTGGGGGGTTGGGTGTAGTGTTTAAGAGGGCTGGATCCACTTAGTTCAGTGCATCCAGTTCCTTCAAAGCCCCAGTCACTCCGACAAAACATTTTCTAGGAATTTGGGACTCGAGTCTTGTGGCCGCCGCGGGTGAGCAATGACCAGCCGTGTGTGTGGACGCACAGGAACGGGGAGTGAAGGGCCCCACTTCACGTCAAGTATTTACAAGCATGTTCGGTCACACGCCCTTCATTTCCTGCCTGCTCCCTCCTCCTTTCTTGTAATTCAGTTTTAACTTCTCTCTCAGCTGTTTTAATTGAATTTTACTTGGGCTAATTAGGAAAGCATGAAAGGATCTGAATGCTTTGGGGACAGTTAATTAATCAAAAAACCCATCAGGCTTAATTTTGAGTTCAGTGCTTTTATTTTTTAAAGGCTTCTTTTTAAAAAAAAAAGTTTAAAATGGACTTCTGTGTTTGCAGCGTGTTGGGGGTGATTCGGGTGCACTAAGGGAGGCGTTACCTTTTCTAGGTTTGCATTTTTCCCGCCTACCCCACTGCCTCCAGGTAGCCAACATCTTTTTAGAGAATTAACTGGTTTTTAATAATATTCTTAGCAAAAATACAATCCTGAAGGTGAATCTGTTATTGCTACCAAAAGAACTGAGTCCTGAATTCCAGAGCCCCCTGGGAGTGGAGCTGGGACTGTTCCTAATTTGCTGTGGCTGGCAGTGCAGGCCGACAGTGCCGACCGGCGGCGGGGCCACCTGTGCCGTGGTTTCTGAGTGGTGCTGGGGTTCCCTTTGTAGTGGAGGTGGTCTTCTGGGCCTTTGAGGTTTGAGGTCCTGCAGCTGTATTTGGCGGTCATCTTCCAAAGTCTTCTTGCCACTAATTCGTCCCGTGGTGTTGGCCCCTGGCTGGATGCTGGGCCCCGAGGTAGCTGAGCTCAGGATGCCTGCATCTCCTACCACCTGCCGTGGCCTCGCGCCCTTGGCTGGGGTGAGGCCGGGCCCTCCGAGGTCTGCAGGGGCTTGGCTTTGACCTTTGATCCCTCAGCCCTTTGTCCAGTGCTCTGTCTGGAAGACTTGTTCCTCCAAAGCAATGAAATACTACGTTACATGCAGCGGGTCTGGGCCCAGGCCTATCCAGGGGCCTCACCTGCACTTGTGACTGTTTTATTTTCTCACTCTTGGGTAGGCCTGATTTCTAGACGGTTACCTAGGAGTTGTTTAATGGGTATATTTCTATTCTCCTTAGGACAGTTTGTTAGCAAGCCACCTAGTTAAGGAAGGCTCTGGGTGAGTCTGTAACTGTGCTCCTGTAGTGCTGCTAACTTTAAGTTGCATTCCCAAACTCCCATTTCCTACCTAAGAAAGCAAAGCAGTCAAGTAACCATTTTAAGTTAAACATTTAAGCCTTAAAATGTTTCTGAAGGACAAGACCATTTAAACAGTCCATGATGGGTAGTCATTCTCTTTCCCTCCACTGCTTTCTGCCTGAGTTGTCACCAAGAGAGAAAAAAGATCTTTTGGGGGCTACCAGGTAGGGTGGGAGCTGCCTGCCTTAAGCCAGACCTGCTGCCCTTTCCAGGCCCTGCAGAGAGGTGGGGGTGAGGAGCAGACACAGATTCCTGGCTCTTTCCAGGCAGAATAAACATGTTTTGAGCAACTGCCAGCAAGTGAGTTAAAAGCTGCTCCTCTAGCAGGCTTGCAAAAAAATATTCTAAAAGGCAAATCATTTGCTACGTTTCCTGGTAGCCAACTGTTGGACGTCTCTGCTTGATCAGCAGTCAGTGCACACAGGCCGTGGGTGGGTAGTGACAGCTAGTGAGTCTTAACCCCAGGCCCCGTCCCTCAGAGGTCACACCTGGGGCTGCTCTGCCTTCCCCTGTCTCCCTCCCAGGAGCCCAGGTAACAGTTGCAGAGAAGTCTGTCCGGTTTCACTGTGCACTGGGTTCCAGAAAACGACCAAGTTTAAGGGAGGGAGGCCACCACAAATCTGTGTTAGAAACAGTTTGGAAATACTTGGATGTGTGTGGAAATTCGAGATAAGAGATGAGAAGTTTTTGCTGCTGATTAGGGACTGTGAAGTATGCTGAACTCACATAAAATATAAACTGGTGATAAAAATTACAGACCGGGTGGCCTACAAACTGCCTTCTTTCCATGATCTCATTTAATCTTTTTTTTTAGATCAACTTTCTTTGATGTGTAATTTACACACAAGGAAACTCACATCGCATGCCCTGCAGGGCGCCCTCCCCTCCTGGTTGTTGTCTTCAGTGTGTGTGGCTGGCCTGTACGGGGAAGTACCCAAGGAAGGAAGGACAGGGTAGAGTTTCTTGCTTGTTGACGTTTCTTAGAACGCCACTGCCTTCTTCCTGCTGTTCAGAGCAGCCTCTCCCGGCTGACCCAGGCAGGGACGCAGTACTGTCTAGTTCTCATTCTTAAGCCTTGCTGAATCCCACCTGTCTGTGCTGCTGGGGCTGCCTGGGTCTCCATGCTGGCGAGTGTGCATTAGCGTCCGGGATCTGTGCTGCTGGGGATCTGTGCTGCTGGGATCTGTGCTGCTGGGGATCTGTGCTGCTGGGGCTGCCTGGGTCTCCATGCTGGCGAGTGTGCATTAGCATCCCCTGAGACATTTACACGTGCCCAAATAAAATTGTGAACAGTTCCAGGAAGGGGGCCACTTCTAAGTGCTGATTCCTCAGGCAGGCTGCACCAGTGTGTACTCCATGCCCAGTAAACGCCTGTGGACGCCTTAAGGATGAGGATGGAAATGGAAGCTGGTGTGTGGCCTTCCCAGGCCACGGCTGCCTGAGGCCCTCCGGTGGCTGGAAGCGGTTCCTGTTCTGAGTCCTGGGCAGAAGGCAATGAGAGAGCACCCTCCTCCCAGAGCTGGGCAGAGCCAATGCAGGCAGCGAGGAGGTTTGAGGGCCGTCTGTGTCCATCACTTCACCTCTGGTTCCCCATCTGTAACATGGAGAGAAGTGGGGGGCAGGGAGTTATTGTGTCATTTTGAGTGTGAGTTGAGAACGTAAGTGAAGTATACAGCATGGGGTGCACACAGTAAAAATGCCCTCGGTCGTGGCCGCAGCAGTACTCACGTCCCCTTTGAGCCACAGGTGGGCTGGCAGGGGGAGCCCAGCTTTCTGAAGCCACGCCCACAGGGCAAGTGGGTTTTGTGCTGAGGGCCCTGGGCGCCTTCTCTAGGGGTCAGAGTGTGGGTGGGACCAGACCGCGTGCTCGCTCTGCTACATCTACTGCACCAGGGCCCCCAGCAGCCCTGGATCTGGGACCGGGCCTGCAGTTCCCTGTCCTGCCTCTTCCCACGGAGCCCTTTCCCCACGGCCTCGGGGCTCTTCCAGCTCCTAACAGACTGCGCCTGCGGGGTGGGGATCGAGTCTCCCTTGTGGTCACTGTATGTTTTAAAGATGGCAACACGCTGGCCTTTAAAGCGGCGTGGCATTAAAAGTTTGTTTTTTTTTTAAACTTTCCAGTGCGGGTAAAGCATAAAACCCCCAGATGGTCACCAGGGCAGTGCTCAGAGGCCCCGCCTGTCGTCAGAACATGACGCGCCCGTTTGTTTTCACGGACCCTCGAAGGTTGAGTCTGGGGCCCATTGCAAGCGTGGACCCCAGCTTCTCAATTTCAGAGGCGCCAAGTCACCCGAGCTGCTTGTTTGATGTCAGAAAGGTGTTTTGTCATAAATGTTTCCCCGGGAGCCAGGGGGCGGCCGGGCAGGAAGCCCTGGTCGCTGCTGTAAAGAAACAGCCCGGGGAGGGAAGTATCAAAGCGGCGGCAGGCGCCCGGCCGGCCGGGAGAGGCTGACCCTGCGGCCCCGCGCTCGCGGGCCGAGCTCCAGTTCAAAGTTCGGGCATTGTGTTTTTTCACCTGTTTCCTCCAGTCCTAGAAACCTGTGAAGAATTAATGTGTTACTTTACCAGCCGCTCGGGCGGCTCCCAGGGGGAAATCATGCCCCGGGAGGGGGAGGGATGCGAGGGGCAGCCGTGCGCTCGCCCGTGCGCTTCGCGCTCACCGTGGGCCACGTAAGGACGACGGAGCCTGCGGCTTCGCCGAGACTGGTCCCCGGCCGTGCTGGGGGCTGGTCACAGGCTTGGTGGGAGTGGATCTGACACAGGCTGTTGCCCTTTGGAAGCTAAGTATCCAGCAGCCGGGGAGGGGTGGGGCCGCCGCAGCTCGTGGTCCCGCCAGTGGGCGGGGCAGGGCCTGATGTGTGTCACTCCACCTGCCCGCGCTAAATATTGACAGTGTTAAACTGACCAGCCTCCACTTGACAGCCGGCAGTAAGCCTTGCTAATGGCCAAATGATTATCACTTAGAGGAAAACAGAACAATCTGGGTGTCATCTGTCTAACATTTCCTTGTATCATTAAATTTTAATACAGAATGACTTGTGGAGACACCTGTTTTTAAAGGTGGTTTTCATGTTATAAGCTGGTATCCATTTAAATCCCTTTGCAGATGAGTTTAAGAAGAGTTATATATTAGCCCTTTTCTGTTTGGTTCACCTGGCATGTGTGTGTGTTTCTAAATACCGTCCCGGCGTATGCAGTAGTTCTAATTTGTAAACTAACATGTTAAACTCTAAAATTACATCCTGCTTTTACACTCTTGCCACCAGGTGGCTAAGAAAAATATTAAGCAGGGAAAACCGAATAGTTACGTGAAGGACTCATAATTACTTTCAATTTCTGCCTCAGCGGTGAAATATGAAACTAGAGACGGATAGGCTGCATTTCAGTAAAATGCTGAGTCAGTCACAGAGGCGTCTCAAGCAGTGCCAGGCCAGATGGACATTTCCATGAGTGTTTTTGTTTTCTTAATATTAAATATTGACAGTGTTAAACTGACCAAATTTTGCTTAAGTAAAACTTTCTGAGACTCTCTGTGAGCCTGTTCCACCTCTGTGCTGACCCCTGGGTGTCCACATTATTCCTGACCAGTTGGGTTTGGGACAAGGATCCGGCTTTTGGGCTTTCAGATTCCCAAAGGGAGAGTGACTGATTCCTGACCACAGCGGGGCCTCCCAGTCAGTTCTTTATACATCAGCACAGTTGTCTGCAGAGACACTGCTTGAGTCCATTTGGAATCAGCTCTAAAATTCATCAAACTGAATTTAATATCTTGTGTGTCTCTTTCATTTTCTTTATATTAATGGTGAGATACTATAGGGAAATCCATGCATGAGGGATGGTGGCACAGCAGGGTGGAAAGGCCTCTAGACTCACTTCACGGACAGACTCCGTCTAGTAGAGTTAGGACAGCACCGTGTGGCAGAAACCATACCCCCCACCCCCACGTTGCTGCGGCATCTTGAGCTGGCAGCCTGTGTCCCGTGAATACAGAACTCCACAAGTTTCCTTGCTGATGCTTCTTGTGGCCGCTCACCTTCCGGGCGCTCCACTTTGCCCTTCAGTTCTCTAACTTATTAACTTTGACAAGCAACCTCTTGGCTGTACATGATTTTATTCACAATTCATTTTTCTGATTCAAAGTGAACATGAGTGCCTTAATCCTCTAATGGGAATTAATTGCTTGTTTCAGTGCTTAACTCTGATCCTTTCTCAATCCCCCCAGGGATGAGGCTCTTCCTGAAGGAGCTCTGTTTGTTGTTCAAAACACAATCATAAAAGTAATGATGTTTTTCTTGCAGAATATTAATTTTCTTATTACATAAATAGTATTCTCAAACCAATATTATCAAGTATAGAATTCAATGGATAAAATGTAGAAAATTATAATTCATTCTAGCAGGCTACATTATTTCCTAGAAGTTTACATTTTTACTGCCAGGGGGGTTTCTTTTATGGAAATAAGCTGTCATCTTCTGCAGAAGAAAGTTACTGAACTGATTTTCTACAGAATTGGAACCAGCACCCTGTGGCCTAACTACGATCATTTCTATGTAACATCACCTTCCCAGCTGTTTGTCTTGGCTCTGAAAAATCAAGGCCACAGCTAATGCTTAATATGGCTTGATTCCCTCTCCCACTTATTATACAGAATATTCTTTTCTGTTTTATTTTTAACGGGCTTCCTTGAGAAGAATATATGCTAGCAGATACATTAGACCTTAATTGATAAAGGAAGGAGCTGGGGTGGAGAACTTAGGAGGGAGGAGGGAATTAACTTCATCGGGTCCTGGGGCCTAGCACAGCAAGCAGTCAGTAGAGATTAGCTCTTAGGGAGACAGGATGAACCCACTTTTAAGTAGCAGGCATAGAACTCCGAGAGTTTAAGTAACATTCCCAAAGACCCACCATTGCTAAGTGGTGGAGGTCCACAGTGCCCTTCTTTACTTACACTTAGCATGCCTTGTGTTCGTAAACGGCCATCTGGCCCGATGATGATCCCTGCCAGGGCTGACCTGGCCATCAGTGTCCTAGAACAGGCCCGCGTGGGAGCATCTAGTTCACATTAGAGTGGAGACAGAACCACTCCTGAAGAGCACTCTTCAGTTGCTCTGGAAAAGCCCAAATGGCTCACCTACAGCTGTTTCTAACTGTTATTTATTGCCTTTTATCCAAGACTCTGGCCGTAACCCAGTGCCATGGAAGGAACTATGTGGCAAGTAAAGAATGGGGTGGAAGACATAGTCATGTGTGAGACCCAGAGGGGGAGAACCCCCTCCTAGCCTGGCCTGGGGTGTGGTGCTTCAGGAGGGTTCCAGTGTGTTCCTGGCCTGAATGAATCACAGGCATATTTTGATTTATCCCTGGCTGTAGCCTGAGAGGATCTGGCCAATGTAGTCTTTTCACATGTTCTGTTGACTATGACACTCACAGCAGCCCTTGGAAATCAGCTGAACATGACAGACAAGGAACAGGAGTACACAGTGATAAGGAAGTTGAAAAAGAAAAACAAGGTGAATCAATGAAGACAGAACACTGCCTCACACCATAAACAAAATAAAGTCAAAATGGCTTATAGACTTAAACATATGACAAGACACCATAAACCTCCTAGAGGAGAATGTAGGCAGAACACTCTCTAATATAAATCGTAATAGGGCAGTCTACCCAGGCACTAGAAATAAAAGCAAAAATAAACAAATGGGACCTAATTAAACTTATAAGCTTTTGCACATCAAAGGAAACTATAAACAAAAGACAACCTATGAAATAGGAGAAAATATTTGCAAATGATGCAACTGACAAGGGCTTAATTTCCAGAATATACAAAGAGCTCATATAACTCAATAATAATAACAGCAACAAAAAAACCCCCAAACAACCTAATCTAAAAATGGGCAGAAGACCTAATCAAGCATTTCTCCAATGAAGACACACAAATGGCCAATTGACATATAAAAAATGCTCAATATCACTAATTATCAGAGAAATGCAAATCAAAACTACAATGAGGCATCACTTCATACCTGTCAGAATGGCCATCATTCAAAAATCCATGAATGATAAATGCTGGAGAGGGTGTGGAGAAAAGGGAACCCTCCTACACTGCTGGTGGGAATGCAGTTTGGTGCAGCTGTTATGGAAAACAGTATGGAGATTCCTCAGAAAACTAAAAATATACTTACCATATGATCCAGCAATCCCACTTACGGGTATATATCCAGAGGGAACTCTAATGCAAAAAAAAAAAAAATACATGCACCCCAATGTTCATAGCAGCACTATATACAATAGCCAAGACATGGAACCAACCTAAATGTTCATCAACAGGTGGCTGGATAAAGAAGTTGTGGTATATTTATACAATGGAATGAATAATACTTTGACTAAAAAAAGAATAAAATAATGCCATTTGCAGCAACATGGATGGACCTAGAGACCATCATTCTAAGTGAAGTAAGTCAGAAAGGGAAATAAAAATACTATATGATATCACTCATATGTGGAATCTTAAAAAAAAAACAAACTATGAGCTCATCTACAAAACAGAAACAGACTCGCAGACATAGTAAACAATCTTATTGATACCAGGGAAAGGAGGTGGTAGAGGATACATTTGGGAGTTTGAGATTTACAAATGTTAGCCACTATATACGAAAATAGATTTTTAAAAAAATTTCTTTTGTATAGCACAGGGAACTATGTTCTATATCTTGTAATAACCTTTAATGAAACAAATATGAAAACAAATTTATGTATGTATATGCATGACTAGGACACTGTGCTGTACACCAGAGATTGACACATTGTAATTGACTGTACTTCAATTTAAAAAATAATAAAACAAAACAAAAATTTAAATAAATGGAAAGACATCTCATGTTCATGGATTGGAAGACTTAATATTGTTAAGATGGCAGTGCTAACTAAAGCGACTACAGACTTTGTGCAATTCTTGTCAAAATTCCCAATAATTTTTTTTTTGCAGAAATAGAAAAATCCATCCTGAAGTTCATATGAAATTTCAAGGGACCCCAAATAAGCAAAGCCATCTTGAGAAAGAAAAACAAAGCTGGAGTCTCATACTTCCTGATTTCAAAAATACTGCAAAGCAACAGTAATCAAAACAGTGTGAGACTAACATAAGACAGCTGTGTAGACCAATGAAACACAAGAGAGGGTCCAGAAAGAAATCCTTGGATATACGGTCAAATGATTTTTGACAAAGGTAGAAAGACCAAAGGGGAAAAGATAGTCTTTTCAACAAAAGGGCCACTGGATATCTATATGCAAAAGAATGAAATTGGACCCTTACTTTTTACCATATACAAAGATTAACTCAAAATAGATAAAAGTCCTAAGCATTGGAGCAAAAACTATAAAACTCCTATTAGGAGAAGACATAAGGCCAAAGCTTCATGACACTGGGCTTGGCAAAGTTTTCTTGGATATGACACCAAAATCATAGGCAATAAAAGCAAAAATTAGGTGACATCAAAATGTAAAACTTCTGTGCATCAAAATCAACAGAGTAAAAAGGCAACCTATGAAATGGGAGAAAGTATGCAAATCATATGTCTAATAAGAGGTTAATATCCGGAAGATACAGAGAACTCCTGTAACTCAACAATGAAAAAGCAACCTGATTAAAAAACAGGCAAAGGACTTTAACAGACATTTCTCCAAAAAAGATATATAATGGCCAACATAAAAAGATGTTCAACATCACTAATCACTTCAGAAATGCAAATTAAAACTTCACACTTTAGGATGGCCACTATCCAAAAAAGGAAAAGCAGAGACCCCCATCTACCCTCTGGCCAGCAGGGGGCAGGTGGCTTATGTCCACAGAGGCTTGGCAAGAAGCTTGGTATTGGGAAGAGCAGGCCTAGCTGAGCGTGGGGGTGAGGAGGCACCTGAAGATGGGGATGGAGGGCAAGTCCACATACCTATGGTTCTGTTACCTGGAGGCCTCCATGCAAGGCCTGCCAACCCCAACCTCCACACAGTCTCCTGTATGGTGTCTCACTTTCCACCGTAAAAGGCCAGCCAAGGATTACTGAGACGTCTGAAGGAAACCTATTAAAGAAACATATACCAAAACAAATAGAAAAGAGAAATTTAGGAGAAACAGAAGCAATCCAGGGAAAGATGAAAACTTTAAAAAAAAAACAAAACACCCAAATTCATGATAATTTATATCTTCCCAAAGATGAGTGATGGTATTCTGTGAAAGAACAGGATGCTCACAAAACAAGGGAACAAGATGATGGTCTTGGAAGTAAGTATGATGGTAAAAATATTTTTAAAAATAATAGAAGAATTGAAAGATAAAGCAGAATATAAAGAGAAAATTGGAAGATTAATCCAGGATATGCAACATCTGAGTACTGGCGATCCAGAAAGAGTACAAGGAAGGACTAGGACGAATAGTCCTCACGATCCAAGATAATGAGTTTTTAGGTGGAAATTCCTGGCACAGTGAATGAAAAAAACCCGCATAAAGAGACCTCGTTACAGAACCTCAGAATCCAGGGGAGAGAAGACCCTAGGAGCCTCCAGAGGGAAGAGCCTCAGTCTTTTATGAAGGTTGTGAGTCTCAGTGGCCCTGGACTTCTCAGCATGAACCTGGGGCATCAGAAGTCAAAAAAGAAATGCTTTTAAAGTTCTGAAGGAAATTATTTCTAGAATTTTCTACCCAGCTACACTGTTCATTGAGACTGGGGAATAATAGCTTCAGTAAAACGAGGAAGTCAACCAAGGAGGGGCTGGGCCCCAGGAGACACTTGGGAAGCCTGGGGGACCGCAGACCCCGGCTGGGGCGATGGCTGCGGGGAAGACCAGGTGTTCGGGGCTGCAAGGATTCTTACGGTGGTGCTCTCAGAAAACAAAGCCGAAGGACTGTCATGGAAACTTGAGCAATGAGCAAAACAGAAAAAAGGAGAAAAACGCTGAAGCAAATTTTAATTCCAGTAAAAACAAACGGTTGTCCAAGAAAGGAAATTAATCATAGTACACTATGTGCCCTATCTGAGAACAGTGTTTACATAGTTCTAATGCTGAACTGAATATGGATTTGACCAAAACCAGGGATGTGAACCTACTGGAGGAACGTGGGGCTCTGCAGTGGCATGGCCACAGCTCACGGTTACCATGGCCTCACGGGGCACAGGACTGGCGCTGTCTCGGCAGGCCTCCGGGGCAGGTGCCGTCACCGCTTTGCTTACAGTCGAGGAAGCCGGGGCCCAGAGACTTTAAGTGCTTTGCCTAAAGTTACACAGTTAACAAGGGGCAGAGCTGAGATTTCAGCCCGGGCAGGTTGGTTTTAACGTCTGTGCTGTAACACTGCTCACCTGCTCTGGGGTGGGAAGGCAAGACGAATTAAACACTAGGAAGTAGCAGTGTAGGTTTTAGAGGCTTAAATGTGTCTCTTCAGGGGTGTGGGAAGAGTAGGATTTTATTTTTCTTGTAAAGTTATTTAACTTTTACCTTATGGATATGTGTTACTTTAAAAGCCGAGTCAAAGCAGAAAGGGCACCAGTGATCAGGAGAGCAGGCCTCCAGTTTTGGCTGGTTTCACCCAGCTGTGTGGCCTGAGTCCTCACCAGCCGGAGACTCAGCCCAGAAGGACTGGATGGTTCCCATTTCTCTTTCAACTCTTCACATCCCGGCAGCAAACAAGACAAGCACTGTGATTGGTTTAGAGAACCCGCACCGTGAGAAGGGCAAACCAGGGTGGTGTGGCCGCTCAGGGAGGCCTCTGTGCAGGGGCAGGGGCTGAGCGGGCATTGGGGGTGGCTGGAGGGAGGTGAGGGTGAGAGGCTGCAGGCCCCAACAGGCCTGGAGGATTGGCCAGACCCTCCCCCCCCCCTGTTGCCGGGGTGCAGGGTGGGACAGGCTGGAAGCACAAGATGGCAGCCTGCCAAGGTTCTGGAGGATGGGAGGGCGAGAAATGGGGCATCCCGGTCCAACTTGGAGTTGTTATTGCTAGATCGATGGTTCTAGAAGATCACATTGGGGTGGGGCAAGGATTAGGGGCAGTGGGGTTCGGGGGTCCAGTCTCCTATCCAAACCCATTGCATCCTGCTGGCACCCATCTTTTATTGTTTAAAGTCCTTTCAAAACAATTGAAAACGAACTGCTCTTACAAAACAGCAGTTCTGCAGGACTTGATCCCAGGACAGGCCGTCTCATCTGACAAGTATGTTCTTCAAATGAGTCCCTCTTCTTGGAAAAATGTAAGTGATGGTTGGTGTTCCCGGTGATCCGGAATAGTCGTGCTGGGTGGTGCCCAGGAGGCCGCCCAGAGAGGTTGCCGCCGCCTCTGACCGCATCACAGCATTGCTCTGCTTCCTTCTCTGCAGCTTCAGCAGCCGCATGGCCCACGTGTTCGTGTACGGGACCCTGAAGACAGGCCAGCCCAACCACAAGGTCCTGCTGGACGGCGCCCACGGCCGCGCTGCCCTCCGAGGCCGGGGCCGCACGGTGCAGCCGTACCCGCTGGTGATCGCGGGGGAGCACAACATCCCTCGGCTGCTGAACCTGCCGGGGCGGGGGAACCGCGTGGCCGGGGAAATCTACGCGGTGGACGAGCAGATGCTGCACTTCCTGGACGAGTTCGAAGGCTGCCCAGACATGTACCAGCGCACCCTGGTGACGATCGCTGTGGAGGGGGCCGGCGGGACCCTGCAGTGCTTCGTGTACAGCACGGCCACCTACCCGCCCGAGTGGGTCCACCTCCCCTACCACGACGATTACGACTCGCAGGGGGAGCACGGGCTTCGCTATAACCCGCGGGAAAACAGATGAGGGGGCGGTGGGAGGCAGCAGCAGGACAGAGAGCCCGATGGTTAGAGGGTGACCTCAGCCGTCAGCGCTCGCCGAGTGCAAAAGCCTGATAACGCTCCTTGAAACAAAAAAATTGTAAAACTTAATCTGTTGGGGGAGAAAATCTTTTTCAGTGGCAGCTGATTTCCCAAATAATTTTCCCACGCTGATAACAAGATTGTTTCCTGAAATCTCTCTCACTGTCACTGCTTTATTGCTTGCTGCTTCAAGAGCACCCTGGGCTTGAATGCACTGGATGAGGAAAACTTAGGATTTTAATTCCCCTAAATGACATTTCAAAAACTTGTATGTTATCATGGTTTTCTTATTGTGTGGTTTTGTTTTTTGTTTTTGTTTTTTTCCTTTGCTTTAATCTGAAGATAACATTTAAAACTGAACGTACAGACTTTATATTGCAGCTAGATTTTAGCAGCCCTGCTGTACTGATTCTGACCTGAGCACTGAGGGGAAAAACAATTTTAAAGCTGATTTTGGACATCTCAGTGTAATAAAAGAACCTCAAGAAAAACATGCAGTATTTCAGAGTAGTTTTGAATATACATAACATCATGTTTCATAATTCTCAGATCAAGCTTACAGAGATTATCAAAGATAATCATTTAAAATTAAACTAGATGTTTTGGGAATCAAACATAAAAGAACTGGTGCTATTGTTGGACATCTTTTTGAGTCTGCTTACTTGGTTGGAGGTTCTTTTCCTTTTAATCTAGCAAAATAACGAGCACCCACTTGCTGGCAGAGCAGCCAAACGGCCTGATTTCAGACGGAAGCGCACGTGAGACCACAGCAAGGTACCACCCTCCCTCCCCCTCCCCCACCCCCCCAAGGGAGCGGTGTTTGGGGGTGGGCCTTTCAGAGAAAAACCAACACATTAGTAATTTGTTCTTCAGGCCTGACAGAAAGCTTAGCTTCCAAATACAAACAGCACTTAAAATAATTTTAGCAAGGCACGAAGTACCAATTACTACCCACCTCCATCTGATCATCTGTCAGCGTGGATTCACATCAGCGCACGACCCTGCCTCTGCTTACTTACCAGCAAACTATTAACCGTATTCTAAAAATTTCAGAACCAAATGAAAATGCAGCTGCTGATCCCGAGTAACCTCTCCGTCAGGCGAGCTCACTTCCTCTTCAGCTTAATAGTAGACTGTGAGTGCTAACTGCATCTGGCACAAAACATGATCGTTATTTTTAGCCCTTTTTTCTTAATTGGAAACTTGCTTCACAAAAACGCAGAAAAGGCGAGGATGGGTATCAGCTGATGCACTATGGCAGCCCCATCTACTGCACCCGGGGCGCTCCCCCCGGTGTCTGGGCCCTGGGATGGGGAAGTGGGGACACCCTAGGGTCCCGGGGAGCCAGCAGCTCCACACTCACCAGCAGAGCCACACAGGAGTGATTTCCAAAATCATCTGTGCCGGGTGGGCTTCAGGAGGTTATGAAGCAGCAGTTAGGTCCTCAAGCAGGACGAAGCAGGTAATCAGATTATAAAGTGGCAAATGCTAATTTAATGAAATGGAAGGCAAAGAACTGGGATTTATATAAGTTCTTTAAAAGGATCCCAATGAAATGGTAGCATTTAACGTCTACTGGCACAGCCCACAGCCTCTTATGTACATTGTCTTCATTCAAAAAAAGGGCAAACTAATATTTAGACAAATGCTCAGTTTTATTGATTTAATTTTGACACTAGGAAATCTCACAGCAGAAGTACAAATCATATGTACAAGTATTTATATCAATAAAAATTTCCATTGGTGATTTTTTGGCAGAAGGTTGGTTTTGACTATATGTGGAATAAATATGACCATGTAAAATCTGCTGCACAGGGGTGTTCCTGCAAAACGCTTGAATAAATTGAGTGTGAAAGAATAATAATACAAATGGCTAATTAAATTGGGTGATGACTGAAAGGCTATAAATACTTCATTCCAGTTCCACGAGCAGATCGCCTTCTCCAACTGTGTCTCCAGCTTTACAATGCACCGATTTCACCTTGAATTAAAGAAAGAAAAAGGGGAGAGTAAGAATTATTAACTAGACCAGGAGGGAGCAATCTCGTCATCTGTTTCTGGAAATGAAGTGACACCCTGGCGGGCACTGGAGCACAGACAGAGTGCTTGGCGTAGGGCGCCCATCAGAGGGGACCTCACGCACAGGGACATCCTTGTGGAGGGCTGTGACTCGCCACCTTCCCTCTCCTGAGCCTTGTCAATCCACTGGTCTCAGGGACTTTATGTAGTCATTCGCAGAGGGTACACTTGGGGGTCTGGGCAACACCCTAGAAACTGGTAGTGTTTACACTGGATGAGCGTCCATGCTCTGCTCTCCATGCTTATGGTTCTCGGTTATAGAAACGTCCTGAAGAGCCAAAGGGAGGGAGGGTGGGCGTAACGCAGGCGGTAGCGCGTGCGTCCTGCATGCACAGGGTCCTGGGTTCAACCCCAGGAGCCCCATCAAAAATAAATGCATCCTAGGAGGCTCAGTTACAGATACGTCCTGGAGAGCCACTAAGGGTGGGAGGGCGGGCGTAACGCAGGCGGTAGCGCGTGCGTCCTGCATGCACAGGGTCCTGGGTTCAACCCCTAGTACCGCCACTAAAAATAAATCACCTCCCCAGCCAAAAACTAAAAAATAAATTAAAATATGAAATTATCAAAAAAATTGAAAAAAAATTTTGAAAGCTAGTGGTGTACTTAGCGTTAAAAAAACCCCCAAAACCCACACACAATGATACAAGAGTCAAAACAGGTACTAATTAACAGGAGGAACTCCCTAGTCTGATCAGAAGCTTCCTTCTGAAGGAAAAATTCTCAGACGCAGGGGTCGTACCCTGGCCTGAGGTGGAGCAGGCAGCAGGCTCCCTCGATGTTGCTGCTGTGCCCTTCAATTACCACTGATTTCTCCTGATTTCAGTCAACTTTGGCTTTCCCATGTTTGTGTTCATATTTAAAATTAATTAGAGACGGTCATTTGACTTGGAGGGTCTTGCTTCGATATGAAGATGAACGATGGGCTGGAACTAACTGGCCTCCTGGGCAGGTGGCAAACGGGCAAAGGGCCAGAGACGTGGGCTGGGTGGCCTGGCCTGTGTCCCCGCAGCTCTGAGCCCCAGCCCAGGGTCTTCCAGGACGATGAGAACCCCTGCGGGGACCTGAGAGGTCCCGTCCGGCAGGGCCGTCTGCACCGAAGTGGCTGCTGCTTTTGACCTGGAGCCGCCGACGTTTTTATGGCACATATTTGTCATGCTGCTGCAGTAACCAGACTCTAAGACCTATTTCCACTGTGAACCTTTCCTCTGGGAGGAAAACTGGCCTTTCCAGAAACAAGAACCCACCAGCCCCAGGCTCGCCGGGGCCAGCTCCTTGGTGCCCTGTGGGGGCAGGAGGAACTCCAATCGACAGGGCAGGGCCAACACGCAGATTCACCCAGAGCCCAGCAGTACCCTGACAGCAGCCCGGCCTCCCCGTGAGACCCAGGCCCTGAGGACATAAACCACGTGGATGGGCGGGGCCCTTGCTCCTTCAGGGAGCTAAGGCCAAATTCACTTTTCCATCAGTGCCTCAGTCCAGCATGCTGGCCCTGGGCGTGCCTCTGAGATATATTCCAGGTCCCCCAAACGAGGCCAGTTCTCTTCACAGAGGGAGATCTCATGACGCTAGTGCAGCATAAACATTAACTAATCCCAAGGAGCAAACACAAGTCTTCACAAGAGCAGATACAGCATCTCCTTGTTCAGTTCTTCAAAAGTAATCAGATACAGAAAGCAGGACCCCCCCCCCAAGGCTGCACATATGCCATTCTCCTCTCCCAAAATCGAGGGGACGGGGTGCAGCCGCCTGATGCCCCCTCCAGGCTGGCCACTCGGCTCAGGGCCCACAGCCACGCACCGGGCCTCCGCCCTCGTGGCTGGGACTGGACTAGGCGTCCCCTCAGGCTGTTCTCTGAGCATCAGTTTCATTTCCTTTTGGAGAGACAGACAGAGGCTGTGTCTCTCTGTGAGCTGACAGGACCTTTCTGCCAGGACACCCACTGTCCCCGAGGATCCATCTTGCTTCCTGGGAGCGGCCACAGGGCAGGACCCGGCCCACCCCATCTGCCCCACCTCGCCTCGCTCCACTATGCGATACTTCCAAACCAAACTCTTTCAGAAAAAGATCATCCTGCTACAAATGGTGTCTTTTCAGTCACAGGAAAGAAAATGAAGTAACTGCTTAAAAGGACTTTTCTATTTTCTTCATTGAGAAAATACATTTAAGAGGCTTTACTTTTAACAAATTTCAGTACTAGTTTATCTTTTCCTTTTTTTCCCTCCCTGTATCATTAAGTCCCACATGTGTACGTGGGCCCTTCAGCTCCTCTCGATCTAAAGTTGAGTTGTTCTCTTTGTGGAGAAATTATCTTGAAGAGTTGCATTAATTTTTGCAATCTCTAAAACCATTTCCCGCTGTGTCACCTAAGTCTCGGATAACTAACTGCCTCAAAGACAGATGTAAACATTAAAAATTAAAGACCTCTTAATTTGAAAGACATTAAGGTGAAGAACAATTGTTCCCCAACTCCCTGGGCATCACACAGACTCTCCTGGAAGGCCTGCTCTCCGTGGGGCAGGTCACATCCATGCGGAGTGAAGGGAGCCCCCATGTCAGTGTCCCCGTCCACGGAGAGGCCCCCTCTAGCAGCCCTTTCAGGCCCAACCATCCAGGATTCAAAGGTGGAAGTTCTGCTTCTTGTCACAGCCAAGTAAGCTGGCGGGAACTTGGGGACATACCTTCCCAGTTTTCCCAGCTGTCATACTGTTCTGCATTTTCATGGCTTCAATCACACAAATCTCCTGGCCTTCTGCTACCTGGAAAATGAGTAAAAAGTGGACAGAAGTTTTAACAGCATTCGAATTTTGCAACAGTGTCCAAGAGTGAGGCCATTCAGAGTGTCTTTGTCAAATGCTCTGAGATTTTGCCTCAACAGCAGTAACCTCCTCTGATACCTCACGTTCCAAGTTCACATTCGGGGACAGCAGAGAAAGGCCCTCTCCTCTACCATCACGTCCTCATGAGGAGAAGCCCCTGACCTTGGAGGACTGGGCGTGCTGGTGGTGGGCCGCCCCTGGGAATCTCTCAGTCTGCCTTTGCCACAAACAGAGGTGTGACAGGAATGGAATGTGTCCCACTTATGTGAAATGTCCAGAATCGGCAAATCTCTGCAGACAGAGAGCTGTGTGGTTTGCAGGGGCGGAGGGGGCAGAAGGCGGTGACTGCTGACTGGTGCCGGGTTTCTCTGGGGGTGATGAAATGTTCTGAGATGGATGGTGGTGATGCTTGTATAACTCTGTGAACAGACAAAAACCACTGAAGTGCACACTTTAAAGAGGTGAACTGTACTGTACGTGAGCTTTCTACCTCAGGAAAGCTGTTACCAAAAAGTGGAGTTTCTGTCTATAGCTCAGGGGAGCCGGGAGCAGCAGCCAAGCATCCAGGCCGTGGGGACCACTGTCCCAGCCTTTGCAAGACATGCCAAGTCCTGACAACCAGGCAGCTCCCGGAAGGTGCCTTCTAACTCACGGCATGATTTCCAGAGCCCTGCCCATTCCTTGCAAGGAGACAGGTAGCTCCCAGGAGCACTGGCTCAAGCTTCCTGTTCTGATGTTTGCCTTTCAAGATAAGGAGAGTCCAGGTGGAAGTCCTGGGGTTCAAGCAGGGACTTCCACCAGGAGTCAGCTGTGACTGAAGCTTTTATTTGTTCTCCTTTCTCTGCCCTTGATAGGAAGGCACCAAGGCGCTGGGCTGGAGTTTTCTCCTATCTTTGTGAAAAAGGGCCTCCCTGTCTTTGAAATGGGAGAGCTGAACTTCCTGGGGCACCCGCCTCTCTGGGGTGCTGGTGGGCATCCTGGAGTGGGGCTCCTGGACACTCTGCTCGTCCAATATCGCAGAAGTGCCTGGAGAATGTTCTTTCCTAAAATCCCAGATGATTCCAAGCCCCCCTCCCGGCTCCCCGTGTGGCACAAGCTGTCTCACTGGCAGTAGGGACCGCCTGAGCCCCGCGCGTTCCTCTCCTCCGCTGATCAGGTGGTGGGCTGCTTTTTCCTGGCACAGAAATATAGGAAGAGAGGGGATGCCAAAGCTTCGGCGCTGGCACGGAGGCGACACTGAGCTGGAGAGCTGGGCTGAAAGCGCCGTGCTTGCGACCCTCTGTGACTCACGGTCCCCTGGCGCCTGCGTTCCAGAGAGTGAAGGCTCAACGCGCGAGGAGGGCCCTTCTTCACAAGGCAGAGGGACAGCAGTGAGGGCAGCTCCAGGGAAACGCGGGGCCCTGTCACGGTGTCACAACAGCCGGCCCCCAAGCCATCATTTCAGAGCCTTTTCTCTCCTTTCAGAGGCAGGTAGGGCCAGGCGAGCAAGGCAGAGGACAAGTCCCAGAAGCAGCAGCCGCCATTCAGCTTCACACGCAAAACCCCACAGACCCAGATCATGGCTCTGACGGAGGCTGAGGGTCCAGAGCTGGCCACACCCAACAGCATCCCAACCCGAGCACTGAGCATTCCGGCGTCAGGGCCTGTGGCTTTCTGGGAAACAGATCTGAAGTTCAGCAATGGAAATTTCCTCCAAAAATGAGTGACCAGCTCTGGTAGCTTCTTCCTTCACAGATGGACCAGTGCCCACCGTGGGGAGCCATGTGTGCTCGCCTTGCACCCTCGCCTCCCCAGCCGGGCTTCCTCTGCGGGCATCTGTGAGCCCGGGGCTCACTCAGAGTCCATCTCCCCATCCCCGGCACCGTGGGCCCCCCTTGGGTGGGCATGGGCTTGCCCTCCGCATCCCAGTGCTCGGCAGTGCTGGCCACACAGAGCACCTGCCACTCACTGCTCTTTATGGGATCTTCAAGTACGTGATTCACAGCCAATACAACTATGAAAAATGAATGAACCTTGGAAATTTCCACTGGTCACACCAAGGGGGTGGACACCAAACTGACAACGATGCCCATAAGAAACTTGCAGAAGGACAGCTGCCCTGGGCCACAGCCCCACTCCAGACCCGAGCCAGCCACAGCCACAGTGGCGGTTAGATCCAGGCCGGTGGGGAGCCCGTGGGCAGTGGGAGATGGACAAGTTTACGGGCCTCCACCGTCTGCCCACTGACCTGAGGCTCTGAGTGCTTGTATCAAGGGAGATCTGCAGAGAGGGACACACAGGTGACTGCAGGTGGTAGGTCCCCCAGAATCATTCAGAAAAACAAAACCTCTGATTTAGCCAGCGAGAATCCAGAGAGGTGGGAAAGTCCCCAAGTTAGCACACTCCCTTCTCTCTGACTGTTACTCTGATGATCTGATTAAAGGGGCTTCAAAGACAGCGCCTCTGGATTCGAAATGACCTGCCGCCTGCCCCGCAGTGCTGCCCTGAGTCTCGGAGCCACCCTCGCGGCTCCATCTTTCTCTTCATTCCTCTTTCTCTCCCTAGTTCCCTGCCCTGTCTCTGCTGCTCTCCACTCATACTATTTTGTGGAAACGTGCGTAATGCATTTCTCTCTGTTCACTTACAGCAATCTGTTTTGTGGTTTGTTTTCACTCATTTGTCCCTAGAAGAAAGAACTCTTGGTGGTTGTTCCTTGATACTCCACCAAATAGTGAGATCCACTCTGCTCAGCAGAATCATGCTATACACACACGCACGCATGCACGCACTCACTTAAACACGGATACACACGTGAACCGGACCTAAATTCAAGCTATTTCATCCCTCAAAAATGTAAGTCAGGGAAGCAAACGTGGTACAAACCATACGTCAAAGAGTGCAGACGGGGCTGTAACTCGGGGCTGCTCCGCGGACCCGCTGGGCCCCAACGGGCTCCGGTTCCAACAACAACCCAGACAGTATCACACAGGCCTCTCGCTTCACCAATCTGCAAGCCTCCCGGTCTGGAGGTGCCTGCCCCACGCCCGCCCCCGAGCTCGGGAAGGTCATGGAAGCACCTCCCGGATTTCCCCATGTGCTCGGTAAGCCAGGGCATTAACTGGGTGAGCAGAGAGGGCGCCTCAACGTGCAAAGTTTCCACCAGACAGCGCACGGGCAGGGCACTGCTACGGAGGGACGTGTGCGCGCACACTTCCCTAACACGCTTGTGAATCATCCGATAAAGACTTAATGATTGTGACAGGATGTCTCCAATGTTGGGCTTACAAAATGGTCACAAGCCTCGCAAGTCTTTTCGATAAACCTAGTCAGCCTGATGTCCTTCTCCGCTCCCTGTCTAATTGGTGTAAAGTTTGGAGGTCTGATTCCTGTATCTTTCATCCGGCTTATTGCGTCCTCTCCTTTGACACGGGGTCAAGGTTCACATTCGCATCCGATTATCGGAGCGGACTCATTAAGCGGGAGCCTGCCCTGCCCCAAAATGAGTGAGCTGGGCAGAAACCTCAGCCCATTTACTCAGCAGATTTTAGCATGTTTGGGAGGCCGGAATGTCACCCGGCACTGCTCTGCGCTGAAGAGTTTCAGACATCTCCAGCTGATGATTAATTGTGAGTGATGGGAAATAAAATCCAGTAAAGCCAGCTGCTTGCCATGGTCGGCAAAATGACTCTAATGGACATAGGCTGCCAATTTTCCAGTTTTACTGGCAAGTCTTCCAAGTGTAATTAAGGGAAGTTATAAATGATATGGAAATCTATCAAGTTCCATTTATTTTCAGACGACTCTTTCCCCAGAGACTTTTATCTTTGAGCTTATAGACTGCTTTGTTGTGCTAATGATTTAAACCACTTCTTATTTCTGATTAAAGCCCCCAATACCCTTCTACCAAGTTCTCTTTACTCCTTTCCCAAAGATTAAAAGACACAGAACCTTCCCCTGCACGTGGCCCTCCGGGAAAACACACTAAGAGTGGGACATGTTTGGCAACTTGTATCGTTCAAGCTGCAGATGCACGAAGAAAACCCAAGAAGGTGCGGGAAGAGAAAAAGAAGAGAAAGGGGGAGAAAGAGCTCCACCAAACATAAAAGGCAGCCCCCCAAAGTACAGACTTGAAAGCTGTGCTCAATGCCAGATATTCATCAGAAGGTGGTGTAGCTCACTAATGTTATTTGATTTGGAATAAAAGCATGAAAATGATGGCAAAGGCCTAAAATTGGAGATGTAAAGGATGACTGCACCGTATTCCATTTCTCAATTTCATCCTTCAGAGCCACAAAATGGGGGTGATACAGTGACGGGATGAGATTTACAGTAACAGCTGTGGTCTTCCCACACAAGGGAGGCCCTTCTAATGGGCTAAGGTCTGTTTTGAACAGACGGGGAGTAACAAAACAAGGTTCCCTATTAAGAGTGTGCAGTCATATTTCTGATAAAGAAAATGATTCTGGGAGTTGGATTTCCTTTAAGAAGGCCCCTACCCCGTTTTGTCATCCACAACCGGGGCTGTTTTAAAGGTGTTATCCTTTAAATAGAGGAAAGAGGACATAAATGGTGTGGAAGGTTTCCCCCCGGTAAGCCTACTCGCTAGCAACTGTAAAGAATGCACAGGAAACTGTGCCAGTGGCATATGGCTTTCTACTGTGCTAAACATTCATACAAAAGACAGGTTCATCAGTCATTGGAGTATCTGGATAAAAAATTAGCTCCTGATGGATGGTATTTTGAGCTTACCTGCTGCTAGTACATTACCAGAGAAACACAGGTTTTGAAACCCACATGACATTAGAAACTGCAGACCATGAAATACGACACGTGCAGGAGCACATAATGTACGCCAGATTATACAAAATAATAAATAAGCTATTTAAACCCTCTGCCTAAAATTGGGCCCGCTGCAAGGAACCCTGGGTCACTTCTACGCAGGCCAATTAATGCACAGCATCTGCTGTATAGAAGCGGGGCATGGAGCACTTCCGAATGATTTCAGCAATTAAAAGAAAACTGTTTCCTGCCTGCTCAGACAGCAACTGTTTCAATGCAAGAGTGAACACCAAATCACTGTGTGCAGCTGAAAAATTAAGCCCCCTTTTTGGGGAAGTGGGGTGGGTGGGAGGAAGAATTTTTAGGAAAAAGAAGCCTTCTTTTGTTGTCCTACACTCTGTTTTTCTGCCAAATTAGACAGAAGGCTCGGAGGGCTCCCCGGCCCGCCGCAGGCTCCCCTTCTGCTGCACTGGGCCACCCAAAAGCGGGGATCATATCAACCCTGCTGCCGAGGCCACAAAAGTTAAAATCCTTCCATTACATTTTTAAAGGCTGCGCTACTCAGAACACAGTGCATTTTTAGGCCCTCAGATCTGAAGAAAGACGCAGTTAACAGCCACCAGAAAAAGGCGTCTCAGATTTGGTTAAAAGGCACTGCTAGGATCTGATTATAATAACTTCCTCTTTCTGAGCTGGTAAGACAGGCTGGTTAATATGCCCTGATATTTCCTGAAGAAGAAATGTGCGTTCACATCCCAAGATCTTCCTGTAAAGAGGGCAGGAGAAGAGATCCTGGAGACAGGGCAGTATTTAAGCAATGACGGAAGGAACCGTCATCGAATTACAAAGAAAGAGGAGTCAGGCGACAGAAATGCTGCCAAGCCCCTATCTTCGGTCTAAGGCCTCCTTTAATGGGCTCGATCTCCCCGGGAGGGCGCCCGGGGGACAGGCCGCAGAGGCAACCCTGCAACCAGGTGCCGCCCTGCTCCCCTCCCACCCGAGGGCCCCCCGGGGACTGCACCCTGGGCTTTGAAGCAGGGGGCTCTGGGAGCTGAGAGACAGAAAGAATACAGTGAAGTGGCCAATATAAAACAAGTCCAGTTTTTCCTAAAATTCCTTAAAATAAAGAACATTATTACCCCCTATTGCCCTCTAAGTTAGCTCAAAAGTGGAGCCAGAGCCTCTAAGTCACAAAGAGAACTAGTTCAAACTGATGTCCTTTATGGTATCTGTAAGAAAGCAGTCTGGATTCACTCCCTTTGTGAAGTATGCTGCTTTAAAGGACCCAGTGAAATAATATTTTTTTAAATTTTTTTATTTTTTAATATTTTTAGCAAAAAGGTGAGAGAAGATATTTTGAATCTTGTTAGGGTTGGGAACTATCATCTTCAAAAACATTTAAAATAAAGACAATTATACCCTCTAATTCCAAGCAGAGTATTCCTTGAAAAACAAAATCAGATACTAAACTTGTAGAAGACTCACCTATGATATTTACTGACTGATCTATAAAAACATTTTATCTTATATTGATAATTATCACTAAGTTAAACTGTAAAAGTTCCCAAATTGTTACTACCAACAAAAATTAATCATAACATTTAAAAATGTCATCTGGAAAAGACAAAAAGGCCAAAATCAGGATAGCCATTACCTCTGAAGAAAGCAGGACAGGAATTCTACAGCAAAGAGGCCACAGGGCATGTTTACTCCAGAAGCAATGTTTTACTGTTAAATCAAATCTGAAGCAAATATGGCAAAGGTGAGCAGACAGCATGTGAGTGCTCATAACTTTCTGTACATTGGTAGTATCTCATAATTTCAAGTTTAAAAATGTGACATAAGGAATGCATGAGTCTAGCTGCACCTGCTCTGGATGCAATCTGAGGTACGGGTAAAAGCTGGCACACTGTCAAATAAACTGCTTGAATAACCACTGCTATAAAGTATGTAAATTTAATTCTTGCAATTATTTTATGATTGTAAATCAAGGTATCCAGAAACTGGAAAATCTATCAAACAGCCAGGCCAGGTTCTCTGCCAGGGGAAGATGCAGGTACTGATACGGGGCTGCGTGAGGTCCACTAGTCACTGCCAGACAAGCACACGTTGGGGGGGGCCTGATCCAGCCCATTCGTGTGTGGAAGACCTAAGGGCCAAGGAGGTTTCAAATCCTGCTTCTTCAAGAAATGAAAAGTAAAGGTCTCTTGCCATGTTTCTGTGCGATTTCCCTAGATCAGCTGTAAGCTCCGTTACAGATGGTTTAGGGACAAAGGGGAAGTGTGAATATCAATCTCTGAAACAGGGCCCCTGTGTCTCCATCCAGCTCAGCGGCCGTCCACCTGCCTGGAGCCCTCTCCCCAAAGCATCACACACATGCAGAAAAATCAGGGTGCAATCCGAGTGGTACTCCTGGTAATGATTTTTGTTCTCATTGGTGCGCTTTATGGTCCAGCATTGTTTGCCTAAGACAGTGCTGGTGAGCACGGCAACCTCACACTGCCTTCTCCTGAGGCTCAGCTTGGATGTTCCTCATCTTAGCCCCACAAAATACCGCAAACTCTGTCTGCTAATACTGCCAGGCTAAGTGGCAAGAAAAAGCAGCAACAGGTACTTACTATCAACCTGTTATTTCACCTGGTCTGACAAACTAAAAACTCACAAAATAATTGAGAAAGAAGGAAATGTAAAAGCGTATACAGCTTGCTTCTGGTTCTTGGCTGACATAATTTGTGCTGTATTAAATAAGATGAATATTTCTGATGCAGATCTGAGACGACTAGAGACTCTAAACAAAACTAGAAAGGATCCTAATTAAATTCAATGTTAAAATGTCCCCATCAGTTGCCTCATTTTTATTTTTATTTTTTGTTTTGTTTCTGACATCAAAAGGCCGAGCAAACAAATGTGCTCATACCGACCTTATTTTATACCTCAAAATCAACAAGAAAATTGTGCCACCCATTCAGCAGCTGGAGTCTAATGCTGGAGAAAAGCATATGCAGCATTATTCTGGAAGAATATATATTTTTAATATTTTTGTTCAAGACTATTATAAAGATAGAAGTTCAAAAACTTAAAAGTAAGTTATTTTAAAAATGCTGACTTTGATTGTAAAAGGGCCCCGGTTTATGATGTTGTTAAATGTCATAGGTATTTCTCAAACTGAAGTGAAAATCAGTTCTTGTAAAAATATTTTTAGAAGGCAGATACAAGAAGACACATAGGAAACTCCTTCTGTTGAACTGTTTCCTGAATTGAATGTGACTCTAGTGTCCAAGTACATGCCTGCCTCCTCCTTGCTGGTTTGCTTGCCGGTAGGCATTCTACTGCTTATGAACTAGCATCCCCTTCTGACAGATTCGAAAAGCCTGTCATACAATCATTCAAAAAATGATTTGACTACTACTTTTAATGTTAAATAGCATTTAATGGACGTTGAAGAAGTATCAGCAACTTCTGCTGCGCGAACCCCAAACAAGCGCTTAGAGTAAAACCCAGCTCCGTGCTGGGGGTGGGGACCTTCCCCCAGAGCCACCTGGGCACACTCCCCACTTCTAAACAGCCACCCCAAATCGTTGTGTTCCGAGGTCTTTAAACTCTTAAACCTGTTTACTTCCCAGAACAGATTTGTTCTTTACTGTTTATGTGATGCTTTTGTGGGACACGTTATTGCCAGGCCCGCCACTGTAAGATTTGTCAAGCTTTACTTACACTAAACATAAGAATTACAGATAACTGGAATTTTAACTATAAAAATAACATTATAAAGGAAAATAGAATACTTGTAGGTCCTTATTTTTTTGTTGTTGTTCCTTGTTTTCCTTGAAAATACGCACAGATGATTGATTCCATTATCTTTCTACTGATAAAAGTGGAGCCCTGGCTCAGCTATTGTTATTCCTAAGAACAAGACACACGCCCTGCAGTGTTAAAATAATTTTAAACCGCAAAACTTAAAAGCTACAAGTATCACTGTCTTAAAATGGCCTCAAGTATGTGCCGTGACTCTGGTCCAAGGAAAATTTCTTGTGTTTTAATTACACAAGGCGGACTTAACTGTAGAAGCTGGTACAAGAGCCGATAATTAAATGTCCCACCGTGTGCCTGATTTAGGTATTAGCAGTTTGGGACACTTTTCACAAATAACAACAGGGAAAACACTGTTTGATCAGAACACAATGGTACAGAATATGAAAGGAAGTTCTGCAAGGACCAAAGGTGGCAGCAGATGCCGGAGTGAGGAGTGAAAGAACGCACCTGCTCTCCGTGACCAGCACACGCGTGCGGAGAGAAAGGTGAAGCCCAGACCAGGAGGGGTTCCCCAGGGGCGCGCACCCACCCTCTGATTTAAAGGAATACAGGAAATAGAGGCCCCAGTCTGTTCTCAGATCAAACCATTCTCGAAGACCCACATTTAATTATTAGTGGTGGTTTTCAGTATCTGAGTTCCCCCAGTGAAACAAGGACTGATGCCACATTGCTCCATTTTACTAAATGCTTCGCTTTCCCACATTTAATCGTTAACCAGGAAATGGAAAGCATGAAGGCTAAACCCTTCGGTATCTGGAGCAGCTAGACTAGGAGCGAGCAGTGGCTAGAAACAAGGAGGCTGCAGGCTCCGGGTTCTCTGCCAGGGAGGCAGCGCAGGCAGGGGCCAGCAGGCGCAGTCCCCGCTTGTGCTCCCAGCAGGAGCTGCCGCCCCCTCCTCGCCCCCCAACCCTCCGCTCAGGTTCTGACTTAGGTGTTGGAAAAGTAAGGATTTCCGTTAAACACATTTTTTTCCCTAAGCACAAATGTGATTTTATAATTAAAGCCACACCATTAGGACTGACAAGCTGAGGATGGCAGTATACAGCCTATGTGGCTTCCAGAAAAAGCCTGAGGAGGAAAATGAAAGAACAAAACAACCCCCTCACAATGTTTACCAGCCTCCACCTCTAGTCAGGAGATTCCACTGGCTCTGATCCTGTAGGGAGTGTGGGCATTCTCACTGTCAAGGCCAAGGGGCTATGTTCTTAGGACCCTAATCCTTTAGAAGGAAGATACATAAGGTGACCCCCCTCCACATTCAACACATATATATCATTTTTATTATGTATCACCCCTCCCAAACCCTGAACACTAGGGTGTTAGACCACCTTAAGGAGTGCTTTCTTCCGGGAGCTCAGTGCTCTCAAAGCAAACATAACAATTCACAGCTCCTGAACCTCTTTTATGCTTTTCCACTTCTCTATCACCAGGTAAAGCAATTCTTAAAGTCAGTTTTCCAACTTCACAAATCAGTTTCAGGACTACTGGTTTAAACCCCTGAAACTGATCATTTTTTCCTAATACTCATCTATTTTAAGGGCTTTTCTAGAAGCTAATGCCAACCAACGACATGAGCTTTTCTCAATATTATGTGCTTATGTTGTTAATAAAGAAATACAGAGGCAGTTTTCATGTAATCTTTACAGGAAAATTATTATAAACTCCTAGGACTTCACTGAGATACAAAATGGAATCACCATATCATCTACTAAGGATTATCATGTTTGGCTCTTATTTTCCAGCACATAAACAAAAAATGCAGGG
The DNA here is from genome assembly GCF_048564905.1 of Vicugna pacos. Classification (NCBI taxonomy): domain Eukaryota; kingdom Metazoa; phylum Chordata; class Mammalia; order Artiodactyla; family Camelidae; genus Vicugna; species Vicugna pacos. The sequence goes on along the minus strand of NC_133000.1, from coordinate 65,050,405 downwards.
ACTCAAGTGCTCCTTAGAAACCTTCTGGTCACCTCTTTGTTTTCTTTTTGCTTTTGCTGCTAATCAACAGATTTGTATCTATGCTCTATGACAAGGCATGTATCCTTCCAAACTGTCCAGAGCATGTAACCTTAAGACTGCACATGGGAGGAAATATTTATATAGCTTTGATTTGTGCCTTAATGTCACCAGGTCAAGATGAGAAACTTCAAAACTGATCCTAAATTTTATTTATCAAGTTACAGAAGTGCTCTGACACTACACAGATTACAGAATGAACTTTCCTTCATACCCTTCTCAGTATTCTAGAAAATGTGCAAAAAGTTCTCCCATCGAAGGGTTATTTCTTGGCATGACTTCTTCAAGGATGCTTAAACCACAGACAGCAAACAGAAATTTTAAATAAAATGCTTCCTGAAACACTAAATTTGCAAAAAAAAAAAAAAAACAATGAATCTGGCTTTATTTCTGTTCCAGTCCTCAGTCATTTGGGAGGAGAGGCACTCAGAGATATTGCTACTAACCTAATTCAGATGTGAAACAGTTGGACGAAGAATGCACAAAAGCAACTCCGCTGTTTGGTGGGTAGGATGACTCAAGAGAGAACCGCACAGAAAAGGATCTGCTTCAGTCTACCCCCGTCCCACAGACAGGTGTGGTCCTTACCAGGTCCCCAGGCTTTACAGAGACGGCCACCACCACGCCAGGCATCGGGGAGTGCAGAATACTGCTAGTGTCCTCAGCCGCTTTTTCCAGCATAAATTGGTTCAGTTCTGCAGCAAGTTTGGTTAAGATATGCACCTTGTACTTAAGGAGGGGGAAAAAACGTAAGTGAGATTAAATGATGAACTTTTCCTCAACATAGCATTCATTCAAAATCAGTTTTTAGCTTTTAAATGTTAAATTACAACATCTCTGAAATCAAGTGGCTTTTAATTATTGTACACAAAAACAAAGCAGATCAGTCTGTTTCTGGCTCATGTTGTGCGCCAGTTTAAGAAATTTCTTGAAATTTGAGTGATTAATTAGGGATAAACAGTAATCATCCTGTATCATTAAGAAAAGCATCTCAAAACTTGATAAAGAAAACAGTGAGAATTTCCTTGTATACCCTTTACCACTTACAAACTTATCCCAATTAACACAAATTCCGCAGCTGGGTGGGCACAGGGAGCGGGCGCTGTGAGCACACACGCCGGTAGATGGCAGCAGACTGCTGTGTCAAACTCCCTGCTCCCCTTGGAGCCGCTGGACCATGTAGCAATAAGTTAAGACAAAGGGTTTTGCTATTCATTTGGGCCAAAATAATATTTAAAATCCCATTTTTTCCAGTGACATAAAATGTTATATCCACGAGTGAAAGAGCTGGCTTTTCTTTTTAGGCACAACATTATGTAGTCTTTTGAATGTTAACAAGACGGTTAGGGCAGATAAAGATGAAAGATAATGTATCTTCTGCACTAGGAGACGGTAATTCAAGATTTTAAAACCATTGAAGGAAAACAATCTGCACAGCCCAGTATTTTAATGGTACATTTTGGAGGTGGCTCTCAAACGTGACGGGTATGTTCAAGGCAGTCTGGTTAAACAGAACGTTTCTAATAGAGGATTTCTGCCAGGCAAGGAAGATTCTAGATCTCCGTGAATAAATATGTGAGCTCCAGTTTGGTCTGTCCAAACAGAAACAAAATAAAATGGCTTGAGGAAGTGTTACTTGGTGAAGTTGGAGGAACCACCTGAAGATTTCTGGATTCCTACCAAATGGCATTTCCCTGGGGGGAGACAGACACAGCACTGGGGCAACTCCATTGTGTCCAAAAAAAGCCGCTGTAACTCAAAGCCTCCTGTGGGCATCGTAGTGGCCAGGATGCGAAAGGGAAACAGAATTTACCCTTAATTCTGCACAGGGACGGCGGAAAACTCTTTAAGTGTGCTCTTTGCAGGGCCTATTTTGAAAGGCGTGGGGGAGGGCTCCACGGAAGAGCTTAGATGGCCTAAGTTCCAAGCAGATTAGCGACACTGTGACAGGTTGAATAATAACATCTTTTGCATGTTTCTTTACTCCTGAGTGTGTGTTTTGCAATCAAGACATACAAGTGTCTGCCCGCTTCTGAAGGATATGATCCTTAAGTGAAATTACAGTGCAAATAAAAGCTTTTTGCTCCTATTAAAATTCATCTGAGTCATAAGTGGCAAAGGAAAAAAGCAAGGAGAGTGCACTCTGCTGTCACTCTAATAAACATTCTGGGCAGAGAGTCTATTTATCAACGATGGATTGTACCTCCAAGTCCTTCATTAAATCTATGGGGGGGTGCTGGAGGGAGAAGGGAGAATATAATTGTACCAAATTGCACACTTTTAGTATCTGTGCTCGGCCTTGCAAGAGAAAAATCCAACATCACGAGAAGCATCAGAGTCAACAGAAAAAGTTACTTTTCTGGCTGGCACTGCCCTGCACCTCCCCTTCCCGTGACTGCTCCGCATCAGGCCCGTGGCTGGTTCCCCCATGGCATACAGTTCTCTTTTTCTCCTTATTTTTCGCACAACTTGACTTCAAAATGTGAACTCAGGGACAGTATCTTTCCACACTGAGGATAATGATTTATCACATTTCATCACGGTGGATTCCCTTAAAAACTAATTTCAGCTTCGTCACAAACAAGCCTTAATGCAAACAAAGCGCTAAGATTGCCCCGAGCTCCATTTCTCCCCAGAAACGACAAGATCCTGACTAGAACTGGATCCTTTTACTATTTTTACAATGTTCATATCTTTTGGATTCCTTTCTCTGCAGGACTCCTGCTTTGCTTGGAAAGAGATGTAAAAGAGCCACAAAACTCACTGCCTTCAGATGCAGTCTTTGTTACCGATGAGATGTTCCTTTTCCTTTTGTATTTGTTTATTGTTCTTAAATCTGTTTGGGGGATAAGCGACTTATTGTAATCACAAGCAAAAAATAACAACGGTGTAAATGCCTCTGGAGAGGCCCTGTTGCACATAGTTGGCTTAGACATGACCTCTCTGAATATAAAAAGAGGAGGCAGAGAGAAGGTTCTCTTTTTAAGACTACCTTTGATGTTGTCCTGACCCTGTCGGAGTGCCCACACAAACACGCCTTCTTAAAACAACCTCTTGGCTGGGCCGTGCGGCGGTGCACGGGGCCTGCCAGGGCGGGATCTGAGCGGAGCGCAGCATATGGGCCCATCAGAATGAGTTGCCTGGTGAGAACCGTAAAAGGTTTTTGATGCCCCAGAAGAGAAGTCATTTAAGAATGTACACTAGGGCTTTCAAAGCTTATGATCAAAACTGCTATTTATTGGTTTCTCTGAATTCTTGGGGCGGGGGGCACAGAGCAGCCAACGAGGTGAGAGAGGGGGGAAATGCCCCCTAACGCGTGCAGAGTCTGATTTTATGTTAGACATTTGAATATTCCTAATGGGGTCTGTAGCACGCTCCCTGGAGACTTTGATTTGCAGTTGTTGTGTTATTGTTTTCAAGCAGATAAACCACAAACTAGATACCTTGGGGGAGGGAGTCCAAGATTTTCAAGGCTAGGTGACAGAACAGAGAAGCACAATCCTGGAAGAAGCCAGAAGGTTCTCCCCCTGCGAGGTCCCGAGAATCGTCTGGTTGAGGATCAGAAGCTGCTTATTGGCAGGGCTGGAAGCCGAGTACCTCGGGGTTCACCAGGATGGAACCTCACTCACCCTGTGGGTTTAGGGAGGTGCTCTCCAAACCACAGTCACATTATTAAGTTCTTGAAAACACCCCTCACAGTGTAAGTCCAAGCAGAGAACAGGTGCTCTCCGGGCCTGGCCCAGCCAGCAACCCGATCCGCACAGGGCAGCGAAGGGCGGGAAAGAGGCCTTCCCTAACAACCTAATTATGGTCAAATGAACCCACCCTGGGTTCAAAGCAAATTAATTGTATGGTGTCTGTGACATAAAACCACGTCTAACCAGAAAATTTCCCCAAAACAGTTCAAAAGGAAGAGAAAAAAATCATACCCAATCTAAAGGGATTAGGAAGAAAACTGTAAGAGATGGACAATTAAAAGGAACACAATGGAATTGTTTTAAAGATGAGCACACGGCTCTTAACCTGGAACTGCTTCCAGGGGGAAGGGGGCGGGCAGAGCACGGCGGTCCTCAGGGAAGGACGGGGCCAGCCATGGTTTGGGGGGGAGAGATGCTTTTTAACCAGACTTGGCTCACAAAAGCATCCTGCCAGCCGGCCTGCCCCCTGCGCCCGGCACACAGCCCTCTCGGCGCCCCAGACAGCGAAAGCCCTCGCAGTGGTCGCACTGTGGTCTGTGTGGGTTTAGCAGCTCCTCGTGGAGCTGAAACCCCTGTGCTGCTTTCCGCGGCCTCTGGCTCCACCAGCAGTTTACACATCCGAGGTGCTCACGGGCTTGGGCCATTCAGGGGCCTGTGGGCCCCTCACAAGATGAGTGCTTCCAGTTTGTTTACCTGTTTTTTTCCGTCGTGACCTCAGAGCCTCTCAGGAAGCCTACACTGTACATCGACCCTCACCAAGTAAGGTGACAAATACACTTCTTCAAATACAAGGATCTCTTCTCAAAGTTTTACACCTTCTCGCCCCGAGGCACTTCAACCTTAAGCTGCCTTCATTTCCACAGCATGGCAGTGAAAGCTAACGTGCAAATATTCCTCTAAAAGCCTCCTTTCCTAAATCTGATTGTGAGAGAAATTGTCAATGTTTGTAAAGAAGTGACCAGCTGCAAAGGTGATGCACCTTTGGGAGCATGAGTGTTTCAGAAAAGTAGGGGGAAACCACACAAAACCGAAAACATTTAGGTGGAATCAGAGCTGTAATTCAACCTTGTTTTCCTTTCCGAAATTCTTTCTGGGATACACAATTAACACTAGAGGAAAAACAAAGCGAGGCTTCGAAGCCAGGCAAAATACACTCCCCTCCACCTCAGCAACAGGCCCTACCAAACCAAACCAACAAAAACGCCCAGGAAACCACACTACAAACATACAGAGCTGAAGCCTGCAGCCGTCCTCCTGGAGGGATAAACCCAGGCGAAGAAGGTGGAATGAACAGACAGCAGTTAGAGCGCCCTGTACAGCTGCAGTCACCCGGCAGCCTGCTAGCCCACGGCGGTGACAACTCCATCGGCACAGTCTCAAGGTAGCTGTCAATCAGGATGCATCATTTAATCCAACAGCACTCGGAGGACTTTCCCCGACAACCCACATGACAGCATATCTACAGCTCTATTTACATCAGCGCCCAGTTGTGTTTACAATGCTGTTGTAATTAGAAAAGACGCAACAGGCAGCAATATTATTGAAGGCTCCATTTTGCAGTCTTAACCCGTAAAGTGTGATCTTGCTTCACAGAGTCATGCTAAATGACAAAAGGCTATTTTCTTCAATCTCCCGGCTCAGACAGCACTTCATTTGCAGCTATCTATAATTAGATTAATGGTGTAGTGCAGTACAAAGCAGGCCCACTTCACATCAGATAGCATATGAATTAGGACAAACACTTATTTCAATTCCAGGCAGAGAAAGCAATGACTGGGGTATTTAGCATACCCTTTATGGTGGAATGAGATGTTAATTGTGTACCATTACCTCTAAACTGCTTGCTTGTTGTATAAATCACTGTGCTAATTGATGCAGAGATAGAAATGTAGCCACAGGCAAGAAAGCAAAGGAATGAGGGCTGAAGATGGTGGATAAAGGATTATCGAGTAAAACCATATGGAGATGAGGTTCCTTTGAAACCTCTCCTTTCTGCCCACAAGCGGGGTTTCTTAAAAGTACAGAAGAACTCTTGTACCAGGAAAGAAATTTTCATTTTTCGCATTTCTCTTTAAAACCAAATTTCTTTTAAAAGTTCCTGGCTACCAGAAGTCCAAATAAGAGGTAGGAGGAATTAATCTAAATATACATTTATAAAAATATGGAATGTGTAGTTTTCCAATAGTCAGAGCTCCCTGTCTGGTTTTTTCCCGACATATTCATAGGACAAAAATAAAGTTTTCCCAAGATTTGAAGTTGTTCTCATTGACCAAAACAAAACACAAAAAAACTGCTGGTTTAGGTGTGTGTTAAGACTTTAATTCTAAAGAGGCATCTACTCAAGCTGTGATTTCAACAGAAGAGAGCCATTTCCACCTGCCACTGAAACAATAGTAACACCGTCACCAAAACATGAACATGAACATCTGACTACTCCATGGTTTCACGTCGATAGAAAGGAACTAGAAAGATCTTTTTTTCTTGTTTTTTTCCCCCCTAAAACTAGCAAAAATAATAAACAAAAGCACACAGTAATTTAAAATCCTGCTCTTCTTTGTTAAAATGTCCTAGTCAGCGCTCCACAGCTCTTATTGGGGTAAAACGAGCATCTCAGAAGCACAAGCAGAGACACTAAATGCTGTGCTCAGAAGTCCAGCCGCTCAAGATCCACAGACAAATGTGTTCCTTGGAAGCTCGTAAATCAAGTGCATGCACCCTGTGTGCGTGTTCACAATTTTTTTTTATTAATAGCAAAGCAACAGGAAGGCGCAAATTACTGCTGTGCACTTTTTCACAAATTCCGCTGCTTAGTAATTAGCACTGTTATCACAAAACTTTACACAGAGAACAAATACAGTGGGTCAGTTAATAGTTCAAATTCTCAACTTCAGAGTAACAGTTAATATATCTGTCTATTGCAAATGCACATTTGAGAAATGCTGTGTACAGTTTAGCCTCGTGAAATACAAATAGCATATTAATGTGCAAGACAATAAAACAAGGTCCCAAGAAACTAGAATGTCTGGTTCAAGTTATCACCCCTGAATCTTGGAGAGAAATAGTCTAGAACGCCTTGGCTGGGGGGCAACAGAACACCTGTATTGCAATTGCAAATTCAGCAGCTTAGGGTCTGGTCAGTATGCTAAATAATACTTTAAAAAACATGAAGAAACATGAAAGACCCTTGAAATGGAAACAAATGCTAGCAAAATAGTGTGAACTACCCTGAAATAACGCCTCCCAAGCATGCTGCAAGGTGACGGAAATGGAAACGCAGCGAAGAGATCTGGAAGCGGGGCAAGGGCCTGCTCCCGATCATTAACCACTTGTTTAGACCATTTAAACTAGAGCAGTGCCGCCCGCAGCAAAATGCCAACACGCCCCCCACTTGCGGGTCAGCGATGCTGGTGTTAACAGCAGAAAATATATGGTTTCTGATATTGCGCCCCAGTTCCTCAGCGTTTGCTCCCTTTAATTGAAAAAGGCAGTTCAACACAAAGTAAATCATTCAGTTAGGGTAGCTGTTTAAGGACACGTAATTGACAATGTCGATATGCTGCAGTGACATAATGCGTCACTTTCAACACGTCCACCTACATTTATGAATCAATCTCTCCTCAAGGTTTCATTGTTTAACTGCTAAGTTGGCTCTTGAACTTCAGTGTGCCACAAGAAGCCTCAACGGCTGTGAGCAACGATCTCATTAAGGACAGTTTTTGAGGGAAGAGTCACAAAAAGAAATGGGAGGAAAATTCCAACAAAATAAAATAACAAAAAATGCATCAAGTCCACTGCAGCAATTCACCTTTCAAAATTCTGGCTAAAAAGGGAAAAGTTTCCAGAAAAGAAGAACAACTTCAAGGCTAATAGCAACACCTTTGATGAAATGAGGTGGTAAGTTTGTGTGCATCTCCAGCAAGTTCCTAAAAGACAGCTTCCTCAGGAGAGGAGAATACGGGATGTCTGTCACCAGTACAAAAGTCTAACCTCATTTTTCTTACTGTATTTTTTAATCGGCAACACAAGGGTCCTTCCAATTCTAGTAGCCTAAGATAAGCAACTTGCCTTTTTTAAACAATAGTGCTGAAAATTAAATAGAAATTAAACATAAAATCCAGCACCTAGTAATAGGACTTATTTCCTCAGTTGGGCTCCACTGAGGGAGGTTACTTTCCTTGTAATCTGAAACACTTATGTCTTAATACAGACCTAAAAATGATGGAAAAGAAAAAAAAAAAAAACCACTGTACAGAGAGGCAACCCCACTCCCAGTCTGCAGGGAAGCTGGCGGGTTCCTGGAGGAGTCTGTTCACGGGACAACTTCCAGGAGCGGGCGCTGGGGGCGCCGTGTGCAGGTGTCCGTGATAAAGGGGCCCAGCCTTGGCTTCGCCCAGGTGCCCGCAAGCTGTCTAGCACATGCCACAAGGGTAATTTGCTGGAGTAAGTGGCACCTTCCCATCCACAAAGGCAAGTCCACTGACGATGCACAGAGCAGAACTCACAAAGTAGAACCTGTGCGTTCTGTTTGATCAGGAGCCTCCGTGACACATTATGACTATAATGAGTCATTTCTTTCTCTTTTACACAAGAAAAATATTATAGATCTTGGAAAGCCTTGTACTCAATTATGTAACAATACCAACCAACATCTGTTAACAGTACACGCTGTGTCTATTCTGTATCCTGAATTGTTTTATGTAATTACGAGTTTATAAGGTATTTGGTAAACCAGTCGGAAGGTACCTTTTTAAAGCCCTATATAATTTGGGGTACAATGAAACGTTCTCTTGAAAATCTATAATTAGGGCAGCATCAGCTTACAGAAAAGTACAGGAAATGTTATAAAAACACAATTATGTAAATAAGCACACAGGTAGGGAAGTGTACCATTTTGCTATGTCCCCAACCCTCTTTTCACTGCCTCTTCTATGTGAACTGTTCTTTGCTCCTCTCAGGATAAAGTAATGCCGTCCACAAGGTGCAGAATAAGCAAACTCTGGGGAAAGACTTCGGGGAGTCCAGCCTTCCCTTGCAAGTTCTTCAGTGCTGAGCTGGAGCACCAGAGACCTGGCAAGTGTGCCAACACCAGGGGCTCAACACCAACCATGTTTTGACTTTACATGGATTTTTTTAAATGATAAAATATTTTTGCTATTATGCATTCCCTGAAGAAACTCAGAATCTAATATGCCAAAGTGTTGGCTCGTATCAGGCAGAAATTCAGAAACTAAAATATATAGAGACAAAGCAAACAAAACTCAAGATGACAGTAATACTGTGTAGAAAACTGTTGGCCAAGAGGATCAAAGCAGAAAACAACTTAAGAGAATTATAGCAGGCCTCCCCTCCCCCCAAAATGCCCCTTTGGTGGAAGGACTGTTTGGAGCTGAAAGCAGGTAGCTCTCTGTCCTCCCCTTTCTGTATAAAAGCGAGGCATAAATTTCCTTTGTAAAGGTGTCTCTCTCTCCCACACCGGGAAGAGAACTACTCAGCACCTGAGAGGACTCTCCTCTGCACAATAAACCTTACTAAACAGCCCTTTTTAAAATCATACATTTCCTAGTTACCTTCTCACAACTAATCCCACCCCAGAAGTCCCAAGCCCATTTTTCTTTACACAACCTCTTCTCCACACTGTACTGCCCTTTGTTAAGATGGTATATAACCCCAAATTCTCACTGCCTCCTTAAGTCACATTTCTTTGTGAACTCCCATATATAAGTAAATAATGTAAATTTGCCTTTTTCTCTTGTTAATCTGCCTCGTCAGCTTAATTTACAAGGTTCTGGGCACTGAATATAAGAAGACAGAACAGAAAGTTTTCCTTGTCTACACAACCCAACAGCCATTGGTCCAAATTACTGGGATTGATCTCTGTCAGGGAACTCTACTGCTCAGCAATTTAATTTAGAATCCTGACATACCTGAGAAAGTTTCACCAGAGCTACTAAATGGACTTCTGAATGCCACCTATTATGCCTTATACGGAACATACAACACTGAAGGCAGGTGAGCTCTGTAAAGCCATGTGGTCAGTCTAGGGAACAGGAGACATGGCTGTCATGCTGGAAGCTGCAAAAGTGAAAAACACACGTCTTTGAAGACAAATGACCTGAGTTTGATGTCACCTTTGGCCAACTGACCTAACTTCTCAGAACAAATTTCTTCATTTCTAAAATCAAGACAATTATCAAATGATTAACAAATATTTGCAAAGTAACTAGGAAGCACTTGACAGTAACTACTCACCAAATATTTCCTGTCTCCTTCTCAAACATCTCAGATTGTCCAAGAGACACTGGTGGATTTTTTTTTAACTGCATATTGTAAGACCTCTTGGATTAGCAACTTCTGATTTTCTTTTTCTTTTTTTTTCGAGTTACAATGGATCAATTTCTAGTACACAGCACAATGTCCCAGTCATGCATATACATACATATATTCACTTTCATATTTTGATCTAGCAACTTCTAATTGTTATACCTCTAGCTCTGTGGGTCCACATTTGGGAACAAACATATTAAATTTTGCAAACACAGAAACTAAGCTGGTTCTGGTACTGAGAGAGCTTCTAGAGCAGGCAGTGTAGGGCTGTGATTATTCTTGCCTTAGACACTTAAAGACGTGCGTGGGGAACTAGAGACACAGTTTGGTTTATCCATTCAAAACCCATTTATCAAGAACATCTGCACAATATAAGAATACAAAATAAATAGGAAAAAATGGCTGCTGACCTCAAACACCATAATCTGGCCAGAGAGAAAAAGACATTCATGAATGATACCACATAAATATAAATATATATGAATCCTACAAAGTACGTGGTCAATGTGAAGACTTTTTGATTTTAGTCCCAATCTTAAAAAAATCCTCCCAGGTTGGAAGGCAGGCAAGGACAGTGATTTAACTTTTAGGATCTGGGGTCAGATACTTAAGGCTTCTAACTCCACTACTCAGGAGCTTGGGGACGGTACCTACATTTTCTACATCTTGGATTCCTTATTTATAAATTGTGGATCATAACAGTGCCTACTTCAAAAAGTTGTTGTGAGAAACAACCAATGGATCACTGAATATCAAAGAGGAAACCAAAAAGTACCTAGAGACAAATGAAAACAAAAACACGACGATTCAAAACTTACAAGACGTAGCAAAAGCAGTTCTAAGAAGGAAGTTTTCAGAGATACAAGCTTACCCCAAGAAACAAGAAAAATCTCAGGTAAACAACCTAACTTAAAAAGTTTATACCACATAGCACAGGGAACTATACTCAATATCTTGCAGTAACTTACAGTAAAAAAGAAAATGAAAACAAATATATGTATGTTCACGTATGACTGAAGCATTGTGCTGTCCACCAGAAATTGACACAACATTGTAAGCTGACTATACTTCAATAAAAACATTTTAAAAAATAAAAACAAACAAACAAAAAAACCTAACCTTATACCTAAAACAACTGAAGAAGAACAAAACCCAAAGTTAATGGAAGGAAAGAAATCATAAAGATCAGGGCAGAAATAAATGAAATTGAGACTAAAAAACAATAGAAGAGATCAATGAAACTAAAAGCTAGTTCTTTGAAAAGATAAAAAAAAACTGATAAACCTTTAGCCAGACTCATCAAGAAAAAAAAGGAGAAGGCCCAAATCAGAAATGAAAAAGGAGAGGTTACAACTGACACCACAGAAACACAGAGGATCATGAGACCAGTATGAACAACTCTACGCCAATAAAATGGACGAGCTAGAAGAAATGAACAAACTCTTAGAAAGGTACAATCCCCCAAGACTGAACCAGGAAGAAACAGAAAATATAAACGGACCAATTACCAGTAATGAAATTGAATCAGTAATTTAAAAACCTCCAACAAACTGAAGTCCAGGACCAGATGCCTTCACAGGTAAATTCTACCTGTGAAGTTGGTTAACACAGATCCTTCTCCAACTATTCCAAAAGGTTGCTGTGAGGATTAAGTGAATTCTTTTATGAGGAAAGCTCAGAAGACAGTAAACGCCATGTTAGTATTTAATAGCCATCACTACTATTGTTTTTGTTGTTTTTGTTACTATTAATACATGACTACAGATAGTGGAGAAATTAAGTAAAATGGGGGAAAAAAACACCACTTTTTCACATTCTGCTCAGAATACTTCTGGTCACCAAATGTGTGGGCACTTCCCCCACACCAAGCAATTCTCTAATTCTCTTTGAACACCACCTAAGTGTTCTACAATTCAATTAATTTCTGTCACTATGATCCCACAGGTCCTTAGACTCGGTCTCATAAGACTGCCCCCCACCCCCACTTCAGATGCCAACTGCAAGTCCAGGTTGTCACTCGTGCTTCCGACCAACAGGCTATCAACTGGAGGTTCCCACAACTCTCTCCTTAGTTTCGATAACTTGTTAGATAGAATGGCTCACTAAACTCAAAAAATAGTTTACTTACTAGATTACAGGTTCATTATAAAAGGATACAAACTCACGAACAGCCAGATAAAAAAAGCTGCACACGGCTAGGCAAGGGGGAGGGGTGCAGAACGACCACGCCTCCCAGCACCCCCACAGGTTCGCCAACCTGGAAGCTCTCCAAACCCCTTCAGTTAAACATTTTTTTTTTAATGGAGCCTTTCATTACATAGACTTGATTGATTAAGTCACTGGACATTAGTGATGAAGTCAACCTCCAGCCCCTCTTCCCTCTCTGGAGGTCGGAGGTGGGGCTCAAAGTTCCAACCCTTCAATCACGTGGTTGCTTCCTGGCAACCAGCCCCTCCACCTCAGGGGCTTCCTGAAAGTCACCTCATTACCCTAAGGTCTGCTGTGGTTGACGGGGGCTTGTTATAAATAACAGAGACGATCCTTTTACCCTTATCACTCATTTCACTTAAGAAATTCCAAGGGTTTTAGGAACTCTATGCCAGGAATGGGACAAAGGCCAAACATATATTTCTTATTATAAATCACAGTATCTCAAGTCAAAATTCAAACACCAGAATTCTTGGGCACATTCCCTGAGAAGACACTGGCGGCTGCTCCAAGTAGGTGGAGGATTAATGAAAACATAGGATCTCAATCTCTCTCCCTCAAGAGCACATATCTTACAAACACATTATTAATTCTTCATGCCAATTCTCCTCATTTGGAATTTCCTCTGATAATATTTTTAGCCTAATAACTTGGCCTTCCACTCAATTCTCACGAGCTCTTTCCTGACTGGAAACTTCACCTTATCTGTGTTGAACTGACTGCCACAATCTTTCCCCAGACTCTGTGTCTATGTGCCTAATTCTACATGTCAGGAGAACTCATATTTGAGGAGATTTACTAGAAAAAGACAACTGGGCAGAGTGAACCTTGAAAGCGCTTATAAAATTGAACGTGTATTCTGTGGACTTAACCACAGTTGCAGGCTGGCAAAGTCCGGCACTACGGAGGTGTGCAGAACCAGCTCACAATCCCCCCCTCCCACCACTCCCACTCCCCGGAAGTCACGGTAACAATCTGTACTGAAAATCTTCTACTCACAGGAATCTATACAAACATAAACCTACACATCATGTTTATGAACGCTTTTACACTGGGTAAAATACAACAATGACATCAGTCCATTTAAATAGGGGACAATCCGTGATGTTTTGCCATTTGACATCCTTGACTCACTCTATAAACTTTTAAACACAACGCTGTTTAAGACAGAAAGACCTTCAGGTCACTTCTTTTTCTTTTTCCACGCTGGGTTCATCTGAAGCGGAGAGGAAGTCCCCAAACCCCTCCACAGTACACACAGGCTCCAGAATGTCACCAAATAGCCTCAGCTGGCCCTGCCAGCCCCTCCTACCCAGGGCTCAGCTCCCCTCTCCCTAGAATTACAAGCCCAGTGAAGGCCCGGGTAAGCCCCCCCAGCTTCTCCAGCCTCCCGCCTTGGCGCTGACAGATCACACGTCAGCCGTCTGCTCTAACTCCCTCTCCTTTTCTCAACTTTGTTCCTTTTTTTCCTAATTATCCCCAGCAGCGTGACTTGCTATCTGTATATAACAGATAACTCTGCCTGGTTGCAATGACTCCACGATAATTTTGTGGAAGCCTCTGTCCTTCACCCTCACAAGAGTGTATATTATCTCTGATACTAATATTCATACCAATTGACATAAAGCTCTCAGAAATTTATAAACTGTCACCACTCAGTGATTTAGAGTCTAAAGGGCCAGAGATGCCAAAAGCAATCACTAAAAGCTTTAGTCACGGAAGTTAAGATCTTTTCCCTGTGGACTGATTTGTAAGTGATAGCTGTCTAATCAAATTGAAAAAGGCCAATCTAACTTTTACCCTCACAGTTAAATAATGTTACTGTGAACCAACACTAGGAAATATTTCACTTGTGTGTATAATCTGGAGACCAGGAGGACTGAATCTCAGCTCTTCTTTGCTGATCTGCAATTCTCTCTGGGCTGAAAATCCTCGAAAGAGACAGTCCTGGGAGAGACAGGATGGGACGGTTGCTGTGGCAGCCCCACTCCATGGCATCTACCTTAGTGAATCCACCCTGAATCAGGCTCGGGGCTCAGGTACACAGACTTGGAAACTAGACTTCCTCTCTAGGCTCAGAATACATTGTTCTCAGCCAGACGGACTCACTGGTCAAGCTCACAAGAAACTGATGTGTAAACTCTTACGAATTTATAGTCAGAAGTATATTTATAAAGGGAACTAGCACATCCCCCAGCTGTAGTGTGGGTACATAAATTACAGTCAGTGGTCATTGGATAAATGTGGAATCAGCAGAGGGAGCGTCAGCTGATCTAAGGCAGTGCCCTCCACTGCATGAGCACGAGCAGTGGTTCTCAAAGGAGAAGCCCCAAGACGCGCCCAGTGGGCTTGGCAAACCCAGAGTGCTGGGCCCCACCTCCAGAGTTTCTGATTCAGGACTGGGTTGGGGCTTCCACTTCCAACAAGTTCCCAGGAACCACACTTGGGAAAGTATGGACCCAAGACACCCTTCCCCACTACTGAACAGCCTTCCTTATGGGACCATCTTAGACCATCCTGGCTGCTGTAAAAGAATACCAGAGACGCATGGCCTGTGAACAGCAGACACTGCTTCCTCACCGTTCTGGAGGCTGGGAGTCCGAGATCAAGGCACCGGCAGGTTCGGGTCTGGAGAGACCTACTTCCTGGTTCACAGACGGCCATCTCTTTGCTGGGTCCTCACTGGTAGAAGGGGCGGGGGACTCTCTGGGGCCCCCTCTTCTATAAGGACACTAATCCCATTCATGTCCTAATCAACTCCAAAAGGCCCCACTTCCAAACACCATCACATTGGGAGTTAGGTTTCCACATATGAACTTCAGCGGGGAGACAATGTTCTGCTTATAGCAGGATGTGAGCTCATGGCCGCTGAGAAGCCTTTCTCTCCCTGGACTCATCTGAACATAAAAGCTTCTTTGACTCTTGTTCTAGGTAGAAAATCTTCTTCTGCGTGATACAGTCTTCCCTCCTATATGATAGCCACTGATAAACCTACGACATTATGAGTACAGGGCTGGTACTCTACAAACTGGGGTTCTGACTGACTTTATGTGGCCTCTGATGTGTTACTTTCTAGCCTCATTTCCTCATCAATTAAATGGGGGAGAACACTGCTTGTCTTATAGAATTTTTAAAATTGTGTTAAAAAAAAACAACAAAAAACCCTTGTATGCCTATTTTAAGATTTGAATGAGATAATATACGTGAACTATCTGGCACAATTTCCAGCACACAGAGTGCCCAGTGAACGGTAACTACTTCCATGACTCTTGTTATAAACTGAGTTGTATCTCCCCCAAATTCACATGTTGGAGCTCTAACCCCCAATGTGATTATCTGTGGAGACAGGGCCTTCATGGAGGTAATTAAGGTTAAAGACGTCAAAAGGGTGGGGCCTAATGAAATAGGGCTGGTGCCTGTATAAGAAGAGGAAGAGACACCAGGAGTGCACATACGCAGAGGAAAGACCATGTGGGGACACAGGAGAAAGAGTGGCTGTCGGCGAGTCAAGGAGAGAGGCCTCAGAAGAAGCTGAAACCGAGGACTCTGTGGGGCCCTCCTGGGTACAAAAGCCCCTCCACATCCCCCGTTTGTTGTAGAAAAAGGTTTTAGTCTGCTGGGACTTCCTTGAGTTGCAAGGAGCAGACTGAAGCAGTTACTAATTGGGAAAGTGAGGGAATGCAGAAACAAAAGAAAAGCAGTCAAGCAAGAAAAGTAATGATAGTTTAAACAATAGTTCAGCAATAAAACAGAGTCCTGGTTCCTTCTCAAGGGATATACATAACAATCTGACACATATCTTCGAGTTGTTCTGCAGAAACGAAGACCCCAACCCAGGTGGAAGATGGTAACTACATGCTGACCAGGAGCACAAAGACCTCAGGCTGGCTGAAACCAGAAGGCTGATGATTACGATTCCTGAAACATCACCCTGTTACCTCACCATGAACCAATCAAAAGAAAAGTACACAGCTACAACTCACACCCAAAATGTTGCTTTTAAAAACCTTCCCCTGAAAGCCATCAGGGAGTTTGAGACTTTTGAGCATTAGCTGCCCATTCTCCTTGCTTGATGCCCCACAATAAACACTGTACTTTCCTTCACTACAATCTGGTGTCAGTAGATTGGCTTTGCTGCACAGCAGGTGAGTGGACCTGAGTTCGGTTCAGCAACAAAACAAAACCTGCTGACACCTTGATCTTGGACTTCCAGACTGCAGAATTGTGAGGAAATAAAGTTCTGATATTTAAGCTACCCAGTCTATGGTTTTGTGTAATTGCAGTCTGAGCTAGTAATCCTGCTCACAGAAGGAACACCTTTAATGTACCTTCTGCATGTATTCAGTCTTGCCTACTTGATGTTTCAAAGCTTTAGAAGTGGTATGGTGCCTACAGTTACTCTCTCATTAATTTTTCTTTGGCCTCAATGTTGTTGTCCCTGAGTTAGATCATATACTTTATTAGAAGGGTGAGATTAGGGAAAGAAACATGTTAACATAGGTGGAATGACTCTCCAGTTCCCTAAGTAAACTTCTGAGGTTGAAGAATAGCACTGGGCTCAAAGTATCTTCTGGAGATGGGATCTCTTTAAATGTGTACACATTGTAGATGGACTGAAACCAGGCGTAACTACCCAATATCTTGGCAACTGGAGGAGTATTCATTTGATCTCTTGGTTTATTAAAAGCTATGGGGAAGCTAAAAAGTCCTAGAAAAGTTGGCAAGGTAACTTCAAATGGAATGCATATGTTATTAAACAAATGTATTAAGTATAAATTCCTTGAAAAGAAACTTTAACATTAAAAAAATTATAATATATCCAAAGGAGAATGCTAGACTCAACAAAGGACAACACACATAGTGCTCAATCACTGTTGCCTTTGGTCTGGCATCTCCAAGAGGAAATGATACACTGAACAACTGTGACTTTTATTTAACTTTCAACCTCATTAGAATATGGAGAGTCTGGTAACTCCATTTGTTTTAAAATCAGTCACCTCAATCTGAAGGAGGTCCCGGGAGAAAATGGACTGAACCAGAACTGTTTAGCTCTTCTCCTGGGCAGAACTTCATTCTTGCCAAATTTCTCCTTTCAGTTAACTTCAGAGGAGAGCTGAGACCTAGAGTGATCTGAGGATGAGTTTCAAATATTGTCTGTCTTATTTTTTTAAGTGAATCTGTTACTCACTCCCTCCGAATGACAGAAGCATGATTTAAATGAATATTCCTTTAAAACTCTATGTTCAAGGAGACTCTTAACTTGGGGACAATAAACACTAGCCTCTCTAGTAAAGTCTCAGGACAACTGTGAATCAGAAACATACAAAATATTTTTTTCTTGGCTTCTGTGTTGTTTTGAAAATCATCATCTGTGAAAGAAAAAACTTACATATTTAAATTTTGTTTATGTCAGGAAGTATGACAAAGTTCACACGAGCTTTGGTCTTATTTTTGTCACTCAACATGATGGGACAAAGTGCTTCTCTGTGGCAAAGTGCTCTGCAGTGGAGGCGTGGCAGCAGGGAGCTTCGGGCTACCTCGGGGATGCTGGTCACCACACCTCTACCAGGAGAGGGCACGAGGGCACGATACAAAAGGCTGGAGCCAACTGCACTAAAATGTTACTTGTCCCAAAGTGAAAGTCTGTCCTGTGGCACCCTGCAGGCTTGCCTATCATCCTGCCAAATAAAGGAGGTCACCTAGTACCGGAAAAGGTAAGGATGAAGCCGCGTGGCCTAGAAATAGTGGTGCCTGGGCCAGAAAAAAATCGGAACATTTTCTCTGTCAAACATTAGAAGTCATCATCATCAGAATTACAAGTATGTCATTAACATCTTATATCCCAGGGAATATGCCATTTATTTCTGCCCAACATCCCAATGGAACGACAACTGTCTTCCAGGGCAAGAAGCTCGAGTTTCTCTAGTATGTGAACACCGATGCCGACAAAGGAAAAAATCTTATTTTCTAAGCCTCTTTTGGGAACAGCAAAGGCTACTGATATTTTAGAATTGGTGAAGCAGTTCTACCTGAGCAATGGGAAAAAGAACGCTGAGTGCTCTATGCACAGACTGCACACCTGTGATTTCTCCTACCTGTCACCCCAACTCATGGTTTTCTCTAACATCATGAATTGACAGCAATCATTCTGCCCACAATGCTGACGGCAGCCTCGCTGGCTGTCACTGCTAAGTTCTTAGAACCAGAGAACTGAGTCAGTGCCTCGTTAAAAGGTTTTGACAAGGTGCAGGGGCAAAATACAACTTTTTCCTCTACTATAAAGAATATGCTAACATAATAGGGCTGAATCTTTAAACTGCTCCCATCCCAGAAATATCACTGTGAAACAGTTCAACAGGGAGGAGTGAATTTTCAAACATACTTAAAGAAAACAGTTGGTAACAGGCTATTATTCAGCCATAAAAAGGAATGGAGTACTGATCTATGGTACAACAGACGAATCATAAAATATATTACATGAAGTGAAGGAAGTCAAACACAAAAAAGTCACATGTTATATGATTCCATTTATATGAAACATCTGGAATAGGAAAATCCAGAGACAGAAAGTAGACCAGTGGTCACAGCGTCTGGGGAGAGAGAGGAATGAGGAGTGACTGCTTAGAGGGCGACAGTGCCCTTTGGGGTGACGAAATCATCCTGGGACTATGCAGAGGTGACAACACTGTTAACGCACTAAATGCCACTGAACGGTACGTTTCAACAGGGTTAATGATTAATTTTGTTATGTAAATTTTAACTCAATTTTTAAAAAAGAATACATTTGGCCACAGAATGTTATAAAGCTTTCATCTGAAGGCTCTTCAGTTACAAGGATGTATGCCACTAACTGATTTGTGGCTGGCCTTTCTCCTTCTTTTTTTATATGTCTTCACCAAAAGACAGTAATAACCTCTGTGTGGTAGGGATCATAGCGTCCCTACAGAGAAGACACTCAATTTTATAGGTGAAAAAAGGAAAGAATCTATCATGTTCTTGGCCAAAAAAGATTTTTTATGCATGTCTCTGTACCAGCAAGAGGAGGCAAAAAAGTGGCTAACTACAAAAAGTTCCAGCACTGAAGCATGAGATTCCATGAGCCTCAAACCTGACAATTTCTCTTACAGAGAAATTTATGAGGTCTTGGAAACCTGGAAGAATTCTTTTGAAAATTTCTTTCTGCCCAGACATCATTGAAATTTAGACAGAGGTTCATATTCTTTTTCTTGCTGACAGCATCAGTAATGCTCACCTTGCAGAGATGACCTCACTGACAGGAGAACAAAGGAAACATCTTGGCATGAATTTAATTTGAAGACTCTTAGACAGTCAGTTTCTTGACAGAAGCCTGGAAAAGTCCTGGCTACTCTGACTATATCTGCTACCTCATGCCTGGGTAAGTCAGCACATGTTGCCACTAAAATAAAAAAAATTTTAATCGACTGAGTGTCAAAGAAGATGGAGAGACTATACAGCTTCGCTATTCCACAATATTAACTTCTTATTCAAGCTTCTCGGATATGTACTTCAAAGCCAAAATCAGGTTAACTTTGTTTCATTTGCATAATTTTTCATATTTTATTTTCATTAATTTTTACACTCAAATAATGTGAAAAAAGTAACTATTTTTTGCAAAGATAATATTTATCTTTTATGAAAATATAATCAATTTCCAGTGCAACAAAATAAGTTGTACATCCTGATAATGTAACTTCTATGACTATCAAATACTGTGATTTCTCCCCCGCCCCCTGTGCTCCACTTTTCTGTTTTTCTGGGCGTTGTGTAAATTAGGGGAGAGATGACTGTGGAATTCAGAGACAAAAAGAGACTCCACAAACCCCGAGAGACAAAACGCACCACCTCTGCTTCCAGCTCCCCGTGAGACCTCGTGCTGTCAGATTTCCACCTTGGGATCCCATCATCCGAGAATTCAATCCTAGAACTCAAGTTGCCAACCCTTGTAGTTTCCTACATTACACAGCTTCATGGCTCCATGGCTGTGTTCAGGGTATCATCTCCTTCTAGAATATCCTCCCCATTTTCCTCTGCTTGGCTGACTCACACTTTAAGTCTCGGTCGAGGTGTCAGCAAGTCAGGAGCCTTCCCCAAACCCCACTTTCTGGCCCCCATGGCAGCCTGGTTATCTGTCTGTCTTACCTACCATATTATGTTGAAATTCCTTTACCAGACAAACACCACTCTAACCAAGTAATCGAAGTAGTGGCACCAGTAACGAGAAAAACAGAAACGAGCCCCTCATCCTGACGTGAGACACTGAGACAGACAAGCATCTCTTCTGTGCTATTCCTGCCAAAATGTGTAACTTAATCTGATGAGGAGGAAACACCAGACAAATCCAAATTGAGGGACACGTGACAAAATAAATGGTCTGTCTTAAAACATGTAAAGGTAACCAAAGGCAAAGAAAGGCTGAGGAACTGTTCTAGACTAAAGGAGACTAAAAGACATGAAAACTAAATGTAACATGTGATTCTGAGTTATATCCTGGACCAGAAAAAGAAAACATTTTTTCTTGTACTATAAAAGACTGGAAAAATATGGAAGGCGTGTAGGTAAGGCCACAATGCTGTATCAGTGTTAATTTTCTGCCCTGTGGTTATATAAGGAAGTGTTGTCTTGTCCTTGGAAAATACACACCAGTATTGTTAGCAACTTAGTAAAATGGTGCAGAGAAAAATAATTATACAGAGAGAATGAGAGAACACAATAAAGCGACCATGATAAAAATTTAACACGTGAGGAATTGATAAAACTATATGGACATCATTTGTACTATTTTCGCAATTTTTCCAAAAGTCTTAAGTTGTATCAAGATAAGTTTAAAAATTTTTAAAGTACAAAAACCAAAAGAAAAATTTCCTTTGAGATGAGAGGAATAAACTGTGGGCTTAGAAAAGTATGCACTGTGTTCAGGGTAGATGAGAAACCCTGCAGTAATTACTTTTAAAGCGAAATCAGCGGTTCCACAGAGTGCTAATTGGAAGCTGGCACAATGCCAGGTCACCGACACTATCTCCCAAATTAACCCAACAAACTGGACAGCAGAGCAGTAAAAGGCATTTTCTTTATGTGTAGTCATAAACGAGAGGCAAGAACACTGTGCACAGTGCTGAGCTATCTGCCTGCTTGACAAATAAATATTTTTCTCATCGTCTTCACGGACTGAAAAACCCATCGCTCCCTTAAAGGCAAACGTCCTACAAATACCCTACACAGGATACAAGACGACACGCTGCACGAGGACTACAACTGGTGTCTAGTGACGCTCACCGCCGGCAGCCGTGTCACATCCGTGGGGCTGGTCATCTCAGAGAGTCAGCATTCTCTGTCACAGGATTAACTGTACTGGCCACAGGGCTCTGAAACACGGCGGGAGAAGACTTTGTGCCCGCCGCCAAATGCTGACCACAACGTCTGGGGGAGAAGAACGTGGAGAGGCAAGTCGCAGGACCAGGCAGAACGTGGGGACTAGTGAGGCTGTGAGAGGGGCCAGGGATCAGGAGGGAGTTCTCCGTAAACACCCCCAGGAAGGGAAAGAACTGACTTCTTGGCCCAGCCACGGAAGACAGACTCCAGCTCAGCACACGGGAATGGTTTCTAACAGGGCTCTCTGACAGCAGAACAGGCGGCCCTGTGGTGGGCTCGCCTCTCCCCGCCTCTTCATGCACTACCAGGACGCGACTCAGTGCATCGCCCAGGCGAGGTCCAGAAACATGGAGGTCAGCTTTCCCATGGCAGCGTCCCCGGCCTCTGCCCACCAGATGTCAGAGCACCCCCTGCAGCTGCGACAGCCTAACTGTCTCTAGACATTGCCAAATGTCCCTTGGAGGGCACAGCTGCCCCCAGCTGAGGGGCTCCTAGTGGCAAACTTCACTGAGTCTCTGTGTGAAGAGAACGAAATACCGCAGAATTTCAGAGGGAAGGGCCTAAGGTAGTCAGAGGAGGACTTATGGGGAAGATGGGGTTTGAGATCAGCCTTGGAGTAAGAGCGAAGTAATTCCGACGACGCAGAGGTGACGGTGAGCTTTCTTGGACAGGGGTGATTCAGGTTGGAGGAGGCAGGAAAGAACAGACTGCCACAGCATCGTGAGGAAGCCAGCCGGCTGTCCAAGCAGAAAGGCTCCTCTGTAGGTAAGGCTAGAAGTATTTGTCATGTTGTAATGTCCTGAAGGAATCTCCAATCTAAAGTCAAGGTTGCCTGGGTTGGCGTCTCCAACTATCCATGTCATAGGAAAGTTAATGTTGAATGTGGTCCTGGAAGAGACAATGCTCTGGGAGAAAGATGGGGCGCTGGACAGCTGGGCAACACACCACATCATCTCCTCCTCCTCTTTCAGAAATGTTTCAAGTTTGCTTTCTTATCTGCCATTGCCCTCCACGTCTGAATGACACAGAGCTGACTCTCATCTTAAAGCCTACTTTAAAAAGCAGCTGAAAGCAAGCAAGTGGGCAGTGGGGAAGGAGGAAAACATCACTCTCCAGGCACAGAGCTGAAACGCATCCTGTTTCCTGAAAGACGGCAGAATATGAACATTCTGCAAAACTCAAGCAACACTCATGCCAAGACGGTTGGGATTTGCACGTGTGAGGGTGACCAATACCTCAGCCTTTATTTTGGTTGGTTCTATGTATCCAAACCTGGACCACGGGAGGGTTTTCTCAAGTCACACTGGGAGAGTGAGAGAAGTGGGGCTGTGGCACTGAAACTGTGCCCCACTGAGTTAATGTCAGCCGATGCCAACAGGAGCCCCTGAGCTGCTCTTGCAGAGCAACAGACAGGGCAACAGCGTGCTCCCTCTGCTTGTAAACTGCCTTCCCTGATTAAGTTCACTTTAGTTATTTCTCCTTTCTTTTTTTCCCTCTTTAACTGCACAGCTTCCCAGCTTCAGGTGGCCCAGTTGTTTTACAGGAACTTGGAGTCAGCTCACCTTTCCCCCTGCCTCCAAGCACCTTTCCACACGCCTAAGACCACCCTGCTCACCCCATAAATATCCCAAGCCCCTCACCTTCCAGGGGGATGGATCTGAGGCTTGTCTTCCTATGTCCTCGCTAGGCTACCTCGTGAATAAACTCTTTTCTCGACGTCTCAGCATTTGGCTTACTGCTCATTATGCAAGCGGACCTGGTTCAGGAACAGTATCTGTGTGTACGTGTAGGGGGTAGAGGAGAGGCCAGAGTTTGATCAAGGCTGGTGTTAGCCTTAAGAGCCAAGTGACTGAGTGGGTCAGTTCTCCTCTTGGTATGTGGCTCAGGTGTACTGAGAAGGGCTCAGGAAAGGCTCCGCTCAGAGGGTCTGAGGGAACCCTGAAGGGGACGCAGCAGGGCAGGCACCCAAGGCACCCTGTGTCAACCAAGAGGCCTCTGGAGGTCTGCGAATGCCAGGAAGGTCCCCGCCCGCAGTTAGAAGCCCACGGGGGCCGGCCCCAGGGCACTTCATTTGTGCACTCAGCTGTGTGAGACAGCAGACGCCCTTCTGCTGACTCGACTATTTTCTGCTGTTTAGAAAGACGACCATCTATTTGAGCAGTTACCGAGGAGCAGGAAACTGCTGGCTTTTTGTAAGAAACACATCGAACCCCCTTCTCACCAAGCAAATGAACCTTCTCTAAGCAATTCTTCCCCTGCATCCAAAAACCTTCTGAAACGGGACCTCCAGTTGACCTTGCTGGGTGCTCGATCCTGCCTCACTCTGCGGAGCCATCAGCGCTTCCGCTTAGTCTTTTAAGGGGGATGAGAAGCCATTTGACCCACTGCCGCTTAGATTCATATTCACTAAAATATTTTTATTTTAAAAAATTGGGAGAAAGACACCAAAATATTTTCATTTAGAGGAGATTGAAAATAAAAGTGTTACAAATGCAAATGAGTTTGTACAAATGGAGGGCTTTCAATCCCGGCCTCCCGCTGAGCCAGCCGCTAAACTGCAGCACCTTCTGCCAAGCATCGCGCATTAAACGGAGGCGCTTTCTCGAGGGCTAAGATAAAGTTATTAAGAGTGTGAGCTTTGGCCATTATTTCACAATTGAGTTAACCTCTATCCCAAGGGCAACATTTTGCAGCTGTTTGCAGTGAGTCAGTACTTTCTTTTCAGTCTTTCTTTTTTTTTTTATTCTTTTTTCCTTCTATTTGGGTAAATTACCCATTACATTTTTGCTTGTGACTAGAGGCATAAGCACAAAGTTTGGGTCTGCTTCTTGCTGCTTTGAATCGCTGCTGCTTTTCAAAAGGCAGAAATGGAAAGAGCTGAGTCACGTGATGTTAACTCATTCGAATTAAGTTACAAAACAGTTGACAGATAAGCTGTTCACACACAAAATAAGCCGCAGTGCCACTTGAAAGGTGATTGAAAACATCACTTTTCAGATGGGATTTACTGGTTACGTTTATAATTTAGCCTCACAACATACATTTCTTTCCCCTAGATTAGCAATATTTGCTTGTCAAGGATACTTGGCACAATCTGGGCCAAGCATGCAAAACAGACCCATCACAGGAGTGATTATTTCTCACAACGTTTGGGATCATACAGGCGAGCGGTTCTCAAGTAGGGTCCTCTGACCAGCAACGAGAGTGAGACGTGCAGACTTGGGGGCCTCACCACAGACTGAAGGCACGAGGAGTTCTGAGGGTGGGGCTGGGCTGCCTGTGGTCTAACAGGGCCTTGAGGTGGTTCAGTGAGCAGCCCAGAGGGCTCCGGCCCCGGCAGCCTGGGCCCTCATCTCTCTTCAGCAGTAAAACTGAGACAAGGATAGTAACCTATCTTACAAGATTGCTATGAGGAGTAAACTAGCTAATAAATATAAAATATTTATAGTGGTTGCCTGGGGCTGGCGGTGACAGCAGGGATTGTCTGCAAACAGGAAGAAAGGAACTTTGGGGGTGATGGAAATGTTCAAAAACTAGATTGTGGTGATGGTTGCACAACTCTATAAATTTGCCAAAAATCATTAACTTGTAATTTACCGGGGTAAATGTTATTGATTGTAAAGTAGACTTCAATAAAACTTTAGAATGTTTAGACGGGTGCCTCATTCACAGTATCAGATGATGGTTCTTATCATTTAAGCCATTCAAACAGACTTATCAAATGTACATGTTTTAAAAGGAACTAATCCTCTTTCAAAGTGTGAGGGTCTTATTCTGCTTTAATGTCATGAATGGAATCTGTGCTATTGCCTGTTACTGATTCAAAAAATAAATTAGGCCTATGGCAATTATTCTTAATATGAAGACTGAACAGATGGAAAAAATGACAATAATGCCACAGTAATATGTCAGTGGCAAACTGATACATAACCAATTCCATTATATAACTCCATGGATATCTCTTTCCTTTAAAAAAAAAAGATGGGGGTATACATCTGCTCTGATTCATAATTGCCATCTCTATTTCAATAAGCAATGCCTTACCATAAGCTGTGTGGACTATGACACAGGCAGGAGAAGCAATGGAGATCAAATCCAGAAAGATATGGAGGTGGCTTTGGGTGGAACCTTAGAAAACAACCACATTTTAGTGTCAGAACTATATATAAGTGGGCATTTAATAATATTTATTGATTTAGTTAACAATGTTAAATTTTTCCTGAATCCTGTGTTCCTGGAAAGCAGAAGGAGTTACAAAATGCTCCACTCTTCTGTGTCTGGTAATTGGCTAAAGGCCCACGCGAGTCAGGCAAAACTCACTGTCCGCTCTTCCCCATGACCCCATGAGACTCGCCATGACCCTTGTGTACCAGCCTCCATACCATGCAAACCTTTCCTTTTCTTTGAGATGTTCCTCATTAATAACTATCTCCCTCTTGCTTTGCCTGAGTAAAACTATCTTCTTGATTGTCCAGTGCTTTCTGTTTTGACACAATAAATGTCAAATGGCTTTCTATCCATTCTTGGTTGACAGTGTTATTTGACACCTGACATTTTACAAAATTTGAGAATATCTACACATATGCACACACATACATATACCTACATTAGCTTTTTAATTGTCTGCATTAGTGCTGGAGTACAAAAAAGAGAGGGTGAAATTAATCTGCACATACGCATACCTACAACTAATCATCTAGGGCAGAGACGGCCACACTTTTTCTACAGAGCCAGACAGATAGCAAAGATTTTAGGCTTTGTATGTCATACTCTGGCATAACTACTCACCTCTGCCACAGTGTGAAAGCAGCCACAGAGAATACATAAATGAACAGCTATGACTATGTTCCAATAAAACTTCATTTGCAAAAGCAAGTGGTGCACTGCAGTTTGCCCCTGATCTAGGGCAGTGCCTCCCGAAGGTATTCCAAGGAACACTACCCCTAGGGCTTCTTAATAGGTAATGTGAAAAAAATAAAAGATGGGGGACAAGGAAGTCACCCACAGTAAAGCAGATTTGGGGAACTAATTTGGGTAACAGGTTTCTTTACCACAGCACTTCTCCACAACTTAAAAATGCTAATGTGCACCATGAATCTCCAAGAGGTATCCCTTGCAAAATTTTTCAATACCTGAAGTCAGAGAGTTATTGTTTCTTAGAAGTATTTTTTAATCTACAGAATTACTAATAAGCCAATATATGTATGTGTTTTAAACACTAACCATATTTTAAAAGTACCTACATATTTGAAACATTTGGGTGGGGTCACCTTTCTGCAATGTATTGTATAATTCCCACTTACAGAAGTAGAAGACAAGAGCATAGTTTACTCTAATTGAGACAAGTTCCTATAAATCCTGCTACTGTGCTTCCTGGAAGATCACAGTTTTATGGGGGGACTCGGGGGGGGGTCTCTTTTACCAAGTCCATCGGAGTTCCAGGTATTATTTCTGTTCTCAGTTCTCTAGGAATTGAAGGAAGCAGGATGGCCTAATTTCAACAGTCCCAAGGCAGCATCTCCTATGTTCACTACAAAATGAGTTTTAGGAAAGGCTAATACACACACAGAGAATAAAAGGATTCAGTGGTCAAAGTAAGCTGAGAAATACCACATTCTATATTCCCTCTTGGAGATTCAAAATGAGTTATCAGTTTAGTAAAGATTGAGAAGTCTTAAAGCTGTTTAATGTAACCTGGCATTTCCCAAATCTATCTGAAATAGAATGTCTCCTTTGAAGTGCTACTACTGTTCACACTGCGTGGCAAGAACAAAAGGCCCAGTCCATAAACCCTTCCCGCTATCGGGAGAGCAATGGGGTGGGGGCGGTTTCTCCCTCCACTCACCCCCTTCCCTCCTCTTCACTCCCCAGCCCCTCTGCTTAGACTGCTAGATCTGACAGCAGCGCATCCTCTTCAGTTTTGCACTGACTGAGAGAAAGAGACAGTGAGCGAGAGGAAGGAACAGGAATGAGAGGAGGAGTAAGCCAGTGTGAAAGTTTCTCAAGTCTGTGTTTCTTAGAATGGCCCTAGGTCCTATCACCGCATTAAACAGCAATAAAAAATAAACAAAACCAAACCATACGTAACAAGAGTAACAGTAGTGACTTTACAGAGGTAGTCACCAGAATCACTGGGGGAGCCTCTTTGAAATGGATGCAGCTGGGCTCCACCCAGACCCAGTATACTCCTGGGTAAAAATTTATAGTGAAAAACAAAACAACAACAGTTGTTTTCTGAGTTCTATCAGTTCATTTTGAGTTCCATCTGCCTACTTGATATCTGGTAATATCTGGACGAAACTGAGTGGGCTCTCAAATTCTACATATGCCAAATGTATCTACAGGGGAAAAAAAGAAAAATTCAAACATCTCCAATGATCTCTGTAACCTCAGGCTTTTATCTCAAGGATACCGAACACAGTGTTTAGATGCTTCGAAGGGGGGTGCAGGAGCGATCCTAATACATCAAAAACTGGAGGTGCATTTTGATGAGTTTTTCTAGTCTTTCCTTAGTAAATGTAGTTTTCTATTTTTGGAGGACATGAGCACGAGCACACTGCTTATAGCGTCTGCGCACTTTCCGTAAGCTGGGTCCAAGTGTCAAGGGTTTCAGGACAGCCTCAATCAGTTCCTGCAGCCCACCGCGTATTTGCTGTTGACTTAAAATAGGGTCATAGTTCTTACAGCTTCAGCATTAGGATCATAAACACAAATGACCACCTGAGACCACAGAGGGCCGGATATGAGCTACTTATAGTAAAACTGAACCAGAAACAAGAATAGCAGGAAAGCTGCCTATTTTCTTGTAGTGAAGTCCTTTGAAGTAAACTATTTATTACACATTATATTACAGTGTTCAAGACAAAAATCTTTGCAGGCAGGTCACCCTACTCGGCACAGCGGCCCACCGCTAACGAACTGCTTCCTTCTCCTTTGGGTTTTGTTTATCCATTTGTGAAACTGAAACCTGGACTGTTTTCTCCCATCTATGAAACTAGCTGGCACCAAGCACCGCTTCTGGCAATAATGTCGATCAATAGGGCATTAAAAACATACATCAACCCGTCACCTTCTCACCATCACAACAGAAGAAGCTGTGCTCATCAAGAAGCTAACATATAAATCAAGTTCAGCAACTTCCCTAACATAGAAAACTAGGTTACCAGGAAGGATGAAGTAAAAAGACTGAAAATGGCAAGAGTTCAAACAATAGGATTTCCTTTTTTATTTAAAAGCAGAACTTACCTACTGCATTCTCTATCTCGTAACTATCAAAGAACATGCCTTTTTCAGCTAACATTTTTCTACTCCTCAATAAAGCCCCCTAGATACACCAAGAGCAGCTTCATCTTAAAGAAATATTAAAGAGAAGAGAAAACGGAATATAATTTATTTTCCCAAACTGATCATTAACTTAAGAGTCTTTGCCTGGAGAAGGGGAAGCAGGAAGTGAAACTCCCGTGGGCCAGCACCTGAGCTAATACATCCCGATGCAATGGCCAAGCCCTGGCCATTCACGAAGGAGCAGCGTCTCCAGCTCAGCATGTGCGGAGGAGAAAGGACAGCAGCATTTCTGGACATGTGACTGGATCTCTCTCTCCGTGGCTGGGAACGACGGGAAGCTTTTTAAAATCTAGAAATACATCAAAGGGCTGATGCAGATTAAACTCTGCTCCTTTTTTTCCTAAAAGGTTCACTTTTATTCCTAATATAAAGACTTAGATGGTATTTCTTTAGATCATAAAGCAAGTTGTACTTTTAATGATGGATTAAAAATTATAAAAGTAAAAGATGGCTTGTTCTCAGTGCTCTTTTTTTTTTTTTAAGTGATGAATGCAGGAAAAGACCAGTGTGGGCCAAATTTATCTCTTGCTGATCTTCAGGGATGTTGAGTAAGCCAAGTATGATGTTAGTACAAAGTCAAATTTGGATAATTTAGTCACTTTTGGTTAATTCTGTTATTAGACACAGATAATAAACAGAAAATAGCACCTATGACATACAGGTTTTAAAATAGTATGAATCTTCACTCTAAACTAGTGTAAACTGAAATACACTTGTGCTCACACTGGTCTTTTGAAATAGAAAAGCTTGTTATATCAACTATCACTAAATGGATTAACACTTTCACAAAGGACAGAGTCCACTGGGCTCCCTAAACAGCCGGGCATCCTACAATCTTCCCTAGACCTCCCGCATTCCCAGCGCCATCCTCCAGCCAGAGAGGCAGTGCTCTTCCCTTCTTCCGGGTCACCCTGGGTGCTTCACGTGGGCTCTCGGCCTGTCCTCCCCCTCGATGGAACCCCCTGCTGCATCAACTCTACTCTTTCTTCCTCTCCCCTGGCTCCTTCTCTTCAGCTTCAGCCTAAGAACGAGCTTGAGTCATCCCCAATAAGAAAATGAATCCTCCCTCAACTCCGCATCCCTTCTAGGGCCCCCACTTCTGTGCCCACCCTCGTCTCCACCACCACCCTCCACTGTCCACAGTCACCCCGTGTCTGCAAGGCACTGTCACCCTGACCACTCTACCCAGCTGACAACCTAGTGGAGGCAGCCACACACTAGATATTTCAGGGAAAAAGACCATGTTATAGAAATGTTCATATTCATAAATATTCATAAATGTTCATAGAATGAAGAAACAGAGAACAAGTCATGCTGAGTGAGTACAGATTCTAGATCTAAATTAGTGGCCCTTAGGAAACAGCTATGGCAACTAGAAAGTTCCCAGGGTTGTGTCTCATAAGGGTGAATAAAGCTTTACTCCTGGATATAATATTTCTGTAACACTAGTTAAATTTACTGAGTGATTACTTTGCACCAGGAACTGTACCAAGTGTCGTGCACGCATTCTCTCATTTCATTCTCTTACCAGCCAGTGAGGTAGATGGTGTTATTACTATTTTACTGACCAGGAAACTGGGCTTAGAGAGAGTAAATAAAACTAAGATCAAATAGTCAATAAATTAGTGTCTGTCTGACTTTAAACAGCAGATGTCCTCAATCACTACCCTGAGAATTACATTAAAAAAAAACCAGACTTTATTTTTTAGAACACTTTTTTAGGTTTAAGCAAAATTAAGCAGAAGGTAACAGGGATTTCCTATATACTCCCTCCTCCTGCACATATAATCTCCCCCATTATCAACATGCAGATTACTTTTTGTGTATAGACAGTAGGGATGTACATAACTGAAGTAATAATTACAGAATCCACTATGAAATTCAAGAAACGAAGCAAGAGCTCTACCTTTGTGGAAAGAGACTTAACACCATGAAATGAAATGGCTCTTAACTTTAAAAAGGGACAATAAAGTGACAAACATTAGAATCCAAAGGTCTCATCCTCCTCCTTATTCAACTTCCCTGCCCCACCCAACAGGGTCCTCTGACAACTGGCCCCCATGTCCTAGGGCTTTGCTATGAGGAGCTACCAGAGGTGATTTTTGTGGACATAGCAGTATTTCCTTACTATACTGTATATACCAGCTGGTTGCCATTGAATATACTCATTTGTGACTCACACTTCTGTTCTATTGAAATTGGTCCATTCCCCCAGCACCTAGAACATTGTTTGGCACGTAATATACATCCAACAGATACTTGTTGAGTGAGTGAATGAATGAACGAATGAATGAGGAAATGGATTACAAATTTCCATGGCTATGCAAAGTAACAGTGGAACATAGACAAGGACGCTTTCCTCCGAGCTTCTGCTCATTTTGAACTAGTGACCTGGAAAGATGCTTAATATGTTTTCCCTTCTACACAATATTAGGGCTAATTAAATACAGTGTCAGTTATTACAGTCCTTACAAACACATGTAGGTGGTCTACAGAACAGGATTAATACCTAAATGACTACAGAATTAAAGCACTGGTATTTAAAGCTTTGACAAATATTTCACTATCTGAGTTTCCAAAGCAAAACATCAGTTCACAGGCACAAGAGGGGACTATCCAGGAATGTGCAAAAAATATTAGCTGGTTTAAATCTCAAAATGTTACAAGATGCCTATTAAAAAATTATTCAAACAGCATTAATGTTCTCTTCTATGCTGATTATTCTGTTTTCCTCTCTGTATGTAATGACCTTCCTGCACAGTATGTGCTACCATTAAAAAAAAAAAAGCCTAGAGAAATAAAAGTACCGCTTGCGTAAAATAAAAAACATTTTATTTGAGGAAGGAAGAGATAACAATGTCACAGAAAATATATAATAATTAAAATGTATATGCTTTGTTGTTTTGGTAGGGTTAAGTTTGTTTTAATAAACAAAACAACTAATACATAGTTTTGGCTACTTTTACATTTATTATGAGTTCTAGGGAAAAGAAGAAATCCCACATGGAAAATATTTAAAAATGATTCCTGTCCTCACACCTACCAGGTGGCTAGAATCAAGAAGACATCAGATTAAAACAATTTTTTTTAATTTAAAAAATTTTTTTTAGTTTTTAAAAATGAAAAGACAGACATTAATTAGACTCATTGTGGTGATCATCTAACAAGACACAAACACTGAATCATTACAGTGTGCATCTGAAATTAGTATCATGTTATATGTCAGTTATACCTTAAAAAAAAATAAGGATGTGGAGAAATTAAATCACCCATTTATTGCTGAGAGGAATGTAAAATGATGTGGCTGCTTTGGAAAAGTCTGGCAGTTCCTCACAAAGCTAAACAGAGAATTGCTATGTGACCCAGGAACCCCACTCACAGGTATATACTCAAGAGAAATGAAAATACATGTCCACACAAAAACGTATATAAAGGAATGCTCATAGCAGCATTATTTATAATACTCTAAAGACAGAAACAACTCAGATGTCCACACTGAAGGACAAACTGTGGTATGTCCATAAAATGGAAAATTATTTGGCAAAAAAAAAAAGAAGTACTGACTCTACAACACGGATGAACCTTTGAAAACATTCTAAGTAAAAGAAGCCAGTCACAAAAGACCACACATCTATGGTTTTGTTTATGTGAAATGTCCAGAAGAGGCACATATACAGGGACAGAGAGCTGCCAGGGGCTGGCAGGGTTGAAGGAAAATGGGGAGTGACTACTCATGGGTTTGGGGCTTCTCTCTGGGATGATACAAATGCTCTAAAACTGACTGTGCCCAGCTCTGTGAATAGATTAAAAAATGCTTAATTGTACTCTTGGAACAATGGGTGAATTGTGCAGAATGGGAATTATATCTCAATAAAACTTTTAAAAAAGACTTCAGAGGCAGCCATTTGAAAATTCTCTATAAATCAAACACCTGTATTCTGACCAGAAGCAAAAGGTAAAAATGCACACACACTAGAGAAAACAGTAAACATGCAAAATATCTACAAAAACCACCAGAAAAATAGCAATGCTGCAAAAAGTGTAAGGAAACTGCTTCTAAGTGCTAACACTTGGAATTAAGTAGTAAGCAGGATGTTGACTATTCCAGTCAAAAATAACTACTTTTTACATATATAAAAGAAAAATGGGAGTCTTTAACTTGGAAATTCCACTTAAGAGGCAAATTAACTTACTTGCATTTGAAGCTGAAGAACAAAAGAAGTTTAATTTCTAACATTTTTGACTGATTTTAGAGAGATATTTATTAAATATTTACTAAAATGCTTTTGCTTGAAACACTATTGGCTCCAGAAAGAAAACAAATATGAGCAATTCGATTCTATACCTTCTGTTCAATAAAACTCGCTTCTCCACAGCAGGTGGCAGACAGAACTCCACCCGGGGGGTTAATCAAAATTCCCTTAGAATAATTGAAAAGCATCTGCATTTTTTCCCTAGAAACCACAAAAAAGTCACAGTGAGCAGGACATATAATCCTGATTATTAGCCCTGAGCCTGTAGCAGCAAAATGTGCTGTCCCCTGAAATTAAGTGACAGGAGCATTGTGTGATGAGCCACTGACGTCTGCCCAAATGAGACTCAAGGAAATTAAAAAAAAAAACAAAAGACAATGGTAATAAGTTGCATGTATGATGTTTTGCTACTGTTGCAAAGCACACTGTGCACATGGTGACAAATGTAATCATTCTCAGAGCAGGATGGTGCCAGGAAAGACCTTGGAGGTCACTGACCTCGACCTTTCATTTTACAACAAAGAAAACTGAGGTTTAGGAAGGTCATACAACCACTTTAAAGCATTACTGGGGCTAGAAATGAGGACTTTCAGGGCAACTCCCATACATTTTTTTTTTTCCCTGTCTGAGTATATTTACTATGGAGGGTGTTGCCTAAGAAATAGAAGATTCTTAGGAAATTCTGAAAGCCATCTTTGTAAAACTCCACACAAAAGTGCTATGCTAATCACCTAGGAAAGTATAAGACCAGAGAGATTGGGGACACTCAAAATTTCAACCCAAGGGATCTGCATGTCAGCCTAAGGGAAGCAGAACTACAGTTCTATGTAGCATGGGTCTGTGATGAGAGTTTGGGTAGCTGCAGCCTGCTTGACTGCATGAGTCCTTTCTGCAGGAAGATGGTAGTACAGGAAAGGGAAAAGGCAAGGAGGTGGACCCCGAAGGGTGGTCTTGCTGAAGGTTACTAGAGATGTGCCAGGTTTCCATACAGCACAGGTGCACTAGCCTCCCTCTGCCCTCGTTATCACAAAACCCAGACGAGCTCTGAAATTACGCTAACTAGCTTCCTAATTACTCCTGTACTGCCATTCGGTTAGTGTTCTAGAGGGCAGACCTAAAGATACGGCCACTGGGAGAAATCTTCCTCACCTCAAATTAATATACACACATTCTGATTTAGACATCAGTCTTTGTGAGTTTGGTTACTGGACACCAGTTCCCTTGGACCTGACTGTTTCCAGGTTCCCTGTGTATTAATCATAGTTTTTGAAATTTTCTATATCTTGTAGTGTTTTTATGTTAGGGGCCTGAGAGACCTAAGGGAAACTGCCCCCCGCCCCAGGACTTGGGAGCACGCCTCTCACAGGCAACTAGGCATCAAACTCACACACCAAGTCATCGTCTCCCTGCCCTCAGTCGTCTCAGGGCCAGACACCAGCAACTAGAGACCATCCCTAGAGCCCAACCCACCAACACCGTTCTGACCAGCCAGTCCTAAACTGCTGACCCTGCCCGACTTGGCCTTTCCGCAGGAACCCAATAAAGGCTCCTGCCCATGCTTTCCCCTCACTCCTTTTGGCCTCCCAACCAAGCCTGGTGCTTTCTCAGTGGCCCTGTGTGGCACGGGGTGTCCCCTTCTCTTGGGAAACATAGGTAATATATTCTTTCAGTAGCATTAGCCTCCCTCTGTGCTGGCACTAAGTCACCTCCATAAATTAAAATCACGCAGGGACATTTTGGAACCCCTTGCCAAAGGAAGTCCACACAGGAGGGAGCACTGAGGGCCAGGACCCAGACTGCACGGTGAGAGGGACACTGAGCTGAGAGGGACACTGAGGGGAGAGGGGGCCACTGAGACGTGAGGCCACAAAGCTCCTGCTGGGGCACACACAGCTCTCACCTCCTCACAAGCTCGCCTTCCAACCCCGAGAGCTGCCATTTGGAAGATACACGCTTTGCTGAAAGCTCAGACATGCTGGCTGCACACATGGAGCACACAGCATGTATTTATGTAGGTTTATTTTCAACAAATTGATGAATTCATACAACAATATCTAATTGATCTTTTAGTCTAAGTGGCTGTGGCATTAATAGGAATGATCCAACAAGAAAACTCTACTGATGGGCAAGCTTGAACTGTAAAAAGTTTGTTCTTTTGGAAAAGAAATGTAGATACAATCAAGAATATAAAAAACCAGTATCAAAGTCCTTTGGATCATAACTGCAGACACTGTTCAGGAGAAAACATAATTTACAGGACTGATTGGTCAAAATTTTGTGAGAACAAAAATGCACACATAGAAAGTCATCAATATGAGGACAAAATAGTAAAACAATACATATGACATGCATGTACCTGGGGCCCAGTTCTTCCTCTAATACAATCAAGATGCCCGCAGTTCTCTCAGTTTACAAGTTAAGGTCACGTAAGATAAACCAGAATGAACGGCATAGACTGCTTACCCAGGGACACATGAGAGTAAGTCTGCAGAGTGTCAGAGAGCTTTGTGAAGGGTTGGGGAGATGTTCACATGCCTTTGCATAATTATCATCTAGACAAGGATTCACAAATTCGGCACTACTGACATTTTAAGTCAGATAATTCTTCTGTAAGGGGCTCTCTTGTTTACTGTAGGATGTTCAGGAACCTCCTTGGTTGGTGATACTTGCAATAAATTTAAGGAAATTTACCCATTAGATTCCACTAGCAGCCCACCACTTGCAACAACCAAAATGTCTCCAGAATTGCCGAAGGTCCCCCAGGGAGCAGAATCACCTGGGTTGAGAATCACTGGTTTAGACCTGCATTTCTGCAAAACATTGCCAGGTACCTATATTTCAGAAACTACCTTCATGATTCCTAAAATCCTCCAAGGGGGCTCAAAGTCTGGTTGAACAAAGTAGTGGAGGGTAGAGAAACAGAGGTTCAATACTTAGATAAGAATGATGAATCTTCCGCAGTACACTAACGTGTAAGCTGCACCCTCACCACCTTAAATATCAGCTGAGTTTTCTTACATTCTAATTAAGAGGAAAGGCTTTACATCAAATATATATCAAATTGCAATTTTAATCTATTTTTAATATCTACAATAATTACTTGGATAAATATTACTATTTCTAAAAAAGGACCCCCTTCCCCCCCCCGTATGAAAGTAATTCACATGCGGAAGCAGAGGACGCAGACCTTCAGCACTCTAGCCCGTTAAGTGACCAGGCTCTAAGCTCTAACACAGAAGAGCAGGGTTAGTCCCCCCACCTCCTCACCACCAGGTGGTCAGGAGTAATACGGAAGCGCGAGGGCCCCGAGAAGACCTAAATCTCAACCACGCAGGTGCTGGTGTGACGGAAGCCAAGGTTTGTGCTCAGATCCAGGGTTGAGTCCTGGGCTACCCTAACTGTATGAGCCATTGAGACAAATCACTGATCTGTAAGTTTACAGCAGAGGCATTGCCTCAGTTGTAACGGGGTGGGGGGGGTCCACCAATAATCTCAGTGCTTGCGGGGATTAAACGAGGCGACGAGCCTGAAGCGGGAGGCACACTTTGGGCGCTCAGGGCCACCCGTGTTTTAAAGGCTGCTTTATTGAGCAGCTGAAAAAGGAAAGAGGTGGTCCAAGCTCTAGGACACAGTGGACTCCAAGGGAGACTGTTAGAACTTAGGCACTAATTGTTTCCCTACACTTACGTTAGGCAGGGGTTCCATTTCAAACAAGGGCACTTGGCAGTTTCACGTGTCCCCTGATGCTTGGTAAGTACCTAGGTAATTAACACGGATGCCTTAGTAATTACCTTAGCTGTCCCCTATGATCTTGAGAATTTATACCATACAAAACATGCTGGCTTGGGAAAGCTACCTCTCAGAATACATACCTGAGCTACTAATGACTACTGGACTCTCCCAGAGCTTGCCAGGCATCCTGCCATGTACTTCCCACACACAGGGGGAAAGTGCCACAAAACACTCAAGAGCTGGGCAATTAGATGCTGGCTGGCAAAGAACAGAAAAGGATCTCTTTGCAGACGCCATTGTGAGGTAACGCATGTAACGTGCTCTACCTGCTGCGTCTCACCAGGACCACGACAGGACTTGCAAGGTGGGGGCCATTCAAGAGCAGTGACTTCCGAGACAGGGTAGGAACTACACAGTCTCACTGTGGACTCAGGGCGTGAGGGTCTCTGGTAAACAATAACAGGATGGCTATTCCAGTGGTTAAAAGGACCCAAATGCAATTATACAGACTAGAGCTTGGCCTACCTCTCAGGAATGGCTGTCCACGGCTGGTTTATGACCCGGGAAGACTAAGAAAGAGTAACCCTTACACACTCCCACACAGCCAGTAGCTAAGCATGTTCCTAAAGCAAGTCAAACACCAGGCTAGCTCATGCTGGTTGTCGTTTTCTCTGCACAAGTCATCAGAGCAGGTCAGGATGTATACGAGAACTTGCAAGCTTTAGGCCACTGAGAAATACTCTATTTGTTCTAAAGAGTTCATCTATAGAACATTATATTTGTTAGTGAAATGGGAAAGAAAACTCTGAAACCCCAACTATTAAATTTCGTCTAGGCCAGTGGTTCTCAAGGGGCGATTTTGCCCCCTCCCCACCATTAGGGCCATTTGGCAATGTCTGGAGACAATTTTGGTTAAGTGACTTGCTCAAGTTCACAAAGCTAGTAAGTGGGAGATAGGAGATTCTAACCCAAGAAATCAGGCTTTATTTAGTATACCTCTCCCTATTCCCCACCCCAGAATTCACTAACAACTTGGTAGTTTACAGAAACTTCTTGTGAACATGTAACTGAGTAACTGGAAATATTTTAAACTGACAACATTTCAAAGAGTGTCGTGTGTGTTATTTTTACAACTAACCCTAAGGTGCTATATGGCTTGTCTATCTTAGAAACTGAATGGAATCAAGTAAGCATTCTGAAACCCTAAAGCATCACACAAATGTAAGGCATTATGTTATCCATTAACATTTATTTTATTTTGAGGATCTCTGGCAGATGGCAGCAGGATTTTGAGATACTTTGAAATAATTAGAGACACCCTAGGATACTGTGAAATCATGATTGAGGTTGCACAAAATTGTCTTCCAATAGCCACATGTAATAGAAATGATTTGGACAATAGATAATAATGTCATTTAAATGATTATATTAGAGATTCTAGAAGCCTCCCCTTTGGAGATGGGCATTTCCCAGGGTCCTTTCTGGGCCTGTCCTCCCTCTCTGCACAGTCGCCTCGTGCATCTCACCTACTGCAGGCTTCACATACCACCTCTTCATATTAACAAAGCACCAACTGACACGCTCACCCTTCATCATTTTCCCGACCTTTCCTTTACATCACAGATGCCCCTCTGGCATTTCAAACTTAAAATGGTCAAAACCCCAACTCATTATCCATCCCATCTTTCCTCTCATTTAATTCTTCTCTTCCTCCTGCTTGGCTCTCATAATCAATTATCACATCTAGAAACCTCAGAGTCACCTTCAATTCTGCCTAATACATAAAACTGGACTCTGGGTCCATGAGAGGAGGCTCTCAAATGTACCTCTTCTTTATTTGCCCACTCCCTCAAGCTCTCTTTAAAATCAAGACAAAACAACACACCTCAGGTGATATTGAGACTCTCTTCTTTCAAATCCTTCAAAATCTAGGGAATAGAGTCCACTCTCCTTAGCCTAGTCCTGCAACACCAAGCTCCTGACATTCTAGTTATCTCCCACACAGACCTCGCCACCTGCCTGCCACCCCCCCTAGTCAGCCTGCTCTTCCGCAAGCACACAGACAACCTCAAGCCTCTGCACTTTTGTTTGTTTTATTCCCTTTGCTTTCTCCACCATCATCACAGAGTACAGTTTCTGAACAGG
This sequence comes from Vicugna pacos, assembly GCF_048564905.1. NCBI lineage: Eukaryota > Metazoa > Chordata > Mammalia > Artiodactyla > Camelidae > Vicugna > Vicugna pacos. Next base: position 65,011,233 of record NC_133000.1, on the reverse strand, counting down.
TTGTCTCAGAGCCTTTGCAGATGCTGTTCCCTTCTATCTGAAACGCCTTTCCCTGCTTACAAACTCTACTCATCCTTAAAGTCTAAGCGTGAGTCAAACGTATTCACTGGAGAGCTTTTCACAATCCCTCCATCTCCTTTTTCCAAGCCCCAGAGTATGTGTACTTCATACAAATCTCTATTATCACTCTTTTCACATTAATATTTCTATATCCTTAGATGACAGTAGGTCACTGCTGGCAGAGATGTCTTTTTCCTCTGAATTGGCAGAACTCAGTGTCTATCACATAATAGATGATCAATCAATGTGAGATGACTGACTACCATTACTACCAACAAACGCTCAGTTTTATGTATACTTATTGGAAAAAAAAGGAATGTCTGATCTTAATCAAAGAGCTATGCCCTATGGGCTATACTTTATCTACTGTTACAAACAGTTTTTGTATCAGAAGAGAAAAGGTAAAGCTAACAGATGTATACTTTTCTCTGCCAGCACATCAGCCTCTGCTTCGCTCATCTCAGCACTTCCCGTGGACTCACGATACCAGTTTGTCTGTGTTTACCTGCAGCCGGTGTGTTATTTAAGGGCAGAGACCAAGTCACATTCACCTGGCACACTTCTTAGCACGTAGTGGAGCAGGCAGTCCATGGTTTCTTTTAAATTTTTGTTCAAAATGCATCACACAATGGGATATTGATAACTGCACTTTCAAATTATATTCAACATGCCAATTTCAAAAGACTAGAAAGTAAACTTAAAATTCTAAAGGTTTATGCTTAGGTTGGCTACATGATACACAGAACACATTATCACAAAAATGATATTCAAGATTAAGACTGCATTTAGAGCTTATTTCATAAAATCTTACTTTCCCCACATTGTGGCTGAAATTTTGAATATTGGGGAGAAATGCAGGAATGAGATGCTATAGATTAACTTTTTTTCTTAGCATTATAAAATGTATCAAAAGAACAGAGAGGCTTCATCAACCCTCCACAACATGTCCAGCCTGTGGCCACGACCTGCTTTGTGGCTGGACAGAAAAGGGGTCAGGAATAAGGAAAGCTTGACCCAGGGGGAATGGAGCCCTCAGTGTACAGGAAGAAAGTGGCCACTGATGAGGGCTCTGGGGTTCTGTGCCAGACACGTCTCAGCTCCCCCTTTTCCCCATTCAAGGAAACTGGGACCAGTGCATCTTGGGTTAGGCAGGGCAAGTCCCAGGGGTAATTCGGTTAGGTGTCCTATTAAGGGGTGAGCACACACGGAAAGGCTAAGCCAGCAGGACTCCTGGTGGCTGCGAAGGCAGGCTGGGACACGAGACTAGCGTGCAAGAAACCCAATAAGCCGTCTTGTCACTCCTGAAACCCCACTGATACAGAGAAAGAGATGGGACAGAGAAGGGAGAAAAAGGCAAATGAAGATTAGCAACAAGTCAGACGTGTAAATATAGGGACTGTTCATGGATGTATAAGGTATGGAAGACCACAGAAGTTCTCTGGATGTTTATTTTTGGCAGATAATAATAACCAAAAATGCATGGCTTAATTTACTTCTCAAAAGGGTACTGGTAAAGAAAAGCAATAACAAACCTGGTTCTTTTCATTTTCCAATTATTTAGATTTTAAACAAATGGGAGTTTATTCTATTAAAGTTCAATATCCATAAGTGAGTTCTCAGAAGAAGCAGAACTTTTGATGGTGGTTACATATCTAGAAATATGAATGATGCAGATTTTGGGTCCTATGATATCAGATGACATGACAGAGCCAAAGCTTCAGCTCTTGCTAATTAAACGAATCAATTAAGAGACTACAGTTGCAACTGTGTAGCTGCTGTTCTATAGTAGCAGTAACAACCCCACGGGGAGGTCTTTTACTGCATTAAAATGCTGTCCTCCACAACTCCATCTGATATTATTAGAAACAGTTATTTGTGTCTTGCTGTCATATTAGTAGCAAAGGCAAATTATGGAAATATGCAGACCAGAATGGTCCCAGTATGAGATCAGGTTGGGTTTTCAGCCTCCAAGGGAACAATTGCTGAAATTCCAAAGTTCCCTAAAGTTCTTTAATGGAACTGATAAATCTATCAGCACAGCATCCATTTGGAAACTAGGTAAGGGTCACATATTTACATACTTTCCTGCTAAGCTGATACAATTCAACTAGATGAATTATCATATTAAGTTTACCCTCCTGAGTTAAACTGATGGAGTTCAAAATTGTTTTCGATGGTTGTCATTAATCGCTGTTACTTCGTAAATGCTTACTTTGAAATCTAATTGTGCTAGTGTACCAAGGGTCATATTAATACCATTTTTAATGGTAAATCTTTGTAAAACATGTTTATTTTACTGATATTATCACTCAAGCTTTCAAGGCTAATAAGAAATAAAGTATATTTATTATCAATAAAAACTTAATTTAAAATGTACAATTTGAGGTCCAAATTAGCTTTAAGAACTTCAGCATGATTTGGTTTCATTAAGATCTCTGGCTAAGCTTCAAAGACATGTAATTTGATAGTTCCTCAAGAGTCCTTGGGTAAATGCCAACAGCACGGCTATGAAGAAGCTACGCAGTGCAGTCTACACTTCTCTCTTTCGGGTAATGTGCATTGTTTTCACAAGAAAAATAAATCAGTATTATTGAGATATGTTTGTCTCAGTATTACAGTGCTTTAAAAATACTGGTACTTTAAAAATTAAATATAAACAATGATTGCAATACAAAAATTTGGAACAAAATAGTAACTTCTGCATTCTTAAGGTAGTGACAAAATATGCATCCTTATCGTGAAGCCCAGTCTAAGCAAGGAATTCTCGTTATGTAAAACACCTCTTTCATTTCTTTGTGAGCTTATACTATCTGATATACACAAATTCACAGCTTCACCAAAAACAGGTAAACAAAATACACAAACAAAATGTAATAAAAATATAATCTAAGTAAATATGGGCCAAGGACCTAAACAGACATTTTTCCAAAGAAAATGTAAGACGGCCAGCAGCTACATGAAAAGGTGTTCAACACCACTAATCATCAGGGACACACAAATCAAAACCACAAGGAGATACCACTTCACACCTGTCAGAATGGCCATCAGAAAGAACGCAAGTAACAAAAGTTGGCGAGTATGGGGAAGCCTCGTCCACTGTTGGTGGGAATGGAAATTGGTACGGCCACTATGGAAAACAGCATGGAGGTTTCCCAAACGACTAAAACTAGAACTATCATATGGCTAAGCAATTCCACTCTTGGGTATGCAGGAAAAATCCACTAATTAAAAAACATACATGCACCCCAATGTTCACAGCAGCATTATTTACAATTCCAAAGATATGGAAGCAACCTAAGTATCCATGAATAGATGAATGGAAAAAGAAGATGTGGTGTATATACACACACACACACACACACACATATACATACACGTACACAGTGGAGTACTTCTCAGCCATAAAAAGAATAACATTTTGCCATTTCCAGCAACATGAATGGACCTGAAGGCCATTACACTAAGTGAAATAAGTCAGAGAAAGACAAATACTGTATGATATCACTTATATGTGGAATCTAAAAAATACAATAAACTAGTGAGTAAAACAAAAAAAAGCAGACTCACAGATAAAGAGAACAAACTAGTGGTTATCAGTGGGGATGAGCAATACAGGGGCAGGAATAAAGAGTTATGGGATTATACGAAATCATCTGTGCCAAACTTTTGGAAACTGTAAAGCACTCTATTATAGAATTTTTAAAAAATTTTTTGGTGAGGGAAGTAATTAGGTTTATTTGTACTTATGTATGTATGTATGTATGGTATGTATGTATGTATTTATTTATTTATAATGGAGGTACTGGGGATTGAACCCAGGACCTTGTACATGCTAAGCACACACTCTATCACTGAGCTATACCCTCCCTATCAAGCACTATTGAATTTAAACAATCATTCATTTAATTAAAGTGGTCATTCTAATAGACAATGAGTGTTCTAAAGAGCTAAGAAACAATTGGCAACATGTATACTAAACTATAAAATTATTCATGGTTTTGACTCTATTTAGGAGGAAACATACCTCATACATTTTTGAAAACATCTTATACATGTTTAAAAATAATTCAAACTATCAAAAAAGCAAAATACATGAAGTTGTTCATTAAAACACCATTTGTAGTGGGAAAAAATTAGGAGTAACTTAAATACCTAATGGTTGGGAGTCATGGATAAGTAAAATATATCTACTCACCAGAATGCTAAATACAGTTCCATTAAAATGATTCTTATAAATATGCATATTAAGTATAATTATGGGAAATGATTAATAGGATCTTAGGTGAAAAAAACCAAGACACAAAATTTTGATTCAATTTCACTAGAAATGTGGATTCATAAAAAAAAATAAAAAAAATAAAAATAAGAAAAAAATGTGGATTCAAAAGGACCTACTAGAACGTAATGGAAGGAAAAGTGAGAAAAAAAACCCAACCCCCCCAACCCCACAGACCACCAAGGTCACTATTTTCAAAAGCATTTTATATAAAATAGTCTTATTTTTATTAAAAATGGGAGAAAAAGCACTTAAAATACTCAATAAACTGCAAATAATTTTTAAAGCTATTTTCTCTCTAATAAGAAACAGCTAAAATTATTCTATCATGGAAACTTTCCCCACACAGTAAAGATCCCATTTCTTATACAATGATATCTCATTTAATAGAAAAATAAAACTGTGGTGAAGTCAAGTTCAAATTGTGGGGTAAAACTAGTTAACTTTTTCTCTCTGTAAATTAAGAGAATATACAAAATAATAATTCTTTCATACTTACCACTGTACCAAGAAACTGAATGCTCATGTTGCCACCAGCTTCTCGAGAAAGACACTGGGGGAAAAAAAGAGACATAAAAAGAATTTTCACCACATAAACACATGTACATGAATGTTCATAGCAGCATTATTCCTAATAGCCAAAAAACCCACATGCCCATCAATTGATAAAGGGATGAACAAAATATGGTATATTCATACAGTGGAATATTATTTGGCCATAAAAAGGAATGGAGTACTGATATATGCTACAACAGGAGTCAGTCACAAAGGACAACATATTAAATGATTCCATTTAACATGAAATGTCCAGAACAGGCAAATCCATAGAGACAGGAAGTGACTGGTGCAGTTTGGCTGTTCTCTGCAGAAGACTCTCAGCTCCCCAGAAGGCTTCCAGGTCATCAGTAACTCCTCAGGCCCCAGCTAGCACAGACTGCAGTTTTTTCTTAGACTGTCGCTTAAGAATACACCAAAGGTCACATCTTTTCATCAGCATAGATTACTTTATATCACTTTGTCAAGGAAAGGATGAGAAGAATTTTTGATGAGCCAAAGAAAGGGGGGAAGAAAAACTGAAACTTGGGAGCTTCATGGACCTGTCAGCAATTAAGGAACCTAAGTAATGGAGGGATACATAAACTGTGGTGTGTCCTACCAAAAAAAATAAAAACACACATGCTCCTAACTATAGAATGGAAGGCCAAGTGACAGAGACTGCCAGTGCCAAGTCCAGAACAGTTAGGAAAAGGACTAGCTAGATTCCATGAATGCATTAAAGTTGTCCAGGAAAAAGAAGATGCCCTAAGGCTCCTTCAGACCACTCAAGAAAAAGCCAGACCTGGTGCTTGGATAAAAGACATCTTAGGAAGAATCATCAGGCATGAGTTCGAGACGGCCTCTATCTTGGCACGTAAGGAACAGCTACAATAGGAAATGACCCTTTGTAGCGCCCTGTGTGAAACATTTTGTCAGACTGAGACTTGAAAAGCAAGTCTTCACTAAGCGTGGAAGAAAAGTGTAGAGTAAAATTTCTTCAAAAAGTTCCCACATCTTTCTGAAGCCTAGAAGTTAAAGCCTTGTCTAGTATGTCTAAGCTCTTAATTTACCATTTTGTTTTTCTTAGATAACAGTTTATATACAAAAGTAAATATATGTTGAGGTTTATAACAAATTTGTGCTTTCAGTCAAATAATAATTTACTTATCAATTAGTCTAAGTGTTAATATGCCATGCTAATTCTGGAGGTAGTGAGGCTTCTATGAAACCTTCCCAAAAAATCAGGTATAAAGTACATTATTAAATTCCCATTTTATTAGAAAGGATTAAGAAAAAGGGAAGGGAAAGGAAGGGAAGGGATAGGAAAGGGAAGGGAAGGGAAGGGAAAGGGAAGGGAAGGGAAAGGGAAGGGAAAGGGAAGGGAAGGGAAGGGGAAGGGAAGGGGGAAGGGAAGGGAAAGGGAAGGGAAGGGAAGGGAAGGGAAGGGAAGGGAAGGGAAGGGAAGGGAAGGAAAGGAAAGGAAAGGAAAGGAAAGGAAGTCTACATACACCATTTCCCACTCAAAGAAACCAAGGCTTCTTGGAAAAGTAGCTGAACCCAGGTCTGAGGCAGAAATGAGGCTGCTATATCTTATCATATCAAAAAGCAAGGGAGCTATCAAAGACTCAGGAACCAACTTGAACAAACTGCCCCTGGCCCAAAGATGGGATCATCTGACCATCAGTAAGGATGTTCTGCAATGGAATAAAACGTATCAAGGATATTTAAACCCATGTGTTCAAAATGGATACCAGTGGGGGAGGGTATAGCTCAGTGGTACAGTGTGTGCGTAGCATGTATGAGGTCCTGAGTTCAACCCCCAGTACCTCCATTAAATAAATAAACCTAATTCCTAACTACCTCCCCCGGCAAACAACAACAAACAAAAAAGGACTGCTTTAAAAAAAAGGATACCAAGAACAAAACCAGTATTAATTTAATCACTTTCAAATAATGATAGGGAACCAACTCTTTATTTTGAGAACAGGTAAGTTAAAGGATCAAGCATTGAGCTTGTCTTTCCTAGGTAAATACCTAAGAAGCAGTTGAGGTGGAGTTTTTCATTAAAGAATTATTCTAGGTAATAAATGAAGAAAGAATGGCAAAATTAATTTAAGTACCCTTCATGACTTTTTCATGGCTTGACAGCTCATTTCTTTTTAACACTGAATAATATTCCATTGTCTGAATGTTCCAAAAGTTTATAAGTCCATTAACTTACTAAAGGACATTTTGTTTGTTTCCAAGTTCTTGCACTTATGAATAAAGCTGCTATACTTTTTTAAATGGCAAAACTAGAGTATCATCATTTTGTAAACCTTAATGAATTTTTTGACCTAAGCCTGAGCATCAACAGAGGAAGACCGCAGAGTACGTGCCTCTTAGGAGGTACACCACAAGACTCATGCTCCAGTCTTGCCAAAGATGATGGCACCTGAATCTGATTATACCTCTAGATCCAAGCATCAATTTATAGGAAATGGGAGAAAGAGAATGTAGTTGAACTACACCACTAGGATGTAATCGGATGCTGAATTCTGGAATTGGAAACTCTACAGGACAAATGATTCACTTTCTTCAATAAATAAAATACAAAGAATAAAAACACTTCCCATAGACATTTCTCGTAAGCTATCCCATTTCTTCTCCTTTTAAAGCAAGACACCTTGAAAAGTTGTCTATCTTCATGGTCTCTAATGCATCCTCACTTTCCATTCTCCTTTAAATTCACAACCATCTGGCTACTGTCCCCACTAATTTTCTATAATCACTCTCGTCAAGGTCAGTAAATTTCCATCTCGCCATACCTAGTGGTCAGCTCTGTCCTTACCTTACTCATCTGCACTATAAACAGTTGATGATTCCCTTTCTCAAACACTGTAACTTCAAGGATATCTCATGCTCCAGGTTTTCCCCCTACCTCCTTGGCAGCTCTCTCTTGGCCTCCTTTGCCAGCTTTGCCTCTTCATTCAATTTCTAACTGCTGGAATGTCCCACGACCCAGTCCGCAGCCTTCTTCTCTTTCCATCTACACTCTTCCTCTGTGTGATCTCATCCAGATCCATGCTTCTCCCTCCATCCCCTAAAACCAACTCTTAAAAAATTAACTTCATGGAAGTATAATTCATGCATCAAAACCCCTGCATTCTATTTAAAGTACAGAATTCTATAATTTTTGACAATTGTGAAAAAAAGAAACACCAACACAATCAAGATATAGAACATTTCCATCACCTCCGAAAGATTCTTCCTACACTTTTGCAGTCCAAACCTGGTCCCCACCTCAAGGAAACCCACTGATTTGCTGTGTAATAAATGAGTTCATTTTTCTCCTCCCAGATGGATATTTGGTTGTTTCAGCACAATTTAAGAGAATTTCCTTTTGAATTCTTTGGCACTTTTGCCAAAATTCAATTGATCATTTATATCTGGATCTATGTCTAGACTCTTTTCTGTTCTATCTACAATGTCTTGATACTGCTGTTTCATGATCTTGAAGTCAGGTTGTATAAATCCTCCAACTTTGTGTTACTTTTTAAAAACTGCTTTAGCTCTTACGATTTTCAACTAATGGAACTTTTCTTTTATTGTGGTTAAAAAATAACATAAATTTTACCATTTTAACCATTTTTAAGTGTACAGTTCAGTAGCATTAAGTATACTTACATCGTTATGAAACACATCTCCAGAACTTTTTCATCTTGCAGATCTGAAACTCCATACCCACTAAATGATAACTCCCTATTCCTCTCTCGTCCCAGACCCTAGTAACTACCTTTCTACTTTCTGTTTCTATGAATTCAACCACATTAGCAAGTACTTTAGATACCTCATGTAAATGGATTCAGATAATATCTGTATTTTGGGGACTGGGTTATTTCACTTAGCATAACATCTTCAAGGTTCAACCATGTTGTAGCATGTGACAGGACTTCTTTCCTTTTTAAGGTTGAGTAATATTTCACTGTACATATATTGTATGTATATACCACATTTTGTTTATTCATCCATCCGTCGATGGACATGTTGGCTGCTTGGCTACTGTGAACAATGCTGCCATGAACATGGGTGTGCAAATATCTCTTTGAGACCCTACTTTCAATTCCTTTGAATATATATTTAAAAGTGGGATTTTTGGGTAATATGGTTATATTTTTTGAGGAAACTCCACACTGTTTTCCATAGAAGTTGCATCATTTTATAATTCTTCCAACAGTGCACAAGGGTTCTAGTTTCTCCATTCTCACCAACACTTGTTACTTTCTGTTTTTGATAGCAGCCATTCTAATGGGTATGAGGTGATGTCTTGTTATGATTTTGACTTGTATTTCTCTTTTGATTAGTGATGCCAAGCATCTTTTCATGGGCTTGTTGCCCATTTGGGTATCACCATTGCAGAGATGTTTATTCAAGGCCTTTGTCCACTTTTTAATTAGGTTATTTAATTTTCTGTTGTTAAGTTGAAGGAGTTCTTTATATATTCTGGATATTAATCCCTTATCATATATATGATTTGAAAATACTTCTCCCTTCCATAGGATGCCTTTCACACTGTTGATTGTGTCCTTTGATGCACAAAAGTTTTTAAGTTTGATGTAGTCCTACCTGTCTGTGTTTGCTTTTGTTGCCTATGATTTTGGTGTTATAGCCAAGAAATCACTGTCAAGTCCAATGTCATCAAGCTTTTTGCCTACATTGCCTTCCAGGAAAGTTTTAGGTGTTATACTTGTGTTTTTAATTCATTTTAAGTTAATTTTTGTATATGGTATAACATAAGGGCCCAATTTCAATCTTTTGTATGTGGCAGTTTCATGCTTTCAGAGAAAATCTACATGCATATGGCTACCAAACTTATGTTTTCAACTCCCATTTGTCTTCTGAGTTTAAGACTCATATAGCCAATTGTTAAATGGATATCAACACTTGGATATCTAATGCACATATTAAATCTACCAAGTCCAAACAGAATTCTTGATTTGCCTCCCCAAACCTGCTCCTCCTCTAGCCTTCCCATCCCAGTAAATATTACCATCATTCACTTGAGTGTTCACCCTTAATTCCTGGACTTCCTTCACACCCAGTATCCAGTCCATCTGCCAGTCTTTTCTGCCTTACATCCAAAACACGTATCAAATTAGTTCACCTCTTGCCATCTCCACTGCTACCATTTTAGTCTAAGCCAAGGGTTGACAAATTTTTCCTGCTAAGTGCCAGATTTTGTTAGATCCTTCTCCTGATATTTGCCTTTAGCATAACATCATGTTGAAGTTTAATCACTTCCAATTGAAGGTTAAATGGAAGATCCTCAATTGTACAGTTATATGGATTTTAAAATATGGAAATTTCTTTTGATTTTGCATTGAGATTTGAAAAATATGCTGCTGGAACTATAGTCCACTTCCTGTTTTAATCTGTTGACAGCCCAGGATATATAAAAAGCAGCCTGACATTAGTTGTGCCTCAAACATTAGTTGTTGTCATAATGACTTTAGCACAGTATGCATTCTGCATGTAAATGCTGTTTTGTCTAGCAATTCAGGTTGAACTCATCAAGAAATATTATCAAGTCTGCAGCATAAGCTAATTTCCAAAGCCATTCACTGTTCAATGTTCCATTACAGTGGTTGAGGACAGTTCTTTTTGTTGAGAAAAATTTCAATCTTAGCCCTGAGTCAAAAAATCACAATAAACTCATAGGCCACTGAACTGCTATGTGATAGAGAAAATCAAGGCAGTAAGTGTCTACTTACAACAAAAACCCCAAAAGCAGCCACTGACAGTTAATGAATAAATGTGGCTGTGTTCTGGCAGAACTGTATTTATGGACCTGAAATTTGAATCTCATATACTTTCCTCGTGTCATGAAACATATTCCTCTTTTAACTTTTCCAACCATTTAAAATGCAATACCTTCAAACTTTTAAAAACCACTCAACTTGTGAGTAGTGTAAAAACTGCCAGTGGGCTGGATTTGGTCAACTCCTTGTCTGAACTATCATTAGCACCTCTCATGTGGATGACTGCAGTGATCATATAAACAATTTCCTGGTCTCCACAACTAGTCCCCTATGTGCCATCCTACCCACAGCAGTGGTTTTAAATCACATCATACCATTCTTTTATTCAAGACCCTCCAAAAGCTTCACAATAGGAATCAAATAAAAACCAAACTCTCTGGCCTACAAAGACCCTGTATGATCTGGTCCCTTCCTATCTTTTTCCACTCTCCTAACTATACTAGAGACACTGGCCTGCCTTCTGACTTACACACTAAAGTTGTTCCTGTCTCAGGGCATTTGCACATGCCATTCCTTCTACATGGGACTTCCTTCCCCCAGGTTTTTGCATGGCTTCCTTCTTTTCCTCTTAGGTCTCAGCTCAGTGTTAGCTATTCAGCTATCCTAACAACCCTACCTAAAGCCACCTCCTCTAATCACCTTCTATTAATTATCTTGTCACAGTCTTGATTGACCATCTTAGTATTCAAATTACCTTTTTTATGTGTTTATGTGTTTGGTATCTACATCCCCCTCCTGTAATGTAGGTCTTGGTCACTGCTGTATCTCCAGAGTCTAGAACACTGCCTCCGTCATATTGGAATTACTTTCTATGTAAGGGACATTAAAATATATATATAATAGTTCCTTTTCCTAATGCTACAAGGGTTGGACTGATTCCCAGGCAAATAGAAGTAATTTTGCAATATGAAAAATGTAAACAGGTTTAGAAACTTATATTTTCACATTAAAGATACAATTAAATTATAACAATGAATATGTAGACCATAGATATAAGTACCAATAAGTTGCCCTTAACTTTGCGTTCAAATTTAAAGCAGCTTAAAAATACATATATAATAAGTATCAGACTTTTTTTTTCCCACCACAATTACCACAGTCTGTACACTTGCACTGAGAAAGAAAGAACCCAAACCTGACACAGCTTAGCAATCAGAACTGATGTGAAAAAAAGGGGAGTAAAATTTCATTCAAAACTGGAATTTACTTCTGTGCAGGAAACAGGAATACACACTTTTCCCACAGTCTAGGATCAAGACAATTCAGTTTTAGAATCCACAAAGAACAAAGTACTCAATGCATACAATGAATCTGAGGCATGCCAAAACAAATATGAACTGACCACTTGAAAAGCTAATAACAAAAAGGAAAGTAAAATAAAAATTAAAACTTTCACTTTCACGAAATATACTCCATCCTTACTAAAATATTTTCTCCAAATATTTTACCCCTTTTCCTATTTTAAGTAGCACTTCATAGCTAGATAAAAAGTCCTTCTTTTCTGATTTTATAGTCTGCTCCAACATTTATAAAATATACTCATTTTTCTTTCTTTAAGGAAAAGAGTATTTAAGAAGCAAGACTTAATCAACAAAATAATTACAACATTTGTTAGAATCAAATTCACACAAAATTAGCAAGATTGCTCACTCAGAAAAAAGCAAAAACATTCACAAAATAAAATGTTCCAAAAATAACTCCCTAAAATCAGAGACAATTTCACCTTTGAAAATAATCTCACTGAACAGTAAGAGGAAGAAATAGTAATAGTTTTCTTTCTCCCCCTCACTGATCTCCGACTTGATAACACGTTTGAAAGGCCATTACTCCAGGATTTGACTTATCGGTCTCCAGTGCAGCTGCTTGTGCCATTTTCCATGTTTACTATAATCAGTGTTTATACTATGCAAAATCCTCTTCTTCTGGCAGCTACTAAAACATAATTTTCTAGTTAACAGATAGTAGAGGAGAAAAAAGTATGTGTGTATGTTGGGGGAGGGGATTCAGAAAGACATTTTCCCATTACATTTCATTTTTAAAAGCAACTCTAAATCATAAACACATGCCACTAGAGACAGGAAAATGGCTAAGCTTCCAGACTACATGACAAAAGCAGGTAGACTCGCATCAAAATTAATATTTTAAATTATAGTTGCAAATACATCCTAGCTGTTAAATAGTGATTACATTTTGTGAAGCACAGTGAAAGGCGTTATTTCTGTTCTACTGGTGGGCTTGTTTCTAAGATGTGTAACTGTAATTGATGTTTTCAGGAATGTGAAAAGGAGATGGTTAATAATTACTCTTTCATTTCCTACTTCTTTAGAAAAAAATACCAACCTCTACTTATTCTAAGTTATATATTTATATATCCTATACATCCTAAATAGATGGTTTCAGATTACATTTGATGACTCTAGAGTAATCACATGCATATAGTACAAAATAGCAGCTAATTACTTCTAAGGAGGTGGGGGTGGGGAGAAACATCTAAAAAACACAGGAAACATTTCTTTTGGGAGTAAAAACATAAGATGATTACTTCCAAATCCACTTTTTTTGTACTGGCGAAGTATAAGCAAAAATGTAAGCTACTTCATTTAATTTTTTAATTAAAATATTATTAACATATTTGTTTTATTTTAGCATCTATACACATTTATTATGATTAAAATTAAGTTTGTTCTCAGAAACTGTGGAAGTTATTTGAATCTGAAAAACAGAAAAATGGAAATAAGATTTTTACCCCCTGAAGTGGTGAGAAAATCCATTCATTTCCTTCAAAAATAGAAAATCAAGGTTAAATTTTAAAAGTTGATTCAAATTCTGTGTGGACAAGCACTTGCAAATATATCACAGATAGTTACACAATCTGCAAACACGATAACATCTCTTCTATTATATTCATGTGCTTGTATAATATTCTATATTACAAAGGCCCACTGAGCATTTTAAGTTATCATGTTATATAATCTATTTAACACTGCAATCAATTCACAAGTAATCCATTTAATCTGGTATTCTGTAGTAAATAACATGAGATTCATGTGACACTATTCCAAATTTGTCTGCTTTAACATAGAAAATTAGTTCCACTTGGTTGAATATCAATGACCTATTCAATGCAGAACGTAATAGTGCTGCAATCAGCTTTGTACTGTTATCTATAATAAATTTATCTTCTCTTGGAAATATTTAAGCAAGAATATGAGAAATAAAAAGAAAAAAAGCCTTCAAAGGTACACTATGAATAGCTTCACATCACGCAAATGCGGAAATTGTTAGACCTTAGCAGGATCTCAAGATATTTTCAAAAGTATTTAGCTACTCTTCAGGCCTGTGGACAACCTGCTGTGAGCAGGTGGAGAGAAGAAATCGTGCCATACAAAGAAACAGGCCAGTAGCAGTTAGTCGGCTTGCTTGCAAATGTTCAAACAACATGACTGTGCAAAATGAAAATCTAGTATGTAAAATGCTAACGAGAAACAATATATTAAATCCCAGCAGACAAATATTGTAAGGAATCGAAAACTATTTGAGTTGTTCAAAGTGAAACTGAAGAGTCTCTTCAAGGTTAAAAAAAATCACTTCATAGGACTAAAGTATAGTCAGGCAATAATAAAAAAGTCCTATTCATCCAGCATGTTCCATAGCATGAAGGTACCAGGATGTGCAAAAAGCAGTGAGCTTAACACGTATAGAACAGTGAATCTTTTGTTTTGTTTCAACACTTTTAATTATGCTCCATGCAGGAAATCACTCCACTTTTTAGAAATGGTTCTGATTTTTGTTAAACTTCTAAATTAAAAATTTTAAAGGTTGTCAACTAGATGGGAAATTCATCTTCTTTTTAAAATGAATTTAATTCATCTATTCCTAATTTTACATGCTAAAAACCAAAACCGTAGATGACACAAGAGGGACTTTAAAATGTGGCTTTTTTCCATAAAAATGTGTTTTCTTCTTCTATAAACACTCTGATTTACAAACGGTTTTGTTTGTGAGCTGTCTAACTAGCTACACACGGCTAATGAGAACTTGAAATGTGACTAATGCAACTGAGAAACTGAATTCACAATTTTATTTAAATTTAAATACAGAAGCAGTGTCATATATTTTCTCTTTTAAGCACAATTTCATTGTTTTGGTACATTTCACTGCAGTCATTCCATCACTTGTGTTACTGCTGTCATACACATAGGCGTATGTTTCGTTCCTGGTATCACAGTAATAATTTTTTAATGTTGTTTCATGTAGAAATGCTAACATTTTGGATATACTGGGTTAAATAAAATGGACTAGTAAAACGAATTTCACTTGTTCTTACTTTCTTAATATGGCTGCTAAGAAACATAAAGCTGCAAGTATGACTCAGATTTCCATTGGACAATCTGTTTCATTCTGCAATTTTTTACTTTGATAATTTGGAAATTAGAATATAACTTTCTACAAAAGAATGAGAAAACATTGTTAGTTTCTCAGATTATACCATTAATACATCTTTTTAAAAAGCATTACCCATCGACCTGACATTTGTAATGAAAACAGTAGGAAGGTGCCAGCATATAACCAACAGTAAAAAAAGAAAATAAATATGAAATAGTATCAAATACTATAGTATTTGAGGAAAAAATGGTTTCATTATTAGATGAAGAAATAGATAGAAAGCTTTTTAAAATTCTAAAGAGGGCTTTTAAACATCTTCAAAAGGTTTCAATGTTTATGTCCCCAGTTCTCGGTTATAAATGATTCCATTTCAAAATATATGACCTCCTCCTCAAGTCAGATGCATCACTAGCTCTATACTTAGAGTTATTAATAAAGATTCAAATTTGTGTCCAAGAGTGTGACCTCCCTGAAGTCAGAAGAGAAAAAGACGATAGCAGCTATGTGGGTATACTGGAGTAAGAGGTCAGAACTGGGCAATAAATAATTAGTGACACTGGGGAGAGGGAGGGCAAACCATGTGTGTGCAAACCCCTGAGAGAGAGGAAATAAGGAGTGGCCTGAGGCAGGCCTTTTTCTATACCTGCCAATACCCATCAATAGGTGGCACCGTGAGCCTTCAACAGCTCAGGTGCTCCCCACAGCAAAAGAAGGCAAACAGGAAAGACATGTACTTGACTCAAAAGAACCGTGCTTGATAAGCAAGATGTTTCTGTGGGCAGGTCCGTGGGAGCCCTCTTGTTCTTTGCTCTCACAGAAATGACCGTGATTCTGCATCTGCAGAGATCAACCAGTCATGTTATCTAAAAGAATCTGGAGTTTGTAAATGTTGGAAGATCAGGAATTAAGGATTAGAACTGATAAAATGGCTAAGAAGGCTATCTTGTGAACATAGCTTAATTAGATGAAGGCTTACAAGAAAAAAGTCTAAATCTAAAAATGAAGATATAGATAAGAAAGATCTATTTCTGAGATTACAGAAATGCAAGATGACTATCTATTCATCCATCCACTCAGTCATTCATCCAGCTTCTACATGGACCAGGAACTCAACAAGACAGTGGGAATTCAAGGTTAAATCAAAACTGAAACAGATAATTTAGATCAATTAAAAGAAGTCAGTAATCTATAAAATTCACTATCCAAATAGTTGTACATGCCAAAATACAGTTTATTTTTAAAGAAATTAATGGATACTATTAAGCTCATGAGGCTTACCAATGAAAACCAGGAAAGTCAACAGACAATGTAATCTGATTGGCTAAATAGAGAGCTAATTACTAAAGCAAAGGTATGCTTCCTCCTCAAGAATTTCATCATCTAATCAGATACAGATGTTAAGTGCTACTTTTCATGTCATCATAGGGATTCAGCAATAAAACTAAATAGGTGCTAAATACCCACATATCCTTAAGGAAGATGCTCGACTAAGCTACCTAGTAGGACATGCAAAGAAGCTGTGAAACCAGCAATTGCCCATTCCCACCTTAGGGGACTATGAACGAAGTTAAAATTAACTAGAGGAGGTAGAATTCTTAGGCTAAGAATTCAAGGTTGACCACTTTAAGCTAAGCGAAAGGATTTCATGAGAATCTCTTGGTTTTCTATGTCTGCTGGATTCTGAGGGACACCTAAAGAAGATAAGCAATGCTTCTGGGACAGAGAAAGAAGAGTTTGGTGAGGCAAGGATTTAAAACTATTTCTTGTGGCCCTGATGTGGATCATGGAGAAGAGAGACCCAGAGACCCTGCCTAAGAGGCACATCTGGAGGGACAGGCATCAGGAAAAGTCAGAGCAGCCGTTCAAGGTTCTGCAGGTGAGGAATTCCCCCAGACTCACAGAAATGTCCTTGAAGACACCAGTCAGCCCTGGACATCGGTCATGCCTCCAAAGAAAGAATACAGATTGCATCTACCTCGGTCAGCCTAGCTCCTGCAGCCATGAACCGCTCCTCCATACTCTCTACTGCAACTCTGGAGAGACCCATAACAGCAGCTAAGAAGTGGGAGAGGACATAAAGCAAGAAGGAAGAAGATAACCCTCTCATCTTCACTAGAAACATCTCTCAGTCTGAGAAATTTCACCAGTTTCTATCAGGAGAGGTTTTACCAGTTTTAACAATACAGTGAGCTAAACTTTTATTTGTATTTGTTTATTTATTTATTTTTGGTCGGGGAAGGTAATTAGGTTTATTTATTTATTTATTCTTAGAGGAGGTGCTGGGGACTGAACCCAAGACCTCATGCATGCTAAGCATGCACGCTACCACTTGAGCTATACCCTCCCTCCACAGTGAACAAGATTTTTGAATACACTCTCTCCCAAATAGAATATTACTTGCTTATTACCTGGTAGCAACTTTACAGGCTGTGAGAATTGTGAATGCCTGCAGGGGAGGAAAGAATAAGTTGAGAGAATGAGTTTGAGAGAACAGTTGTAAGGAAGTTGCTTCTACTGGCACTAAGAAGTTCCTTTTACGCAGTGAACTGGTTACACAGTAAAACAGATAAGGAAATGGCAAGTATTGGGAAGTACCCTGATCACTTTTTAAATAACTATCTAAATAAATTCTGTTCCATGATGAGATACCACTTCACAACCATCAGGGCAGCTATTACAGAAATAACAGCCCCAGCAACCAGAAAATAACAGGTGTCGGTGAAAATGTGGAGAAATTAGAATCCTTGTGTGTTGCTGGTGGGACTGTAAAATGATGCAGCTGCTGTGGAGAACAGAAGAGAGGGTCTTCAAAAAATTAAACCAAAATTACTATATGATCTAGCTACTCCAGTTGTGGGTATATACCCAAAAGAACTAAAAGCAGGCAGACCAGAAGGGATATTTGTACACCCATGTTCATAGCAGCACTATTCACAACAGCCAAAAGGTAGAAACAATCCGAATGTCCATCAACAAATGAATGGATAAACAAAATGCAGTGTGTGTGTGTGTGTGTGTGTGTGTATATATGTATACATACATACACACACATATACATACACACATGCAATGGAATATTATTCAGTCATAAAAAGGAATGAAATTCTGACACACGCCACAACATGGATAAACCTTGTTTACTATGAAGACACTATGCTAAGTGAAATAAGTGAGTCACAAGAGTACAAATACTATATGAATCCACTGATGTGAGGTACCTAGAGTTGTTAAATTCACAGAGACAGAAAGCAGAATGGAGGTTGCCAGGCACTGCGGGGTGGAGGGAGCAGGGTTACTGTTTCACGGGAACAGAGCTTCAGTTTGGGATGATGAAAAAGTTACAGAGCTGGATAGCGGTAGTCGTTGCACAACAATAAGAATGTACTTAATGCCACTGAACTATACACTTAAAATTGGTTAAAATGGTAAACTTTATATTTTATAATTTATGTACGTCTTACCACAATTTAAAATTTTCTGTTAAGGCTACAAAACAGTGTTGAAGAAATAAAAATCTAACAAAGGTGCAGCAGATTTAACCTCAGACTGGCCTAGAACTCCGACTTCCTATGTTTTGTTTCTGATTTTAGAAGCTGGTAGATGACTGGTGGCCCCCTGCGCAAAAGCACAGAACGCGAGGCCCACTTTCAGCGCCTTGCTTCCAAGAGGACAGCCCTTCCTAATGATGGGCAAGGCCAATGAAACACAAGCAAAAGAAAAATGGCCAAAGCAGGGGCCCAGTGTTTATTGGAGACAGGGTTTTGTGGTCGCTGCGGTACCCGACCCCATCATAGAGAATTCAACAAACTGTACCACGTTCTCATCGTCAGCTTCTCCCAACCCCAAGCCCTCATGTCTGCACACTGCCAGCACCTCGTTTCAGATCCACTACCTCATGAGTGAAGTACTGTGAACATCTTCTAAATGAACTTCTTCCCCTTCCCTCCCTTAACCCTTCTTTTATTATGAAGACACACCAACTTCCCACAACCGCATTTTGATGGACATTGCTTTTCTCTGCAAAAACATTTCAATGGCATCTCCACTGGTGACTGAAAAGCACAGACTCTTTCCATTCATAACTTGTCTCCTCCAATCTATTTTCCACGCTCAGCTTGCATAACTTCCCTACTTGAATGCTTCCCAATTCACCTCCCATTTCATGAACATGCTTTTCTAAGGTGTGTCTCAAGTAGCATCTGATACACTCGGCCTGCAAAACACACACACAAACACACATCCTCTTTAAGTGCCTACGGATTCCCCAGAGAAAATGACAAATGAAAGGGAGTAACTGAGAGAGCTCATGAAAGCAAATACAGTGACTAGAGTTTCATATTAAGGAAAAAGTCACCTTTTTGCTTATAATTGATTGAGAAATACTTCATAGAAACAACAAACCTTTTAAAGAATTTTGGAGTTGTAAAGGTGAGGAGGTAGCAAGCTAGTAAGGGGGAGAACACATGAACTACACACAGTGCTGGCACAACTTGCTATCTGTATTTTAAAAAGTAAAACTGGATCTTAATTCACACTATACACAAAAATCAATCCCAGAGGGATTAAGGATTTAAATGTGAAAAAGCACAACATAAAAGATTTAAAGGAAAATACAGGCAAGTACCTTTATAAGCTGGAGAGAAGAGGGTTGTTTAAACAAATACAAAATACACAAAACATGTAAGATTGAAAATTCTAATACTAAATCTCTGACTTAAAACTTCACTTGTTTAACTCAAAAAGGTAAAAATACAAGCTACAAACTGGAAGAGGTTCTCTGTAACTGACAAAGGGTCAGGATCTACAAAATAGGAAGAACTTTCATGAATCAGTAAGGAAAAAACAAACAATTAAAAAAATGGGCAAAGGCCATGAACAGGCACTTTGCAGAAGAGAAAACAGGACTTTCAACAAATATATTTTTTAGATGCTCACTGTCATTATTAAACAAGGAAATACAAACATTAAAACCAAAGAGATATACCATTTAAATCTACCAGGCAGAAAAAACCTCAGTCGGTTGGATACCAAGGGTTCACTAGGACATAATTGTTAAGGGCGCAGACCCCTGGGTTCAAATTCTGGCTCTTCCATTTACTTGCAGAATGCCTTGGGCAAACACTTTAGCCTCTACAAGCCTCAGTTTCTCCAAATGCAAAATGAGAAATAATACTAGCACATATCTCATTGAACTGCTGTGAGGATTAAATAAATTAATATGAAGAAGTTCTTAGAAGAGTCAGTGCCTGACACAGTAAGTATACAATAAAGTTAGCTCATTATTCATATCATTAATACCATCATCTCCATCACTACTGGTAGCAGGTAAACTGGTATAGCAATACAGGAAAAGCCATTTGGCATCACCAAGTAGGACTAAGGAAGCATGTTACGTACAACCCAGCCATTCCACTGGTATCTTCCATGAAGAAATACTTATTTCAAGAGGAAATATCTAGTAGAAAAATGCTCACAGAAGCATTGTTTGTGATAACAAAATAAATAACACAAATGTCTATCTTGGGAAGAAAAAATAAACAAATTGTGGTATATTAATATGATTTAATAACACATAGCATGGAAATAAATAAACTAAAGTGCATGCATCAGCACAGACCAAACTCACAAACATAACACTGGAGGAAAAAGCAACTTAAAGAGGCACAGAGAGTAAGGTGCCATTTACATCAAGTTCAAGAATCTGCATAGCTAAACAGTACATTGTTTTCAGTTTTATTGTATCTGTAAATATCCCTAAGAACAGGCAGTGATAAGTTTAAAAATCGGGATGGTGGTTGCCCCTAGGGGCAGGCAGAAGGAGGGCTTAATCAGCGGCACACAGAGGGAAGTCAATAGCATGGGCGAGGTTTCCCTGTTTAATCTGCATGGTGGATAAACAGATTCAGCTGAGTTATTCTTTATCTCTTATACAATTAATACATGTTACTTTGTGTATACAAACTGTTCTAATAATAAACAGTTTAAACGTATGTACAAAAATCCAGGGGAAAAAGAACAGCAGTTATTACTGCAAAATCACTCTTGAAAAATAACTGTGGCAAAACCCATCCCATAGTTCTTCTCTGAATTTACCATAAACAAGTGCAGGAGAAATGCAAACACATTTTCAAAGCTATTTGTTTAGAGGCACTGAGCTGAAACTGGGGCAACGCAGCCCCGGAAGTCAGCGTGGAGGGAAAGGGGGTGAGGAATAAACCCTGATGACCTGCCCAGGCTTCAGGGCAGCGGCAAGAGAAGTCAACAGAGACCACTGTGAGGCCACCAGTTCTTCACGTCCCTTCCTCACACAGTGCTCTTCATCCTGGCTGCTGAGAGTACTTTCCAGGCAAAGTGACTTCCCATTTTTCTGATACCTCCTAACTTCTCTCTTTGCGTCCAGTCTCACTCTTCTTCGATCCACTCTCCGCAAGGCCACAAACAACAAAAAAAGTTCTTTCCAAACCCCAATGCTGTTCACATCATCACTTCCTTAGTTAAAACTTTTCCATGGGTCCCACTGGCCTAAGGATAAAGCAGAACCTAAACTATGCAACTAACAAGGCCTCAAATGACTCGGCTCCCACTGCCTCACTTGGTTTATCACCCCCAACTCGCTCTCTGATTGCAGAGGGTTAAGGCGGTGGGTCTCAAACTGCGGCCACTGAACCGGCAGTGCCAGCATTACCCGGGCACCTAGAAACACACACCCAGCCCAGGCCTACTGAATCAGAGTAAACTCTGCCTGTGGGTCCAACAATCTGAGTTTTAACAACTCTTCTGCTGCTTCTGAAGCACACTAAAGTCTGAGCATCACTGGTTTAAAGCACAAATGGGAGGTAAATCAGCACGTGAAGAACTCTGCGGGAAAACTGAAGAGCGCTCTACAGCGCAGTGGCTGGCGGTATACACCCCAGGGTCACGTGCCGGGGTTCAGCTTTCCGCTCAGCTCCGCCCTAGCTGTGTGATCACAGGGAAGTGGCTTGTCTGCCTCAGCACAGCATCATAGTGAAGAAGCACAGACCCCACCCCAAGGCCGCGTGCATTTCAGCCTGGCTCCCCCCACGAGCTGCGTGGCTCCGAGCAGGCCATGTAACTTTCTCTGGGCCTCGGTTACTTCATTCACAAAAGTATAAACAATAGTACCTACTTCATACAGCTGATGTGAAGATGAAATGAGTTAATATATGTATCATGCTTAGAATTGTACCTGTTACACATTAAGCACTGTGTGTTACTTATTCTTACTACAACTGTTATTAATCTCATGGGGACCACATTATATTCTGAAGATTAAAGAGAGTCACACTGAATGCCAAACCCCACAGAAAGTACAGCTCATCTGTTCTAATGAGGAAAAACTTGCCTCGTCTTATTTTAGGGAAGTAACCTTTTTTTTTTTTTCCAGTATACCACTTACCTCTCTGAGTTTACTTTTATTTTCAATGATGAAGCACTTAACTGGAAGCAATGACCTTCTCTAAAGAGTCAAGGGGTCTGCCTTGAAGGGTCATTTATTTCACATTAATACTTTTTTAAGCAAAGAACTTACAAGACTGAAAAGGGATTTACTGAGCATTATCCCCATGCTAGGGGAAATATTTCTGGGAATTATTCCAAATACATATCCAGTATTAATTTACCTACAGACTCTACACATAAAACTACCATTAAGACATCCATCTACACCGTCATTGAGAAGAACACTGAAAATACCAGGATCCGAAGATTTGTAAAGTAGGACTTTGTGTCTCTCTCCTCACTACCAAGAGGTCACTCTGTGTCCCCCAGACCAAAGCACATGATCGTCTGAGCCACAGCACATCCAGCGCAGAGTGTATTCTACTGAACATAAACAAGTATAGCAAAACCATGTTTTCTGAAGACATGAAAACTGGATCTCAGTGATATGAAATCATGAGGTGAAATTTTCCCAACGGTCTCGAAGTGTTTAACCTCATACTTAGAACATGAAAGAAAATATGAGAGAGAAAATATACTGGGGCAAGTTACAAAACCAAAGTCAAAACAGAGGGCTCATTACTGAGAGTTCAATGTTTCTTGGAACCATAAAGGTAATATACCAATTGAACCTGGCTTGGAATTTAAGTTATTAATATTTCCTGGGAGAATTTGGAATCCTCTACCCCACAGTCTCCTATAAAAGTATACATGAATCTGGTAAACAGTAATCTTTATCTGTGATTTTCTTAATTTTGCTAGGTTTTAAAAGTAAGTTTCCTGTGAAAAATCAAGTTAAGGGAATGCAGATACATTTTCATAGAAAATAAAAAAGAATGAGCATTTAATGGTATGGAGGGTTTAGGATTTTTATTTGTATGACAGCCACATGTTCCGTGGCATTTTGCTGTGCTTTCCCTGGACCTCAGCTATGCAGTGAGGGGAAAGAATTTTGGCAGAATTCTCTCTTCATAGTTTTCCACTTTAAAACGGAGGACACTCATTATGAAGAACATTCAGTCAACTCTGGACTTCAAGGCATCTCCTCAATGCAATACATTTTATATTGGGGGGAAAGAAGGTTAGCAAATTAAGATTATTTAATTTTTCAAAGGTATCACTGTGCTATGGCAAGTCAACCTGAATAGCCTGTGTCTCTGCTGATCTACTGTCACACAATTTCAATTACAGAAGAAAGAAAGGTAACAAAGTCAGTCATATTTTACAACTAAAAACCCACAATAGCAGAGAAAACTGCTAAGCTTATAATATTTTTAGAAAAGCACACAGGATGCTTTATTTATAACAAACTAAAGCACACCGACCTCCCTGGATTGCCTGAAAAAGGAACACATTTATTCCCCAGAGTAAGACTTAACTCAAGATCCTCTAAAATAAGAAAAATTATTTTCAACCATAAAATGTATAAGGTGGATAAAATGCAGCTTTTCCCTCCTATATCTGGATTAATCACACAGGCAGTGGTAAGGACTGTGGGCTTGACGGAGCCCTGTAAGTAGTCACTCATCAGAACATTTACCTGTATCGTCCTCTGAGTACCATCAACGTTGACAGACAGTAAAGGCGAAGCCAGGTTCCACGTGCTGCTCACATTTAGTTTCGACCCATCAACTTCCACCTGTTGTGACACCAAATAACACTGTTACCATGAAGAAAGACAGAAAACTGATCTCAAGTTCATTGCTGCATACAAAGCAGCAGCCATTTTAAACAGATGGCTCCCCAAACAACCTGTCATGTTTACTGCTCCCGCCATGAAAGACAGGGTCCAACGAGAGTCTTCTTAGCCATCTCTGGGGAGAGGTGAAGGACCCGGGCACAGCTGCCTCCGGGAACTGAGGTTTCAAGTGATTTCCAGTAAGTAACAAACAGCCTTCCTACTCTAAACCTACCTGGACATGCTACATTTACTGCAATTAGACAAGTAACGCATATAAATTCCAGTGACATTTTGCAACCCACTCAACAGGGCTTGCATATAATATCCTCTCCAAGGACTAAGAAAGAACTTTTTCTGTATTAATTTTAATAAAGGACTATGCATTGTTATCTTAATTAAACAGAAGCCTTAATTAGGCCAAATTCTTTGGTGTTGAATATTAAAAGTTCATTTAAACTTTGCAAAGTTCTGTCACATTTTTGTCCATCATAAATGACTAATTTCATCGTTCATGAAATTACCCAAAAAAGCCCATCTTTTATAACAGGTAATCTTAACAGAAAAATTGTAATATCCAAATAAATAAAAGTAATTGAAAGAAAAAAATCAAAGCTAACTTAAAAGTACTATTCCTTATTTCTTCCTTTTTACTCACTCATTTCTTAACTCTTCAATATGAGAGGTAAGAAAAAATAACAATTATTATAAGTCTACAGTAAACAACCTAACAAAGGGATATTTAAATCTGCTGAAGTTTCAAAATAAACCTGCAGCACAGCCAAGATACATGATCCCTAACAACTTCCTCACTATTAATCTCTTAAAAAACACTCACTCGTTAAAATAAAAGACACACAGACTTATACTGTCTAGTGGAATACGTGTGTACCTATATATTTAGATGTATGTGTTTTGGATAGGTGTTTATATGTGTGCATGTGAGAAGGGGATATATATCCCCTATAGTGTGGTCACTGAGTCTAAAAACAAAGATAAACATATGTTATTGGCTATGTAATGAGACATTAGTAAGACATGTATCACGCACTTGCTTGTGTTCCTGGGCTCAGTGGCCTGCCTGTACACACAGTACAATTCAGAAACAGGGAGAAAAAAAAAAACAAACGATGGCTTTGGAATCACACTGACTTAGGTCTCACCTGACACTGCTGTTTTATCAAGTTAAAGTTGTTTACTAAGCTGGAGTATTTATCCTCTCTGAGCTTCAGTTTCTAAACCGTAATACGGTAAAAAATATCTATCCGAGAGGGTGCTATAAAGATTAAATAAATTAACATATAAAAGTCTCTACCAATATTTCTGTCTTGGTAGGTCCTAAATATTTTCTCTCTTCCCCTGTTTCTGGTAATTTTTCTGCCCTACCCTTAAATTAGTTTTAAAAATAAGATCAAATAATTATACTATCTCATATATTACTTACTATTAAAGTACTACATGACAAAGACCTGAGAAGCAGGACAGCTGTAGTTTTGATTAAAGTAGCACTTACACATTTTTAAAGTAAGCCCCTTCTCCCAAAATTAAAAAACCTCCCTATGTACTGAAAGATTTCCAAAAAAAGATACCAACAGATAGTTTTACATACATTAAATGCTAAAAATACTTTCTAAAACTGAAAACATGCCTTTAAGATGCTTCTAAATTTAAAAGTATATAAAAGCTCCATAATCAAGTATAAAAGTTTTGTTTTACTTGTTAAAAAAGTAAGTTAGAGATTGTAAAGAAAGACTCTGAATGACAGTCATTTAAAATCTGTATTTGATAATTGATTTCAAATCAATAGGGCTGACAGAATCAAATTACAACTGCCATCTTTAGGGCATATGAAGGGGAATTGAGAAAAGAACCTAAACTACTCAAATCATGCTAGAGGAGGAGCCAATCTGCTACACCCTGAAATAAACTATTTTTTGGAATGCTTGAACAAAATGTGGTCTATCCATACAATTGTGTGCTACTGGGCAATAAAAGGAATGAAATACTAATACATGCTACAACACAGATGAACCTTGAAGACATGCTAACTGCAAGAAGCCAGGCACAGAGAACTGCAAATTACTTAGCTCCATTTACATGAAATGTCCAGAATAGAAAAATTCATGAGACAGAAAGCAAATCAGTGGCTGATCTGAGCCAGGAGTTGGGGTGAGAATGGATGTGAGGACTGAGGAGGGATAGCTGTGGGTAGTGGGCTTTCCTGGCATAAGCTTGTTCTAAAATTGATGGTGGTGATAGTCGCACAACTGCGAATATACTACAAGTCACTGAATTTAATGGGTAAATTATACGGTGTGTGAATTGTATTTCAATAAAGCTGTTAAAAAATAAGTAACAAATGAAAACAAGTGGCGGGGGGGAATTTTGCTTTTTCAAAAACCAGAAGCAGTACTTCATGATACATTAAAGAAGACCTAAAAAATGGAGATATATATCATGTCTATGAATTAGAAGAGTTTTAGTGTTATTAAAATATAATTTCTCTCCCAAATTGAACTGTATATTCAATGTAATTCCAATCAAAATCACAGTACGCTTTGTTTTTTGGTAGAATTGACAAGTTGATTCTAAAAATATAGAGAGAAAAGCAAAGGATATAGAATAATTGAAGACAAACAAATTTGGAGAACTCACGCCACTTGATTTTAAGCCATAAAGCTATAGTAATCAAGATACTGGTATAGGAACAGACATATTCATCAACAGAACAAAACTGACAGTTGGGATACCCACACAAAAATCACTAGATGATTTTCAAAAAATTGCTGAAATATTAAGTGGAGAAAGCATTCTTTGTCAACAAATGACACTAGAACAAATGAACATCCATATTTTAAAAATATGGGCCCTTACCCTATACCATTAAAAAAAATCAACTCAAAACCATTAAAACTAAACGTAAAACCTAAAACTATAAAACTTCTGGAGGAAAACGTGAGAAAAAATCTTTATGACTCTGTGCCAGGCAAAAGGGTTTTAGGACACAAAAAATACAAATCTCACAAGAAAAAATAGATATATTATACTTCATCAAAATTATAAACTTCTGTGTGATAGACACTTTTAAGAAGAGTCAAGCCACAGGTTGTGAGAAAATATATCCAAAATAAGGGACAAGCATCCAAAATGTACAAAGAAATCATAAAGCAGTAAAAAAAACAACTCGTTTTTTTTAAATGGTCAAAAGATTTGAACAGACACTTCTCCAGAGAAGAGCGATGGATGACAAGCACACAGATTGATGTTCAACATTACTGAATGGTCATCAGGAAAAGGCAAATTAACACTACAAGGAAATAGTGCTACACTTGAGTGGCTAAAACTGAAAACAGTGGCAATACTGGGAGCTGGCAAAGATGCAACCGGAAGCCATCAGAGCAATCGGAAATTTCATACATTGCTAGTAGGAATGCAAAATAGTAGAACCACTTCAGAAAACTCCAGAGAACAGAGAAGACATGTACACACAAAGACCTACACATGAATGGTCACTGAAGCTTGTTTATTATAGAATATATATAGCAGAATGTTTACATCCTCCTCAAACTGGAAAAAACCCAAAAGTCCAAATGAACTGATTAATGGATTAAAAAATATGGTAAATTCATACAATGACAAACTAATAGGCAATAAACAACTCAAAAACATTATGCTAAGTGAAAGAAGACTGACACAAAAGAGTATATACTGTATGATTCCATGTATATGATATTATATGGCAGGAATCAGATCAGTGGTTGGTGGGGACCAAGGGTAGAGGGGCATGAGGGAAACTTTTGGAGTGACAGAAATGTTCTACATGTGGTGATCACACAACTGTCTATATTTTTCAAAACTCAACCAAACCAAACAATTAAAAAGAGTAAACTGTATATAGATTACACCTCAATGAATCTGACTCTTAAAAATGAAAACATAAGGAAAAAATACATCTTTTCAAAAACTGAAAACAGTATTTTTTGAACTACCTTTGATTTATTTTTCCTTCCTGATAAATTGATTTCTCTATCTCTATCCTCTGCCACTGGAAGAGTGGATGTAAATTTTAAACTCACAAGAGGGATAGAACAAAAGTTCCTTGGAGACAGAAACATGAAAATTAAACCACATGAAGGAAAGACAGAAAGAAGATGAAGAGACAGAGTCCCCCCATTTCTTCTTTTTCATAGATAGGCAGGGGGTCAGTGGAGAGAGATGGTACTCTGACCGGTATCAAGTACCTAAAAACTGCTGGGCTAGAGGTCTCCTTCTGGAACACAGGGGAGCCCGCGGGCCTCCAGGAAAGTCCAGTTTCATGGCATTCCTAACATGGTGTGGGAGTGACAGTACAGCACTGATGGAGGAACAGGCTGGAAAGATGACCCCAGTACATCATAGCAGTGGGAATCCAGAAGTTTCTACCTGTCCTACTGAGATGATTAGAGAAGGCCTGGGTCAGGATAAAGACCACCTTGTACTGGGGACTCCATGACTGAAGACAAATAGTAACCAGGACTGTGGGTAGCAGAAGCCTCTTCAGTGGCAAATAGGATCAACAGTCACTGGTCCAGGTCCTCACAGCCTTGTAAGGACACTGTGGGTCTGAGTTCTCTGCCCATCTCAATTATGAGGCCAATCCAATCACACTCCCAAAGGCCCCTCTCACATGCACCTAGACTGCACACCTCACCGGAAGCTGGAGGAAGGGGAAGCAACCTGAAGTATTATAGTACCGGGATGAAACTGGTTAAACCAAAAGAGGCCAAGATCCTATTTATTAGCAAGTTTTTCTTCCCCCTCATCCCCTACTAAAGGTCACATGTAACAGATGAGAAACAAACTACATTTCCTGTACACCTGATAAGTAATGAGTATAAATTTGCAACTTCACCATATAACTGAAAGGAGGAAGTTATCATAGCTCCATATCATAAACTATGAAATATACCTGCAAATTTTATCATTTTTTTTTTCAGGGCAAAGTAATGAGGTTTACTTTTTTTTTTTTTTTGATGGAGGTACTGGGGATTAAGTCCAGGAGCTTGTGCATGCTAGGCATGCACTCTAGCACTAAGTTATTCCCTCCCCATCATATCTGCAAATTTTAAATGAGAGATGAGAACATGCTGAAAGCCATCACATTGTTTATATCTAACTTTTTAGCCAAGGTGACTGAAGCAGCAGATACAGAATGTAAGTGGCATTTCATTATTATGACACTGAGAATCCAACATAAAAAACCACCCTATCTTTTTAATGCCAAAAACTAATGGGAAATGAAATCTAGGGCAAAGGAAGCAACAGACTGGGTGAGAGGGTATTAGGTAACAAGGCTGACAAGGAAGAGCTGCAGGCTGCCCATGCTTATACCCAGTCACGTACACTGCTGCAACATAAAAAGTCATCAGAAACAATCAATACTGGGTCTTTGCATACAATCTGCAAAAAAATCCGTAAAAAGGAAAAAGTAAACTAAGAGCATATAACACAAGAACTCCTCAAAGAAACACAGGAAAAGTTCAGATAAATAATTCTCCAAAGTCTCAAAGACAACCATAGGAAACGTGACCTTCTTTAAAAAAAAAAAAAAAAGCTCAAAGAAGAAAAACAAAGGTTCAAAGAAGAGATTATACAACAACAGAAGGAAATGAAAATCAAGCTGGTAGAACTTAGAAAAAAAAATGAAGAGAAAAAAGCATTATAGAGATAAAAGCCACATTAGAAAGCACCAAAAATAGAATAAATGTGACTAAAAAGAAAGAGAAGGACATAGAGAAATCACATGAAACAAAATGGAAAAGACCAACAATATAAAAACAATTTACAGAGAAGACAACAGATATGAAGGAGGGAGAAATGGGATCCAAAGTATATACAAAAGTCTTCTTCAAAAACACTTATAAAGAATGAAGAATAAAGATTAAAAGATATGATAGGGTAAAGCTTTTCAAAATAAATAAAACCTTGAATTTGTAAACTGCTGATGCTTATGGAACTTTAAAAACAAAGACAGAATTATGCAGATATTTAGGCAAAAAGAAGAAATCATGCATAAGTAAGGGAAAAACTCAGATCAACCTAATTACTCAATAGCAGTCCTGATACAGAAGACCACACAGCAATGTGGTATAAGTACTAAAAAATAAAAAATAAAATGTTGCCCCCCAACATTTTTTATACCCAGCCGAGCTGTCCTTAAAGTGTATCATATAAATATAACCTGCACTATATGAGAACTTAGTCCCCCTTCTTTAAAAATGAGGCATCTCTTTACATACTGATAGGAAACTATACCCAAGAAAATAGAGAATATTATATATAATATGCTATCATTTATTAAGGAAAAAACCCTTTGAGTGTACATTTTAAATGCAGATTATCACTGGACAAATATATAAGAGGAGCAGAGTGGCTGGGGGGCAAGGACGAAAAAGAAGCCTGCTTTTCACCACAAACCCACTCATATTTTTTGAACTTTGTATATATATAAAATTATATATATATATTACATATTAAAAATTTTTTAAGTGAGGAGCAATGTGAGTGCCTAATTCCTCTTTCTTTACAGCATACAATCAATACCTACTCTAGATCTTTCTCTCTAACAGCACACAGTAATTAGTACCTGTTCTTTTAAAACTTCATTTTGGCTAATAGAGCAATACTCATTTCAATTTCTCTGGTTGTAGATTTACTGATGTCATCTACAACACCCAATCTTACAATTCACTTCAGACAATCTCTCTTTTTCAACTCTTTCTCATCTGAAAATAAGGGGGTTAAACCAGCAATGGTGAAGAGTTCTTCCAGGTCTCAAATTCTACTGTTTAATGGCTGCAAAGCCCTTTTGTTTAACATACATTTAGAGAGTTAATTTCAGATATGGCAAATTCCAGTATGAGATAAGGATTTTTGTTTTGCTCAAGTATCTGTTTGAGATTGGGAATTTTTAAGATCTTTCCTTTAGTAGACAATAAAAGCTAACAAATTAAGTCAAATTCAGGGTGAGGATAAAAAGAAAAATAGAACAAGAATGAAGTGACAAATGACATAATACTCTGGGGCTCAAATTAAATTTTGCACCTTTTAAGGCAGACAATACTGTGGAACAGTTCTAGTACTATGAAAACACTAGAATATATATTAAAGTATTTTAAAACTCTGTATTTTAAATACAATCCAAAGACACAACATCTCTACTTAGAAACACTAACCCCCAAATAGAGATTTTATGTCTTTAGTTTAAACAGATTTAGGACTTGAGTGCACAAAGTTACATTATCATATGATACTGACCCACACTCTTGGCAGATGATCTCCTCTTTTCTTTGTCAAAAGTGAAGCCATGAGACTTAAGTCCTGTTATTTTCATGTGTCATCAACCATCTTCTCTCCTTTACTGTCATACACACACTGGCTACTTCCCCTCTGCTTTCAAGCACATACAGGATTCCCACATGTTCATGGTCCATGCACTTGGCCCAGTAATGCCCTCCAGCTACCAAACTCTTTCTTTCTCTTTTCTCTGACAGGTTCTAGAACAAATGCTCTGTACCTCTTAGTACATGCCTTTCCCCTTAACCCTCTACAATCTGACTGCTAAAACTGTACTCTGAAAGGTCACAACTCTTTTTAAGCAATTTTTTCACTCTCTTCTTAATCCTCATTATTCTTTCCTTCTTATCAGGCAGGAAGCCCTCTCTAAGGAGGTCATCTTTAGGCTAAGATCTGAAGAGTGAGTAGGAATTAACATGGTAGGTAGGGACATCCAGAGAGAATATCATGTAGAAAAAAAACTCCCGAGGCAAGAAGAGCTTAGCTGATTTGAAACCAGTGTGCAGAAGACAGAAAACCAAGAGGAGCCTGCACCCAGAGAGTGTGCAGCAATGGGAAACACTAAAGGATTCCAACTGGAGAACGACATCATTAGCTTTTCATTTTTAAGAGATCATTCTGGCTACAGCTTGGAGAATACTCTAATGAAGCAAAAATAAAAATTACGGGGACCAGGTCTAGACGACTGGTAGTGGAGAGAAACAGGGCATCCAGGAGTATATAAACTGGGGAAGGAAAGTGTGAACACAGAGGTCAAGGCATGAAACAGTCACTGAGGAAAAAGGAGAAGAGTGAGCTTTTCTGAAAGACAGCCAAACTGCCACACAGTGTTTGAAGCTCAGCTGCAGTGGGACATCGTGCACAGGTAATGGTATGGACCTGTCTTTGGTATGTGATTCTCTCCAGCAATACTCAGGTGTCTTGCTGGAGGTAGGCATAAAGAAAGTGAGAGGCTGAGTTCATTTGGGTTTGGGACTGATGGAAGAATGAAGGCATTAAAAAAGTTAAGGGTATTTGCAAGTGAATGACTATAATTACAGGACAGGGAATCCAAGCTGGATAAATGACAGGAAAACAGGCATGGGATCCATGGATGGAGGGGAAAACATGAGAACTAATGGTTGTATTGAGTCAGAGAGACAGCCCATGAAGTGGCTGCTAGCCTTCAGCTGCAGGGGCAGTGATGCAGGTGAGGGAAACCTGAAGATTCCCAAGAGGAAGGGGAGGTGGTGATGTAGACCTGTGATGTGAGTTTCAAAGAACAAGGGTTTTACAGGAGGGAGGGGAACGGTGATCTAGAATAACATCAGGAGAAAAATAGTCCCAGCTCCCATCTCAGAGATGCATGTGGTAGGAGAGAAAATCTACCATCAGGCTTTTTTCTGTTAAAGCAAGTAAATGGTGGAACATTCAGAGAAAGGCTGAGAATCCAGGGGAGCTTGTTGATGACAAAGCCAGAGATACAGAAGGCACAATGGAAAAGGCTGAGAGGAAGTGGAGAGATTACATCAAACAGTGTAGGAAATAGATTTAGGAGCAATAAATGACTGATGAGGCTTTCAAAACGCTCAGCTTCTCTCCATCAGCACCACTAGCACCTGACCCAAACCCGCTACCATCTCTCACCTGGACCACTGCAGTAGACCAGTCTTCCCACATATATTCTCCCACATCTACAACTGGTTCTCCTCACCGTAAGCAGAATAATCATAGCTGATCATTTACAAAATCAGAGATAAAGGGGAAATAAAGACAATGTGACAACATCCAAATGGAGGTCCTGTCTGCCTTTGCAAAGTGTAAACTCTAAACAAGCGTGTAATACTGCCATCCCAGTAAGGACATCATATATCACACCATTCTATAATCATTTAAAGACTATATTCTATTTAAAATATTGACATTGTAAATTTGAATTAATGAGAGCAAGGCTATGGTGGGTGGAATTCATGAAATTCATCTCAACATGCTCTATTTTCTGGTAACTTTCTCCCAGCTTAATCAAAGAGATCAGTTTAGTTGAAAACTATTCATAATAAGAATATTTATGATAGTTAAAACAACATTTCAAAAACATGATTTCTTTCCTATTTTAAGAAAGCATTTTCTCATATATAACAATCTACCTGTAACTTTGTATTCCATTAAAAGCACTTAACTGCATTTGTGGTCGAAATTAATGTTGATGTTGAACATTTTCCATGAGTTGTTTGGAACATTTGATTTTCCTATCTACGTAATCATAAGGGAAAAAGAAAGTACACACCCTAAATTAATTTGACATTTGAGAGAGATTACTTACATCCTTTACCATTAAAAAACAAAAAAAAGCACTTCCTCACAGATACCTCATGACACGGTGAAAGCTTCTATTGGAGTAGGCACCTGCTAAATAATTTTTTTCAACATTAGGAATGTAAAACTTACAAAACAAAATATTTGCCAAAAAAGCATTTCCAAAAATAATAAAAATTGGGGAAGATAAAGGCTGTAAGAAATGTTTTTGATTCACCATACAAGTCTTTTTTGTCATACACAAATTCTAAATTCTAAATGTTAAGATGATTAGCACTGCACAGAATTAAATCTAAGATAAAAATCAAGGTATCCCACTATATAAAAGACTGATCATATATCTTGCTTCTATTTCTGAAAACAGTATGGAGGATTAAAAAAAATTGTTAGTCAAGCCACAACTAATTCTCCGAAAGAAGTAACTAGTTCCTGCTCCTTTAATAGTCTTTCAGAGTTTATCTTAAAAACAACCACTCTGCACAAAAAGTGGGAAAAAATCTACAGTTTTCCGATTGACTCTTAGGCTGCAAAGGATCCCAGAAAAAATATACTCCAACCCAACCCTCTCCTCTTTTTATTTCGTATATAAGGAAATTATACAGCCATATAAATTATGTGAGTTATGGAAACAATTAGCAAGCAATTCTCCTCAGAGTATTTCACTTAAATCCACATGTCAGGAGCAAAGGTAAAAAATGTCATCTAAATACTAAGATACAGCGCTTGTACACAGTAGCCACTCACTGTGTATTTTACCTTGAAAGAAAAGAAGACTGTTCTACAGGTAAAGATATTTATTGGTTCTTTTGGTTCTTACCACTTAACTACTGCTAAAAAAATATGACTATTACATTATATATCAAATAGATGAGGTATGTCCACACTCCCTAGTAACAAAGGAATCTGTATGTCAAGCAGGGAACGTGGGATGTTTCCACCAGCTAACATCCCAGTTCACTGACTTCTATGTAAACTGCTGCTGCTATGTCCAACACAAACATACTTTTTAAAAAATTCTGAAAGTTAAGATATTGACAATAGAAGCACATAATTTTTCTATTACTTACATCTAATAATTTTGCTAAGTTACTTGCCTCATCATTTATTTCTCAGGTAAATTATGAGGAAAAGAACTCAAACATTTGTATTCTATTATAATAATGAATAATTCTTAACATTTTAATATGAACTATAATGGAGTCTTATTATCTTAACATAACATCAAAGAGTAGGTTTTCTTTATCCTGCTCTTCTGTTTACTAAAATATTTCATTATTCCAAAACATAGGATATCTCTTGTGCCCGTCTAGAGGGAAATGAGACGTGTGTTTTCTGAAAACAAAAGGAGACAACCGTTTTGTGTAAGTTTCTTCTTTATCACTACATCACCTTGGAAACATCTTTTATATCTCTCCCAAATATATGTATAATAATGACAAAAAATCAAGAAGAATTAGACATAATGATGGTGAAGATCTGTTAATCTGTCACAAGATTATATAAGTATGCATGTGTTATACATGTAATTAAATATATCTCAAAGGATGTGAATTGCAAAAACAAACTTTAGGTACTAATCTACAATCAGCTAGGTTGACTAGTTTCTGTTTAATTATCGCCTCATTAATTGATCAGTAACAGCTTGGATTTCAGCTATATGGATTAAAAAAAAATCCTGCATTATTTTGCCCACAGTTTAATTATAGTTGTACTTTCTTCTGGATTGGTGTGATAAGGTCATTCTCTACAGATAATACTGTAAATTATATCAGCTTAGTGAATAACTCTAGGTAGATGAGCTTAACAAAAGGAGCAACTGAAGCTGCCTTTACTTCTCCCACCAAATCTACTAAATCAGGGTGGAATCCTGAGTTTTTCATGCAGCACTGTCGCCAACAATCAGAACACCTGCATCTGAACCTCAGTGCCACAAGTTAACCAATTATTTATGTCTCTGTTTCTTCATATGCAAAATCTATGCTCACAGAGCGGTTCTGAGGGGGGAAAGCCAAGCACTGAGAACAGTACCTGGCACATAGTAAGTCCTCAATAACTGCTATTTGCTGGTCAGTGGTTCAACTTACTGATACTAAGTACTCTTCCCACAATAATGACAATCTCAATCTGTTTTTCTTCTTTTGCCAAGAGAGCTACTTTGCTTATTCCTCCACTTTTCTTGTTCTTCCATTAATATCTCCTCCATTATTTATCCTTTTAATTTCATCTGATTCCTATTAGCATTTATTTTGCTTTTCATATGTATTTCGCTACCACAGACGTCTCCCAGTAAAATTCTACTACCTAAGCTGGTGGTTCACCACTGCAGAACCCATGCATGACCAAAGGGGGCTGTAGACTTACACAGCAATGCCTCAGTCTTCCCTCCCCTAAATTCCCATACACTGCAATTGTGACATGCTATTTCCTAATCTCACCTATCTTACATAACAGCCATCTGCGACTGTCTAACTTCCTAGTACTATCCTTAGAAACCCGCAGTTTGCCCTAGTAGCCCATTTCTCCTGGCCAAAAACAAACATACCTAATATTCTGTTTTCTATGTTCCTACCTACCAAAGATTATTCAGCTACTTCTGTCCTCTTTCCTCAGCCTCTGCGGCCTTAAGTGACATTATTCCTAATAAGTATACTAAGATACTCATTACCTCTTCTTATACTGCAATACCAGTGACATACATTTGATAGTTTTATGCTCGTATCTTAAAATTGTAGCAGCAAAATTCACTCCCCACAAAATTATTGTACATTGTACGTCCTTAAAACTTCTCGAGCTACAAATCTAATAAAAGAATGTTTTAAAAGAATGAACAATAAAATAACTTCTTCCTTTTCCTTTTTTCTTTCCTATCATGGTTTACACCAGTTTTTTTGATAAAGCTCAGATATAGGAATTGACACCCAAGACCTACTCATCAAATCCATTCAGTGACTAAGCTAACAATCACCCTTTTACTCTGGAAGTATCAGTTATATCTCAAGGAAGACCCAGATAAAAATCTAACTACCCTTTAAATTGATCATAATAAATAAAGCACTTGCAAAGAGTCAATAAGGCAGCTAATCAGCTCTGTAAACCACTGGCATAATCTTACTGGTATGTAAGGTTAACGGAGTTAACCAACATTTCTTCATTGGTCCTAACAGGAAATGGGGAAAAGGTGCAATCAGTTTCTACCATTCTAATGAATGGCCTCAAAAGTATTTCTTTCTATGATGTTCCCTTTCAGTGAAATAATTTCAAATAGACATAATAATTATAGCAATAGTACATCTTGTTCAGACTCCTCAGCTGTTGATCCTTTTGTCAGTAAAGAGTAAGTGTTACGATGTTTCATCGCCCTTCAATACTCCAGCATGCATTCCAAAGTACAAGACAGCTCCCTGTACATAAGAATGGTACAATCAGCAAAATCAGGAAGTGAATACTGATCCAATGTTACTACTGAACCCACAAACCCTATTCAAATATTGCCATTTGCCCCAATAATGACCTTTATGGTATGTCTGAGATCTAATTTAGGTTCCTGAACTTAGTTGTCAAGTCTCTGTCTCTCCTGCCCCTACCCTCTTCTTTGGGCAGGTTTTTAAAATAACATTTATTTTGTCAAGTTTCTTTGGTCTGGAACTGGAACAGTTCCTTAAATTTGGTTTGTCTTTCATGACCTTGAAATTCTTGAAGAATACGGACCAGTTACTTTGTAGAGTGTCTCTCAGTTTGGGAAATATTTCCTCAAGTTAATGCATTTTTACCTGGACTACTACAGAAGTGATGTTGTGCTTTAATTTAGGATCATACCCGGAGGCACACAATGTCAATCTGTCCCATTACCAATGAGGTTATTTTATCATTGTTTAAGAACATTTTTGCCAAGTTTGCCCACTATAACAATAAGCACTTAGTAAGTTCGTCCAAGTCTGTTTCTGTATCTATCTACAAAACATCCTGAGTTCGCATGGATCCCTCTGACTCCAGTCCTAGCCTCCCCAATTTTGTGTTTCTATCTCTCTCTTCTCTAACAGTGAAAATCCAGCCTTCCATCATCCACCTAACTAGTCAGTTTGCTACTTTTGTCACTCTCAGTTTTTCCAACACACACACAGGTGTCTTCTTCCCTAAATGTATTTCACAAGAATTTAAAGAGAATATATTAGAAAAAGAATATGATAGTGCTTTAACTTAAAAAAAGTTAACAGATTTGACACAAATGTGAAATTTAAAAAGAAACAGGTTTTTCTTTGGAGAAAAAAACACTATTAGAAGAGGACATAGGTTTGCATAGTTAGGACACCAAAAGATATTCTGCAACTCAACAAACCTAAAAAAAAAAAAAGGCATCAATTTATAGGATTATGCCTTAAAATACTCCAGGTAAATTTTTAAAAGGTGAGCAAGAATAGGTACACCAAGAACAGCGCGTGGTACGCAAACCGTTCTCTCAAGTTTGTATATACTTTTAATTTTCCATAATAAAAAGTTAGAATAGAACTTCAGGTCAGGCCAACTATTTGGACAGGCATATTTGGCACCAAAGAGTCTCAGTCCACACTGTCAATTAATTATCAAGCTAACGTGGCCATAGTGAGAGATGGTTTGCAGACTGAGTCATATCCTAAGTGGGGCTGACAAAAGCTGACTGATCCTAAAAGATACTCCATTCACTAAGTGTGACTTGTTCAGCCCTTTCTCCACCCACTGTCGCTGACATCACTTTTGTCTATCTACCCGAATTCTGTTAACGCCTACAAGGCTGAAGACAAACTCCCTTCCTTCAGGAGCCCATCTAAATAGAAAACTTCCCAAAGCCCTTTCATCAGTCTGCTACAGTTCTGTTCACTTCCACTAACTAGTTAATAATGTGGCTTTATTGTGTCTTACAAGTTTTCTCCGCTCAGAATCTTTCTTGGCTTTTGGTTGTTTAATAAATAAATGGTTAACTTCTCAACACGGTCCTCAGGGTCTTGTGAACTGATAGTCTCAATCCAGCAGCCTATCGATCTGACTTCTTCCTTCTTTCTCTTACTTTCAACAAATGTGCACAGGCCTTACTCCCTGATTTTTATTCCTACTATTTCCTAAACTCAGAATGGTCAACTCAGCCTAACAGACGTCTACCATCCATTCTTCATTACCTACTACATAGCTATTTATTTTGTCAGTTGGCTCTCGATTTTCTGCCTCACCCCCAACCCCAAACCCACCTTCATCATCTCTAGTCCTTTGCTAAATTAGACAATGTATTTCCTTTCTTTGAATTTCTATAACATTTTGTATCTCTATGAACTTATCAAAAATGTCTTATATTACAATCATTAGTGAATTGATCTCAGCACCTCCCAACTAACCTCATGAGGGCTAGTTAGTACCTTGTTTCTTTGTGTTCCTCATGAAGAGCTTAGCAAAGTGCTTTGATGTTGAAGATTGGTATGTCCTAGATAAATACTTACTGTATTAAAAGTAAAAATGGTCTAATTCAGTGAGATAGAAAATGTTTTATTTTCATGATTACAGAATTATTGAGAAGCTCCTAAAAATATGTTTTTAACTTAAATATCATAATATAAAGCAGATAAAAGCATAATGACTTGCTTTCATACTCTTAATACATGTCATACAAATAAGTGGCTTTTATCTTAGATTACTGACCACTGAAAACATAGTTCTAATTCAAAATACCCAAGACAGGTTTTGGTAAAAAGTAACTTTTAAGCAAAAGTATGTTTAGTCATAATGTTACGTAAAGTGTTGATAACACTTGTATTTAAAGTTCCATATGTGCTTATAAGAGCAGATTAAAGTTATCCAACTACATAAAGGGCTCCATCAGCCCCCGTATGATACAGTATCTACAGAGGATCCAATATTTCAGAGATGAATACCCCAAACCTCACTCACGTGGATACACCCAAGCACATTTAACTTAGCTCATTTAGAGACAGAAAGAATTTCAAATGAATTTAAAATGCTACTTAAAATTCTACCCTCTCTCTAGGGTTTCACTTTCACGTCTACACAAATAAAATTATCCATTCGAATTGGTAGATAAATCCTTTTAA
This sequence comes from Vicugna pacos, assembly GCF_048564905.1. Classification (NCBI taxonomy): domain Eukaryota; kingdom Metazoa; phylum Chordata; class Mammalia; order Artiodactyla; family Camelidae; genus Vicugna; species Vicugna pacos. Next base: position 64,971,336 of record NC_133000.1, on the reverse strand, counting down.
TTCTGATGACTGCAAACAAAGTAAGACCATTCTATTACTACGCTCCCAAACGGAAAGGATTGAATATGCCTGGCATTTTTCCAGGAGCCTTGAAAAAGGGCAGGGCCAGTATAAAACATCAGTTTTGGTAGCAATTATTAAACTTAATATACCTATCAGGCCAAAGCGAAAGCTAACAAGGAAAGGGAGGAGTGGAGAATGATCAAGAAAATGACAGAAAATTAATGTGCAAACAACATTCATTCCTGAAGACCTCCAGAGATACAAATTAAAAAAAAATACTGGAATTGTTTTTATATTTTAATTACTTAGAAAGTTATTAAAAATCTAAAATATTTCAAGCAATGCTACTCTAAAATAAAAATCAACCCAAATCTATTCCCTGGACAGCCCAAAAGCATGGAAAAAGCAGCAATGGTTTGAAATTTTATTTTGGCTTCACTTTTTACCAGTCAAGAATCAACATCTTAAACCCCTTTCAAAAAGTTTACTTTTACTTGATTGTAATAAATCTCAAGGGGACTTTGATCAAAAGCAGAGTACAAAATTTACATAAACTACTCATCTATGTAATAAACAGCAGACAGAGAGGAGGGTTACAGTAACTGTTTTCAGTCCTTAACTTTCAAGCTGAAGTCCCTGGCAAGCTTCTCTCCCTAGACACTCTTTGCAAAACGGGCCTTTGATTGAATGAAACAAGACTCAACTCTATTTTTTAACACAGGTAATTCTCAATCATTTGGAGGTCGGGAGGGGATCAAAAACAAAACAGATATACCTACAGGAGCAAACGTAAGATAAACAATACAGCCATGCCCTCTCCTAACTCACTTAAAGAAAAACGCTTTCTTTATGGAAAGTATTTCTACTGAAGGAAACACATCATTATCTCCAGCACTAAAACGCTAAGATCAATCATTACACAACCCTACAATTGTTAACACCTCTGTGAGGGGTGGTCCCCGTAGACAGAACAGGCACAAAGACCCAACCCAGTGATTAAAAATTCCACCCAAGAGTCATTCCCTTTGATAATTGTCTCTGGAAAACTCCTGTTACAATCCACTCTGCCTAGAAATCAACTCATTCGTGCATGAGCGCACAGATTAGTTTATTACGTTATATAGCTCTCACTTCAGATGAGTCATTTTTGATAAAAGGAACCAGGAAAAAATTTTAAAGCAGGTCCTGGGAAAAAACTGGCCAAGAACATAAGACCTTATAATAGTAGGGGGTAAGGTCACTGAGCAGACTAAACAAACAAACAAACAACTACCCTCCTGTAATGGAAAATTTCAAACACATGCAGAAACAGTCAGACTAGCTTCATAAACCTCTACATTTCCATCATCTAAGTTCAAGACTTACTCACTCAAAGCCACTCTTGTTTCATCTAGATCCCCCCTAATTTGTCCACCTGCTCCAAGACCATTAAGAAGCAAGTTCCAGACTTCTTGTTTCATCCATAAATTTAATGAATACTTTTTATAAAGTTTAGCCTAAAGAACTGACACTCGTCAAGCCTTTGGCAACAAATAAATCAAAAAATTAATTTAATATTCAGTCATAATAATTATCTCCCTTTTTATTCCACACATATACTTTGGTTTCTTTGAGCCCTGAAGGGGACTGAGGGGGAGGTGGGAAGTGCGCAATGGAACAGACAGCTGTAAAAGGTTACCTGAAAAACAATCAGTAATCACATACATACACTGTGTACCACGTTTTCTGTAATTTCTATTCATTGAAGGATGAGGTCAGAATGAAGTGTTCCTGTTAGTCTGGGTCACAAAAGTAATTCAAGATGCATATAAAAATGCTTATTATCATTCAAGTTCTTTAAACCCATTCAACCATTCAGCCCTTTGCTTTCTGATAAGACTGCCAACAACTATGCCAATTAGTGTCAATTGCGATGTTAGATTTTGTAACATCTGCACCTGCCTACCAGTCAGTTTAGCGAGCAGAAAGAAGTGACTGATGGTTACAAGTTTCAGCAACATTAAACCCTAACTGTTTTTGTATTAATATTTGCAAGTCTACAATTTCACCAATTGGCTTTTTAAAAAAACATATTTTGCATACTTTTTTCTATAAAGGATTTCTTCTTTTTTTAGGGACAGGGCAGTTTATCCACCATATTGTGAACTATAACAGTAATAATAATTTTTAAAAGCCTTAAGTTTTATAAGTAGGGAAAATCTAACATAAGAAATTTAGTGAATTATATATTTACATCAAAGTTTCTAAATTTTTGCATTTCATTTAAACACAGGATTAATTTTTTAAAAACCACCTATCCGCATTCTGAATGCGATGTTCCTCATTTTAGAACAAGGTTTTCGGTTAAAATTTCTATGTTAGAATTTGCAAGCCAAAAATTAAAGCACATATAAAAGAGCAAAGTATACTTAACATGGAAGAAATCATGAGCATCTGGAATTTGAGATTAATGATACACCTTCATATTAATTAACGTGTATATTTCATCTTTACTTTTTAAATTTTAAATAACTGTCCCTAATTTAAAAACATGTGATGCTTTTGAAATATTCAGAACAAAACACAACTGTTAATTTGTCCTCAGATCAAAATGATTCACTTTGGTTTATTGTAATGAATAACAACGTAACATTTTTTAAAATTTCACAATTGAAGCAAATTCCATCTAGCTGATGAAAACCACTGGAAGTAATACAGTGGTTAAAGGCAAAGTGAATTACTAAAGAGAAATAAAAATTGCATGTCAATATCTAAAAGTATAGGAGATGTATATAATGTAGGACTTTCTATCTAGTGTCATTACTTAAATTGCTACTTTTCCTCAACAATCTATTCTCCAGCTCTAGCAAGTAGAATAAATGGTAATTTTACCTGCCAAATTTAGCACAAAAAAGGACAAGCAACTTCATTAACAGAACAATGCTTTCAATATGATTTTTTTTCCTTTTTCTACCCAGTACCAAGTCGTGGAACAATTCAAATCAAGAAATCTAAGCAAAATTACGTCCTCTTGTTGAAGTTTTACATGCTTGAATAAGCAAACGATACATACGGACGCTAGCAAGAATGCCCTCCTCGTGAGTGCTTGTGCTGCAGCCTAACTCCAAGCTGGTAAACTAAACTCAACAAAAAAGAAGCATCACTCCACTGAGGTTGAGTTCTCAATGTGTGAGGTGGTGTGGATATAGGATAATTTAAAATCTGATGGAACAGATTAACTCTAAAAGACTTGATTTAGATTAAAGTTTTGGTTACAACGTCCATTAGTGGACCTAAACCAGTAAAACTAATGGGAAACAACACCCACCACCAGCAGCGCTGCCAATCACCACTGCTCTCACACCTCACTGGTGCTTTAAGAAGCTGACTATAATCAAAATCATAAATTCTTCTAAACTTTGTTTCAAATCTGATCATAAAACCAATAAGCAACAACAATTCTTCTGTTAATCAAGTTGGACCTGTATGATTAAAGAGATACATTTAGTTCTCAAGTAGCCATCTCTAGATTTTAAAAGCTAAACATAAGCATTTTCTGTCCAATTGGGTGAAGTTAGGAGCTACTCACAAGTCTGTCTATGGTTATTTACAACAGAGGGTTGTACTATGTTTAATCTCCATCTGGTTTCCTTACTCTTGTTCCAGATGATAACCATACATTGCACATCTAAACACAGTCAGCAGGTTTTATAAAAAGCCTAATAAAAAATGGGGCAATAGCAAAATAAACCCATCATCATGCTGGCAATGACAAATAGGGCTAAGAGCAAATATACTCCCGCAAAGTGTGTCCCAAGTCATTTGCACTAAATCTTAAATATCAAGCAATATCTACCTTTATGATATTTAATCAATGAGTTAGAAACAAGTGTCATGATTTATTTTATACTTCTCTCCTTAGAAATAAAGTGCCTTTAAAAAAGAAAACAACACCAAAACAGACTAGAAGCCCCAGTAATGATAATATCCAGATTATGAATGCCCTTTGGTTTTCTTCACAACGTCTAATTTTTTGTCACCTGTTCAGAGAAATGAGTCTAAATCAAAGAAAGGGAACATACACTGAGAGCCTAACATCAATCAAGTATTTTAAACATTAAACTCACTGACTCCTCAGAGTAATCCTACAATGGAGACATTCTTAACCACATTTTACAGATGCCAATCTGAGGTTCAGAGAAGTTAAAATAACTGCTCAAGGTTCCATAGCTAGTGAAGGAGTATACCCAAACCAAGGTTGATCTGATTACCTCAACCGAGCCAATTAACATACTTGTTGGTAAGCTCATTTAAAAGGAAAATACAATAACAGAGGTCAGTACGTTATTGCAAAGCATGGTCACTATAATAATTGCTGTGGTAACTTCATGATGCCTGGAGTTTTTAACTATCAGTAGAGTGTCCATGGATAAAAGAAAGGCTTTGAAAGAAGGCACAGGTCCCCCCCCCCCCAAAGAGCCTGATCTCATCAGCCCTGTTCCTTAACAGTGTAGGCGCACCCCATAGTGGGGGAAGGAGGAACTGCAGGCCCCTTGGGCTTTCAAACCACAGCAGGGTCCTGAGGGCAGGAAGAGGGAGGGGAAGGTGACAGCAGTGACTGGCTGCCAGCCTCCCTTGACAAAATTACCCAAAGTGAATGGCGGAGAAGTGACTATCACCTCTATAACTACTCTCCAGGTGTTCTACTGTGGCCTCAAAAAGGACCTCATAAAATAGATGACTAATATAATTCTAACCAAGGAATATCAGAATCTTAGAATATTATCCAATACCAAGTCGCACCAAGGTATGTGTGCACATTTTTAGTCTTATTTTTTAAACTTTCTACAAATTTTTCACTGAATGGAAAAGATCTGCTTGCAAATTAAAAGCTACTTTAGATTCTTTTAAAAAGCAAAATGTCTATATTTAAGAGGGAAGGGAGATAGTTTCTTGAGTACTTCCTACGTGCTAGCCACTGTACTAGATCTTACTTGATTTTTACAAAACCCTGGAGAACACCATCCCTATTATATAGATGAGGGAAATGAAGGCTCAGAAAAGATAACTGCTATTGGTTTGACAGTCAACAGTTTCAGGGCTGGTATTTAAACTCAAGTCCATTTGATTCAAGGCCTTTATGTTTTCCTCTGTACCAGCATTTATATAAAAATACTGCTACTGCAGTGGCTCAGAGAGTTTAGGTAAATTTTCCAAAGGTTAAAGGCTCCTGTCTTCAAAACCTACTGCTTTAAGTACAATGTTTGTCCACCACCCCCTTACCCAGCCCCAAACTAAACCTTGTTAGTAAATGCTGACAGTTAAATTTTTATAACCAAAGATAATGGAGGAAGAATATGATTGTCTATGTTCCTATATACAACATGATTGATGTTTCTTTTGTATAAGACAGCATAGTTTGCAGAAAAGAAAATGTGATAACTGTAATGTTACTTATTACCTTCAAATACTAGAAATAGGGCTCCCTAAAAAGTTGTCTTGCAGATTGATTTAAAAGATAATTCACAAATGTTCTGTCCTTTATAGTTGAGATTTTATACTTCCACCAACATTTTTAGAGCATTTGCAATAAACAAAAATGCTGTGAAACCACGTTAACACTGTACTAAAGACAGAACTATTAAAAGAACTCAAAAACATATTGCATTCATAAAACTGTTTAAAATTATATATACATAAATGTAACAAAATATTCCTGAGCCACATGTCCAAAATTCTCCCAACACCAGGATTTCCAAAATAGTCACTAGTCACAAAACACATATAATCAAGAACACAGATCAATTCCCAACAATACACTCGCCCTTTCAATGCAATCTCTTTGACTTATGGTGAGTAAAGCTCAAAATGCTTTTAAAAAACCTGTTTTTAAGCCTTTGTCTATCTTTTCTCATCTCTTCAAAGGTGGTACATCCCTGACCTTTGAGTTTTAGAAACTGGCAGTTACACAGAACTAAGTCTGGTGAATAAGATGGGAATGATCAGTTATGGCTTTCACAGGACAGAAATGTAAGCCTGAGATTCTGCAGATTCTTGGATGGAATACTGAAACAAGACACCAAAGGAATCTGTGGGGTACGTTACTATGTACTTCTCAGTGCTATCTGTGGCTTTGGGACGATTTTAAGCTTGAAGAGTCTAAATTAACTTGGTCTTTTTCATAAAAGGAAAGAGCAATGAGAACTTAAAGGGCATATTTTAGGATTTTTATACAAATCAGGATGTTGGAGCAAGAGAGGCTTTTCGAGATGTAAACCTGTGCCCATGAGCGAACAGCCCCCAGACCCCCTGAAGCATTTCATCCTAAATACAATGAATGACCAGGATTCTGGGAGGGATCACAACCCCCTGAAATGTAATTAGAATTGTGGGCATGGAAGATAAAAGCTGCCTTGACGATGAAGCATGCCAGGCCTGAGACACACTGACTGGAAATGAGAAGAAAGAGCATTATTTTCAGGGTAAATTCAAGTAGCTCTTCTAATGAAATGTGAAAGTGTAGGGATAATTTCTTTTTTAATATTAGTAGTAGGATACAGTTTCTTAAATACACAATCTCGCTACAGAGACTATGTCTTCATTCTTTCAACATATTTATTGAAAGCATACCATGAGCCCTGCACTGTAGGCAGAGTAAATCAAAACACAATTGTTATGAGACTTATGGCAACTCTAGCGAGTTGATTAGCTCTGCTTTTGTGGTTAATATTACAAGCTTCTGAGTCAAACAACCACCCTATTAACATACTTAGTACTGGTTTTCATCTTATACACTGGCATTCAAATTTTTGTTCAGAGAATTTATTTCACAAGTTTGTGCCATATTTTCAGTTCACGCCTCTCCTAAGCAAAATATGCAAACACACAGCTGCTCTAATAGTTTGACAGAGTGAAATCTATTCCACAGATCTCTGACTTCCACCAATAACCAGCACGGATACAAAAGGAACTCCGTGAAGAAAGCTATGTTTTCTTAATAATAACAGTTGTATAAACATAAGGTCTTCTCAGTTAAAGGGAAACCAACATCAAAAAGCAGTAAAACATAGAACCCTAAACCCCTCTTTCTTTGAAGAAACCCGTTTGAAGCGAGGTGTTTCTAGTTATGGGTGAATGAAATGAGAATTCAGCTGCAACAAACGGACATCCAGTCCTATGAAGAACTAATTAAATCCATCTGAGAAGCTGCATCTAAAACTGCCTCACACATTTCAAAGGAAAGCACCAGTCTGCCTTCTGTGAAGACATCAAAACCTTCAGTCACAAATGACGCACATCGAGGCTCTACAACAATGTTGTTTTTATGGACTACAAAGCTCCATAAAAGTAATGTTAAGAGTTTACACTATTTCATTACTGAAAAATCAGAGTTACGGCAGAACATGTTTACTTATCACTATCTGAAATTTCTTTCCGGCTTCCAACTCTAGTTTTGTGGATCTTCTCCAAGACTTCAAAAATAAAATAGGAGATTCATCAGTATTCAAAGTGTTTCATATACTTGTTGAGTGGAAGTGGTTAAAAAATTAATAAAATGAGTCATGGTTTCACAGTTACCTTTTTCTTTCTGATACATAAAACCAGGATTTTGATGCTCCATTAAAATTCTTGAGTAGTTAATAAAAGCCAGCAGAAGGAACTCAAAACTTTAAAAACTCGTTGGCTTGACAAAACAGCTTGTTTAACAGCCATTATTTGGGCTATGAAATGGTAGGGAAAATTATATTCAGAACTTGGAATATTATCCCAACAGAATAAAAGCAGACTTAGTGTCTGTCTGTCTTACCAAGCCTTGCAGTTGGTTATGGTGAGCTCATACAAGCATATCAAGCACTTTTTTTAAATTAAGGAACACTATTAGATGTGACAATAGGCAACAAGCTCCCAAAGTAGGAGAAATTCAATACTTCAATTTTTTCAATATATTATAGAGATAAAAAACTAACACCATCTGCATAGTTGCCGAACTTAAGAGTTTCTTCCCACTGCAGAGAGCTCAATGTAAAGAGAAGGACCAGCCACCAGGAGACCCAGGACTTCTGGCTTTGCTCTCTAATCCCCAAGCAACCTTGGGTGAGGCACTCAGTCTTCTAGGCCTAGTGTGTTCTCCACTGTTCGATAAGGAGTTCGCCCAGGGGAGCCAAATTCTGGTAACTTGTAAAATTCTGTAGATTTTTTTTTTCTTCAAAAATGAACTCATGAAAATATTAAATAGATTCTGTTTGGAATCCTATCTACAGTTATTCACATAACAGAAACATACTGACTCCCCACCTCTCTGCTATTTTCTTTGCCCCAAGAGAATTCTGGGTATGCCATAACAGTTTAATAAGTTAACTCCAACTCAAAGATGTCAGGTCAGAGGAAATTTCATAGCAGAGAATAAATTCCTGGACACAATACATGCTGCTACATTCCTGACAGAGAAAAAAAAATTGTTTAAAAAGAAATAAATCTTTTTCCTCTAAATACTGGTACTATTATCTATTCTAAAGTATTACCTGGAATTGCATACTTGAGAATTGTATAAACATTCTGTAATAGGAATCACCCTCAAATAGGGCTGGATCCTGGATTTTTAAATGTCAGTTACAGAAAAAGTATACATACATTTAATTCATATGGCTACTAATTATAGTGTGAGAAATATTAAGCAAGCATAAAAATTATAGTAGTTTAAGGAAAAATCAAACTTAAAATGTCTTACTAAATTCAAAACTATAAAGCATGACACCATGTACTAACATGTGGATTGCAAAGCTTTAAAATGAACTCATTATTAATTATTAATCATTCATAACAAAATTAATGAAATAACAAATGCATAAACAAGAAGAGCTATAAGAGTTATTAGAAGCCTGGGAATATCACTCAATAGGCTACAGAATTTAACGAGGCAGGTAATGTATCTGAATGGTCAGTGGTCCTCCTGCTGCAATGATATGCCATTCCATTTTTCTCACGTGAAGCCATTACACCCGTAGTTTACACTGCTATTAATCTCCAGGTATCATTCAAGATGTTGATTTTCATCTATGACTAAGTATAATATTAATCTGTTTGCTTTAATGGTTATCTTGTTCTAATAGCACAACTGAAACTAATCATATTGGCTATTCTCCCTGAATTTACACTCTAAGAGACTGAAACCATGTTCTTCTTGGTGAAGAGGAAATGTTTTTTCAGTTTCTTTTGTTGTTGCTGCTTAAAAATAAAATCCACTTCGTATTAGCATTTCACTTTGTCTTTTCTTAAGACTGAGGAAGTTAGCAAATAGAATCCAACAACACATAAAAAAGATTATATATCATGACCAAGTGGGGTTCATCCCAGGGACACAAGGCTGGTTCAACATACGCAAATCAATCAATGTAATACATCACATCAACAAGAGAAAGGACAAAAACCACATGATCATCTCAATCGATGCAGAAAAAGCAATTGATAAAATTCAACATCCATTTATGATAAAAACTCTCGCCAAAGTGGGTATAGAGGGAACATATCTCAACATCATAAAAGCTATATATGACAAACCTACAGCCAGCATAGTACTCAACAGTGAAAAACTCAAAAGCTTCCCACTAAAATCTGGGACAAGACAAGGATGCCCACTATCACCACTCCTATTCAACATAGTCCTGGAAGTCCTAGCCACAGCAGTCAGGCAAGAGAAAGAAATAAAAGGGATCCAAATTGGAAAAGAAGAGGTAAAAATGTCATTATATGCTGACGACATGTTACTATATATAGAAAACCCTAAAAGGTCCACACAAAAGCTACTAGAGCTGATTGAAGAATTCAGCAAGGTAGCAGGTTACAAAATTAGCATTCAAAAATCAGTTGCCTTTCTTTACACTAACAATAAATCAACAGAAAAAGAAAGTAAAGAAACAATTCCCTTTAAAATAGCACCCAAAGTAATAAAATATCTGGGAATAAATCTAACCAAAGAGGTGAAAGAATTATACACAGAAAACTATAAACCATTGATGAAGGAAATTAAAGAAGAATTTAAAAAATGGAAAGATATTCCATGCTCTTGGATTGGAAGAATCAATATTGTTAAAATGGTCACACTGCCCAAAGCAATCTACAGATTTAATGCAATCCCTATCCAATTACCCAGGACATATTTCACAGAACTAGAACAAATCATAATAAAATTTATATGGAACCATCAAAGACCTAGAATTGCCAAAGCATTACTGAAGAGAAAGAAAGAGGCTGGAGGAATAACTCTCCCAGACTTCAGACAATACTATAGACCTACAGTCATCAAGACAGCATGGTATTGGTACCAAAACAGACATATGGACCAATGGAACAGAATAGAGAGCCCAGAAATGAACCCACAAACTTTTGGTCAGCTCATCTTCGACAAAGGAGGCAAGAATATACAATGGAATAAAGACAGTCTCTTCAGCAAATGGGGTTGGGAAAACTGGACAGCAGCATGTAAAACAATGAAGCTAGAACACTCCCTTACACCATATACAAAGATCAACTCAAAATGGATTAAAGACTTAAACATAAGACAAGATACAATAAACCTCCTAGAGGAAAACATAGGCAAAACATTATCTGACATACATTTCAAAAATTTTCTCCTAGAAGAAATAAAAGCAAGAATAAACAAATGGGACCTAATGAAACTTACAAGCTTCTGCACAGCAAAGGAAACCAGAAATAAAACAAGAAGAAAACCTACGGAATGGGAGAAAATTTTTGCAAGTGAAACCGACAAAGGCTTGATCTCCAGAATATATAAGCAGCTCATACGACACAATAAGAAAAAAATAAACAACCCAATCCAAAAATGGGCAGAAGACCTAAACAAGCAATTTTCCAAGGAAGACATACAAATGATCAATAGGCACATGAAAAAATGTTCAATATCACTAATTATCAGAGAAATGCAAATCAAAACTACAATGAGGTATCACCTCACACCAGTCAGAATGGCCGTCATTCAAAAATCCACAAATGACAAATGCTGGAGAGGCTGTGGAGAAAGGGGAACCCTCCTCCTACACTGCTGGTGGGAATGCAGTTTGGTGCAGCCACTATGGAAAACAGTGTGGAGATTCCTCAAAAGACTAGGAATAGACTTACCATATGACCCAGGAATCCCACTCCTGGGCTTGTATCCAGAAGGAAATCTACTTCAGGATGACACCTGCACTCCAATGTTCATAGCAGCACTATTTACAATAGCCAAAACATGGAAACAGCCTAAATGACCATCAACAGGTGACTGGATAAAGAAGAGGTGGTATATTTATACAATGGAATACTACTCAGCCATAAAAACTGACAACATAACGCCATTTGCAGCAACATGGATGCTCCTAGAGAATGTCATTCTAAGTGAAGTGAGCCAGAAAGAGAAAGAAAAATACCATATGAGATCGCTCATATGTGGAATCTAAAAAACAAAAACAAAAACAAACAAACAAAAACAAAGCATAAATATAGGACAGAAACAGACTCACGGACAGAGAATACAGACTTGTGGTTACCAGGGGAGTGGAGGGTGGGAAGGGATAGACTGGGATTTCAAAATTGTAGAATAGATAAACAAGATTACACTGTATAGCACAGGGAAATATACACAAAATGTTATGATAACTCACAGAGAAAAAAATGTGACAATGAGTGTGTATATGCCCATGAATGACTGAAAAATTGTGCTCAACACTGAAATTTGACACAACATTGTAAAATGATTATAAATCAATAAAAAATGTTAAAAAAAAAAGACTGAGGAAGCTTGAAATGCTGTAAGAATACATTAATCAAACCCTTTTTATATCGTAAAAATTTTTTAGCAATTTTATCAACCTAAATATATTTTGCTTTTTGATTTGTCCTCAGAAACGATCAGATAAGTCTGTAAAAATGTACTTCATGTTGATAAAGTTAGAATATAACTCTTATCAGAACAAGTTAACCTCTTAAATTCAAGTGAACATTACTAATAACTTCATCGACAATTTAATGAAATATAAAATTCCAAAAAATTCATATTTCAATATATATTCAAAAATTTTCAACCAAAATATGCAGTTGATATCTATCCTGCATTTAACCTACTCATAAAAGTGTTTTGTTTCTTCAAAAGCACATTACTAGTATAGTCAGCAACTTTTTTTTTAATGCTTATTTTTTTTAACATTTTTATTGAGTCATAGTCATTTTACAATGTGTCAAATTCCAGTGTAGAGCACAATTTTTCAGTTATACATGAACATGCATAGTCACTGTCACATTTTTTTTTGCTGTGAGCTACCACAAGATCTTGCATATATTTCCCTAAAGGTGGGGCACAGTCTCGTGACCTGCTTTCGCCAATGGACCGTTAATGGAAGGATGCAGGCTGAAGCTCTAAGAACCAGTCATGACTCCGCACCCTCACTCTTCTCCATCAGGACGACTAGCAACATGGCAGCCTGAGTCTCCTGTCAGGAATGTAGCAGCATGTATTGTGTCCAGGAATTTATTCTCTGCTATGAAATTTCCTCTGACCTGACATCTTTGAGTTGGAGTTAACTTATTAAACTGTTATGGCATACCCAGAATTCTCTTGGGGCAAAGAAAGTAGCAGAGAGGTGGGGAGTCAGTATGTTTCTGTTATGTGAATAACTGTAGATAGAATTCCAGCACACAGCCCTCTAACACCGGGTACATACACTCCAACACAGGAAATTCAAAACCGTAGGCTACATGAAACAAACCCCCTAATTAATCCATTCCTTAACTTCCAAAACTGAATACCAAATTACTTATTAAATAGGCTAGGTTAATTATTCCTAATAGACAGGTCCTAGGATCATCAGTCTTACTTATCTCATTTTAGAAATAAAGAATATAGAGAATACACACCAAGATGACAATTTCATGCTGTAATTTTTCAAATTTACACTTCACAAAGACTTTGAAAACGTTATTTTTAACAAAGTTAAAGCACTTCACTAAGTAGTTAAGTCCAAAAGAACACCATCTTTTTAGGTTTTAAAAAGAACATTTACTCCCCACCAGAAGCGCTACAGACACGAGGAAAGCTGTGCACTTCTTATCCTCAAGAAATACATAGTCTACTGGGCGGTCACCCAGATCCTTCTAACAGGGGTGCAAAAATCACAGGGGTGCAAAAATCACACTGCTTTCAAGGACCAGGACCCTACATGTTAAATCTCTCCAATACAGACCCATTTCCCCATCGCCATGGTAACCACTGTTGAGCTTACTAACACCTCCTACTTGCACTGGCGCTCAGCGGACTCTAGCAGGCCTCCCGCACTGCTCCAAGCTCTTCTCCCTAGGGCAGGCAGAGTGATCCTCCTCACAGCTAACTCTGACCCATTTCCTAAAGGAAGGTCTTCTCCGTTTCTCCCTGCTCTCCAGATAAATCCAGACCATTTGACATGGCTCACAAATTCCACGTCATCCACTCATTTGACTGTGGTCTTTTCCTTCACCTCTCTCTTCTCACCGCCCTCCTTCCCTGCCACGAGGTCCTCTACTTTAAGCTTTCCATGCTCCACTCACATATGAATTCTTCCATTCCTCATACTTTTTAACTTATATCTTCATCACTTCTTGGCCTTTTGGCTAAGATCAAGTGTAGTACATATATCTTCAAACCCTGACCCCCCTGCCCCACCCGACCCTCCTTCTGTAGGACTGCGCTTGGCTGTCACTTCCGTCCTAAGGCCATAATGACCACCTCCATATCCAGGTCAGGTCTCCCCCACATGTTCTCCACAGTGCTGGCCTCTCCCCATCATTGCTCACTTGTTCCACTTGACCGACACAGCCTCTGTCCTTGTCACATTCCACAGATGACAAATTCTACAAATACTCAGACATCATCGCCCGTGATCACTACTAGCCCTCCAGGACCTATGTCATTTGAGGTCCTCAATAAACAACTATTAAGCTATATTACAACTTAAATGATAAATGTACAGTGGCTAAAAATACATTAAAATTAATTTAATGATCAAGTCACTCAGCAAAGGTACTTTAACTGTTTGCTTCGCTATTCATTTTATTTATAAATAAGTCTGAGTGGCCAATAATATCATGCAAAAATGAATAAAACAACTTTCAATAAGTTTTTGTTGTAGTTTTACCATTGCCCATCACAGGCTACTAGACTACTATGGATTATTTTTAAGGGCTTACAAAACTGAACTGAACTCAACCTGAACATTGAAAAGTTTTATTCCAAATAAAACTCTTCAGAAAGCAGCGATAATACTAAAGATCACTTGAAGTCTTAATTATAGTATTTGCCAACTCTAATATGGTAACAACCAATACCATTTAGTGATTTCATTTCCAAAGTAACTGGATTTCAAAACTTATTTTTTTCATTTAGTCACATAACAAGTTACTTGACTCTTGAGCACAACATGAATGAGCCATTCAAGAGGTTACAGGTGCAACTGTCCCCCAATGAGACCAGCAGTTTCCCAGACTGCATGGGCAGGAGCCGTACCTTTTTAGGAAATTCAGTCCTGTGGTTCAAAAGCATAGTACCATAACCCCCGAACAAGGATGCATTTAAAAGTAAACAGATCAAGCTGTGCAGGGCTGCTCTTCAGACTTGATTTTTGTACGCCCTCGTTTATCTGACCCCCTCCTATCAGACATCAAGCTGATTTGGATGAGTTCGCTTCGAAAGGATATTCTTTACTGTGAGGTAAAGAAGTCATGTTGGAAAGCAAGTTACTTTTGGACCTTCTTTCTTAAACCAAGAGTAAGAGAGAATAATTCCATTCTATCGGTGACGTTTCAAGACCAATGAAGTTACTACGAATTCTGGGACACTGAGCAAAACTTCTGGAAAGAGCTCTCCTTACCTTTTGCTATTAGCAAAACATACATCTCCCTAACTCTTCTGTGTAATAATCTCTCTGGGTAGTTTAGACACCTACAGGAGGAAAAATGAGGCTGTTGGAGGGGTGTCCAAATCTACAAATCTTTTATCCACTTTGTGTTAATTTTGTTATATTAGCTCAACATGAGGTAGGGATCCAACTTCATTCTTTTATATACAGAAAACCAATTGTTCCAGCACCATTTGTTGAAAAGGCTATTCTTTTCCCACTGAATTATTTTAGCACTTTGTCAACAATCACTTGACTATCCATGTATGGGTTTGCTTCTGGATTCTCAATTCTCTTCTACTGACCTACATGTTTCTTTATGCAAGTACTACGCTGTCTTGACTTCAAGACAGTTTTATAGTAAGTTTTGAATGGAGGAACTAAGTTCTCCAACTTTGTTCTTTTTATCACGATTATTTTGGCAATTCTGGATTTCTTAAGTTTCTATTTGAATGTTAGTATCAGCTTGTCAATTTCTGACAAAATTACAGCCTGGATTCTGATAGGAATTACACTGAATCTGTAGATCAATTTGGGAAGTAATGTCATCTGAACAATACTAAGTCATTCAATTCATGAATGTGAATGAAATGCTCTCTGTTTGGATTTTAATTGTTTTCAGTAATATTCACAGTTTAAGTTTTGCACTTCTTTCATTAAATTTACTCCTAAGTATTTTACTTTTTTGATGTTCTTGTAAATGGAATTGCTTTCATAATTTTATTTTTGGATTGTTCATTGCAAGTGTGTAGATATACAACTGGTTTTTATATATTTATTTTTTATCCAGGACTCTTGGCTAAACTTGTTTGTTATTTGTAATAGCTTCTTAATGGATTTCTTAGGATTTTCCACATATAACAACATATAATCTGTAAATGGAGATTTTTATAATTTTCACCAATTATAATTAGTTTGCTGCAATGACCTGCTGTTCCAGAAGTGAATATTTGCTATTTAACTAATAATATAAATGTTTATCAATATGAAACTTACTTGAAATTGGAAGGATAAAAAGATTTTGACTGTAATTTAAAATTGTAGCAAAGTTTTTATGCCAATCAAGAAGTTAAGTTTTGACCTTTTTATACGAAGCAAAAAAAAAAAAACAAAACCTAATTCAGGAAAACAAACTGAGTTTCTAAAAAACCAAAGTATTATTCTCCTTGACCATATTAAAAGCTATTTTAGATCATTTAGATTTTTCTTTATGATCATTAACACTAAATTACATTGATATGCCAAAATTCAATAGTCTAAAGATTCTGATTCTTAAGAAGCAGTTTACAAGGTCTGTAGAAAAATTTCTAACAGTGGCTCCCTGTAACAAAGAATATCTAATTCAGTATCTAGGATCATATATAACTTTTTTCTAGTTTATTAGGAGTTAACATGAAATATCAGGCAAAAAAAAGTTTAAGTGAATGTACAGTGCTCATTTTTCTCATCTTTGGGAAGGCCAAGTTCCTAAGCCAATTTTCTTCACATCAAGAGTACTCTGAAAAAAAATTTTTTTTAGTAAAAAATAATAATAAAAAATAAAAAAGAGTACTCTGACATTTTTCTTCAAAGTCAATTATCCTCAATGTGAATTTAGCTCACCATCTTTAAGATAACAAACACATTAATCTTTTCTTTAACATGAGCTATTTGACCAGTTTTGTGTTAATGCAGAATAAAAGAGAAATGGAAAACATCTTGGGAATCCAGGAGGGAATCATGAAAATATTATAAACAAAAATCAATTTTTTATAAGTTTATCATCTTAATAAGCTAAATAATATTTCAATTTTGTGTTTACCAGGTTCTATACTTTTTAATTAATTCTGCTGACACTTACATCCAGAGTCAGAATAAAGACTTAAAATATAAAATACCTCTCCTTCTTCACTTAAGTTTATTTCTACTATATTTTCATTTCCCCAAATTTCCATCCTCCCTACTACAAAATTTTTCACTAAAATACAGATTTGCATTGGTTTGTATCAAATTTGTAACCAATTCTGACAAAATGCATTAACATTTTCTTCCTTTTAAAGGCTGAATCATATTCCATTGTGTGTATATAACACATTTTGTTTATCTATTCCTCTGTCACTGGGTGCTTGGGTTGCCTCCACATCTTGACTATTGTGAATAAGGTGGCTAAACCTGAATGTGCAAATATCTCTTCAAGACCCTGCTTTCAGTTTTATTTTGGATGAACACCCAGCAGTGGAATTGCTGGATCATACGATAGTTCTACTTTTATTTTGAAGAACCACAATCCTGTTTTCCACAGCAGCTCCATCAAGAGTGCAAAAGAATTCCAATTTCTCTCATCCTCACCAACATTTATTATTTTCTGGGTTTTGGTTTGGTTTTTTTGATAGCAGCCATCCTAAGTGCTGTGACTTTGTCTCTAATTATGGTTTTGATTTGTGTTTCCCTAATGATTAGTGATGTTGAGCATTTTTCATGTGCTTATTGGCCATCTGTATATCTTCTCTGCAGAAATGTCTACTCAAGTCCTTTGTCCATTTTAAAATCAGGTTGTTTCTTTTGCTGTTGAATTGTTAGAGTTCTTTATACACTCAGAAAAATATGCAAATACATCAGATATATGCAAATACTTTCTCCCATTCCATAGATTGCCTTTTCACTCATTGACTTTGATGCACAAAAGTTTAAAATGTTGATGTAGTCTTACTTATTTTTTCTTTTGTTGCCTATGTTTTTGATGTCATACCTAAGGAAATATCATCAAATTCAATGTAATAAGGCTTTTCCCCCTGTGTTTTCTTCTAAGAGTTTTATCACTTTAACAGTTACACTTAGGTCCCTAATACATTTCAAATTAATTTTGCATAAAATGTAAGGTAAGGGTCCAACTTCATTGTTTTGTGCGTGGATATCCAATTTTCCCAGTGCTATTTGTTGAAAACACTGTCCTTTCCCTATTGAATGGTCTTGGCTCTCCTGTCAAAAATCGTGTTTATGTCTAGGCTCCCAATTCTGTTCCATTGGTCTATGTGTCTGTTTTATGCCAGAAGCACACTATTTTGATTATCATAGTTTTGTAGTAAGTTTTGAAATTAAGAAGTGTGAGCTCTTCAACTCTGATCTTCTTTCTCAAAATTTTTTCAGCTCTTTGGTGTCCCTTGAGATTCCATATGAATTTTGGGATTTTTTTTTTTTTCTGTTTCTGCAAAAAGTCAGTTGGGATTCTGATAGGGATTACACTGAATCTGTAGATTGCTTTGGGTAATACTGACATTACAGCAACATTAAGGCTTCCAATCCATGAACATGAGATGGCTTTCCATTTATTTGTGTCCTCTTTAATTTCTTTTAGCAACATTTTAGTTTCCAGTGTACAAGTCTTTCTCCTCCATGTTTAAGTTTATTTCTAAGTATCTTATTCTTTGTAATGTTACTGTAAATGTAATTGTTTTCGCTTTGCATATTTTTAAATCTTACATAAATCATTAAATATATATATATTTCACAACTTTCCTTTTCACTATTATTATGATACACGAAAGTGTATAATGTATAAGAAAGAGACACAGCACCTTCAAGACAGCTGTCACCTCTGCAGATGAAGAGGGCAGAATGGGATGATGTAAAGAAGAGATGTAGCTGCATCTATGAATTTTCTTCCTTTTTAATAGGAGACCTATGTAGAAGATTTGCACATTTGTTGTGTTTTCCTCATTTGAAATATCTTATAATTTTTTTTAAATTTAACTCAATAAAATAATTCTGAAAATGTGAAAGCATTACTGTGAACTAAACAAATACGCTTGTACTACTAGCTCTTGGATCATTACCCTAGACAGTCACCTCTAGGCTGATTAACTTTCTGTTGATGTGGTAGTGGGTGATCAAGAAAAACAAGCAAACGCTCGCAGCTCTCCCCTGTGGGGCCCTAAGAGAAGGAGTTAGACACTATTAAACTCTTAATACCAATGAGAGCCTTTACGTCACACTATTCAACGTGTCTCCTTTCACAATACTGACGTCAAATGAAGTTCTGTCCAAATACAGATAGGAAAAATGGATACATCAGTAATACTTACTTTTTATTAGGTTTGATGCTTCTGATAGTAGCTAAGCCAATAAATACAGGAAGTAGTTTTTGATATTACATATCAAGGTAGATATTTCCCAGGGAAATTTTTAATGCATTAATTTTGATGTGTCTTTTAAATAGTTCTACCTTCCTCACAAGCTAAAAAGTAAAGTAGGGGTAATTCTATAGGAAAAATTCAAAAGATACCACTCGAGCTGTCAGGCCAATGGGCTCTAGTTTTCCAATATGGAATCTGAAATGAGCACAGAAATAACAGCTCTAAGAAGTAATCTGGGCAGCTTTCTTGTTAAGGCAAGGTACTGCTAAGAAAACACTGTATCAGAGCATCAGATGAACAGTAGCACTTCAATGTAACAGTACAGAACTGAAAATTACCTCAGTGTCTACATTTTTTTGTAAAGTTAATCTTCCCTTAGGAAAATGCTACACTATAATATTTATTTTCTTTTATTTTTTACTATTCAATGCATATAATTTGTTACTCAAGCTGATGTACAGGTAAGTGTCCACTTACAAAGCTATTTTTTTTAAATGATCATATAGAAAGGAGGGACGTAAAGAATCACATAAGTTCATCGCAAAATATAAGACAACTGTTTAACTCCATCACAGTCTTCTCATTTTAAGACAGCTCAGTGAAATAACTTATTGACAGATGTTCTAGCAATTGTGGCATACAGAATGAATTACAAAATTTAAAGACGACCAAGAAGACTACACTTAATCCGTGAATTATTGGCATTTAATTTTGACTCTAACTGCCACATAAGAATGTCACCTTCTCCAGTGTAACAGCCTAACACTTACCTAGCACACAGGAGGCGTGCAATAAGTATCTGCTGAATAACTGAATTCTCATTAATCCTTGACCTGCAGTATTTTCTACCTGGGATCAAGAATCTGCCACATACCTCAAGCCTCATCAGGTGTTATTTGGGTGAAATTATATTACTTTGATTTTCATACCTTGTTTAAATCTTTTGATAAAAAGTCATTTTCCCCCAAATAAAATGGCATCTCAATGCAACTTAGCCATGAGATGCAAAATGTAATTTAATATAATATTCATTATACTAACTTTATATAATATATGTAATGAATATATGGTATTCACTATACTAACTATATACAACCGTATAGCAGATTCTGCAGGGTGATGCTGAAAGTAAAAAAGGACTCAAGTGAAAACAGTAGCACTTCATGGTGTTTTTCTGGCAATCTCAAATCACAGAATTTAAATGTCATTCATACCACAATATAAACACTAAGTCTTATTGTAACATTGTTCAGTTTAAGCCAGAATTAAACCAAAGCAGTTCTGTTACGGATACTATCGAAGAGGTCTAAGTTCTTCTAAACAAATGGAATGTCTCTGTAAAGTAAATTTAGTTGAAAGAACACCTCACAAGAAAATGTTATATGAGGCTTCAGCTTACTTGTTTTAAAAGAAACACAGCTATCATACATTTGGAATTATAATTAAAGACGGTCTTCTCTGTAACAAAGGCAAACGCATTACTTCTGAATAACAAAAGAAAAATGAATCAGGTATCAGGAAGTGGGTTTAGAATGTGGCTAAGTCTGGGAATAGGTTTCCTAATTAACATAAGAGAACAAAAATTTCCATTTACATTCAGCTTCCTCCAGAAGATGAAACAGATACATAGCTATGTTGTAGATTCAAAAGAAGAGAGTCATGGAATATGTTAGAAATTGTTTTACATATTCATAGATAATTTCAAGATTACCAAAAAAGTAAAAAATAAAACTCACAGAGAACGTTGGCCCATTGTTTGATGTTACAACAGTATGAACTTCATCATGCAATTTTACTGAGAGCTCCCAGTCAGCCACTTGTGGTTTTATAATAGGCACTCTGAAGTAGAAAGAAAACAAAAAGTTAATAACTTTATATTATTCTCTCTCAGTAACCTGATTTTCCTTTGACATTAAGTGTGCAGAATAAAACTGCCAAAGACTGTACTTCAGAACACTTTAATTCAAAAGGTCCTATCCTTGGGAAAAAAGCCTTCAGATATAAAGTAGAGAGATTAAAACCCAAAAAACTACACACACAGACACTCCAAAGGAAACAGAAGGCATTCTGGGGTAACTGTGGTGCCATCACCCACTCTGGAAATTTGAGTTGCTTAACTGTATACAATCCTTCAAAAACTAACCTTCCTTAAGCAATATTAATTTATTTTCATTATTTGGTTATTGTCTAAGACTTGTTTTTCAAACCTTACAATATCAGTTTGCTTTTTCCCAGGTTTATTAAGTTATCATCAGTATGCAAAAAACTGCACGTAATTACTGTATACAATTTGATGAGTTTGGACACATTTATTCATTCATGTTGCCGTCATCACAATCAAGGTAATAAACATATCCCTCATCTCCAAAAATGTCCTTGTGCCCTTTGGTTTTGTTTTGTTTTTTTGTTTGTATGTCTGGGTGAGAAAACAACATCAATGATGCTAGTCTTCACACACAGGTCTGTACTTGCAAATGATCAATAGTACAGAAAACTGAGACAAGAAAATTGGGACAAGCAGCCAGAGACAAAAACATTTTTGGAATACAAATGTTTCTCACAACTTTTTAATGTAACAAAATTTTAATGATTTCTGAATTAATCTAATTTAAGCACTGCATATTTACATTATTTGAGAAGTAATATTTACTAGGCACTACACATGTAGTATCCAGTCTCTGACTTAAGTCTTATTCAAAAAAAAAAAAATTCCAGGCTACGTTTTAATTTAACCCCCTTGAATTTCAAAGGAGTCTCTGCATAGTCATATAAAAAGTCATAGTCACAAAAACTACGTTTTTGATTCAAATCACAATGTCTAATGGAGGACAATTAATTTAGGTGAATATTTGTATTTGGCCCA
This sequence comes from Vicugna pacos, assembly GCF_048564905.1. Lineage (NCBI taxonomy): Eukaryota > Metazoa > Chordata > Mammalia > Artiodactyla > Camelidae > Vicugna > Vicugna pacos. The sequence goes on along the minus strand of NC_133000.1, from coordinate 64,949,461 downwards.
CTACTCACTGATTTATTTTCTGAAGATGAAGAGACGTTTTAAATACTATTAGAAGTAAAAATTAAAGTTTAAAAATGCGCCAACAAATCAAGAATAATGCACACTGTAGGCCCGGAAGATTCTTTTTTGGCAATTTGAGGATGATTGTTTCAGAGGACAGAGCTCCACACAGGAGAGCTTGAAAGAACACCAGGGGAGCATCCAGGAGGGAGAGGAGGAGGGAGAGAGAGAGAAGGCGTGAGGCAGAGAGGAGGAAAGGGAGGAAGGTGACTCTGTGATCCGGCCTGACCTACACTGGCACCTCTTCCAGAGGGTTTTTGTCTGTTTATGCTTGTTTCCCTCATTGGCCTGTGAGCTCCTAAAAAGCCAAGATCATGCCTTTTTTTTTTATCCCCAGCCCCCAGCACAGGTTGGGAAGAAAAGGCTGAGGGGGAAAGTAGGAAAGAATCAGAGGAGCGTCCACAATGTGCCAAAGGAGAGGCCACGCCTCCCCAGGGACAGGCATGAGCCACTGACGGAGAGCGAGCCTCCAGCTCCCGGGCTGTACCTGGCTGTCTGGGACTATGTGGGTGACCTCACTGCACTTCACCTGGTTCACCTTCAGATGAGGTTAACACCCCAACCCCTCAGGAATATCGCGATGACAGAAACAACTGCATGGCGAGATGACTGCACAACACGGCTCGCTTCAGTCGTTGTGACCCTCGATAATTATGGCACCGTCTTGCTCAAGACTGCTCCACGGTTTTCTACTTGACATCACTTTAAACCTTAATCAACCTATCATTCAAGTTCCTTAAAAAATAAGGCCCCATTCTTTGTATTTAACTTTGTTTCTGATTATTCTCTGAGTTGTTCATCTGCTAGGGCCAAGCCCTTAAACTCCTTCCCAAACCAAAGTGGGCCAAGCCAAGCTAACACAAGTGGGAGAACTACGCACACTGGTTGCAACTCAGGCTCTGGTGACTCGCAGAAAATCCAGCTCTGCCAATATTTAGTTCCGACCTTGAGCAAAAGTCTATTTCCTTATGTGTAAAAGTAAGATAACAATAGTGTCTGTATCATAGTGACGAACTGAGAATTAAATAACGCGTGTAAGTGTTCATTTTTATTATTATGATTAGTGCCAACTTTGGGCCTACACTCTTGTTTTCCCTCATAACTGAAATCCCTTTAAGGGAACTTTAGATTTCTTCTCTCTGCTTCTCAAACTAACAAATTTTTCAAAAAGAATATTCTTTCTCTCATAAACTGTTTCCTAATTATAGTACAAACTTCAGTGATCTCCCTTGCACTTAACCTGGCATATGCTTAGCATTTTTCACAATTTAGTGGCCCAATAACTCTTTCAAGGAAATGGGGAAACCCCTTTTTAGTTATGCAACAAGCTTCTGTTTTCGGACAAGTTGGGAAGTCGCTGATCCTGACATCCTGTTCAAAACCCAAACACATTTTCCCAGAGAAAGCAATCCTACAGACGGTGGCTAGATGTAGCTGCCACTCTTCGGAACCTAACTGCTGTTTATTTTTCCATTGTTTTATTTTGACCCACATCTGTTTCATATATGTTAGAACCCGCCCCGAGAGGGAACTGCAGAGAGAGCAGAGGCTCTTCTGAGTAAAAAATGCTGAGGTCTAACCTCAGCCCATCTCTTACTAGCATTGTACAGGGGAACTCATTCAGTCCTTTTGAACTGAAATCTCCACACCTGTCAGATGACAGTCCGAGCAGAGTCGGCAAGGCAACGGGCAAGCTGTTGCTTCTCCCGAGCATTCAACTCCTGAAGCAGCACTTTTCTAACAATTTCTTTCAAGGTGATGTGTTCATAGGATGTAAGAAAGAGGCTTCTCTGTGAAAGCAAGACCTTCAGATACCAAGAGGGTCAAACTGGGGAATCTCTTTATGAGTTCAGTCTTCTACAAAGAAAATTTGCTAAGATTCCTTCTGGCTTTACATTAAGTTTGAAAGAAGTTTTGTTTTTAAATAAAATGGACGGGGTTTGTCGTACATGCCCAGTCAATACACTCGGCAATAAAAATAAACCGTTAACTATAAACAAAACAACACACACCAACCCCAAAGTATATGTCCTCTATTTCTGCAAAATTACTGATACCATATTAACAATAATTACCTTGAAACATTGATATTAACTCCACCAGCACAAACATGTTTAAAATGGTAATGATTACCTAAAGTTGTATTTTAAATTTTAGAGAAGAATTATATTTCTTCATTAAATCCAAAAGAGTCTCAAAGAAGATTTTATGAACAACTGTCTGAAAAGGGGGACGTCTTGGAGCTTTACTCAACTCACAACAGTAAAGATACACAGGAAAACAGCCTCCTTTACTTGGCTAGTGAATGTGTTATGTGTCTAGTGAAAGAGGTTGCCATCTGATCAAAAATGTCATCTGTGCAACTTATCAGTTAATTGTAAAGCTAACATCATTTAAGCTACTACTTAAAACAAACTAAAAAAAAAAAGTAAAAAAGAATTCACATAAGCAGCTACTCACAAAGCAAATCAAACAATAGCTTTTACTCAGACCTGTCCACTTTGATTACCATCAGCCAGCCAGAATGAACATGCTCAATAAAACTAAATTTTTCTATATTCTATGGTAAAAACTGTCAGCTGATTGTCACAAATGTTAATGCTAATACATTTAAACTTATTAGAATATTTTACTCAAAAAGGTGCAAGTAATATTAACTCAAATATGTTGCTATTACGTGTCATTTGTTAAAGCAGATTTTGTATAAACGTAACTAACAGCATCTTTACTCATCAAGGATTATAAGCATCTCAAAACCATATTATCAGATACTGAGAAAAGCTGGTTTTCAATTGTGCCATTATTACCTATTTAGGAGTGAAATACTGAGTTAAAACAATGTTAGTGGTCACAGAATCATTAAGCGATCCTTCATCATAACTTTCACAGTGGGTGGTCTGTAAAATGATCAAGAATAATATGCTGCATTCCATGGTCGCGGAGGTCAGTTTCTGCATACAAATCTTTGCAGGAAGAAAAAGGCCTTCAGAAAAGTGGGCCATTCATCTGCACCAAGTTCAGAGAATTTCCAGCACGGTGAAAAGATACGTTATGCAAGCACATAGATGTATTCAGTGGGGGTGGACAGAACCAGCTACATGGAGACTACAAAGGAGCCCTCCCATGGCTCATGAATAAGTCGAGGAAATGATCAGAAAAAAAAAGAGAGGGATGTTTAGACAGATGGCCCACTTAAAATGCCTGAGACAGGGCATAAGCAATTTTAATGAAACTTTAGATCTAGCATATGAATTGTGTCTTACTTCCTCCAGGAAAAAAAAAACCCAAAGAAGACAAAAATTCAACAATCTGCTGAAAAACCCACTTTTAGCAAGTTGGAATGAGGAAGAGTAACAAATAATAGATTTATTAGGGCAATAAATTCACATAAAAATTCTTCACAGGGCCATGAGCTATCAAAACGAATATTAAAAGCATGGAATGAACAGATTAAAAGAATTTTAAACAGAAGTCTACTGCCAAACCAAACAAAACTCTAAGCCTTATTATGTGAGAACTTACAACACTCCAACATTAAAGTTCATCACTGCAGAAGAGAGATAAAAGCAGCATTTTCAGAGAACCTCTTCAAAGCTAGAACTTGTCATAGTGGAGGAACAGAATTCTGCCTATGTGCAATCTAAAATGTGCGCGTCAGAACATCTGAGACTGTGGAGAAGAATGTATCACAAAGTAGCACCTAGAAAGAGTGAGGGAACCCCCCCAAGTCTGGGGTCACCAGCACTACTAATAACTACACAAATGATGCCTGAATCTAGAAACAAGTAGTGTTACTTACAATATTCAACAATGTTATGCAAACCCTATTTCCTTCTTCCACCAATAAGGGTTTATGGTTCTCCACTTAAATTCTGGGCACAACCAGCAGGAAAGGTAACGATGGTGCACAGCCACCAGCCCTGCAGGCCCTAGCGTCTGACGGACCACTGACCATTGATCACAAAGGCCACGTGACCTTGACAAGTCACTATACTCCTTGTGGCTCAGTTTCCTTATTAGTAAGACAAAGATAATAAGAATACTTAGTTCACATGCAGATTAAATGAAATAAAAGGAGTAAAATGCTTAGACTGGTGCTTGGCACATAAAAGCTAAATAAGAGTTACTACCATCTTTATCATGATTTGTTTGGTACAATAATACCTGAAATCCTCCTGTATTATTTCAACAAAATGTTTGTTAACATTAATATACAGTTTACATACAGTTAAATTCAAAAATCTGAAGTTTCATCATTTATCTTTCCAGTAAATCTAACCCTTTCCCGCAACAGCCAACTATAGATTCCATTAAAGCATCAAGTAAATAAACTCCAAAAATATGAACTCTTGTGTGTGTTTTTTGCCCAATATAGTGTTTCTGAGGTTCACTCATGTTGAATAATTCATCCTTTTTGATTGCTGAGTAGTATTCTATTGTATAAGCATACTAAAATTAGATTGTTTCCAGTTTGGGGCTCTTATGAACAAAGCTTCTATAAACCTTTGTGTGAGTCTTTTTTGAGGACTTGTTTTCACTGCTTGCGGCAAAAAAAAAAACAAACAAACAAACAAACAAAAAAAAAACTAGGAGTGGAAATCTATAGTAAATGTATGTTTAATTTTATGAAAACTGCTAAACTGTTTTCCAAAGCATTAAAATATATCCACACTCTCATTAGCAATGGAGTTTGTTCCATAACCTTGCCACCATTTGCTGGTATTAGTCTTTCTACTTCTAGCCAGGCTAGCGGTAGAGAAACCACATCTCATTATGGCTTAGTATGCATTTCCCCTGTGACTAACAATGTTGAGCACCTCAACATGAGTGTTTATGGGCCACTTGAATTCAAGTTTTTGCGCACTTGATATTACGATATTGGCCTTATTATTGACGTGTGGGAGTTCTTTGTTTTGAATAGAAAGCCTTTGTGACATTTATATACTAAGAATGTTTTCTTCCCCTTTATGGCCTATTAATTTTCTTAAAAATGTCTTACTTTCAGGATTTAAAAAAAAATACTTAATTTTTTAGAGCAGTTTAAGTTTCAGAAAAATGGAGCAGGAATTACAGAGAGTTCCTATATATACCCTCATGTACCCCACCGCTACACAGTGTCCCTTTTAATTAACATCTTGCCTTGCTACAGAACATTCGTTACAACTGATGAACTGATGTACATTATTTAATTAACTGAAGTCCACAGTTTACATCTGGGTTCACTCTTTGTGTTCTACATTGTAGGGTTTGAACAAACGTACAACATACATCTACCATCAAAGTACCATATACAATGGTTTCCTTGCCCTAAAAATCCCCAGTGTTCCCTTCCTTCCTCACCCACACCGAATCCCTGACAACCACTGATCTTTACTGCCTCCATAGTTTTGCCTTTTCCAGAATGTTGTAGAGCTAGAATCATTCAGAATACACAGTCTTTTCAGACTGGCTTTTCATTTAGCATTATGCATTTAAGGTTCCTCCATGTCTTTTTGTGTTCTGATAGCTTACTTCTTTTGATTGTTGAACAATATTCCATTTTCTGGATGTACCAGTTAATACACCCATTCAACTAGTGAAGGATATCTTGCTTACTTTTAAGTTTTGGCAATTATGAGCAAAGCTGCTATAAACAGGTTTTTGTGCAGGTTTTTGTGTGGGCATAAGGTTTTGGCTCCTTTGGATAATCACCAAGAAGTACAATTACTGGATCAGGTGAGAAAAGCATGCTTTTTGTTAGAATCTGTTGTCCTAAGCGGCTGTGCCATCTTGCATTCTCATTAGCAACAAATAAGAATTCCTGTTGCCCCATAGCCTCACAAGCATTTGGTATTGTCAGTGTTCGGGGCTTCAGACATTCTAACAAGCATGTAGTGATATCTCTTTGTTGTTTTAATGCAAGTTTTTAATATCATTAAAAACATTAATTTTTTCCTTATGTTTAGTGCTTTTATGTTCTTGCTAAGAAGTTTCTGATTATATCAAGATCCAGGAGATACACTTGTATTCTTTCCTTTAGAGGCTTTAAATGGACCTATGATTCATCTTCTCTAATTTTCCTTTGTTTTAGTTTTATTAGTTAAATCTTACAGTTTTCTAAAGTATTCTATTAAGTTGTCCTGGAAAACTTCCTTTCCCACCGCTATGCTTTATTGTTTTTTCATGACTTAATACTCTTACTAGGGACAGTCCTGAATTTATTTACAGTCTCTGCCTAAATATCTTCATGCTATATTAAATGGCACTTTAGTTTTCATTTTTAGCTTCTCATTTGCTACTGTATTGAAACACAACTTATATTTGATTGGCTTTTTATCCTGCAACTTTGCTATATTCGTATCAGTCACACTCAAGGATACAGTAGGAAATAAATGATGGAAAAAGACTGGATCATACATGTGCCACTTCTACCTGCCCGGTGGTAGAACAGGAACACTTGACATCTCTACTTACAAAGGCTATTCGTGTCACTGAATTGAGAGCACTCATGTAAACATTTTGTAATTATAGAAGAAATATTCTTTCTGGCGGGGCAAGAATTATTATTGGAAGCTAAAATTAGTGGCTGAAAGTTTGGAGAAGAAATATTCTTAAAGAAGATTCCATCATGCTAGAGGAAAGAGTAATGATAGCTCATCTTAATTTCTAAATTTGAATTTCTATTACACTACTAGGAAATAAATTCTTAAATATAAACTGCCTAACAGCTTTTTAAAATTTTAAAGTTTTATTGACATAAAATTCACACATCATTAATTTAACTCATCTGAAGTGTACAATTCAATGGGTTTTAGTGAGTTGTGTATCACAACAACCAATTTAAAAACATTTTCATAACCCCACAAAGGAAACTCTGGACCCATTAGCAGTTACTTCACATTCCCCCTCCAGCCCTACACAACTACTAACATACTTTCTATTTCTAACTTTGCTAATTCTAGACGCTTCATATAAATGGAATCATAAAATTTGTAGTCTGCTTAATTTTTTCTGGTAAAGTGGTTTCAAATTTCATTCATGTTGTACGAAGCATCTCACTTATTTTTATTGCTGAGTAACAGTCCATTTTATAAATATATCACATTTTATTTAATATATCTATTCATTGCTTCATGGACATTAGGGTTGTTTCCACTGTCTAATTATGAAAATGCCCACTATGAACATTTGTATACAGCATTCATGTGGACATAAGGGTTAATTTCCCTTGGGCATACATACCTGAGAGTGGAATAGCTGGGTCATGTGGTATTTCTTACATTTTTAGAAACTTTCCAGGTCTGCATCATTTACTCATAAATTCCCACCAGAAATGTATAAGCGTTACAATTTCTCCACATCACTGCCAGCACTTTGCTACTGTCTTTTTGATTATAGCCATCCTAGTGTATGGAAAGTGGTATCTCACTGTGATTTTGACTTGCATTTCCCTAATGACTAATGATGCTGAGCATCTTTTCATGGGCTTGTTGACCATTTGTATATTGTTTAGAAAATTTTCTATTCACGTACTTCATCCACTTTTTAATTGGGTTTTCTATTGAGTTGTAAGATTTCTTTATATATTCTAGATAAAAGTCTCTTATCAAATATATGATTTGCAAGTATTTTCTTCCTTTCTATAGGCTGTCTTTTCACTTACTTCATGCTGTCCCTTAAAACAAAAGTTCTTAACTTGATGAAATCTAATTTATTATTTTTCTTTTGTTGCTTATGCACTTGGCATCTTACATAAGAAATCACTGACTAACCAAAAGTAACAAAGATTAACTCCTATGTTTCCTTCTAAGAGTTTTGTAGTTTAGCTTAGTTTCATGCTTTGTTTTAAAGTTCATGTCTGAACGGTGTAGGGAGGAGACCAACTTCAGTCTTTTACATGAAGATATCTAGTTGCCCCAGCAGTATTTATTGGAAACAATTATAATTTACCCACTGAATTGTCTTCATACACTTGTTGAAATCAAGTGATCATAGTTTAACAATTTATTTTTGGACTCTCAGTTCTGTTCCATTGACCAACACATCTATTCCGATGCCAGTGCCACACTGTCTCGATCACTGTAACTTTGTAGTAAGTTTTGAAATCAGGAAGTATGAGTCCCCCAGTTTTGTTCATCAATTTCAAGACAGCTTTGGTTATGCTGAGTCTCTTGCATTTTCTTAGGAATTTTGGAATCAGATGATTATTTCTGCAAGAAACACAGCTGAGATTTCAACAGGGACTGAATCAAATCTGTGTATCATGTTGGCAAGTATTGCAGTCTTAATACTAGATTTTCTGATCCATGAACTTGATGACATGAGATATTACACTTCTTTTTTAAAACTTTGTGTTTTAAGTATTGTATTCTTTTGGGGGCTATTAAATAAAATTTAAATTTTATTTTTGGTTTGCACACAGCTACTGTATAAAAATGAAATCGATATTTACATATCATTCTTATATTCTACAACCTTGAAAAGTCATTTACTAGTTTTAATTTTTTTGTGAATTCCTTAAGATTATCTACATACAAGATGTCACCCTCAAATATAGTTTTACTTCGCCCTCATCTTGATACCTTTAATTTTTCTTGCCAAACTGCCCTAGATAGGAACTCCAGTACAATGTTGAAAAAAGTTTAACAACAAACATCCTTGTCCTATTCCTGATCTTCCAAAAAACACTCTGTTGTATCTTATTAAATATGATGTTAACTGTGGGTTCTTCATAGATGGGCTTCTATTCCTAATCAGTTGACTGTTTTTATCATGAGAGGCTGCTAGATTTTGCCAAATGTTTTTTTCTGCATTTACTGAGATAATCCTGTGATTTTTGTTCTTTATTCCATTAATGTATCACATTGATTGATTTTTGGCTGTTAAACGAATCCAGGATAAAACTCACTTGGTTATGGTACATAATCATCTTACATATTCATGAATTAAGTTTGCTAATATTTTGTTGAAAATTTTCATATTAATATTTATGAGGGATATTGGTCTTCAGTTTTCCTTTCTTGTAACATCTTTACCTGGTTTTGGTATCACAGTAATACTGGCCTTGGAGAATGAGTTGCAAATATTTTCACACTTTTTTATTTTTTGGAAGAGTTTTTGTAGAAGATTAGCATTAATTAATTTATTTCTAGATCCATCACTGAATTCACCAGTGAAGCCAGCTAGTCCAGGGCTCTACTTCCTAGGAAGTTTTGTGATGTCTAATTCAATCTCTTTCAGGTCTATTCAGATTTTCTATTTCCTCTTGAGTCAGTGTCAGTAGCTTGCATCTTTCTAGGAATTTCTTCATTTTATCTAAATTATTTAACTTGCTGGCGTACAATTGTTCACATTATTCTCTTACAATCTTTTCAAATTCTGCAAGGTCAATATGTATAACCCTTTTTTCATTATTGATTTTAGCTATCTGAGTCTCCTCTTTTTATCTTTTTTCTTCTTCTATTCCTCTACTACTGTCTTTTTTTGTTTATATAGTTTTTTCTAATGTAACATTTTAACTCCCTTGATAGTTCATTTACTATTTTTCAAAAGCTACATACTTAGTGGTTACGCTGGGAATTACAATTAGCACCTTATATTTAAACACTATAGTTTAGACTAATGTTAACTTAATTGCAATAGTGTATAGAAATTTGCTCCAATATAGCTTCATTTTCTCTGCTATTTGTCTTATGGTCATACAAGTTATATGTGTATATATTGTGTGCCTATCAACTTAGAACTGTAATTACTGCATCATGCAGTTGTCTTTTAAATCAGAGAAAAAGAAAAAAGATGCTACAAACTAAAAATACATTTATACTGTCTTTTGTATTTACTGATGTAGTAATCTTTTACCATCGCTCTTCATTACTTCACCTGTATTTAAGTTTCTGTTGTCCTTCGTTTCACCCTGAAGGACTTCCTTTCATATTTTTTGTTGGGTAGGTCTGCTAGCAATGGATTCTTTGGGGTTTTGTTTACCTAAGAAAGTCTTAATAACTCCATTGTGTTTAAAAGGTAGTTTTAATGGATATAGAATTCTTTGTTGACTTTCTCTTTATCAATTCTTCAGTACTTTATATACACCATTCCATTCTCTTCTGGACCCCTTGGTATCTGATGACATGTGAGCTCTTAATATTACTGAGGATGCCTTTTGCATGATGAGTTATTTTCCTTTTGTTTCTTTCAAGATTCTTTTTGGTGTTTGATAGTTTGACTATAACGTGTGAAGGTGTGGATCTCTTTGAGCTTACCCTACTTTGGAGTTTATCAAGCTTCTTGAATGTGCAGATTAATGTTTTCCATCAAATTTAGTTTGTTTTCAGCCATAATTTCTTTAAATATTCTCTGCTCCTTTATCTTTTTTCTCTTCTCCTGGGACTCTTAGCACGTATGCTGGTACATCTGATGGTGTCCCACAGGTCTCTGAGGCTCTGTTCATTTTTCTTCAGTTTTCTTTCTGTTCCTCACACTGGATCATCTCAACTAATATATCTTCAAATTTGCTGCTTGTCTCTTCTGCCACTCAGATCTACTGTTGAGTTTCTCAGTGCTTTGTTTATTGTAGCACTGTACTTTCATCTCTGGAATTTTTATTTGCTATCCCTTTAGTGATATATTCTATTTAGTGAGATATGGCTAGCATACTATCCTTTAATTCTTCATATCGGGTTTCCTTCAGTCCTTGGAACAAATTTTTTATTTAAGGTCGCTGTAAAGTAAGTACATTTGGGCCTCCTCTCAGGCAGTTTCTACTGACTTTTTATCCTGAGAATGGGTCATACTTGCATGTTTCTTTGCATGTCCTGTAACTTTTGTGGATGTCTTGGTAATGTGGCACACCTGCAAATGGGATTCCTTCCCCAAGACAACCTGGAATTTTTCTCTAGCAGTCTTCAGAGCTGATAATTATCTGTTTAATGTCTACACATCTCCTTCTATTTTAAGCTTCCTAAAGGGCAGGAATTGTTTTATTATTACTCCAACCCTAAGCATCTTATCACAAGGAGTACTATTTGTTATTTTGGAATGATGTAATAACTCTAATTCTGAAGTTAAGAAGTTACCATCATTAAAATATATATTCAGAAATTTACTGTATGAAAGAAAGTGACCTTTGTAAAGTATAGTCAGTATATGATCATCTAAACCAATGTTATCTAGATTAAGGGCCATTAGTTAATATATCAACATTCAAGGTATGAAATTAGTCTGACATACTGTGAGAAACCAGAAATTCCAAAAAGCAATACATCAAAAAAGTTTTTTAAAGTAAAATGAAAAGGTGGTTTAAAAGAAAACATAGCTTAATTCAGAGTTTATCCTGTAGATTAATGTGAAAACTTCAATGATTATATAACAGAATATAAGGATACTTAAACAGCTACTAAGATAATATCTTTCAAAACATTTTCAAAAAACATGTGTTACTAGTCTCTGCCCTTCCTTTTCTTATACATTTCTTTATATTTCTTAGAATATTCCAAATTTCATAAAATTTATTCACAGAACAAATTTTACTGAAACTACTATTAGGGATAAAGATGAAAAGGTAGCTCTATAAATAGAACTTCAAATATATTCAATCAAAGAATTAAGATTTAAACATATGCATTTTCACATTCACTAATATATAACACACACACACAAAAAAATTTTACAGAAAAATCAAGTAATGCCTTCAAAAGGTAGATTTCTCCATTTGCACCACTTTCATTCCTGTTACACTCTTACTTAACTCACTAACAAATCTCTCTAAACCAACTTTAAATGTTTTTTTTGAAACACGGCTAAGCATAAATATACAAATATTCATCCATTACCTAGAGAAAATCACCTTACACAGATTGGTTCACTTGGATTTTTAATAATAATCTTTGAATTACATAAATTAATCATTTGACATTTTATTATGAATGTAGTGATAGTGTTGATTTAGTTTCAATTCAAAAATCAAGGATTTTATTATGCTATAAAACATACCCAGAGTTCAAAGTATTTAAGGGTGGTTAAACAAAATGCAAACATTTAATGCAACATTAAGCATGTGAAATAAAAACTTGATTGCCTAAAGAAAGCATGCTATGCTGTTACCCTGGTGACAGGTTAAAAAAGGGATTGTGAGCTGAATAGCTGTATGATATGAAATTAAAATGTTTCACATTGAACAATCCAAAATGAATTGGGAAAGGTTAGAGTAGAGGAGAGAGAAATCAATTCTCCAATGGCAATGGGTGAATGGGAAAGAAGCATGAATAGGATTTGCCAGTGGGGTGCAACAGCTGCCAAATATCCTGCAGCCAAAGAATTACAATAATACTGATGAAGTGTGCAAGAGCTTTTGGAATCATTGCAGGGAACAGAGAAATTCTCCTACAATAATGAGGCTATTCTGTCTTCCATTCAGCTCTTAGTAGAATGAGAAGAAGAAAAATATTTAAAATGTAGTATTTAGCAAAAAGTGTACAAATATGACATCTTATCCACTGAATCAATATTTCGTGCTTAATCTCACATAGGTTTATAAATCATCTAAGACATAGTCATATTAAGTAACTGAAGATACCGTAACAGAGATATTAGAAGTAAGGCAAACTTAAATGATAATGACTGAATTAGTATTTTTTTCCTTCTTGGTGCTTTTAGGGGATTTATTTGCTCAAATGAAAATAGGTATCTCCAAAGGCATTCTATAGCTACGTATGGTTGTAAACACCCAAAGCACTATTTTTTATTATACAGTTAGTTCTCAGAACGTTAACTTCATTGTCATAATGAAGTAGCTTCTCTGAGAACTTAAATGAAACAGCTATGATATAAAGTTACAATTTGTTGTCACAGATGGTGTAAATGTGTTCATAATTTGATATGTCCTTTTAAATTCAGAAATATTTAAGTAAAACAGTCAATACACACTGTACAACAATACTTGCTTTTCCTTGGGAATCACTTTCACATGGCTACTTTTTTCTGTTTCTTTCCCCAGTTATCTTTCATTGATTATGATCATCTTTCAAACCCTTAAACTTTTATCATCTAATTGAACACTTAATGAGTGAATGAACTATAAATCTAAAGCTAGAAATGGACATTCTTTTTTAATAACAACAACAAAAAAACCCAGATAATTGTATCTGGCAGGTAAAAGTCACTAAGAAATTGATTCTCCATTTTATCAGGAAGCCAGATGAAGAAAGAAAATACAATACAAATGTGGACACAATGACTGCAATTCAGGTGAACTACTTTCCCATGTTGCTACTGTGACTAAAAGAGTTAAACTGATGACAGCTTCTGTAGCCAGCCGAGATACTTGATACGTATGTTCTACTAGGTACGAGCTCTTTCATTGGTTATGTATTGACTCCACACACCCAGAGTAATCGTCTACAAAAGTGAACACTGCATTCTTAAAAATCTTTCAGACTGAAGTCTTTTCATCAGTATTATCACAGGCCATAGAGAAGGTGTTCCTTTTCCTGACTCTTTAACCTCTGCTCAAATATCAAGAGAGAAAATAGAGGGTTTAAGTAGGAACCAGAAAGTAATAAGGCCTGCCTCATGCAATTCAATTAGGATCAGAGCTGGAAAAGATTTCAGCAGTCATCCAATCCAAAATGCCATTTCTTAGAAGAGGAAATTGAAGTCTACAGTTGAAGCATTTTGCACAAAGACTTGTATCACTTTGATACTTGGTAGTGGTGCCAGGACCAAAATCCTGACTCCTGACACCTCACTCAGGGCTGGTCCCATTGCACCACACCAAGTAATACAACATTTCAGTGCCAGATGAAGGAGCAAAAGAATCAAAGATGATATAATTTTCCTAGCCCGAATGACTGAATAGAATGATTGCCATAAATAAGGTAAGCTATACAGAATTCTGTGTACACATCGACAGTGCTGAATAGATGTGAGGTGCACAGCAGTACTCACCCTGCCAGGGACCACTAATATCACACAGCCTACTGCAAATTAGCTCCCTGGCCTTATCAATCCTATAAGATCAAGATTTTCCATTGTATAGTAATTTTTTTAAAGAACTAATGTTGTACCATCCTTGAAAACCACTTTTTCAAAAACTAATACAGAGAAGTATTGACAAAATAATGGTATATGAAAAAAGGGGGGGCACTCTTTCAAGTAGAATGGCCCATTTTTTGTAAAATCAAAATAAGACATTATATATATATATATACACATACACACATACACACACACACACACACACACACACGCATACTGGAATCCTAAGAGTTGCCAGTACTTGCAGTCTCTAATTTCTCTATTCCCTTTTTTTTTCTGAACCCCCATCAATTCAACTTTAACCACCACTTCCCCTTGACATTCTTGAAAACTGCTCGTCAAGGTCTCCTATGACCTCCACATTGCTAAACTGAATGGTCAAGTCATTCTTCATGTTTAACATATTTCAGTTGAACGCTCCTTGCTTCACTTGGGTCTCTGAACTCCACCCCCTCCCACTTTTCCATCTATGTCTTCCACTGTTCCTTCTCAATCTCCTTTGCTGGATGGCCTGATCTTCCTGTCTTGTTAACGTGAAGTGTCCCAGGGCTCAGGCCCAGGACCTCTGCTCCTAACTCATCTCCCAGGTCCACTCTTACCCCTTTTTAGGCATTTACAACACTGCAGGCACAATGATCTTGTTAATACATAGGTCACATCAAGCTCTGCTTTGCTCAAGACCCTGCAATGGCTTCCCATTCCACGCAGGTAGAAACTTAAGTCTTTGAACCCCCACCCCAATTCCATCTCTACTACTTTTCGGCTGGGTTCTCCTCTCAAGTTGCATTTGCCTCCTTGCCATTTCTCAAACAGGCTAGGCACACTTTGACTTCATGTGCTTTGCATGTGCTGTCTCCTCTGATCAGAAGGTTCTCCCTCCAGATATTTACATAATTCACTGCTTTCCTCCCTCAGGTCTTTGCTCTAACATGAATCTTCCTATCCTGCTAATCCATCCTGCCATCCACTTCCCTGCGCTCCAAATTAAAACTGAGGCTACCCCACCATCCATCCCCAGGATGCTCTATAGTTCATCACTGCTTTGTTTCTCATCAAACTAATTATCATTATTTGATGTACTACATCTGTTTTGTCCGTCTACCCTCCACTTAAATGTAAGTTCAATGGGGAGGGACAGCTAACAGTTAATGGGCATCATGTTAAATATTTTGTATTTCATTTGACATTGACACTCTTTCTTTAAGAACTACTATTACCTCCACATTACAGACGAGGAAACTAAGTCCAAGAAAGGTCAAATAATTTATCCTAAGATAATAGCTAGGGATCAGCAAAACCAGGGAGAAATCCAAGTCTCTGGCACAACAGCCTTAAACATGAAGATATACTGTAAGTTCTAGCCAGTAGAAAACAAGAAAAAGAAATATTATGAAGACAGAGAATTATTAGAGAATGTAGTGGTCACTTTAGTTGATAACTCAACATTTACTTCACATCAGAAAATCAGTTCAAGACCATCACGATAGTCCAGTTCCCTCTACAGTGACTGGCTGAGGAATGGGGATGAGTTCTCTCTGGTCAATGAGAACCGAGAAGAAGCTGGCTGGGTAACACCTGGGAGAGGTTTCCTCACTTCGGAGAGACAGAAACAATCTGGCTTTGACTCCTGAAACTTCTGCAGCTGCCCTGCTATCTGCTGTCACAGCTTTGTGACAAAGCCCACACACACAGGCAAGGCGAAGAAGCCGCAGAGAGGTGGCGTCAGCAGACGACTTACTGAGCCTTGTCCTCCCTGTTCCCTGAGCCTCCTGTTCAACACGAGGTGAGGACAGTGTCAGTTTGAATCAAGGTTTCTGTTACCTGTGCCCAAAAGCATTCCAAGTGATTCAGGAGGTTCAATTCAGATTCAGGGATTCAATAAAAGAAATTATAAAGCTTTAATAACAGAAATCAAAAGACTTTAATAAATGCAGAGTTGTATCGTATTTTTTTAAAGCCTCAGTATTTGATGTCTATTATAGCCAAATTTACTATAACTTTAAGGCAACTCCAATATCAAAATACTTTCAAGCTTAGCTAGAATAATCAATAAATTTTAGGGGAAGAAAATAATAAATTATTAAATAAAACTAGAATGACAAATCAGTGGAAACGAAGAGAAAAATCAAGAAACAGACCATAATACATTTTAAAATTCTGTGTAAGGTAAAAGTAACACTCAATAAGGAAAGGATGGACAAATCATCAAGTGTGACTGGTTCTGCTCATTAACTACGTGGAAAAGTAAGGTCTCAACCTCGTATCACCCTGAAAATAAATTCAAAATATGAAATGCCAGTGTAACAAAGGAAAACTATAAGAGAATGGAAATAGAATATAAGTAAACAAGTCTTTTTAAGAATAAAACCAAATAAGAAACCACAAAGAAACCAACTGATCTTACAAAATAACATTAAAAAATCCACTCTAATGGTGTCCCATTTGCTAGATTATAATACAACACATCTTATTATTTCCTTCACTGGACTCCAATTTCTCTTCTTGTCATAGTTATAGCTACTTGATATAAACAAAGAATGCTATTTTTTGTTCATGATAGTTTTCTTTTTGCTTATCTATTAAGCATTTACTTGGTTTTGCACTACAATATAGAATTAACCTTTTATTTCTTTGTAACAAATAGAAGAATTTGACTGACACATATTGATACACAATCAATTATTCTCACAAAAGCCCTATGAAACATGACAGAATACATATTATTCCCATTTTACAGGTAAGCTGAGCTTAAGTTAAAGTAATATTCCTAAGGTCACATTACTAATAAATGATAGAGTTATTAGTAAAACCCAAACTTCTAATTCTATATTCCAGTTTTTTCCACTAAACCATTGAATATATTTAGATAATATATGCATACCAACTTACGTGCGTGTGCTGTGTGTGTGTGTGTGCACACAAGTCACATAAGTGAGAGAGAGGGGGAAGGGAGGGCAGCAGGAAGAGAGCTGGGGTGGGAGAGAGAGTGGGGGGGGTGGAGGTGAGGGAGGGAGAGCACAAGGAAGCATGTGAGAGCAAGCCTACACCAAGTTCCTGACTGAATCTCCCTGCCTGCCCCCCTCAAATCCATATGTAAAAATCGAATGCCCCATGTTATGGTATTTGAAAGAGGGGGTAACCTTTGGGAGGTAACTAGGTCATGAAGGTGGAGCACTCATGAATGGGATTAGTGTGCTTATAAGAAGGGGCCAGAGAGCTAGTCTGCCCTCTTCCCACCACGTGAGACTGTAAGAAGTAAGCCTTCTGCAACTTAGAAGAGAGCTCTCACCAGAACCCGACCATACCGACACCCTGACCTCAGACTCCCAGCCTCCAGAGCTGTGGAAATAAATGTTTGTTATTTAAACCGCCCAGGCTATGGTAATCTGTGATGGTGGGCTAAACTGATTAAGATACTTATGTGTATTTCTGTCCTGCCATCCTTGGAGTTACAAGGAGACTCTAATTTACTTGGGGAATAGGTTGGAATATTTTACAAACAAAGTAAGTTACCAGATCACAAAGGAAAAACTCATTTCACAACGTGCACGTAAGTCAATTCCAAATGGATTAAAGAGTTAAACGGTGCTGATTTTCCCATAGGTTCATGTATAAGTGTTTAGGATTTTGAACACAACGTCTAGGGAATGGCAAAAAGAGCAAAGGAAGAAAGAAAAGGAAGCAAGCAAGCAAAAAGAAGCAAACAAAACTTAATGAATTAACTATATATCTACAGTAAAAAAAAAAAACCCAACAATACTTATAAAACCCACAGAATCAACACTTACTTTAAAACACATTAAAATACCATCTAATATGTAAAAACACGTAACAGCACACGCCCGTCTCAGCAGGCCTTAGCCCAGGAATGACCCCTAAAAGGAGGCAAGGGTTTACTCTGCACCACGGCCTCTGCCCAATTCCTACTACAGGCAAGGTAACCCGGGAATGCAGCCCAGCCTCTGCTTGGACTGATCTGCTCACCAGCCATTTTACCACGAGGAGAGCTGGCCTGCCTTCTCCCTAGAGGTGACAATCATTACAATGGCAAATTATTCAGAGAGCTTCACAGAGAGATAATAGTCATGGAATTAGGAAGTCTGAGTAATAAAGCAGGAGAAAGGCTGGAAGACAATCTGCACAGCGACGAAGCCCAACAAAAGCAAGCAGCCCATGCAGAAACCACCAAGGGAAGCGGAGGAGGCAGAGAACTCAGAGAGGGCAGGCTGCATTCTCGTGAGTGTCTGAGAAGCACGGAGAGCAAAGGGGGACCTGAGCTAGAGCAAAGTAAGGGGAAGGTCCACCTCAGAAAGGTGAATCCTGACCTGTGAACATCTGGATCTAAGTCAAACAGGCATTTTGAGCAAAAATAAATGAAAGGTTGCTGGAAGAAACTAAATTGTTTCCTTTACTAGTTTTCCCTCCAGTCATTAAGCAGTTAGTGGAATAAATTTTTATATCAAACCACAAGGTCAGCAAAACAATTTTAGCTCCAAATAAGAAGCGATTGTTTAATACAACTTTTAATGATTCATTTCTGTCAATACAAGGGTTTAGGAAAAGGATTATTATAAAGAAAAATAACTCCATATTAAGACAACATGTATTTATATAAAAATTTACTTTATTGACAGTCATTCCAAGGAAAATTGTTTTTGACATTAACTTTCCTTTTTTTCTGAAGTGCACTGCTATCTTTTTACTATCCAAATACCATGGGTACATATCATTAAAGTCTTTTTCCAAGTCATAAATGATGAAAGAGAAAAACCCATGGAGAAATTCGGAAAATAAGGTCAGAAGCCAAAACAAGCAACAGAAAGGAAGTGCTGCAGGCTACTGAGTTTGGAAGCAAAACATTACATGACCAAACCCATGACAAAGCAACGTGCAGCCGCACCTGGCGGCTGCCTCTGAGATTCCATTCCCCAGGCCACAATGAAAACACTACTGCGAAGCCAAAATGTGAAGAGTCAACCACCTTACATCAGCTCTGTTGTCAGGGACTTCTTCAGCAAATAAGCAAAAATAACTTAGACTCATTTTGCCTAAACAAGACTGTGCTTTTGTCAAAAAGACCAGTATGTTTTGTTTGACATTGTAGGTTCTGTTGCTATGGTGGAACTGACTTTACAATGCACTGGTCTACTAAATAAATGATAAGGTCAATAGGAAATAAATTCATCAAAACTAAAACAATTGTTTGTTATACGGGTGATAAGTGCACAAATATCTACATAACTGAACTTTTGGCCTACATATTTTATTAATGTAATTTTTTTCCAACTTCAAAAGGGTAATGAATTCAATATAGTATCAGAGGAGGACGACTCTGGGAAGACAACAGGATAGGAAGCACCAGGAATCTGTCTCCCCAACCAGACAACAATGACACTGGAGAATCTGTCTGATGTAACTATGTTGGAACTCTAGAGTTCAGTCTTTCAGAGGAAGAGTTGGGTGGTAAACTACATTCAGTTTTGGTCAACTCCAGCTCTAGCACAGTAGCAGCTACCTATCCCCCCAGCCCAGTCACCTAGCGGGTGAGTGTGCATTGTTCACCAGAGCAGCTTGCACACAGTTCATGGAAGCTAAGGTGGGCAAAAAAGGATTTTACCCTCCAAATGTTGGGCACCCATGCTCTGACTGCTAATCATGGAGGTGCAGACAAAAAGGAGGGTACCCATTGTTACTGCGCCTCTCCCTCATTGTTGCAATCCCCTCACCCTCTGGCTGGAGTGACTTTCAGGAAGTTTAAAGGTCTGGTGCCTCCTTAACTCTCTCTTCATTTTTTGGCTTTTCCTCCTTTTAAAAGCCACAACTTAAGGCTAAGACATTCAAAAACAACAGCATACACAAGAAAAACTGAAAAATAACTGAACGTGCCCAGAGAAAGGCTAAGAAAAGATCCTGAGATCAACTTAAGTTTATACCTCAGCCTGATCCTTGGCATAGAGACAGCTTACAACAATTGATAAAAACAAAAATTATAAACAAAAACAATAACAAAAAACAGGAAGCCCTGGAGAAGGAGGAAACACTGATTTCCAAAGTTACCACATTATTAGATTTAAATATCTAGTGTTCAACCAAAAATCACAAGTCACACAAAGAAACAGGAAAGTATGGCCTACTCAAAGGAAAAAAAACAAACAAAAAACAAAAACAGAATACATCTCTGAAAAAGACCTAAAGTCAGATATACTAGACAAAGACTTTAAAACAAGTGTCTTAAAGATGCTCAAAGAACTAAAGGAAGATGTGGAGAAAATAAAGAAAATAATGTGTAAACAAAATTAAAATATCAATAAAGAGACAGAAAACCTAAAAAGAAAAGAAAAAGATGTTCCTGAGCTGAAAAGTACAATAATTGAAAGGAAAAACTCACTAGAATGATTCAAAGGCAGATTTGAGCAGACAGAAGAAAAAAAACAGTCAACCTGAAGATAGAGCAACACAATTATAAAGTCTAAAGAATAGAAAGAAAAAAGACTGAGGAAAAGTGAACAGAGCCTAAGGGACCTGAGGGGTACCATTAAGCAAACCAACATATACATTGTGTGAGTCCCAGAAGAAGAGAGAAAAAAGGACAGAGAGAATATCTGAAGACATAATAACTGAAGACTTCCCAAATTTTATGACAGACATGAATATAAATATCCAAGAAGCTCAAAAAACTTCAAGTAAGATGAACCCAGAGCTCCAAGACACATTATAACCAAACTTCCAAAAGCCCAAGACAAAATCTTGAAAGAGAGGAGTGAATCTTCACATACAAAGGATTCTCAGTAAGATTATGAGCAGATTTCTCATAAAAAACTCTGGAGGCCTAGAGGCAGTGGGCTGATATATTCAAAGTGCTAAACGAAAAAAACTGGCAACCAAGAATCCTAAATCCAGCAAAACTGTCCTTAAAATGTGAGGGAGACGATAGACCTTCCCAGGTAAGCAAAAGCTGACAGAGTCTGTGACAGCTAGACCTGCCCTGCAAAAAATGCCACAGGAAGTCCTGCAGGTGAAATGAAAGGACATTAGTACCAAGAAGCCACATGAAGAAATAAATACCTCAGTAAAGGCAAATACATGGACAATTATAAAAGCTAGTATTACTTAACAATACCTGTAACTCCACTTTTTGTTCTCAGCATGATTTAAGGGTTTAATGCATTTAAAACATTACTAGAGTAAAAGCTAGTATCATTTTAACTTTGGCTTGGAACTCCATGTTTTGCTTTCTACATAATATAAGAGACTAATGCATTTAAAATAATTATTGGTTTATCGTTTTGAACGCAGACTGCATACAGATGTAATAATGTGACATCAACACCCACCCTGCAGGCAACCACTGATGTCCTTCTTTTATAATTTTGTCCTTCCTAGAAATCTCAAATAAATGCAATTTTATATTATATAGTTTTCTTTAACTGGTTTCTTTCTCGGCATAATTTTCTTTTTAGGTTTATGTTTGTAGATGCATGTATCAGTACTTTATTCATTTTTATTGCTAAACCATATTCCGTTGCATGGATATACCACATTTATTTATCCACTCACCACTTGATGAATATTTTTCTAGTGGGTGTGTAGTGGTGTAACACTGTGATTTTAATTTGTATTTCTCTAATGATTAATGATGTTAAATATCTTTTTTGATGAAACAAGAATTTATTTGCCATTCATATAACTTCATTGATAAAGAGTCTATGCCAAACCTTAATTGGGTTGTTTGGCTCATTTTTGAGTTGTAAGATTTATACATTATAGATCCAAGTCCTTTATTGGACATGTATCTCTGAATACATTCTGCCATTTGCTGTATTGTTTTATAATGTTCTTTATGGTATCCTTTAAAGAGCAAAAGTTATTTTGCATATGTTATAAATTCTCTGTAATAAGTATAAATATAATAAATAATAAATATAGACATACATACTTGGAAAGAAATATAGCAAACTATTAGAAGTAGTTATTGTGGGATTACAGGTAATATTTATTCTTTTCCTTTTTAAACTTTCTTCAGATTCTTACCAATGGTAAGTCAGCACACTCTGAAAATAATTGGAATATCCTTCTTAAAAACCAAACCAGTTCATCATTAGCTACACTCAGGACTTCTGAAATAATCAAGATCCAAATAACATCTGAAGGTAAAGGAATAAGGATATGAGTATTGCATTTAACAAAAGAATAATAAAAATATTAATATAAGGTATAATTCCGGTTTTAAAACAAAAGCTTGGATCTCTCCTACACACACACACATCCCTCCAAAACAGCACTGTCTAACAGAGCTTGATGGAAATAGAACAGTTAACAATGGAAAGGTTCCTTCTGTTACCCGACATGGTAGCCGATGCCTGCAGTGCAGGAGTGACTATGGAGCACTGCAGATGTGGCCAGTGACTACACTGACACTGACATTAAATGTGACTGAGAAACTGAGTTTTTAACCTAATTTTAATTCAAATAGGCATACATGGCTAGTGGCTTCTACACTGGAGAGCACAACTTTAGGGGTAAAAAAACAAACAAACCAGATTTCTGGCTCTACTGACCATTTTCCTCCACCTTTCATTCACTCAGTAATTTATAGAAATTCTATATTCCCTCATCTCTCCCTAAATATTCACCAAATCGTAACTTAAAAAAAGATTGTACATTAAGCTTCTTGCATTTTCTCTTGAGAATGAAAACAAATGAAAAGTACCAGCTGGTTACGTGGAGATGTTCTGAGAAAACCATATTAGCCACAAATATACAGCCTAAACCCAATTTAGTTTTTCTTCTACCTAATTCTTCAGTAACATGACTTTCTGACCTGTGCTCTTCAGAGCTGCCCAGTCACCTGCCATCTTTTTTCTTTTTTTAACCTTTATTCTTCCTCTTGAGGAAAAGCAAAAAGAAAGAAAAAAAGAGTTGAAGTAACACAAGTTTATCAACAGCATCACTCTAGCAAGTAACGGACTATACTTGCTCAAGTAGGATTACTCGAGCAAGCACACAGACACTCGTGATAAATAATCCTGTCACTTAGAAGCATAAACGTTACAATGATTTTGCTTTTGTTTTCCCTGGTATAAAGCCTGCTTTCTCTTTTGCTCAGGTTACTAGGAAGCTAAAAGGTACACGATGGGCTCACAAATAACCTGGTGTTATTTCCTTCCTGTATCTTATAAACAAGTTTCATATATATATATATATATATATATATATATATTTAACTGTTCAGATTAATTCCTAAATTTTATACTATAATACTTCTCAAAATGTTTTCAAGATTAACAGAAATAACACAAATTACTTGAATTGACTTCCTATAAGGTTTCAGAATACCTTCCCCAATAATGTCCAAATTAGAGGGGCCAAGATCCTTTTGTTCTTTCTGAATTAAAAAAATTCATTTGAACAAAACAGAAGCAATACCATTTTAAACAGTGTGATTTTATTATATTTCTCCAAACACTCATAAGATCCAGAACTGAGATCAGTCAGATCTTCTATTAGCTATTTTCTATGCAGCTCAGGTCATCAGTATGTTTCTGCTCATTTATTATTTTTCAAATGATCCAACATACCTTGAATTTTCATGTTCTTGAAAATGTTGTGCTCTTAATTGGGATGCCACAAACAAGGATGATGCTATTGCCAATAACTGGTTTCTCTCACTCTCTGTTAACTTGTGTCCTAAGGGAAATCAACCAGTCGGTCAATCACATACATAATGTTAACATCTATGCTTCTATCTTATAGAATTATTAGTCATTCAAACAGGTGCTTTTATTAAGCATCTATTACGGAGCTAGTATTGTATCAGGTGCTGGGGTGTCTTAGGGGAAAAAGAGAGAGCAAGGTTGTTTAAATCAGACAAAAACCCTGCTCACTGGAATTTTATACGAAAAACTTATGGCCCCTAATATCTGCTTCTCCTTATCACTTCCCACCCCAAATTTTACTTCTAAGGAGTGAGGATAAAAGGTAGGCAGAAAAGGAGCGTCATGGTCATGGACAGTGGTGGGGCCATGTTTTCTAGAGTGAAGGATTGAAAGAAAATAAATAAGTGATTCTCTTGCCTTACTACATGTGGACTCAGGGTTTGAATCCCAATCAATTAACCAAACCACCAATCAATTTCCCTCTCCCTCTTTAATTCACTCTTCTCACCATAATACAGCTGGACCTGGGGGCAATGGCCTAGCCTCACAAGCCCAGGAAAGACTCTCTGGTCTGGCTGAGGGCCATGCAGCTGGGAAATCTGCTCTATTTGCATAATAATTCCTCAAGAAGCGTGTGAGTCAAGGCAGGATTCAATACTCCAGGTCTGTAGGCTAACACATCCCCTTGAGCGCTGTGTAATCTCACCACAATTTCCAACACTATTTATTTACCACAGTGCTACACACAGATAATCGAGTTTATTAAAGGGTACAGTATGGGCAATCTGAGTGCTGGGTCATCATCAGCACTAAGATGCTACTTGTACAATTCAAAAAAGAAAAAATGATCAGGTAGTTATCTAAATTTATTTGAAAGAAATGAAGTAATTTCAACATTATGTCTAGAAAATTACCCAAAATAGAGCTAAGGCTAAAAATATTCATAATTAGAATACAAACACTTTCCAGATCTGTGGCCCATTTTTCTACGGAGAGGTGTTTCATGAAACTGAAGTGAAGGGTACCCTCTGTATCCCTTCCCTCTTTGTGAAAAACCTAGAAGCTACATAAGCTATAACACCAACATGGGATCGATTGTCAGTCTGGGAATTCAGTAACAGATCCTTCAATGGCCTAATAAACCACATTCTTACAGGCTTTGAAAAGTTCCTAATTATCCCCAACACTTAAGCAGTGATAGAAACATCCCATATGATTCCATAATCAATTACCCTACATGAGAATTACAGGAATTTGGTCTCGGTCTTCTCAAAAACATATTGTCTACAAGAGCAGTTCTCAAAGTGTGGCCTGGGGATTACTGATAGTCCCCAAGGCCCTTCAGGAATCTGCAAGGTCAAAACTATTTTCACAATAATGCTACGATTTACTTGCTTTTTTTCTCTCTCTTTTTTAGGAGTATACCATGGAGGTGTCCTGATCCAAGAAATACATGATATGTGATGACATCATTGCTCTGATGTCAACATATAATGATTTATTATTGTTACTTTGAAAATGAATAAGTATTTTTAAAGTTCCTAAGTTTTAATTTATAATATAGCAAATATCAATAGATATAACCACCAAAACTCTTCGAAGTATAAAGAGGACCGATGCTTCTCCAGCTTCATTGTGCATCGGAATCGCCTGGAGATTCGTGTGCTCCACCTACAGAGGCTGACCGGTAGGACCGGTAGCAATTGTGAGGTGGGGCCCCATAACGTGCATTTCTGACAAACATTTGATTCTGATGCTTCAAGTCCACAGATCTCACTTTGAACAGAAGTGTTTTAGACTCCTGTTTATCAAACTGTGTAATACAAACCATTTAGTAGTTCATGAAACCACTTTACTGGGCCAGTCCAGCAAGACAAATTATGAGGGCACTTTGCACATGCTATTTGTCATGAGTATGTGTGTATAGTTAAGACATGATGTAAAATACATTTGTTACAATGGTTCACAAAGTAGTCACTTCTATAGATACATCTGCACATCATACACAACCAACAGGAAAAAAGGCAAAATATGGGAATCTTTTAAAACGTAAGATGCTGAATGAGTGTTTCATTTGGTCTAATGTATTATTAGCTGCACTGACTCAGACACTACTGAGAAAGGAGTTTCCCAGATAAAAATCAAACATCATTCATCACATCTGCCAGGCAAACTGATAAAATGCATAACAACTTCAATCGTTTTATTATACTGAAACAGATCCTCAAATTTTACCAATGACTAATTTCCAACAAATTTGATATGAGTGCTAAAGACTTCCTGACTTCTACAATTCAACTAAATTTGTTTCTACACTTTTTAAAAGAATCTCAGGTAATTTTAATCGAGAAGTATTGCAAAAATCATCTACTCCATCCTCCATGCACTGTGGATGTCTCTCCTACAGCACTGTTGGACAGATGGCTACATGTGACCTACAGAACTCCTTCAATTGTAGGAAACTGGAAAACTCTTTCAAGGCTTTCTAAACCATTAGCCAGTTAGTTCTCATACTGAGCCAGATTGTTTCTTTGTGACTTCCACCCATTGTTCTCACTTTTCCAATCCAAAGTAACACTGAACAGTTCTATTCCCTCCTAGACCTGTACACCACCAACCTTGAAGGATATAGACTGCAGTTAGATATCCTAAAACTTGTTCAATAAAAGGAGTTACATCCTGACCACTCTGGCCATGTCAAAAAGGGGGTATTCAGGTCCAAAAAGGCAACGTACCAGAGATTCTATCATAACCAAACTATTCTTAGGATAATGGTTATAGCATAAGGCTACTCCTGATCACGGACCAGAGTGGACCCAACTCCTACATGTTCCCCTATGGCTTGATACAGTGGTCTATTCTGGCTCTGACCTTCACCTCCGAATGTTCTCCATTACCTGTATGTATGCCCTTTGGTTCTTCTCTTGCTGAAATCCCTGGCCCAGTTGGTCCCAGTGTCTTGAAATACATGTACCAAAAGTAACTGTTCCTCACAGCATCAGACTCAAGTCCAGTCTATGTCATTTAGACCTAACATTGTTCCAAGGCAGAAAGGGGCTCGGATTTCCCCTTGGGTAATGAGATGAGCATTAATCATTGGCTCAATATATGGTCAATATATGGTACACCCTACCAAACTGATACTTCGTGTGCTGGACACAGTCAACAAATGAACACAAATCAGCAGTGCCCAGTGTTCAACAACTGGGCCAAGTTGATGACAGCAGCAATATTCCTTAATAATTAGTCTTCTCTTCTCCAGGCTAACCATCCTTCAAAGTTCTTGACGCAAGATGGATTTCTCAGTCTCTAACATCATAATCTCTTTTTTTTTGTACACATACAAAAAAAAAGGAAGAAAAGATTTTTCAGCTCTTTTCTAACAACAGTAACCTTTTCAAATCATGAAATAGTAGATGTTAAAATGTAAAGGACTTTGTCTAACGTCAGAATCATGCTGAGGGAGTCTGTGACTGGAGGTTATATAATCATACTGTGGATCAATCCCAGACATTATTAGCTTATTCTCACATCTCGTAAATTGTAAATTAACTTCTAAATAAAGAGGCAGAAATAGTAATTACTAAATATTATTTATATCTGATATTCTCATAAATTCTAAGGTATCATATAGAAACAGAGTGATTTTTTTAAGTTACAAAATGTCCAACTGTCAAATTTCAACAAGTAATCTGACATCAACCGAAATATGAAATCCAAAATAAAAAGGAAAAATTCTGGGTTTAATGGTTACTGACCACAGAATAATAATTTGAGGGGAAAACCATTTTTTTTACAACAGCATTAATTTCAAGTTTATAGGCCAATTAGAATTCTTTAAAAAATGCTAAATTAGACTTAAGTTATTTCGCTAAAGAGACATAACATTTTACAGAACAATGTTATATTATCATTACTTTTCATTAAAAATATTTTTAAGATTTTTAAAAGGTCACTTCAACCTCCAGGTAATAACTATATTCCTGAATTTTCTTCTAAATTCTTCTGTGTTTTGTCTTTCACAATTAAATCTTAAGATCTAACATTTTGTATATAGTAAGCAGAAAAATGCCCATAGATACTAATTTCCATTTATGAGCTCCCTATTCTATTAAACTGATACATTTATTCATTTTTCTCATTTGTTTTCTTTCAAGCAATTCATTCTTATCCTTTATATTTTACTTTTTAGATACAGAGGCTTTGCAATATGTTTTAATACATGGAAGCCAATTTTCCTCTTTACTTTTCATAATCTTCTTGGCTATTCACAGAAATCTGTAATTATATATAAGCTTTTAAATCACTTACATAGTAAGCCTTGTGTATCTAACTGGATTATATAAAATTTGTGTATTAATTTGGGAAAGACTGGCACTCATATACTATCGAGTCCCCCAAGCAACACTGATTTTTTTCCATGTGTTCAGACTGCGTTTCTTGTTCCTTGACAAGATTGTACAGTTTTCTTCATAGAGACATACTGACTTCTGAGGCTTCCACAGTGACAATGAGAGACTTCTCAGTTTTCATGTTGTCATGATTCAACTTTTTAAAGTTGCTTAATCAGTTAAAAATCAAATTTCAGCTTTATATTTTCTAAAATGCTACCACCTCTTTTCCTTTATGGGCTTATGTCTTTAAAAAATTAAATTTAGTGGGTTTGGGGGTAAGGAAAAATGTGTATAATTAAGGTATCACCTTTACTGCAAATTGGTTAAAGTACTTTCTTCAGTAATTTCCTCAGAAAGGGTATAAATGATGATATACTTCTGAATTTTTATTTTAAAATCTCTCTTTTCAATATTGACAAATGAAGGACACCTTAGCTGGGCAGGGCACTCGTAAGCAAGTTCTTTCCTACGTAGCAGATATTTAGTTTAAGGTTTTCTAAACTTCATTTTATAGAGTCTGAAAATGATTTCATTCTACATTCTTTGCACATAACCCTTTCTTTCTACAAGCTTTAAAAAGTTTTTTGTTCTTGATATGCCTAGAATAGTTTTTTTTCCCATTAATCTTGTCTGAAACTCAGTGAGTCTTTCCAACAGCATCTCAAGACTTTCTGAAGAACAGCAGCAACAAAAAAAACTCCTCTACTTTTCCTTTAAAATTAACCTTTCCTTGTCTATTTTATTTTCATTAAACTCCTGTTATTTACACATAAAATCTCTTGGTTCTTCTCTCCACATCTCTCATCATTTCCCACATTTCATTCTCTCTGCCATTTTGCTACATATTTCGAGATCTTTCCTCCATTTACTTCTTTGGGTCAACTATAATCTGGTTATTAACAGTGATCGTCCTTTCACTTTGCTGAAATGTCTTTTTTATTTCTAACACTGACAGTTTTTAGCTTTCCTCTAATTTAATACCCGTAAGTGTTCTTACTATTTTTCAGGAAGCACAGTCACCCGCCTCCCACGCCTGCAGGTCTAAAGCAGTATCGTCTGCCTCCAGGGACTCCTGTAGGTCTTCCCCCCTAGACGGGTAATCCCCCTTTGCTGTATGCTGCGACTCTTGTTTGCTCAAAGGGTTAGGCAGTGGTTTGCTGGTAAATGTTTAACAACCAACCAGGGTGTGGAGAAAGGGCAGTGCCCCAGTATGTAGCATCTGCCGATCTCCTTACTGTAAATACTCTCTCCAAGGCTGATTTCAAACTACCAACATTACACCAAAGAAGATGGATCAGGAAGAGATACACATATTGGCTCTCCTGAGGCAGAATGGTAGCCCCAGCACCTATGGAATAGTCCTTGGAGAGGTGTCTCAATAGTCTAAATGCTACCTAATCCTTGAAGCCATCCTTGATTCCCTAAATCAGAACTGGTTTCTTTTTTCTCTGCTCTCAGAACACTTTGCTTGTAACTTTACCTTGGCACTTATTTCTTTCCATCCTGTAATGTAGTTATTAGTTCTTTACATGTTTATTTCCCTAGTGATATAACCTCCTTAAGGACAGGGAAAATATATTAGTTGTCTTTGATTTTCTTCTAGAGCCTACACCAATTATTTGTTGAATGATTTTAGTGACTGAATTTTTAAGGGCAACACTTCAGTCATGTATTACAGTACCACTTCTAAAGTTACAGAAACACATGATTAAACTCCAGAAGAAAAAAGAGAGAGAGAGAAGTATAATTAATGGTAGACTTCTGTGTTAAATCAAATTTTTCTAAAAATTCTGCAACTTTTCAAAGAGAAAGACAATTCTGATAATTTCTTGTGATGGGGCTAGTGGTCGAAGGCAACAGAGAAATATGTCCAAAACGTCCATTCTAGGCTAAGTGAAATTATATGTCTTAAAATATCTTCTTTCTCATTTTCTTTTTATTTCAAAATCAAAATATCTACTTCTCCATTTTCCATTTATTTTTCAGAATTAAAAAAAAACTTTCAAAATAAGGATCTAATAAGTTGACATGAAGAACAAATTCTTATGTATCCTATTTTTAAATTTTAGACACAACTGTTTCAAAGTTCAGTCTAAGAGCCTTTAGTAACACTGCCCTACTCTACAAATAAACTTGGGACAATAAACATATATAATAGAGAATTTTAATGCAGTCATAAAAACAGGCACTTGCTTATGAATAGTGCCTAGGATAGCTGGACAGATGGGAAGCAGATGGGTAATCCCAAAGGGGCAAAATGACCCAGCCTCAAACATATGGGTAAGATCCTGGATTAACTTCAGTTGCCACTTCCCGCTGTCTCTTTCAGGCACATACATCAAACAATCAAAGATGATACAGTTTAATATACCTAAGACCTGCTCCGGGGAAAAATCAGGAAGGAGAAAGAGTAATCTGAAGAAGAACAAGAGACAGCAGCCATTCAGAGAAGAAAGAACTGACATGAACATAATATGAAGGAATGAAAAAAATAAGTGGTAGACATAACGAATGGCAAATATAAATGTGTGCTTTTAAAGTCCTTGTAGGCAACATGACAACATAGAGCATACACTGAAAACTTTGGTGATTTATGACTTTGAACGCTAGCACAACTGAATGAGTACTGAAACAGAAGTTGAAAACTCTAAGTTTAATTTCTGGCTTTATGATATTGCTGGTCACTTAGACTTAGTCTTTCTGGGCTTCGGTTTCCTCCCAGGTAAAATGAAGGCTGATATTAAAAAGTGCTAAAGACTCTCCTAAAAAAACTTACAACAATTTGAGAATTGTTATGCATAAGCATAAGAAACAAACTACAGTGCCTGGGCTGACAATTCCCTGCCAAAAAAGAAATGTAGTATATTAAGTTTATTACAGCAAATTGCAATATTAGGTTTTAAGAAAATTTCTGAGAATTTGGAACATTTTCAATTGCTGCTAAATTTCAATTACTACCAAATATGCATATATATAAACACATGTATAAATGTGCTTATGTATAAATACCCATGCATACATAAAATATGTCTGTTCTAAAGATTTCCTTAAGTTTTGACCTGTTGTCTCCTTCTGCCTACTGTTTCATGTCATACCACCATTCCAGACTTGCTAGTCAGGCAGACATAAAAGCATATGGAATTCCAGAGTCCACTTCACAACTTAGGACAATTTTCAATTAAAATTTTGGAAAGGTCAAGAAGCCAAAACATTAGGATCAAAATAAAATAAAAATGTAATCTGGATACATGTATAGTTAATTAAAAACGGTCAAGGTAATACCTTCTTGCCTATACTAGGAACAAGATTCTTTCCATTAACTCAACAAATATTTATTTAGTGTGTTTTAGTTGCTAGGATACAATAAAAAGCAATAACATAAGTAGTTTCTGGATTCATGAAATCAACAGATAATAATGAAATAATCACACAAGTATACAACTGCAATTATGTTAAGACTGCAGTTTATTTTTTTAAAAATTCAAAAGTTCAGGAAAAAGAACCTGATGATCCTTTCTTTAGTCTTTAAGTTCTGAAATAAAACACACTATTTCCCTTGATACTAATGATAAAGCCCTGTAACACCAAAGTTTTGAAAGATCAAATCAGTAATCTCTAGTTAGTCTTATGAAAACTCTGTATCATAAATTCTGAGCTACAAAACTGCTTTGTAAATGTACGCAAGAGCTCAACTACATGAAGCAGACCTGAATCTATATACAGGTCTGAAAATGAATGAGAATTTTATATACTGAAACACTTTAAATAGATATAAAGAACACAAAATTTGTGAGAGAAGATCTACTCTTCATAGGTCCCCAAGTTCATCAGAAACATGTAGAGGCTTCTGGCTTTCACCTGCATAACGTTTCTGGTTAAGTCTTATGTAAGTCCTGTCAGTGTCTCAACACCATGTTAACCATGTTTTCAATGCTCACTTAAGGGTTTTCTGTCTCTCACTTGATGAGCAATTTTCCTACTACCTGGAAACACTCGCTGATAACTTTGAAAGGCTAAGATTCACACGTCACTCATTACTTTATTCAAAACTCGTTTTTCAGAATAAAAACCATCATCTTCTTGGACATCTTTATTTTCATTAATAGGAATAGCACCTGGTATTCTGATATTTTCAGTGCTAATTTTCATAAAGATACAGTTTTAATATTAAAGACGAGTTCCTGTATATACTCATATCAGCAGGGAATACAAATTTGAATTGACTTTCAGAAACACAACATTCAACATACTAGTTGAATTCCTCACTCAACAAAATTACAGATTATTATACATTCATGAGTCACTCATGAATACTCAAAATCATGAATGTCAATAGCCCAAGATACTCTAAGTATATTATAATTCAAGTGTAACATAGGCCAAAGGCCTTAATTTCAGAAAAGAAAAAATTATACATTGTAATAAAGTATAAAAAATAACTTTAATACACTAAAAATACTTCAATGCATACAAACCTTTAAAGCCATCAGGATATACATCAGAAAGAAATTTAGTGTTGATGTCTCCTTTTATAAAGCGTGAGTTGATTATCACCTCTCGAAGTAATGCAATATTGTGTGTAACACCTAAAAATAAAATGATAACAGACTGAATTGAAGAACAATAGGAATGAGTCAGTTAAAAATCTAATTCTTATTATCTGGAGGAATTTATTATTAGTGTCCTATGACCTAGCAAAAACCATGCAAGATTACTTAATTCTTTGACTTCAAGTAACAACAAAAAATGTCTGAACTTGAGGCAGTAATAAAACACTAAATGTAAACTTAAGCTTGTGACTGCCAAGTCAGTTCAACGGGGAGATAAATGTCTTTTTAATAAATGGTAAAACTACTAGATATGTATTTGGGAAAAAAGGAAAATCAATCTCAACTCTAACTCACAGGACATACAAGAATTAACTCAAATTGGATCACAAACCTAAAACTATAAGACTTAGAGAAGGAAACACAGGAGAAAAATCTGTTACCTTGAGGTAGGCAACAGGTTCTTAGCACCCAAAAATCCATGAACCGTGAAAAGAACATCAACACATTATAGTCCATCAAATTTTAAAAGTCTGCCCTTCGAAGGATACAGTTAAGAAAATGAAATGGCAAGCCAGACTGACAGAGGATATTCACAACACATGTATCAAACAAAGAACTTGTATCTGGGATATATAAAGAATGCTTACAAAATAATAAGATGACAAATGAACCAAGTGAAAAAAGAGGCAAAAAGACCTAAACAGAAATTTCACAAAATATATACAAATGGCCAGTAAGCACAGGAAAAGAAGATGTTCAATATCACTGTCAAAGAAATATAATGAGATATGCACAAACATCAATTTTAGTGGTTAAAGGTTAAAAGACAGATAGTACCAAGTGTCGGTAAGAATGTGGAATAAATGGACCCGTCACACCTTGTGGGGGGGGGGGGATAAAAATTGATACATTTTATATTTTACTTCCACCTTGGAACTGTTTGACAGTTTCTTTAAAAGTTAAACATATACTCACCATATGATTCGGACAATTCACTCCTAAGTATTTACCCAAGTTAAAACAAAAATATATGCCTATACAAACACTTATACATGAAGATTAATAGTTATATTTGCAAAGTCAAAACCTGGAAGCAATCTCAATGTCCATTAACAGTGAACAGATTAACAAAATGTGGTTTGCCCATACAATGGAATTCTACTCAGCAATAAAAAAAAAATGAGTCCCTAACACACAAAGATGAATCTCAAAATTATTATGCTGAATTAAAGAAGCAAGACCAAAAATAATATATACTAAATGAAGCCTAAAGAAAGCAGATCATATGGTTGCGTTGGGAAAGGGTCGGAGAGAGGGTAAACTGCAAAGGCCACAAGGAAACTAGGAGGGGACAGAAATGTTTGGTATCTTGATTGTGGTGATGGTTTCACAGGTGTATGTTTATGTCATCAAACTGAATACTTTACATATAAGAAGTTTATTATATGTCAGGTATACTTCAAAAGAAGTGGAGGAGGGCTAAGTGGAGGAGGGGAAGGAGGAGGACAAAAGGGAATGAGAAGGAAAAAAGCTTGTTGATCAAGTAGGAAAAATCGAGCCGAGTACACAGTGACTACTCCAATGTAAAGTTAAAATAGGTAACCCCCACAAGAGGGATACGAATGGTATCAGGAGAACTCTGAGACAGAAAGACTCTATGAAGGGAGTAGATTACAAATACGTTAAACAGGAATAAAAGGTAGAGTGGGGAGGCATCTCAAATCCAGGGAGAGCAGGAATTAGATCAGGTGTCCACACTACAAGAGGAGGGCGGCTGGAGCAGAGTAAAGCTGAAGCTGAAGAAAACAAGAGGTTTGTTCATTTCTTCCAATTCTTTAACCCACTCCTCTAGAGGTCTAATCTGCACCACTTCCCTTCACAGCAAACCTAGAAAGCCTGATTCTGCTTTTGCTATTCAAGTCTTATAGAATCCTCATTTATACAAGAATAACTATGACGTAAGCAAAGAATCACTGAGGTTCAAGTACTAGATCTACCTCTCATCTTGAGTACGTTATTCAAACTCTCAAAGTTTTAGGTTCCTCATTTGTGAAATGGTGATAATAATAAAACCTATTCAGTATGACTGTCATGAGGTACAAATGAAATAATGTTTCACACGATGCCAGGCACTCAAGAAGGTGCATTATTGGGGTGGTGGGTATAGCTCCATGGTAGAACACATGCTTAGCATGCACGAGGTCCTGGGCTCAATCCCCAGTAAATCCATTTTTAAAATAAAGGTGCATTATTATTATTATTATTATTGTGCTCTTTTATTATCCTTTTATATGAGAATAAATATTGAGAAGACAACATGTAATTTATAAACAGCAGACAGAAGCTGTACAGCATCCTAAGCCTCAGCACTGACCTTCCAACCTCTAACTTCTAGTTGCATATTTTGCACAAATTTAAGCTTATACGTATTTCTATCTCGAGAGTTTCTCCATCCGGTAAGACAAAGGTCAGCAAACTATGGCCTCCAGGTCAAATCCAGCCTACCATCTATTTTCGTAAATAAAGTTTTATAAAACACAGCAGTGTTTACATGTGGTTGGCTTCATGCTACAACAGGAGAGCCAAGTAGTTGCAACAGAGACCTTGAGGCCCACAAAGTCTAAGATGTTTCCTCTCTGGCCCTCTGCCAAAAGCCTGCCCATATTTGCTATGAGGTTTTAACAATGCTGATGTTCTGAGCAAGTTAATCTTTATCTCTCAGCATTTTCCCTACACCTACTACTCATGCAGCAGGTAGCTACCACAGGAAGGAAAATGAGAGTAAACAGTATGGCATGTGCTTTGGGGCAACTTTCAGTAACTAGTTACAGAGCAAGAAAATTACAAGGAAAAAGGAGACTTAAAAATAAGAAAACTGTGACCCAAAGTGACTCAATTATTTATCTAACATTTAGAACACTATAAATGACAACAGTAAACTACATAAAAATATTTTTAACACTGTAGAAGTATATTGTGACAGACTGTTGGTTTCCTCTAAAATGTGCTTTTTATTCTTTCCACAGTAATAAAATCTTAGCTGAACAAATGACTATCCCAGACACAGACTCCATTCTCCCACCTATCTACAGCTAGGCATGGCAAACTAGACAGGCAACTAGACAAGTTAGAGTGAGGTATTCAACTCCAGCCTCACTCATGTGAGAAAAAGACCCACTTGAACCTCCTTCCCTTCCCTTTTTCTGCTGGCTTCCTGATACGACAGGAACTCAGCTTTGGCAACGCAGATGACGGAGAGCAACAAGTTGAGCGTGGTGGGGGGCGGAGGGGGGAAGACACAGGTGTGTGTATCTCCTGGAAGGACAACAGGACACTAACCTACCCTATCAGCACAGACCAGCCAGAATGTTAAATGAGAAATAGATAAATTTCATCTTATTTATAATCACTGAATTTAAGAACCTTTGTTACAGCAGGTTACCCTGTACCCTAATGTGTACATACAGGGGAGGAGGTCAAACTTTTCAATATGACTTCCTATCTCTGAGCCAACCAATATTAACAACTTAATACATCCTTCCAGGCATTTTTCTATGCATCTCTTTATACTAAACCATATTAGCAACCATATGAAAATTTCTGAGCATCTCTCTTCCTGACTCAAAAGATATACTGTGCCTAAAATTTTACAAAAGCCAACTTTCAATTTATTCAAACTACCTCGAAACACTTAGAGAAAGTTTTAAAATTCAAATGTGAATGCTATTCCTTTAGCTATACAAATATTCCATGGAAGAAGTTATTCTATATAGACAACGATCTAATAAATATCCTTGACAACACATGCTCGGGAGAAACGCATAGTTATCCCAAGCTTGCTTTGTGGATAATGACTTAGGCCATATTCACTAACATGTTTTGAAGGACTTTGGTAATTATATATATTTCTATGAGGAAATATTGCAAGGTATAATAAACTTCTGATAACACCAATACTCCTAACAAATCAGTGCCAAGATCTGACACTTGCCTTTATTATAGGTGATATTTTGACAGACAAAAATGAAGAGCAATTAATGAAAGGCAAAGTGATAGGACACTTAGACAAAGCAGGTCGGCAAGAATTTAAAATAGAAAACTCCCTGAAAGACTTCACGCTATGAAAGGGAAATGAACCCCTTTGTCATATGTTTTACAAACGGGACAAAACTAAAGCACCTTTGAGGAAGAAAAGAGTTATGGCTTGCCAGAGAGATTTAAATGCATAGGAAATGACAGATGTGCTGTTCCTGGAAGAGGAAAGTATTTTGTGTGACTTACACAAATTTTCCTGGCTGGGAAAGAAAATAGAGAAAGACACAGAAGAACACAAAGATGGTAGAATCACGGAGGCACTTAAAATATTTAAGAATTTTCATCGTGGTAAAAAGTAAATGGATACCACCAGGTATTTCTGTGAAGAGGACTGAAAGAAGTACACCATGGCCAAAGCATACGAACAAAGAAGAAAATGGTGCACCTGAAAAGTCAAAAGGGGCATTCAGGGTCTGATAGGCAAAGATTTCCCCTTACCTCGCGAGCAACCAGAATGGATGACACAGGGAAGACAAGATTAGATTCGGGCCTGCCAGAAATCACTCAGGCTGCTATTACAAAACGGACTGGGGAGGGGCAAGAGTGAAGATGGGAAGAAGCAAGCCGACAACTGCAGGAGACATGCTGACAAACGGCAAGGCCTCCGACCACAGCTAGTGTGTGGACAATTCAGAAGGAGAAAAGCAGCTGGACTTGAGAGATATTTGGGAGGCGGACAGGGTCTGGTGACTTGGTGGACGCCAAGAATTGGGGAGATGAGCCCAGCACAACACCCAAACTTCTGGCTCTGCAGTGTTTAGGGAAAAGGAATAGATGGAAATGAAAAAAATCTGATACATTTTTGGCAAGTTAAATTTGAGGGGCCTGTGAGATGAGACTGATCCGCCTAATTAGAGTTCAGAAGAGCAGGTAGATTAGAATGCATGTACATCAGGATACAGAGGTCATGGAGGTGGGCATTCACGTGACGGAATACAGAACAGAACGTGAAACAGAGAAATGCAAGACAAAACCAGCAATATGTGAATTATTTGTGTACAGTAACTGAAATTTTGAGAAAAATAAGACCCTAAAGGAGGGACTGGAAAGGATAAATGTTAGAAGATTGAGGTGCAGCTGTAATTTTAGTTCCAAAAAAAGGTGTTCTTAAGAACATCTGTTTCAATTTACAAGCTTTTTTTGCATAAACAGTAAATAACTTAGAAAGGTACTCTGACTTTCAGGATTTTTGTCCTTTCCTCCTCCAGTTAAATAAAAATAATATTGTTCACTTTATATGCACCATATTCCATATTTAAACTTCACTGGCTTTCTTGTTACAGCCTAGTGCTGGTAGACATTTTCTTGCCCTCTGTGTGGCCAGTGCCAGAATAGTTAGCATCACATTCTGTCTTCAGTAAAATACAACATAACTTTCAGAAATAGTTAATGACAATTTGAAAAAAAATAAGATTGTTTTCTGATGCCAGTGATCAATTCATAACCATGACA
Organism: Vicugna pacos; assembly: GCF_048564905.1. Lineage (NCBI taxonomy): Eukaryota > Metazoa > Chordata > Mammalia > Artiodactyla > Camelidae > Vicugna > Vicugna pacos. The sequence continues at coordinate 64,911,244 of NC_133000.1, read as the reverse complement.
TCCAAAAAATTTAAACGCATGCAGTTTCACAGGATGAATGATGTTGTATTTTAATTCCATATTCAAAGTCAAAAACAGAGGTGATTTTAGAAAATGTAACACAAAGGAATCATAAGCAAATATTAATTTACATTTTGGATATCAAAGAATAGAGCCACTGATGCACACAAAAGCCATGGACTTTTAAAAATCGTTTTACTTGAATAGTAAACAGAGCATGAAACAGACTTTTATCTTGTTAAATGATGTTTCAGGAATAAAATCAATATACAAAAGCATTTTCCCTTTAATGTTGTCTGAATAAAGTATTATGTATTACTGTGCAAAAGCAAGTCATTATCTATTTCTCTTTCCTAAGGACTATAAGCTAAATCAATGGCTAATGGCAGATGACCAAAGGTTCCTCAACTGACTGCTCCAACAACTACTGTAGATTAATTCTAAAGCCAAATAGGAAAACAATCAAAAAATTACCTTACACCTAAAAGTTCAGAAGATTAGATAAATGGGAAAAATCATTGAACTGTTAAAGGATATCCTACATACCTGAAAGTTATTTTGTCCTCTAGTTAACTGTCCATGTGCCAGTTAAGAAAATGCTACTTAAATTGATTTTGTTCAAACAATAAGTATATAGTAGAAGTACTCTCAGACTTAGTTTACAACTTTAATGATATTATTAATCACATACACATAAAAATTGTGACTCTGAGATTTGGATGGGGAATTGAGGCTGACCTCTGCCAGAGTTCACAAGGTCCCATCTGTATGGGAAATCACCACCAGGCCCCAGAAGAGAGGACCCCTAGGAGCAGCTTTCTCCTGACTACCTGCTGGTTCCAAAACACTGGCCAGACATTAGCTGCACACACTGGCAAGATCAAACAGAGGCCAAAAGCCACTGCTTATTTCATGGGGACTCAGAAATTGACTTTAGCCAAATTACATTTTTGTTCTAAAGAACCTTTATCTTAACCAAGGCTCACAATCGGCTCAGGAAAAAAAAATATTTGAACAACTTAACAGTTACCAAATTATATAGTAAGTTGTCCATTTTCTGTCCTTCATAAAACAATTTTTTAACCTCTCTATTCTTTAGAATTAGTCAGATGGATATATAAGTACAAATCACAAATGTTTCTCTGTTTTTATTTCTTAAACGTTAGCTTTGGGAGGAGGGGAGCATATGTTACTCTTCACTTATTTTCTAAAATTTTTTGTTTTGGAATATTTTCAGAATTATAGAAAACTCACAAAAACAGTACAAAGAGTTACTGCATATCCTTTATCCAGATTTTCCAAACGTTAACATCTGACCACATTTATTTTGTCCATTTTGACATTTATTATATTGTCATTCACCATCTCTTTCTCTGTATGTGTAAACACACACACAACTTTTTTTAAAAACATTTGAAGGTAATGTTCAGGTAAGATATATTTTACCTCTAAATATTTCAGTGTTTCCTAAAACCAAGCTAAGTCTCTTACGTAATTGCAGTACAATGACCAAATCTGAAAATTAACATTGATAATAGTGTCATCTAATCTACAGACTTCATTCAAATTTCACCAGTTGTCCTATTTATGACCCTTACTACAAAAGAAAAACTTTTTTTTCCTGGTCCAGGAACTAATCCAAGATCCCATGTTGCATTTAGTTGTCCTGTGTTCTTAGTTTCCTTTGATCTGGATAAGTTGATCCATTTTTCTCTGTGTTTCTTGACCTTGACACTTTTGAAGAGTACAAGCCATTTATAGTGTACACTGTCTTTCAATCTGGACTGTCTGATGTTTCCTCATGATTATATTCACGTTACACATTTTTTTGTAAGAATACAACAGGAAGGATGTGTACGTCTTAGTGCACCATATCAAGAGGTACAGGGGGTTGATTTGATTTGTCTCATTACCAGTGATAGTAGTTCTACTCATCTGAGTAAGTGCTAGGTTTCTCCATTTTAAAGGTACTGTTTTCCCCATTGTAGTTCATTAGTATCACCTGAGGAAATATTATGAAACTGCTTCTCATTATATTTTCATCCACTAATTTTAGCATCCATCATTGATGATTCTTACCTAAACAACTTGATGTCTGCCAATTTGTGATTTTTCTACACTTATCAGTTAAAAATCCACTGTAAGGAAGAGCTGTGAGCTTTACCTCATTTATCTTTCTTATCTATTTGTATCAGTATAAACTCATGGACTTTTATTTCATGGATTTTAATCGACTGCTAACATTATTTATTTTGTCACTGAGGTTTTCACAGATTGGCCAGTGGAAGCCCCTTAAAGCTGATTCCTGTGTCTCTGACAAATCAAGATTTTTGGAGCACTCGATTACTGTCTTATACAAGCTCTTTCAGGCTCACCTTCCTGAATAGCAGCCATTTTATCAATGAGTAGTGGTTCCACTTATGGGGAGGATGGTGTTCCGAAAACAAGATCTGGGTGTTTGGTGTGCTTCTTGTGATGGGTGTCAGTGCTTCTATGACCTCTCAGCAGGGCAGTAGTTCCCAATCATTTGGCATGATTATCCCCTCAGTGAACATATGGCAAAATCTGGAAGTGTATGGTTGTCACAGCTGAGGAGATGCTACTGTCATTTAGCGGGCTGAGGCCAAGGATGTTGATAAATATCCTATGACGCACAGGTAACCCCTCACCCCCAACAAAGAACTGTCCAACGTAGACATCAGTGGTGCTAAAAAGTTGAGAAATCCTGAGCTAGAGAGTACATGCATATGTGTACACACAATTACAGATGCGATAACATACTTACATATTTATGTTTCAATTCATGTTAAAAACTATGAATCCCCACTGAACTTCCAATTCAACACCATAGGGTTCATTCTATGCTTTTCCATTCCCACATCTGTAACTCCTTCCTCTGACAGTGAGAAACTTTGCTCTTCTTATTCACAATACGTGTATTTATTTCCTCAATCCCAGAATATACACAAACTGGTTTCAGAACTGCTAACCCATGAACTAGGAAAAACAAACCTACTAACTAGAGTTTAATATTTGTTCATACATATTTTATCTTTACATTGAGGGTATCCAGTCAAAATACTATTAGAAGTTCTTTAGGTTAGCTATTTTTCTCTCTCCTTCAGCATGATTGTATTATTCATACTGTTTTGCCCATTTGTTTGTTTGTATTCTATTGAGTTTTTTCCCCAGAACACTGATTTTAAATATTAATATGTATCTAAAAAGCAGAATTATATTAAAATGTGTAACGAAAGTCTCTCTCCTTCAGCTCACAGTTTCCCATTCCCCAGTCATTTCCACCAGATTGTCCCTCCACCTCCTATATGTATGTCATATTATTAGTAATGGTCTTGTGTATGTGTGTATGTTTCCAAAAATGAGCAGATATATGTACATATTCTTCTTTCTCCTAATTGTCTAGCAATATCTATTTTTCCCTTCCTTCCTTCCTTTTATAAGAGAAATGCTAAGGGGGGAAGGATATAGCTCAAATGGTAGAGTGCATGCTAAGATCCACAAGATCCTGGGTTCAATCCCCAGTATGTCCTCTAAAAATAAATAAACAAATGAATCTACCTTCCCCCCAAAAAACAAAAAAATAAAAATGATAAAAATAATAAAATTACATATTTTAAGTGTATTATAAAATAAAAGAAATGCTATGCTTTAGTTTAGTATATGGCCACCTTGATATCAACTGCATCTCCCATTTTCCTAGCATCTAGGCATGACCATGTGACTAAACACCAGCAAGACAGGAGCAGAAATAAGGGGTGCTTTCTAGGTTATGCCTTAAAAAAAAAAAAAAGGAGTGTGAACTCCCTGCCCCTGTTACCTTCCTGCTGAGGCTGGATGATGAGCATGAAAGCAGCTACTCTGGGCCCCAAAATGAAAACCATCTGCTGTGAATGTAAGAGGTGGCCCTTGACAACCTCCTTTCTGGATGTTACATGGGAGAGAAACTAAACTGTATCTTTCTTAGGTCACTGTATTTTTTAGACTGTATTTCTATTGCTTAGACTAGCTTAGCAATGAAGGCTTTATGTGGGAGAAGATGAAACATACCTGGAAATGAAAACAACAACGAAGCAGGAAAAAAGGGCCTGAGAGAAAGTGGTATAAATGAGAGTATAGAGTTCATGCAGAGGCAATGGGAAGACACTAAAGCAGGGAAGTGATCACTGGGTTTATACTTTGAAAAGATTATTCTGTGCATACTAAAGAAGGGACAAGCGCAGGTGAAGGAAGAGTACTTGCGGAGAACCATTCAGGAAGTCACTGCACTAGTCCATGACATAGACAGTGCCCACTTGGGACTACAGGGCCAAAGAAAAGTAAAGAGAATCCAAAGTTATTCAGATGAGCTATGCAGATCCAGCCCCCTCAGAATGCCTCTGAGACCACTTTTCTGAGCCCAAGTGCTCAACACTGTTACTTCAGGGACTCGGCATCCATTTCCAGAAATGCAAGTTTCTCTGCTCATCCCTCATCCTCAGAACCTCAGATTACGCAGCTACGCCCACTCTCCCCAAACACCTGCTCCCTCTTTTCCAAGCCATTCCACAGTACCGTCCGAGACTGCCACGATCACTTAGGTCTACCACAGATCTGGCATCTTTGTGGAACATTCCACTCACCTCCTTGCCTCACTTGAAATCCTCAGTCCTCTCAAGGACCTTACTTCCCCAGCAAGCCTCACACACCACACTGCCACTTCCAAAACACCACCAATTCTAGTCCTTGGAGAAACTTCTGTTTCCTTGCAGTTCTTCTGCTCAGAAAACCTTCTTCAATTCACAGTCATCTACTAACATCCTTGCCACAATGTAAAGTTCACTAAGAATTTATGTTACCCAACTCATGACCTGCCCTCTGATCGTGACTCACCATGCATGTGTGGAGGATCCATGCAACATTATCTTGGCTCAGTTCTTAGGATCTCACCTCAAATAATCTGTTCTTCCACTTTAGACACCATGTCCCATAATCACACCCCAAAATCATCTAATGTTCAGTAACTATACCACATTCAAAACCACCAATTCAAAATATACCACTTTCTAGCAATAGAAATAAAAGCAAGAATAAACAAATGGGACCTAATTAAACTTACAAGCTTTTCCACAGCAAAAGAAACCATAAGCAAAACAAAACGACAACCACAGAATGGAAGAAAATTTTTGCAAAAGATGAAATTGACAAAGGCTTGATCTCCAGAATATATAAGCAGCTCATATGACTTAATAAGAAAAAACAAACAACCTAATCCAAAAATGGGCAGAAGACATAAATAAGCAATTCTCCAAGGAAGAAATAAATACAAATGATCAATAGGCACATGAAAAAATGCTTAATATCACTAATTATTAGAGAAATGCAAATCAAAACTACAATGAGGTATCACCTCACACCAGTCAGAATGGCCACCATTCAAAAATCCACAAATGATAAATCCTGGAGAGGCTGTGGAGAAAGGGGAACCCTCCTACACTGCTGGTGGGAATGCAGTTTGATGCAGCCATCGTGCAAAACAGTATGGAGATTTCTCAAAAGACTAGGAATAGACTTACCATATGACCCAGTAATTCCATTCCTGGTTCCAGAAGGAACCCTACTTCAAAGACACCTGCATCCCAATGTTCATAGCAGCACCATTTACAATAGCCAAGACATGGGAACAGCTTAAATGTCTATCAAAAGATGACTGGATAAAGAACAAGTGGTATATTTATATAATGGAATACTATTCAGCCATAAAATGACAACATAATGCCATTTGCAGCAACATGGATATTCCTGGAGAATGTCATTCTAAGTGAAGTAAGCCAAGAAGAGAAAGAAAAATGCCATATGATATCGCTCATATGTGGAATCTAAAAAAGAAGAAGACAAATAAACTTAAATATAAAACAGAAACAGACTCATAGACATAGAATACAAACTTGTAGTTGCCAGAGGGGAGGGGGGGTGGGAAGGGACAGACCGGGAGTTCAAAAATTATAGATACTGACAGGTATGTATAGAATAGATAAACAAATTTATACTGTATAGCACAGGGAAATATATACAAGATCTTGTGGTAGCTCATGGTGAAAAAGAATGTGACAATGAATATATGCATGTCCACGTATGACTGAAAAATTGTGCTCTACACTGGAAATCGACACAACATTGTAAACTGACTATAACTCAATAAAATAAAATTAAAAAGAAAAAAGAAACAAAATATACCACTTTCCAACTGCACCCCATCTTTCCAGTTTATTTCCCAAATGCCTTCACTGGAGCCAATACATAAACTTCCAATCTAGAATGTGAGATATTCTATATGTCAGCTGCCCCTGACTCTTCTAAAGAGTTAATGACACAAAATAAAAAAGAGCAAGAAAATAAAGAGACAAAACCAATATAAACTTTGACTGGACCATGGATAGGGCTAACAAACAGATAAAAAAACAAACTTTGGGGGGGAAAGTGGGGAAATTCCGATATGAACATAATCTTACCCTTAAGACGCATGCTGAAGTATTTAGGAGTGATGTGTCATGATGTCTGCAACTTTCTGTCAAATAGTTCAGGAAAAAACAGAGAAGAGAAGGTGAGGAGGAGGGAGAAGACAAAGACAGGAGAAAGGGAGAGACGGAGGGAAAAAGCAAATGTGGAAAAGCTTAACAATTAATCTAGATGAAGAGTGTACCAGTGTGCAAAGTACTACCCATTCATCTTTTCTCTACATTTGAAAATACCTAAAATAAAAAGTCTGGGGGCAATGTATCCCTCCTCTGAGTGAAAAAATAATATATGTATTTCAACATGATGTGTATACATCCACACCTTTCTCCATGCTCATCCAAAGATAACTAAAAATATTTTAGAATGGGAAGATTCTGACTAAAAGCACTACACATTACTCTCTGATTTGCTCCTCTACTTCGATTGTACATATGGACATGACTTCAAGTCATAGCTGCACACTATTTTGCAGTGAAGATGCACAGTAATTTATTCAGTCATCTGTCCATCTGGGCAACACTGCAGTAGGTCAGAATTTGGCTAGAACTGTAATTTGTAGTTTGGCTACTACAAACAGTGCTATTGTAAATTTCCTTGTAAACATCTCACAATTCAGTGTTTTGACACTCTAAGATAGATTCCCGAAAACTGAACAGCTAAGTGAAAGCGTATGTACTTTTAACATCTAATGCCAGATTATTTTCCCAAAAGACAATAGCAAGTCACACTTCAAAGATGCCTGACTGTGCCCATCACTTTTGTTTTACCAACACAGTAAGTTATCAGTCTTTTGAAAAATGCCAGTACTCTGGGAAATCATTTTAAGGAAGCACAAAGTGAAATACTCTCAACAGAGTCACCTATGAGCCCTAAAGTGGTACTCACATTACTTTCGAAGGACCAGAACGGAGAGGTGTGAAGAGAAAGACACCCTCTCCATCTTTGAATTCCCACTATACACTGTCACTCCACTATTACGGCATCTATGAATTTATATTACACTTACGTATTTTTCATACCAAGTATACTAAAAACTCTTTGCAATAAAGGTTGTATCACTCATTCATTCAACAAATATTAATATTAATCACCTACCATGTGTCAGGAACTGCTAGCCACTAATGCACAAGTAAACAAGATAAACACCATTACTGCCCTCATACTCTTATGGGATAATCTAACGTTTAGCAATTAATGACACAACTAATACTTTAATTATAGTGACGGTAAATGCTTTGAAGAAGCAGTAGAACAGGATGAAATAAAAGCATGTAACTCCGCACACAGTACTGGGAATGACCTAAAATGGGCTTCAGTATTGCTTAGCCATGGTTTAATAGGTTTCACGTAACACCAATTGATTAATAATGATTTAGGACATATAATTTTTAAACCTGTGGTTTTACAACTGTTATGAGAGATGGAGAAAAGATGGGAACCAAAGTTACTGAACTTCACAAGCAAGTACTGTGCCAAACTCTTCTTCATAATTAACCTCATTTAATCCTCACCACTAATTTAGAAGGCAGAGACTCTCACTCTATTTCTTAAACATGGAGTGTGAGATTCAGAGAAGCAAAATAATTTGACAAAAATCACATAGTTACTAAATGGTATCAAGACAGGATATGAATCCAGCCCTTTCTGATTTCTTTCTATTACATCACAGTGAATCAAAGGCAGAAATTTCAGACCAAGTCTGGAAAAATCTATCTGTACAATAAAATACACTTTGCCTTACATGTGATATATATAAATTTAGGAGAATAACAGCCAGCTTACTTTGTATTTAAGTCACTTAATTTAAAAATATAGTAACTTGTATACCTATATACAAAGTATAGTAAGTAAAGTAAGTAAATTAGTGGAAAACACGTTCAAATATAAAACATGAATTGTATTCTGTAAACATAAAAGAATATTCCTTTCAGAAGCCAGACACAGTAGAAAAATAACTTTTAGGTAAAACCAATGCTAATTTAATATTTTGACAAACTGCCCAAATGCCATGCCACTATGTTACATTATATCAAAGTTTAATATAGATGTGATTTGACAAAATATTCTTACTCAGATTGACTATCTCAAATTCATGAACTTAACATTCAAGTTCATGAGAATGAAACCTAAATTAACCACCATCTATAATTCAACAACCACAATAAAAAAAATACAGTGATGGGGCAGGGGGTGTGAGGAATATATAGAAAACTTTAAAGGCCTCTAGGAAAAATCTTGCCAAGTATCTTGTTTATGTCTATATCTGTATAATTAAACACACATAAACAAACACACACACCCAAATTAGATGTATGTTCCAAACATGCACTAGTGTAATTTTGGGGCAATATTATTTCTGTAGGACAACAGACCTCTCAAGGCCTCCTTAACCAATGTACAGCGAAAATATGCATCTGCTGCTTCTGGAAGAACACAGCAGAGTTATAAAACCAGTAAACACTTTACAATTAAGGTTAAAAAGGAACTAGAGAATTAGCCAGAAAGAATGTGAAGGGAACCTTTCGAGTTTTTATAGGCTATGGATATTAATGGTTCTAATTTTTCTTTTTAAGTTATACTAGGTTCACTTAGCTTTCCTTTCACGGATGGAGGTGAATCACTGGCACATAAGGTGAGATAGAATCACTATCACTTACTAGTTAAATGGGAAGAAAAGAGGGTGACAATAGAAGGGAAGGGAGGGAAGAAAGATCTCCTGATCTAACAAAGCTGGAAGAGAAAACACGAGAAAGAGTGACTTGCATGACTTACCTGCCAACAGATGAAAATCAGCAGGGCAAGACAGATGTATAAAAACAGAGTCACGAAACTGTCCTAAGCCACTACTGTACAGCTATACAAACTGCTCGCTGCACAAAGGCACTTGGTCAAAGGGGCAAACAAGGCTGTGCCATGCTCCGTCACTAAGCTGGGCTCCCTGTCTCAGGGCTGGGTATACCCAGAGAACACAGAATGTTTTCTAACTCACACAAAGTTGCAGTCGCTTGTCAAGACTTATGACCTATAGGCTGTGTCCACTCAAAGGGAGGCTTTTTGAAATTGCACAAAAGCTCTGTATGGGACGGAGGCAGGCTGTGTAGTCAGACTCCCCCACCATACTACACCTCAGCCTCCAAAATCAAGCCTCCTGACCTCACTGTTACATTTAGTGAGCCATCAGAAAAAAGCCAAACTGTACAGCCAGTCTTTCTTACGGAATGTTCTTAGCCCCACACTATTCTTTCATAATTCAAAATTAACTTGTATTTCATACTTTAAATTTGATATTAAAATCCATTATTCTGAAGCTGATGATAATTTATGTTGGGCTAAAGTAAAATGATCTTTTCATTACTAATGAAAAATTGCTAATAAAATTGATACTGTAACTTACTCCTTAAGGGGAGTTAAGTATAACTTTGCTTTAATTATTTAAATGTAATGGCTGCTCCTAATAACAGTTATTACTACATTTCCTAAAGACTTGTAGGCCCACGCTTTGTTACACATTAAAACTATCCTGTATGTATATGAGGTAACAACTGCATTTCCTAGAAGATACTTTATAATTTGTTCTAATTCACAGAAGCAAAGAGCTATCCTCTCTACTCTCAGTCAAATTGTAGGTCACATGTTTTAAATCTCCATACATTTTCAAGTTTCAAATTTCAAAACAATACAAGCCAAAAAAGAAAGACATTAATACAGCAAATTTGCTGTCAAACTGCACTAGCCAATAAAAGATGCCAGAATAAAGAACCATTTTACACAGAATATGTGTCTATAAAATATGAAATGCTCATCTAGGAAAGGTCATAAATCATTAATTTAATTAAATAACCTAATTTCAGATGTATACATAAAGTACAGGATTGCTAAAGAAAATGAAATACCTATTCTTAATTATGTCAGTTTAATTAATTCAAGCTGCTCTATGTCTATTTAAACTTATAATAAGTAAATGTTCTATCAAATTCTCTAATTTATAAATCTTTGCTGTTTTCTAGAACTGGACTTCTGGTATAATGACATGGCCTCAAACGTTTGTTTTTACCTCGAATAATGTAATTATCCAGTGCATCTTCCATTCTCTTCAGTGCTTCCGTTCTATCAGAACCATATGTGATTAGCTAAAAGCAAACAAGCAAACAAAAAAATTTATATAGATATAAACTGATCTATCTATAAATCAGACATTTCATCCTAGTAAAAATTAAAATATTTCATAGCAGATTTCCAGAATATCTTTTGAAATTTCACAGTGGTTCAGTTTTTAGTACAAAGTATGTCAATTAAGATTTTTTAAAGTAAACAAATATTACAATCAAGCTATTTCAGATTTTTCTCCTAGATTTCACTATCGCAGAAAAGAGTTATTTAAGATAAACCAAAACGTAACAAAAATAAGCATAAAAAATTTTTAAAGGAAAGATATCAAAATGTGAACATCTGGAATGGTATATAAACATCTGGGATAGCAAAGGATTAGGCAAGATTTGTTTTTTCTCTCGCTGTTTTTCTGTGGTTTCCAAGTTTGACACCCTGAATAGCTAACTTTTACAAATAACATAGCAGAGAAGTAAAAGGTTCCTGTATAAAACAAACACAAACAAACAAACAAACAAACAAACCCCAGAAAGGTCTTACTATTCTATATTATTCTGTGCCTATTGATATGTATTAGATCTTACACAAATTAGCAATAAAATAAGAACTTAACTATTCATAAAGTATTTTTCTGGCTATTGCATTAGTCAATCTACAGTTTGCAATTTTTTTTTTACTATATTTTATTAGCTCTTCAATATGAAGCCAGGTTGAAAATTATTTTGTAGGAAATAATTTTTTTTTAACAAAAATGTATTCATCTAAAGATGGAACCAAATATCTATAATATTTTATATGTTTTTTATCTTTTAATTAAATAGTGTTTCTCTAACAAACAAAATACCTAAAGTCCACTTTAACAATATTAGTGTAAAAACGTAGGTGAAAAAGAAAAATAAAAAATAGTTGGTTACTGCAACTACATACAAATTGCACTTGGAAGACAACTACCTTAAGAAATGAGGTTTTTAGTAAAGAAATCATCCCTCAATACAGGTCTATCACTCTAGAGAAAACAGGATATTCCAAATAAAGTCCAGCTTCAACTACTACAATCAGAATTTTATATTTTATAAGATCATAAGATTCTAAAATTTTAAAAGATCTAAAATTTTAAGTAGAGTTGTTAATTTATTCTGGAAAGTCAAATTTCAAGAAGGCAAGTGGGCAAACAGACATCTTACAGTCTTACATAAGATTTAATTACATTAAATCTAGGTAAATAGTGATTCATAAAAACTGAAGAGAAAGAGTGAAAAGTACTCTAACAAACATAGCCTATCATCTCAGCTCCTAGACGTCACCTGCCATTACACTCTCATCTCAGGCAACATTTATGAATGGCCAAAAAAACAATTTAATTCCTTCTCACTGCAATGGGCTGGGCTGGTGCCACTGGTGAGATAGATCTGTTACTGTAGGGGTTGGGGTGATGGTTTGATTAGACTGGGGAGGAGGGAGTGTTGCCAACTAACAAGATGTTGACACTTCTCTCTTAAGAGAAAGGAAAAGCTACCCAGCGTTCACTTTTCCAAGAGTGGCCATAATTATTTGTTTAATGGTAGTACATGATTTAGATAAAGGCCCTATTTCAGACTTTTTAAATTAAATATGTCCATTATCTGTTCAGAAGAAAACTGAAAGAACCATTAGGAAATCAAACTAACTTTTGAAATCATTGGATCATAATAAATGCTAATATCGCTTCCTGGTTGGATGCCGCTGTCAACCCGGACCTGGGAGAAAGAAAGAAAAAAATGAAAGTAACTTCATATTGTGCAGCAATCTTTGCAACAACAAATTTAATTTCCATGAAGCAGATGGATAACTTCAATCTCAAATAACATTTCAGCTTTCCAGAAGCAGAAAAACAATCTAAAAATACAGAGGGACCAAATTATCTTAATCTGTTATTATATAGTACAACATATATTTTTTGTTCTCCTACTAAACGGAGGAAATAAGAGAGAGAGAAAAATGTATTTTATACATCACTATCCCAGGATGTGTTTGTAGCTATTTGATGGTGTCTTCCCACTGAAGCAGAGCATGAACAATGCCCCTTCTAATCACACTCCCCACTGGACTCTTCCGAGAGTTCCAGAGCCGACCCCAGTCAAGCCATGCAGCAGGACTCAGGAGCTCTGCTCATCAGCACCATAGGAACGCTGGTCCTGTGGCTTTCATGTCTGTAACACTTTCCTTTTTTGCCTCACCCTCTCAACTGTAAAACGCTTTTTTTTTTCCTGTTACTGTTATTCCCCCGAGATGTTAATGTTTACACAGCTTTTCACATGTCTTTGCTTTGTAAGGACACAGGCCCCAATTAGATTTCTGATTTTGCGATTTTCATGGGGAAAAAAAATAGCACAAGTTCAAAATATTCTTTTGAAGAGCCTGATTGCTGTTAACCAGCCAACAAGTTAGTTAGTACATCGCTGATTCTTGTTTTCATCTCCCAGTTTGATACCAGCAGGAAGGCACAGAGGTTAGCCATGTAAAACTTTAAAATGAGCAGTTGCTGACTAAGAAATATTTATTATATTACTGTCTTAAGCTTTGGAATCTGAAGTACTCAAAAGCTAATCAAAATAGTTAAGACAGTCAAGCACGTCCTGGGGGTCTTGAGGACACAGGAATTTAATGGAAGCAGCCAGAACAGCAGGGCTTTGATGCCCAACACGGTAAAGAGGTGGGAAGAAAAGAGCAGAAGCTCGCGGAGCTCCTCACCTGTGGGAAGAAGCCTTCCCACTAAACAGCGGCTCATCTGTCTGCAGCAAGGCGGGAAAGGTCACACAGCGGCTGCTAGGCCTTAATATTTTAATTTAGGCAATTGTCAAGGGACCACATGTAGAACCTCTTGTCTAGGATATCCACATGAGGGTTTGGTGATGGCTTTATTATATGGTGACATCAAAAGATAAACCATAGCTTCGACCTCTTTAAAAAAAAATCATACTATTGTTATTCTTTTTGTAACGTTTTAGAAGACAAAATTATCACGTGCCTAGAGTGCTTTTATTTCTGCACTGCTGCATATACAGCAAAAAGTAAAGCAAAAATACGGATTATTTATATTTGCATTCACATTCACACATGGAAATCTTCACTCTAAATGAAAGTCATTCAGCACACTTAAAACATATATTTGGCTTTCTATTTTCTGAAAAGATACTTCAGGACATAAGCTAAAGTTCTATGAAATTCACAGTGTTCATAAAAGCTAGAAAAGAATTAATGGGAGAGCTGTGAAAGCAATATCACAATCTACTCCTCACCATATCTAAACAGCCCCAAAATGGCAAATGGTAATCAAATTACATAATAGAAAAGAAATCTCTGAACTTGCATTTTCTTAATTTTAGTAGCAAAAAGTTAAGGAACTAATTTCACCACCATGTATTATTTAAAACCATAGCATGATTGCTAAAGTTGTGTTTAAAACTGAGATTGGTACAAGTTCTAAAACTTTTGCTTTTAAACATATCCTACCATTTGGTACATAAACTGCTACAAAGCTAGCGTGGAGCTTTCATGTTCAACCCATTGGTAAAATAACAATAAAGAGTATTTATTATATTCTTAAAATTTTAGTTTGTAACTTAAAATTTTAGTTAACTTGAATAACACCATGTTAAAAGTTGTTACCTAGGCCTCTAAGATAAAACTATGTGTTTGTTATTTACTAAAAGTATTATGTCATTTTAATTTTAAGTACATGTGGTGAACTAAAGATGTATTATATTTAATCAAAACATATCTTTGCATAAGAAAATCAGTATTTCCAAATTAAAACTGTAAGCACGAAAACTCTGACTTATAATTTATTGTTTATGCAGCTTTTTCCAAATACTAATCAGCTTTTAATAAAACTCCTAACAATGAATTAAAATTTAAATTAAGTCCCCATTCCTCCATGGAAACAAAGGCTATACCAAAAAACATATTTTAGCTTTAGCTCAGAAAGTCAAATGGCACTGTAACCAAATTTTTGAGCAGAAAAACTGCGGTCTGAAAATAACAAATTTACAAAATATAGTGATCAAAGATAAAAAGAAAATCTTCACCTTTGCCATTGAAGCAAAAATGAGGCTCAAAAAGAAGAATGCGAAAAGTACAAACCATAAGTTAACTCTATAGTATGTATTCTTGAGACCAAAAAAGTTAAGAGCTGCAAAGAATTTCCTGAGTTAAAACTGCCTGATCTAGTTTAAGAAGGCAAAGAAGAAAAACTGCTATCACCACCCAAGCACCTGCGTGGGAGTCTCAAACCACTGCCCAGAAACCTCGGGCGTAATTTATATGTCTTTCTTCTGTACCAACAGTGGACCCTGCGAAACTATCAGCCATCTCCCACCCTTCACTCTCCATTCACCTCTCCCGCTCTGCACAACTCCCAGCCCGCCATGTCTACCTGACAAGTGACAGCCCAATCTGATTAAATGCTTCCAAGGGAGGGGACTCATGGGCCTCCATGACAGGCCAAAAGTGATCACCATGGAGATACATAATTACAGCTGTCAACGCATCTACTGTCCTGCTGACATCAATTTGATTGCTCCCAGCAATAATGATAGACAGAGCTTAGTGTGCACTCTCCTGCACCCAATCACTTTATCTATTCCTTGGTCCATTTAGCTGACATGCAACATTCACACAAGCAAATAACAGCAGTAAGCAGAACATTTAAGGCATTTTAATTGTTTTTTCTTTCTATGGATGGCTCACAACTGCAAATGTTATTACATAAAACTCCTGCTGCAGCATTAATTGAAGAAAGATTTGGTGGGACAAAGACTGTAGGGGGTATGGTTTGTCCATTATCACTTGTACTTTCAACAGGTCTCACGTTTGAAAATTGCAAATTGCAAAAACTTGCGAGGGCAAAATGTTTGACATCCTGTTAGCTCTCACAACATGGTGAAAACTTCTAACAATTAGAGTAATCATTATGAATTCTTATTTAATACTTTTTTGTTTGATTAAAAAAATGTTTAGATATGTCCCTATGATACGTGTTTTCTCATCTGCTATTTAAAGTCACATAATGCCTGTTAAATCTTTACAATTTTTTTTCTGCCTTCAGGCTTTGAACACAGCATGGAGTCTCTGAGCCTAGAAAGGGTCAAGTCCCTTTAGAAAGCACATGGGCAAAAACAATTTAAAAAGTGAAATAAATCATATATCCAATAACATCTTCAAATTTAGAATTCTTCCTGTAATCTTTCACCATCTTCATGCCAGTAATCAAACTGAATAATCATATTCACAGATGGTACAGCCTTGTCATCCACTAGCTAACATAATGTCATATACATATGCACTTACTACCTTGATTAAGAGAAAGGGTACGTCTTCATTCTTTTTAATGCAACAAAAACTATATAAAGAACAGCTATTAAATATGGAAGAAGTATACATAAAGTGGGCAATGATCACTTTTCTTTAACTGGTATACACAATATGTACTTCTCAAAATCCTTGACACTCAGAATGAAGCACACTTTATTTTCTTTAATCCATTTCCATTAACGAGCTGATTTCGTGCTTGAATTTCTTGACATCTGACTATACAGGGAAGCTGAATTCGATCTATTGAAAAGATTAAATTGTAACACAAAAAAGCCATTTCCCATTCTTAGGATTCCATGATCTTTTTCATTACAATTTTCAAAAGAACTGCAATCACTGTAAACTATCATTTGTTTAGAAGTCAGATGTCCCCAGACATCCCCTGTTAAGTGAATTTTGGCTTTCCTGCACATCATAAAGCACAAAATTAAAAAAAAAATTACAATTCCCAATGAATTTCACTTGTCCTTCAACTTACACTCTTTGGTGTTGACATACTTTAACATAAAAGTATGACGTAAATCACGTTTTTAACCCCTCACTTGGTATTACAGCTTAATGACTTACACCAGGTAGATGTATTGGTTCTTGGTACTGAGACAATCTCCCAACCGACGGTAAACCAAAAGACTTGTAGGGGTCCTGAAAGTTCAAAGGAAAGGAAGCACAGTCTTTGAAATATAAATCAGCACAAGTGAGGTTACATATTTATACAAGGAAGAAGCATTTATAGGTCAATTTTCAACATCAGTATTTACCAGTCACAGATTTCAGAATACTATTGTCTTAGTCTCACTTGAGACAATTTAGAAGTGTATTTAAAAATCAAACAGAACTGTAAGCAGAATTTAGCTTGACCTTGATCATACTTTATTGAAACTGGTAAAATTCCAACTTTTTATAAATCTTCTTAGAATGCCTTTGGCAAAAATAAAATAACCTCAGTGCTACATCAAAACATACTAAAGTTCAGAACAACAAATGTAGTGCACTAAAGATATTTGTTTTTCTTACTCTCAAAACAGCTTACATATGGTAAAATTTGAGTTTTGGTTCTTCAAATAAAGACCTGAAAAGTAATTATGCATGTGCTATTAGATATGTGCTCTAATATGTTAGATCATCAGAATAAATATTAAATAAGTTCAGTGGCCTAACAATAGAGAAGAAAAGAATATCACTTAAAATATAATAAAAAAGCAATAATAACCAAGTCAAAATATATTTCTCAAGATCCTTAAAAACATTTCAAAACAACTTCCAGAGTTCTTAAACCCAGATACTGCTAACCTGCTTTTTATTTTACAGACAGGTTTTTAGGTCTAAAAGTAAAAGATGGCAAAAATGTTTCCTTGAATTTTTGTTTTAATCATTTGAAAAAAGCATTTTAAGATGGTGACTCCTTTATTATCTGATTAGCATAGTTATGAAATAACATAAAAGTATTGAACTAATAGATTATGAGTAAAATCCATAATTAAAATTATGAATTAAAGCTCTGCAATTTAAATTTTAGTTGTTATTTCCACATAATCATAAGAGAGAAAATTATTAGGGGAAAAAAAAAACCTATCAGAAAAACTTTAAGTAAACATTGAATTAACAACCGTTGTGCACCCAGGGTAACTCTTTAAAAACACACACACACACACACACACACACACACACATACACACAGAAAAATAAATGCTTCTGTTTACTTCAAATGTAGTTTGAAAAGAAGCAAACGAAATAAAAAACATGGTCCATTCATTCAAGCACAAGAATATTTAACTAATGCTTTGTTGCCCCTTAAACTGATTAGTAGCTATTTCTTCATCCATAAAAGACAGATGAAAATTAATTAAACTCAATCCTTTAAAACTATTTTGAGTTATGTCAAAATGATCCAACTTTTTTTTCTGGTTCAATTCTGAATTATATAATCAAATACTTGACACAGGTTATAAAACCCTAACTTTACCTTGTTGTTTAGCTATACGTGGTCCCATAACTCGGGACACAACCACCATCCTTCCTCCCAATATTATTCGTTTTACCTCAGCATAAACCCGACATTCAACTGCCCAGCCGTTGATGGGAATATCAGCTTGTTTGTGCCTGAGAGGGTAACCCTTGGCAACGCGGATCATTTCTTGGACTAGGTCCAGGCCAGTAATGCACTCTGTGACAGGATGCTCAACCTGCAAGGCCAAAACATGCCAGTCAGCAGGTGTAGGAAAAGGTAAATAAATAGAAATAAGCCAGAACAATGTCAACAATTTCTGGGTAAAATGAGGTTAATTATATGTAATATTTAATCATATTTGACTTAAAAACTACCTAAGGGAATAAAATTAAACAATCAACACAATATAGTACAAAGGTGGATAATAACTAACACCCAGAAAGTATCTGTAAACTACCTGTATTATTCTTCCCAGTTTTTAATAAGATGTGGTCCAGCATAGCTTTACACTTTTCATTTTGAAACTAATTCTCAACTGAAAATTACATATTTAGCTGCAATCCCCAATGTGGCTGATAATCAACCTATTCTGCTACACTTAGCATGGCATCTATAGAGGCAGCTTATGATTTTCCAAAGCACTAGTCTAGCCTGAGTCTCACCCACTTGCATGCTTTCACTAACCTGTCCTGACAAGCAACCAGATTAGCGTACTCTTACATCAATGCAGTGTAGCAGAAAGGAGCAGATGGATCCTGCAGGTTGTTTTCCCTCCAGACTTACGTGGGGAGTGCTTAGCATGCACAATAGCAAAACTGAGCCAGTGAAATCACTCTGCTCTCTCAGCAAATTGCTGATAACTACTTTGGATGATGCTGTCATGGGGATCCCTGGCCTTCCACACTAACACATGGGATACACATGTACAAAAATATGCACAGACATATAGGGAGACTAACAGACATGCACATCATTATAAATTTGATCAACTGCTTACAAGTGCCTAAACTTAACTAAGCTAAAATAAAGCCATGTATGGTACTCGTAAAGAGCAGATAATCTGTCTTTCATCTAAAACCTTGAATAAGTTTTGAAAATTTAAATAAAACTTTGGCCACATCTACTTCTTTGATACCAATTTCTTTTCTTGTAAAAATTAAGCATGTTCTAAATGCACTTCACAATAGTTTCTTTATCATGACATGTCATATTTCATACACTCTGACACGGGAAAAGGTCAATGAACAAACGAATTGTCTTCCCATCTCCAACTACACTAATTGAAGGACAGGACTTAGTCATTATAATAATCTTGAAGCTTATCATAAGCAGACAATGCCATGGTCTTTAAAAAAAAGCCTTGTAAAAATAAACAGATGGCATCCATAATTAGCTCTGTGTGTGTTATGAGTTTGTTTACAGTTTCAACAACATTTTAAGACATTTTGACATAATTTTAATGACAAATCATCACTAAAATAAGCATCTACCCTTTGTAAAATAAATGTGACACTAAATAAAGATCTTACTAGATAGTGAGAATATATATTTTTCAAAGCAAATTATGGTTTTGAGAGAAACAAGATTCTATATGATAAATATAATAAGAAAGGAACAAAAGTAAAGCCTCTCTATTATTGCTAGAAACAAATTTCCTGTGAGAAAGCATCCTACCACTCCATTCCTGAACCTACTATGCGCCAAGGGCTTTATATTAATACTATCCACATGCCTCTGTTGAGTGAGAAAACGATTTTAAAAGCTCAGTGAATTATTTAATTTCATTTTTCTATGTCTGGTGCCCAGGAAAGTACATACTATATATAAGGCAAATAAGTATGTACTGAATGAATGAATGAGTAGCAAATTCAGAGGCACACCCTTCGTAAGTGGTAAAGATAGAGTTGGGATTTACGTCACTCCGCAGGCAATATGACCTTCCTGTTCTTCCTCATGGAAAAATGCATATGAAAGCACGTAGTAAATAGAAATAGCTATGTAATTATGTGCTGTTGTCTTTTACAAAACATATTATTAATGAAAGTCTAAAGATCCAAATTGATAATAAGGCTCTGCTTCACCTTAGAAGACCTCGCTATAACAGTATAGAAAAAAAGTTCATTAGACCCATACTGAATAGAATCTAAAAGTAAACCCACTTTAACCCAACTGAGTTATATAACAGAAATATAACAAAATATTTTACAGTCTGAATTATGAGCTACAAGTATTTCAAAATAAAATAAATGGCTAACTAAAATAATAACTAGCTGCTAAAGGCAAAATCATTCATTACAAAATTTTTTTAAATATCCACGTAAGTTCAACTACTGCTGAAGTATACAAAATAGTCTAACATGCCTGAATTTTTCAGGTAACAGACATGTCTTTTTTTCAGCAAAACTTGTAATTTTAAACATTGTTTGGAAGACGTCTTCCTGAGCACCTTTTAAGAGAATTCCAAAGTTATTCAATAGGATATGTGAGACGTTTCCTTAAGACCCTGTACTATTATTATCATCAGGATAAGTGACGTAGGAGTAACAATGCTTCAGCAACCATGTATGTCCCCCATCCCTGAGAATTTAGCAATCATTTCCCTCTATAAGTTAAACTCATTACTTAAAAGAGAAGAACAGAGCTATACAAAGAGATAAAGTGGCTCCCAGGCCAAAACATAATTCAACAAACATTTAAAAAAATCTTCAAAAAAATAAAAAAGTAAGGAAAGGAGAAAGGAAGGGACAGGGGTAGGATCAATGGCAACTAAAGGTGGCTAACTGGAACAAAAGGTTATAAAAAGAAAAAAAGACTCAAAGATTGGCGTCTGGGGAGCCAACTAGTTCACCTTGTCCAACTCAGAAGAAAAAACGACCTATAAAAGTCTGATGTTAATAAACATCTATTCTGAGGGCTAGGGGCAAAGGTTTCTGAGTCATTTCTATTTGGGAAACACTGAGTTAACCTAAGTTAAACAGGTTGTTTTTTTTTTTTTTCTTTTAAAGAAAGACTCCACAGCTCATTAATCGATGGCTATGCCGCAGGACACTCTGAGAGGGTACTGTACAGCGCTTATCTAATCACACACCCCCTTCTTTTGCAGAGTATCTTTATGGATTGACAATTCCAAAGAACACACATTTAGAAACAAAGCCTTAAACATTCAGAACACAAAACTCAATTCCCTTGTGACTCTATTCTTACCAAACAAAATTTTGAGAACCTGTCTATAAACATAATTTTCTTACCCAACAGAAATGGGTGCCAGCTCCAAGGAAATATGAATGAGGAATCCACCAGGTAGTATGATTATACATTTAGAGATTAATATATCGACATTCTAGTATATAAATCTTGTGATTTAGTCAGCAAAATACCCAGCAAAAAAAAAAAAAAGAGGGAAAAGGAAAAAAAAAAAAGCCTATGTGTATACACACACGCATACACACACAAAGTCAAAAAAAGAGGAAGCCCTACCAAGTAAGAATTTCTGAATCTCAAAGGAAAATTATTGATTGGGATGTATTCATCAAGTCAGTGCCACTCTGCAGGGTCTATCAGTTGCTTACAGATCAGTTTGTGCTGGAAATGCTTCTATCTCACCATGAATCTTTTGTTCAACAAGGTACAAACAACTATAATCATCAAACATCATATAATGGTACATAATCACACTTAAGATCTAGAATGAGTGTGTGTAGTTCTATATGTCTACATTAGATGGTCACAAACAACTAGCTTTTTATAGCTCTATTTGATATTTTTTTATTAAAGTAAAGTTCATTTACAATGTTGTGTTTCTGATATACAGCAAAGTGATTCAGTCATACATACATAGTCTTTCTCATTGTAAGTTGTTATAAAATATTGGATATAGTTCCTGTGCTATACAGTAGGACCTTGTTGTTAATCTATCTTATATGTATTTATTTGATACTGTAATTTAGTTTTGTCTTCTTGGTCACCATCAGAATGTCACCATCACCAGTGTTTGTGTCTAGGCTTCTTGCCACTCCCTCTTACTAATCTGTCGCTTCAAATATATTTCCCCCCAAAATAAATAACTGAGCTTATCAAATACAATGGTGAGGTAAACTAGGTTTTGCTTCACCTCTGAGTTCTTAATGTATAAAATATTAATAGTAATAAATTTAGAAAAGCTAAACCTTTCTGGCATTGTGTTGTCATTACCAACCTTAATGACTCTAAAAGTTATAATCATGTATTCTGCCACTGCCAGTGTAAACTTTAGCCCTATCCTTCATTAAATACAAAAAAGGCTGTATCTAAAACTGTGAAGGAAAGAATGAGGTATTTCCAGAATCTCAAAATATCTCCCTATAAGATATCTTCATTAATGACAAGGGGAGAAATAGTGACACTACTGTGGGGAAATGCTAGTAGCCATGTCACCTTAACCAAACCAACACCACTAGTAATGGGATATGCATGTCTCCTATATGGTACTCACAGAAGAATAAGAGCATTTCTGTAGTATCCCTGCCAAAAATGCAAAGCCAGAATATAATCATAAGAAAACTGACAGATGCAAAATGAGGGACACTCTATAAAATAAATGGCCTGTGCTCATAAAAAAAAAAAGTAAAGATTAGCTGACAAAAAAAGACTAAGGAACTATTCCAGATGGAAAGAGACTAAAGAGACATTACAAGTAAATGTAACATAGGGTCCTAAACCAGAAAAATTTTTAATTTTACTATTAAAGACACTAGTAGACAATACGCTCTGTAGATTGGATGATGGTAATATATCCTTGCTAAATATTCTGATTATGATAATGGTGTTTTCCTAGTGTAAAATAATTTTCTTCTTTTTAGGAAATACATATTTAGGGGTAAAGGGGCATCAGGCCTGCAATTTACTCTGAAATGTTTCAGGTAAAGAAGACAAATACAGCGAAATAAAGACACAGATACAAATATACGAATAAAGCAAATGTAAATGTTAGTAAAGGGTGTTTCTTTGCAAAATTTTGCAATTTTTCTGGACATCTGAAATGATTTCAAAAGAAAAGTTAATAAAAATTAAAGCACTGTCACTGGAGTTTTTGTTATTATATTATGAAACATTATTAAAATAAAGATATCTGACTTGTTCAACATTATTTTCTCTTCAATCAGAATCCACTCACTGTGCTAAATAAAAATAACAGGAGTTAATTTGTTCAATATGTTTTCTCAGACTTAAACTTTTAAATACTTTATTGTGTTGATTACCTAATAATTCCAAAGATTTGAGAATGGTTAACTAGGTAACAGACAAACATTCCTCAAGGGGAACAAGATTCAGGCAAATTTTAATTACATACTGAGTTAGCCTCAAATGAAACTTAACACTGAGGGATGTTTAAAAGAGGACAAAGTCCCAACAAGCAATGGAGAGAAGTCCGATCAATGAAATATGTGTTAACTTGGCCATTACAGAGAAGGAGGGTGAACGAAAAGTATTCAAAGTTCCTTGAATGGAGGGATATTCGGTTGTCATTGTTTGCCAGGTTAGTAAGCGGAGGCCCAACTGCTTAGTCAAAGCAGAAGCTATCCCTAAAAGTAAAAGACCCGTAACTAACATCTGTATGGCACAGGAATTTACAAACTCCCTCCATATCCACTATTGTTCCCTATTCCATTGCCATTTTACAGAAAAGGCACTTGAGATACTCAAGGGAGGAATAAGGTAAGTAAGTATTAAGAATTTTCTAATATTCAAATAACATTATTTTAAATTAACGTGAATTTAAAGTAACTTCTTTGTTAAATATTAGTCTAAACTGACAGATACTATAACTTTGGTTTGTGAAAACTATCTTTTGTAAGCAGAACTTGTTTGATTCAACTCAGCAAAGAGTATAGGTGTGATTACCTGTTGAAATATGAGGAAATTGTCCTGTTATATAAAATTGAGTTTCATAATGGTACTTGGCATAATAGGTCTCTACCTTTTTCATTTGTTGTAATTCTGGCCTGAAAGGATAACTGATGTCATTATTTTTGGTTTTGCTCTTTCAGTTCAGAAAAATTCTTTGTCCAGAACAGAACCTAACATACACCTATTAAAATTCTGAAGCCCTACCTCCTGAGAATACAGGATTTCAAAATAAAGATCTAAAGGTAATAGATTTTGATCCACAGGACTCAAAGATAAAAAAGCATGTTGGGAAATAGGCCCCAACACATCATTCCTGTAAACTCACCTTGAAAATAATGGCTATATTCAAGAGTGGCAGTGAAAACTGAACAGATTCTATTATTGAGCTTCCCTGTTAAACCCAACACAAATAATCAGATGAAGAAAGGATAAGAGAACTGTTAGGGGCTGAAATATATCCCCTATCCCAATTCATATGTTTAAGTCCTAACCCGTATCACCTCAGAATATGATTGTGTTTGGAGAGAGGGTCTTTAAAGAGGCAATTAAGTTAAAATGAGGCCATTAGGGTGGGCCCTAATCCAACATGACTGATGTCCTTACACGAAGAGATTAGGACACAGACAACACACAGCACCACAGCACAGAAGAAAGACCATGTGAAGACATAAGAAGACATCCATCTGTAGGCCAAAGAGAGGCCTCCAGAAGAAACCAATCCTGCCAACACCTTGATTTTAGACTTCTGTCTGAAGAAAATAAATGGTGTTTAAGACACTAGTCTGTGGTTATGGTAGCCCTAGAAAACTAATAAAAGAACGAATTTGGAAAATTAAAATGTAGATAAGGATCCAGAACAAAAAGACACCAAAATAGTTTACAAAATACTTTAAAATAAAAACCTAACTAAAAATTCCTGGTAAGTTTACCTATTTACCTATTCACATCTGTATAACAAAAACGTCTTTCCTTCAACTTTCCAGTAGAACTCAATAAATTTTAAGGGAGAATATAATATATGCTTCTTTGTATTCTCAGTTTCCCAGGAGACTGACTTCAAATACTACAGAACATCCCAGTTCTGGTTTCCTCCAGCCAGTCTGAGAGTCCTGGCCTCTATGACTTCAAATATAATCAGAAGGTCAACTTCTGTCCAGATCTAAAACATTCCTTCTGGCAAGAATGAAATTTTACAAAAGACCTAGAATTGCCAAAACATTGCTGAAGAAAAAGAAAGAGGCTGGAGGAATAACTCTTCCAGACTTCAGACAATACCATAGAGCTACAGTAATCAAGACAGCATGGTATAGGTACAAAAACAGACATATGGACCATGGAGCAGAATAGAGAGTCCAGAAATGAACCCACAAACTTTTGGTCAACTAATCTTCGACAAAGGACGCAAGAATATACAATGGAATAAAGACAGTCTCTTCAGCAAATGGTGTTGGGAAAACTGGACAACAGCATGTAAATCAATGAGCTAGAACACTCCCTTACACCACACACAAAAATAAACTCAAAATGGATCAAAGATTTAAATATAAGACAAGATACAATAAACCTCCTAGAAGAAAATATAGGCAAAACATTCTTACATACATCTCAAAAATGTTCTCCTAGGGCAGTCTATCCAAGCAATAGAAATAAAAGCAAGAATAAACAAATGGGACCTAATGAAACTTACAAGCTTCTGCACAGCAAAGGAAACAAGAAGTAAAACAAAACAACAACCTACAGAATGGGAGAAAATTTTTGCAAATGATGAAAGTGACAAAGGCTTGATCTCCAGAATATATAAGCAGCTCATAAGACTTAATAAGAAAAAAAAAAAAAAAACCCAATCCAAAAATGGGAAGAAGACCTAAACAAGCAATTCTCCAAGGAAGAAATACAAATGATCAACAGGCACATGAAAAAATGCTCAATACCACTAATTATCAGAGAAATGCAAATCAAAACTACAATGAGGTACCACTTCACACCAACCAGAATGGCCATCATTCAAAAGTCCACAAATGACAAATGCTGGAGAGGCTGTGAAGAAAAAGGGAACCCTCCTACACTGCTGATGGGGATGCAGTCTGGTGTAGCCACTGTGGAAAACAGTATGGAGGGTCCTCAAGACTAGGAATAGACTTACTATATGATCCAGGAATTTCACTCCTGGGCATATATCCAGAAAGAATTTTACTTCAAAAAGACACCTGCACCCCAATGTTCATAGCAGCACCATTTACAATAGCCAAGACATGGAAATAGCCTAAATGTCCATCAACAGATGACAGGATAAAGAAGTTGTGGTATATTTACACAATGGAATACTATCCAGCCATAAAAACAACAATATAACGCCATTTGCAGCAACATGGATGTTCCTGGAGAATGTCATTCTAAGTGAAGTAAGCTAGAAAGAAAAAGAAAACTACCATATGAGATCGCTCATATGCGGAATCTAAAAAAAAAAGAACATAAATATAAAACAGAAAACAACCTACAGACATAGAATACAAACTTGTGGTTGCCAAGGGGGCGAGGGTGGGAAGGGACAGACTGGGATTTCAAAATTTGTAGATACTGACAGGCATATGCAGAATAGATAAAAAAGATTACACTGTATAGCACAGGGTAATACATATGAGATCCTGTGGTAGCTCACAGGAAAAAAAAAATATGTGACAATGAATATATGTATGTTCATGTATGATTGAAAAATTGTGCTCTACACTGGAATTTGACACAACATTGTAAAATGACTATAACTCAATAAAAAATGTTAAATAAAATAAAATAAAAATAAATAAAATATAATACAATCACTACTAACATATTTTTTAAAAAAGAATGGAAATTTACAAATTAGTTACAAATCCATTTCCCTATAATTTCTCTTATTCCCACCAATTATTTTTTCAGTCAAACACCCTAAATCCATAAAAGCTCAAACTCTTTCAGTATGGAAAAGTCCCAAATATTTTTTAAATCTTAAATTGCTCTGAAATTAGAATATGATAATTTGTTCAGTTACAGTCAATTCTCAGAAACCAGAATTTGGATTGCATTAATTCTTAACTTTTTAATAAATGAAACAGCAAAGGATAAGAATCAAGATGCTAAAAAGAGCTTCTAAAATCCTTATGGAAAATAAGGTTGCATATGGTACAGAATTATCTCTGATAGAATCTCTCACGGGATGTGGGGGTATCTGTCTTCCACAGAATTTCAACAGTTCTCCTGCACTTTTTCTTCCACAGCAAAAGTAGATTCCTTCTTCACTGTAGCGATCAGGATAGGCCACTGACTAAGGTCTAACAAAAGTGAAACAATTTAGCTCTCTGTTCTCAAAGATACGGATTAGCCAGCCAACCACATCTGAGCATTTAATAACTTTAAGATCTTATTCCTTTCTATTTGAGATTTGTCTAGCTCTTTTGATTTTTGTAGACTATATAAAGGATGCTTTTCAAAAACATGAAAATATAAAAATTACCTAGATTTGGAAATTAACGATTATATACATACACACACATATACACACATACAAAAAAATGGAAAGGTATATTCAGGGTCCTAATATTAATCTTAGCACAAAGGCCTAAGCAGAAACAGCTTATAAATGTAATGCTTTTTTATCAGCTTCATTTTTAGAAGAAAGATTTCCATCTCCATTTTTCTCCTAGACTCTTATATAAACACCCTTATGATGAAAAGGTTTCTTTCAAAGAAGTTAATATTTCAATTATGTTTGTTCATTTTTAACAATAATTTTACAGTTAACTGACAAAAGAATAATAGGAGAATGTTATTATTAATTAATTTGTGGCTCAGTTTGCCATCTGAAAAAAAATGACTACTGACAGGCTTTATTAATTATAATGACAACAGTAATAATAAACACGTTAAGCAATGTTTTACCAACATAGCACGCAAAATATTACTGGTAAGATTCTCACAGTCAGGAAGAAGAATGAGTGCTTAGTATAAACCAGGCGCTATTCTGAGCATTTAAATGCGTTAATGCATTTAATGCTCACAATCCTATAAAGCAAGTGCTGTATTACTGTCACTTTACAGATGAGGAAAATGCAGCATGGAGAAGCTAAGGAACTTACTCACAGATATAGAGCTCGAAAGAACTAGGGCTAGGATTTACTTGTACTAAGTGAAAATAGTGGATGTTTGCAACTAACAAAAACAATGATTAAATGAGTTCCCCATTAGTCAGCTACAATTGTTCCGAACCATTTTATGGTCTAGAACCTCACTGAATTTCTCCTTAGAAAAGTGTGTATCTAATTTCAGAGGGTCCACAGATTCCCCTAAAGCTAATTACAGAGTCCAGATAACCCAGGTTAGATATTTCTGCTTTGGGAAGCTGGCAATACCAACATGGCACAGTCTCCATTTCCCCAGACTTTCCCCAGTTAACTGCAGCAGAGCATGGAGCACTGAGATCTGGGGCAAAGGGACAGCCAACAACAGGTACTAAGCTCTTCTCTCTGATGGGCTGGATGAAACTAAGAGACTAGCTTCGGAGAACTGCAGGGAAGAATGTGAAAGGAACAGGTCACGGAGACAGCCTGGCCTGCAGGGATCCAAGGGCTCTGGCGAGAAAGCCAGTAAAGGGTCTAGAAGAGTCCCTGGTCTCTTTGCCACGGAGTGCAAATAGCCAGTAAATGTTGGCTGGATTCTGTCCATGAGACGAGGAGAATGCTGGGAGACATAGCTCTTCCTGTCCTCAGGAATACAAAGGGTTTTGTCTTCAACCACTTGAAGGACTAGTGCCACTTAGTATATTACAACAAACAGAACTCAGTACTGATTACCCAAAACAACCACAGTGAAACACAGTAGCGGGTGTACCCACTGAGAAAGGATTAGCATTCAGAATAATCATCACATGTGCCAAGTGAAATGGAACAGCTAAGGGACAGAAAAAGGACTTTATCTGAAAAACAGTAAGGGCACTCAGAAACCTCAGGAATAGCAGTACAGCACACACACACCTTTATACACAATTAGACTTTCTGGGATAAAAATACATAATTTCCCAATTATGGAATTCAATCGATTGCTTAGAAGAAAAGATGATCCCTGTTGGAACCTGAATTAGTAGCCTGAAGAGGAACATAAAGAAATTATATCAAGAAACAGAACACAAAAACAAAATGAGAGTAATCACGAGGGAAAGGATATGAGCCCCAGAGGGCTTGTCTGGAATACCTAACCTGCAAGCAACAGAAGTCACAAAAGGAGAAAAGGAAAAAAGAAAAGGAGATGAGGAAAGGGAACAGTTTACAAAAGTCTTTCTCTGAAATGAAGGAAACACTTAAACCCGTACAACTGAAAGAGCACACAGAGTAAAAGGCAGAGCTGATGGATATAAACACAGACCTAGGCATGTGAGAAAACTTTAAAATCCCTGAATTCCAATATTTAAGGGAAAGTTGGGCCACCTTTCAGACAGTAGGAATACATTACCTACAATGTATGAGAAATAAGAACATCAGACTTAACACTAGAAGCTAGAATACAGTAGGATGCATAAGCTACAAAAGACTTGAACAGAAACCCAAGAATCCTATATTCAATCAAAATATCATCCCCCTTTCAGGGCAAGGAAACATATTTGAGGATGGGGCATTTTAGAGCAATCATCCATATATTCCAGCTGAGGAAATTAGATGAAAAAATTTTCTAGTCAAAGAAATGAACTAGGGCAGAAATCTCAAAAAAGGAGAAAGCAGAGAAGCTAGAGTAATTGAGAGACATGCCTGGGGGTGTGTATATAGAAGATAAAAAAGGACTTTGGAAACAGAAGGGATAAACTACAAAGGAAAGTAAAATACAGCCTCGAAGCATGAAATTATCTCAGAGAATCTAATGCTTGAAAGTTGAGGAAACCATTTATATCATCTTCACAAATATTAATGGAGAAAATGTGTGTCTGAATAGGAGGATGAACACAAATACAATTTTAAAGGACAAGAAAATCTCCAATTTATCAATGGGAAGCAATAGGAATAATTAGCAATTTAACTCAAACAACAAATAGAAAAGGGGAGAAAATGAAAAACATGGAATATTAATCATAAAATATAAAGTGAAATAAATAAAATCAAGTATTTAAAATTGGAAGGACTGAAATTTCACACTAAAGTATCAGATTGGGTTTTTTTTTTAAAGAACACAATTAAAACGTGATAAAGAAGACTTTAAAATAAAATAAGAAGCAAATAAAAACAAAAAGAAGCAAGAGATACAACATGATACAGGTCATGATTGAATTTAAGATTAAAACTCTTAACAAGATAAAGATATTGTATAATGATAAAAGGTACACAGCAGTAAACCTATGCTGTACATACTAAATTATTTTCTAAACATGTAAACATATTTAGAAATGCAAGGAAGACTCAGAGGTGTATACTGAAGTAGTTATGGATGAAATTATACAGTGTCTATGATTTGCGTTAAAATATTCCAGCTATCAGGGGTAAAAGCAAGGAAAGGGTGGCGCACATGAAACAATACTAGCCAAGTAAATACGAAGTGAGGTCACGGATTCGGGGCCTTTACCATCCTACTCTCACTATCCTGAAGTACTTTTATATGTTTGAAAGTCACCGTGAAGAAAAGAAAGACAGAAAGACAGGTAAATGGAGGGAGGAAGGAAAAGAAGGAAGAAGGGAAATAGAAGAAGAAAAATGAAAAAAGAAAGGAAAGAAAGAGGGAGACAGCAAGGAAAGAAATGCAAGGATGTCTTGGTGCAAGAATTTTGAGGCAAGTGAAACTACTCTGCATGATATTGTGATGAAGATACATGTCGTTAAACACACCACAACCCACACAATGTGCAATCCAGGGTGAATTCTAATGTAAACTATGGGCCTTAGCTAAGAAAAATGTATCAGCATTGGCTCATCAACTGTAACGAATATACTTTTCTAACACAAGATGTGGATAATAAGGGAAACTGGTGGGGGTGGGGGATAGTGAGTAAAGGGTATATGGGAACTCACTGCACTTAACATTAATTTTTTGGTAAAACTAAAACTGCTCTAAAAAATAAAATCTCTTATTTTTTAATAAATTATGATGGAAAACTTTATATATCTAAGACATCCTTGAATTTCTTTCTGAATAAAACAGATCCAATAAAAGAGAAAGAAAAAAGAGAAAAGTAATAAAGGAAATGAATAAAATAATCAATAACCTTGATTTTTAATAGCTATCACTTCATAAAATACTGAAGGTCTACCACACAAGGGTCTACACAAAGATGTTCAAGGGCCTAACACTGAGAATGATACCAGCATCAAATGGATTCACATCTAAATTCAAAATTTTAAAGAACAGATCGTGCCTATCATTTACTAGACCCCAGAAAAAGAAAGAATACCTCCACAGGTAGTTTGAAAAAACACATAGAACTTTATTACTCAGATGTGGTAAAGACAGTATGTTAAAAAGAAATAAAAATTCAAAATATTTATATTCACTCATAAAATCTAGCAAAATACCAAAAGGAAAATCACTATGTCTAATTAAAATTTATTCTAGGAATATAAAGAAAATGTATTAAAAGAGTCTATAATGGTAATAAATTAAAAGATAAAAGGACCATATTTTCCTTATGAGTAGTAATTGGTAGATAATTTCAGCCACAACTAGGGACAAAGAGGAGATCTTACAAACTTCTAGGGGGAGAAAAAAGATTTTTAACAATCAAGAATCAGATACACCTCAATATCAACAATATAAATTAAAAGAAAGCAAAATAAGGCCTTCAAAATTATTAATGAAAAATTATTTCCAATCCAGAATTCTATACTCAAAATTATACAAGAAAACTCAGGAGAAAATCTTTGGGACCTTAGGTTAGGCAAAGATTTCTCAGGAATGACATCAAAAGCACAATCCATAAAGGAAAAAAATTTGTAAACTGATCTTCAACAAAATTAAAAAACTTTGT
Organism: Vicugna pacos; assembly: GCF_048564905.1. Taxonomy (NCBI): domain Eukaryota; kingdom Metazoa; phylum Chordata; class Mammalia; order Artiodactyla; family Camelidae; genus Vicugna; species Vicugna pacos. The sequence goes on along the minus strand of NC_133000.1, from coordinate 64,879,460 downwards.
GCTTCAAATGACAACATTAAGAAAATAAAAACATAAGCCACAGGTTGGATGAAAAAATTAAAAAACTTTGTGCTTCAAATGACAACATTAAGAAAATAAAAACATAAGCCACAGGTTGGATGAAAATGTTTGCAAATCATATATTCCTACTAAAGAATTCTTACAGCTCAATAATTACAAAATAAATAAACCAATTTAAAAATGAGCAAAAGATATGATTAGATATTTCAACTAAAGGAGATACACAATTGGCCAAAAAGTACATGAAGAGAGATTTAATATCACCAAGCATTAGAGACTAATGCAAATTAAAACCACAGTGAGATAGCACTTCATATCCACTAGAATGGCTACCATCAAAAAGATAGTACTGTTTAGGAGGATGTAGAAATGTAGAGAAACTAAACTCTTATACATTACTCATGGCAATGTAAAATGGTGTGACCAATTTGGAAAACAGTTTAACAGTTTCATAATTTACCACTCAATCCAGCAATTCCACTCTAAGTATCTACCCAAGGGAAATGAAACAATCTGTCCATATAAAGACTTGTATGTGAATGTTTATAGCAGCATTATTCATAATAGCCAAAAACTGAAAACAATGCAAATATCCACCAACTTGTGACTAAGTAAAACAGATGATGGATAGACTACTACTCAGCAATAAAAAAGAATGAACTACTGAAACACACTACAGCATAAATAAACCTCAAAAACATTGTGCTAAGGAAAAGAAGTCAGACACAAAAGATCACATATTGTATGACTTTATTTATACAAAATGTTCAGAAAAGGCAAATCTAGAAATAGAAAATCAGTTGTTGTCTGGGGGCAGGAATAGAAACAGAAAGACTGCACATTGCATGAGGATCTTTATGGGGTGATGGAAACATTCTACCATTGGATTCTGCTGTTTGTAGCACAACCCTGTATATTTACTACAACTTATTGACTTGTTGTCTTAGTCCATTTAAACTACTATAACATAGACTGAGTGGCTTATAAACAATAGAAACTTATTCCTCACAGTTCTGGAGGCTAGGAGGGAAGTCTAAGAGTAAGGGGCCAACTATTCAGTTTTTGGTAAAGGCCAATTCCTGTTCATAGACAGCCGTCTTCTCACTGTGTCCCCACATGGCAGAGGGGCCTCTTTTATAATAGCACAAATCGCCCTAACGAGGGCTCCACCCTCGTAACCTGATCACTTCCCAAAGGCCTCACCTCCAAATACTATCACACTGGGGGTTATGTTTCAACATATGGATTTTGGAGGGGTACAAACATTCAGTCTATCTCACTTGTACACTTAATATGGGTGAATGCTGTTATAGGCAAATTATACCACAATAAAAACTATTGGGTCTTTTTTTTTCCCCCAATAATAAGTTAAAATAGTTGTTTTCACTCATGCACCAGTTCTTAGGAAGCTACTCAAAGATAAGCTCCAGGAAAAAAATAAATAAATAAACCAACAGTGCTTAAGACAAAAATCCAGGAGAAAAGAGGTTGAAAAAGAGAGTATTAGGAACCCTCAAGGCAAGTGAGGAAATCTCAGCTTGAGAACCATGCTGCAAATGTAGAGGGTAGCCAGTCCAGACTAGAGCAGGCCGAAGGAAACCAGAGATTTCCACAAAAAAGGTGCAAGTGACAGAAAACTCACTGTGCTTGAATTAATGAAACACAGGACAAGTTTGTGGATAAATTAGTGATAAATACATAGAAAACAAAGCTGGCAAGCAAACAAAAAAGACAGTTTTTAGCTATAGAGAAAACAAAATGGTGCAAGAAAGTGAAAGTAATCTTAAGAGACAACATGACTGCTGGGAATAGCGTTCATACTGTGATCATAATAAAATCCCAAATGCTGGCCAAACCCAAATCATGACACAGTGAGAGCAGGAGGGTGGGTGTGACGAGGAGGGCAGTAACATACCTCATCTCTCACAAAGGGAAGCTGATAGAAAAAGCAGAAAATCAAGGACCAGTACAGGTGTATCTATTAACAAGATGTTAAAAACATTAAAAGACTCAACTAAAAGAGTTAACTTTGGTCAGAATCACGAATACAAGCCTCCCCAGTGAGAAAGAGGCAATAATTAATTGTCCCTAAGCAGAGAAGAAGCAACAGCTTTCCTCCGGCCCCTTCCCTTCTCAGCAGCAGTGGCCCCTCCCGGCCCAAAGCTGCAGTTCCCCACGCACACCAGTTCAAAGAGGCTTCCCTCTTCCAAGTGATTTCTCATTTCTCCTTTATTTATTTTTCTTTTCTTTCTTTTTTTTGGGGGGGGTGTTAGGGGTTTGCGTAATCAACTCAAGGGTTGATACTGGGTCAAAAAGCCACTAACATGATAATTCAGCTGTTTCAAGCCCTATAATTTTATACCCGGGTAAAAGTTCTTCAAATATAAGGATAACCTTATCAACCAACTAAGAAGTCAAAGAATACAGTATCATGGATACCTCTCAAAAATAAATTCTTGGTTAAAAAAAAGAAGAACCTAACCACAAGGTAAGTCAAAATGCAGACTGATTAATCATAAAACTCTGGTAAGATGCTGATGGTGACCATGAAAACAAAGGTAAAATGAACAAACTGGGAGACTCACACCAACAGAAAAGAAGTACAGTACTATTATAATAATGAAAAATAATAAAAACAGCAAAAATGAAGAGTTAAGGAAGGCAGGATTAAATATAAATATGTCAATTTCCATTCATCTTTGTAAAAAGGAAACAATACACTCTCAAATTGGAATATGAAAAAATATGATGACAAAATATAAAATTTTAATAATCATTTTTATTATTAAGAATCTTTTAGGAATTAATATCGCTGCAGAAAATAGTTATCTAATAAATAGTTCAGTAATTTCATTTTAATTTTTCTCCTGTTAAATATAAATAAAATAAGCTAATTCAAAAACATATGGAAAAATTAGAGTAATGAGAAAGGAATAGTCTTACTGGATACTGTATTATTAATAAAAAGATATAATATCTAAAATAGTGTGGTACTAGCACACGAATAAACAGGTTAAAAAAGGAAACAGATGTAAACATCTGCATACACATGAGTACATAAGGAAGATGACTTCTAATTAGCACAGAAAAGAATGTTTATTCAATAATTGTTGTGATGGAGTTGCTCACCTGAGGCTGCCTGCTCTCCCCTTGAGAGCATACTATCTATCCCTTAATAAATCCTCACTTTACTTTCTCAAAAAAAAAAAAAAAGTTGTAACGAGTAAGAAGCCATTTGAGAAAAATAAAATAAATCCCAAATGAAGTGAAAATTTCACCAAGAAAGATGAAATACATACTAAAAGAAAACATGGAAGATAAATGTTTCAGTTTTCTTGGAGGAGGAAGAGCCTAAGTATGTCACAGCATCAGACATAATCAAAGAGATTTCAAAATTCAATTGCAAAATTTAAAACCAAAATTTTCTGTAAAGGAAAAAACAACATACAAAGTCAAAAAGATAGGCAACAGGTGAGAGAAAAGTGCTACAAATTATATCTGTTATATTTTATACCTACATTTATTTGTTAATTCTGTCAGGAAACAAGTTTCTGGATCAGAGATGGACGCACCTGTTTACTCACAGAGCATCTCTGCACCATTCCTCACATCCCAACTCCCCATGGGCCTAATGTCCCTGTGCATGCAGAGGGGAGTGTATCTACCACAGGAGAGGAGCCCCCAAACCATATAACTCAGAGCTTTTGTATAAGAGTTGCTGGCATGTCTGCCCTTCTTCAACTCTGGAGAGAGAGCAAACTTGGCTCTTGAAGGTAAAGTAAACAAATCCTTCTGGGGAGAGAAGGGGAAAGCCTCTATTTACCAACCCAGAATGTCAACAAACAGTTCTGGGGAAAGAGAAGACTTTCTCTCTAGCAGTCTCTTTAATGTTGTTATCATTTAATCTTGGTGTTAGTGGTCTTTGGTTAAAAATCCCTCACTCTGTAAAGATGTGAAAATATTCAAGGAGCATCACTTCCTGATAATATCACAAATGGCTAATTTCCTGAAAAAATGAAAAACCATCTACAGGTTGACAAGAAAACCCAAAGGACAAAGGATTTAATAGTCAAGTCAAGGCAAAGGAAAAGTAAATGAATCTATGAAGAAAATTTCACCCTTACTTATATTTAGGAAAACTACAGTGTGATACCATGCTTCACTATCCAAAGCTCCAAAGACAAAGCACCCTTTGGCCAGGGAAGTTCTCTTACAAAAGCCAACTTGATAATACTTAACTAAATTATAAAAGGACGTATCGTTTTCCAGGCAATTCTATTTCCACATGTACAAAATGATGATGTAAAGGGTCACTCATAATTGCACTATTTGCAATGGCAAAATATTGGAAAATTTATCAATGTGAAATTATATGATTGTACATCCATACAACTGAACATTAAAAATCATAAAAATGAAGAAGATAATGCTTTAAATTAGGTATGGAACACAACCAAAGATAAATTTTTAAGTAAAACAATGGTTGCCTTTAGAGGAAAAATAAATGGTTGTAATATAAAAAATGTGGTATGGGGAGTTACTTTTCCAATGTATACTCTTTTGAACAATTAAGATTTTCTTTTAACCAAGTATTACCAGTTTTTAGTGTTTTAATTCAATAAAATAAGAAACTAAAATTATTTAAGCAAAATTATGTATCATTTCACTAAAATAGCATTTTAACAAACTATTTTCATAGAGTACTTATTCATCTTTCAAATGCAGAGAGAAGGAAACAGGTGAATATGGTTGGAGATATATGTGAGCTTCTACCAGAAGAAGTGAATAGAGGCCATTCCAAGCATAGGGAGCAACACGATAAAGGCACAGAGAGGTCACACTGAATTCAGGGAAAAGAAGTACTCTCCTAAGTAGTACGAAGAGATCAGCACTGGCAGGAAAGAGGGCTCTGAGGTGACATTAAGGCCACGGAGAAAAGGGACTTGTAACGCAACAGCATTTGAATTTCATCTTTAAGCAACAGAAAACAGTGACTTTAAAAAGAAACAAACAAAAATATATGGGGATAGCACAGATAATCCTGACATATAAATTCTGACCAGACTGACAACAAAACCAGTATTTACACACCAAACCTGGCGACTTTCTCAGTGTTACATCTTTTTAAGGAGAAATGGTATTTATTACAAATTTCACTCTTAAGGAAATCTAGCAAAGTGAAGATCCTACTCACATTTCTATTATCAGAAGAAATGTACAAGTTCTAAAACTGGAAAAAGTGACAGTTCCATCAGGAAATTTCAAAGAAAAATAAAAAGGAACAAAGAAAATTATAGCCCTCCAGGCTCAAACTGAAACAGTAATTAGGGATAACATATATCTCAGAAGATACAGAATTTGGTGAATATGCCTTAAGTATTATAATTTAAGGTTAGTAAAGAAATTTGAAACAGAAAATCTACTATTAAAAAGACATTTGAATTGTTTAAACAGTATCAGAAAAAAGTCTTTGAAATATCTAAGAATGGCTTTCTGAACACTATAAAATCCAAGATTGTTTCATGCTGCCATTCAGTTACAGCCTCCACCACCAAATCTCTCTCCATCACATAGATGCGTCTAAAAAAATCAAAATTAATTTGTCTGGTAACTAGCAGAATTACTGTCACTGGAAGCAAATGCAAGAGAGAAAATAGATATTATTAAACATTAAATGGGACACAAATTATCAAAGTGTACAACTAAATAGCATAGAATTAGGTACTATCAAATCCAATATGATGAAATTCCTCATGAATTTCATTTTTCCTGAAATTTATTCATAACCTTTTTTGAGGGTACTGAACATAGTTTCCTGGCAAGCCATCCATGATGCAAAGTGTAAAAGTAGGTACCTAATGATTTAAATTCATTTATTTTATTTATTTTACTGGATATTGAACCCTGGGCCTCATGCATGCTCAGCATGCACTCTACCACTGAGTTATACCCTACCTGGTACCTCAATGATTTAGACCTATTACACAGAATTACTTGATAAAAATATCAACTTTTAGAGGTCTTATTCCAAAAACCATGGGACAAACCTGAAAAAAGTATGGGCTGAGATAAATGAGCCAGAAAAAAATTTAAAAATGAACGGATTTTTAAAAATTAGAACATAGTAACAAAATGCACTAAAAAAAGACAATGGTTTTTAATTCTGCAAATTCTGGTAAGTACCTCAACTAAACCATCTAGTATTTATTGTGTCTTGAATAAAATACAAATATTTTGGAGTCACTTCAAATTGTTTTCAAAATCATATTACAAGCTATTCTCATCATGACATAATAAAGTCTTCATTTTAATCAAAAACATGATTTTCCAGCTAATTATCTAATTAGACATACATCAATATAAAGACATTTTTAATGAAAATCAAATTAATCTCTAAGAGATACAATTCTGTCACTTCTAAAGATATTCACAATAATGGAATATAGGCTAAAAAAGTGATTCCAAACAGAAGTACCATACATTTTGAGCAACAACTACTGAGGTTAATACCTATACAAACTCTATAAATACATATTATTGTTGGTCTCAAAATGCATCTAGATACATAAATTCTGCCATACTCAATGAAAACCAGTCCCATGGTATAATCTCAAAAGCATAATGTCAAAAAAAAGCCATGTACAAAAAATTATACATTATAGAGTCCCACTGATTTAAAGTCTTAAAAAGAAATCTAAACAGGCAAAATTAAAAATTAGTTCTATTGCTTAGGTGTGCATAATTGAAAGAACTATCCAGAAATACAAGGAGGTGTTTGGAATTCAGTCAGAATCGTAAATAGGATGATGGCGGAGGAATCATTGAGAAGGGGAGGAAGTCAGAGGGGAGGGGAAAGAAGTGCTGGCATTTTGGTACTTCCAGATCCAGGTGATGCTAACATGGATTTTTGCTTATAATAATTTTTTCAACTACACATTTGTATCTGACTTACTTTCCTGTGCATGTATTTTAGTTTACAATTTAAATCAAACAGAAAAAGGAAAGAAGGAAGGACATAAAGCCACCAGCTAGTTGATAGCACCAGTGGCTTCCTGAGACGTTGGCTGGAATTGAGGAATTATACCCCCTAAAGTCAGCAGTTCCACGGTGGCCACTTGAGTTCTCACCCTCATAACTGTGACAGAGGTGTCAGTGCCTCTGGAAGCCAGGTTGGGTGGGGCAGTTCTGAGAGTCAGTCCTGAAAACTCACTCCAAATATCCTTCCTTCCTCCAACCCTTCCAAAGATCTGTAAGCACTTAACCCCTTTCTATTCAACACATCTAGAGTGATTCTCATAACAGCACATGAACCCTAACTAATGCGGTTCACCAAGAGAAACTCGAGGAAAAACAAAACAAATTTCCTACATGGAATATTAACAGTAATGAAGCAGAAGAGCTAGACACCATTAAATTAACCTGATACTTAACTGTCATTTCTAACAGATTTCTTAGCACACACATAGAAACTAAATCTTTATTTAACACTTCGAGGAGTTAATTTTTAACTTTTATACACCAAAAAGGGGTGGTGAGGAAGGGAAAAGTATAGAGACACTGCAAGGAATGAAAAACAGAGCCTTTGTTACCTGGAGTCTTGTATTCATTTCCAAGAAATAAAAATTCTTCTTTGAGTCCACAAGGAATTCTACGGTTCCAGCGGAAGAATAATTTACAGCTTTGGCAAGAGCTACAGCTTGTTCTCCCATTGCTCTTCGAGTCTCAGAATCCAGAAAGATGCTGCAAATACAGAAAGAGTAATTTCCTATGTTTTGGACAAGAATTAAGTAATCTTTTGTGTGCATGACAAAAGTTTTCTTAAAGTTTACTCAGATATGACCATCTGTATCAACTTAAGATTTTATATTACATGCTCTATATATGCTTATAATACATGCTTATTGTGTTATTAAGCAAAATATGTTAAATAAATCAATTTCAGACTTCAATAAAATTAACGTTTGAACTTTCCACTCAATTTATAAAATACACAACTATTTGAGAACAAGTAGTTGTTTCCAACTAGTAAATTTAATATATATATTCAAAATTTCTCTAAGCTAAAATTGGGAGATGTGCCTTATGAAGAAAACGTGTGTTAGATAAGGTCCCTTCAGGCCAGAATTACAGCAGTGCTGGCCAAGTCGTGAGTTCAATGTTACTGAATCAACAATATGTATTAAATAAGGTGTCTTTCAACAGAAACATATATAAAACAGGTTATGTATTAATGCGCTGATGAAAATCTTCTGACTAGGGGCTCAGAGAAACCTAACTGTATTTCCCCCGGGAGCAATGCTTCAGTATGTGCTAATTCATTGTTCACAGTGACTTTACAAAATATAATTACCACAAAAAACAAGAATCAGCTGTGCGTCTAATAAATTCTCAAAACTCTTGTTTCACAATAAAAAAGCACCTTCCAGCAAGCAAGTAAAGGGTTTCAATGAACCCTGGAAAGAATATTATCATATCATTTTTGCATTTTTACATATTTTGCGTCTATGCAAGAAAGGCTCCGAGAAACAAAACACCGTCTACTTTTTTATTTGTGGATTAAAATTATTCTCAAATGTGTAAGATTCACATGACATTTTATTTTTTAGTACTGTAAAAATTTTATATTTATATTTATATTTTTATTTTTATATTTATAGTTTTGTTTTGCTTGTCATACATAATTTAAAATTTAGAAAAAAATTTTTAAAAATTCATATAAAAATAATTAAAACTTCAATTTTTCCATTTACTTTAATATACATTTATGGTGATATATCATTCTCAAACAGAATTATATTTTATCTAAAATCCTTAGATCACTGTTATCAGTAGAACATGTAAGCTCTGTTAACCCATAATTATGTAAAGATTTCTATTATAACAATACCATAAAACTATAAAAAGTATTATGCAGAAAATATTTAGATTTATTAATTATGCATGATTTATAACACTGCTGACCCATCAACAATGTGTCAAGATATATGTATAGTAATTATATTTCAGTTTCTTTGTTTTTTTAATGTAGATGACATTTTATAATTTTTTTATTATGGAACAGCATAATGAACTTGCATGTAAATGTTTCCCATATGCAACAATTATTACTATACAGCTACTCTTATTTTGTGTATGTTGCATGCCCACTTTTCTACCTGGCCCACCCATTTGAGTAAATTTAGAATAAAAAGAAAAAGTAATTATATTGAAAGTATCAAGACAAGATAAAATATAAAACTGCAAACATGGTGTGTCAGAGTCTGTTACTGTTCTATTGGCATCCACTCAACTAGAATTTTAGCTGAGTGCATGGTTACTTAAGGAAAAAAGACATTTCCTGGCCTCCCTAGCAGAGTGTCTAACTTTTCAGATCACTGTCAATACACAACAGGGGCAGGTTCTAGGACTTCTCCTAAAGACGCAGGCAGAACATTCCTTTTGCTTTTTCCTCTTCCTTCCTTCTTACATCCTGATCCTGGGCCATGAGATAAAGGTCCCTATTCCATGTAGCCTGCAGTGGGATGTTCCTCACAGCATGGTGGCTGGCTTTTAAGGGTAAGTGTCACAGGAGACAGGAAGATGAAGCTTGCAGATTCATAAGGCCTGGGCACAGCACCACTTCTACGTAGTCTATTGGTCAAGCAGTCACAGAGCACAGAATCAACAGGGGGGAACACAGATCCTTCCCCCCGTTCAGCAACAGAAGTGGCAAAGGATTTGGGGAACATGTTTTAAAACCACTATACCATATCATATTTTTAAAACTAATATAATTAAAGTACGATTTGATTTTTACCATTACTCTGTGATTAATAATTCATTCATAGTCAGACCTACTCTTTACAGAAATCATATATACATTTTACCAAGGCACCTTGGCTAAGATGATTAAAGCTGCAACTAGCTGTATTGCCTACTGCCTGGTTATTAAAAATACCAATATACACTCAACTGGGAATTTTTAAAAACTAAGAGAAAACCAGAATATACACAAATACCAACCTAGCATCAAATTAGAAATGAAGCTCCATGAAATTGCTACACCAAACACATGAAAGGTGGCTTGGCAAAGTGCCCAAAGTAATTCTGAAGAATCAAGAAATCTCCAAGAACCATGCCTCTAAAAGCCTTTTCATGGGAGGATAAATTCAGGAAATTCAGGATCAACTTTATGAAACTTTTGCCAACAGGAGAGCCTAGAAGGTATGTATCCCAGACATTCCCCATGCCCAGACACACCAGCAGAGTCAATATTACGTAGAAGCCTGTGGGAGTCATAGGTGGTTATCCACCAAACTTTCTCCTCTAATAAAATCCCAACTTCCTTTTCAAGTATTCTCTCATTTTCATGCACTGAAGTACTGAGAAAGACCAAGTGGCAAATACTTAGTTATGAAAATATACATTAAGACCACTGCAAACTAAAAAAGCTTCTGCACAGCAAAGGAAATTATCAAAATGAAAAGGTAACCTACTGAATAGAAAAAAAAATTCACAAATCATTGTCTGACAAGGGGTTAATACCCAATATATATATATTTTATATATATATATATATATAAAGAACTCATACAAGTCAATAACCACAAAAACCAAACAATCTAATTTAAAAATGGGCAAAGTATCTAAATAGACATTTTTCCAGAGAAAACATACAGATGGCCAACAGGTATAAGAAAAGGTGTTCAACATCACAAATCATCAGGGAAATGTACATCGAAACCACAATGAGGTCTCCTCTCACATCTGTTAAAATGGCCATTATTAAAAAAGACAAAAAATAACAAGGGTTGGCAAGGATGTGACAAAAAAGGAACCTTGTCCTTCCGCTGCTGATGGGAATGTAAATTGTGGCAGCCACTATGGAAAATAGTATGGAAGTTCCTTTAAAACTTAAAAGCAGGACTACCACAAGATGCAATGATTCCACTTCTGGGTACTTCTCCAAAGAAAATGAAAACACTAACTTGAGAAGACATATGCACCCCTATGGTCACTGCAGCATTACTGGCAGTAGCCAAGGGATGGAAACAACCTGAGAGTCCACTGATGTATGGATGAAGAAAATGTGATACACACACACACACAATGGAATGTTATTCAGTCATAAGAAAGAATGAAATCTTGTCATTTGCAACAACATAGATGGACTTTGAGGACATTATACTAAGTGAAATAAGACAGAGAAAGACTGTATGATCACATCTATATGTGGAATCTTACAAAAAAAAAAAAGCTCATAGACAAATGCTGGAGAGGCTATGGAGAAAAGGGAACCCTCCTACACTGCTGGTGGGAATGCAGTTTGGTGCAGCCACTATGGAAAACAGTATGGAGATTCCTCAAAAGACTAGGAATAGACCTACCGTATGACACAGGAATTTCACTCCTGGGCATATATCCAGAAGGAACTCTACTTCAAAATGACACCTGCACCCCAATGTTCATAGTGGCACTATTTACAATAGCCAAGACATGGAAACAACCTAATGTCCATCAACAGGTGACTGGATAAAGAAGATGTGGTATATTTATACAATGGAATATTATTCAACCATAAAAACAGACAACATAACGCCATTTGCAGCAACATGGATGTTCCTGGAGAATGTCATTCTAAGTGAAGTAAGCCAGAAAGAAAAAGAAAAATACCATATGAGATCGCTCATATGTGGAATCTAATAAAAAAAAACATAAATACAAAAGAGAAACAGACTCATAAACATAGAATACAAACTTGTGGTTGCCAAGGGGGTGGGGGGTGGGAAGGCTCAGACTGGGATTTCAAAATGTAGAATAGATAAACAAGATTATACTGTATAGCACAGGGAAATATATACAAGATCTTATGGTAGCTCACAGTGAAAAAAAATGTGACAGTGAATATATGTATGTTCATGTGTAGCTGAAAAATTGTGCTCTACACTGGAATTTGACACAACATTGTAAAATGACTATAACTCAATAAAAATCTTAAGAAAAAAAAGCTCATAGATAACAGAGATCAGATTAGTGATGGGGGAGAAGGAGGTGCAAATGTACAAACTTTCAGTTATAAAATAAATATGACAGGGAGATGTAATGCACAGCATGGTGACTATAGATAATAATACTGTATTGTTAACTTGAAAGTTGTTAAGAAAGTAGATCTTAAAAGTTCTTATCACACATACACAAAAAAATTCTGAAACTATGTATGGTGACAGATGTTAACCAGACTTACTGCGGTGAGCATCGCACAGTATCAACAAATATCAGATCATTATTATTATAAACCTTAAACTAATATAATACAGTTGACCCCTGAAGAACACGAGTTTGAATTCTGAGAATCCACTTGTACATGTCAAAACTAAATACTGCAATGCTACATGACCCCAGGTGATGGACTGCAGATACGGAGAAGCCACACAGAAGGAGGACCCACTTTACGTTATTCACGGATGTTCAACTGCATGGAGGGTCAGCACCCCTAATAACCACACTGTTCAAGAGACAACTGTGTACATCAATTATACCTCAATAAAGAAAAACTTTTAATACATACACATGAATAGATTCTACTATTACTATTAAAGCAGTTTTAGCTAAAATGGGAAAGAAACGTAAGAAATATGTAAAATCTAATTCTAAATTTTCCTCGGGAGAGGCTCTTACCTTGGTGCTTCCTCCACCACTTTCTGATTTCTTCGCTGAATTGAGCACTCTCTTTCATTGAGCCACAAAGCATTCCCATGTTTATCACCTAAAACCTGAAAGAGCAATACCACTTGAAAAATTCTACAGCCATAACCGTAACGTATATGCCCGATTAACATTTTCTCCATGCAACACCCCTTGGTTTTTAATACTCAGACATCATAGAACGTATTATGTGCCTCTCAAATACAGTCCCTCTTTTGGGTGATGCTAGTAAAGGAAAATTTTATATTTACCACCCCAAAACTCAGTAGAATATTTTTATTAAAAAGACCTGAAGAAAAAATTCTCCTGTTACATTTCCAATACAATGGGGAAAATATCAGAATCAATTGTAGAAACTGAGCAAAGGACACTGAGCATCAATAGAGGGAATGTATTCTTGATGTCAGTGGTGCTTAGGAGAGCCACAAGTGTCACTGTGCACATCTGTTTGTTGTTAATATTATAATGTATTTTGATCAGGAAATGCTATTTTATTTACACCCAATATGTAGTCTGTTACTTATATATGGGTATTTTTATTCCTTTATTTTTCTTACAAGAAACTGGTAAAAGGTCTGGGGTTAATATACAACATTATGCTTTTTCCCATTTTTAATAATGCAAAATAAGCTGGGGTTTTTAACTACAATAAAAATTTTAATAGAAATATATCCCAAATACTGAATGAGACATACTGTTACTTAAAAATAAAAATTATTTATTTGAAATTCAAATTTAACATGTATCTTCCTAGCTAAATCTGGCAACCATAAAACATGCTTTTTGTTAATATTTTTGCATAGAATATTTGACTTTTAGTTAACGACTAGTCTGTTTTCACTTAAAGGAGTATATTATTGAAGGCATATATTAAGTTCACTGAGGTAAAAGCTATTCTAGAAGTCAAAAGACGAGGCACTAACTTAAACTCTAGCTATGCAACCTCTCTGGGCAAGTCACTCTATTTACTCATGCATGATAAACAGCAGGTAATATCATCTTAATATTTTACATGGCTGCTGAAAATATCAAATCAAAAAAGATCATGGTTATAACAGGTATAATAAAGTATAAAATGAATAGTTAATATGACTACAAAGTTAATTTTTACAAGTAAAACCTAACTAAACCTCACAAATGCTTTCAAACAAAGGAAATCATTACAATAATGAAATGCCAATAAGTTGGAATTTTATTTCCAAGATTCAAAAGTGGCTGCATGAGGCACTAATTACAACAGGCAAGACACAGAAGCAACCTAAGTGTCCAACAACAGATGAATGGATAAAGATGTGGTGTGTGTATTAATACACACACACAGACACATACACCAGAATATTACTTAGCCATAGAAAGAATGAAGTATTGCCATTTGTAGCAACATAGATGGAGCTAGAGATTATCCTACTAGGTGAAGTCAGAGAAAACAAATACATCATTTACACGTAGGATCTAAAAAATAATATAAATGAACTTACTTACAAAACAAATAGACTCAGACATAGGAAACAGTTGCATGGTTACCAAAGGAGAAGGGAGGGTAGTTAAATTAGGAGTATGGGATTAAAAGATACACACTATTATATATGAAAGAGAAAGAGCAAGAATTTTCTGTATAGCACAGGGAAATATATTCACTATATTATAAAAACCTATAATGAAAAAGAACCTGAGAAAGATTATATAAATATATAGATATACACACATATATATAAAAAACACTGAAATACTTTGCTGTACACCTGAAACTAACAATACTGCAAATCAACTATACTTCAATAAAACAAAAAGGATTGAAAAAAAAAGTGGCTGTATGAAGTACACCTAGAAATATTTTAAAACATTAAATTCATTCTACCTTTTTTTATTCTAGTTGACATGTAAGTGAAAGTAGATTTAGTCTCCAAGAAATAAAGCCACGTAAGAAAAAATTCTCAGAAACATTTCCAACTGTAAAATATTAGATTCATATATACACAGAATCAAGTTTCTTTAAAGTCTGTGTAGTTTTGCAGTTCTTTTTAAATAGTTCTGTCATTTACTAGGCATTAAACAAAAATAATTTGACAATGATTTATTCCATTAAACAAATGAAGTAACCAGACAACATTATAAAGTGCTTGTAAGAGAAGTTAACACTTAAAAGCATCATGAGGTTTTTTTTATACTTTTAATATAGCCCTTTACAGATATGCATGCACTAAATATGAAAAATCCCCCAGATATCTTGCTTACAGAAAAAAGCTTCATCATAGTAGACTGTTCCACATAACTCAACCCCTTTAGCATCCATGGATCCAGCCCACACCATGACCGGGTTCAGAAACACTGGTTTAAATCAGATAGAGCAGTGCCGTTCTCATCGCCAGTATACAGTTTCAGTACGAGAAGGACACAGTATGTGAGAGCTCATGTAAAAAACAACAGGTGAAATATATATATATATATATATATTTTTTTTTATAGACTATGTCAGGATATCCAAAAAACAGTAACAGTGTCTGCTCCTAGGGACAGAAACCAGAGGACTTGGGGACAAGGGTGAAAAAATGCTTACTTTTTGTAGAATACTGTTTATCATGTGCACAAATTACCTAATATTAATTAACTAAAATTGAAGAAAATAAGTAAAAAAAAAAAACCTTCCAGGTGTATATCAGATATAGGAAACATCTGCATTGCCTATTTAACTTACTAGGAAACACTTTCACTTAAGTTTTTAAAATATCGGCTCAGCTATATGCCATGGTTAATTAAAATAAACTAAAAGATGATGTAGAAATATAATTATTTTGCACAACTGAATGAACATTTAGTGAGCATTAGTAGTATGAAAGACACCACCTGGTTGCTGGGGACAACAAATAAATAAGACCTAGCCTCTGCCCTCAAGGACTTCTTGGTCTACTAGGAAAGTCAGCTCAAGATAAAATGACGTAAGTAGTCCTCTAGCAGCAAAATAAGCACTAGATGGGGAATACAGAGAAAGGGGAAAACTAGTTTTGCCTCTAGGATCTTAGAGGAAGGGCAGTCTAAATAACTCCCCTAAATTATGGATTTAAATATCCAACAGTCTACTCAACACCTACATTTTGATAGCTAATGAGCATCTCAAACTTGATTTGTCCAACATCATACCCTAATTTCCTCCCCCAAAATATGCACCTCTCACAGTCGTTCCCATCTCAGAAAAAAGTCCCATTCTCATAATCCCTCAAGCCAAAACCATAAAACCAGCGTTGATGCCTTACTTTTTTCTTATGTATCACATTTAATCTTCTAGAAAATTTGGTTTACTTCAAAATATACCCAAAATTCAATCTCATCTCACTGCCTCTACTACCAACACCCTGGCCCAAGCTGCCACCATCTCTCACTAGAATTACCACAAAAACCTCCAACAGAGATCTCTCAGCTTAAACTGCTGGTTTTCAACTGCTAAGAACCAATGAATAGTGTGTGCTTCCCTTTTTCTACCATGTTGAATGGTGGTGTTTACTGCAGTGTTATATTCTTTTCTCATCACTGTATATTGGATAAGTGGATGTCACACTGTCTTTAAATACAGAGATCTTCACATGAGAAGAACCCCTCTTGAGAAACCATATACAACAAATCTCATCCTTATCTGAACCAAGTTTGAATAGGAGATTCTGGTCTTGGAAGTAAAGTAGGTATACTCTACCTATGGAAGGACATGATCACTGGGGGTCAGAGAATGAATTGTGGTAGCTAGTATCCAAAAATGGTCCCCAATATAACAAATCACAGTATTCACACCCCTGCATAATAACTTAATAATAACATAACATAATAACATAACATAATTGCATAACATAACATAATAACATAACATAATTGCATAATAACATAACAGAAGTGATCCTGTGCCACCTAAATTTTTAAAAGGAAGAATGGCTACTTCAAGTAGCTCTGATAAGCAATGTAAGAAGTCATATCCTTACAGAAATGTCACATGGAGAAATCATGTGGAAAAGCCCCAAGACTGAATAAAGAGAGCGAGGCCCAGCTGTCCCAGTGCCTTGGCCATCCGTACCTTCGAGTCAATCCTCCAAGGCACTAACACTGGATGTTCCAAACCAGTCAAACCCCAACATGACTACTGCCCCAGTGGACAGACACCTAGTGGGCAAAAGATGTGCCCAGCTGAATCCAATTAACCCATAGACTCATTAGAAACAGATATTGTGTCATTTTTTATTATGGCAAAATATAAATAAAATTATTGTTGTAACCATTTTTAAGTGTACAGCTCAGTGGCATTAAATAAATACATTTACATGGTTGTGCAACCTGAAATGTTTCAAATCACTGCATTCTGGGATGGTTTATCACTCAGCACTAGATAATCAAAACACAAAAAATAAACAAGTGGATTCAGAAAGGATACCGGATACAAGGTTAATATATAAAAATCAATTATATTTCTACATACAAGCAACCATCAATAGGTATATGAAATTTAGAGAATAATATTTATAATAGTATAAAAATTTTTCAGCTACCTAGGAATAAATCTAATAAAAGATAAACAAAACCTCTACACTCAAAACTACAAAACAATGCTGAGAGAAATTAAACAAGATGTAAATAAATGAGACACTTTAGTCCATAAACTAGAAAACTCAATATTGTTAAGATGTTAATTCTCCCCAGAATAATCTTTAGACTCAATACAATCCAAATCCTGTCAGATGTGGGGGGAGGGTGGGAGTGTAGGTGGGGATGGGTTGACAAGAAAAGCCTAAAGTTTACATGAAAACTCAAAGAATCTAAAAAGAGCCAACAGTATCCAAAGAAAAACAATGAATTTAGACCAATTACAGTACCAAATTTCTAGACCTACTATAAAACCAAAATAATTAAGACAGTAACCAAATGTTACTTAATTTACAGCAAATGATTACCCCAATAAATAATGCTGGAGAAACTGGATACCAAAATGAAAGAAAATATAGTTTCACTGCATCTCATACCAAACAAACAAGTCAAAGAGAGTAACAGACCTAAATATCAAGCCTAAAACAATAAAGCTCCTAACTTGGGTACGAAAAGTGGACTTAAACTGGGCTTCAATAAAATTAAGAACTTCTATTCCTCTAAAGACTTTATTAATAATACAGGCAAGCCACAGATGGGGAGAATATACGCACAATACATATATCTGGTGATGGACTCATAACCAAAGTGGATACAGGACTCTGATCACTCAACAATTTTTAATAATCTAATTTGAAAAAGGGGGGGCAAGGATGAGACTTTAGCAGTCACTTCACAAAATAAATATCCAGTTGGTCAATCAACTTATAAAAAGGTATTCAACATCAATACTCATCAGAGAAATGCAAATTAAAACAGAGATACTGTTACACGTCCATCACAAGGGCTACACATTAAAGAACCGGGAATAGCAAGGGCTTTCAAAGACGGCAGCACTGGAAGGAAACCGCATGTATCCCGGGCAGGGTATACATGAGAACCACCACGGTGTCTCCCAGGACTAACCAAAACCTGACCACGTAATCCAACAATGCCTCTCCTCACTTTATCCAAAAGAACGTATTTGTTCGTAAGAAGACATACCAGTTTACTCGTAATATCAGAAAACTGGAAACAACCTGAAGATTCACAAACAGGAAAATGGAAAAACTGCAGGTTATTCAAACAATGGAACACCACAGAGCAATTTTTAAGTGAATGATAATTCAAAGCCTCATCAAAGATTCTCAGATAAGATGTTAGGTGAAAGAAGCCAGGCACAACCAAGTATGTACTGTATGATTCCATTTATACGCAGTTTAAGAACAAACAACAAAAATCTACAGTATTAGACGTCAGAAAAGTTAATTTTAGTGGCCAAGGAGAGGGACTGACTGTAAGCGGTACAAAGGAATCTTCTGATGTAATACAGTGTTCCATATAAAGATCTGGACGGTAGTCGCACAGTTATATATATATATATATATATTATATAAATTTTTATTAAATTGTATACTTAAAATTTTGTGGACTTCCCTGTATGTGTGATTTCAACTTAGAACATCTAAAAACAAAAACCAACCAACAAAAACAAAACCTGCTAGCCTCAGAAAGAAATACATTATGTCCAATGTTTTAAAAATATGAACTCTTCCAGATGATTGAAAAGGAGGGAATACTCCCAAACTCATTCTATGAAGCCACCATCACCCTGATACCAAAACCAGGCAAAGACACTACAAAAAAAGAGAATTATAGGCCAATATCACTGATGAACATAGACGCCAAAATCCTCACCAAAATTTTAGCAAATAGAATCCAACAACACATAAAAAAGATTATATATCATGACCAAGTGGGGTTCATCCCAAGGACACAAGGCTGGTTCAACATACGCAAATCAATCAATGTAATACATCACATCAACAAGAGAAAGGACAAAAACCACATGATCATCTCAATCGATGCAGAAAAAGCATTTGATAAAATTCAACATCCATTTATGATAAAAACTCTCGCCAAAGTGGGTATAGAGGGAACATATCTCAACATCATAAAAGCTATATATGACAAACCTACAGCCAGCATAGTACTCAACAGTGAAAAACTCAAAAGCTTCCCACTAAAATCTGGGACAAGACAAGGATGCCCACTATCACCCCTCCTATTCAACATAGTCCTGGAAGTCCTAGCCACAGCAGTCAGGCAAGAGAAAGAAATAAAAGGGATCCAAATTGGAAAAGAAGAGGTAAAAGTGTCATTATATGCTGATGACATGTTACTATACATAGAAAACCCTAAAAAGTCCACACAAAAGCTACTAGAGCTGATTGAAAAATTCAGCAAGGTAGCAGGTTATAAAATTAGCATTCAAAAATCAGTTGCCTTTCTTTACACTAACGATAAATCAACAGAAAAAGAAAGTAAAGAAACAATCCCCTTTAAAATAGCACCCAAAGTAATAAAATATCTGGGAATAAATCTAACCAAGGAGGTGAAAGAATTATACACAGAAAACTATAAACCACTGATGAAGGAAATTAAAGAAGACTTTAAAAAATGGAAAGATATTCCATGCTCCTGGATTGGAAGAATCAATATTGTTAAAATGGTCACACTGCCCAAGGCAATCTACAGATAATGCAACCCCTATCCAATTACCCAGGACATATTTCACAGAACTAGAACAAATCATAATAAAATTTATATGGAACCATCAAAGATCTAGAATTGCCAAAGCATTACTGAAGAGAAAGAAAGAGGCTGGAGGAATAACTCTCCCAGACTTCAGACAATACTATAGACCTACAGTCATCAAGACAGCATGGTATTGGTACCAAAACAGACATATGGACCAATGGAACAGAATAGAGAGCCCAGAAATGAACCCACAAACTTTTGGTCAGCTCATCTTCGACAAAGGAGGCAAGAATATACAATGGAATAAAGACAGTCTCTTCAGCAAATGGGGTTGGGAAAACTGGACAGCAGCATGTAAAACAATGAAGCTAGAACACTCCCTTACACCATATACAAAAATCAACTCAAAATGGGTTAAAGACTTAAACATAAGACAAGATACAATAAACCTCCTAGAGGAAAACATAGGCAAAACATTATCTGACATACATTTCAAAAATTTTCTCCTAGAAGAAATAAAAGCAAGAATAAACAAATGGGACCTAATGAAACTTACAAGCTTCTGCACAGCAAAGGAAACCAGAAGTAAGACAAGAAGACAACCTACGGAATGGGAGAAAATTTTTGCAAGTGAAACCGACAAAGGCTTGATCTCCAAAATATATAAGCAGCTTATACGACTCAATAAGAAAAAACTAAACAACCCAATCCAAACATAGGCAGAAGACCTAAACAAGCAATTCTCCAAGGAAGACATACAAATAATCAAAAGGCACATGAAAAAATGCTCAATAATTATCAGAGAAATGCAAATCAAAACTACAATGAGGTATCACCTCACACCAGTCAGAATGGCCGTCATTCAAAAATCCAACAATGACAAATGCTGGAGAGGCTGTGGAGAAAGGGGAACCCTCCTACACTGCTGGTGGGAATGCAGTTTGGTGCAGCCACTATGGAAAACAGTGTGGAGATTCCTCAAAAGACTAGGAATAGACTTACCATATGACCCAGGAATCCCACTCCTGGGCTTGTATCCAGAAGGAAATCTACTTCAGGATGACACCTGCACCCCAATGTTCATAGTGGCACTATTTACGATAGCCAAAACATGGAAACAACCTAAATGACCATCAACAGGTGACTGGATAAAGAAGAGGTGGTATATTTATACAATGGAATACTACTCAGCCATAAAAACCGACAACATAACGCCATTTGCAGCAACATGGATGCTCCTAGAGAATGTCATTCTAAGTGAAGTAAGCCAGAAAGAGAAAGAAAAATACCATATGAGATCGCTCATATGTGGAATCTAAAAAACAAAAACAAAAACAAACAAACAAAAACAAAGCATAAATACAGGACAGAAATAGACTCACGGACAGAGAATACAGACTTGTGGTTACCAGGGGG
Organism: Vicugna pacos; assembly: GCF_048564905.1. NCBI lineage: Eukaryota > Metazoa > Chordata > Mammalia > Artiodactyla > Camelidae > Vicugna > Vicugna pacos. The sequence goes on along the minus strand of NC_133000.1, from coordinate 64,858,199 downwards.
GTGGAGGGTGGGAAGGGATAGACTGGGATTTCAAAATTGTAGAATAGATAAATAAACAAGATTACACTGTATAGCACAGGGAAATATACACAAAATGTTATGATAACTCACAGAGGAAAAAATGTGACAATGAGTGTGTATATGTCCATGAATGACTGAAAAATTGTGCTGAACACTGGAATTTGACACAACATTCTAAAATGATTATAAATCAATAAAAAATGTTAAAAAAATATGAATTGATTATATAAGTTTGTACATTTTTTTCCACTCTGAAAAACTGGAGGAGCTAGAGGAAGATTTTCTACCTATAAATAATATCTATGTGGAATGATAATTAACCTCAGAAAACACAATGATAGAATCTAAGACCCTGCTATATTATGACCCAACAGAAAATACAAGGGCAGCAAATAACCTTTTATTTAATTTTCTGGTGCTCTAGCCACACAAAATCAAGAAAAAAATGTACTCTAATTTCAATATGATTTCTAATTCGATATTTATATTTTATCAATTTTAACTGTTCCGTATCAATTCATAGCTATAATGTGTAAAATCAGCACAAGGCATTTCTGACAGAAAAATGAAAACTACAGCAAACTTTTCTTCTTCTGTGTTTTATTTCAGAAAACCTGTTTTATTCTGCTGAAACCCACACCTCCACAACCAAATTAACTGTGGGGTTAAAATCTTAATCTGAGTAAAAGAAACGATTTATTTGTCTCTATACAAACAGCTCCTAGCAGAACACCATCACTATGAGCCACACAGACATCTGGGAACGGAAATAATACAGGTCAGGTACTTTTCTTTAAAAAATGCCCCCGAAATAGCCCAATCTCTTAAGGGGACTGAGTCTCTAGCTGGAATATATTCTGCCTGGACAGACATCTTGTGGTTACTGCTTTCTGGAGCGGAGCTTTTGTATCATTCCCCATCCAAACAACATTCTTGTGGCACTTTGGAAAAAGTATACCAGATTCTAAAGATAGGTGATCAACCACCTTTAACATCTGAACAGTTAATGTACAATGGTAAGTACATTCTCTATTTCATACTTATTCAGAACAATTCACAATCACTCTAAATGTAAGAAAGGATGTGTTTCCAATGAGAATGAGTGATATTATTTTAAAGTCATAATAATTTGAAAGCATCTTAAAATGTACCAACCTGGATTTCTATATGACGAGGGTTATCAATAAATTTTTCTATTAGTAGTCTATCATCACCAAAACTAGAAGCAGCTTCTTGAGATGAAAATCTAAAACCATCCCTGTAAAGGAAAACAGAACAGTAAAATGAACACAAAGCAAATACAGCCCTCGATATTAAAGAAAATAAATTAAAGGTTTGTTTTTGCTTGCTTCCGAACAAAGCAGAGAAAATGTACAAATAACTTAATTAATTTTGGTTGAACAATAACCCTTCCACTCAGTAGCTCTGTAACTCTGGGTGAATTTAATTTCTCTGATCTTAGATTTTTATAGAAACAGGAATACCAATATTTATTTCACCAACTGTTAAAAATGAGAAATTTTTAATAAACCATACAAATCATATAAAATTCCATCTCTTTAATTCTTATTTTCAACCTTAATTCCACTAATAAAAATACACAAAAATGCATATCCATTTGACTCCAAAGTCAGAATATATACCCAAAGATGTGAAGCACCTGGCTAACTGCATAGCTGGGGCAAAACTACGGCCAATACACTTAGTAAGACGACAGGAGGCTCCTTAAGACGTCCTGATATTTTAAATTCACACCTTTAAAAGCAATTGCCTCTCACATAGCCATACAAATCATTACAATTTTATCTTCTTTAAAATTGCTCAAAAACTAATAATTAAAAGAGAAAAGTTCAATTTTGAAAATAAAAATACGGATTTAATTATTGCTTCATACATTTTATTTCCATACTACAGTAACTTAAATCATTATTAAAATATGCTTACTAAATTCATACACTATAAAATGGGCTCATTCGGTCAGTCTATTAAATACTCAAACTTGCTTACCTAAGACTAATTGAGTATGTGATATTCCACTCATTGATATATTCAGAGTATAAAATTTAATTCATTTACATGTAATTAACAGTTCCTTAATCTTCAGACTAAATACCTGTATTTAATATTCAACACTGAAATTCTTTTAATCCTTTAGTTTGCAAACAGTCCATCTAGCAATACAAGAAATAACTATCTTAGCTGTTTGCGTGCTTGAAAAAGACAGGATTGCAAGTAAACACTGACTAGAAGATAAATTTCAAAAGGTACTGCAAAAATTTCTATTTCTCAGCATTCTCAGAGAAAGAGTATCACGTTTTCTTAGTCTTCCATTACTTCTTTGATTTAAGGGAATGGAGTTTAGATCTCAGGAGACTACAAACTTTGAAGAAACTAAAGCACAATGAATGAATCATTGTTTTCAATACCACATAATCAAGTTTTTATTAGATGGGATACAGTGACTCACAAAGAAAAAACATAGTACCTCACAGTTTGTCTCTGCTCTAATGACTGAGAACTTTCATTTTACATTTAAACCAAGAATATCAGAAGTAAAAAAATTAAAGCCATCCAAATAAATTAGCTATCAAGTTTCAAAGCATTACCGGCCTATTTTGGAGCTCATGGAAAACTGCATTTAGAACATCATTTGTAGCACTGTGTAGCACATTCATTCAATAAATACTAATCACAAAATTCTAGGCCTGGTGCACATATATGTGATGGAAATAGAAAAGTAAAACAGAAACTGCCCTCCCAGCACCTCAAGTCTCATGGGGTACTCCAAAATGCAGAGATGGTCAATGTTCCATTTGTGCCAATAACATGTCATTTAAATTTGGAAAAAGAAAAGAAAGAGATTATTATGAAAATATCTGGGTCTACTTTCAACAACCTTCATGATTCTGACCCTAATTTATTATATTATAACAACAAATACTGTACTTTTAAAAATCTCTTAGATATTCTAAAGATTTTAAGGTAAGTCATAGATGCTATTTCCCTGAAAAAGTTCAGGATACATGCTGCAATAGGGAGACACTCCTTAGGAAAAAATAATAAAGCAATTAATGACTACTGAGTCTTCCTTCTGAAGAATGCTAAAATTTTTGTGGATTATGCAGAAAGATTTCTTCTCAAGGTAGGAGGGAGGAAGGAGTAAAAGCAGTGCAATGTGATATTAACAGTTGGTGACTCTAAGAGGCAAAGATATGGGTGTTTTCTGAACTGTTCTCTCAATTTTTCTTAAGTTTTGATTTTTCCAAATTAACAAAGGACATGGAGCAACTTTTAAAAATAAGAATCTTGCACCATTAAATCAAATATTGTCATATTTTTTGTTAATCTCAGCAAATTTTCAGAGATTGCTTACAGGTTGAAGAGAGTAATATTTTAGGTAGAAAATCATTTACCTATTTTTACTAATTATATGAGAATATTTTGAAACAACATGCCATTTGCCAACCAAGAAAGGATTAACTTATTTCCTAAAAGACTCTCAATATGCGAACAGATAGAGTAATCTCTGAAAATACTGCATTCTAAATTAAAATCTATAGTTAACAGCAGCATAGCAATTCTCATTGCCAATAAACTGAAGAGTAATTTCATCATAAAATTATTATATTACTAAGAGTAGCCCTGGAGAAATGACTGACAAAAAAACTTGTTATCCTAAGAAGAATAATGAAAAGTAAGTGCTAAGGCTTTCAGTGAAATTGCTATATGAGTGCCACAGAAAAGGGGAGAGAATGAGAAAATAATTAGAGTTCACAAAATACACGTCTTACAAAACTATTAAGTTGCATTTAATATCCTTTTTATATCATTCTTTACTAAAAGAAACTGCACAGATTATCTTTTCCAAAAATGGCCACAGTAGTATCTCCCATTCTGTGTGCTCTTCTAAGAAACCTGCCACTCCTTCATGAAGAAGCAGAGTTTAAAGACGTCCCCTTGAATTCGGGCAGAATTTGTGCTCACTGGTAATCAACAGTATATGGCAGAAGGGAAGCTGTGTGAGTTCTGAGACTGAATCATAAAAAGTCATACAGCTTCCACTTGGATTCGAAACAAACGCTCTTGGACCTCTGGGTCACTATGTAAGAAGTACAAAGCCGCTATACTGTGAGGAAACCCAAGCAACCCATGCAGAGGTGCCTTGACCCATAGGAATTACAAATAAAGCACAAGAGGTAGCTTCAACACCTGAACTGCAAAAGACAAAAGACAAGTACGATGAACTACGTGGTAAAAAATGGGACTAAGCATGCCTCCTACTCTTACGCTTGCTTCCACCCATACATAGCAACAAGCCAGCCTGACTTCGAGCATTTCACATAGTCAACCAAGGTTCTGTAACATAAAGGTAAGTCTCCACTATCCAAAGGAACTAAGTTGGGCAAAGAGTTCCAGAGAGAGGCTAAGGAGCAGCTGTTTTTCACTCAGGCATTCTTCAATTTTGAAGGTAAAAGCCCTCACTCAGACCTTATCTCTCAGCATTTCCCAAGGAATTTTCTAATCAATCAGTGTTGCAGCACATCCACTTAACTCATATAGATCAATACAGAGAATAAGAGCTAAAAAATAAGATGCCTTAAACAGTGACTGCAAGTGATCCTCAAATGCTCACACTCTGTATCCAATCACCCAGCAAACACTGTTGCCCCTACTTTCAGAATTAAACTCTTACCACCTCCACCGTTACAGCGGTGAAAGCCCCCTCACCACTTTTCCTGCTTGGATCATCACAACAGCCTCCTAGCTGGCTTCCCCGCTTCCACAGTTCATGATTCTGTCCCCATTAAGTCTATTACTGAGATAGCAACCAGAGTGATACTTTTAAAACTTAAGTCACAAAATCCTGCTAACTGTTTAATGTGGATGATACGCATAGAAGTCCATTATATTCTTTCACTTTTTTGTATGTTTGGAGTTTTTTGTAATTCAAAAAATGGAAATAATGTTAGGAATTTGTTGAAATGCTATGATTATGACTTCTCTACTAAAGACCCTCCAAAGCCCCCAGTCTCACTAAGAATGGCCTACAAGGTCCTAGATAATCTGCTCCCCACCTCTTTCTACTCCTCCCACCACCACCTGGCCACCACGATGTCCCCAGATCTCAAGACATGCTCCTGTGTCAGCATCAGCACCTCTACACTTGCTCTTCTCTTGCCTGGACTCTCATCTCCCAGCACTCTTACCACCTTCATTAAATGTGTCTCCTCAGTGAGGACAACCCTGACAATCCTGTTTAGAAGGGAATTCCCTCCCACACGCCCCATGTTTCTCCTTTCCTCCTTTATTTTTCTTATATTACTTATCACCTTTCACAATAGTATATGATTTACTTTGATCTTATTCATTGTTTGTTTCTTCCTACCGAAACGGGGTTTCTGACCTTTGTTTATGTCATGGATCATAAGAACTTGTCAAAATAAGGCTCAAAGTGATTTAAAATGTAGCAAAGAACACGCACAGGACTACATAAGAAACAAATTATACTGAAATATAGGTATCAAAATATTTTTCAAAAATAAATTTGGGATATCATGTATGTGGCTCTTCATTCATTAATAAGTTCCATGGACAAGTCTAATAATCACTGTAACTTAAGAGACGCCTGCAATAACTGTAATGCGATGAGATAATAAATGGGATTTCCTAAAGGGTGAAAAGTTCCACAGATAGGACTACTGTTTTAGTCTGTCTATGTTGGAGGAAATACTGAATTCCAGTTAGAGGTGAATGAAAGATATGTGTTCTTTTTTTCCTCATCCATTTGCATGAACTTCCCTGAATTTTATGGGTCTGTGAATTCACAGGTTAAGAACTCCTGATTCAGTATATAAACTGAACGGAGGAATGGATTATTTTGTCTGCCTCTGTTCATTGCTGTATTGCTGGAACCTTACGAAAAGACGGCCTGTCACATAGTAGGCTCTCAGTTGCAAATATCCCAGTAACAAGTATCACCAATCCATGCAATGAGTTTATTCATGCTGGGTAAGTGCAAGATGGGAGAGGAGAATTTGATGTCACCTCAGTTAAAATCTGGTATCAGTGCCACACTGAGAGTGAGACTGGGGTTTAAAGATCTCTATCTGGCACATACCATCACCCCACAATAAAAGCCAATTACGTTCTCTGATGCTCAGCCAAAGAAACAATGGTGTTCTGAAACAATTGTCTTTAGAGTTAAAATTATCTGTGCAAGTCTGCAATGTGGTGTCTTCTAAGGTTTTGAAGGGTAATATATTGCCTCTAGGAGATTTTTACCTTATTTGTTCACTTTAGAACCCAATTTCTGAATTAGGTCTGTACTGAATGACATTCTCACCAACTACACCAGATTCCTCTTTCAGAGATTTCAGGGAGTGGGGAGGAAAGGAAAAGGAAAGAGAAAGAAACAGAAAGGGAGAAAGCAGAAGTAACCATTTGAAAAACCAAATTACTTCTGGGTAGAAAAATGACAGAAAAGGCAACATTAATGATAATTATTCAATAGTTTTTTTTCATCCCCCTCTCCTCCAAAAAAATGACATAAATCTCACTTGCTACCAAACCTGAAAGTATATAATACAAATGTGAATAGCCCCCTAAAATCTGCTCATACTAGGCAGATGCTCAAAAAATACTTTCTAATCACCATGATGTTACCAATACATTAGCTTTTTAAAATTTTGTTTTAAAAGTTTCTTTTGACTTCTAAAACTACTAAGAACGTGTTCTAAATTTACAACAGAGTGCACTGCATGTAAAGGACATACAATAATTTCAAATTCAAAAGGAAATATATTTCATGCTATAAAATTATCAAAGTAGTTCACTACTTTTATGGACAAGCAAAGGGAAACAAATGCATACTGAGTAATACATAAACAGATGAAATTATGGCTACTTTCAAATATATTTGGTTCAACTCTTGGACCACATTCAGAATTACGCAGCCGAATGTTAGAAAATTTGGCCTAAAAGAAAGAATCATGACTGTAATTTTAAAAAATACTGTAAAAACAAAAAGACAATCTCTTGTCAATGTTAAAGAAAATAAAAACCTTTCTATAAAAGGATCATCATCTTCAAAATATAAATAAGAAAGTTTTTCCTGCATAATTTCAATTTTTTCTAATCTAAAAGAGATTACTGCAGTAATCCCATTATGTTTTTGGTATCTGTTTACTTGTCAGTTTATTAAAACTCTAGTAACTGCAATTTTCATCAAAAGTATATTTTGGACAGAATCTCACCTGGTCTCTTCATCATCCCAAGCGATTCGCATGCCTTTCCCACCACCACCTGCTGAGGCCTTGATCATGACAGGGTAGCCTAACAGCAGGGAAGAATTAGACAGAAGTTCAGACTTTGATCATTTGGATGCATGAACATGACAACTGACCACATGTTCAATAACACAGAAGACAATAACTTATTTATTTAAAAGTTCCTTTCTTCAGTCAGGAAAGTAACACCATAGTAATGATCTTTTTTTTAGTGAGTGTGTGATCATTTTAAAAGAAAAAGATTATTTTATCAATAAATATAATACTGTCCCCAATAATGAAATAAAAGCTAAGGGAAAAAAAGTAATTCAACAGTGGATTCCAAAAATGCAAGCAGATACAGTAAAAAAAAAAAAAGATACAAGAAGCAACTTATATAGCACTACACAACTCATATAACACACACATACACACACATTCCCTCCCTCTCTTTCTCTCTCTCTTCCCCAAAATTGTTGTTTGCATGCATAACAAATTAAAATCCGTTTTTTCAAAAGTAATGATTTACAGCTCCTGGGGGTATTTTCATCTGAAAAAAAATCACAGGGAACCCCTGCAGCTTTATCAGTAAGACGTGACGTGATGTTTTGGGAGAAAAATCAAGCCATGGCTGTTGTATGATGGGCTGGAGCAGAAGACACAGAGATGGCTGCTATCAATGGAGAAGCTATCTCACTATTTCATTCAGTCAACAGGGAATGAAATGCCTTGACTAGGGAATATTATGAAAACACAAAGTCAGGACTGAGACAAAGGGCACTTTCAGATAAAGTTTTATAAGAGAAAATAAAATAACATTGTTAGTAAACAGGAGTATTTAGATTAGTTATTATAAAGTGAAACATTTGACAGCATGATTCACCTATAATGATTTATCAAGAAAATCTGTGAAGTCTCTTTGTGTAGAGGTTTTCTGAGAAGGTACAGATACTCATGTCTGAGACCACTTGTTTATAATCTTCTCTGAAGAAAGAGGAGGTCAGTAAATCCTTAAAGGACTCTTCCTGGCCTGTGATGCTCTGATGGCACTGAAGTTTCGCTATAGGATCTCAGAGGAAAAGGCAAGGCAGGGCCAAATGTCACAGACCTTTGACCCCTAAACTGCAAAACATCACTCTTAACTTCAACTTAGTTAAAATGGCACTTGCTCCCTAAGTGTTTCATAATTAATTCAATTTAAAAATCCTGATGTTGGTTATGTTTACATGGGATAGATTTACACAGAATAGCATTTTAAAATCAATGCTAAAGGCAGTAAGAACAAGAAAGATTAACATACTGTTTTCACATTAGGAGCCTTATAATCTAGGGAGAAAGAGTGGAAGTACTCAAAGAATTCTCTCATTGGGAATTCAGGTGAGAAAACAATCATAAGAGAAAAGGGATTAAGAAAAGCGTATTACAGAAAGGACAGCTAATAAGAGGCTATGAAGGATGGATATGAACACTGTAGGCAGGAGCAACAGAAACAAAACAGAGGTGGGGAAGCCCGGGACAAGTCTAAAACAAGACTGGAACAGTTCAGTTGAAGGATAGAGCATCTGTAGGATGGCAGAGGAAAAGAGAGCTGAGAACATAAATCGGGGGCAAATTAGGCTACACACTGCTGCGTGCTACAGATTCTGCTTGAGAGTAACAAGAACAGCCCTCGTCTCCTTCAGTGCTGTCGCCTCACAATGAATGTCACATACAGGAATCAGGTTGAAATCAATAAAGAAGAATTGGCTTGTTTTTGAGCAGTGAAGAAACAGTATCTAAAAATAAGACGTGGCATGCCTGAGAAATCCTTTTTAGAACAACTTAAGGTCTTTTTTTTCACCCCCAAAGAAACATGTTATCGATTCGCCATCAAAAACTGTTTATCAATGTAAACAAGAAACCACAAGAGGTATGAGATCCACATCCCAATCTCTACTATTTTCAGTTCCTATGGAGGATTAGGCAAATTGTAGTTATTCTGATTCCAGTATTAATTTCATCTTAGTCATTTACTATGGATCCTGGACTCCATAGGGATTTGCGAAGCTCAAAATATGATTGGGAAATTGTCCTTGGTAACAAGGAACTAGATGGCAAAAGAAATCACATAAAATAATTTGTCAACCAGAAATTACTATATGTTCAGAAAAGATGAGAAACTGTTAGGCAACAGGGCAATATATAATAAGACAATTATAATACAGTCCCTTCAAAAGAGGCATTGCAGCACTAGACTTGGGAATATGTATAACCCCAGAGATTCCCTAACAAAAATCTAACAAGTCAAATATCAAACAAAAGGGAGAGAGGGAGATACTGGTAGAAGTGAGTGACATTATAGTCACTAACTCAATTGAATTTTTGAGCTATAATTGGAAATAATACAAAGGTGAGGTAGGCTACTCATTTTCTTATGTCAAATAAGTCATTAAATTTCAGACAGTGCACATTTTTATGCTGTTATTATGCCACGGAGAAACGAGATCGAGCCATTTGAAAAGGAGGGAAAAGAATATTCCACACAGCTGATGTTAAATGGTATCAAAAAGCCCTGCCCATCATCCCTACTTTCTTACTGTGTTTGTGGCTCTAATTAAGGTAAGTCAGGGGGTGCCAGGAAGTGGAAGAAAAAGGAAAATAGTCAGTCAAAAGTCAAAGTTCCCAGAAAAATCAGAAACGATCTAGTTAACGGCTATCACTCCCCTTCACTTTACCCAGCCTGGGTATGAAATATCCACTAATGTTCTCTCACATTTTTTTTAATCCATTGGAGTACTTACTCCTCTGCTCAACTTTTGTCTATAACACATTTCTTTAATTTTATATTCTTCGGTTGACATACATTTTAAACAAATAAAAAAATTCTCCAAGGGTTTTAAAAGGACATGAATCTCCTGGTATGAAGATTGCTTAAAAAAAAAAAACTCAGGTCCTAGTGCCGTTCACAAGTCTGTCCTCACCTTTACCATCCTCTTATTGGATGTCTGCTCCCCACCACCAGACCTCACCCTCCCAGACCCAGAGATATATGCTCCACTCCTGCTAACACTCCACCTTCAACATGCAGTCTCCACTCCTTATTTCCCTTCTGCACAATGTTTCCAAAAAGAAATCTACTAACCACTATACAAGAAACAAGTTAAATATTTAAGAAAGTATAGAAACTTAGTATTAGAAGTACTAAAACATTTCTGTTCCTACTTTTCTGTACTCAATCTTCAAGGGCAGGTTAAACTGCAAGACAAGTCTGGTTTCCTTTCCTTCCAGCAAACACTGTGCCTTACTTTCCACTATAAAGCAGCAATCCTCTTTCTAACTCCTCCATAAATTCTCCATTCATCAACTCAAAACTGTTCACTGAATAGATACTATGTGCCAAACACTGATCTGGCTCCAGGGGATGCAAAGACGAACAATTCAGAAAATCATCTATTCTCATGGCACTTGCTATACCTACTATCCAGTGGAGAACTATACATAAACATGCATGCACCTGTGTGTGTGTGTGTGTGTGTGTGTGTATACGTAAAACACATAAAGTGGTGATAGTTGCTATAACAAAAACAACAGAGGGATGTGGCTCCGGGTGATTAGGGTTACTTTTCCTTGAAAGGGCTTCTCTGAGAAAAGTGATGATTAAACTGAGACTTAAATGACAAGCCAGAAGAAGTCCTCTGAAAATCAATGAAGGCAGAATATTCTCGGCAGGAGGAATAAGTGGAAATGTTATATAAGGGAGGGCACTGCCCTAACATAATCCTAATGTTTTAATGTCACTTTGGCTGCTCCACAAGGTATAAACTGAAAAAGGGTGAAGGTGGAAAGAAGGAGACCAATTAGGAAGCTTTTGCAGTGGTCCACGGGAGAGACAGCTGTGACCTGGACTTGGCTGTAAAAATAAAGAGATAGAGAGACAGAGTTGAAGGTTGTTTTAGAGGTAGAGTCAACATGATGTGCTGATAATTCAGATATCAGGAGAATAAAGGAAGCCTCTAGGAGTGGAGGTGCTTTAGTTATAGATTCTAGATGGTATGGAACTCTTATAAAGTCTTTTATTTAAAAAAATCCGATTTCTCCACTTTCATCTCCATGATATCACAACAGTTATACAAACTACCACCATCTCTTTAAAGGACTCCTATACTAGCCTCCTAACAGAAGTCCCCACAACTACAGTCGGTTCCATCAAACTACACTTAGGTCAGTTAAATTCTTAAAAAAAAAATACACATGTGTGCACACACACAAAGATACACATGAGACCACCTCTCTCTCCTGCCTAAAACGTTAAGTGTTTACACTGATATATAAACCATGCATGTAAGAACCACAGATACAAATAAACAGAAATTATGAACTCACAGACAGGAAGTGTAAAACGTAGAGAAAAGTAGCCTAATATATACTTGTTGAATCAGAATACCACACAAGGCCATGCTAGATTTGCTCTAAGAAAGCTTAAAAAAAAAAAAAAAACCCTAAAAGGTATTAATCTGAACATTAGTCAACTTATCTATCAAACAAAATGAACTTTAACATCTTTTAAATAGAAATGACAAAATCCAAATACACGATACAACATTCACGATTCTACAATTCAATAAAAAATTAAGAGACATGTTAATAGGCAAAATGTGATCCACAAAGAAGGAAAACAGTCAACAGAAATAAACCCAGAAATGAAGAACCTTAAAACAGCTATTACTATATGATTATAAATTATAGTTATTATAAATACTGTAAGTATCGGAAAGTAATTAAAGGAAAAATGATCATGACAAGGAGAGAAATAGAAAATATTTAAAAATTAAAAAAATAGAAAATATTTAAAAATTAAAAATAGAATTTAGAGGCTTAAAAATCAAATGGCTAAAAGGAAAAAATGCATGTATAAAAAGAATTATACAATGACCAAGTGGGATTTATTCCAGGTGTGCAAAACGTTCAAAAACTAGTTAATCTACCTTCTCAACAGGCTAAAGAAGAAAAACCTTATGACCATATCAGCAGATACAGAAAAAGCATTTGACAAAATCTAACACCCAATGAGTTCGGCAAACTAGGAAGAGAAGGAAACTTCTTAGACTTCATAAAGAACATCTATAAAAAACCTACAGTTAACCTCATACTTAATGGTGCAGATCTAGATGTCCTTTCTTACCACTCCTATTCAATATCCTACTACAGGTTCTAGCTTACGCAGTAAGATAAGGAAAAAGGCAAACAAATTGAGAAGAAACATTAGCGGGAAATATGACTGTCTATGAAGAAAATCTCAAAGAATTAACAACAATCACCACCAAAAAAAAATCTTCTAGAACTAATGTTCAGGAACAAGTTGCAGGATATAAGGTTAACACACAAAAGTTGACTGCATTCCTGTAAACCTGCAATTAAAACTTGGAATTTGAAATTAAAAACACAATACCATTTACATTATAAGACCAAAAAAAATAGAACACTTTGGCATAAATCTAACAAAATATGTATAGAATCCATATGAAGAAAACTTTAAAAGTCTGATGAATAAAATTAAGAAAGATCTAAATAAATGAAGAAAGATTCCATATATATGAATAGGAAGACTGAATATTGTTGTGACACCAATTCTCCCCAACTTGATCAATAGATTCAACGCAATCCCAACCAAAATCCCAACAAGCTATTTTGTGGATGTCAACAAACTGATTTTAACATTTATATTGAAAAGCAAAAAACCCATAATGGCCAATACAATATTAAAGGAGAATAACAAATTTGAAAAACTAATATTACCCCAACTTTAACACTTACTATAAAGCTACAGCGATGAAGTCAGCATGGTATTGGGAAAAGAACAAACAAATGAATCAATGGAATACCACAGAAAGCCTGGAAATAATCCCACACATAGTCAACTGATCTTTGACAAGACAGCAAAAGCAATTCAATGGAGAAAGGACAGTCTTCAACAAATGGTACTAGAAAAACTGGACATCCTTTTCCAAAAAGGAATCTAGACACAGTCCTTATATATTTCAGAAGTTAACTCAAAGTGGATCGTAGCTCTAACTATACAATACTAAACAATAAAATGTCTAGAAAATAAATAAGAGAATATGGATGACCTTTGATTTGGCAATGAGTTTTTACATACACCAAAAGCACAATCCATGAAAGAAAAACATTGATAAATAAGACTTAATTAAAATTAAACACATCTGCTCTGCAAAAACACAACAGAATGCACACACAAGTCACAGACTAAGAGAAAATATCTGCAAAACACATACCTGATAAAGAACTTGTATCTAAAATATATAGACTCTTAAAATTCAACAATAATAACCCAATTTAACAAATGAGTAAAAAGTCTGGACATCTTAACAAAGAAGCTACACAGATGGCAAATAAGCATATGAAAAGATGCTCAACATCATATGTCATCAGGGAAATGCAAATTAAAAAAACAATGAGATACTACTATAAGCCTATTAGAATGGCTAATACCCAAAATACTGACACCACCAAATGCTATCAAAGATGCAGAGCAACAGGAACACTTACTCACTGATGGTGGGAATGTCAAGTGATCCCACCTATATATGACCCAGCGGTTGTAGTCTTAGGTATTTACTCAATTGAATTAAAAATTTACACCCATACAAAAACCTGCGCACAAATGTTTACAGCAGCTTCATCCATAATCGCCAAAAACCAGAAACAACCAAGATATCATTAGTTTTATCATTATCAATTTAGTTTTGGTCTATCTTTGGGATAGCACACTTCAGTCTGAGATGATTCACATTTGCATCAATACTATCAGCAGTCTATAATTATCCAGTAACTAGAATGTGAACATCTTTGTGTTGCAATCCAATTATGAGTTATTCGTATCTCTACTACTACTGTAGATATACATAATCTCCTAAAGAGACACCTGGAGGTGATCCTTATTATCAATGACTTTTTCCCGCTGGAAAATGAAACCACATCAAGTGGGCACAGGATATTTTGCCTACGATGGCCATACACACACATAAATACATAAATAACTATATAAACATATTTAGTTCAAGTAAGAATAAACTAACATTATACACAGAAAGATAAAATCAAGCTGTGTTACAAGCTAAAGTAAACCAACACACGACATTTGTTCTGATATGACAAAGAAGGCAATTACATTTTTTGAAAAACTGACCTTGTCTACCTGTTTCCCTCTACTCAAGCAAACAAAAAAATACTAGATCTCTAACTCTGATCCAGGGATCAGAAATCAAGCATGCTTCAGTGTAAAGACAGAGCAGACTAGGTTCACAAACAGAAAGTCTCCAAACAAAAATCAAAGGCTTATTTAATGTTTTACATTAATGTCTAAACATTATGCAGAAACTTTTGCAATGAAGTAATAGAAAAGAGAAAAGGTACGCAAGAATGAACAACAATAACACAAAAAGAGAGGCAGTAGGAATAAATAGGACATGGTAAAATACAGAGAGAAAACCTGTGAAATTATGCTTAAATCCAAAATGTGTATATTGGAGTAATCAAGGAAAATGTAAGTACCCAACTGATGGTGGGGAAGAAAGAAGAAAAGGGACACAGAATACACGTTCCCATCCCCCAGAGACTATCATTCTAAACTCAAATGCCCACATTACTTCAATAATAGGAAAACAGCAAAATAAAAACTTCAATCTTTAATGGATTTGCAAAGAATACTTTAACACCATTTTCTTCAACATAATTTTTCCTTAGGATTTCCTAATAAATATAGCAAATGTATCTTCTACTGAGGACCAAATTGGAAAACAAATTAACAGGATATAAGATTGTGAAAAAGGTATCAATTGTAATATTTTTTCCAAAGGTTTTTTCAATATATCTTTAGCCACAGAGTCATATACTACATGTGAAAAGTTTTCTAAGCAGCATGAAATAGAGGAAACAAAAGGTTTCAGGGATTAGCTAAGTATTTCTATTCCTCTTTACTATGAACAATTTGTTCTTCCATAAAAATAAAAAAAAAAAACCCAACAACTTTGTTTTAATGTTATACCATGTCAAAAGGAAGATGGGAAGAATAGGCAAAGGAAAACAGCCACAGCAGAGAAGAAAAGATGACACAGTCCTCACCCGCTAGTCAGAGACAGAGGTCAAGGCATTCAGAAAACTAACACCAAGCAGAAACACACAGGAGAGCCTAACTTACAAAGAACAGAAGATACTGCCATCATAGATTAGTGTGAGGCAATAAGGTTGAGTAAAAGACACATATTTGAATCTAAGATTCCTAAATGCTTCCGTTGGTCCTGCCTAATGAATCCAAGGACAGCCAGTAAGAATTGATGAGTTACAGTCATTAACAAGCATATACTAAATTTACTTGACTAATCCTAGACTTTCTTTTTTATCTACTTGCTGAGAGTTCATCATAGTTTACTTAATATTCCTGTTCTTCCCCAGTATCTCCACTACAAAATTGGGGGTTAAGAGGGAAAAGCAAGAAAATTATTGTCAAATAGTGTGGGGGGAAAAAAAACTTCAACATGTGTGAGTACTTAATTCATTTCTGTACTTACATATACATTTCTATCTGGAGTCATTCATTAAATTACCATTTGCTAAATAAATACTACGTAATGACTATTGTCTTAAGGACTAGAAATACAAAGGAAACTAACCCATGGTCAACAATAAAATATTAACCAAATAAACATAAAACAATCATTTGCAAAAACAGAATTTACTTAATGCAGGGAGTCCCACACTATTTTAAAAGAGCAACCCATCAAGATAATTCAATAAAAAGGGCAGGAGGATATTTCCATATCAAACTAAGTCCTGGGAATACTGCAGGACAGCAGTATACTTTATGAGATACTGCTCCAGTTTGATATTACTTTCTCCTTTCCTTTAAAAATTCTTCATAATTCAATCATTCAATCTTTCACTCTTCCTCTCAACAGAGTTACCTGAGAAAAATGTATATTCAACTGTTGAGTAGTGTTCCATATATGTATGTGTGTGTGCGTGTGTGTGTGTATATATATATATGTATATACATATATATGGTCTCATTGGTTTAGAGTATTGTTTAAGATCTCTACTTCCTTACTGAGCCTCTCTGTAGATGGTCTCATTATTTAAAGTGTACTACTGAAGTCCCCAACTATTATTGTAGAACCCTATATTTCTCCTTTCAATTCTGTCAGTGTTTACTTCATATATTTTAGGTCTTTGTTGTTTGGTACAGAAAGTAAATTGGTGTTTGCCAGGGGCTGGGAAATAAGCACTGAATATTAATGGATAAAGAGTTCTTTGGGGGTGTAATGAAAATGTTCTGGAATTAGACAGTGGTGATGCCTCATTAATTCTATGAATATACTAAAAAAAACATTGAATTGTACACTTTGAAAGGCTGAATTTTATACTATTTAAACTCTATCTCATTTTTTAAAAATCCAATATTTAGTATAAAAATTTAGAACAGATCACCTCCAAATTTGGTGGGGGTGAAGACTAACATGAGGGAACTTTCTAGAATGATAGTAATGTCCAATATCTTGGTGGAGTTTGGGGTTACACAGATTGGGTATGCATATATCAAAATCAGCAAGTACATACTTAAGACTTATTCAAGTTACTGCATACAAATTTTGCCTCAAAATAACCAAATTGTATACAAACACTGAATTAAGTTAATGACACGTATGTTGAAGTGTTTAGTGGGATACATACTGATATCTGCAATGTACTTTGAAATACACCAAAATTAAGATTAACAAATGGACAGATAAATGATAAACCAAATCTAGCAAAAGATAACAGTGGGTATATAAGTACACACTGTAAAATTCTTTCAGAATGCTGTATGATTGAAATTTTTCAAACTAATGCATTGAAGAAAAAGTTAACAAACAAGAAAAATATCCAAAAGTCATGAGTACTATGCACAGAGTTAGAATACAGTTATAAAACAGAATCACTGAGTGGTAATATTAGAATGTCTTCTCTTGGAGACATGACATTTAAGCCAAGATATAAAAGGCTACAAGGAGACATCTATGTGAAGATATTCCAGGTTTCCCTCCTCCCCTCCAAAAAATCTTATTTTAAAGGCCCTTAAGTTTTGTGTGTTCAAGAAAGCCAGTGTAACTGAAGTATGGCAAACGAGGAAAGGAGTAGTATAGAATGAGACTGGGGAGAAAGGCAGGGGTCAAATGAATCGAGGTTGTAGTCAGGGTAAGGAATTTTGATTTTCTCTACATGCAAAGGGTGTAAAGAAGGGATGGGTGTGTCCTTATTATTTAGAGTTTTAAAAATCACACTGACTGCTATGTGAAGAATGGCTTTGAAGTGTTTAAGAAAAAAAGTAGAGAAACTATTATCAGAGTCCCTGCAAGAACAATGGTAGTTTGGAGGAGAGTGTTGTTAGTCAAGATAGTGAGTAGTGAATATGGGAGATATTCTGAATGAAGAATTGACAGTATCAATTGACAGACTGACAATAGGATGACAGAGGAAAGGGCACCAGGAGAGATCTCGGGTTTTAGCTTTAGCCAGAGTGAATGGAGTGACATTTACTGAGATGTAGGAACTGTGGGAGAAGCAGGTTTGGAGTACGGTAGACCTGAGGACCAAAAAATTTTACTTAAATTGGGCATGACTGGACTGTGATAAAAACAGGCAAAAGAAAAGAACCAGAATAATCTGGAAGCCATTAAAGGACAAGTTTTAGATTTACAAGTTCTTTCTCTTTTAAGAATAAATTTTGACTTGATTGTATTAAGGACCTTTGATCCGGTAAAAAGATCAAACTTTAATGCAAATCCAGCTCACTGATTACTGTTGTCTATCTCTTGGGTTAAAGATAAACTGGGGATCAATAGCCTTGTATCTCTAAACTGAAAGAGGTCAAAGGGAAAAAAATCAGGAGCGAGAATGAGGGTGACAAGGAAAACCAAAAACAAGTACACAGAAGTAACATATTAAGTCTTAACTGTCTCTCAATCCGTCAACGATAAGAGGCTGTCTGATTCTTAAATTCCACATATAACATGCTTAAGTGCCTTATACTATTTCACACAAAGTGGTAACTCAAATTTCAGCTCTCATCCCCTAATCCCATTAGGTTACCAAAGTATACTGAAAAATCCATGGCCTTTGGAGCTAAAAGAACCAAAATTTAAAGCAGCCCACCACTCAGTAGTTCTGTGACCTTGAGCAAATTACTTACCATTTCTAATCCTTAGTTTCTTAAACGTAAACGAAAATAATTAACCCAAGAATTAGCATTAGAAATAACACTCACAAAGTGCCTGCTACATGGAAAAAATGCTCCATAAACAAGAGCTACTGTTATGCAAAAGGCACCTAATTCATCAATGCTCAAAGCAGTAGTTTCTCCTTTGGCAGCACAGATCCCTGTTTCCAGAAAAGAAAGATGTGAGAGAGGAGGAAACCACAGAAAAGATGATCAATTTTATTTTCACCATGTAACACAGAAGGAAGTAAAACAGAAATTTATGAATATGTGACCATCCACAACCTACAAATGGATACGTTAAAAGGTTTGACTATAATTCAGTTATAGGAACATACCTTCCCAGGGAATCAATGTTCAACTCAACGCTTAGACAAACTAACAAAAGCTCCTCAAAATCATTGCGTAGTTAAAATGTGATGTATCTCAATAAAATTAGTAGAAAACAAAACGGATGACTCACCAAACAATAAAAAAAGATCAAGAAACTTTAAAATATGTAATTTCACCCCTTTTAGAAGCTGGCACTTGATGGTAAAGGTTTTATGGGAGGTTTCCGTAGTGATTCAGAAGGGGTTTTCAGGGAAATTCCAAAAGCTTTATAAAGCTGATGACCCTGGTTCTTTATTTTGTTTTATTTCACCTCAAATTTTATGACTTCCCTTTCTTTCAGCATAAGCAAAACACTTAGCACTCTTATACTTAACAGCCACGATTGTGTTATTCATTCTCACAAATGAGAAGGAGCAACTGGGGAAGAATCAGAGGAAAGATAGGAAAGAGGAAGGATCATAAAGGATGTGCCTAAATATAAAGAAAAGAGCCTTAAATTGAATTAGGTACCCTCAGTAGTGTTTTTTAAAAAAAAAAAAGAAGAAGGGATTTAAGCACAGGATTAAAAAATTAAGGAAAAATTAAGGAAGGAAAGCCAAGTGATGAGGTCACAGAATATTTTTTTTAAAAAAAGTAGAAGACAAGATATGAAAGAGCAGCAAAGCAATCTGCCATTTATACAAAAGGAATTCTCAAGAGCTGAGGATTCATAATTCAAATTGTGACACACTAAGCAATCAAGATTTTCTTCTAATCATTTTTATTTCTCTAAATTCCTCCGAATATTCTGTCCTTTTTATGTAGTTTCAATTGTGATAATAGTATTATTACATCCTATCATGTAGATAATAACAGTATCTAAACTAGAATTAGAAAGATGACTTCTGAAATTTAAAAGTATACACCAGAATAAAATTATATTAGGAAAGTCTCAAAAGCTAGCAGGTATGTTACAGACTCTTAGGCTATGTGGAATGCCAGTGATTTCAAACTATAGAGAGAAGCTTCTGATTTTCTCAAAGACATAAACCACAAATCAGTTCCATGCAGCCCAACCTACTCAGCAATCTAGCAAATCCTCCTGTGAAGTGCTCACTTTTTTGAAACTGTTGATGAGTCTGAAGAAATGATTAATGAAGAGATGCTATAGTCAGATAAAACAAGATTTTCTAGGGCTCGGTCTTAAGTCCAGGACCTATATCATTCAAGTCAGCCAAAGCAAACTGCTCTCCAGATGAATAAAATAATCCTAAATAATCAATCTTAATGAGAAAACAAGACTTAAGAAATGTTAATGTGGGATACTGAAAAGCTTGGCCCTCACACTGCAGGAATGCTTAAAATGCTGTGACTTCCCGACTACTGAGCATGGCCTAATTTCTCTCATATACTTACAGATTTCTGTCAAATGTAAACAAATAGTAACTGATTAACAAAATTGTCAAGTTTTTTTAAAAGCATCACTAATCCATGATAACAGCATGCCCTCATGCATTTTCTTAATCAGCATTTGCTGAAAATACAAGTTGCCAAGAATGCCAGGAATATTTTTGAAAGTAAGTCAGGAAGCACTGCCCCAGTACAATTATATATAAAACAGGCAAGCAAAACGGTCATTAAAATATCCTTCAGTTTACCTTTTACTCCAGTTTAGAATATTCTATTCTAATTTCTCACATTCTATTTTCTCTTTCCTAGCAAGATTATTAAGTTGATATTTAACATCTTAGAAAAAGGTAAAGGTAAAAACTTGAAAAGCCTTGTCAAATATGACATCTTCCTTATAATCGTATGTGTTCTTAACTTCAGTAAGTTATATTCAACTACATATGCATATAAACTTACATCTAATCTCAGGAACTCTTAAGACAATTCCTTCTTTTAATTAGCTAGTGATTTCATCTTACAAAAAAGCTATAATTTAGGTCAAATTACTCTTTAAAATTCACTTTAATAATAGAATATGGTAATTCAGCTGATAAGTTCTTCCAGAGGAACAAGTAATCAGAAGCCTGAAACCATTAAAATATTATTTGCTCTATGGGAATTACGAATTACATGTTTACTCAACCGTATCTGCTGAAAGTCACAGAAACTCTACCAAAGGTAATTGAAGAACTTACCAATTTCCCTTGCAATTCTGACAGCTTCATCTGCATCCTGTAAAAGCAGGAAATGAGACCCAACATTAATCCCATCAGCCATTGCACAATGTCTTTAGGGCAGTCATATATTGCACTACTGTCTCCTCTGATTCATTTAATGTTCAATTTTACAACCTTCTAACTCTTTTCATTCAGAGAAATGTAAAATTAATACCATAAGTGGAATGTAAATTCTACCTCATCATTACTATATTAAGAAACTCAAAGCAGTTTGAAATGAGCTGGCAGGAAGCACTACCAGAATTGCCAAATGATCTGGTGCAGTTGCTGGAATTTAACGGCAGAATTTAGATGTTTACAATCAATACTGAATCATAAATCACATCATTAAAGCTTGTCTACAGCCAGCTTGTTCCAGTCTCTGATACTTACATGTCATGTTTTCCTCCTTTCTGTCAGCAGGGGGAGTGGATTCTCTATTGTTTGGGAGAGGCTCAGTAGATTTTCCAGAAATAAAAAAGTAAACTTCCAGTATCTATAGGAATTGCCAATTGTACCCCCCCAAAAGTACTTCAGTAATCTCCATTACTTTTTCTTTCTTTTTTTTCTTTAATTTCACCCTTTTCGTCAGTACATAGTTTACCTTTACCAGTTATACCTTGGTAACATAAATTAAGATCTTAAATTCAACGAACCAGCTAGTAGGGGGAAAACTTACAAAAAGCCAAGGAAACAAAATACATTCTAAAACAGTACAAGGCAAGAGTTTATGAATGTAAGGATTAGTTACTGCTAAATATCAACCAGTGCTTCTAAACGGACAAAAACTTCCTTAAAATCTAAACCATTTGACTGATCATTAACTCTTACCTAACATGCTCAACATAGGGCACTCTTGATAGATTTCCCCAATATAACAGTAAAGAGAAAGCTGAAAAGGTGTCAAATCCAAGCCTCCTAGTAAATTTAATTTTTTTTAATACTTCAGTAACATAAACTAAACTATCACAGGAATGACAATAACGTTTTGAAACCACTAGCTGGTAAGTGTGCCTGAATTTTCAGAAAATAACTTTAAAATATCAAAGTAAAGGCTGGTATTTTTTAAGCTTTTAAGCTAATACTTTAAAAATGTAGAGTGACCGTGTCACAATCCTTTCCCAAAATGGGGGGCGGGGGTTGTTTATAACTGGTTCATTCATGTCTAATAAAAAAAAAAATCTTCCTTAAAAGTCTTCAGTACTTAATAACATCCCCTGAATAAGGAGGTTGGCAGGGGAAGTTGTCAGAAAAATTTAATTTCCTTTCATTAGCCAGTCTGCTCCACAAATAGGTGCTTGTTAAGTTCAAAGCGGTCCTGAAAGCGACATCAGTTTTAAGTCTTTTTTTTTTTTAACTCCAAGCAGTCACATCTGCTAATGAGATTTTCCAAATAACAATTGTTTTCAAGTCAGAGATAAATCTATATCTCCCATTCTACCCGCCCCCTGAAAAATCGAGGTTTACTGCTTTATTACACCTTGCTGTTTTCACTGACCCTACATTCTCCAAATTTTAGCTTAAAAATCCATGAAAAGGGTCATTTAAGAATGTTAGTGGTTTCCACACATTGAGTTTGAAGGTTCTTTGTTCAAGCCAGTGACAGTTATTGGAGAATACTTCCCCTTAATAGCCTCTCTGTCAGGAAGTGTTAAACCTGCCAAATGCGGACAATTAGTGCCTCGCGAACAAAATACAGGAAGAGTGCTGGCTGATGGAGACTGGATTATAAGACGCTGAGAAGGAAACTTTTTAACATGTCTCTTCTTTCAAACGTGTAATAGTATATTTACAAAAGATATTCAAAGAGGGAAAAAAAAACTGCTGTCTAAAAGGTTCATTACCTTGAGAGAACCACCAGGCAAATGTTAGTTCCTTAGTAATATTTTAACATGTTTTTTATATATACACATTATGGATGTATGTGTGTACAGAGAAAGAGATATAAAATTTACAGAAAGCAAAACTTCTAAAAAGTCTTTAGAGGCCACAAATCCAACACTTCTATAAACTGCCACAAAACAATCCTGTCTTTTAACTTACTGGTATACTTAAGTTTTCTTACTATGAAAAGCAGACTTTACTAAATGAACTTCCAAGTAAAATCAAATTGTCTTAAAAATTTATTTTTCACTTGTCATTCGTCAACCCAAAATATTTTATGGAGAATTTATTATATAGTAGACATTAAAAAAAAAACTCTATTATCAGTTTCAACAATAAACTATTAAATATACCTGGCTCCAATATGTTCTTTCAGCACATTTAGTTTTATTATGAGGCCATTTACACTACTTCTAAAGAGATAAAAAAAAAACCTATATAGCTCCAAATTCACTGGCACTAGCACATCACATAGTGTAACTTCCCTGTAGGACTACAGGTAGAAAAAATTTTTGTAATAAAAAAATTGAATCAACAAGAAAAAGACCAACAATCATCAGGAAAAATGGGCAACGGATTAAATAAGTTTACATAAAATGAAATTCAAAAAGACAACATAAAAAATGTGTTCAATATGTTTAGTCATAATTATACACATACAAATTAAAACAGTGAGACACCACTTTTCATCTACTAAAGTTTGATAACTGCCAGGAGTGGTGACCTGAAGGCAAACAAGCACCACTCTCACTGCTGGGTGGAGTATAAAATGGTGCAGTTGCGGGGGTGGGGGTTGCAATTAATTTTATTAACTCAATAATGGGTCTTCCTCCCAAAATTCTATAAAACATCATTCAAATGAGAAATTATTATAAGTATGATTGCTCCATCATACCTTTCTTCTTTTAAATTTTTTTTATTGAAGTATAGTTGATTTACAATGTTGTGTTAATTTCAGGTTAGTTTCTTTTTAAAAAGAAATTGTCAGCATCTATCAAAGTTTGAGGACATACATTTTCTGACCCAGAAATTTCATTCTGGGGAAGTTATCCTATATACATACTCACATGCGTGCACAAGAAGAGATATATGTAAAGACATTAACTATTTTCAATTTATTGGTGGTGTTTTGGTAAGACAACTTAAAAGACCTTGAATAGGGAACTGGCACTGTAAATGGTACACATACTAAAATAGAATATGAAACAGCCTTTTAAAAGAATGAGATTGATCCATATGTTCTTATTCATCCATTTGTGCATTAATTCAATAAATATTTCGTGGGTGATATGACATGAAATCATTTTTGCCCCCACAGAACTTACAGCCTAATACAGAAAAGAGTAAACAAATCAACTGAGAATTGAAATAAATACTACAATGGAAACAAACAGTACAGAGAGAGAGACATAGAGAACCTGTTATAGACAGACTGCTCAGACAGGGTCCTTCCAAAGTAAAATTTAAACTAAAATCTGACGATTCCAATAGCTGGCTGCCATGGGAAGATGAAGAAGAAAGAATTCTAGACAAGAGGAACAACATGGATGAAAATCTCGGATTAGAAATGTACTGAAGCCCAGTAAGGAAGTGGCAGAAAAGGACAGGATGCAGGCCGAGTGGCAGGCACAGCCCGTGCAGACAGGGCCTCCCGGGATTCAGTCCAGGGTTCCCTATACCTTGGCTCCAAGCAAAAGGATGGCTTATGTTCAGGTTTAAGAAGATGATTCTTAAGATATGCAAAATATAGTATACATTGTGAGGGGGAAAGAAAGTTGTAGGATATGTATGTATGACTCTATCTACATTAAACAGAAAAATAAATTTGACTGCTCATAAAAGCTTATGTAGGGACATATTTTAAAAACTCAGCTTGAGTTACTGCTCAACAATAGCACTGAGGGTTGGAGAAAAGGGGAACTATTACTTATCACTGCATACCTTTAGGGACACACTGAACTTTTTTTAACCATAAAGATAAAAAATTTTACTTCCTACTACTTTCATAATTTAAAAATTAAATCAGCCACACTTGAAGGAATTATTCGAATTACCTAATTAGTGATTTCCAGGGCACTAAATGTTATCAAAACAAAATATTCTTAGAATCTGCTTAAACTTTTCATGACTCCCCATTGCGTTAGACCCAAACTAAAATTCCTCAGCTTGTTTTCAATGCTTTATTCTGCCTGCCTGCCTGAGCCACCTGTCTCATCCCTAGTTCCTCTCCTCCTCACACTTGACTTCCCATCACAAAGCCTAGGCCCTCTCCCCAGCCTTCACACATCCTGCCCATTCAGCCAGAACTCCCTTCTCCTCCACCTCCTTTCACCAAACCAACTCTCCTCGCCTTATGTCACATACTAAGCCCTGAAGATTCAGGAGAAAAGGAGGGAACAAGAAAGGCACCATCACTGCCCTCATGGAATTGACAGTCTAGACGAAAAGACAGACTTTAAATATGACTGTACAGCAGCTAAGAAATCATTATCGAGATGCATGTTGCAGAAGTGAAAAAGGCATGTGACAACAGGGGATCTCTAATTCAAAAACAGAGTTCCAGGAGATTTCTCAGATGTAGTAACTTTGAAAGGAGACCTAACAAAACACAGTCAAGGTGGCGGGGGCCTGAAGAGTGAGCCTACAGTAGAGTTAAACAAGGCCTCAATGACCACCATAAAAAGAATGAACTTCAGCCAAGAGCAAAAATAATAAAATAAAATAAAAACACAAGGGGCCACACTCTGGCTGCTTTTGAAGAATTTTAGCATATGATTTACTTATCATTATTACTTTGTATATTCTCTACACTCTGTATCCTTGACCCCAGTAAAATGTAAGCTCCTAAAGGGCTAAAACCTCTGTCTAGTTGGTCCAAGGATATATATATTTTTTTTTATTGTGTTAGAGTCAGTTTACAATGTTGTGTCAATAAAGAATATATTTTAAATGCCTAGAACAGTGCCTGGCACATTCAAGAAACGGCTGTTGAATGAAAGAATGAACAAATGAGTATTTTAGAAAGAGGTGAGAGGGATGTGAGGAGTCCAGCTGGGAAGCAGTAGTCTAGGTGAGAGAAAAATTACCATTTTCTCTTAACCTAAGGGGAGCATGTTTCAAGTTTCAGCTAAATGTCACTTTCTTTAGAAAGCCTTTCCAATCCTATTCCAGGTTAGGCACCACTGCTATGTGATCACATTACACTCTGTCCTTCAATTATGACAGCCCCTGTCACACTTAATCTCCATGAGAGCAATGATCAGCTCTCTCTTGCTCTCTACTGAATCCCCAGAGCTTAGCAAATCGGCACAACCAACACATTATTTGTTGAATGAATAAACAACTATCCATCAGCATCCACAGAAATAAGTTCGTGGCAATAAGACAATCTTCTAAATGACCTACTCCAATGCCAACAGCACTACTCATCTCAGGAGCATCAACATTAGAAGTAAGTGACCCTATATCCAAGGAGATGTAATGGCTTGTTCAGATTCACAAATCTAAGTGATATACAGCAAGGAAGTACCAGGCAGTAGTTCTGAGTAGGGGTTCAAGAACCAGATGGGCTTGAATTTTGCTTCACTTTAAAACAAAGTACACTTGAAATATTGTTGACAGTGGGCAAAACCAAGCCCAATATTTACCTTCATTTCTTTATTCTCAGTCAAGAACTTTCTTCACTGTATCATACAATTTCAAATTTTGAAACTTAAGTTTCACAAAACCTACTCTTTAAAAAAAATACATAGTGCTACCCAAACAGTAATTTTTTAAATAAATATTTCATTATTAAAAAGTCAGGCAAGAGGGTATATAGCTCAGTGGTAGAGTGCATGCTTAGTATGCATGTGGTCCTGGGTTCAATCTCCAGTACCTCCATTAAAAAAATTTTTCTTAATAAATAAATATTTAAATATTTTCTAAAAATTTAAAAATACACATAAAAAATCACACTTTACATGGCAATAAGTTTTCAAAATGAAGGGCCACAAGTTTAATTTATACTAAAAAATAATAGAAAGTAGGTGCATTTCAATTTACAGATATTAAACTTTATTTAATAAACATGTAAAATAAGTATTGAGCCTTATTTTACCAAATACATTCTGCTCTTTATTTATATAAGACAAATCTCTTTTAAGCAAAACATCATTACTTCTTCACAAATTCAACTTGGCCATATTTGAAGAAAAAGCAGAACTGATTCTGCTTAACACTCTTACGTTAGAACATCCTCAAGAGAGTTTTCCTATCTGTCAACTATATGACATACAACATATTAAAATACTAAAGGGAGTAAAACAGCAAGATCTGTTCAAATATTGTCCAATACATTAATATTCTATAGTTTATATTAATAATAAAGTATTTATTATACATTTTAATTTTCTTAAGAAAATTTGTGACAAGTAGGACAATAATCCTCTGAAAATCGAAGTCAAATACAAAAATTTCAACAGAAGGAACAAAACACATTTGATGCTACTAATTCTTTATACAATATTCAGTTGAAGTATTTAGAATATTATTTTCATTTTCCTATCAAAAGTAATAAAATTTTAAAAACACAAAAAGTAGAAAAATAAAAGAAAAGTATATTAGAAATAATATTCCTGATGGTTTCAAACCAGGAGGTAGGAAAAAGGAACAATGTAATGATATCACTTGATTCTATTCTGCTAAACAATAAAAATACCTGTAATGTCAGCCTGTCTCTAAGGAAGCCATACTCAGGTTCTGAAGCTGTTTAATGCTTGGAAACACTGATGAGGAAAGAGCTGAAGGAAAGTATTAAGCTGTACAATTCCAAAACAGCAGTTCAAGAAATGAAGAAAGAGGATACTGGTAATCATTTCCATTACTCTCTTATTTCAGCATAACTTACATTAAGTGCACTCCATCATCCAACCCAAAAGTAAGAGTGAAAATTCTGTTTTACAGAGAATATGATGGGAGGGGCAGGTGATGTTGCTCCAACCAAACAAGTACAGAACAAAAATGTAAAAGAGAGCTAACAAAAATTGGGTCCCTTATGTGCAAGGCCACCTTACTTGTTAATGGTCTATAGCACCCATCTGTGAGGCAGCAAAACCCAGCACAGGTATCGGAGGCCAAAGGCATATACTCCAACACTGGCTCAGTGACAGTAAATGCCTTACCTACCAGTATGCCTCTCTGGCATTAGGTTTTCTCATCTGTAAGATGGACATAGTAACAGTATCTCACAGGGTTGTTAAGATGAAATTAGTAACAGCTGAAACACACTAAAACAGAGTCTACATCACTGTAGAAATAAATTAGATGTTTAGTGTCAGGGAGAACTACTTGAATTTGCCTGTCTTTGTTATAGATTTTGCTTCCCTTCCCTGTCCAAGAAGAACCCTGCTCATCAGCTACAACGAGTGCACAGATCATCTGATGCAGTGAAGTCCACTTTGCAGTTTTGTAGTGCCATTACTCGTTCTGTATCCTACAGGTTCAGGGAATGAGTGATGACCACAGCATATACCAACCAAGGCCAGGCAGGAAAGGAACAAACTTGATAGTTTTGTGGGGTGCAGGCTCTATCAGATTGTCAAGCTTAACTGAGTGCTTAGTGTTTGCTAGACTCTGTAAAAGCTCTATCTGTACACAAAAAGCATCATCAAACTATTCTGCATTTATAAAATAAAGCAAAACTTTCAACATCCTGGATTCAAGAAACAGGTTCTAGCCGATTGTGTTTTCCAGATAACTCCAAGTCAAATAGACTTCCTGTTAAACGTATTTGCAAATCTTTCAAACATTTAGTATATGTTTTTATAACTGTAAAAAAGCATAGTAAACGCACTTGAATCTTTTTTCAAAAACATAAAGCCTTTGAAGCATCATCTGTAAAGCTATTCTTAGTTTAGCAGGGGAAAAGGATACTGATGTCTAAGATTGTACTTTTTAATTACTAGGACAGCTTGTTGATTTGGGGGGTTTTGATTTTTTAAATAATTCCCTTCACACTAGTTTTTTGGTTTTGTTGTTGCTGTTATTTGGCTTTCTGCTAAAGCAAAAGTACAGTTTTTAACATCTGGCTAATTAGGTGATAAAAACAATCACTACTCTAAGCTTACATTGTATAATTTACAAGCTTTATTCAACTACATTACCATACCATACATTCTGAAAGAACAAACATTACTATCTCTCTGGAAGAGCAACAGGAACTCAGATAAGTTTAATAAATTTCCCCCAAAAAACTGGTAGGTATTAGAACCATATGCAACAATTTAATCATTGTTGATTCCTCCCTCGGCTTCACACCTGACATCTAACAGATCACGTAATCCTACAGATTCAACTTCCACTATCTCCACACCTTCTACTTTGCTCCATCCTAATACCTATTTTAGGCCCCTATCGTTTCTTGTTTCTTGTTTGGATTAAAGGAAGAGCACTCTAATTTGTCCACCAACGTCAAGTTTTGCACGGCTCCAATCCATTTTCCATATCAAATCAAAGTAAATTTTCTAATTCCACAATATTATCATGTCAATTCTTCTACATGAAACCATTCAGAGGTTCCCAAAGCCACAAAAATGACCTCCAAACCCAGCTGCACAGCACTGGAGACCGTGCATACCTGGATCCTAAGTTCCTCTCCAGCCTCTGACTTCAGCCCCTCACACTGCATACCTGCAGTTTTCTAAAGCTCCCATGGTCTCCCAGATCCAAGCTTTTACAAGATATTTTCACTGATCACAATACTGTCTCTCCATAATTATCTTCACTTTTTAGCTAACTCATCAGACTTCAGGTATCACTTCCACTGGAAGATCTGCCATGACGTCTTCAAACTAGGTTAGTGTCGCCCCTACATGGGCCCCACACACTAGAGCTTCATACTATTAAAATGTATTAAACTGCCTGTCTACTTGTAGGTCTCCCTAAGGGGACTTGAAACTCTTTGAAATCCGTATCTGTGGCTTGTTACTCTTTGGTAAACAAATGGGCTGGGATTCCAAACCCTGTCCTCCACAGCTTCAGATGAACATTCTTCACTCTGCTCTAAAGTCCCTGAGATCAAGTTAGTAAGATATTGAATAAAATGAAACTTGTTAAAGGCAAATACTCGATACCAGATGACTACTTGAAATACTACTTGAATACCTGACTACACAAATTACACTTTAAAAAGACATTAGTTTCTTTCTAATGAAAAGGGTTACTCAAGAACAAAAGGAAACCATTCCAGAAGACTCCTTAAGTACTACACACAGTGTTTTAAAAGAATGTGGTAAACCATCTCCATTTAACCTCCAAATAACAGTCTAAATATTCAAAAGGAAAAGGAACAAACATTTCGGGGAGAAATGTAACAAATTGAAACCACATTAACTTACCTAAGTGCTTGGGAGGGGAAAAAGAAGTAGAATATAATATAGTTGCCAAGAAAAAGAACCGGCCTAAAAATACCACAGGCTAATTAAAGAAAAAAAAACCATCGATATTAAAAAGACGGAATTAACTATAATTAGCACATACACTCTTCCAATGTAAAAGTATTGCTTAATGCAGTTGGTTACAAAAATCACGCAGTATTCCAAAAATTTACACTATTTGCATCAGCAAACTTCTATCTGCATAGATAGTCTCAAAAGCAATCTTTACCTAACAAATCTAAACCACAAAATGTGAAAAATAGTGTAGTTCCAAATGGATGTGGAGTTGTTATACAAGAAATTTTAAATAACCAAATTTAAAAGGACAAATATCTATATCCTCTTATATCAGAAATAAAGGCAAATTAGAAATAAAACTAGCATTAAAATTTATCAGAGAAACAAAAGAGCATCCCTTAAAATTATTTTTAAATGCTTATCTGAAAACTATATCATGCAGGTTCAATTGTGGCTTGAACAGATTCACTCAGACAACAGCTTCTAGGACTATGTATCACAGTTAAGTTAACACAGACGAGGAGAATCTATGGTTATCTGAGAGTGTAACAGTGTCTTAAAAATCACGTAAAACATACAAGGAGACAAAAATTGAAAAGAAAAGTGAATTTATTTTCTTATACTTTCTACTCTTTCCCATTCTTCAAATTAACAGAGGTTGGGAATTCAAAAATGTAGATTGTTAAATGCAGCCTCCCTGAAAAGATAACCAAAAAACATACTGACCAAGCAAAACCAAGTTTATTACCTATTACAGTAAAGGGTGCCATCACTCTGAGGCAATCTTGGAGGTTCCACTGAGAACTGTTCAAGACTCGCTGAAAGCCACAGTTCAAGATCCTAGATTCAAAACCAGCAAAGACCCCCTGATGCCCACTGAGCCCCCTAGTCAGGGGTTTCCCCATGCACAAAGGTGAGAAAAGTCCCACATTGGGTATAGCTCCAACTTTCTCTTCAGGAAACTTAGAAATGAGGAACCCTTTGACTTTCTGATCAGATTTGAAAATGTTTATTATTGAAAGAAATCTTCTTTATTACTAATAATACCTTCTTTATTTAGTCACAAAATATCCTCAACACTTTTTGTTTCAAGTCCATAAGACAAAGTTCATATGGAAGAAGATAAGCATAGGACCTGTAAGTCCATCTTCATGTCGGCTCCATAAAGTTTAGAAGGTTTCAAGGGTATCCAAGTAGGGCAAAATCTGCCTTGAAACCCGTATCAAAACCTTGAGAATTTCCTGTCTTAACTTATTTTTTGTCCATGGGAGTCTGGGTCTGGGAGAGCTCTCTCTTCTAGATGTTAAACCACCAAGGCACGGCACATTGTCAGGTTTGCAGGTACCGATGGCTAACCGTTCAGTTGAGGGCCCAAACATGAGGTGTACAAACAACATATCTGAGGCCATTACAAGACTCCCACATATAGGTTTGTCTCAGGCTGTCTGTGCAGTGAATCAGACTACTTCTCCTAAAATGTATTAAGTCTGTAAGTCAAATTCATGTTCTTATCTTTCTAGATGGCACAATTTCATCGAGGATAACTCAGAATTATAGTAGACTCTTTTGTAAGCTTTTGGCAAGAATGGTTCATTTGAGAGGCACCTTAGGGAAAAACAGGGAAGCATACTCTCGGACACCAAGTGTTCTACATTTTTTTATTAACATGAGGAAGCTTTCAGAAGACATTCAAATGCCAAAATTGTTTCTTTGTGAAATTTACAGGGAAAAAATAAGTTCACAGGGAAAACCAGGTTCACAGGGAAGAGGAAAGGCATAGGAAAAGCCAAATTAAAAAATGTGAACTTAAAACTCTCAAACCTAATGATCTTTATCATGCTATTCCTTTTCCTCCATTCTATGCTCCTCCACTTTCCCCTGCTCTGCCCTTTCTTCTTCTGACCTGTTCCCTCTTTCTTCTGGATGGCCAAAAACTGTCAAAGCAGTATTACCTTTTAAAATGAAGACCCTAAAGAATAAAGCAAGCCTCTATGGCTGAAGTTAAAGCCTTGGTCTCATTGTGAAATGAGAGGCATTACCAAAGACTTCCCAAAGCCTACACAAAATAAACAGAAATTTACAGAGAAATTGAGGGTGTTCTACGAATGTATAATCTAGGATCCCCAAATTTGTTTCAATTGGTTCATACTACTGGCAAGAACCTCAGACAGAAAATACTGGATTAAAGGGGATAGAAGGAAGACCTTGAGAGGGATTTGAGATCTCTAATCACACAGGAAACCAGAGAAGTTCAGAGAAACTGTAAATGATGGACAAGGTCCTTGGGAGGCTACCACCAAAATCTGTCTTGTGAAATTAGGCTGGACTCCAGCTGTGCTGACAAAAAAAGAAAAAAAAAAAGGATAAGTCTACTGGAGACTTCAGAGATGGGCTCTTTAATATCTCTAGACAGGATTCAAAAGGAGACCCTGAAGCAGTTGTGACCCCAGCTTTCTCTTCACTTATTGTGAGTAACCTTAAACCAGGAATGGGAAATTTTACAAACAAAAACTGAACGGGAAATAGCCACACTGTCAGATCTTCAATTCCATACTCTACAATTTGAAAGAGCCTCAAAACAAAAGCAGAATAAGACCCAGAATAAACTAATGACCTTATACATAAAACTAGATGCTCCCACTCCAGAAATTAGTGTCTTCTGATACAGACACCTGCAGATATTGTAGCGGAAGTGACAACAAATAAACAATTGTTCTGTATTGGACAAGAAAATGAAGAAAAAACTATCATAGGCATTGTTCCAAAAATGAATTGAATACCCATTTCCCATTTTACCTATCAACATCAAAAGGAGAAATTTCACTAATTATTAATTATTGATACAGGAGGTACACTTTCAACCTTAAATCCTGCCTTTGTTACACAACTTCTCTCTCTCAGTGTCAAGAAAGCACTCAGATAATGGGTATCTCTAATACTCTTCACATTTCCCATGTCCCAGCCCCTGTCACCTTTGGACCTTTATTCAAGGAACATTCCTTCTTCCTACAAGACACCATATTGTATTGTAGATTCATAAGAAAGAATCTACAATACAAACAATTTCCAGATCAAACGCTCTCCTAACGACCTCTTTCTTGAACTCCTGAGGACTCTGCTTTTCATCACTAAGACAGAATTGGAGCTCTGACTCATCACTACCCCTGTGACTAAATCAAGCCCAAACTGAAGATCACAAGAAGGCTAGATTTCTTATTAGTAAACAAAAACAAAAACAAAAACAATTACCACTCGCAGAAATATTAGGGCAGCACAGATGAAGGTTCATAATGACCCACCTAAACCGCTATCTAAACTCTCTAAAATGAGAATGTAAAAAGACTAAAACCCAACAGTTGACAGCCTAGTAAAGAAAAGACTTGTCATACTCTGCTCAGAGTCTTTCAAGGGTGCAAGCAAGGTATGGGCCAGACTGCATCTTCATTTGGAGGCTCAACTGGGAAGAAATCCAAGCTCAGTCAGGTGGCTGGCAGAAATTATTTCCTTGTGGCTCAGTGACTGAGACCCCACTATTTTGTTGATTCTCAGGAGATCACCCTCAGAAGCTGTCTACAGTTCACTGCCATGTGGGTTTCCTCAATATGACTGCTTTCTTCATCAAGCCAGCACCTAGAATCTGTTCTCCAGTCACCGAAAATGGAGTCTTCTATGATGAAACACAATCACAGGCATGATGCCCAACCTCTTTGCCCTATAATGTAACTCAGTGCAGCAATATCCCATCACCTTTGCTTATAACATAACTAATTAAGGAAGTGACATGCCATCACCCTTTGCCATATTCTGTTAGTTAGAGAAGTTAATCACAGGCTCTACCCAAACTGAAGAGGAGAGGATTACACAAAAGCTTGGATGTCTGGCAATGCCTCAAGAAGTTAAACAGAATTATCATATGACCCAGCAATTCCTCTCCTGAATGTACACTCAGAAGAACTTAAAAAAGGTATTCAAACAAATACTTCCAAAAAAGAAGTTCACAGCAGCACTGTTCACAATCACCAAAAGAGAAATAATTCAAATGTCAACTGAAAAATGGTTAAAACAAAAAAAAAAGTGGTATAGTCACACAATGGAATATTATTCAATCACAAAAAAGAATGAAATACTAATACATGTTACAACACAGATCCTATCCTCAGCTTAGTTTACTGTTAAACCTATCTAAAGTCCTTATTTTCATACATTTGCAGTTACAGAATTTTTATTTATTTTTTTATAGACTTAAATTCTCTGGTAAAATTCTCTAAATCCTTATCTATTTTCTCATTTTTCTCACATTTCTTTAACATATTAATCATAGTTATTTTACAGTTTTTTCAGCCAATTTCAGTATCTAGAGCACAGGTGGATCTATTTCTATTGTCTGTTTTACTTTTTCTCTCGGTTTTTAGTTATGTGTTCCTCTCTTCTAGTGTGTCAAATATGCACTCAGTAACAGATAACATATATACAATGGTTATGTGTGTAAAATTTATCTCCTAGAACATTATTCATCCAACAAATATTTAGTTAGCATAGACTATGCCAGGGATCATGTGCATGTGATATATTAAAAAGCAGAGTATAACCTTTGCCAGCAAGGAACTTTCTATCCAGAAGCAGACATTCAATTCATTACTAAAATGGCCTAAAGATCCTATAAAATCTGAGCTCCCTACTCTACAACTTACCTCTATTACCTCATTTGTGACTTCTCTCTCCCTTGATCACTCCAGCCACAAGATTCCTTTTTGTTTGTTCAACATCAAATATAATCTAAACCTCACCACCTCAGCACTTGTTAACTGTTTCTGCCTGGTATGCCCTGTTCTTCTCCCTGATACCCACATGCTTGCCCTGTCACCTCTTTAGGTAGTTTGCTAAACCTCTTTAAAATTATGACTAGACCCCACCTTTCAGCATTCCCTTTCCCTATTCCCTGTCTTATGTTACATTTCTTATTTTATTTTATTAGTTTATCATCAGTCTCCTTCTTCCATAGCATAAGCTCAATAAAGGCAGGAATTTTTTTTTTGTTTTGGTCTGTTTTGATCACTACTCTATCCACAGCACTTCAAACAACGTTGGACAAATAGTGTACATTTGTTAAACACTTACTGAATAGATGAGTGAACAGATGACTTTCAGTGTGACAAGTGAAGTGAGGGTATTAAGGAAAATACAATACAGAGCCTAATCTAATATAAACAGTCAAGGAACTGTAGTGAGAAATGTAGGTTTACGCCAAGACCTAAACAATGAGTAGAAGACAGTCAGGAATGAAGACAGAAGCAGAATCAACACACATGTCAGAATTAAGAATAGAAGTTTTGAAAAATCTTCAAGATGTCATACATGGTTGGAACAACCACTGTAAAGGGTAAACTGGCACAATATCAGTTTCAAGAGAGAAAGAAAGCCAGCTATTTAAAGAATTTAAATGAATGTAATTCAGGAGTTTTTAAACACAGGCATATTGTCAAATCTGGATTTTTGAAACATCACTCAAGCTGCAGTGTTGAAAATTAATTGGATGAGACCAAGACTGGCAACAAGGGGAGGAATCAGAAGGTTGATGAAGTAATCTGATTTCCATGATGTTAGCTGGAACTTGGTCTTGGCATGAGGTAAAAAAGAAGTAAAGATTAGAACGAAATTTAAGTGAATTCTCTGTAACAGTATTTATCAAGAACGTCTCCAAGTTTCTAGCTTGTGAAATGGTATGGAAAATGTAGGCACTTTCTCAGAGAAGAAAGAATGAGAAATGAGAAGATTACAGCAGGAGTCAGCCAACTTCTTCTGAATGGGCCAGGGAGTAAATCTTTCAGGCTTTGTGAGCCATGCGGTCTCTGACACAGTTATTACTCAGCTCAGCCATTATGGTGGGAAAGCAGTCAGACAATATGTAAGGGGAAGAGCATGGCTGTGTTCCAGTAAAACTTTAGTTACAAAAACAGGAGTACCTGGAGCCACGGAGTGCCAATCTCCGGCTAAAGAGAAAATGATGAGTCCAGTTTTCAACCTGTTACTGTCAAGATGCCTCAAGGTCATCAGGTGGAGCTGTTTACGAAGCAACTGGATATGCAGTTCTGAGCAGGTATCTAGAGCAGATACATAGGCATGGAATTTGAAGCTATAAAAATAAGATTGCCTAGAGTGAGCCTGTACAGAAAGGGATAATGTCCTACTCAGAATCCAGAAGAAAACCAACATTTAAGGGACAAAGTTAGGAAGAAGCTGCATTCAAACAAGCCAAAAATACAAAAACAAAACTAGAACTGAGTATTGTGCCAGAAATGGATATTTCAAGAAGAAAAGAGTAACCAAGAGACTCAAATGCTTTGAAGAGACTGAGGTAAGACCAGGATTAAAAATGACACCTCGGATTTAATGAGAGGGAGAGGTTGCTAGCAGGCTTTACAAGAGAAATTTCACTGGGAATGAGGAAAGAAGCCAGACTGAAGCAGACTAAAGATAAGGTGAAAAGTGTAGAAATGAAAGCAAGTGAGGGCAATTCTTCTAAGACATTTGGCTGTGAAAGGAAAGAGAGAACTGAGGTGGCAGCTGTGGACTGACAAGAGGTTATTGTGCTCTTTGAAGAGGAAGAACATCTATTTCTTTCTGCTAAACTGGAAGCACTATAATGTGAGGAATCATGGTATCGTGTTTATCACCATTCACTTCCCACTTAGCTCAGTGATCAGTACTTTTTTAACTGATTGAGCGCTTTCAATAGCAATGATAACAGAAAGGGGCTAAAAGACAAAGAGTTTTAAGACACAGAAGAAAGAAAAGATAATCAGTGACGACTATACTATAAAGGGTACATCTAGGGCATAAGAAGTGGCTTTACAGAGGATAGGGAATAGCTCTTCCTTGTAAGAGAGAGAAGAGAAAAACGGATGAATACATATTAAGGTTAATACAGGTAAATATGGGCAAGAATCTGAGGGTATTTATTAACCAGGGGCCAGGCTTGCTGACGATCCTGTAATACATGAAATAATCTTGCACAATGAAGAATTGCTCAGCCCAAAAAGTAACAATAAGAAACACTGAGATGCAGAGTTCTTGCAGACTAACTCAAATCACAAGGTTAAAGGCTACACAGGGAGTCTCTTCTAATAAAAAAAAAAAGTCATTTTCCTCTGGTGGGGAGGTGGGGTGGCGTAGAGAGGGAAGGAGACACATACTCTAATTTCTGCATTTCTTCCTTAGAAGGCTTCAGCTGCAGAAGCTTGTTGGTTGAGGAGTTATGTTTGGGATCTACAGTGACCCACAGATACACCACTTTCTACAAAACACATGTTTACAACTTACATTTTATGCACCTGGACAGAAGCTCACCATAAAGACACAAAGAGAACATAATGTTTCAAGCAATTAAATATATGCCACCATTAAATGAAATCCACAGATTTAAGAGTACATTTTTATATCACCAAGTTTTTTCCTATGAAACTAAAAGTCAACATTAATTATTAAATATAATGCTTAAGTGGCTTCTTGCTCTTTTTAACCCATGCCACTCAAAATAATCCAAGTGTAAACAACAATGATTTTTTTTAACCTACACGTGTATTTGAAAAAGCAGTAACTGCATTTAATTTTACACTTCTGACAAAATGTTTGACTTGAGGACGTATACTATTATGGTTAAAGTAAAATAGTTTCTCACCTTGACTACTCCATCAAAGCCAGGGATTGTGTTAACCTTTGCTTTCTTAGCTAATAATTTGCTTTCAATCTTGTCACCCATAGCTTGAATAGCATGGGTATCAGGTCCAATGAAAATGACATCTTCTGCTGCCTATGGAGAAATAAAAGCAGAAATTTATAACAAAAACATTACAGTGCCTAATACAGAGTCACAATTTTATAAAAAGAAAAACCCATATGCATATTTACTAATTACTCACAGACCAAAAACAATTTAAAAGCGAGCATTTGAGCCAATATATTAAAATATATAATACTGTATTGCATATAGTATGCGTGCACAAATACATATGAAAGTCAGGTCAAAGAAAAGTAAAAGTAATGAAGAACTCCTACTTGATATTAACAGTATTCTTTGGAAAAATACCTTCTATGGTGTTAACTCCCGTGCCACTCAATTAAGCAGTAAGTTCAACTTTAAAATGCCATTTAAATCTTTGTATTCTCATTATACTGCACCACAGTGCCTAGTTTAACACAAATATCCATTTTCATTGAACTCCAACTTTGTGCCAGGCTTTGAGCTAAACGCAAGGGATAAAACATGGATGAAAATCACAGAATATAACTAATTCAAGGGAACATGAACACATCAACAGTACTTCAGAGAAACATACAAAATAAAGTACAGCTGTTTACATCCTTGTGACTGTAAGAAACAAATAGAGAATGCCGTGGGAATTTACCAGGTAGAGTTATGGTTTCAATAAAAACTACTCCGTATAAAACACATTTAGTTCCCCAGCAATGGGTCCACCTCTCTGTATATTAATAAAATAAACAAAATACTAATTAGGGACACAACAAAATACGATGTAATTAGTACCACTGTAGGACATGGTCTAGAGAAGTGAAGGAGGAGTTTATTGAGGTAAAGGATGAGGTCACGAGGTAAAGAACTGAGATTAACTATGAAAAAGGGAAAATCAGATTGAATGCAGGGCATCATCAGAGTAAGGTGCCTAATTGTTGATTCTCCCATGACCTTTGGTCGGGGTTGGAATAAAGAATAAATCATGTATTGTACATCTTATATTCTATCTACTGGCCCTGCTGCCTGAAAGGACTCCTGGCTTAGGAAAGGAGCTTCATTCTTCTGATGAGAAAATTATCCAGAGTAACTACTGTAGTGTGTTACTTGGATTGCTCTCAGCCATTATGGCCCAAGAGGATTAAACCCATCCAGGGCAGGAGGTGGATGTAGAACAGGGAATCAAAAAAAAAAGAATATGTGAGGAGACAAATATTTGGGAGATATGACTTCAACTCCACACACACTGAGTTGAGATGCCTGTAGAATAGTCAAGTACCCATGTTCAGGAGACAGACAGAGAGGTCTAGGGGTCTTAAGTCCAGGTTGAGATAGGCATTCTTAAAGGCATCAAATATAGGAAAGAATTAAAAGTTGCAGATGAAATCATTCAGATACACCGTATAGAAAAGCCAATGCCTTTAATGGATGTATACTTCCCCTGCTGTCCAAAAGCAAGGCAGAAGAAAGGGTAATTTTTAGATCCTGAATTTAAAGCTCCCTTTTCTTTGTGTGACAAGGGAGATAATAACCACCTTGCAAGTTTGACTGAAGGACTGAATAAAACAATAACATAAAATACCAAGCTGAGTGGCACAACTGTTAGTTCTTATCCCTTATCCGGAAGTCCTGATAGAAAGAAAACACTAATAGTAAGATAGCTAGGTCCACAGGACCCCAAAATACATTATAGAGACCCAAATTACCAGTGTTACAAATAGCAGAATGCTAAATAAGAAACCTCTTCAGCCATAACAAATGCATACAAAGTACCTCTCCATTAAATGTTTGTAGGTAGTTTTAACAGAACCTTGTTCTATTTTTTAAAAAAATTATGTGAAACCCCCAAAATGTAAAGCACATAAAAAGTGGAACTGCTCCGTAAGAGGAGAAAATGGTCGCATGACTACATCTCCACACATTCTGTGCCTCGAGCTGGATAAACTAATCATTTCGGATCAGAGCAACAATCATCCACATTTCTCTTCATCCCAAACCTACAACCCAGTAAACACTGAGTAAAGTCAAGAGGAAACAATTATGTTTCAACTATCAATTGTCTTTCCATATTCTCATTTTACTTGCTAAGATGGACGAATTTTTATTATAAATGCTGTTTTAAATACCACTATGCCAGGCAGATGTAATCAAGCAATCAGAATACCCACACGAAGAGTTGAAGGAATAACATAAATGAGAACATCCAAAGTACATTATGATTACACAGTACAACTTCTCATTAAGAAGGGCCCAGCAACCAGGAACCACTGATTAACCAGACTTTCCCAGGCATCCTAATTTGAGGAAAATTACTCACCCTAAAAAGCAAAATCACCAAGAAAAAAAGCTCACGTTAAGTATTTAGTGACTATTCTTTCTCCCATCCAACACAAAGGAAAATAGCCAGTAGTATGCTGAGTAACTACTCAAACAGATGTTTCAATGAACTAACTTCCTTTCTATCTCTATGTTTTGGTAGGACTCCCGGGGTTAGCCTTTAAATGTAATCGAAGTAAACTGAGAAAGCAGTATGCTAGCTCCTGATTCCCATAATTCTTTGACCAGAAAAACAAGGATAAGACACTGTGGCAACTGCAAAGTGATGAAGCAAGTTTTAAAAGTCTGAGTTCTTGACCAGAGTCATTTGTGTGATTTAGAACTTAAGGCCAAAATTTGTCCACTAATAACCTTTCAATACTTAACTGTTAACCCTGTATCTTTTGTTATCAGTTTCTCTAAATCACTAGTAAGTCTCTTCGACATGCGATAGCAATAAAATTTACTTCTAAAAACATGCTTTTTAAGGATCTTGTAAATTTACCATGAATGATAAACATAATACCTGAATGCAGATAAATGTCTTACAATCATGAAAAAAGTGGGCATTTTTTCATCATCATTGGAAAACACTTTAATAGTGATACCTAGGAAGGAAATTACAAAAAGCTGAAATCATTGCTCTAAGATTTATCTTCTAAATTGGTTGAGTTTGAGCAGAATGTTAGGGAAACAGAGATTTAATTTAAAATAGGTTTTATACTGCAAATGAAGGACAGGAATTAATCATCATCTGTAAAAACTGAAAGGTATGATACATAATTCATTCTTAGAAATACCATGACAGTAAATTGCTATACTATGAACTCAGATTTTTTTTTAAATGTATACACTTTAGGCTCACAAAGAATTACTACTTGTATAACTTACTGTAAAACCAGGGTAAGAAAGACTAAAGACATAGCCATGGAAAAACTGCTGAACTACCCTAAGGACCTAGATTCTGGACTGTAATTTTTATTCCCTGCTAAAAGAAAATTAATTTCTGGTAAAAAGTCCCATTTGCAGGATTGGTGCAGAGAAGTTAGGGCATAAGATTAAAAAGCTGAGTCAGGGAGAAAGCTTTCAAAAATTAATATAGTTATCTCAAAAGTACATATTAGTAGACAGAAATGGCTACCACTGACTGTGACAGTAACATCAAAAAGAATAACAGAGAGATGACGAGGTCAATTCATCTTTTCCAGACCTCAGAATAAACCTCTTCCTGCTATCTCTGTTCAAGTATTTGAACTTCTTAGACATGTATCACTGATTTTAAATAATACATAGCTCTTTAAAAAGCAATGCAGAAGAAAACCAATTTCACATAAAACTAAGCAAAATAAAAGTATCAAGGTAAAATCCCATACACTGCTTTCATAAGAAAAAAATGAAGACTAGAATAATACCCATGGAGAAAAAAAAACATGAGGAAGGCATGCTAACATAGCCGATCAAAACTGTTACTATTTCAAAAGAAACTAAAAGACACTTTAAAATAATAGAACACATGAAATAACATAAATCAGAATTAGAAATGCTCAGAAATGAGGTGACAGACCTAAAGATAGA
Source organism: Vicugna pacos (assembly GCF_048564905.1). NCBI lineage: Eukaryota > Metazoa > Chordata > Mammalia > Artiodactyla > Camelidae > Vicugna > Vicugna pacos. Next base: position 64,816,227 of record NC_133000.1, on the reverse strand, counting down.
ATTAGAAATGCAAAGAAAGTACTTTCAGAAATGATGACTAGAGGGAAAATAAAAGTGATTAAAGAAAACAAATAATGCCTTACAAGAAATAGAAAGTCAAAGGAAGAAACTTTTTAAAGTTTAAATAGAAAAAAATTTTTTTTTAATTTTAAAGATGGAGGAGAAAATGACAAATACTGGAAATAAACAAAGAATATTCAATATATGGATAACAGGAGTCTTTGGGGAAAAAAACTAAAACAAACAAAAAATACTAAAAACCATAACTCAAGCAAACTTTCTTAAAATTGAAAGTATATATCAAATATACTAGAGCATACCTGAGAAATTCAACCCAGAATAAATACCATGATACATTCTAGCAATACTACTTAAGAAAAAGAAAAAAAAGATAGGGGGAAAAAAGGAATATGTGACATACAAAAGAGAAGTTTAAATCATCACCAGACTTTGACAGCAACAATTCATGCCAAAAGAAAATAGAGTAACGCACTCCACTGAATTAGATATTCAAGAAAAGAAAATATGAGCCAAGGATTTTAAATCCAACAAAACTGACTTCCAAGCTTAAAGGGCAGAGAAAATGTAACAAGCAAGAACACATGACCTCCTTCTGAGGAATCAGAACATAGGTTTGCAAACTATAGTCTTTAGGCCAAATCTGGCCTGCAACCTGTTTTCTGTAGTCTACGATCTAAGAATCGATTTTATATTTTTACTTGTTTGGGAAAAAATGTTTAAGAATATTGTATCATGACACATGAAAATGAAATGAAGACAGTTTTACTGGAAGACAGCCATGCTCATTAGTCTACACATAGGGCTGCCTTCTCACGCCCATCACGAGACTGGGCACTTGTGAGGGATCAAGTGCCCTGTAAAGCCACAAATGTTTGCTATCTGGCTCTTTCCAGAAAAGGTTTGCCCACTCCTATAGCGGAGAACAGCTTCAGGAAACCAAAATGACTACAGAGAGACCAGCTTAAAGGATCTATAGTTACCTGCAGAACCAAAACTAAATGAAGGCTAAGGAGAGAGTATAGCACATATAATGGCTATATTTTCTGACACTATAGGAGCAGTATAACTATTTTGCAAAGTGGGGGAAAAATAAATAGATGAAGTATAAAACTTTTTTAATGTTTTCAGTAGTTGTATTGGTGTTAATATTGTTATCCTTTGCTGTGTGTGTATTACTGACTAGACAAGTAATTATGAGGCATTTTAATTGTACCATTTCTCCTATCCCTGAAAGTCAGAATTCTAAATATGGAAAAATAAAGACATAAGGTAACAAAGAAGTTAATAAAAAGTTCTTTAATCTTGAATTTTAATTGAAAGTATCACTATGAACATAGTAGGTATTTTTATCTCACATAAAATATAGACTATAATTATAGTTTGATATCATGCTATATATAGATATTATAAAAATGATATATATTTTATAGATACAGGTGTTTATAACACCTATGTTATAAGTTAGGTATTATATAATACCTAATATATAATGCTTATTAATTATACAATACCTGTTATATAATATTTAATAATATATATTTTTGTTATATATTAAATTTATATTATATATATATCCTATCTTGGGGCTGGGGTTAACTTTACATCTAAATACACATACATTAAATATATCAACATGTTATATATTCCATTAATATAACACATGGAATGCATGTAATAAACATATATAACATGAAACATAAGTTAAAAACCTGTTAATACACATACTTTATTTCCTAGACCCATAAAAAAGGCCTTGAAACAACAACCATCAGTAGCAATGACCATGTCTGGCACCACAACTGTGATCTCCAAATATCATTAAAAGTAACCAATGCTTCTTAAAAAGATGGCTGATTAAAGGCCTGGAGCTAGAAATCTAAAACATGAACTTAGAATATCTTGTCAGGTCAGACAGCAAGAATGCTATAAAAGATTATAAGGGTCAAGTCAACAAGATCATGAGCCAATTCAGGCCCCTCAGCCAAAGAGGGACAACTTGAGCCTCACTAATAATTTCAACAGATTTAAACCTACAAAATGTTTAAATCTATGACTCCATAATGATACTTCTAAAAAGAACTGGTTAACTCTGAAGGAGAAAAAACCAACTCAGTACCTCAAAAACTAGTAAATACAGATAAAGAATTATGCACTTAATTTGTTCTTCCTATACAAATTACATCACTAAGAAACAAAACAATAGATGAGGGGAAGAGTCTCTTTACAAATATACAATTAATTAATGAAGAAGATGTTAGAATTAAAATATCACCATTTTGTAATCTCGTGAAGTAGTAGCTATAGGCAGTAAGCATCAAAGGCTGCTTAGATCTTAAAAAGCGCTAACAAGACACGTGCCTCCTATAGTCTTGATTAAAGGAATCAAAACCTAAGTTTCTGATCCTATCTCTGAATCCAGGTTGCCAATCAGTAGGAAATGCTAAGAATGGAGGAAAACATTGAACTGCACCCTGACTATGCAATCAACTAAGTCTTGACTGAGAGAAACTCTCCAGGTCAAACAGCCCACGGTTCTTGAATAGATAAATTGTAAAGAAAACAAAGGCATGCAAGGAGAACCTATGGATTAAGAGATATTTAGAAAACATATCAAAGTTGAAAATAAATGGGCATGACAAACCATAGTGTCTAGGGATGCATATTTGGACAACAAAATTACTTTAAAATGCAACAAAATGATTCCTGTAAAAGTCAAAGTAGTGGGTCCATATAGGAAGAGATCAGAGGTTAGGGCTGAGAAGGGTCACATGGATAGGCCCTCTAGGAGTCAGGACAAATGTCTAATGTCTGGATCATGAGATGATTATAAGATTATTCACCTTAAGTAACCCACATATCCGTTTTGTGCAGTTTTTTCTGTACCTATCTTTTATTTTACAAAAAAAATTTGAAAACACTTTCAGAGTAGCCACCAGCTTGCAGGAGCAAAACTAAAACCTAGACCAGGAGCAGCTGCAGCAGCACCTACAGCCAGTGAGGTGTTTCTCAGGCCAGTATGCTAACCTCTTCAAGGGCCTTTTTGGCTTTAAAATAAGAAAGAAAAAAGTACATTCCCATGTTTGGCTGGGATGCGTCAGTCGTCCATTATTTCGTATAAAGTGAAGATGGTCAAATAGTAACACCTACTGCCACGATAGGTTAAATGTGAAAAATATAAAATACAAAAACATCACCTTTGCTGGCTGACATGGACAGCCTTCAGCCTCTGCAGCATCACTACTTCCAAAACACTCAGATTGTGCTCTTTGTGGGAGGTCCAAGAAGAGTTTACAAGGATGGTGGTGGAAAAGTTGATCAGGACTGACTGTCGTTGATCTGACTACCATTTGCAAAGAAAAAGGATCTTCCCAATGCCATGAGTGCTGCTGAAATCATAGATGAGCTGGGGCTGCATTCTCTGAGCAACAGAAACTGTTCCATCAAGTCACCTGTACCAGCAGTGGAGGAGGACTGTATAAAGGACCACAGGTGGTCCAATTTGTGATGAAACCAGAGATCAACAGGAAAAGTTCTCCTCCTGCATACCTCCTCTTCCTCTCACTACTTCCACTTAACCTGCCTGTGGCAAACTGGGCTTACGGTGTGTTGAGTGTCAAAAGCTGTATTTCATTATGTGTTTGATCACAGAGTATTACACTATGTTGTAAATGTGACAGATACAACCAGCAAACTGATTTATATTTAATGTAAACAGTTTTTGCTTCCAATGAGATCACTTCTGGTACTTGTAATATTACTTAGCCTCTTTTTTTTTTAAGTTAAAAACAAACAATTTAGTTCAGTAACAAGAAGGAATTTTAGGCAAGCTGGCACTTGGGCTCTACAGAGTTACAGTGTAAAAGAGGGAAGGCTCCTCCTCCCTGCTTATGACATATTTGTTGAAACCTGTTTTGCTAGTTAGTTTTTCACCTACACTTAATATACTTTTAAAAATACTCATTAAAAATAAAAGACAAGAAAATGTGAATATACAGATGGGGAAATCGTTCCTAGTGTAGTTTTCGTGGTAATCAGTAGATACCAGTCGGCTGAGTCTTTGGGTACAAGGTACAGATGAGCACTTACTGGAGGCCCCCAGCTGTGCAGTGTGCAGGATTAGAGAAGACTCAAATACGAATCCTAATTCATTTTCCCCAACACTGACTGTGGGGCATCAATACAGGGAGATGCAGAACAATCCTAGAAGGGGCCATCAGCCTCCAGCCCCCTACATTTATAGGAGTCATTTTCTTTAACTGCTAGTCAGTTCATTGCAAATTAAGAACCAATTTATGTGACTCAGTAGGGTAAGAACATTAAGGAGTTTTACTGTTACGGGGGATGGGTGGTGGAGGAGGGACAAAGGTTCTTTAAAATTCTAAATACAAACTTACAAACCAACACAGTTTTTCAATTTGTATGGGATAATAATTGCAGGATCAACTGAAATCTAATGACATACTCACAAACTGTATTTAACTTAGGGTACACTGTATATGCTGTGACTTAGTTTAACCAAAGGAACCCCTGTCTTTCTCTTTCAATATTACTACTATCTGGATTTCATTCAGTCTAATGTGTATTTTGTATTAAGTGTCTACTTGGCACAATGTGCTCAAGTAATATTACTTCCAGATGATAGTCATGTACAATATTTAGTTAGGGAAATTGAATAGTGGTAACTTTCCACACTGTAACAATTGGCAGAAGTCAGGTTTTCTACTTAAAGAATTTGGTTAAATATAAAACCTTGTTTTTCACGCACAGGAAGTGAACATGACAGCAATAGAACACCTTCTATTTCTAATATTTGGCAGCGTAATGGTTTCCATTTCTATTTTTCAGCTATTATTAAGTCAAAAAATTGTTAAATTTCTTTCATTAAATGTTTTGTGTTTCTGACAAAGCTACTTAGGGCAAAGAAGAGGTTTTTGATACTTCTTAATTTAATAGAAACCATTTAAATAAACTATAAATCTCTAAATTTCTTTGTAATTTTGGGGTAAGCTTTTCAAGTTAATGGGGAAAATATTTTACTTTTAAAAATTCAAGTTACTATATTCTGTATTAATAGGGGAAATGTTCCATTTTAGAAGACTAAAATTAAAGCTTGTTAGTGTTTGCCATTTTTGTGTGTGCATATGTGATTTCTTCTTTATATTTCTCTGTAATCAGTACTGATACCTATTTTGAGTCTCACTGATTATAAAGAAGAAAGAGGCTGGGCGATTAAGCCTCAACATTCTACACTCTTTGTGTAGATCATGACACTAAAAAGAGATGAGTTAACATAAACCTGAGTGGGCTGTTAACCTTTTTTTTCTTCGGGAAATGTAGATGCAATAACATTTCCAGCTGAAAGACTCATTCTAAGTTCCTAATGTTTAAGAATGCAAATGAAGTATTCTGTCTTTTCTGTGCCTGGAGGTGTTATGTGAGAAAACAGAAAGAGGTTTCTATGATTAGTTCCACAGATTGCCTTTATCATGTAAAATCTTAGACTGGTTGCACAGGCAAGAATCTAAGAAAAGCACTACAGAAGATACCCAGAGAAAATGAATTCAATAACTTCTTTAGCAGTAACACTGAGAAAACTAGAGTTAACTAAAAAAGTCAAGTTTGGGGATGAATTTTACCCTCCCTCTATAAAAGAAATTCTAGTTTTAATATTAGAACATTTTTTTAAAATACATTAGCAAAATATTGATTCAATGACACTAAATTTCCTTGGATGAAACTGTTAAATTTATCACTCAGCTACCTGGCATTTTCAAGAAGTTAATTTTTGCTTTATAATAGTAATAAGACTTTAATTAAAGATGAAGGTACAATTGTGAATTTCTTGTTGCATTTTCACTAATTAATATTACCTGATGTTTGAAATATGTAAATAGAATTTTATAGTGAGATATTTTTAAATAACAAAATTGGAACATATAAAATTTATATAAATTTGTTTATAAAATTATTTATGTAAAACTTTGAACTCTTTTAATAATTAAGTATTGGATTGAACAAATTATGACAGTCATGATTTGAGACCCTAATTGTGTAAAACTCACAAGGAATTCTATTTGAAATACAATACTTACATAATGTTTAATTCATACTGAATGGGGCTATCTGTAGGAATGTGTTTATGTTCCATTAATTCTAAAAAATGTTACTGTAAACTTAAAAAAAATAAAAAATACGCAGGTGCAAACTTTAAAGAATTTCTTCTAGATGTATTTTTTTTAAGAGGATAAGTTAAGCTTCACATTTAAATTTGGTTACGTATTGCTAAGGTTCTCCTTTTGTAAACTGGTCATAGGAACTATTTAGCTAAAAAGTTGCAATTTCCTTCATTTGCACTTTACATGAAATACTTTTACTTCATATCCCTACAATTTGGATATTAACAATGAATTGCTTTCATTTCTCCCAGATCCAATTATTTTTATTGTTTCATGAATACTAAAATTAATTGGTACTTTTGGACTGAAAACTAATTTTTCCAGTTCAATTTTGGAATATGCCTTATAACAACTATGAAATTAGATGAGCAATTTTAGAGTTTCAATTAAAAAATATAACATTTAATAATGTTTCAATTAACATGAGGGGATGTTGATGTAGGTGCCTCATGAGTCACCTTCTATTCATTCCTCACAGTCCATTAATATTTACTGGTAGTAGCAAATAAGAATAGTAAGCTGGTAAGCTAGTGAATGGCTAGAGATCTTTTGTTTAGTCCAAATATTAGTTATTGAATTTAATTTTTAAACTTTTTAAATTGGTCTGGGATATTATCTGAATTATGTACTCCTCCTATTTCCGTTGAAAATATTTATGAATTTCTTTTAAAATTTGTTGTAAGTAGAAGTCCTTCCACATCCCTTGTTTAATTTACTACTTTCTGGAACACATCAAGTTTCTGATACCACTGCTGGATGGAAATAAGAGTCATGTGGTTTGAATAAAGCATGCTCTACCTACAGTTAGGATATTCTTTTCTTGTTAGCACATTTAATTGCTGTGCTCTACTATAGCCCACATTATAAAACTTATTTCAAATAATGAATGGAATGCTAAAAAAGCAGAGATCATGATTTCCAGTTAACTGCCCTGATGAACTAAGTAATTCCTCACACTACTCAGCACTAATCTCACCTGCCAACCTGCTACTTTCACCATTTTGGTTATTAACAAGGATGCAATGAAGTAAAAGTGACAATAAGATGTAGTGGAATGACCCAAGTAGAGGTTAATTTACCTCTAGGTGGGAAACATTTTTTTAAAGTTTAAAGGGAGTAAAAGAACAAGAAGTGTATTAATACTAACAATAACAACAATATGTATTTATTTACTTACTATTTAGCACGGTTTACAAGGCACTGTAGTAAGGCTCACTCTATCCTAAAATCATTTTATAGATTAAACATTTTAGCCATCAGGTTCTAATTGGCTTACAAAGTCAGAAAGTCTTCAATTTATTCTAGAATTACATAGTAATATCTTCCACTGTCTAACATTTCAGTTTTAAAAGTTTTAACTTTTTATTGAGGTATAGTTGATTTATAATATTGTAATAGTTTCAGGTGCACAACATAGTAATTCAAAATTTTTATAGATTATACCCCCTTTATAATTATTATAAAATATTGGTTATATTCCCTGTGTTGTACAATATATCCTTGTAGCTCATTTATTTTATTCATTAAGTTTGTACCTCTTGGTCCCCTCTCCCTTTCTTGCCCCTCTCCCCTTCTCTCTCCCCACTGGTAACCACTAGCTTTTTCTCTATAACTGTGAGTCTCTCTTTCTGTTATACACACTGGTTTATTTTTCAGATTTCACATATAAGTAATAACATACAGTATTTGTCTTTCTCTGACTTACTTCAGTAAGCATAATACCCTTCAGGTCCATCCATGTTGCTGCAAATGGCAAAATTTCATTCTTTTTATAGCTGAGTAGTATTCCATTGTGTATATATACCACAGCTTCTTTATCCATTCATCTGTTGATGGTCAGTTAGGCTGCTGCCATATCTTGGCTAGTAAATAATGCTGCTATGAACACTGGGGTACATATTATCTTTTCCAATTAATGTTTTATATCATTTTTCCTCAAAAAAAAAAATAGGGCTAAGGAACCAGCAGGACATAAATAACTGCCTCTACTTAACATATCAGTAAAATTAGGATCTGAGAGATGAAATCAATTGCCCACTGTGCCTATACAGGTAAAGTGACAGAAACAAGACTTAAGACTCAAACCAGTGTTTTTATCTGTGACTCTGCTTCCTTCTCATAGCCCAGGTTCAGGTGACCAGCACTTATTCAACAAGTCAAAGACCACGTGCTGACTACTAAGAAGTATCATACATCAAGTCGGCCTAACACAGTCCCAGGACTTACCTATTACCCCAGCACCCATCCGCCTAGTGTCTCTTTTCACTCTCCAAAGCACGTTGGTTTGGAGAGACCTGGTTTCTGAACACAAGGAGTTTATACTCAAGTGGAACAAACAGTACATACCAAACAATTAAAACAATAAATGGAAGAGAGTGGTAAATGTACTAAAAGAGGTTAAAAAAAAAAAACCAACAAACCCACGCACTGTGAATGAAGTCCAATGGTGGAACCAAGGAAAGTATCACAAAAAGGGTAGCATTTGAGGGGGAAAAAGACATCTAGGATTTGGAAAAGTAACATTTCCATTTAAGTATATAGGAAAACACACCTCTCACTGGTCTGTAAAAGGTTCTATGATCTTCAGAGAATCATGATGAAGCTACATACAACCAGTGCTCATCCAAAAGGGTCTCCTCTCTTTCTCTTAAGTCTTACAACAACCAGATCTCAACTGCATACTTCTTCAGTAAGCATGTGAAGTCATGCATTCACTCTACAAATACCTGCCAAGTACCCACTCGGTGTCAGGCACTGTGTTAAGTCTAGAGAAACAATGATGTACAAGACAGACGTATTACTGCCCTCTTTCAGTTGACAAACCAACTAGGAAGACCCAATACGACAAGCAATTAAAATCACAGTAAAGCATCGGTAGACAGCACTGTGACAGAGAAGTATAGTATATGCTGGGAAACTAATCATGGTAATTGGAATAAACTATACGTGGATGGAAACTGTAAGCTAAATCAGTGTAAGTACTGTAATGATACCTCTACATATGAAGTGGCGATATTTTAATCATCAACTGCATAAGCAATAAAAGACAAAGGGATTCTCTCCAGAGAAAACTTCCCTCCCCTCTGCATTAGAGAATTTCTCCCTCCCATTCATATCAAATATTGGTACAGTTTTAACATCTTAGGTCACCTGCTATTTGTCTTCCTCAGGAAGTCTAACCAGGGCCTTCCTAAACTTCTAGATAAATAAGACTTGAGAATGCAACCTTCTCCCTTCAAATCAAGCCTTCTAACTGATAAGGGGAAACACTGACATCACATTTAATAGACTAAGCTTCATTTTATATCAATTACCAGTAAGCATAAACATTACAGCAAAATGATATTCTTAAAATGTTTTACCAGCCAGTGTGACTCCCTGCAAATGTATGCTATCACCACTTTACAAAGTCTTTTGAAGGTATGACTGACACCACCTATACACCCCTCACCTCCCATGCCACTTTAATCACACAAAACAACTGTCAGGTAGGGTTTTAAAACACATTCTTGAAATAGAAGCAGTAGTGTAATGGTTAACAGCAGGGACTGTGGAGCCTGCCTGAACTCCAATTCTGCCATGAACTACCGGGTTGGCCTTGGACAACTTACTTAACCACTCTGTGCCTCAGTTTCTCTACTTTGAGGATTAAGTGAATTAATACATGTTCAGCACCTAGGACAGAGGAGACTAGTAAACTGCTATGTAAGTGTAAAGGAATTTAGAAGTCACAGATACACAACTGTTGGCTGGTGGGGACTCCCGGCCCACCTTCCCATATGCGAGTGTTTATTAACACATCCCAAGAGCTCTGTTCCTGAGACGGTAAACTGCTGTTGGCCCCTCAGGCACAACTAAATCAGATCCTTCCTGAAGAGGCTAAACCTACCTCTTCCCTACACCTTTCATCTCCTCCTCTCCACTGGCTCCTTCCTCTCACCCTAATACCCTGTTTGATTATATACTTGCTCGCCCTTCCATCACGTGGCTAAATTAGAGGCGAGTGCCCTCCCAAAAGAGAGCAACACAATGTTCCCCAAGAAGAAAAACTGTTGCTTGGACAAAATTTAAAATATCCACCACAATACAGCAGCCAGCTATCTTCGGATAACAGAAATTCAGCGGAGGAAGCAGAGTGTTGGAAGACAGACAGAAATGAAATTCTTACGCATGCAAGCTTGAGGGACACAGGCTCTGCAGGCAGCAGTAAGCCGTGAAGAAGCCTGAAGTCTTCAGAAGATCAGTCTGGCGGCAGCACAGAGGAGGCTCCAAGGAGGAAAGACTGAGAGGAAGTGATCAGTGGTCAGGCAGAAGAAATGAGTGAGGAAGTAATATCACAGCAGTGGAAATTCAGTAGAGAGAAAAGCAGTGAGAAAAGCTGCAATAAACCTAATTAATAGCAGACATGCCAGTGAATTTAGGGGGAATGACTGAATTAAGAAGTGTAAGGGAAGGGAATAGTCAAAGTTGACTAAAAGGTTTGCAGACAAGAAAACTTAATTCAAGCAGAAACCGAAAAGCAGGTTCGGTTACCAAGACAAGTTTCGTTTTGCACACTGCACGTAAGTAACTCGTGAGCAGGACAACTGGGGGAGACCTCCACGGAAGACACTCTCACACGGACCTAGAACGTCTTCAGTACAGCAGACACCAAACCAAATACAATTTCTCGCGATAAACTACACTGCTCTTAAAACGTTAAAAAGCTTACGATATCATCACATTTACCTGTATAATCACTACAGTCACGTGCTGCAAAGTACTCCAGACAGATTTTAAATAGTTTACTCTTGTTACTATTACCTTAAATACTTCACTTCCAAAACAAAAAAGGTGTTTTGGAGTACTACTATTCATGCTATAAATCTCTGTGGTTTAGAATGCTTTTCAGTTTTAAAGCTCAATTTTGGAACTATGTTCAATATCCTGTAATGATCTTTAATGGAAAAAATATGAAAACGAATATATGTCTGTATACGCATGACTGGGACATTGTGCTGTACATCAGAGATTGACATATTGTAACTGACTGTATTTCAATAAAATTTTTTTTAATTTTTAAATAAAAGCTCAATTTTGACACAGCAGTTACTCTATTTGACCACAGATTTCAACTCTGATTTAATAATGCTATTTAATTACAAATAAATTTCAAAAGTCTTTCTGAATTTTTGGTTTCAATATCCACACTAGAAATTGAATAGAGAGAAAATTAGAAGTCGCAGAACATACAAACAAGACACCAAAGATGAAGTCTGTGATCTGGGACAATGTGCCAGGGCATTTTCCCTGTACACTAAGGCCCACCTACCACATCAATCAGAAAACAGCATTCCGATGATATAATATTAATCCACCACGAGCAATTTTCAACTATTACATGAGGAGGCTAGACTCTAGTTAAGGCCTACCAAGATCAAAGGGCAACAACTAATGAACTGCAAGTAGTTTGAAACAGTCTTCTACTTTCTTTAGATTCAGTCTTCTTCCTATCCTGTTGTCCAGTTGTTTAGCAAACAATTTTCAAATTAACAACATGTAAATTGATTTCATGGTTTTCAGGAAGACATGACAGCACAGAAATGCTCTTAGGCTGAAAAAGGTATAATTTTATGGGTTTAATGTAAGAACCTTACAGTTCTGAGAAACAAAAAATTATAATCATTGTTGGTACTACTAAATGGTCAAGATACATCTACAAAATATTCTTTTAAACTTACTCAATTATCACCTACTGGTTTTTTTTTGTTAAATAACCCAGATGCTTTAGTTTGCTTTCTTTACCCCAGGATGTACAAAGATGCTTCTACTGTGTCTTTGTGAGGTGACTGTGGAGGAAAAAAATACAATTAAATTGTAAAAGACCGTGTTACAAACTTACTCATTTAGATTCCACAATGATTCATTTCCCTATGATCCAGCAGTATCACTCCCAGGCATATATCTGGAAGAAACTCTAATTTGAAAAGATACATGTACCCCAATGTTCACAGCGGCACTATTTAAAATACCTTGTAATGGTCTATAAAGAAAAAGAATATTGAAAGGAATATATATATATATATATTTACACACACACACATACATACACACATATATACACACACACAACTGAATCACTATGCTGTACACCAGAAATTAATAGAACACTATAAATTAACTATACTTCAATTTTTAAAAAGTAGACAAGAAAAAAAACTTCCTCATCTATAAATTTCTAAATAAAATAGAATAAAGTTATTTAAAATAATTTAAGTCTCTACTGCAACAACTCAGGACAATGTCACAGGTCATCCAGAGATGACATCATCCCCACCCTGTGGTCAACTTCATGAAAATAAACATACCAAAAATAGCACTCATTCCTGGATCTTTCTAACAATCTCTCCTAGCATTTATTTCCCATTTGACTTTTATTTCCAAGAATTCCTTCTTCCCATATTAGTCTCAACATGAAAAGATGTTAATTCTGATTTACTCTTCTGTATTTACCCTCTTTCTCTAATTTTTTCCATCACAGAGGATAATACCTAATCAGTAAATTTATTTGATTTGGGGAGGGTAATTAGGTTTATATGCATTTTTTGTTGTTGTTAGTGGAGGTACTGGGGATTGAACCCAGGACCTCATGCATGCTAAGCACATGCTCTACCACTGAGTACCCTCATCTAAAGACATATGCCAAACAATCAAATTAGATAAATTCTAAGTTCCTCTTGGCTCAAAAACTCCATGATTTTCCTCTACATTTATACTTTATAACTCTAATGATGCCACAATTATGAAACTCAGCTTTCTAGGGGCACAAAGTTCTAATGCTAGGATTAAATTCCTAGGGAGGAAACCAATACAAACACAAACAGTATTCTTCACTTACAAACAGTATCACTTCACATACACACCCAAACGCTTCTTATTTGAAATCTGACAATTTTCTCTCCAGCTATACTCAGCCCCCAACCTACCAGAATCAATCATTACCTTCACGCAACACCTACTCTAGATAAACTCTGACTGCTGCCATCGTCATGCTGCTCGACCTTAGACATTCTGTGCAAGGATCAGCCAGCTCACAACTTTCCTGAACTGCCCTTTTCCCAACCACAGCAAAAGACCCCTCGACTGCAGCCCTTTTGGAGGATGTGATCTTACTGCCTGAACACAGAAGACTGTAGCAAAAAGCAGCTAACCCAAACTAGACCTAGTGCAGTCCCTTTCCTAGGAGTGGGGACAGAGAGAAAAACAGAGGCTTTCCTCTTTGCAGGATGCCAAACCTAAAACACATAAGCTCATGGGCTATGAGGTCTACATGTTCCACAGAGCCATGCAAGCAGAGAAGCTGAGGTAGGAAGTAGATAGCTGTGCAGAAAGCTTTCAAAGAATGAAGTATAAACAGGGAGCAGTAAGAACTGACAGCTGGCTAGTCTCTGTTTCCAATGCTTCCCTCAAGGATACGTACCTTCTTACTCTTGGATTCCTCGTAACACTCGTGTATAAAATGCACGTAGTTCTAGCTGGCCAGCAGCATCATTACAGCAACTCACAGCCCTGACATTGTTTCCCTTACTTATTAAAGTAAGGGTTAAGGCTTTAAGCTCTGGTTCTAAAATTTTCAACTGAATATTATCAACTGAGTATTCTTTCAGTCCCCAAAACCAATACAAGGGAGGGACAGTCAGAGAAGGGCAGTCACAGAAGGAACCAAAATCTACTACCCATAAATAAGTTTCCTGGAAAAGCAAGTTCTATGCCCTACTTAATTTTTTAACTAAGCTACTAAGTGCCTAGCACAATGGGACAGGAAATCTTTTCAATAAATATCTAATAAAGTATGAAATGCTGTCAACCCATTAAACATCCCTACTCTCCCTTCTCCCAACGCACACCCTTCAACATCAACAGAAATTCTTCTAAAGGTTTTTCTCCCAATTCTGGATTTCTCTGCCATTGTCTCAGATCTGCCCCATTCTGTAAGTCAGCTCTGTCCTTGTCTAGCTATCCTCACAGTCACAAAATGGCTGCCAGCAGCAGCAAGCCCTCTCATTCACAAAAGGCTGGGAGTGGGGATGGGAGGGATAGGAGGAAGGGCACTGTGTAATTTGAGCACCAAAGCCTCTCCAATGAATGAGAAAGCTTCTTTCTGAGGAATCCCAAAAAACCCTCACATGTTTCATTGGTCCAAACTGGCTTAAGCCTTCATTAATTCATCCCTGAATCAATAACTGTCAGAAGAGATAACACAATCATTTACCAGTGGTGGAAAAAATGTCAGAGAGGCAAACTGTCCATTGGAATGTGAGTGCATGTGTGCACACGTGCATGCCTACCACATCCAAGCATTTATTTAAGCGTATTTGTTTGGTATAACCACCACCTGCTAGCCAGACAGAAAGTTAAAGAAGCTTATCAATAATTAACACTGGTGGAAAGATATCAAAGGAGACAGAATTCTGAGTGGCCATTTTAAACTGGAATACCACCTATTCCCTTTGTAGCCACACCTACCCAGTAACTGTTCTTAAGACTTGACGGGTCAAAGGTTACCACCTACTGTCTTACTGGAGTGTTTTTCAAGACAATAATCCAGACTTAGGGAAATAAACCATTGTAGGAAGAGGAATGATTCCTGGTCTCAGATTAACCTCTAAAGGTAAGGGTGAAGTTTACTGAAAAGTAGATGGTTAGCAAAGTACAAATCAAAAGATAGCTTTGTTTTCACAGAGAGATGTGTCCTAAAATGGAAGGATAAAATTAAGGAGTGAGGAAGATCTGGGGCACTGTTCCTTGTTATATATGGATTAAATTTTTCTACTTCTATTATCGTAACTGCTTTTAATCACATAATTCTTCACTCTGAAATGCATTCTTGTCATAGTTAACATAGAAATGCATCACACTACGTCACTAGATGCCTAAAATTCCCCCCAGATGCTTCCCAATGCTGCTGAGATTAAAATCTCAGCTTCTTACGATGGCCCTTACTTGATCTGCCCTGAGCCTACCTTTCCAGCCCCCTGTACCACACGCATCCTCACACACTATTCTCCTGTCACACCAGCTTCTTTCTCTCTATCCAACATGCTAATCTTCCTGCCTCAGAACATTTACACCTGCTTATTCCCTCTGCCTAGGGACGGTTTACTCCAGATCTTCACATGCTGGCAGCTGCTTCTCATCTTTCAGTTATTTCAGTTCAAATGTCACAACCTTCTCTGCACCCCACCACCACCCACAACCCCCACCACACACATCCACATCCACACCCCCTGGGCCATGGCCCTTCTATAGATGACTGCCTTTGGGTCAGGCACTAATCCCTGATCCAATCAACTGTCAACAGAATGACAGGATCACATGATAAAGAAAGCTTGGTAATTAAACAACAGCAACTGCATGCAGTGAGGCAAACAGAAGCAAGAATATAAGTAACAAGTCAAGTACTAGTGACCAAACTGAGCGGAAAGCACAGAAATGATTAACAAGTCAAGTCTACTGTGATCGCAGTTTCCTAAAAGACTATGAGAGTGTTTAAGGCCAAAAAAGTAAATTATTACCCCAATTCAAATACTAGCGGTAGGTTTTAGTCTTCTTTCCAGTAAAATACAAGTATCAACTATTTCCCTAATTCCTTAAAAACAGCACAAGCATAAAAGGATGACATGAAAGTCACTTTGAGCACCTCTAAGAGAATGTGAGCCTGAGATAAAATTATTCATCAGTACGTAAATCACATTTACTAATAATATCAAAGTTATTTACAAAAGCAGTAATCATTGCTTTAGGGTACTTCAAGGTACAAATATTTTTATTATTGTTCCGTAAAATTTAAGATAAAAAAAGACCACACAAACCAAAATTTAAGTTAACAGTGAAAAAAATTGGTTAAATCTTGTGTCTAAATTATTTTTTTAAAAGACTCATTCATTATAACAGGATTCAAAGAAAAAAATATATATTATAGAAAGCAGTAAATGTTTCTAGAAAGAAAAACACCTTAGCATTTGCCCAGAAGTGCTGCCTGAACCTCCTATCCTTCTAAATTTGGGGAGTCAAGAAATCCTGTGTCACCAACTGAAGCCACTGCTGAAACGACTATAGTAATCCACTTTCAAAATTCTTGAAAACCCATCTGGGGTTTGTCAGTAGGAGGTAAATTAAAGCCTTATGTATTGAGAAGAAAATAATTCGAAAAATGTATGGGAGCAATGAACCCTGAAGTTATCACATCGAAATGACTATAAAAGAGTTCTGTATAGTTTAGCTAGAAGAGCTAAATTTTCTACTTTTCAACTATTTTCTAAAAATGTATAATAACTGCTAAGCTCAGTCTTCGGGCTTAAGATGCTACTTATCAACTATACATAAAACTATTAATTTACCTAAGTTTCTTTTCTAGGTTTTAAGTTAAAATAAAATCTATATGACATCTAAGTAATTGAACAGGATAGATTTTTTTAATCAAATAATGCAATGGTTTTCTGGTATGATGCAATGATTTTCTGGTAGCAAAAATACATTAGTACATAAAACATCAGATATTCTTCAGTGTACAATAAAAAAAGAAAACCTGAATTAAACCGAAGTCGAGTAGTATTAAGAAACTAATCTGAAAAATGTTGCTACAAGTCCCAACCACTTTTAAAACAGAATTTTACCTCTATTACACAGATCTATTCAAATAGGAAAAGGAGAAAATCCACTTTCATATTAACAATTAGCCAAAAAAAATTACCTTCATAGTTGAATTTTTAAAGACACACTTTCTATAAAGAGACTACTTAGTACCAAGATGAAATTTTCAGTACAATATAAAATTAAAATGTAATCAGTATGATGGGAATATTTTCTTTGGTCTCTTTTAGTTCTGAGAATGTTTGAAGTCTTGAGTTATTTTTACATACACTTCTTGAAGGAACTGATTTCTCTACCCTAGTGTTTTAGATCTTAAAATGTTTTGGAAATGGTAAAAACAGAAATAATTTTCTTTTTCAAAAGAGGGTCCATGAATCTTGACAAAGGAACCAATGCAACACATGAGAATGTTTAAGAGAATACCATCTTAAAGCTCTTAAAGCTCACTTTTAGATTTTTCCTATTTTTTACTACAAAGAATTTAACTAAGATGTTTACTAAATAAAGAAACAGAAGAATTCTATAACACCTTATCTAACTGTAACAGTCTACTGGACCAAGCATCACTAAAACTAGTTAAGTCCTAATTATACAAGAGGCAATTTGCCAGTAATTGAAAAAAGCCTACAGAATTAACAAATGAATACTATCTGACACTAGAAAGCTGGCAATGGTTATAGAAGCTTTTGCCTTCTAAAACCATAATCAGAACTTAGGATGATTGATTAATCAACATTTTAACACCTCCCATCTGTACAAGTGCTCAAGGTAGTGCTTACTGTCACTTGACAAGTTGCTTAGCATTGCAAAATTTGATAATTCATGTCTTACCAAATTTTTACTGACTTGGAAGAAAATAAAACACCAATTAAAAGCAGATGTCACCTTTAATTCTAACTGGCTGACAAACTTCTAATTTTTGTACCCAATGCAGAGACAGAACGCATGTAGATGACAGTTTGGACAGTTAAACACATAAAGTCACTGATATCCCCCAAAAATTTGCAAGTGATTTTCCAGAACTTAATCACAAGGGGCTTTTTTATCTGGCAAGCATCCAAATGGAATAGTTTCAGGTAGTCATCTAGAAGGTAAATTTATTGTTACATTTTTGCAAAGGCTAAAAATACTGATTAGACCATTACTAAGGTAATAGTCTCAACATTCTCATCTTTACCTTCATACACATAAAAAAATTTCCAAAAACCACATTGCTCCCGTTAAAACTCTAGCTAATAAAAAAACTAATATAAAGCCTTAATAAACTATGCTTAATATATCTTCATGTTTAAATGATACAAGAGCTAAGTCTGAATTTACTATCAAAGAATAATCTGATGAGTACTGATATTTTTTCAATGTTTTTCAATACTGTATTATACTTAGTTAGAAATTTACTCACTTCTGCTTCTAAACATGAATTCTGAACAAAACTCCTTAAATTCAAAAGTTTTAAAAAACACCACAAAAATAGATGACAGATGACCATACAAATACACAAACGTCAATATTGACATCTTTCTCGCAATAAACCCAAATTTCCATACATATGTAAACAAACTTAAAATGTATAAAGAATTACATTTTTAACATTCTAAAGATAAGCTAGGCTAGTGTTTCCTAACGCTACCGCATCTACGCACAAAAGTAACTTGGAATAAAGTCCTGAGTTCTAAAATGCTTCATTATAATATATTAAGCTTTTCTACAAGGAGAAAACTTTTGGATTTTCCCAAACACCCCAATTTCAAAGACAATATTAACACGAGCCCTGGCCCTATGTCCAGCAACACTGACCACAGTCTCCATAGATTACCCTTGAATGATCTAAGCAGGCTTTCAAAAGCCAGAACAAGCTGGTACCAATCAGGCAAAGAGGGAAAATGAGTCCCAGAAGGAATCACCACAGAGATCCCAGCCACAATCCCGGGGACCCTAGGAGCTGAAAAGGCCTAGCAGGCCTTTGCTTGTGGCGACTCACTGCATAACAATCAGACTTGGCTTAGCAGTTAGAAGCAGGCTGATCCTCTATTGTTCACTTTCTAGGTCTATCAGAGTATTTGCACTTTAACAGAAAGTCTGCCAGGAAGAAGAATCTGAGGAAGATGAAATGGAAAGGCAGTCACACAAAGGGGATTTAAGGGAGTCACCTACCTGTGACAACTTCTGTAGATCTCATCTTTGCACTTCCATCCTGCTTCATGCATTGCTAATCAGAGATCCACTGGAAGCTTCAGAATCAACTGAAAGGCCTGGCAGGGTATTTGGCCTTCAGTTCTTCTACTCGATTTATTCCCTATATTCATCAGGCTTAGAAACAACTCTTGAACAAGGGCAGCCACTCAGCAATGAAATGTAAATTACTGACATGTGCTGAAACCTGGACTTGCCACCTCTAATGAGCACATTAAAGTAAAAATGCTCACTTTTTACCGAACCCTGTGTGCACAGAAAGCCACAATTCAACATCAATTAAAAGAGCTAGCTGCAAAACAGTAACAGAGCAGCCCTGTCACCACTTTTAATACCTCATAGACCAAAAAGCTAAGACAAACATGAAATTTTTACATTTCATCGACTAAAAATGTTGTGCAAAATCGTAAACATGGTCAGCTTCAGTTAAGATTTGTGAACCATTATTTCAAAGTTTTCTTAAACTGAAAGTAAGAGTGATAGTTTAAAAAAAAAAGATATTAACCTATTGGTTTAACTCATTAATTCAGTCAACAAATTCTAGACTTAGTGATCTAAAACTCACAAGAGACTTGGCAAGACTGAAAATTATAAAAGCTTGTCAAGAAAAAAATTATAAACTGTAATGATTTAGATCTCAGACTAAACAAAATATTTGGTTCATATGAGCAGGAATTCATATATATTGAGGCACAGGCTATTAGTCTGTTCACCATAATCTAGTCTGCAATTTACAATGGAAAATTCTAGAATGAAATGAGAACAAACATCTAGGGTCTATTATTAACTTATAAATATGATTTTCATAATTAAAAATTTAAATTTTTAATGAAAACTTCAAAGTAAATGTGGCAATAGAATGAAGGTATCATTAGTTATTTTAATTTAGTGTATGACACTTATTTTTCCAAAGAACACTATAATACAAGCAAGCACCTGTAATATTAGCATGTTTGAATAGAATTTTATCTTTTCCTGATGACGTAAAAAGTATACTAGATTCTTAAAGGCCTTAAAAAATAAATCACAACAAACACTAAACAACACGTTAAAAATCTGGTTGTTTTCTCTTTGTGTTTTTTGGCTAAATTTAAGTTTTCCATATAATGGTGTGCAGTTAAATTCCAGGTTTTTAGAAGCCTTGGGGCTTCAACAGACTTCAATAGACTTCAAACAAAAGAACTGATATCCTACTAGCATGTGATTACGAAAATCATCTTACATCTGATTCAGTTTCTCCATCTATAATTTAGAGATGATGATACCAGAGTATATACAGACTGGAAAAAAAGCACATGTGAAACCACTTTTTATACTATTTGGCAATCCCCTAAACAAGAGAATCATTAGTTCACTAGGAACCCAAGTCCTCATCCTTCTCCTATCAGAGAGACCCATTTGACAAAGTCTCCTTGTATATCCAGAAATACACCCCCCAATCCATCAGGAATCCAGTTTTTTTTTTAAACCTTGAAGAAAATGTACACTTGTCCAGGTAATCTCCTCAGAGGATATAAGCATTTATCTACTTTCCAAAGGATATGTATTTCTGCTTCACTGGTTACTTTCTGACACTTCAGAGGGATTTTTCATCTTCTATCTCTTCTTACTCCTTATCTGATATCTTTCAGTATCTGTAGTTCATCATCTCCACTGCTATTTTTAACCTCTATTAAATTCTGTTACTGTTATGAACGACTCATACATCCCACTAATTAAAATTAAACTGACCAACGCATCTGAAAAGTGGGTCTTTCTACATGTGTGTGCTTGGTGGCTGCTGTGGCTGTCACACACTGACTCAACCAGGACAACCACATTGCAGACTCCACCACAAACCACCACTACTAATTTCCACTGTTCTCTTTTTTCTCTATGCTTTTCTTCTTATTTCAGCTGCTTCTTTCCCCCACTTTTAGGTTTTAGGGGAAAACATTTACTTTCTACAGACACATGTTCTATAAGCTAGAGATATCAAGAGGCTTAACAAATTATAATTATAAAATTATACAATTAAAGTCTGTCAGGGAAAAAATAATGATAGGTGAGTAAAACAGAGCTGAAAATATTTTAAGGTTTTATTCTGTTTTGCTCCACAACAAGCTGTACAATCTCTTCTTCAGAACCAGCACAGCCCAGAAGGTAGGAGTACAGGCAATGCCTGGGTTGAAATCCTTGCCTGGGCACTAAGCTGTGTGAGCGACTCGCTTAAACTCACCTTCCTTTTGTTTCTTACACCTGTGAAGACAGTACTATCCACATGTAGGGCTATTAAGAAAAGCAAACGCGTTAGCACATGTGGTGTGCTTGGAATAGTGCGTGACACACAATAAATACTCAAAAAAGTTGACAATTTGCTAAAGGTAGAAATCTCATCCATTAATATCATGGTCACAATCAACCTTGCTGCTTGTACTCTTATTTTATATAGATTCATTATTTCCCTTTTGTCTTTCTCTATTAATCACTTTTAAAATTGCTTTTGCTTTTTAAGTGGTGTGATAAAAAAAATGATAAAAGCAGGAATGATGAATCACAGTCTTTAAACACTATACTAATTAGCATCAGCACAAATTAAAACTCCACAGCATAAAGACGGTAAAACAAACCTACTACTAACAAAATATACATGGAAGACAAAGCCACAATTTACTAAAAGTCATATACAGAAATCTAACACATGATTTTTCTCATGCAAAAGGAATTAAACAGAAAATCACAGATCCTAACAAATACTTGTTAATTTTTTTAAGTAACAAAAATGTATTTCAAATTAGCTTGGTGGGAATAGCATAGAGATTAAGCCTCCTTCTAAAAGTTAGTCTCATGCTTGGAAATGTATATAAGCAACTCCATTAAAATTGGCAAACAATTATTAATGACTGGTAAGTGGTAAACAACAGGAATTTAAAAATGAATAAGTAGACATCCTTGACTTGTCATTTAATTATAAGACCAGGAAAGGATGCAAAAGTCAGGTGGGGAAGGGTGGTCAGAGAAATCTTGCTCTTTCTAACTAGAATGCTCTTCTCTCTGAAATCTCAGCTTCTTAGAGAGGTTTTTTTGGCACCACCTTATCTAATCCAAAGAGGCCATCCATTTACCTCCTGGCAGTGTTTCTCCAACTTCTGGGGCCTAGAATCTCTTCACAGTTTTAAAAAACTGATGATCTCAAAGAGCTGTTAATTGTCAAAGAATAAACCCACTTAAGGCTAACAATTAGAATTAATACTTTTTTTGACAAATTAGTAAGAGTAGAAATGTTTTACATTTTTGCAAATCTCTAACATCCGGCTTAATAGAACACAGCTGAATTCTCATAACTGGTTCTGCATTCAGTCTGTTATCATAACATACATGATATAGCCACTGGGAAACTCGACTGCACAATCGTCAGAGAATGAGACGAGGGGTGGGGGAACTATTCTGAAAAGTCTTCACTTGGCAGAGTCTCTGAAAGAGTCTCAAGGATTCCCAGATGCCCCAGAACACACTGGGAACCAATATTTTATTGCACAATCCACTTGTATATTCTTTATAGCATTCGTCATGATCTGTCTTTGCTAATTCATTTATTGTCTGCCTCCCTGTACTAGGAAATAACCCCATGAAAACTTAGATTCTGTCCTGTTCACTGTGAATATATCCAGTATCTAGAGCACTGACTGGCACCTTCCTACTCGTGCCAGAAGATATGAGATAAACCTTCTATGTAAATGAAATTATGGTCTCTCTTTCATTTTTGTAATCCATCCAAAAATAGTCCACATAGATTCTTACCCTTTGCTAGGTAAACTCACCTGAGTTCACCAGTTTGGTTCCTTGCAATTAGAAATCATATATGCCATCCATGGAAGGTGCTCATCCTACTATACTACATCATTTTTCCAAACTGTGCCAAGAGTTAATGAATATTCCATGAGGGCAGGAAATTAATGGTCTGACAAGGTAAGGACTTAATTTCTCAAATTCTTATTCTATTATAAACAAAACACAATGAATCAAAATGTGATTATTTCTTTTGGCAATTAATCTGTTCTGGAGATAATCTTCTTGGTCTACTTTAATCAAGGCACATATTATAAGAACAGAGCATGATAAAAGCTCTTTGAGAAATGCAGTGCTATGTAATAGTCTTAGCAGAAACAGCCTATCATCATGAGAGGTAAAGCATAAATACTCTAATATGATACCTGGAATAATAGAAGTTATTTTTTATTGCTCTAGATTAAGCCCTTTTAACAACTGGATTTTTCCTTTTCATAACTGACATTACACGGGAGTGAGTTCCCTTTTATATATATCCCCTCTAGTCTAATAACCAGTTTATACACACGAGAAGGATTCTTCTTTACTGTAACTCTTTGTGGTGGCCATGCTTGAGTCAACATGTGATAAGCCAAGACGAGCTGGAAAAGGTTAATGTTTTTAGATACCACACTTTTGACTTTCATGTGGTGTCTATTCTATCAATCTTAAAGGATAAAGACAAAACATTGTTCTATTTCTCTTGATCATGAAAATATCAAATATAAGTGATGAAGACTAAAACAGACATTTTGATAAAAGGGGAACATTTCAAAGACAAAGGCTGATATCCCCTCATATTGGATGTGAAGGAGAGCCTCAGCGTCTCCCAAGTTTAATGTGTTCTCCAAGACAATCAAGTTAACACTGAACTCATTATATACTGCATGATATTTCAGTCTCTTAGTACAATGTAAGATTTAAAGCAGTACTTCCTCTGGGCCGTATTTCTTTTGTATTTCAGCAGTCCTGTAACCAAGTCAGCCTTCTAATATCACATCATTATACAATTAATAACATCAAACACATGCTACCCTAGTGAAATATATTGACATTTTATATATTATATATAAAAATATAACTAATTCTATCCACTCAATATATTTTATATAAATTGTAGCATTCTAATAAGAAACAGCATCTGTCATTTATTAATCAAAACATTTCCTTACAAAAAATTTAAAAATTTTAAATTTCCTTATAAATAAAATATAATGGTCAAGGAATGTAACACATAATTTTTATCTAATGATTTGTTCTTATTTCTCTTAACACCTATATTCAACAAGTGTTATGTGAAGGACTGAAGAAAAATCTAAGAAAACACACACATCTGCACCCTGGCAAGGGCACACACAAATACGCCTTAAGTACACTGGAAGTGTGCACGCATAAGAAAGCAATACTCTCTGCTTAGCAAAGTAATATATCACCTAGTGTGCCTCGATACGGTACCTCAAAACCTTTGTAACAATATCGTTAGATAAAGTCCAGTCCAAAAACAAAGCCTCAGCAATCATCTCATTATTTCTACCTCTTTGCTTATTTTTTCTACCTCTTTGCTCATTTTAGAAAGCATGCACTTAGAAGTTTAATTTTAGAATGAATTTGGGGCAGCAAGAATCATTAACTGTATATATGTAATAGCGATAATTAATGTTACTTCATTTAATTCAACAAAATCCTCAATCTATTACCTTCACTAGGACAATACCAAAGTCCTTCCTACTAAATTCTAAGTATAGGGGTTACATACAAGTAAGTGGATAAAAGTTAATTTTAAGAGATCTCAAAGTTACTGTTTTAACCTCAAACAAAGGGAGGAAAATCCCAGTCTCATCGAATCACAAAGTCTTAATTTTCTTAATGAAATCACCCCAAAACCCTACAACTCTAAATATATTTGCCTTATCTACATCCTTAAAAGACTCCCTAAAAATAAAAGATGTTTCCCTTTTCAGATATCCACCCTAGAGTATTTCTATTCAATATCATCTTCAAATTCTTCAACAATATTTTGTTGTAGAAGCTGAACTCTAATCCAACATGTCCTCAAACATCTCAAAGGACATTCTGCTAAGATAAGGGTTTTGTGAAGTTTCTTTCATAGGTGTTCATTAAGCCTTTTGAACATGACGTATTTAAAGTCACAATTTAAAATATACAAAATTATTGTCAAAAGGATAGAGTCACAAAATTTCTCCTCTAAATTCAGGGAGACAGGATTAATTCAACAGAAAAATATCACAGAGAGGAAAAGACATCAGTAACTAACTTATAGCTCTACCAGCTCACTCAAGTACTTTACCTATATAAAGTCAGCAAACCCAAGTGAAGATAGTTACTTTCACTGGCATCCAAGACAGAAAGAAAGAAAGAAAAGAAAGAAAAGAAAGAAAAGAAAGAAAAGAAAGGAAGGAAGGAAGGAAGGAAGGAAAGAAGGAAAGAAAGAAAGAAGGAAAGAAAGAAAGAAAGAAAGAAAGAAAGAAAGAAAGAAAGAAAGAAAGAAAGAAAGAAAGAAAGAAAGAAGGAAGGAAGGAAGGAAGGAAGGAAGGAAGGAAGGAAGGAAGGAAATTCTGTTTTTAGACTTTAACAATGGTACACCAATGAAGGGGAAAAAAGGAGCAGAAAGAGAGTAGCTTCCACCACCAGCAAAAATAGGGGCCAGCCAAAGCTACCAATTCCAAAACAAAACAAAACATTAACAACCTAGTGATTAGTCTAGTTCCACTTCATCTTAGAAGCAGTTTTGAACATTTACCAAGAATGGGATTTACAGTTGAAGATTTTTGTTAGAAACTATACTCTCATATTCTATGTGACTTCAGGCAAGGCACTTAATCTGAGATTGTTCTCTCTTCTGTAAATCATAATACATCACAGATTGTCATAAAGATTAAATGAGAATGTGGTATTCTCAAGGTAGGTGGTCTATATCTATTTTTAAGAGCCTGGGGGAAAGGAAGAAAAGTTTTGAGCCACTTCTTTTTGTTACATATAAATAATAACCTACTTCAGCAAGTAAGAGTACCCTATGTAACAAATCCACAGCAAAATTCTAGCAGGCAGACACACACACACACACACATACACACACAGAATATAAATAAGGTAGCAGTGGTAGCCTCTAGGGATTTAAACTGGGGGCTGGAGTCTAAGATGCAGAGATGGAAGAAACTTTATTTTTCAACGTTTACACGTGAGTTTTTAAGATTTTACATTCCCAAAAGTCTTAAATTTTAATATAATAAAATCAAAGATCTGTGTCCAAAATGTTGAGACGAGAATATTTATGTAGTTAAAACTAGATGTCTACAAAATACAATGTAGTAACAGTTCTTAACCTTTCTTAAGCCAAGACATATATAAATAAGTCACACACAAAACGTACTTCCATGAGTTACCCAGATCACAGCACATGGACATAAAATAAGAGTTACAGACAACTTTGGGCTTACAAGGTCTACACCCTTCCTTTTTTCTCCTACTCAAAAAAGAAATTTTTTTCAAATATGAGTGACTTGGATATCATATGGATCATTTTAAATTCACTCTAAACTATTTTAATTTTTTAAATACTGTTAAATAAAATCATTGGCAAACTTGCTAACTTCATAATTTTAGTTATTAGTTGCCAAGTACTTATAATTCACTTCACAACTATAACATACCATGGATTACAACCTCACAACTGATGACCAGTGACCTAACAAAAGGCTTTCTTCAAATTTTTACCGACACAACGGTCATATTCCTATAACCTAATCATTCACTGCTTATGTTATTACAAAGTGGAGGAAGAGATTTCTATGGGCTTTGGCTAAGTTCCCTGTAATTATCTGGTCTTCACTGTTTGGCTTCTGGCTCTTTCCAACTGAACAGACAAGGGTACAGTATTATTTCATAGTGCTCTGTACTCACGGTCAGCCAACACAGGTCAAGCCCTAAATCTGTTACTTACCAGCACAGTGTGATTATTGGCAAGTCACTGCACCTATGTCTCAGTTTTCTTTTTGTTAAATGGTTGCATGAATTAAATAAAATCATGTATGTCAAAGTATTCTGTAAACTACAGTACCATACATATGTGTATAATAATATAATATTAACAGAGTATTAATCTCAGGAAAAAAATCTAAACTCACAAAATATACATGAAAACTATCAGATTAATTTCCAGAAAGGCTAATTTTACCTAATTCTCAATTTAAAAAAACTTCAACAGCTCTCCCCACCTATTAAAGCAAAATTATTCACACCTATAATGATAAGGTTGTTTACCTAGTGATGCCAGACTTTGTGCCAAGTTCTTTATATACATTGTTTCTAATCTTTACAACAAAGTAGGTGTCATTCTCTTCATTTTAAAGATGAAAAAATTTTTAAGCTATTTCCAAATTTTGCTATTACAATACCTTACAATAAACATTTTTTATGTATATCTTTGTAGGTGAATTTCTTAAGAGTGAAACTGTTGACTCAAAGAACATACACGTTTTAAATTCTGATAGACACTAACAAATTTCTGGCAAAAATGGAAAAGAAAAAAAGGGGGGCTGAAATAATTTACACTCTTAGGAACAAGACAATTTTCCTGTATGCTTGCCTACACTGCTGTTACGGCTAGTTTTTAAATGACTGGCTAATCCAGTGGATTAAAAAAACTAGATCTCATTATTGTTTTTGAAATAGTTACATTTCTTACCTTGCTAAAAAGCCTCCAACAAAAGCTGATAAAAGAATACAATCATCAAATCTCAACTGCTTGCCACAGTTCCCTTCTCTACCCTTATATGCTGACCATTCTGGACAGAACTCTGTAGGCATACATACACATACCTTTTAAATACATGGATAAGACCCAAACATCAAACAGTAATTATTAAATCTAACATAAATTTCTCAAAAAGTTAAATACTGTAACTTACAATCTGTGCTGCACTAAAATACGATACAATAATATGAATACATGTATATACCTAAAAACCAGAAAGATAACTAAGAAGACTATGAAATCTCTTTATACCAGTATTTCCTTTTCCCAGGAACAGATAGTTTTACTTTTCAAAGCTCTTTTGTAAACTCCAAAAGAATTTCTTTTCTTAATCCTAACAGTCCTCACAGCTTTCCATCACTGTCCCTGTACTGCTCGGAACACAAGGAGCCCAAAGGGGAAACACAGAATGAAAAACAGTTTGGAAATAAAATGTTTGCTCAGCACATTAAAATTACTGAAAATTGCTATTCTTTATAAGGGTTATTTGTAGCTTTGTATTTTCCACTAATTATTTAGGTAAAAACAAACATGACATGATTTTGTTTAAATCATATACAGTAGGGATTCTATACAATCTGATCCCACTTCTTTTAAATTAAGCATAAGGAGTAATTAGCCTTGTAAAGAAAATACATAAAGTTTAGTATGCTTTTATATTTGGTTTATGGTACTTTCTAAAGCAAATAAATAGCATACATTCAGAAAAAATTCAAGAAATCATTTTATTCAAAACTAAAAACAATGTATCAGATGATAAAGAAAAAGTTTTTCTACAAACAAAATAAATAATATGCTGATCTTTGAACAGCAATTAAAAAAAAACCAACCAAAAATTAATGGGGAAAAAAAACTTCCGTATTTGATTAAATTTCAAACATAAGATACGGCATTAGAATAAAAGCAACATCACAGTATTAAACTTAAAAAAAATTCTTTTGCATGTTCTGCTAGTCTTTCTTGCCAAAAGTTGCCACCAACATAGCAATCTATCACCACTATTTTAGAAGTCAGATTTCCAAGAATATACCCAGTTTGGGATAATAACTATCAAATTTCTTTTTTTTCTAATTATGATGCAATCTTTTATTTATAAATTGAGACCAGTGGCCCACACCTAATGCTTTCTTTTTCCCTCTATTAAATATACTCCTAATAATGCTAAGCGAAATGAAGGCTCTTTATAAAGTTAAATTCAACAGAGCAACACAGCAAAGTATAGAGGTGAGAATTATTAACATAAAAATTATCAAATTTCAATGGCTGGTCACTAACCACACAATGTTGATATGGCCTAACAAAACCTGTAAGCAATTTCATTTCACTGTATTATTTTTATGAACTTGCCAGCTTTAACCAGATATTCCAAAAGGAGCATTTTAAATGGCACACTCTCATGGGAAAAGATTTTAACTACAATCAAAAATTATATCCCAAATAAGAATCCTGCCATGATGCACCAAAAAAGAGAAAAGGTTAGTTATCATCAGCTGCATATTTTCATAGTGAACAAAAACATATGGCAATATCACCTTCTAGTTACAAAACAGACCTTTTTGTGACATGAGGAAAGTTTTCCTGGAGGCTACTGTTCTATAATTCTTCACCTAATAATATTTACTTAATCCTTCCATAACATTCATTGAACTTAGTGTGTAGAAATCATTAGGATATAAAACAAAAGGGAAGCAAAGACTGAGAAGACAAATCTCTTGTCTCAAGAGGAGATTAAAATACAGAAACAATTTTAACATAACATGGAAAGTGGTATATCAAATAAGAAATCCAAAAGAAGTTTAATGCTCTGGAAGACAGAAGAAAGAGATTACTTCTGACCAGAAGAACATGAAAGAACTATCCTGGTAGAGGTAACATGCAAACTCTGCCTTTAAGGATAGAGAATAACTGGAAATGTGGGACAAAGGGACAGGTGTGACCATTGGCAAAAGAGTGATGAAAAGAATGGAGCAGGAGAGAGCCAGCCACATTTGGGAGCAGCACGCAGTCTGGCTTGGCACAGCACTAATAAAGGAAAATGGAGGAGATAAGATTAGAGAGAAAACAAATGAGAAAGGAAGGTAGTCATACACTTGACATTCTTTTCTCTAAGATGAAACCCCTGATGGAAACAATCTTTCTTAACTTCATTTATGGAGAATTTGCACTTTATAACATTTTCTTTCCTGAACTGAAGTCATTTGTATACTTGACTTATTTTCCACAATATGACCAAGTTCCTTATGAGCAGGACCCACATCTGATTCATCTTTATATCCTTCTCAAATGCCTTAAACATAGATGCCAAACAAGCCTTTTTTAAATGATTGAATAAATGCATCAGTGAACATACAGGCCATATCATTTCACTTCTCCTGGACCCAGATACTCACCTATACCAAGAGCTGGCAAACTTTTTCTACAAAGGGCCACACAGTAGGTATTTCAGACTTTGCAGGCTACTTGGCCTCTGCTACAGCCACACAGCTCTGCTGTTACAAAGCACAAGCAGCCACAGACAACAGGAGAATGCGCGTGGCTGTGTGTCAATAAAGCTGCATTTACACAAACAGGCAGCAGGCTGCACTGGCCCATGGACCACAGTTTTCAGACTCTCCATTTATACAGACTTAAACATAACACACGATATTGTACAGATACATTTAAATGTATTATATTCAAATCATTTTCTTACATGACGGAACTTTAGCCAAAATTTCAAACAAGATATAATAACAAGGGGTATAATGGGGGGGTGGGAAAAACTAGACTGGGATTTCAAAATTGTAGAACAGATAAACAAGATTATACTGTACAGCACAGGGAAATATATACAAGATCTTATGGTAGCTCACAGAGAGAAAAATGTGACAATGAATCTATATATGTTCGTGTATAACTGAAAAATTGTGCTCTACACTGGAATTTGACACAACATTGTAAAATGATGATAAATCAATAAAAAAATATTTTTAAAAAGGGGGGTATAAACAGGAAAATGTAGATACACTGCACAAAACCTGGTAAATCTGGACCTTTAGAATTCTTATACCTAATTTGCCCCCTCCAGACATTTGTTACTATTAGCCATCTGTGTGACCTTAATTCAGTTCTTTAGATTTCAGTTCGATCTTTGGCCTTAGCTTTTAATTTATAAAGTAAATTGGTTAAAACTGATCATTCTGAGCTAGAACTCTATGATCTTAAGAATTGTCCAAATTATATTTACAGATTTTAAGCGGAAATTTCATCTTGAAAGTGATGACTGCATTCATACTTAATTTTCAATCCATGGAAGAACAAAATGTAAGCACATCACAGAAACAGGTGTAACACAGCAAAATATTAAATTAGGATAATTTTAATACCTCAGATAGTTGATCTAATGAGCTTTTGGAACCATTATTCAAAATCACATTTTAGGTTTCAGTATCATCTGGAATGGTTATAAATGCACATGGAAAATCAGTTTAATAGCAAATAAAGGTTAATCCAACTAATCAGGCTGGTGATATCAGGAGGATACTCAGACCATTAAAAAAAAAAGCTTTTCCCAAAATAGGGGCAGTAGTAAGATTTGATCTTAAGTGCCATGATACACAATAAAAGGGAAAAAACTAGAATCTTACTTCCGGCTTCACATTCCAGGTTCATGGTATAAAAATTAATAAATCACTAGCCTCCCTGACATATTTAGCTAAAAACTCTGAAATGTTTAATCTTACAAGTCAAAGTCCATGCAAGATATAATAAACTAGGTATCATTCATTAGATGTAATGGTGATTTTACAACTTTCCCATTTTTACTCTTCAAGGACTTGGGTTACAGAATAAAACTCTTCACTTTTCACAAACTGTTTTCAAAGAATCAGTGGGTCAATTAAAATTCTATAATTCATCACTACACATATTAACAAAATCAACACCATTATACTGCTTTCTGAAATGTAAGTTAACAGTTTATGGTTCATTACAAACTTACCAAACATTTGGCAAATTCTTTGTTTTCTGAAAGAAATCCATAACCTGGATGTACCTTAGAAATGAAAACAAAAAGTACTTCAATTTTATCATATTGCAAAACCTTTATAATAAGCAAAACAGAGAGTGCATTTACGCATTTCTTGTTCAAGGGCTCTTCCGCAGTTACTGACTTTTCTAATGTACTGATCAGCTCTAACCCACATTCCTGAGTAGAAACCCAAATTGCAAATACTCACTTGCAGCACATTACCTCTGTCTTAAGCACAATCACAGCCATCCACTACATACCTTCCTGTCCACCTGCACTTGGCTATGCTATTCAACGCAATCCAAATTCTCCCCACTTTTTCTGAGACTAACTCTGGCCACAAGTTTGAAGAATTTTCTAATGGATGGTGGGTCAAAGAATTATGTTAAAGGAAACCTTTTGCAAGAAGGATGAAAAATTCTTAATTCTCCTTTCTTTACGGTACCAGGAACTGCTACTTTCCAAAACCCTGGCTGCTAAGCCAATAAACATATTTTATTCCTGATAACATTACTATACTCAGTCACTACCCAACAAACAGGTTTTGTCAAACCTAACCAAAATGGAAGTTTGGTTTTACTTTTATTTGTACTCTGAATTTATTTTTCTTCTAATATCTACTCTTCTTTCCCTCTTCACTCCACTCTGCCATTCACAACCACTTCATGCCATCCTCATTCAAAAGCTACACTGCTACAATCTAACTTCTACCATCTTGGTCTAATCAAGTAACTTTTGACTCTACCACATTGGCCAAACATAAATTTAGCCACTCTACTATCAGTCAGTATTGAATATATTTTTAGGAAAATAATTTAGGAATATATTTAGGAAAATAATTTTAGGAAAAATTCTGCTAAAAAGTCAAATTTCTAGAAGTATCTACACATTTGAGATCTTTAAATGCTCGACTAAGCTTTACAAACATGGTACAGAATAATTTATACTACTAATCACAAGAAAAGAGTTTCACTTCAACAATTTCATTTTATATAAACATTCAAATAAAGACTGTATTCTGACAAGCTATACTTAAAAGGTTAAAAGAGTTCTACCTTCATTAACTCTGCTAATAAACTGTAAACATCTATAACATGGGCTCATGAATTCAGTTTTTTATTTAAACATGCATCTTACGAAGACGTTTCTTTCAAAAGAAATGTGAACATTAACTGAAGCACTCCAGGCTAATTGCTGGTTGGCTGTTTGCATCCAGTTTTAGAGATAACACTGCATAGTTTTTAACATTATATATGTAATCAGTTCTCTGATAAAAACATACACACACACATACACAGAGAGCAACAACAGCTACAACAAAAACAAAACACTATTCTTAATGTCAGAAGCCAATTTCTTCCTTGAATCCCACTCCATTCAAACAAAACTGGAGGTGGGTATAATTATTGATTTCTCCATGTAAGTTATGTATGTTAGACAGACACTAGCAAACTAAAATGACCACCAATTCCATCATTTTTATTTTTGGAAGTATAACTAGGCATACATAATTTTTTAATGATTAAACAGAATTTAAAACAGGATCTTCTGGATTCTGTTCATAATACAGAATTTTTTTAATGCTCTTATTACACAGAAAGGGTTAATACTCAAAACTAATTGGGATTTCTTTTTTTTTTTTTCCCTAGCAAATTTGGAAATGAACTGAAACTGCTCCCTGGTGTGAAAGCTGAATCCAGCAGCCACCTGCAGGATCAGCGACCAACACTGCCAGATGCTACAAAGCCTTTGATTTCCAGTAGCGAATTCGGCCACATTTAACTCATGTGACATGAACTGCAACAGCATTTTCAATCATTCTTTCTTTTTTTTTTTTTAATACAAACTCTAGCTTTTTGCTCACTACATATGAAACAGCTGCAGTAGACAGATTCATTCAGACTCACAGCTTGGGCCCTGGTTTTCTTAATGGCTTCCATGATGGCATCCATGTTGAGGTAGCTCTTACTGGTGGGAGCTGGGCCAACACAGACAGCCTCATCTGCCATTTTCACGTGAACCTGAGGAGACAAATCTCTACATTAACAGAGCCTCCTAGCAAAAAGAACCATCTTCTTCCACAAGTATACACAAAATTGCAAATCTGATTGTTTCGTATATTATTTATGTGGTCAGATCTTTTTTCAGTACACTAAAAAAACAATGTAACAAATAAGCTCAGGAACTATACTGACCATGATTTCATTTATTACATGCCTAATCCACTGTCTAACCAGATAATTTCCTTAATATTCTCCACCAATTTGGTTAAGTAAAATCACAGCAAACAATTTTAGCCTCCTATTCAGTTCATCAACACATAAATCTTGTATCAAAAACTACCCTGTTGTACGTAGCCCAATACTTTAATAATAAGCACGCATGCACAGTTCTAAGCAAGCTCCCCAGGAAGTGGGGATAATTAGAGAAACTGAATGAAGGGATGCAGAGAGTGTCCCTGCACAGCACCAGGGCAGCATCAGGCACAAATTAAAGCCCAGGACTAAAGAGTTCAGTATCACTACACATGAGCCAGAAAATCTTGAGAATCATTTAAATACTCTCACATTTGATCCCCATTCATGTTACCTTTATTCCTAAAAGAACTGATATGTTAAGTTCTAAATCTACTCACAACTCAGGAATATGTGCTGCATTTTTAAGACTACTCACTCCACAATGTTTCAAATCTATTTTTGCTTAACAGAGGCTAGGCATTTTATGCAGAGTAATTTGTTTACTTCTAAAAGAAATCTGTTCTTTCAAAACGATGAAGGGATTGTTGTATTTTTGAAATGACTGTTCCTAACAGTTTTCCAGTTTAAGGAATTCAGTTTAAATTTATTTTACAAGACAGACTTTAAAACCTGGAACACATACATAAACCTGAACACGTATGACCATCCTTCAAAAAGTCTAAGGTGGAAAATACTTCTGAGTATTGCTAAGTTATATTCTTTAGCTGTGAAGTAATAATTTAAGAAGCACTTTGTTTTAAATGAGGTCTATCCCAAAAAAACAAAAAACAAGTCATCTTTTAGGGAAGCTCTGAGTCCTCTTTATCAATCAATAAGTATTTTCAAACTAGGTAAAAATTATATTGTGTATTGATACCTGCCACCCAAAGGACTTACAAGTCTATATCTTAATATAATATACTCAAATATATACAGTCTAACTTCTTTAATAATATCCACTTCAAGGAAAGGCAGCCATGCTCACAAAGGGATCCTAAATATTCCCACGTTCAAAGCAAGGCTCTCCTTTATCTCTGCCTTGCTTATTCCCAAATTCAAGTTGTTCTTCTTCCCTCAGACCAGAATGTCCTCTCTTCTACTGTCCTGTGCCCAGTTCAGTCCCTATTATTAGCAATTTTCTTATTGTAATTGTGGTTGTGGGACTTTCCCTATAAGAAAGAAATTGAATACTGTACAGTTCTTTAAAAATAATTCGTTAACCATGTGAGAATAAAGTATTTAAAGTTAAATCCACATTTATTCTGTATATTTTACTTCCCTCCAGACACTACCTGTTACTAAAGATGAACTTAAGAGTTTCACTGCTACCACTAGGTCTTCAGATGAATCTCCTTTAATCTGAATTCCAACAGTATTTGGTACAAATTTTGGCATTTAATCACATCCTGCCCAGCAATGTCATTTTGACTGCTTTACAGATTATGTCTGCTGCAATTTACATACTCATCACTCCACCAGATCATAAGGTCCTGCAAGGCAGAGGTTGTGTCTTAAATTTTTTAAAAATCTCTCCTAGAACAGTTTTATTGCTACAAGCTTGTAAATTCATAGATACACTTGGACCACAATTTCATAACTTCAATTGTTAAGACACTGTCTTTGAGGTAAAAGTCTAACTAAATTAAATTTTCTCTAATCTTAGCAATACATAAGGGAGGTGAGGGTTGTATGAGGTGAGTAGGGAGGTGGAATTAAAACATATACACACATTCATGTGTATTATATGTCAAATTGTCTATAATATATATGCATCAAAAAGTAAAAAAGAGGGGAATCCTAATAGTACTTTGACTTCCAGTCTTTCCTCTAAATACATTTTTGTAACCATCCTGCAAATATAATTTTGCATCCTTTTGTTTTTGAACATTATAATAGACATTTTTCCCATGTTATCACAAACTCTTTGTAAACATACTACGAATCTAGCACAGAGCCTAACATATTTTAACAGATGAATAATACTGTTTGAATAAAACACTCAAATAAAAATCAAAAGCAAGCTAAAACTCCTTATGGATTTTACAAAGGCAAAACATACTGCTTCTAAAGGGCTAGTTGGATTCTTTTCTTCTATTTCTCAGAAACAAACCTTACTTTAGGGTAGAAGTGTGTATTAGCATCTCAACAAGCCCACAGTCTAGAACAGGGTCAGTACTAGCAAAAATGCTAGGCAAAGCCATTAAAAAAAAAAAAAAAAAACTAGAATCCTCTGCTGCTTTAGTTCCCAAGGAGATGTTTATGAGTCAACCAAGAAAGGATAGTTTAAAAAGCTTTTGAAACGCAATTTCAATTTTGCTGTTATTGTTGTTCTCAGTGACTAAGATGATTTCTTTGGCTTAATAACACAAAACAAGTTGCATTCAAGCAGTGCAGACACTCTTCTAAAGAATGACCTGTTATGATCACTTACACCGACTAGACGTATTTAAGTCTCAAAATTTCAATACCTTCAAAAATATAAATTCCTTTCTTACATATTTCAATAGTAAAAGGAAAATAACAATCATGGAAAGTTTAAATTGATTAACTAGGATATTGCTGACAAGTCTCAAATAGAAAAATAAAAAATTTTAAGTATTAATACTAAGTTAAGCAGTCAGTCTTCACAAACTTTTCCAGCAGAAAAGTTTGTAATAAAAGTTTTTAAAGAAGATTATTAGCTTCCTCCTCAAGCATTCAATTTCATATTTTGAAATTTTTCTCTTCTTTAAACAGAGGAAAATCACTTGTATTAGTCAGTCTTTTATTTTCCAAATGATGATCTAGCAGAACAAAGGGTGGTTTTTCAATTTACAGAAGTGAAAAAAAAATCATCTCCCTTATTGACTTCTTTAATGAATTTAAAAGCTTGGACATAAATAGGTTAAAAATTGTGCTTGAACTTTAAAACCCTGAGTTAATGGAAAATTTCATATTAGCCCATTAGATGCTTAAGACGTGACGAAAAGATAACTCTGCTTGTTCCCTATCCATATCAAATAGGTTGCACCGTAGTTAAAAAATGGACTAGATCAGATCTGAAAGAAAGCTTTTAAACACCTTCTAAACTAGTAGAGACTGAGAAAGATAGGAAAGATAAGCAGCTTTAAAGATGTTTTTTCATACTGGGAGATATTTTGGTACCTATCACTCACATGGGCACTATTTACCATGTCCATGAATACCTAGATTTTCCTTCAATGCAAACAAAACACTGGGTGGAACACTACTTTTAAGACATATATTAGATAAGCTCCTTGCCTGAGAATAGCAATGCCTCACACAATCTGGCCAGACTTTGGTATCTATCAAATCTAACCAAATTCTCTAATACTACCAACAAAAAAAATTACCCTCAAAGACTTAAAGTCAAAGAAATGAATGCCAACTGCATCAATCTTAATTTGAAAAAAATGATAAAAAGCAAATCATTTTCAAACAATGAGAAAAAAACTCTATTTCTAAGGAAAAAAGAATTCTTCTACTTAATATAAAGTGTATAAAGTCTAGAGAGACACACAAATGCCAACAGACTGGTATTCTGGTACTACCTTTCTACAAAGGCAATTTGGCCCCTAGAAAATAATTATTTTTTTTAAATCAGTAAGTATTACTTTTGCTTTGATTCTATTTTGTAAAACTACATGTGTAGCACCATGACACATTTATTCATGATTATTTTTGGATGGATGAATTAGTGACTTTACTATTTTTCTTCTGTTATAATTTATATAATTTCCAAAGTAGTAAAACCAAAAATTAAAAATTACAAGGAAAAAGAGAATAGTTTTTTGCCAGTTGCAAAACTCCCAACCCATTTTCTACAATCTTGTTTTTATATCACAAAAAGGAACTAATCCTGAATCAATCCTGAAACCAAAAGAAAAGGGTTTTTTTTAGTCTTTGGCAGAAATGCATTTCTGAGGGTATATCGTAAATAACAAAAGAATGCAAAGCAGCATGACTATATCTATGTTCTCATACCCCTGACCCTTGGTAGAGGTACCAATGGAGAGACAGGAGGGATGGCGGAGAAGGGAGGAGACACCAAGTATAAGAGCAAAGCCTAAGCAAAAGCAATGTGGATGAGCTGGGACCACAACTAAACGGACTGAGGGCTACAGCTAGAAAGATGTTCCCGGTCCTATCGCTGCTGCTTTCTCTGCAGCTGTGTCTGGAAGACAGTTTCTGTAAAGAAGAGCTTCAGGCAGCACAGTAATTAGGGAACAGGGGCTTTGGGGCTCGTCCTGGACTACGTAACAAGCTTTCTTCCTATCCTTCTGTCTTTGCCTTCCTTCCTTCTTCTTTCCTTCTTTTCTTTCTTTTCTCTTTTTAAATCTTAGCTAGTATTTATTGTGTGTGTGGGAGAAGATGAGCTCTGTCCCTCCCCCATCTCCTGCCTCAACATACTTCTTAGCTCTGCCACTGCTAGTCAGAAATCTCACACTGTGAGTGATTTCAGCTCAGATGTTTTTTGCTCCTTAGTTTCCACAAATTCCTTCCCTAAGGCATTTGTTCAAGTTTTTCCTAAGCTAAAACAACGCTCTAAACTCTTTCTCAACTATCACTTTGCCTCTCCCAACCTTTACAACTGATCGTAACAACAGCCTTGCCCCTGCCCTTCCACGCTGCAATACTGAGTTATAAATGCTTTTAAAGCCATCTCCAGAGTGTCAGTTCCTGAAAAGAGAAAATGACTGGTCTGAGAGTATAGATTAAATTTCTGAAGAAATTTAAAATCACAGGCGTCATATCACTGTGCCAGACTGTCACTGTGCCCCAAATCCTTCATTCCCCTGCTCCTGTGGCACATGATTGCCCAACTAAAGACCAAATTTATCCGACACTCTTACAGGTAAGTTTGTGTCACTGGGATCTGAAAGTGAAAATGTACAACTTCCAAATCATCTACAACTGAAACACAACTTGTTTCTCTGAATTCTGGCCATGTTCTTTCCTGTGATTTGGAACACAGATGTTGCAGCAACCAAACTCAACTCTGCAGACTAAAGCAACTTCCTAGGACAGGGGACGGCCAACCACAGTGAGGGTCAAATCAAGCCCAATGTCTATTTTTATAAATAAAGTTTTATTGGAACACAGCCATACTTATTCACTTACTTATTGTCAATGGCTTCCTTTGTGCCTCAGTGGCAGAGCTGAATAGTTGAGACAGAGACTGTATAGTCCCCAAACCTAATTTACAATCTGGATCTTTTTAGAAAGTTTGACACTCGGGATGGCAAAGCAACAAAGCACCAAGAACCGGCGTCCCTGGATGTCCTCTGAAATAGAGTGGCCTCCCTAACCTAAAATGGCCAGATGTTATGTAAGAGAACATTTGAAAGTCACCCTATTTGAACCGTAACATCAGTATCTATTACTTATAATAACATCTCTAATATAATCACCTCCACAAAGACTGACTCAATTCTTATTAATGAGAAACAGATTAGTTAAATCAAAGTAGTGACTTCATCAGAACAGGCCATGTCAGTCCTAGAGTTGATGAGAGTCAGAGAGGGAAGTAACCAGCAGCTGTGCATTCTGGCAGAGGCAGTACACCACGGGGCCTGAGCATCCTGAACATGCCTGCTTAACCATGGTTTGACTATTATGTACTTGCTTCCTGAGAGAGGAGCACCAGTTTGTTTGCTGCTTTGCTACAAAAGGTGCTAAATTCTTGACCCTAGTTGGCGAAAGTTTCATGAACCACCTTACTCACATCACGTGAGCAAGGCACTGCCTGCCTTTTTTTCAAAATATGTTTGCAAAAGTATCTGTGTAGCCAACAGCACTAGAAGAGAAGGGTAATGCCTCACTCTGGAGCAAAAGGCAGAGGTGCTAACATCCCATTATAAAAGATTCATTCTGCGAGAACAACCCTAAGCTCAGGGTTCGGGTCCTACAATGCAAACCACTGCATATGCAGGTATCACCTGACCCTCTTCATATCACCTGTGGGAACTGGGACTTGGGGAACCTGGGTAAAAATGCAGATACTCTGATCTTGGTACAGCTGCTGAATATCAAACTGTCCTTCATCTTTGACCAACAGTCATAAAACTGTGAGAGGCTAACTTCTTAGCTTACAAGTAAAGTTTCAGACCCTTCACAGTTTCTGACAGCCCTGTGTTCCTTAACTGTGATACAACCACTAAACAGACCTATCACATGCCTCCACGGGGCTCAGGATGCTCCTGTGCTGATGCTGACGCTCCTGCTGTCTGCTTTGTTGAGAGCAGTAAACTGTCTTCCTCTGATCCATGAAGTCATGTTGTCTACTTTTGGAAATGATGGAGTTGTGGCACATTTAATCCTTGCCATCTTTCATTATGTGGGGTACTTTCCTGACATGTAACTACTTTAGTGGGCTTTTTGTCATTGTTTGCGTTTGGTTTATGGTTAGTGGGGAGGAGAAAATAAAAATAAATTTCATAACTCGGAAAGTTAAAAAGAAAAAGAACTGACATTGGTTGGTAACTTCTCATGACTCATGCTGCCGGTGGGCTCACTAAATGATTATTCCAATACTCCTTTCTGGCTTGCTTCCCTCTACTACAAAAGGCTAGAAAGCAAATAAGAACACTTTCCAGACTCCTGTGCAGTTAGGGTGCATATATGCAACCTTGGGTACAGCAATCAGTCACACCTAAAGAAATGAGAGAAACGTGAGGTGGCACCCTTGCAGGCAGGTAACATCTAACTGACAAGCATACAAGTAAAAGTGTTAGTTTAGGACGGCTCTAGAAGAGTTTCTGGGTCTATCCCAGAGCAACACAATTGCCAAGAATAGTCAGCAGTGAAAGAGGATTTTGTTCTTTAACAGAGTCGTTCTGCCTTACTGAGTAGTCCATGGTCTTCTGGCCCTTCTGGAGATTCTGTGAGTTACCTTATATCAGCAACCAAACACATGGCCATGAAGACAAAGAGACAACCTAGAAACATATCCTATAAAATTTACAGAGATTCAATGACAAAGTGCTAGAAATGGATGGGGGTGTTGGTTGCACAGTAACTGTAGATGTACTTAATGCCACTGAATTGTACAATTACAAATGAATAATGTGGTAAATTTTGTTACGTATATTTTATAATTTTAAAAAACTTATAGTCATCACAATTTCCAGACTATCACTGACAAGCAACTGTGAAAACAATGCAGTTTTAGAGCTAATAGATATAAATAGTACCACTTAAGAAAAATTGTAACAAGGGAGGAAAAAAGAAAAAAACAGAAACAAGAAAATAACAATAATGAGAATATGGGCACAGCTCTGGCTTGTAATCATTTACCACTTACTAAAGAGAAGCTACCACATATTATTCAAGACTTTAATCATAAAGACTTACATTTAGATATATCAGATTTCTGAATATAGACTTCTGAAACAATGGAACAGAATTCTTAATAGGATTAAGAAATACTCTGCATGGTAACCAGTGTATTTTTAAGTGTTTCCAAACCATATGACTAGCTAAATGTTCCTTCTAATAATTTAAATACGGATAGCTACCACCAGCATAAGATCTCAGATACCACCAGAGCCCAGACAGAACTATCACTGCTCAATATGTGCCACTAACTGATGATACTACACAGAAAAGTGAGTCATCAAGATATTCTTAAGTTTACTTTATTTTACTTTAATTACCCAAGTAATATAAGAATACACTAGCTTAATATAAAATTTAAAAGTTTAAGTAATACACGTAACCATTACTTTCCACCCCCTTAATGGCAACCCAGTCCCACTTTCTACCCTAAAAGAAATTATCAACAGTTTCTGCACATGTCCTTTCAGACCTACCTAAATATTTTCATATGTATATATAGATATAAAAGTGTAGAGCTTTATTTTGTGCTCAAGACTTTCTTAGCATAAACTGTAATACACTACATGTCATTCTTATAACTTGCTTAACTGCTACACAACATTCCTAATAACCTAGGTAAACCATAACTATTTAACCTTTCATCCAATAATGGATATTGTTTCCAGTTAGCAGGTATTATAAAATACAGTAAGATTCCCTGAACATGTCAATCTGTATGTATGTGCATAATTCTGAAAGAAAAAGATCTGAAAGTGTATAGGTTACAAACTAATGCTTAAACGCTTACATCAATTAACATGTCTAACAGAGATGAATTTCCCCACACCACACCATCAGTGAACATGGTTGATCTAATTTTATTAATCTAATGAAGAAAAATGATTCCTTACTGTTTTTTATGATTTGCATTTCTCTAATTAACAGTGACTTTGGGCATATTTGCATGTTTGTGAGCTAATCCGTACTTCCTTTGACCATCAACCATTTTTAAATTGAATACAATAAAGATCTTATAAAGAACCAAAGGTATCTTTGTTTTTTTTTATTACATATAATATCTTAGCATTGTTCTTGTTCAAAATAAAGCTAACAATTCTTCTGACCATACCTCCATCCCCATTACATTTTC
The DNA here is from genome assembly GCF_048564905.1 of Vicugna pacos. Taxonomy (NCBI): domain Eukaryota; kingdom Metazoa; phylum Chordata; class Mammalia; order Artiodactyla; family Camelidae; genus Vicugna; species Vicugna pacos. The sequence continues at coordinate 64,773,911 of NC_133000.1, read as the reverse complement.
TCTCTCCAGTAATCACTTCTCAGGTACATTCTTAGACCTTTGTCTATGCCAGAGGATCTCAATGGGGAGTAATTTTGTTCTGCAAGACACAGCTGGCAATGTTGAGAGACAGTTTTGTTTGTCACACCTGTGGGCTGGAGGGAATGCTACTGATAGATTGGTGGACAGAGGACAAAGATACTTCGAAATATCCAATAATGAGCAGGACAGCCACCTATAACAAAGAATTATTTAATCCCAAATACCAATAGTGCAGGGGTAGGGGTCAGGGGTAGAGTATTTGACTGCAAAATACAACAGTGTCACTGTTGAGAACCTCTGGTCTATGCTTTTATATGATGTATGTAACTATAACAATACATATTTTTAGTGTGGGATTTTCTAACATTAATAGTATTTTTGCATCATCTGTGTCATTCTTACAAGTTCTTTTTCAGTCTTTAATATATCTTAAGAGATGTTCTGTCAATATAGAGATCTACCTCATTATTTTCTAACTACTAAAGAATACCAAGATATGGCCCTAACAGTTTGCCAATTAATTTTCCCTGCTGATGGACACTTAGCATGGAGGAACCACCCAGCTGGATGATCGTAGTGACGTTTCCTAAACAGCAATCCTGTCAATTGCCCCAGGCCCCACTTCTCACTCTGGATCTCTCTTCTGGAGCTGCTCCCTCCTTTACCATCATCCTGTCCTGCCTATGTTATGGACTGGGGTTTTCCACTAAATGATCCCATCTGCTATCTGTCTTTCAGAAATTCCTCACCATTTCCAGGACCATACTCCTTGCTCTGTTTTACATCAAAATTTCGGTTTATTTTCACTTTGGATTTTTCTTTTTAACTGTTTCCCTTCCCTGGGAATTTGGGACAGGAAGATGAAATCTGACTAATCCCATCAGCATGAACTAAAAGTCAGGACCTCTCAAATGTACTTCTTACCACAGAAAATACAGTATGTACATTTTAATTAAAAAAATAAAAAACTATAGAGAAAAGCACGATGGTGGAGTAGAAGGACACTTGTAGCTCACCCTCTTCCCACAAATACACCAAAACTCACATCTACGGACCCAATCAGCCAACCAGAGCACCTGCCGAACTCCGACAGAACATTGCCCTCTTGGAAAGACAAAGACGCCAAAAAACTGGTAGAAGAAAAGGAAAAAAGAAAGAAGAAAAAACAAAACAGTGTGGACCGGCCCTGTGGGGAGGCAGCAGCAAAGGAGGAATAGCTTTCCTTTGCTGGGTCTCCCCCCTCCAAAGGAGAGGCCAGTGGGACGGAGGGGGAGCCTCTGAGGCTCAGATCTTCCCTGAGCACCCCTTCACCGACAGAACTAAGTTAAACGGGCACAAAGGGTCCCTGTGACACCCAGCCCGAGAGGCAAGCTGGCAGCTGGGGCTGGGACAGGCTGCCCGAGCCGGGCGGAGGACTGGGGCGGCTGAACTGAGGCAGCCCCAGGGGACAGCACAGTGCTGCATGCCGTGGCTGGGAGGGGATACAGAGCAGAACAACCTCGGTCCCCCATAAATTGCAAAAAAAGCAAAGCAACAAGGCTGGTGTGCCCTGGGGGGAGGGGCACTGTAGCCTTTGTCTCCTCAGACCCATGACACCATTACTGGTGCTTCTTGCAAGACGAGAGGTGGGGCGCAGCCACAGCAGCACACAGTGCCCGGGCAGGGGCGGGCTGAGACCTGAATCCGCACCTGGGTGCTCCACAACCTCCTAGGCAGAACTGAGACTTGTTTGCAGCCCAAGGCAAATAGGATCTTTCTGAGGGCAGAGATCCTCAGAGAACTTGAGATGCCAAGACAAACAAGGAGCTGAGATTTGGCACAGAGCAGGGGTGGAGCTGTTCTGCAGTCAGTCTTCTCTGAGCCCGCCTACGGAGCGCCAACCCGAGACGGATGGGGCAGCTGCACAGAGCAGCGTAATGACCAGTGCCAGGAAAAGGCGGGTGGCCACCCGTTTTCCTGGCAGGAACGCAGCACCTGAACAGTGCTGGGAGGGAGCATGATCTGCCCACCTGCCTCGCCCGAGGGCAGCATCTGACTGTGGCATCGAGAAGGGGAGTGACCCGCCCACCCACAGAGGACAAAGCCAGAGAGATATGAGCAATATGAAGAAGCAGAGGAACCACTCCCTATTAAAAGATCAAGAAAAATCCCCTGAAAGCATGATCAAGGAAATAGACATTGATGGCCTACCAGATCAAGACTTCAAAAAAGGAGTGATCAAAGTACTGAAGGAACTAAAAGAAATAGTGTTTAGAGATATAAAATACATCAAAAACGAAATAGAAGCTATAAAGAAGAACCAAGTAGAACTAGTAAACTCATTTGCTGAGAGGAGAGCCGACCTAAAGGCTGTACAAAGCAGGTTAGATAATGCAGAGGAACGAATAAGTGACCTAGAAGATGGGACAACAGAAAGCACCCAACCAGAACAGCTGAGAGAAAAACAAATAAAAAAAATTAGAACAATATAAGGGACCTATGGGATAATATAAAGCGTGCCAATCTACACATAATAGGGATTCCAGAAGGGGAAGAAAGAACAAAGGGGATTGAAAAGGTATTGGAAGAAATCATGACTGAAAACTTCCCAAACCTAAAGAAGGAATCAGATATCCAAGTACGGGAGGCTCGGAGGGTCCCAAACAGGAAGGATCCAAACAGACCCACACCAAGACATATCATAATCAAGATGGCAAGAGTCAAGGATAAAGAAATGATCTACAGGCAGCAAGAGAAAAACAAAGAGTGAGTTACAAGGGAACCCCCATAAGGCTCTCAGCTGATTTCTCTACACAAACACTACAGGCCAGAAGGGTGTGGCAAGATATATTCAAAGTCCTGAATGAAAAAAAGATGCAGCCTAGGATACTCTATCCAGCAAAGCTATCCTTTAGAATAGAAGAAGAGATAAAGAACTTCACAGACAAGCAAAAACTACGAGTTTAGCAACAACACTAAACCCATGCTAAAAGAAATATTGACAGGTCTACTCTAAATAGAAAAGAAGCAGGATGCTAGAAAAATGAGAAACTCATAACTGGAAAGGAGATAACTGCCATGAATTACAAAAAGAATAAACACAAAATTGTAAATGAAGACATCTAAATCATGAAGAGTGGGAGAGGGAAGCAAGGAAAGCCACTGTGGAAAACAGTATGGAGATTCATCAAAAGACTAGGAATAGACTTACCGTATAACCCAGGAATCCTGCTCCTGGGCACATATCCAGAAGGAACCTTACTTCAAAATGACACCTGCACCCCAATGTTCATAGCAGCACTGTTTATGATAGCCAAGACATGGAAGCAGCCTAGATGTCCATCAACAGATGACTGAATAAAGAAGATATGGTATATTTATACAATGGAATACTATTCAGCCATAAAAACCAACAACATAATGCCATTTGCAGCAACATGGATGTTCCTGGAGAATGTCATTCTAAGTGAAGTAAGCCAGAAAGAGAAAGAAAAATGCCATATGAGATCACTCATATGTGGAATCTAAATAAATAAATAAATTAATTAAAACATAAATACAAAACAGAAACAGACTCATACACATAGAATACAAACTTGTTGTTGCCAAGGGGACAGGGGGTGGGAAGGGACAGATTGGGTTTTTAAAATGTAGAATAGATAAACAAGATTATACTATACAGCACAGGGAAATATATACAAGATCTTGTGGTAGCTCACAGCAAGAAAAAAATGTGAGTATGAATATATGAATGTTCATGTATAACTGAAAAATTGTGCTCTACACTGGAATTTGACACAACATTGTAAAATGACTATTACTCAATAAAAAAATGTTAAAAACTAAATGGTTTATTAAGGCTTCAAGCTACTTGACTTTTATTTCAAAATCTAACTTTTCTCCAAATTCAAATGTCTGGCTGCTCAGGAAAGAACACTTGGTGCAGCTGTCAGCATGCCTCTTTTGTATGAAAGAGTAAATAAATGTATTCAAATTAAAAGGAACATCTGGGCAACACAAGGTAGAAAATCCTTGTGGCAGCTGGCTCTCTGGACAGAAAGAACTACAGAAAAAGCAGTGCCACCAAAAGAAAAACTGTATATAATTAAAAGACAGGAAAATGAATATCTGAGTATTTATTTCAAAACTCAAAATAATAAAACATTTTCCCCCAAAACATTAGCTTCTAATTCCATTTACCCAGTACTGGTCTCTGCTTTCCACTCTCTTTTCTAATTGAACTAATCTATGTTTCACCCACATTACTTTACCATTAAGTAAACCCTGAACACTTCCCTCTCCCTTCTCTGACTCATTCCAACATTAATCACAGGTATAAATGCTACAGCAGGGTGTAAAGAGTTATAAATCACAGTCCCCACCACTCTAGGAATTCAGTCTAGTAAAAAGAGAGACTTCTATGCCAACAGCAATTAAAAGTAATAAATAAGAGTATGTGTATGTTGCTAAAACAGAAAATGGTTTCATGAAAAATCAGTTACTAAAGTATAAAGCTGGATTTCTAATAAATGGGGAAAAAGTGAGAAGGAAACTACCAATAGAGAAAGAGCAAAATTATGGAATGTGAAAGGTCCCAGCCAACTGAGAAATTGTGAAATGGCTTGAAACCAAGGTGTATAAGGAGGCACTAACAGGAGAGGAGGGTGGAAGAGAGTGACAGACTAGAAGGAAAACCGGCTTGAAAGGAATCTTAAATGCCATAGTAGGTTCAGGCTTCAACCAGGAAGTCAGAGGTTCTTAATGTTTATCTCCCATGAAAAGAAAATAATGGTTCACATGAGGAATGCTACACTCCATCATAAACGGCAGCTTACTATACATTGCTGCAGCTGGGCCATTCCAAGCAATTAGCCATAAACACTTTTTCTCTCTTAAGAATCTCACAGGAAGCTTAACAAATACTGCTGTCAACAATGAAAACTTTTCTTTTCCTCTGACGTTACCTGCCCGAACTTTTCCCATAATATAAGATACACAGCATAACACACAGGACACAAACACCCATTCAGCTACATCAAAACCCTTCCACACTTGTTTTTAAGTAATTTTTTACGAAACACCCTGCTCATTCTAATTTCAGCTGAAATGGTGTAAGCATGTTCCACTCTGTCTGTCCCACTGAATGCAGCTATGAAACCTGAACAGAATACACCAATTAACAATTTGTGAACTCTTTAAAGTACAGAGCACAAGGCAGATGGAGGAAGAAGAGTATTCAAATTACTATAAACCAGTGGTGAGTTTAGCACCTTCCTTTCCTCTATGAACCCACTTGCCTGATCAACAAAGTCTAATACCAAGCATGCACGGGGGTGCTGACAGAGGTAAGTATTATACTTCTGACTTCAGAAGCAGAAAAGGGAGCCGCCAAGACTTAGAACACTACAGAAAACACTCAGGGATTTGGGAGATTTTTTGCTGTTGTTTGTTTTTAACTTTATTCTTTTGTGCCCCAACTCCCCAGTGATTCTATTGCAGTAGCAGTGCAAAAATTGGGAGCCTACAGGATCCAAAACAGTCAAGATGGAACATTCTTCTCTAATCAATGAAACTGTGGTCCCAAGAGGATGGGTAAATTCCCACTACTTACTTTCTTTGTTACATAAGAAGAAATAGATATTTGGTCTCTGCCACAAGGTCCTGATACACGCCCCTAAATACTAGTTAATTCCTGATGATACGGGTGCTAGGAACATCTTTTGTTCTACTATTTGGTCTTTGACCCCAGCTCCTGACAAAGCTTCAAAGACCTTAGGGGGAAAAAAATAGCATGGTGCTGAGAAAATATTTTTAAGAAATAATGGCTGAAAACTCCCAAATTCCAAACAGGGTAACATAAGAAATCAACAACCAAACACATCTAATTAAACCATTGAAAACCAGAAACAAAAAATTCTGAAAGTAAACAAAGAAAAACAACACACTATAGGAAAATAATTACTCAAAGAACTATGGTTTTCACATCAGAAGCTACAGAGACCAGAAAGAAGTGGTGCAATATCTTGAAGCTGCTAGGAAGAAAGAACTATCAACCAAAATTTCTATGTCCAAACAAAGCATCAGAATAAAGGTGACATAAAGATATTCTCAGGTGAAGGAAAATTTAGTTAACTGCCAGCAAATCAGCTCTATAAGAAGTGCTAAAGGAAGTTCTTCAGGCAGAAAGAGAATAACATGAGAAGAAATCTGGAACATCAGGAGTGAAGGATAAGCAAAAGAAATAGTAAATATTGGGTGAATATAATAACCAACTTTTCCCCTCCATTCTTTAAAAGGTGTTTGACTGTTTAAAGCAAAATCTTAACATTTATGGAGTTTTCAATGTATGTAGATAAACTACATAAAAAAATTGTAACATAAAGGGAAAGAGTAAAGAGACCGCTATTGTAGAAAGAGCTCAACATGCCAACTGAGGTGGTAAAATATGGTTTCTAAATAGTATGTACATATGTACGTATACTGTAACCTATAGAGTAACCATTAAAGAAGACTGAACAAGACAAGTCAGAAACACAATAGATGAACTAAAAAGGAATACTAAAAAAGGTTCAAATAATCTGAAAGAAGACACAAAATGGGAAACAGGTACTAAAAAACAAGATGGAAAAACAGAAAACAGTAAAATGGCAACCCAAGACCAAAACACATCAATAATTAATCAAAAATTAATAAGGCCCTAAATGCACAAATTAAAAGACACTGTATAATTGTGTTTTTAAAATGAACAAACTATATGCTACCTAAAAGAAATCACTTCAAATATAATAGTATAGGTAGGTTAGAAGTAAAATGTTGGGGGAAAAAATACCATGCAATATTTAGTGAAAGAAGGCTGGAATGCTGACATTATTATCAGACAAAACACTTTAGAGTAAAGAAATTTACAAGTGATAAAGACTATTACATAATTAGAGGGTCAATTCAACAAAATGATAAAACAATCCTTAATATGTATGTACCCAAATATAGTACTTCATAAACCAAAAACAGAACTAAAAGCAGGAATAGACAAATATCCAATTACTGTTGGAGACACTAACACTCTTCTCTCAATAACAGAAAACAAATTAGTAGTAGAAAATCAGCATGAATAGAGAAACTGGACAACACTATCAATCAGCTGTATCTAACTGGCATTTATACACTACTGCATCCAACAACAGAAGATGAAACAGTCTTTACAATATATATGAAATAGTCACAGGTAAACAATACCTACATCATGAAACAAACCTTAACACACTGAAAAGAAACAAAATATATAAAATATATTCTCTGGCCATAAAGAAATTAAACTGAAAATCAGCAACAGATAACAAAAATCTCCAAACACTTAGAAATTAAACAATTGTAAATAACCTATGGATAAAAGAGGAAAATTAGAAAATATTTTGAACTTGAACAAAAGTGAAATTACAATACATCAAAAATTATTAGCTATACCTAAAGCAGTGCTTACAGAGAAAATTACAGCATTAAATGTTTATAATAAAATATATTCCAAATCAATTGTCTAAGCTCCTACCTCAACAAACTAGAAAAGAAAAAAAAAAACTCTGAAGCAAGTAGAAAGAAAATAAGAGCAGATATCAATGAAATTGAATGAAAAAATAATAGAAAAACTCAAACATAAAGCTAGTTCTTCAAAAATATCAATAAAATTGATTAAGCCTCAAGCAAGACTAACAAAGAAACAAGAAGATAGAAGTTATTATCGGTATCAGAAATGAAAGAGGGGTTATCGCCACAGACCAAGAATAATTCTATGCATATAAATTGGACAACTCAGGTGAAAAAAATCAATTCCTCAAAAACAACAAACTAAAAGAAAATACCCAACATGAAATAGAAACCTGAATACTCCTATAACTATTAAACAAATTAAATTCATAGCTTAAAATCTTTAGAAGAATTCTTCAGGCTCAGTTGGTTTCACTGGAAAAATCTAACAAACATTTAAAGAAGAAACAAAACCAATTCTACACACACTTATTCAAAAAAGAGATGAGAAGGAACATTTCCCAATTCATTTTATAAGGCCAGCATTACCATGATAAGCAAACACTGTATACAAAAAGAAAACTGTAGACCAATACTCCCCATATCAATGATGAAAAAATAGTAACAAAATATTAAGAGAGCTAATCTAAAACTAAGACTTGAGAAATACTGGCTGTCAAGATGGAAACAACTGTCTGATAAAATCAGAAAAAAGATTTCCCTAAGGATGGTTCAAGCATGATTTTAATAAGCTTAAAGTAATCAGAAGTAGCTGCAGGTTTTTATTCTTTTTCTAAAAATAATACACCACAGTTAAGAAGAGTTTATCCTGAGAATGCAAGATTAGTTCAATATTTTTTAAAAAATCAGTCGTTCAATGTAAAATATCATACTACAGTCAAAAGAAAAAACACACATGATCGTATCAATTGATTCAGGAAAAAGACTGATTCATGATAAAAACTCTTGCTAAGCAGAAGTAGACAGATCTCCCTCAACCTGATAAAGGGCATCTACAAAAATCTACAACTAACAGCAAACTTAACACTGAAGGACTGTTTTCCACTAGATTAGAAACTAGAAAACCGACAAAGGCTTCATCTCCAGAATATATATACGACTCAATAAGAAAAAAATAAACAACCCAATCCAAAAATGGGCAGAAGACCTAAACAAGCAATTCTCCAAGGAAGACATACAAATGATCAAAAGGCACATGAAAAAATGCTCAATATCACTAATTATCAGAGAAATGCAAATCAAAACTACAATGAGGTATCACCTCACACCAGTCAGAATGGCCGTCATTCAAAAATCCACAAATGACAAATGCTGGAGAGGCTGTGGAGAAAGGGGGACCCTCCTACACTGCTGGTGGGAATGCAGTTTGGTGCAGCCACTACGGAAAACAGTGTGGAGATTCCTCAAAAGACTAGGAATAGACTTACCATATGACCCAGGAATCCCACTCCTGGGCTTGTATCCAGAAGGAAATCTACTTCAGGATGACACCTGCACCCCAATGTTCATAGCGGCACTATTTACAATAGCCAAAACATGGAAACAGCCTAAATGTCCATCAACAGGTGACTGGATAAAGAAGATGTGGTATATTTATACAATGGAATACTACTCAGCCATAAAAACCAACAACATAATGCCATTTGCAGCAACATGAATGCTCCTGGAGAATGTCATTCTAAGTGAAGTAAGCCAGAAAGAGAAAGAAAAATACCATATGAGATCACTCATATGTGGAATCTAAAAAACAAAAACAAACAAACAAAAACAAAGTGTAAATACAGGACAGAAATAGACTCATAGACAGAGAATACAGACTTGTAGTTGCCAGGGGGGTGGAGGGTGGGAAGGGATAGACTGGGATTTCAAAATTGTAGAATAGATAAACAAGATTATACTGTATAGCACACGGAAATATACACAAAATGTTATGATAACTCACAGAGGAAAAAATGTGACAATGAGTGTGTATATGTCCATGAATGACTGAAAAATTGTGCTGAACACTGGAATTTGACACAACATTGTAAAATGATTATAAATCAGTATAAAAAAGTTAAAAAAAAAAAAAGAAACTACACACTATCACCACTCTTACTCCAAATTATACTGTAGAGGTCCTAGCCAGTGCAATAAGGAAAGAAAAAGAAATAAGAGACATACAGATCATAAAAGAAGAAATAAAACTCTTCCTGTTCAGAGATAGCATGATCATCTACCTAAAAATCCAAAGGGATCTACTAAAAATAAACTCCTAAAACTAATGAATTTAGCAAAATCACAAGATACAAGGTCAACATGTAAACATTAATCACATATCTACTATTTCTAAGGTACACTGGAAACCAAAATTTTTTTAAATAATACATTTTAAGAACCTCAAAAAAATTAAATACTTAGGTATAAAAATCTAGCAAAACATGTACAGGATCTTCATGCTGAAAACTATAAATGCTGATCAAAGATATCAAAGAAGACCTAAATAAAATAAGAGACCTCCCATGCTCATGGATAGGAATCTTCATCATAGTTAAGAAATCATTTCTCCCCAAACTGATCTAGATTTGACACAATTACAATCAAAATCCCAGCAGGATTTTTAGTAACTATGGACAAAATTCTAAAATTTATATGGGAAAGCACAGAAACCAGACCAGCTGAAACAATTCAGGATAAAAATGAAGAATAAAGCTGGAGGAATCCAATTTTGACAGTGACTATAAAGCTACAGTAATTAAGACAACGTAGTACTGCCAAATGGACAGACTTAAAGATCAATGGACTAGAAAAGAGAGTCCAGAAATAGAACCATACAAACCACCATCTGATTTTTTTTTTTTAAAGGCATAAAAGCAATAGAAGAGGGAAAAGATAACCCTTCAACCAATGGTGTTGGAACAACTCAACATATATATGCAAACAAAACAAATCAAAATACCAACCAAGACTTCAAAACTTCTATCTAAAAAATAGATCTTATACCTAAATATAGTAAGAAAAACTGCAAACGTTTTGAGCAAAATCCTCATGACCTACAATTAGACAAAGAGTTTTTAGACATGACACTAAAAACACAATCCATAGAAGAAAAAAAGTGGATAAAATGACTTCATCAAAATTAAAAACTTTTGATCTGGAGCAGACCCTGTCAAAAAAATAAAAAGACAAGCTACCAAATGGAAGAAAATGTTTGCAAAGCATACAGCCAAGAAGGATTTGTATCCAGAATACATATAGAACTCTCTAAGTTCAACAGCAGGGGAATAAAAAACCCAATTTAAAAAGAGGCTAAAACTTGAACAAAGACTTCACTGAAAAGAATTTAAGGATGGCAAATAAGAACATGAAAAGATGTTAACACTTTAGCCACTACTGAAATATAAATTAAAACTACACAGAGATACACTATACATCTATTAGAATGGTTAACATTAAAAATACTGACACTACTAACTGCTGGAAAGGCTGCAGAACCATTACAATTCTGACATTTTACTGGTAGGAATGCAATATATATGGCAACTCTGGAAAACTATGGCCAGGTTTTAACTAAGTTAAATATATACTTACCATATGACTCAGCAATCCTACTCCTAGTTAGCTATTCAAGAGAAATAAAGACTGATATTCAAACAAAAATCTATACACAAATGTTTATAGCAGCTCTATTCACAATTCTCAAAAGCTTGAAACAACCAAAATGCCCCTCAATGGTTAAATGGATAAACAAACAGCATAGCCATAAAATGCAATTCAACTCAGTAATCTTAAAAAGGAACAAACTATTAATTCACACAACAATTTGGATGAATCACAAAAGCATTACACTGAGTGAAAGCAGCCAATCTAAAAAATGAAAGAGGGACATCACAACAGATCCCATGGACATTAAAATAATAAAGGAATACTGGGAACAATTCTATGCCTATAAATTTAATAACCTAGATGAAATGGACCAAAATATTGAAAGATATAACTGCCAAAACTCATACCAGAAGAAAAAGACAATCTAAGTAGGCCTATATCTATGAAAGAAATTGAATAGTTAATAATCTTCTAAAACAGAAAGCATTAGGCCCACATGGCTTCACTGGTGTGTTCTACCAAACATTTAAGAAAAAAGTTACACCAATTCTATACAATCTATTTTACAGGTCAGAGCAGAGGAAATACTTCCTTGCTTATTCCATGAGGCCAGGATCGACCTAATACTTAAACAGATAAAGATATTACAAGACATTATAGACCATTATCTCTCATGAACATAGATGAAAAAGTCCTCAACAAAATGCTAGCAAATTGAATCCAACAATGTGTAACAAAAAAAAAAAAATTATCCATCACAACCAAGTGGGATTTAACCTAGACATTCAAGGCTGGTTCAACATTCAAAAATCAATCAATATAATACATAATATCAAGCAGGGAAAAACCACATGATCATATCAATAGAAGCAGAAAAAGCATTTGACAAAATCTAACACCCATTCACAATAAAAACTCTCAGTCAACTAGAAATAGAGGGGACTTTCTCAAATTGATTTAAAAAAAAAAAAGACTACAAAAATCCCTATAGTTATCATCATATTTACTGATGAAAACCTCTAAACGTTCCCATTAAGATCAGGAACCAGGCAAGGATGTTCCCTCTTACTACTGCTTTTCAACATCATGCTGGAAGTTCCAGCCAATGCAATAAGACAAAAGAAGGAAAGAGAGAAAGAGAAAGAAGGAAGGGAAGAAAGAAAGAAAAGAAAGAAAAAGAAAGGAAAGGAAGAAAGAGAAAGGAAGGAAGGAAGGAAGGAAGGAAGGAAGGAAAGGGAAGGGAAGGGAAGGGAAGGGAAGGGAAGGGAAGGGAAGGGAAGGGAAGGGAAGGGAAGGGAAGGAAAGGAAAGGAAAGAAACGGAAAGGAAAGGAAAGGAAAGGAAAGGAAAGGAAAGGAAAGAGAAAAGAAAAGAAAAGAAAAAGAAAGGAAGGAAGAAAGAAAGAATATAGATTGGGAAGGAAGATACAAACTATCTTTGTTGACAGATGACATAATCAACTATGTAGAAAATCCAAAAGAATCAATACAATAACAACTACTCCTGGATCTAATAGCAAGATTGCAGGATACAAGACTAATATAGAAAAATCAACTGTTTTCTTATAAACCAACAAGAGGAATTTGAAATTTAAAACACAATACCATTTACATTAGCATCCCCAAAAAAGAAATACTTAGGGATATAACAAAATACACACAGATCTATATGAGGAAAACTACAAAACTCTGATGAAATCAAAGAACTACTAAATAAATGGAGAGAGATTCTATCTCCATGAATAGAAAGATTCAACATTGTCAAGATGTCAGTTCTTCCCAACTTAATCTACAAGTTCAATGCAACCAAAATTCCACCAAGTAATTTTGTGAATATCGACTAACTTGTTATAAAGTTTACATGAGAGGCAAAAAAACCCACAATAGCCAAAACAATATTGAAGGAAAAGAACAAAGATGGAGTATTACTACTACTTGACATCAAGACTTACCATAAAGCTATAGTAAGCAAGGCAGTGTGGTAATGGCAAAAGAACAGACAATCAATCAATGGAATAGAATTGAGGGCCCAGAAATAGATCTCCATAGAGTCAACTGGGCTTTGACAAAAGAGAAAAGGCAAACAACAGAGCAAAGACTGACTTTTCAACAAATGGTGCTGAAATAGCTGAACATCCACATGCCAAAAAAAAAAAAACTAGACGCAGATCTTACACCCTTGACAAAAATTAGCTCAAAATGGTACACAGACCTAAACATAAAACACAAAACCATAAAATTCCTAGAAGATAACAAAAAAGAAAACCTAGATGACCTTGGGTATGGCAATGACTTTTTAAATAAACGACACCAAAGGCACAGTCCATGAAAGAATTAATAAGCTAGATTTCATAAAATTAACAACCTCTCTGCAAAAGACAATGTCAAGATAATTAAAAGACAAGCCACAGAGTGAATGAAAATATATACAAAAGACACATCTGATAAAGAACTATTATCTAAAATATACAAAGAAATCTAAACTCACTAATAAGTAAACAACTCAATCAAAAAATGAGCCTAAGACCTTAATAGACATCTCACCAAAGTAGATACACAGAAGGCAAATAAGCGTAAGGAAAGATGCTCCACATCATATATCAGGAAAATGCTAATTAAAACAAGATACCACTCCACATCTATCAGAATGACCAAAATCCAGAACACTGGCAATATCAAATGCTGACAAGGATGTGGAACAACAAAAACCCTCATTAATTGCTGTTGGGAATGCAAAATGGTACAGCCACTCTGGAAAACAGTTTGGTGATTTGTTATAAAACTAAACATGCTATCACCATATAATCCAGCAATCACACTCCCACATCCACATAGAAACCTACACAAAGATGTTTATAACAGCTTTATTCATAACTGCCAAAAACAGAGATGTCCTTCAGTAAGTGAATGAATAAACTGTAGTAATCAAAAACAATGGAATTATTATTCAGCACTAAAAAGAAATGAGCTATCAAGCTATGAAAAGACACAGAGAAACCTTAAAGGCATACTACTAAGTGAAAGAGGCCAATCTGTAAAAGCTACATCCTGTGCAATTCCAATTATATGACATCCTGGAAAAGGTAAAACAATGGAGATAGTAGAAAGACCAGTGGTTGTCAGGGGTTGGAGGGATGGGAAGGGGTGAATAATCAGAGCACAGAGGATTTTTAGGGCAGTGAAAATACACTGTATGATACTATAATACTGGATATATGTCATTATACATTTGCCCAAACCTACATATACAACACTAAGACCTAATGTAAACTACAGTCTTTGGGTAATTATGATATGTCAATGTATGTTCAGCACTTGTAACATACGCATCATTCTAATGGTGGATGTTGATAATGGGGAGGCCACACACATGTGGATGCAGGAGGTTTATGAACAATCTCTGCACTTTCTTCTCAATTTTGCTGTGAACCTAAAACTCCTCTTTTAAAACAGCTTTTAGAAAAAAATAAATTATATTTGGGAACATTTCTTATCAAGAGGAAAAATTACATGAAACCCTTCGCAAATAGGCTCGTGTAGTTTTGAAACTGTTTTCTTCATGGAGCATCTCAGCTGGATTTCACCACTATAACCTAGGGATCTATAATACTTAATTGGAACAGTTTACTGAAGTCACTTTACTATATTTAATTATCAACTCCCTTTTACTACAATATCTAATACTCATTTGGGGAATACATTATAGACCTGGAAATTAAACTAATGTATCATTAATTCACAGGTAGACTTGAAAAGCACTAAACAGTTGTTTATAAAATAAGACATTTAAAAACACTATTTTTATCAGATTTACCTAGACTTATTCTCCCACATTTGCAATAAACATACTGAATGGATGAATGACTGAAATGGCAATAACAGATTTGTATCTGATGCATTTATCTGAATTGGAGCCTCTCGCTCTTAGGATAGGCTTCAACTAAGATAAATATATCAGATATAAATTTACTACTGCTATCTTCCTTCTTCAGACAGCCTTCTGTCTTCCTGAAGATGCCTTCTGGACTCCTCCTTTTGCTACTCCAAATTGGCAGTTGCTGTTTTAACAGCTAAAAAAACGGAGCATCAAGTAGCAAAAGAAGTTGTGCCACGTAGGGTCAAAGTACCAGCTATTGCTAGAGATACTAGCAAATGAATGCCTGAACAAGCTGAGCAGTGCCGACTCACAGATTAGGAACCAATCTACTGGACTGGTGCAGGACCTTTGCACATGCTGTCCCATCTGCCTAGCTGACTGCCTAACAGATAGCTGACTCTCATCAGGTTTCACCTTACATTTTACCCCCTTAGAAAGAATTGCCCTTATCACCATTATTCTCTCTCAGCAACTGGTTTGTTTCCTTCATAACATTTATCATGATACTGATATGTAATTACTTGTTTGTATGTTTTCTCATTTTATATCTGTGTCTACCACCAGACTATAAATGTCATGAGAGCAGAAATCATGTCTCTCCTGATCACTGTTCTAATTCCAGAGACTAGCATAGCATCTGGCCCACAACAGGCACTAATAAACAGCCAGTCTTCAAAGTAGTAAACCTGACTTTCCTTGGAGGAGGAAAGATTTCATATACCTAGAGTGGGAAGCAATATGCTACAATGGAAATGATACATCTTGGGAACCACACATAATTAGAATCTCAGCTCCAACTGCTCACCTAACTAAATGATCTCTGACAACCTATTTCATATCCTGAAGCCCCAATTTTCTCATCTTAAAATGACAATGATACATCCCTTACATAGTCACTCTGGTTCTCTAGTATACTGTAGATATTCGTTAAGTGACAGTTACCAGCACTTCTTAGAATGATCATATCTTTCTACCCACTAAGAGGTCTTAAATGAGTGAGTTTGTAACAGAAAAAAGTCATCAACACTGCAATGTCAAAAATACTATATTTATAAAGGTAAGCTGTATTTTCAAATCTTTTGTATAATGTATGCTTTCTTTCAATAAGACTATAGAACGTTCAAACCTTAAATAGATGTTTAGAGAGGAATAAATCCATGATTAGATATTTTTTTCATACCATCAGGTACTAATTACATTGAAATACATAATGCTCTTTTTCAAACCCTGCTGTTAAAATTCACCAGAAATTTTTAAATACATAAAAACAGAAAATATAAACATAATATTTTACTGTGTTTTGTTCTTAAATTAAAAATTTAGTAACAGTAAAAGGATAAAAGTCATACTAGCAAAAACTGAGGTCTTGGGGACACCATTTTCCATTTCCAGAAGGAAAATTTTCACAAGTCGCTTGCCACAGATTAAAAGTTGGAATGTTTTTATTAAAGTTAAATAGCAAGTACACAAAAATACATATGAATAAAATAATTCACACATAAAGATACTGACATAAATCCTTTTTTTCCTGTTCGAATGTAATTTTTGCCTTGCTGCTGAATAATCACAGCCCTTCCTTACTGGAATGATTGGTTTACCTTTAACTCCACAGGGCTTAAACTATCAGACTTTTAAGAAGCATTGATGGGTTTTGACGATTTAACCTGCTGAGCTCACAGCACCCAAGGGAGGGTCTTGGTTGCAAGTTTTATTTCTGATGCAGCTGACCACTAATTCTGACTCCATAGATAATGGATTTCCGTAACAGCCACCCACAGGTTAACACTTTGAGTAGTACCCATAATATTGCTTTAATTAAGTTAATACATAAAGGTCACAGTTTGGTAGAAAGTTATATTAAATTTGGCAGTGCTTATAATAACAAAAAAAGAAACTATGTATGTTCATCTGTACAGTAACTCTACAAGTTTGTCTATAGATACAGTCCAGTTTGCTCATGGATTTATACTGCATTTCAATTCATTTTCTAAAAGGAAGTCAATTTATTAGTTCCATTTCCCCCAAAATTAACCATGCTGGGCACAGAATGGGTCCACCTGGCACAAAAAGACCACCCACTAGAGCAAAGGAGATTTCTACCAACACCAAGCCCACATCCTGATTTTGGAGCATTCTGATGGTGGAAAAGATCAATGCTTTGATTTGTCTGGTGTCTAATGATTAGTTTCATGTGTTAAATACTAATGCATTTCTGAAATGAAATTATTTTTCATCTTGAAAAATAGATACACAAAATTTGTTTTTGAATCCAAATCTTTATATAGTAGAAAATAAGCCAAAGAGTATTTACAACAAATACACAAAAAGGCAAAGCAAACAAATTTTTAAATAAACCTGAAATTAAAGGTTCACTCTAAAGTGTTTTTTAAAAAAATACAAAATTGTATTTTAATACACAAATCACAAAGTCAACAGTGTTGATACATTCTTCTATTTGTATTATGTAGTATCAGGTAATTTGAGGTTATTTTACTGAAAAGCAAAGAATGATAGCTGAATTTATACATACTGAATTCAGCAATAATTGTATTTTTTAAATACACAACCTGACAGGCACTATGGTAGATAATAATGAATCAGCATGGGAGCCATTTAATATACTTCTTGATTAACTCATTGCCTGTCCAGTTCGCACAGACACGCTCACATGTCATAATCGTCATAATTCCCATCATCTCCACTGCTAACACTCAAGTTCCTTGATTAGTGCACAACTCCCAGACGAGCCATTGCTAATGCTAAATAATTCTCTTCAGCCTCCTGCTACTATTCTGCAGGATCTCCAATTAAATATAATGTCCCTGATGAGCCATATTAATGTGAACAAATTCCTACCAGGAATCCTATCCCATTCCATTTTACCCAAAACTGTAGAGAAAGTAATTTAGTCAAACCAAAGACAATCAAAACGTTTTAAATTGATACAGTGTAATGTTTCTGAAAAATGTTTTTTCCAAAGACAATAAAAGCAAAATGTCTAACATCTTAAATGCTTTCTTCTCCTGATTAATTTGTTCTTCACTGAAACTATAGTGTTTTAAATATGCATAGGTAGATATATCATATTCTTAATCCTAAAAGTTTACTGAAAGCTAAGTTTTATGAGAAAAGTGAGCAAGTTTTAAAGCAAGAATGCCATTTAAAAATCCTTTAATTACCCAATTACCAGAACTCCAATGTCTATAATTACATTAATGAAACCAATTTCTTCCTTCCCATTAAATGTAGTATTATAGTCGTGGTCAGAGGCTTTGCCATGGAACTTTATGTTGCTGCTAAGAAAACTTCATCTTAACAATGACAACTTTAAGTATTTTTTGCAAGAATGAATTAATGATCCTACAGATTTTCTACTGCAGTCTAAAAGACTAGGAAGAGTTCTAACCTAATTAAGAACAACTGGGAAACAGAGACCAATGATGACCATCACCTTAAAATATTCTGTACTAGTAAAAGCAATTTAAGAAAATGTAATTTAAATATACCATCTCAACTACACACATATATATAATAAAGGTCACCTGATTTGTCAGTTATCACCCCCCAAAAGTTTTACAAACCTGATTCTAGTCATTTATTCCTATTTGAGGATTAATAATTACATTAGCTGTAAATAAGTCCATTAACAGATTTTGTAAAATAATTTTTTAAAAATTAAGAATTTTAACTCCTTTCCAAATAGAGAGAGGTTGAAAAATATCCTGAAATCATGGAAATGTAAAAAAGTAAATGCTTGCAGTTTTTACCCTTCAACTCTATGTATAGCTAGGATAAAACTGAAGATATTCTAATAAAGCTATAAATAGATAAATATAAAGATATAAAATAAAAATAAAAATTTTAAAGATACAAAATAAAGATATTCTAACAACTCCATGAAATTTTTATAAGGTTTTCCCTAAGGTCTTTTATACTTTAGCCTACATTAATGTATTCCATCTCCATTTACCTGATCATTACCCTCCAGTTTGTCCAGCTGGAACCAACATACACTAATTACATAGACATCACGAGGTCCTATTTGTCCTCAATACCTCCCCAGACAGCAGGGAAATATTATTAAGGGTAGGCATACTAAAGGATGATTCTCCCCATCTTACTGCCAATCATCCCAGAGTGCTTTCACAGGAAACCCCACTCAATCTCATTACTGAATCCTAAGAGTAAGACTACAATACTCACCAGGAATCATACTTTAAACAGCAGGCTGCCTGGCCAAGATGTGAGTCACAATGACTACTTTCCTCATCTTAGGTGTTAGTGTTAATGCAGTAAATATCAGGTATTTCTCATTTAAATCTAATATTACTGTACACAGACAAAGCAACAAAATATTGATAAGTTAGATTTTAGGAGTCTAGATAGGAAATACAGTCAAAGGCTGAAGTACAGAATCATTTAATTCCTTTTTTTTTCTAAATCAAAACCCTAGCTTTAGTGGTCTGAAACAAATATAACAATATTTTGTTATTTCTTATGAAAAACACTAGTCTTTTTACTTAAAAACACACATATGTACATCAAGTAAGTTACTGTAAAAGTAAATAAAGTTCTCAAACATGCATTTTGAAAAGTACAAATACAACAATCTCATAATTCTCAAATTCTGTTCCTACTATTCACCAAACTAATGAAGACCCATCTTCCCAGTTAAAAAGTCCTAGTCATGAAAACCATCAAATATTTCTCATTCCTCATATTTCTTAACTTCTCTAGGACTATCCAAATTCACAGTACATTGGTGGCATACAACCCTAGAATCCACCTCTCCTACCTTCTAAATCAATATATTATAAGTTCCTCTTAAACCAATTAAGAAAATCTCCCACATCAGTCCTCTGCCTAAAATCTAATGAATTTATTCCAGAGACCTGTCTCTTCAAGCTCCAAAATTTTATGGAATGGTCCAAATTATTCTTACTTTATTAGATATTAGAAGACATTTTAACATCTTTTAATATAGTCCCCTCTTCAATTTTACTCAGAATTTTCCAAGTCATTCTTGCATATTTATTCCTTCGTCAATTCCACCCAAAATTACACTGTTATACTTATTATGATTTAATAGAAAATGTAGATTAATTTAGACATAACTAGTATTTACAATATTATTTCCCTATATAACAAGTCCTCATATAAATCCTACAAATTCATTTTAAATTCATATCATAAAAAGTGTTTTCTTTCCACTACCTCCATGAAGTTAAATTTTTTTTTAAGATTTATTTTCTACCTTATTGATATTTGGGAAAGTTACAGATTTCTTTATATTTATTTTTTACCTATCATAGACTTTTCATATTGTTTCTAATGAGTTACTCGGTTGCCTGTATAACTAGAAACTCAACACAATCCTATTATTTCTGCCTTTTCTGTCAACCATTTCATAACTCTTACCCAACTGCATTATCAAGCACTTCAAGAATGCTATTACATACTAGTGATAGTAAATGTATCAGTCTCCATCCTGACTTTCATGAGAATGCTTCCTACGAGGTACATCCTTTTTATTACAGGAAGGCAGTATTCATCTAATCCTGTTTTACTAAGAATTTTATAAGGAGAAGACAGTGAATTTCTTTTAAATGACATTTAGGCTTCTAACAAGATGATCATATAGTTTTCTTCCAGTAACCTATATACGCCATTAAATTCATAATGTCTTATACTGAACCACATTGAAATGTCATGAATACATTCTGCATGGCTGCAGCATATTATTTAAATAAATTTTATTTTATTTCCTGTTACTTAAGATTCTTCTATCAATATATAACAGCCATTATAATTTTTGCTTACTGTCTTTGTGCAGGTTTTGATTTCTGAATTATTATGCTGGCTTCAAGAAAGAAATAAAATCTATTTTTCTTTCTCTAAGTCTAGAGCAGTTTAAATAGTGTCAAAATTTCTTGCTGCCTAAAAATTGCAAAGAATTCTTGTGCGAATCTCTAGGCCTGGACACTCTACTCCATTCTTTACATAATAACTTAAGAGTCCCTTAGTCAATGATTTCTTAACTTATTCAGGCTCTTTCATGCGCAGAGTTGCAGGCCTACACATACTTAATTGTCACCAATTTTGTAAACTGAGCAAAACAAATAACTACTTAACATTTTTTAAAGCTTTTAAAAGCATGTTAAAGCCCACTTTCAATAATAGATAAAACAAACAGAATACCTGCCAGGAAACTGGTGACTTAAATATCCCTATAAACCAACAGTCCTAAAAGACATCCATAAAACACTCCACCCAACAACAGCAAATAGACATTCTTCTTAAGTCCACAGGGAACATTCTTCAGGATAGATCACACATTAGTCCATAAAACAAACAAAAAGAAATGTAAAAGGATAGAAATAATGGAAAACATGTTCTCTGACCAAAACATGTTCTCTGACCAAAATAGAAGGAATTTAGAAATCAGTAATAGAAACTTGGAGAATTCATAAATATGTGGAATTAAACAACATGCTTCTAAATAACAAGTCAGTAAAGAAGAAATCACATGGGAAGCCAGAAAATACTTTCAGAAATGAAAATAAAAATATAACATGCCAAAACATGGGATGCAGCTATAACAGAGAAAAATGTAGAGCTAAACACTTTAAGTAAAAAGAATGCAAATCAATAACCTAATCTTACACCTTAAGAAATTAATTTTTAAAAGAGCAAACTAAACCCAGAACAAACAAGCAGAATATAAAGACTAGAATAAATATAAATGAAGTAGAGAATATAAAAAGAGAATAATCAATAAGACCAAAAGTTGATTTTTTGAAAAGGTCAATGAAACTGAAAACTTTTAGCTAAAATGACCAAGAAAAACAAGTAAAAACTCAAAAACTAAAACCAGGAATGAAAGAGATATCACTACTGCCATTACAGAAATAAAACTGCTAAGGAAATACTATAAACAAGCATAGAACAATAAACTAGATAACTTAAGATGAAATGGACAAATTCCTAGAAATACACACACTATAGACAGTAACTCAAGAACAGAAAATCTGATTAAAGCTATAATAAGAATTAATAATCAAAAAACTACCCACAGAGAAAAGCCCAGATCCAGACGGCTTCACTGGTGAATGCTACTAAACATTTAAGGAATAATTAATACCAATTCTTCACAAACTCTTTCAAAACAATAGAAGATGAGGGAAGATTTCCCAACTTACAGTATGAGCCCAGGATCACTTTGAAACCAAAAACAAAGACATCAGATGAAAAGAAAACTACAGACCAATATTTCTTATAAATATGGATGAAAAATTATGTACAAACACCTGCAAACTGAATCCAGCAACATAACAAAGGGCTAAATACCATGACCAAGTGTGACTTATCTCAGGAACAGCAAGGGACCTCATCAACCTAATAATCGGAATTTTTTTTTTAAATTCCAGAGCCTAAACCAAGCTTAATTATGGAATACTAAATATTTTCCCCCTAAATTGAGGAACAAAAAAGGATGCCTACTCTCACCACTTCTATTCAATATCGTTCTGAAAGTTAAAGCCTGGGAAATTAGGCAAGAATATGAAATAAAAAGCATCCAGATAGAAAAGAAGTAAAACTGTACTTAATACATGACATGATCTTCTAGACAGAATGCCAAGGAATTTATTTTTAAAAACTATTAGAACTAATAAACAAGTTCAGCAGGGTTGTGGGACACAAAAATCACTCTACAAAAATCAACTGTAGTTCTACGCACCTGCATCTAACAATAAAAATTAAAATTAAGAAATTACAATTCTAACAGCATCAAAACTACTACTACTTAGGAATATAACAAAGTAAGTGCAAAACTTCTACTCTGAGAACTACAAAACGTGTTGAACTACTTACGTAGAACATCAAATGGAGTATCTATGCTTATGTACAGGAGGACTTAAAAATGTTGAGATACAGATACTTTTCAAATCGAACTACAGATACAACACAATCCCTATCAAAATCCCAGCAGGATACAGTTTTCTACTAGGACTGCCTTCCCCTCATAAACGATTCTCCACAAATCTTTCCCAGGAATAATAAAAGCCTGAAGAATGACACAAAAAAAGATAATTCATGACTTGATAAGAGGCTTAATTCCTATTTTGCTCTCTCTTGCCCTGACCATTTCCCACTGGAGTACTCTGCACTGCTTGTTGACTCTGGCCGGCCTCACCCTCTGGATGCAGTGGCACTAATCTCATCAATGCATGTGAACTGTTTTCCTGGGTAAAGTCTGACTTTCAGACTGCTCTTAATCAGTCTTTCTTCTCAAAGAAAGCGAGAACCTCCTCAACAGAGAAGAAGATATCATACTATTTTAAAACAATCTAACAATAAACAAACAAGACAGATAACCTGCAAACCCTCCCGAGAAGCACCTAAAATCCTAGATTACATATAACAAACTTCCTCTGAATGAACAATTTGGTTTACAAGCAACTACTAGTAATCCCTAAGGATCAAAAACAAAGAGGAAGCCAAAAGCCAGACAGTATCCACTAGAGCTCATGCCACCATTCTTGGGGATCTGAATAACCAGAGAACTGAGTTTTTACTCTCAGAGAAAGGAACTATGTATGAGCTTAAGATCAGAAGGAAAACTCCCTACATAAGGCCTCGCTGCTCAAAGATCACGTCCTCAGTGAAGGGGTGGGGAGGGAGCACTAATCTACTAAGCAGGGAGAAGACAAATACTTATTATCAGTTGTGGTTTAATATAAAGGAAGAAGTCTCCTCCGGAAATGAGAAATCATGGGCCTCTTTAACAGAGGGAAGGAGGGGTGTGTTTGTGTGTATGTGTGTAGTTTCATCTTGTTTTCTCCTCCATCCTCAAAATTCAACAACCATCATGCTACTAATACAAAAATTAGCCCCAGATCAGAGATACCCGGGACGGCCTGGTAGCATATGGCAAATACTCAACAGAGCTAAATCTACTACCCAAACCATGCAGGGTTCAACAATAAGATACCAAATATGAGGTCATAAGCCAAAAGCTACCAACAGGAAGAAACAATCTATTGCCAGGAAGAAGCAGAAATAGAAATAAATACATAGAAACTTGAAGTAATATAACAAAATGATAGAACCTTTAATATAAGTATGCTGAAGATAAGACATGAAAGGACTCAAATACATAAGAAACAAAACAAAACACAGGCAGATTCAAAAAGGAGGAGTAGACCCAACAGATTCCTCAACAGACAGCAAAGATGACAAACACAACCAAAGTAATTATTGCGTCAGGCAATTTTCATCGGTGAATGCAAAAATATTAAATAAGAGGTTATGGTAGGACAAAATATTCATGTGGATTCAAAGATTTACCCCTCCAAAATTTTTTTAAATGAGGAATATTACTCATCTATAAAAGAGAATGAAATAATGCCATTTGCAGTAACATGGACGGACCTAGAGATAATCATAGTAAAGTAAAGTAACTCAAAGACATATGATACCACTTTTATATGGAATCTAAAAAAGTGAGACAAATGCACTTACAGAACAGAAACAGACTCACAGACAGAGAAAACTTATGGTGACCAAAGGGAAAAGGGGGAAGAGGTGGGGGTAGGAAGGATGAATTAGGAGTTTGGGATCAACAGATACACACTATGATATATAAAATATACAACAAAGACCTACTGCATAGCACAGAGAACTACAGCTAATATCTTGTAATAATCTATAATGGAAAATAATCTGAAAGAGAATATGAATATATATATTATATATATAACTGAATCACTGTGCTGTACACCTGAAACTAACACTTTGTAAATCTATTATATTTAAATTTAAAAAGAGGGAAAAAATGCACCATTTTAATAGAGAGGACCAATTGAAGAAAACTGCGTAAGCACCTTTAAAAGCCAACTTTTTCTTATTCAACATTGATTGTTCACAAGTTAGTTGGCTTCCTTTCTTTGTGTGACTTATCATTTAATAGCTATAGTAACGGTTAGCCTTTTCCCCCTACTTTACTGTTTAAAAATTAGTTGTTTTTAACATAAAATTAATAGTTTGCACAATCAACAGTTGCAGTATTTTCCTGCTTTAATATTTACATTTCAATTTATGGCATTAACATAGGAATATTAGGTATTTTACTCCAAGTTGTATTTAAAGTGCTTTTCCTCTTAAAAATAAATACTGAAACATTTACAATACATCTAAATAGCATGCCTTGTTCATAATACCAAGACTGTAAAGCTGATTAGATAGGACAGTAACTTTTGTGATCACACGTTAAAGAAACAAAATGTGCTGTTAGAGGAATTCACTTTTTTGTCTTTCTTGAGCTGAAACAAAAACCAAATACATCTCACGCTAGTGCTAAAGCTTAAATCAAATTTTGAACATTCTAACCATTATTATTACCCTGGTTTTACTTACAGAATCTTGCTAGAAATGGATTTAATGGAAGTCATATTAAGAGGAAATTCTGAGCACAAATTGCTTCCCATTGTAGGGCCTGGCAAATCTTATTCTAAATTATATATTATCATCTCTGGTATACTCACTTTTACTTTCAGCCAAAAGGGGCTAAAAGTCTTTAAAATATAACAGCTATCATCTCTGCTTTAGGAAGGATAAATGACAAAGACTTAAAACTCAGACCAACTCTTCTGAAACCACTTTTGCCAAAGTCTGGAAAGTGACAGTCTACCTCTAGATCAAAATACAAAGCTAGAAATGTAAAAATAAGAAAAGTTCGTCATGCTATCGGGGCAACTTACAGAAGTAGATTATTCTATAATACCAACATTGAAATATAAGTAAAAAGGAAAAAATTGAGATTTAAGTAACTCTGGAATATCCATGCCAACAGTCAACTCCATGAGAACACAGCACAGAGAACACTCACAAAAAGGTAAGTGAAAAGGTTACTGCCAGATTTGAAATAAAAACAGTGATTTTCCATAATTCAAACATTTTTCTCCCTCAATTTATCTATGAATGAAAACACGGCCTGAGCTAATACACCAAAATTAAACACAAGATGAGAAGAGTGAAGTTTAAATCTACTACCAGCTTGATGGAGATACAAATTTCCTTCTGGAGGATTTTACTGTTGATAAATGTCTTAGCTTACCAATCAAAAAAAGACATTAAAATATAGTTTTTTCACTATTTCATGAATATTTTGTGAGGAATATAAACTACTAAGATATCACAGTTAAAACAAATTATTAGTAAGAAGCCAGAAACCAATACTCAAAAAAATAAAAAAAGTATATATGCAAAACAAGTTTTCTTTATTTGCTTGATTTAATTGCTTTTAAGTAAAAAAGAAGTATTTTAAATACTAAATATTTTAAATCCTGTCATATAAACTAGATAAGATACTTAACCTTTATTTGGGGGAAATTAGAATAGCTTGCAATTGTCTCCATTTTGTTTTTAAAAAAGAAAGAGTCACAGTAAGACAAAATGAACAACAAATTTCTAGGTAAAATTTTAAAACCACAGAAATTGAAAATTCTTTACATTGAACTATTATATGATAAAAGGTGACATTACCAATAGGTTTTGTTATCAAAAGTAGCATGAAAGAATGAAAAACAGTAACATATTAAAGTGTGACTACTTATATTTCATTCCATAAAGTCCCAATAATTTACATACTTTTCCTATGGGATTCATTCACTCATTCATAGTTTATTACTGCTTAAAAATGTCTGCTGTGCTTAAAAACTCCCCATAAAATTATGTATCATTCACTGCTTTATGCTATACCCTCTTTTGTTCATGTCCAATTAGTATTAGCCTATCTTTCCTTTACCAAATTTCAGCTGAACTTGGTAAAACATTTAGGAAGGTTAAACAATTTTAGCATCCCCTTAGTGACACTGGCATTATGCTGTGAGGAAATGTGCTCTCATAAGGCAGCATTGCATAAACATTTCATTAATCTTTGAATCTAACTTTCTCATGCTTTGTCTAAATGTCCTTGGTGACCAGAATCAGTCTACCGAATTTTTATTCTATGTTAGGCTTTTAAAACTTTGAAAATAAAACACTTAAGACATACATTGAAGATACTATGATGCTCCCATTTTGCTTAATATAAGAGTGAGCAATTAAGTTTTTTTTTAATTGTGTAACTTTTCAGGCCAAGGAAAAAAACCAACATCTTTCACTTTTTTTCTGTTTGACCCAAAATAAGGTACTGATTCAAATAAAGCAAATATACTTACAGAACTAGCATCAACATCACTGTGGATGGCAACCGTCTTAATGCCCATCTTCTTGCAAGTTTTAATTACCTACATTAAAATACATTAATGATACCTATTAAGAGTAATTCATATTTAAAGAGGTTTAAAAATAGTAAAACTCACAAAGTAAAATGGAAAATAAGATTAAAATTCCACTCACTCTGCATGCAATTTCTCCTCTATTAGCAACAAGAATTTTATCAAAAGTCTAAAAAGAGAAAAAAACACATAAGAAATTGTTACATTCAAAAAAAAAAGAAAAGAAAAGAAACTGTTACTCTCACTTTGGGACCAGAAAAGACCCAGTTTTTCCACAGCTAACATTGGGCATGATCCTAATAAACATTACTTCCTACAGTAGTATTAAATATGATACATATGTTCATTTACAACCAGGCTGCTACTGAACTCATCTACCAGATGAAGATCTGGCCCTATAATCATTCTGTTAAAGCATCAATTGACTAGGTTCAATAATTTATAAGTGAACTGAATTCTCTTGCCAAAAGATAATCTTCAAATGATACTTCAGCATACCAAAAAAAGTAGACAAAACTGTTTACAATTTACTTGATAATTCATTTTCTAAATTCAGGGAAATCTACGTGTTATGAATAGTCTGTCAAACAGAAATTTGATATAATTTATATGCCATCTCTTTGGGGTTGGGGCATAGTATTAAAATAATATTTTCAATAACTCAGAGCAGATACTATCCAAAGAGTCCCAGACCAAGCAGATTATGCTACTTGAGTACACTGTTAAGTTTGAAAACCACCAAATTTTGAAGCAGCTGAGGCCACAAAATTGAACAAGTTGTTCTATTCTGTGTAGGGCTAGAGATCTAAATTCTAAGCCAAACTGCCACTACTGACCACTATTTGATGCTAAGCAAATCAAACTCTACAGGTCCTGATTTCCATATGTATAAACTGGAAGTATTCTACTGGGAAATTATTTAATAAGGTCTTCTTCCTACTCTAAAACTGTCCAGACTAATCCTTTTAAAGAAATGCACACACACAGTTATAAGTAATTTGCATGCAATACATTTCAGTACACAATGATTTCTGGGTTAGTGAATTGTCCCAAGTTAAATACAACTTAAAGTTTTAGCGATATTTCTAAAAGAAAAGTTAAAGTTATATATGATTTTTAAAGTATTTGTATATAACTTAAAGCAATTTTTAAGTTGAAGTACACCCAATTTACAAAGTTGTGTTAATTTCTGGTGTATAGCATAATGATTCATTTACACACATATATTCCTTTTCATATTATTTTTCATTATAGGCCATTACAAGGTATTGAATATAGTTCCCTGTGCTATACAGTAGGACCTTGTTGTTTATCTATTTTATATATAGTAGTACCTACAAATCCCAAACTCCCAGTTTATCCCTCCCCACCCCCTTTCCCCACAGGTAACCATAGTTTGTTTTCTGTCTGTAAGCTTGTCTTCGTTTTGTAAATAAGTTCATTTGTGCCTTTTCTTTTTTTAAGATTTCACATGTAAGTGATATCATATGGCAATTTTCTTTCTCTTTCTGTCTTACTTCACTCAGAATGATGATCTCCAGGTCCATCCATGTCGCTGCAAATGCATTATTTTATTCTTTTTTATGGCTGAGTAGTATTCTGACATAAATATATATATATATATATATATATACACACACATACATATATATATATATACCACAATTTCTTTATCCAGTCACCTGTCAAATGGACATTTGGACACTTAGGTTGTTTCCATGTCTTGGCTATTGTAAATAGTGCTGCTATGAACACTGGGGTGCAAGTATCTTTCTGAATTAGAATTTCTTCCAGATATGTGCCCAGGAGTGGGATTGTTGGATCATGGGGTAAGTCAGTTTTTTAAGGGATCTCCATACTGTTTTCCATAACAGCTGCACCAAACTACCTTCCCACCAACACTGTAGGAGGATTTGCTTTTCTCCACATGCTCTCCTATTTGCAGCAATATTTTAACCTGACAGGGAGTCACAGAATCTTAGGATTGGAAAAGGCCTTCAAAGTCTTGTTTTAACCTTTGTATCATACATGGCTTAGGCCAACAAACTGGGACAAGCCTCTGCCTTAAAAACTGATAAATTCCTAATATGACTCCTGAGTCACTCTGAGCCTTGAGCAGATAGGCCCTTATAATATCCTAATCTCACCTCAGGCCTGAGACTATAAAATCATCTCCTTTTCTATACCCAAATGTTCATAGTAAACCCTTGTTAATCAGTAAGCATACACTAAGAAAAAATTGTTCATGGTTCCTTGAGCTGCAGAAGACCTAAACAAGCAATTCTCCAAAGAAGACATACAAATGGCCAATAGGCACATGAAAAAATGCTCAATACCGCTAATCAACAGAGAAATGCAAATCAAAACTACAATGAAGTATCACTTCACACCAGTCAGAATGGCCATTATTGAAAAGTCCACAAATAATAAATGCTGAAGAGGCTGTGGAGAATACACTGTTGGTGGGAATGTAGTTTGGTGCAGCCATTATGGAAAACAGTATGGAGATTCCTCAAAAGACTAAAAACAGACTTACCATATGATTTAGCAACCCTACTCCTGGGCATATATCCAAAGGGAACCTTAATTCAAAAATATACATGTACCCCAATGTTCATAGCAGCACTATTTACAATAGCCAAGACATGGAAACAACCTAAATGTCCATGACAGATGACTGGATTAAAAAGTTGTGGTATATTCATTCAATGGAATACTACTTGGGCATAAAAAATAACATAATGCCATCTGCAACAACATGGATGGATCTGGAGGTTGTCATTCTAAATGAAGTAAGCCAGAAAGAGAAAGAAAAATACCATATGATATCACTTATATGTGGAATCTAAAAAAAAAAAAAGACAAACAAACTTATTTACAAAACATGAACAGACTCAGAGACAGAAAACCAACTTATGATTACCAAGGGGGTAAGGGGGTGGGAAGGGATAAATTGGAAGTTTGAGGTTTGCAGATACTAATATATATAAAATAGATAAACAAGTTCATACTGTATAAAACAGGGAAGTATATTCAATATTTTGTGGGAACTTAATGGTGAGAAATAATATGAAAACAAATATATGTATGTTCCTATATGACTGAAGTATCATGCTGTACATCAGAAACTGATACAACATTGTAAACCGACTATACTTCTATAAAATATATATATATACCAAAAATTTCTTTAACAAATATGTATTACCAAAAATCAGATCTACCTGCACTTAAGACAGTAATAATAAACAAGCCATTCTGAATGGCTACAAGGATCCCTTCAAGTGGAAAGATCCAATTAAATGGAGCCCTCAAGAAAAGAGTGAGGCTACCAACTTGGCCTGAATATGCACCTGGACTACCAATAGGTGCCAAGAAGTACTGCAGATTTTTTCATGACTGTAGATATCACACAGTTTCTCCACGATCTCCTTAGACAAAGGCACAGCAAAGGAGATGGCAAAGACAGCCAGCAGCAGATTTGATTTCAAATGTTTACAAAAAAATATATACCTGCTTAGTGGATTCCAAAGGGAGGACTCTCTTTAAATGTCCAAAACCAAAGTAGTTACATGCACTTTTATTTATTTTCAATAATTTCCTACTCTGGAACATGGCCTCCTAAATAAATGCTAGCTAACCACTAATACTGACTACCTAACATGTGCAGAAATGTACATGCACACATGCACCCCAAGACATGCCATATATGTGGAAATTTTTATATTAAACTAAAGATTTCATAGCGGAGAATTTATCATAGCTAATTCATCAGGACCTGTGCCATCCAATAAAGTAATCACTAGCTACATGAGGCTACTGAGCACTTCAAATGTGGACAATCAAAGTGAGATATGCAGAAGTGTAAATTAAACACTGGATTTAGAAACCATCGTACAAATTTTAAGTATCTCATTGCGACTTTTCATATTGATAATATGTTGAAATAACATTCTAGATACTGAGTTAAAATATTAAAATAATTTAACTTGTTTCTTTTTATTTTTAATATGGCTATTAGAAAATATAAAATTACATATGCCCTGCAGTTGTGTCCACATTATACTTCTATTGAACTGCAATGATATAGACCCTTTCCTTCTCCAAGCCTCCAGATTCTTTTAAGTAGTTTTGTATACTTCAACAGATAATTTAGAAGCCTATTTCATTCTCAAATAATCATCCATATTAGTTCTACTTTCATGACATACAATTTGAACAACCTCTTCTCAACCAGAACTCTTCTGCCTTCTTTGATGCCTTCATTGTCACCAAATCATGTTCCATCTCCAATCACCACTTCTAGTCCCTTTATTTCTCCTATTACAAGCCTCAAAGATTATCATATAACAAAATTTTAACTGAAGTTCCCTTGTCCCAAAATGTGCAATACACATAATTGCCTTCAGTCAAAATTAGTCATACAAATATTAAGTAAATAGAAAAAAATCAATAGTTTAATTAAGATCTCTTAACCACCCAGTCTAAGAGAGAATGTTGTATTAGTTATTCTGCTGAAAACAAAGGAAACACATTGTAAATTTACTGAACTTGTAGTAGAGATACAAGAACAACATTAAAGACTCAGGCTGAGGTCCACAATGAAAAAGAGGAACAAAGACTGAGCACCTATAAAACTATGAAGTAGAGCAATAAATAATTACACAGCATCAATAAAATTTAATCTGCCCAGTGAACACAATATGGAGACAAGAAAGTAAAACCATTATAAGTTAGCCATTAAAAGCATTTTTTAAATACTTACTTTTTCATTAGAATCATATCCTGCTGAACAAAGACTACGAGACACCAGTAAGTGCTGTCTTGAATAATGTGGAACATGCTACAAAAAAATAAAAGTGAAATAAATTACAGACACTTGAATGAGCTTTAAAATTATTTTTCAAGGTAATTCTTCCAGTATGCTTCTAGCTACAGTATTTCATCAATCAATATATGTAGTTCTAAGCAGTTCTAATTATGACATAATTATAGAAGGTAAATTACAACTAAATACATCCTTCTGCCACATATGAGAAACCAAAAGCATTGAAACAATCTTCAGAAAAGTATAATAAGAGTCAATGGGTCACAATGTTCATAGCAGCACTATTTACAACAGCCAAGACAAGGAAGCAACCTAAATGTCCAACAACCAATGAATGGATAAAGAAAATGGGGGGGGGGTGTATATAATGGCATATTACTCAGCCATAAAAAAGAATGAAATAATGCCACTTACAGCAACATGGATGGACCTACAGAGTATTATAATAAGTGAAGTCAGACAAAGACAAGTATCATATGATACCATTTATATGTGGAATCTAAAAAAATGGCACAAATAAACTTATTTACAAAACAGAAACAGACTCAAAAACACAGAAAACAAACTTACGGTCATGAAAGGGGGAAGAGGGAAATTGGATAAATTAGATTAGCAGTTTGGGGTTAACAGATACACACTACTATACATAAAACAGATAAACAAGGACCTACTGTATGGCACAGGGAACTATATTCAATATCTTGTCATAACCTATAACGGAAAAGAA
Organism: Vicugna pacos; assembly: GCF_048564905.1. Lineage (NCBI taxonomy): Eukaryota > Metazoa > Chordata > Mammalia > Artiodactyla > Camelidae > Vicugna > Vicugna pacos. Next base: position 64,741,073 of record NC_133000.1, on the reverse strand, counting down.
TCTGAAAAAGAATAGACATACGTATGTGGGTGTATAACTGAATCACTTTGCTGTACACCTGAAACTAACATTGTAACTTCAAAAAACAGAGGCAATGTGTCAAATAAAATTTGAAGAAAGGTCTTTCTGTTCATGCAAACTGATATGGCAGGATCAGAATGCCACACACCACATAGAACTTTGTATAACATAAAACAAGAGTAAACAGCATACCAGCTTCCTATCAATTTTATAAAATGAAACAAAACAGTTTATATCTTTACAAATTCTCCCTAATGTCATATGGCACATAATGGTCTGTTGCAGGAACAGTCAACACATCCTTTTACAGAAGGCAAAATCATACACGTGTCTTTAATCACTAACAAATAAAGGGCATAACTGATTCCTGATGGCAAAAACCAAATGTGAGTCTTTCAGAGACAAAACATAATCTGGGATAGGCATTTTAGGTATTCTAATTAGCTTTGGAGAGTGAGAATAAAGTGATGTTTATGTCTGGGGAAGGGAACACTTCAAAAAGCAGCAAACCCCTTGGGAAAGGGCTCTGGGAGAAGAAATCAAGGAACCTGAGCTCCAATCCTAGCACAGCCTGACACTATTTCTAGGATTTGAGCAAACCACTTTAACCTCTCTGCCATCTACTGAGAAATGAAAGCTTAGATGAATTTTCTCCAAGGTCCCTACTAACCTACACCACTATTATTCAAAAACCAAGAGGGTGTTTTCAACATGTGCAAGAATCTGACGATTACTGAAGGATATGCAGTTAATCCAAACTGAAGATTTGGGCCAAGAAGATGGTAACATGGATCTAACTGCTGAACTGCTCCACGAGTAACAAATGCAGAGGAGCTACTAATGAAAACAGAATTAATTTCACAGATTCAAATAAATATGACTTATGCATTAAGTTCCTAGGACACCTTTAGGAATAAAAACCTCAGGAACTCTTATCTCATCAAATGGGCTCATGAGAAACAGTTTAAGCTAAACTTGGGCCCAACAGGAGAGTTTCTAACCCAGAACAATTTAGAAATTTCTAAGCTGCCAAGCTCTAAGAAATGTTTGGATCAGCTGACTCAATGTATACTACATTAACTTTCAGGAAACTACCAATAACAACACTAGAAAAAAAAAATGTCTACACGATACAGTTCTTAAAACTAAATCAACTCTATTAGAGATTGCACTTTGCCAAAATGTAGAAAAGGTAGCACTATACCTAACTGGTCAAACAGGTTTTTTTTTTTTATCTTTTTATTACTATTCTAAAATACTTGGTTCTGAAGATCTAACAGACTATTTTACCACTATTAACAAAAAAAGCATATAGCTTGTACACATATGAGTTTGTAATAATGTGACCCAAAATTTTGAAAACATAGATGCCCCTGGTTAGCCAAGTAACTAGAAGTAGAAATGGCACAAGCAGTAAGAACTGTAACAGCAGAACAAACTACAAGGGTTTGGGCCATTCCCACAGCAAGTCCAAAGTGGTCTGCAGTCGGTCCCACAAAGGCTCTGTTCACTCCTGGAACGCCTTCATGGAAGTTTAAAGTTATAAAGAATACAAATCAAAAATCAGACAATTTTGTAGAGCTACAACAGACTTTTTTCTTTAATGCAAGGAACAAGTCAGTAGAAATCTGCTAATTCAGACCTCTACACAGAATTTTAATGCTCATTGTTTTTGTTAGGCATATTAACAAACTAGCTACAAGCCCAGATCAAAATTCTTTTAATATACTTCTTAGAACAGGAGTTCAAGGGAAAAACTTTAATCAACTCCATTATAAAGACTATTTAGCCTATCACAGTCAAAAAGAGAAAGGTCAGTGTATGCAAAATGGCTTCCCAATAGCATATTGCACTCGTTCGGTTCTGCAAGAATAAAGACTTCCTATATTTTCCACACTTGGAAAAGTTAACAGCGTGGCACGTGGGAAGCAGCACAACCCTCAGAGCCACAAGATCTGGGTCCACTCTTAGCTCCACTGCTTTGTAGGTATGCAACATTCAGCAAATAATTTCTCTGTAATTTCAGTTTTCACATATAAAATATAGTTGATGACACCTCCCCTGCTTTCCCAGAGAGCTGTTTAAAAAAAAAAAATCAAACAAGCCTATAAACTGTAAAACACCAAGAAAATGTAAGATATTACACAAAAACCAAATCCAACTATGCAGCTATAGCTTTCTTTCTTAAAATTATACTAGATGATTTGGGAGTTACCATTAGAAAAGCAGTGTAGTACTTGAGAACTCTGGTCTACACTCAGACAGATTCAGAACTGGGTTCAAATGTTGGCTCTGAAATGTCCTATATATTTCTCGAATACATAAGAAATTTACTCACATGTAAACTGAGGTTAAAAACTACTTGTCTAGGACATAAGGCTGCCATGAGAATTAAATGAGATTGTGTAAAATACCTAACACAGTTTTGCATGTTATAGTAAGCATACAATAACTATTAACCAAAAAATGGTGGGGGAAATGATACAGCTTTTACACGAACTGAATACACGCCTTCCAGTCATTGCAAAAAAGGAAATATCCTTTTCTAAACTAAGGCTGCACCTGCTTTCACATTCTGGATATGGCTTCAGGTGACAGCCCAAATTGGTAAATCCACTAAACTCATGCTTAAAGAACAGTTTAAATACTAATCCTGCCAATCCAAAAGTTTTGCTCTTAACATAACCACAGCAGCATTCAGGTGAATAATACTAAAACAATTTTGTTGACAGGTTAATTCGTTATCAGAATGCATCCTACTTCAAAAAAAAAACCACCTCAAAACTGTGGGTTAATGGAGCCTTAAGATGATCTTACCAAGGTAAAAGTAAGTATTTGTTAGTGCTTCATCTTCAGAATTTCCAGGGAAGGACCTCTCTTCCACGTTTCAGGACACAGAGCTAGGAAGCATCAGCCAAGTACTTATTTCAGCATTTTAACAGACCCAGAATGATCTAAGAAAACGCCCTTTAAAAATGCTGCCGGAAGTCAGGCTTTTTCAATTCAGCACAGCTTTTCCTTCACAGACACTAGTTAGTCTTCAGGACCTCTCTAGCCATCCCAATCTTCAACTGTCTGCCAAGACCTTCTGTTAAAAGCTAGGCTGAATGTCTAATATTTGAGAGAGATGATCAAATCTCAAGATTCATGTCAATTATTTCTCAATAAAACAGGGGAGGAGGAGACTCAAGATTCTCTGGCTCTGTCTCCACTGTAAACTAGAACACCAGGAAACCATATACATCAACTCTAAAGCGTCCTCATTTCACCACAGCTGCCAACCAGGCCATTCCTCCCACCTTGCCTGTAGCAGATGCAGGTGGTGTACACCTAGAACCCTTCACCAGCCAGTGCAGTGTCCCCAGTTGGTGTATTGACAATTCGTGGCTCACACCTGCTCCCTAGCTTGCCCCACTTGCCTCAACCAGAGTGTTCTCCACCAAACCTGGGAGCCACACCCCTCCCAGCCCACAGCCAATGACTGACTAACAAAGGGTCCAAAAGGCTACACTCCTCACTTTACAGTGGGGCCAATTCAGTAGTGCAACCTGTGCTTTAGAGCTGGCTATCCACCGTGGCAGCCACTCGCCACATACAGCGACGGAGCACTGGAAATACGCCAGCTCAAATTCCGATGTGCTCCAAATGTAAAACACACACCAGATCTGAAGCATTAATACCAAAAAAAAACCTCATTAATGATTTTTACATTTACATACTGAAATAATATTTTGAATATACTGGTTAAATAAAATACAGTAATATTCATTTCACCTTTTTAAAATTCTTTTAATGTGAGTGCTAGTAAACTTTAAATTACACCTGCAGCCCACGTTATACTTTTACTTCACAAGGCTGATGTAGGACAGTACTTCTCAAACTTGACATTAGCATCACCTCCAGGAGAGTTTGTTAAAACAGACTGCTGGGCTCCAATTCCAGATTTTCTAAACTGGCAAGTCTACGGAGGAGCTAGAAGATGTGCCTTCCTAGCAAGCAGCCAGGTAATGCTGCAGTCAGTGCCCCGCTGGCTGGAGTCCCTGGCTCTGAGAATCACTGCTCCAGAGCTCCCCAGTGGGATGAGACTGAAGCTACTTTCCTTCTGGAGCCCTTTCCTTGCTTAGATTTTTTTCCCCTGCTCTATTCTGCTTTCGTCACTCTTCTCAACTACTACCATCTGCACAAAATCCCTCTTCAGGCTTGGCTTCTAGGAAACCTAAGCACCCCACCTCCATAGAACTGCTTTCACACACTACGACTTTCACCAAGTGCCAGGTTAGTAGCAACCAATGAGATAAAAACTATCATTGCATCTTTTGTAAAACAAGTAACAAAGAAGTTTTTTTTACTGGATTGCTAGTTGCCCTTGTATAATGAATTCCACAAATTCAGTGCTAGGACAATGTTTGTTTATCCTGATCAACGGATGTTCCTCACTATAAGACAGCTTTACAGCCTACCCCTTCCCTTTTTTCCATAATTGCTATGAAGCTCAAACCAGTTTTTGTCCCCCAAGAAGTATAAATTTGGCCTTTCTCATTTTTACTAAGTGCATTAATATGGTATAATAAAAGTGCTGAAGTCAGGTCTGAGTTTGAATCCTGGATCCACATCTTAAATGCTGCATGACATTGGGCAACTTACTTAACCTCAGCTGTAAAAATGAGAATCACTTGAAGATGATTTAAAAATTAAATGTTAACACAGCTTTCCTCCTCCTCTGCCATTTTCAGTAACCCCAGAAACAACTATCAACCTGAGAAGGTGGCTTCTGACTATTCCTTTCCCATACCCATTACATGGCACCACAAACAACAGATAAGATCAACCACCCTTCTGTGTTTTATAAATTCATTCTCATCATTTTAATGTAACCATTGTCTGGATCTCCCTCCCAAGCTTCAGCCTTCTGTATCTCTCAAACACTACCATATCCAGAGGCTTAGGTCAAGGACTTAAGAATCACTCTTTCTTCTAAGCAACTCAACATGACTCTTGGAATCATCTAACTCTAGATAAATAAATAAATACTATCCTCCAAAAAATAATTTTCTTTTCCAAATTTCCTTTTTCATCCCTGTTCTCCCATTTACCTGTATGTTTTTAAAACTGGAATCACTTAACTCCCATTCCTTCACTCTCTTGATCAAAAATGTCACCATCTCTTCCTAGTATTTAAAGAAGGGCTTCGCCAATCACACCTCTGTTCTGAACCTCATAAGAACAGAATAAAATCCAAAAAGCAGATGTATAAATATACAAATGTCCATAAGCATTTTATTATGCCAGAAACTGGTTCCTATAATAATCTTAGAAAACTTCTTTCCCCAGATAATTGTCAGAAATCTATCAGCATGTTGGGAAGATTTACCTCCAGGCAATTCCAAAGCATTTAGGTATGCATAAACATTCTTTTCCATGACTAGAAAAGAGAATTACAAATTTTAAGGAGCATAAAGCTTGTGCATTCAAGCTTTATGAGTCCACCATATAATGAGACCATCAGTCAGACGAGAGATAATTTGTAACTGGAAAAGCAAGGCTTTGGCATCATGCCATCCAAGGTTCAACTTCTATCTTAGGCAACTGTATCCTTAAGTAAACTACTTACCTGCTCTGAGCACTGTTTCCCCTTTTGAAAATGGGGATTTTTTTTTTCACCTAGTTATTACAAAGGTAAGAAACAACATATGAAAATCAGGTAACATATAAAAGTTCGATGAACTGTAGTAATTACCACAAGCCCAACACCCTGGAACCACTGAAAAATATAGGCAGAAGAAAAAAATACTAGGTATTTAAACAGAATGTGTTTAAAAAGCAAATACACAAAACAAATAAGACTAACAGATGAACTCTGCATGTATCCTAAAAGCAAAAAACTATTAGACTAGCTAAAAAAATGGTGAGAATTCTCTAGACTAGAGTCTAGAGTTAGCAATCTGCTTTCCAAGCAATCAAATGGTTTGAGGGTTCGGGCATGTGGAATGGGAGAAATAAAATCTTCAAAAGGTTTGGCTTCAAACATAGAATTGATGGAGTACATTTCAAGTTCATGGAAGAGAAATATGGAGAGAAGCTAAGCAGCAGCTCAAGTACCCGTAAGGTGAGAGTGATCTTCAGAGCTTCTTCCAAGCTCCAGGAGGAATTCTTTACTGGCACAAATGTAACTCTCTACTCCAGTCAGTACTGCCACACATTCAGCAACTACTTTGTCCAACACTGTACTAAGGAAACAGAAATAGACAAGATGCAGTCTCTGCCAACACATTAAAAGGATGAAACTGGGCAAGAAAAATCAAAGCTTTTATGTACAGTAAGTGTACAGCAGTAAATACAGTAACAACTTCCCTCTCTCAGCGTCTCCACTCTAAAATATGGCAGTGGGATCCCTCCCAACTCCAACAGGAATAAGTTTCCCATGAAGACCAAACCTGACAGCACAGTTGTACAAGGCCCAGCATGGTCTGACTCCTACCTCCCTCCCCAGCACCACCTAATCTCGATACCAAAGCCTCAGTAGGCTTTTTTCAGTTCTTCTATCTTGTCGTTCCCTCTGGCCTAGAACTGTTGCATCTGCTGCTCTCTCACATATAACACTCACCTCTTCTCTCTTTGCCTAGAAAAGATTCACTTTGTTCTTTAAAACTTGTTTCAATTTTCACTTCCAAAGGAAAACACTCCCTTACTATAAGCATAATTTGAGCAAGTCACATAACACATTGTGCCTCAATTTCTTCATCTGTAAATGGGGATTTTTATGGCTGTTGTGAGGACTGAATAAATTAATTCAAGCAGAGCACCAGAACAGTATCTAAAACAAAGAGCTCTAAATATTGACTTGGTAAAATCCCTCCATTTTATTTTCAAAGCACAAGGACCTCTCCCTTAACAGCATTTTACACTTGTTTGTCTCCCTAATAAGACTAAAACTTCTAAGAGAACAGAAACAATATTCACTCCCTAGAGATGGAACACAGGAAGTAGTCAATAAAGCTTTGTTGAGGGAAAAGAAATTGCTGGAAAAAAGCTGAGGCCCAAAGGTGACTTGTCTAATATACAAAATTTCACCTGTGGGACTCCAAAGTCCGTGCTACAGCATGCTGCCTCCTCCGTTAAACGCGTTAAGTCTTGCAACTGCAAGTGATATGGCCAAAAAAATTAAAAATTATAAAGAGCAATAAAGTTTAAGAAACAATCATGTGCTGACACGAAGAACACTGGGTTGAGACAGATTCTGAGGTTGACACTAAGCTAATACATGTGCAAACTTATGCTCACTTACATGATGAGCTCCAGCTCCCACATTTCTCACCTGGGTCTCAATTCCCTTTTCTTTAAGAGTAGGATGGGCCATCTCTAAAGTGTCCTCCAATTCTAAAGTTCAATGACAATAAATCAAATTATGTGCCAATTTTCTGAAGATTTTATTTTTAAAAAAGGAAGTTTAAAAAGCAGACTGAATAACAGGTGATTTTCAGAGAAATCTTATAAGAATTTGTTCAAGTGACTTAAACCCTATTAATAAAGCTAGGTTGTCTTCGTTCAGAAATTGCAAGGGACTCCATGTTGAAGAGAAAAAATGTTAAAAGCCACACATACAAACATTCCAACGTATAAGTCAAAGCTGCCACCTGGACATACTAAACAGTGGGGAGATGTGTTTAGAGCAGCACAAACACCAGGCTAACCACTACATAGAAAAGAGAAACTGACAGGACGCATATACAGTACACCGTGGTGTAACACAATTAAAACAGGCTCTCAAGTATAAAAGGTAGCAGCATTCCTAACACTGTATGACCCTTTAAAAGGTGAGATAAAATCACAACTCCAACTCTACTTCAGTGTCCCTTCAAAGCAGAAAAGAGGCAAGAGAAAATGGAAACTATAAGGACCCTTAAAAATACACCTGGAAAGCTCAAGACGAAGAGAAAACCTCGTGGCACGAGAATGGGAGCACGGGAAATGCAGGTACATTTCGGCCAGGTGGCTGTCAGCCGCTCCCAAGAAGGCAGACAACACACGCCTGCAGGCTCCTTGGGCCGCTCCGCCCTCCATGATCCTCGGAGTAACGGCTGCGGCGAGGGAATCCTGGTCTGCCCCGCTTCAGCGCGAGCTCCCGAAAAAGAGGGAGTGAGGGGTGCGGATTCACGCGGAACCCGGGCCCCGGAGGTCGCCCGGGCATCGCCGGGGCACTCTCAGTAGCACTGGCCACCGCCAGGCGGTGCGGGACTGGGAGCCCAGCGAAGCCCAGACCCACCGGGAGTCCCTTTGCTCCTCACCTTCAGGGTCCACAGAGCCGCGCTCCACATCAGCGGCTTCGGCGACCACCGTCTGGGCTTTCCTGCTGCGACCAGCGCGGCCACACCAACCCAGAGCCCCGCCATTGCAGCCCCTGCCCACCAGCGCTCCGCTGACCTCTCACCCCGCCGAAGTGGGTGGAGAACGGGAGCGCCAAGGCTTTAGCCAATTACGAGCCAGAGACCCTTGGCCCCGCCTCCGCCGCAGGGAGGCAGCGAGCGCGAGTGGGACTCGCCAAACGCCGGGAGCTGGGAGCCTGAGCAGGCGCGCGCTGTTCTCTGGAGGGAGGCGGCGGGGCCGCCGGCCAGGAGCCAGCTGGGGACTGCTGGCCTGACCCAAACCTGGGAATGTGCGAGGCAGGGAAGACAAGCGCCTGCTTGGGGTAAACCTCGGACTGCAGCAGAGTCCACGTAGCAACCATCATGCAGCCTGGCCAGTGAACGTCAGTGAGTCACCTCCGCCCCATGACCTCAGCCCAGTGTCCTAAATTCCAGGCTTGTACCCAAACTCTAATCCTGTATGTTTGAATGCATAAGCTGCAAAGCACCAAACCAAGATAAGGTTTTGCACAAGTGTGACAACACAGAAAACTCTAGGTCTAGAAATCAGAGATCTCAGCTCACGCCTTATTCTGCCACAGATACTAATATCTGCGTGTCAGAGGAATGAGCAATAACTAGAGTCAATTCCTGTTACTTGTAAGTAGGTGCCCTTGTTAATACAATTACTAAGGGCCAGATCTTGTGCTAGATGCTTCAAATTTTGTCTCATTTAATCTTTACAATAATTGTATTGGCCTATACATGTCCTAATTTGAGAAAATGAATTTATAGAGAGGTAAAGTCACTCAGCTAGTAAGTAGTGAAACTAGGATTTGAACCCAATTCTGGCTGTCTTCAGGGACTGGATTTTTGTTTTATTTTGGACATACACAAGGGAGAAAATAGTCTTATCAGTCAGGTACCCATAACACAGATTCAACAAATCAACATTTTGTCAATCTTGTTTCATCTATTCCTCCTGCATATCTTTTGGTGAGTATTTTGAAGCAAATCTCAGACATCAAATCCTCTCACCTATAAATATGCCACCAGGGGCTCTGCTTGTAACTATTTTCCTTCTCCTACAGAGTCAACTTGAGAGAGAAAGTTAAGAATGACCTAGAATGTGTCACAGCATGGGAAATACCAAAAGAGATAAAACCAATATGCTTGGGGATAGCTGAGAGGTGACATTTAATGGAATTTTAAAAAGTAAGTATAAAGTTTTATGACACAGAATAAAAAGGAATATCAGTTTCACAGGATTTCTCACCTAATTATCTAAGGCTGGACTCATTTCCTACCCAGGAAACCTGCTTTTCTTTTTTTTTTTTTTTCTTTTTCTTCTTCCCATTTTTATCGTTTGGATTGGTTCTCCTTAGATCCTGTCTGTTTTGTCTTAAAGAAGTTATTTTATTGAAAGGCACAAGTGGTAGAGCACAACGTCCTAGATTCAACCCTCAGTACCTCCTCTGAACATAAATAAATAAATCTAATTACCTCCCCCAACTTAAAAAAAAAAAAAAGAAGAAAGAAAGGCACTTGTGGCAGAAACTACTTGTCCCATGATATCTACTCTTCACTCTTTCCTTTAGTAAGAAAGCTCTTGGGTTTTAGCTGAGCACACGGCCACCCAACTAAAGGCTGCACTATCCATCCTCCCTTACATCAAGGGTAGACATATGGCTAAGGTCTGGCTTCTAGAATATAAAGACTGTGTCCTTAAAAAGAGTAAGGGCATGCCTTCCATCTCCTATTCTCTCCTTCCTGAAAGAAGACATACTGGTGGGTCCTGGAGCAGCCATCTTAACTCACAAGATAGGAGCCCCAGGGAGCCCCATGTTGAAGACAGCAGAGCAATAAGATAGGGAGTCAATGTCCCTGACACTGTGGAGCCCTCTTATCAGCCTTCTACTGCTTAATGCATTGACTGTTACCAGACAGAGAAATAAGCTTTTATCCTGTTTAAATCATTGTTACTTCTGCCTTTACTACAGCAGCCAAAACTGTATCCTAACCAACTCATAGTTTTGTTTCCAGAAGTGGGGTGTTGACATTATGAAACCTGAAATATGTGGTGATAACTTAAGTGACAACTCCAAACTAGCAAACCAGAAGCTGAAAAGCTGATGACACTTGTTTTGTCACGGTACCTCTTTGGTAAAGTGGTCACTTTCAAAGTCTTACTGACTTTCAAAGACAATATTGTTATCCCTTTCTCTGATACAGTCTGTAATTCTAATACAGAGTTTTCAACAGAGTATAATAGGCTTTTTTTTTTAATTGGCATTTTTGAGCTGAATAGTTCTCACTTGTTTGAGCTATGCCACACATTTCGGAATGTTTATCATCTCTAAAAGCTACCTCCTGTTACCAGAGTTTGAAAACAGTTGTTTCAGATATTTTGTCCAATTTTCTGTTTATCTGTAGCAGAAGGGAACTAGTTACTCCATCTGGAACCAGTCTGGAACCAGTTACTCATGTCATGGCTAGAAATCGTAAGTCTCTCAGAATTCTGAAAGCATTTTACATCATCTTCTAGCTTCCAGGGTTGCTCTTGAGAAGTCAAATGCCAGTCTTACCTGTGATCCTTCATATCTTATTACAAGATACTGCCCCACTGTTTGGTGGTAGGTATGAAGTAGAGGGAAGATGGGGTGGAAATCAAGCAAGCATGAGCAGCCACTTGCTCAGCAAATAGCAAGACTACACTCCACCTAGAGATCCTGAACTTTGAGCCCACATACATATATTTGGCTCTCTTTCAGTGGGAGCACTTGCAGAGTAAATAAGCTGGATTGGAAATTAACGTTTCTCCAAATCCTCTTCCCTGTATGGTTCCTGGTTAGAGTTAACCAAAAGAAGATCTTATATAAGATATTTAGAAAGCAGGAGTGAAGCCACAGCCGTAACTCCCAAGTTGTTACCATAGGATAAGTAACATAGTTTCCTGGGAGACCATCCTCAGTCTCCACTCTACATCCAGCTTGTTTTTGCCAACTGCTAGCCCTGCTGACCACCAGCAACCCCAGCCCCACCACCAGACACTTGATTGCAGACCCACAGAAGCGGGAGCTGTCCAGAAGCAACTGCTTCTTACTGACCCTCCATGAGAGCCTTCCTTGCATTCCTATCTGGCAGCCAGACATGCTTGGCTTACCAGACACTGGCTTGGAACTGACACTAATCCCTAGGGACCGAAAATGCTATTGTGTTCCACCAGCAAAAGTAGAGTCTTACGGAGGCCCACTTCCCTGACTGAATCCTGACTGGTACACTAGGTGAAAAGGGGAGAAGTCATGCAGCATGATTTGAGTGATGAAGGGGTGGACTGTGGCAGAGACTGCTGGTTGTCCCCTAATATCCATCTTCCTCTTGCTTCTTTAGTAAAGGAACTTTCACTTTAACTGAGTACATGGCACTCAGGGAAGAATCACTTGCCAGCTTCCATCACAGCAAGACTGGCTTAGTTACTAAGTTCTGGCCAATGGGATGTAAGCGCAAGTGACAAGGGTAACTTTGGGGCTGCCCTTCCACTTTTCCTTCTCCTCCCAGCTTGCGAGATCATGGGCATAATGTTGGGGGCAAAGTTGTCATCTTAGATGATAAGAACGAAGTTAGGTGTTGAGAAAGGCAAAACAGTATTCAAGGATCCCCTAGGTACTGACACTATGGAGCTGCCATATCAGCCCTAGGATGATTGGCTCAGATTTTTATGCAAAAGAGAAAAACACTGTATCTTATTTAAGTTACTGTGTTTTATTTTGTTTTGTTTTGCCTTTGTTACAGTAGCCAAGTGTGTACCTTAACTAATAGGGCACAACTCTATACCTTTACCCTCACCATTTAAAATTACAGATTATAAGGAAAACGCCTTAGGAAGTTGAGGACATGGCAGGGACTGGCTCACTGCTCTCCAAACCTGTTCACTTTTCTTTCTGAGCACACTGCTCTGCAACATCCCCTATCCTCCTTCACAGCTAGATGTGGTAACATAGCTGCATTGTGACCAATGGAATGTGAGTGGAAGTAAAACACACCAACATTGTAGGCATGGCTCATAAAACCTTGCATGCAATCCTTCACATCCTTCTGTCTTTTCTCATCTGCTGAGACTCATGCAGGCACCAGATGGAAGAAGATTTGGTATCTGAATGACTAAGTAATCCAGATCCTTCTTGCCTTCCTGCATTGAACTGTGACATGAACAAGAAATAATTTTTTTTATTTTCTTAGGCTACTGATATTGGGGAATACTATGGCAGTTAGTCTACCCAGCCTAATAGAGGATTAGTAGAGGAAAGGTAAGTATACTAAAAAGGACTTTTGTACATATTGGAAGGAAAAGGTAACACTTAAGAGCAAAGGAGATTCTTCTTTTCTCAAAATAGAATGAAAGAATGTTTAATACTAAAATATACAATTCATAAATTTTGACAATGAAGAACTCTTGAAAATGAAAGTGTTAAAAATATTTTTCACTATTATTATAAGTAAATTAGACCACTGCTTAAAAACTTTATCAGAATAAAAATATACATTAAAAATATCAAGAGTAGTATTTGCCTTTATATAACAACCAAGGTATCTAAAAATGTGGCAAGGGTTTCTTCTTAAAGAATTCAGTATTGGAGTATGCTCCAGAGAAGGGGCTGGCAAACCTTTTCCATATAAGAGACAGATACTAAATATTTCAGACTTTAAAAGCCACATCTTAGGGCAGGGGTGGAGGAGGGTATAGCTCAAGTGGTAGACTGCATGCTTAGCATACACAAGGTCCTGGGTTCAATCCCCAGTACGTCCTCCATAAATAAATAAGTAAACCTAATTACCTACTCCCTGCCCCTGCAAAAAAGCCACATCTCTGTTGCATATTCATTTTGTTTCTTTAACAACCCTTTCAAAATGTAAAAACCTGCTAGGCAGAGTCTAGGAACAAGAACCAGCTGGGCAACCCTTTGTTTTGTGATAAGATCAACTCTTACCTTCCATTTCTTACACATCTGTGATATGATAAATTCTACTATCAGTTTCTGCGTTTATTACAACAGGAACTATCTTAGTTCAGACTGCTTTAACTAGTATACCATAGGCTGTGTGGCTTAAACAATAAATATTTATTTCTCACCATTCTGGGCATTAGTGTCAAGTCACGTTGCTAGAAGCCCAGTGTCTGCTGGGGGCCACTTCCTGGTTTGCAAATGGCATCTTTTCCTTGTATCCTCACATGGTAGAAAGCCAGAGAGAGAGGAGGGACGCAAACTCTCTCGTGTGTAAGAGCACTAATCCCATTCATGAGGAATCCACTCTTATAACCTAATGACCTCTCAAAGGACCCACCTCCAAATACCATCATACAAGGGATTAGGCTTCAATATATGGATTTGGGAGGGACACAAACATTCAGTCCATAGCAGGAACCTGTGGGGTAGCAGTAGGGGCTTCCAGCTATTAGAGGAAGCAGTGGCAGAAATTCTGGCATCCAGCACCCAGGTACAATGTCCATGCTGAGCCCAGGTGGCAGTGGAGTCTTTCCTGGGATCCTATAGGAGCACTGAGCCATTTTTTCCTGGTTGTGTATCCTCCAAGTTGACTCTTAAGCCCTCTGCAGATCTTGTGAGTTAATGTTCCTTACTTAATACATTCCATCTCTATTTAAACTAGCTAGGGTCTGTTGTTTATACATAAGAACTTAAAGATATAGATGCTTACTGATGAATTAATTCACCATCACCAATTCAATAGTGTATATGTACTAACACTAAAACCAGAGCTGTCTTTGTTCAATAAAAGTTTATCGAGATTTTTTTTGTCCCAGTTAATGTAACAGAAGCATAAAAATGTGATTTCTTTCCTCAGGGAGTTTAAATTTCTCTAGAGAGTCAAAAGTAGCACACTGGAAACAAACAACAAGTATCAAACTGTATATCACTATACCTAAACCCACCTCAAAACAGCCCATGAGATGCTGCCATGCCCAGATCTTTTTCTTAGAATAGCAAACATAAAAGAGTCCTTAAGCTTTAAGTAGCCATACTTTGTGTCAACCTCATTCTGGCCACAATTTAGTAGCCCAAGAATATGGAAGATCTTGAGGAAATTTTCCAATATGCTTGAGACCCTGGCACCTATTCATAACAATTTTTATTCTCACGGGAACAAATTAGTAATAGTTTATGACCACTGTCTTTAAGCAAAGTATACCAAAGTCCCCCAACCCTTTCATATCTGCAGTGACAGAACAAGTAACTTTTGTAAATATGTTACAACAACAGATTCAGGAAACTTCCTTGCTTACTCTTCCTAATATAGATTAAGGATAAACTTGGCTGTATCCTAAAAGATCAAAAGAGCTAAAAAGAATCAATTTCTGGCTCAGATGAAAAAGCAAAAGTAGATAAAATAATAACAATTAATATTTATTGAATGTTCTATGCCAGAGACTGTTCTAAGTCATCAAAATGTAATCTTAATCCTTACAAGTCGATAGGATGGATATTATTATTACCCTCTTTTTACAGGTAAGCCAGTTAAACAGTTTGCCCAAGATGAACAATTAATAAGTGGCAGAGCCTGGATAATGAACCTAGGCGGTGTAAGTCCAGAGCAAATATACTCTGCTATACTGCCTCAGTATACAGGTATACCAAAAGTTGCAGGATACAAAATCAATATACAAAGATCTGTTGCAATTCTATACACTAATAATGAACTATCAGAAAGAGAAATTAAGAAAACAATCCTATTTACAATTACATCAAAAATAATAAAATACATAGGAATAAATCTAATCAAGGAGGTGAAAGACCTATGCACTGAAAACTTTAAGACACTGAAAAAAGAAATTGAAGACACACAAAAAAGGAAAGATGTTCTATACTTATAGATTGGAAGAATTAATATTGTTAAAGTATCTATAATACCCTACACAATTGACAGAGTCAATGCAATTCCTATCAAAATTCCAACAGCATTTTTCACAGAAATAGAAAAAACATTTCTAAAATTTGTATGGTACTACATAAGAGCCAAAGCCATCCTGAGGGGAAAAAACAAAGCTAGAGGTATCACACTTCTTGATTTCAAATTATATTACAAAATTTTAGTAATCAAAACAGTATAGTGTTGGCATAAAAACAGACACACAGATCAGTGGAACAGGATAGACAGCACAGAAATAAATCCATGTATATATATGATCAATTAATCTGCAGCAAAGAAGCCACGAATATACAATAGGGAAAGGACAGTCTCTTCTATAAATGGTGTTGGGAAAACTGGACAGCTACATGCAAAGAATGAAACTAGACCACTATTTTATACCATACCAAAAAAAAAATCAACTCAATGGATTAAAAACTTGAATGTAAGACCTGAAACCATAAAATCCCTAGAAGAAACGATAGGTGGTAAGGTCCTTTCAGTCTGGTCAATGATTTTTTGGATTTGATACCAAAAGCAAAGGCGGCAAAAGCAAAAATAAACAAGTGGGACTACATCAAACTAAAACTTTCCACACAGCACAGGAAACTGTCAACAAAATGAAAAGGCAACCTACAAAATGGAAGAAAATATTTGCAAATCATGTATCTGATAAGGGGTTAATATCTAAAACGCATAAAGAACTCATACCTCATACAAGTCAAGAGCAAAAGAAAAATTCAATTAAAAAATGGCAGAGGAACTGAACAGACATTTTTCCAAAAAAGACATACAAAGGGCATATACGTGAAATAGGTACATCACTAATAATCAGGGAAATGTACATCACAACCACAGTGAGACATCACCTCACACCTATTAGAATGGCTATCATGAAAGCAATAGAGATAAGTGTTGGCAAAGGATGTGCAGAAAACAGAGCTCTTGTACACTGTTAATGGGAATGTAAATTGGCACAGCCACTATGGAAAACAACATAGGGGTTCCTCAAAATGTTAATAATGGAACTAGCACATGATCCATCAATCCCACTTTTAGGTATATATCCAAAGGAAATGAAAACGAAATTGAAGAGATATCTGCACTTCCATGTTCACTGAAGCATTATTTACAACAGCCAAGATATGGAAACAACCTAAGTATCCATCAACAAATGAATGGATAAAGATGTGGAGTATAAAGTGAAATAAACCACACGGAGAAAGATAAAATACCATGTGCTGTCACTTACATGTGGAATCCTAAAAACAAGAAAAAAAATGTCAAACTCACAGAAACAGAGTAGAAAAGTGTTTGCAGGGAGAGTCTAGGACAAGGGAGGAAATAGGGAGTGATTGGTAACAGGGTGCAAACTTTCAGCAATAAGATGAGTAAGTTCTGAGGCTCTAACATATGGTGACTATAATTGATAACACTATATTAGAGAGTAGAATTTAATTGTTCCCACCAAAAAAAAAAAAGTTATATATGTGAGGTAATGGATGTGTCAATTAACAAGATGGAGGGGAATCCTTTCAAAATGTATACATATATCAAATCACCACAATGTACACTTCAAATATCTTATAATTTTGTATATTAATCATACCTCAGTAGAGTTGAAATTTATAAATAAATAAATATCAATAAATTTTTAAAATACTCAAAATTGTCAAGGTCATGAAAATCAAGGAAAGACAGAAACTATCACAGACCAGAGATGGCTAAGGACGTACAACGACTAAATACAATGCAGTATCCTGGGTTGGATCCTAAAACTGAAAACTGTAAAAACTACTGAGATCCAAATAGAGTCTAGAGGTTAGTTAATAACAATGTACCAGTACTGTTTCCTTAGTTTTAACAAATGTACCATGGGAATCTAAGATGTTAACAGTAGGGGAAATAGGGTAAAGAATGTGTGGGAATTCTCAGTATTTTGTCTTTAGAACTTTTCTATAAATCTAAAATTATTCCAAAAAAAGTTTATGACCATAAAAAAAATATCAAAGACAGAAAAATGGATATTCTGGGTAAAGGACTTCCAAGCAGCAAGAATAGCATGTGTTACAATAGTGAGGTGCAAATCCAGCAGCATGTTTTCCATCACAAATGGTATGACTTGAGCAAAGGAAATATTTAAAGGCAAAACTGAAGGAAGAGGAAGGGGCCAGATCCTGAAGAAAGTAAATCGTGTACTACAGAGTGGATGGGTTTTATCTTTGAGGCCAGAAATCAAAATGTGGCAAAAATGGGCCACATATGGCACAAGGCTATGTTTGGTTTTAGCCGTGTGTGTGTGTGTGTGTGTGTGTATGCGCATGCACGTGCACACAAGTGTGCGTGCTAAATTGAGTTGGTTAACTATATTCAAAATATGGCAGCATTCACATAAAACTCCAAATTTTCTACTTCTCTTGAGAGATTAAAAGACTTAACAATGCAGGGATTCCCCCATAACATTCAAAGACATCTCCTTTTGCCACACTAGGTTCTTTACTCGTTCTCTTTAGATGCATTTGTTTTTTTTTAATCTATATTCTTTGAGGTGAGAAACCTGAAGAATCTTAATCCAGGAAGTGATATTGTATTTGCACTTTAGAAAGTATTTTACATCATTCTAGAACTAGAGCAAAAATATCCACATGGATAAACCCCACAAATAAAAGATGAAGCAAAAACAAAACAAAAAAAAGAAAAGAAAAGAAAAACAAGGTACAGAAGAGTCCTTCACTGCTCATATCACCTTCAGTCCTTAGGCAAAAGACAAAAGGAATTCTCAACTGTAGTTAAACTTTTGGAAACTCTTGAACTTCCTTGGCCTGAATTGTTGCCTTTTGTCTTAGTGACAGATAGACCAGCTTATGAAAACCAATTGTTAAATTGTCAGGAATCTGCCAGACAGTTGTTAAATCCCTAGGAGCCTGAAATCAGCCTGTGGAAATACTTACAGAATGGAAATCAGAAAACACTACAAATCATGCCCCTCCCCCCACTCCCACTCTACTGAAAAATCTGTTGTTAAACATTTACCAGCACACCACTGCCTAGAAGGTTCCTATCCCTGATACTGCCCTTTGCAATATGCCCTTAGTCACTTCTAGGCATACGTCCAATACTGGCTACAGTTTGCTTATGACATGCCTATAAAATATACAATTAAACCTCCCACTGAGTGTATTCACTTTCCTGTGGGGACCACTCGGCTTCACTTGGTACCAGTTCCTAGGTATCTGTTAGTATCTCTAACTCAACCACTAAGTGACTTTTTAGACAGCAAACACCTCAATAGGCCAACCAGAAATCTAAAACTCTATCACATTGTACCAGAAAGGGAGATTCCTGTCTCCACCTGTGGACCTTTCATAGGCGTAGTCTTTAGGAACTAAATTTAACAGAAACAGTAGGAGGGGGAGGGTATAGTTCAGTGGTAAGTGCCTCCCTAGCATGCACGAGGTCCTGGGTTCAAACTCCAGTGCCTCCAATTAATAAATAAATAAACCTAATTACCTCCCCCCCAAAAAATAAACTTTAAAAAAAGGCAGGAAACAGGTGGTGTACTTTCAGAGACTATCTCACCTTCACATGCCTTACAAGACCGGCGCACCACTTAAACTCAGTCCCAAGCTCTTTTGCTTTAGATCTAGCTCATAGTTTCTTTCATAATTAAGTCACTGACACTGGACCAATCTTGAAGAGTGACACCATCACTCAAGGTGATGAACATGTATTTCCTATGAAAATTTTGGACTGAAAACTAGTTGTCAGTTCCTTTCACGCCATGTTTGACTCCAAGCAAGATGTTTCTTATTAGATGGAAATGAGAAGGTACAGAATATTTCTCAATCTTGCCTGGGAATGACAGGCACCAGTGCTTGTCAGTACAAGCCTGGATAGCTCAGCACCAGCCTGTGTACTTAATTCCTGTCATTAGAAAACTAACACTCCTACACACTGGGAGTGACCCCAACTGTTCATTTCTAGGCAAAAGTTGCCCTCACTCTGAGTACTCATTCTCTCTTAAAGTTGGCACTGACTATTCTGTCTTAACAATAAGACTGGGCTGCTTTTCAGGCTGGGGAACTTCATATACTGAATGGTGATGATGTAAACTCATGGTGAAATAAATGCTAGGCTTAATTGCACTGTAATTGTGTCATTATTTAATATCTCCTGTAAATTCTATCATAGTAGGGGCTATATCTTTATTATTCATTATTATATGTCTTGTGCCTGGCACATATAGCAGGCACACACACACATATATATATTAATATATATATTTATCTCTCTCATAAATTCATGTTGATACTTCCAATTCAGAGTTAATATCGTAGTACTTTTCTTCTTATCTTCTTAACTTAGAAATCTTGGTTCCTAATAACATTAATATTTACTTGTTTTCTTTTTTATTTTATAATATCCAGAAGTATATTTTATAATATTTTATATTATATAAAAGTATACATTATGAACAAAAATATTACTAACAACAAATTTATTGAATGCAGTTTAAAATACCTTTGCAGTTTTATTTATCCTTAAGAGTTAATGTGTGGAAAATGTTACACTGTTCTGTGTTCCAAAGTAACTTTATTTCCTCAATGTGATTTAAGTGTTATGTTCAGTTCCATTTATTTGTTTCTGTTTGTGTTCAACTTTAGGGTTGTTTTCTTATTCTACTTAATTTTATTTTTTGAATATGTAAATCGTTTACCTGATCCAGAAGTCTATAAACTATAGAAAAAGGATACCTGGAGAATTCTTGCTCCCATCCTTGTCCCCTATACCATTCTACCAATCCTCTATAAACAATTTCCATTTTCTAAAATTTCTTGTTTATTCTATTCTCACAAAAATAATTATATATACATATGTATAAGTATATACAAATGTATTTATGTGTGAATATGCCATAGTTTATTCAATCAGCCTTCTATTGATGGATACTCAGATTTGATTTTAAGTTTTTCCCATTACAAATAATTTCACAATGCAGAGCACAGTACATTTTATATGTTGCATTTGTGGAGGTTTACCTTCACCTAGGTACCTAGAAGGACCACTGAGTCAAAGAGTAAATGCACACATAATTTTATTATAAATTGCCAAATTTTCCCTCCAAAGGGGTTTTGCCATTCTGCAACCCCACCAGCAATGTGTAAGAATATTTGTTTCTTCCCAAGCTTACCAAGAGTGTGTTAAGCTTTTGGATTTCTTCTGGTAAAGAACTGGGAAGGGTATGAGATTTTACCCTCCTTGCAGGTTAACCAGTTAGCCTTTGTGGGTGCTGCCAGAAGACACTAATCTCTTAGGTTGGAAGCAAAAGAACCTATTATTTATGGCACAGTGGGAGCCTGAGTTTCATGTTGGCATTGGTTTATCATGCCCCCCAAATTCCATGGGGATATTGAGGAGCCACCCAGGTAGATGCTGTGCCCAGGGGAGTTTGTGTCACAGCAGAGGAACACTGAGCTTAGTCCTAATCTTATAAGGGGCTGCTAAAAAATCTGCCCATCGTTTACTCCAGAGGAAGATGTTATCTTTATTATCCTGGTCTGGAAACAAATTTGTCCTCTGTCACAGAGGGAGGCACTATTTTTGTCTTCTCTATCTATTTGCTACACAAACATCCTTGAAAAGACAGTGGAGAATAAAAACTGTCACATGATGTGTAGAATCACCATGAAGATTGTCTCCCAACACTTCCAATCTGATGAGTGAAGAACAGTATTTCAATATACTTTAATTTGCATTTCTTTTCTGAGGAAAAGTGCTGACTATTTTTTTCAAATGTTTCACAGGCATTTGCCTTTCATGTTCTATGAACTGTCTCTTAACATTTCTGGCCATTTTCCTACTGGGCTTTTGTCTTTTATATATATATATATAAATAGCTTTATTATGATTTAATTTACATACCATACAGTTCACCCATTTAAAGTATACAATTCAATGATTTTTAGTATATTTATACAGTTGTGCAACCATCACCATAATATATTTTTGGAACACTTTTAATACCCTCAAAAGAAATCTCATACCCATCAGCATCACCCCTCATTCCCAACTTCCACCCCTACCCCATCCAGCCTAGATGAGCACTTACCTACTCTCTGTCTCTATAGATTTACCCATTCTGGATGTTTCATATAAACAGTATCACGGAGTATGTGATCTTTTGTGACTGGCTTCTTTTACTTAGCATGTTTTGGAGGTTCACCCATGTTGCAGCACCTCTTAATACTCTTCCTAATTTTTTTACTTATTTATCCATGGCAGAAATTAGCTATTTTGTTATTAGCTAATTTAGCTGCAAATATTTTCTGCTAGTTTTTATTTGTCTTTTGAGTTCGCTTATGATGCTTTTACCAAGCAAAAGTTTATATCTATTTTAGATAGATATGATAGACAAAATGTATCAATCTTCTGGAATTTATAACAGTTCTTCCTCATGTCCAGGTTATAAAGAGGTAGGCATATTTTTTTCTTGAACTTATATTTACATTTTTGTATGCTGAAATAACTCATCTATTTGGAGTAAATATAATGTAAATTAAGGGGAATGTAAATCCAAATACATATCTTTTTCTTAAATGACTCTCTAGTCATGTTAATGCCATTTTAAAGTTAATCTTGTCCCTCAATGATTTAAGATGCTACCTTTGTCATATGTTAAATTTCCATACATACTTAGAACTATTTCTACTGGTTTGTGTATATAGCCAGGCATCAACACCACACTGTTTTAATTATAGGATCTTTATAGTATTTTTTAATACATAGTAAGGCCAGCCTCCTCTCATTGCTCTTCCTTTTGAAGACTTTCACAGATATTCTGGCTTATTTATTTTTCTACTTGAAGTTTAGGATCCAGTGCCAGGAAAAGTTTTCCTGGCATCTTTTTACATTAAATGTATATATTAACCTCAGGAGATCTGACATATTTAAGAGGTTGAATGGTCCTATTCAAGAATGAGGAATGTGTTTCTATTTTTCTTGAATCCCACTTTCGTGATTTTTCAGGACTGCTTCAAAATCTTCTTCATATAGGCTTTGTGTATAATCTTTTAAATCACAGTGATCCCATCCTCTGTGTGACTACGTCAGTTGAGTAGGATCAATCCTATCAGCAACTCTTCTGAGGAGAGGTAAGGAAATGGGCTAACAGAGAGGAAAACAGAAGAGCAAACATTTTCTATGCTTAGTTTCCTTGATTTTAGTTTCATTAACCCCACTGAGGGTTGTGCATGTGTGTACATTGCTAGGTATGCTATTACATGGTACTCACTGAAACACTCTCTTTGGTAAGCTTTATTGGACAATATGGCTGAGCAGAATGCAAGATGGGAAATAGACTAGAGTGAATTTTGGGGTCTAGTGTATAACAGGGCTTTGGAGTTAAGCTATTTTGTATTCAATTCAGAGACTTCTGAAGGGACACCTCGTCTGCCCAATGAACTGATTCCAGTAAGAGTCAAAGGAGAAATATCAAGCATCAGGAAAGTGGTTTCCCAAAGGTGAAAGAAGGACTTCCCTGATACTCTGTTAGATGCCTCTCCTGCGACAGATGGCTGCACTCCGGGTTAGCTCTAGGCCTCCTTTAAAACCTTATAAAATAAAAGAAACTATACAAAATGAGAAGTATAGGAAGAAAGGAAAAAGCCAATTTCTTTCTTCAAATCCTTCCAGTTCCTCTTTGGCTCAGGAAACAAAGGGGTTTATTATATAGGACCGGAAGCAATCTTGTTTTAATAATGTTCAGCCATCTCTCTGTTGGCTTCATCATCTCAGTCTCTGGGACCCTCAAGTTACCTACAGGTTGGCAGAATAAAAGGCCTCCTCTTCTGAAAGGTTTCCCCTGCTTTGAATCTTTCCTAGTATCCTTATTCTATCTTAAAATGTACCAGAACATCCATATAATGGGAGACTATGTATGTGTGAAAAGGAATGAGGAAAATCTCTATATACAACAGTGGAATGACTGCCAGGATATACTGTTGAAAGAGAAAAATCAAGGTAGAGTGCGCATAGTTTGCTAGCATTTATCTAACAAAAAAGAACTATAGATACAGATTATAATAGATACACTTGTAATAAAACAAATGATGGAGATAGTCCACAGCCCTTTCCTCCCCCTTCCTGACAGCCTGGCCTGAGCACGCAGAGATCCTGTAGCTCTGCTGCACCACGTGTGGCACTTGGGGTCTTTTAGGCAGTGATGACTGTGCATCTGCTCAGTGTCTGAGTCATACGAAGATTGCACACAGAGTCCAGATGCATTTCGCCTTCAGAATATCAATGGCTACAACAACTGCAGCTTTGGATTTCAGTGGCTGGCAGTAGTTGACCAACTGTTTGGGATGCAGACATTTTGAGCTAAGAAATATCCTTATTTGTGGGTTGGTTACAATGGTGAGGTCTATAACCACAAGGAGATGAAATACTATTTTGAATCTGATCACCAGACCAAAGCAGATAATGAGATAATCCTTCATCTTTATAACAAAGGAGGAACTGAGCAAGCAATTTGTATGCTACATGGGGTGTCTGCATTTATTTTATTGGATACTGTGAGTAAGAAAGTGTTCTTGGGCAGAGAGACACCTACGGAATCAGACCTTTGTTTAAAGTCATGATAGAAGATGGATTTTTTGGCTGTGGGTTCAGAAGCTAAAAGTTTTGTTAACTTGAAGTGCACATCACAACTCTTTTTTCAAAGTGGAGCCTTTTTTTCCAGGAAACTATAAAGTTTTGGATTTAAACCCAAAAGGTAAAGTTACATCAGTGGAAATGGTTAAGTATCACCATTGTAGAGATGAACTTCTGCATGCCCTCCATAACAGTTCAGAGAAACTATTCCCAGGTTTTGAGATAGAAATTATGTAGCTAGGTGAGGAGAACTGAAGAGAGCAAGTATGGACAACTCTTCAAGGACTTTTGCTATCTATAAAGGAAAGTGAGAAATAGAAGAGAGATATTCCACCATGTATGTATCTTCATACATTATAAATGATCCAGTAGATAGCGGGAAAATGATGATGCAAGAGACAGGGAACAATCCTTAAAACTGAAACTCAAACAAGATTCCAGTGGGATAAAGTAATTAATGTTTGTCTAGGGAAGTAGATTTATTCATGTTATTTTTTCTTCCTTATATACGTGCATACTTCCAGATCCTTTTTGACAATGCTATTAAGAAACATTTGATGACAGATAGGACTAGGTGCTTTTAATCAGGGGACTTGGATTCCAGCTTTGTTGCCGTAACCCTGCTGAAGCAGCTGAAAGTAGCCCAAGTATAGTACTCTCCATACACGTGCAACTGACATGGAAGATAGTCTCAATTTACTGGCTGTTAGAAAGGTGGCAAATTATACTGGGAGTGAACATCATGAAGGCCTTTTTAACTCTAAGGAAGGTATTTGGGTCCTGGGTGATGTCATATTTTCCTTGGAAACTGATGGCATTACAATAATCCATGCTTCAGTAGATATGGATTTAATTTCCAAGTACATTTGGAAGAGCACAGATAGCATGGTGCTATTCTCTGGAGAAGGTTCAGATAAACTTTCACAAGGTTATATATATTTTCACAAAAATTCATTCTTCTGAAAAAGTCAAGGAAGAGAGTAAGAGACTTCTAAATGAACAATGCTTGTTTGATGTTCTCCGCACAGATCAAACTACTGCTGCCCGTGGCCTTGAACTGAGGGCCCCATTTGTGGATCACTGATTTTCTTCTATTACTTGTCTCTGCCACCAGAAATGAGAATACCAAAGAATGGGATAGAAAACATCTCCTGAGAGAGAGATTTGAGGACTCCAGTCTGATACTTAAAGAGATAGATTCCCTGGTGACCAAAAGAAGGTTTCAGTGATGGGATAACCTTGGGTAAGAATTTCTGGTTTAGGAATTTACAGGAATATATTGAACATCAGGCTGATGATGCAATAGATGGCAACTTCATGACAAATATTTCCCTTCAGTACTCCTAAAACTAAAGAAGGCTATTACTACCAACAAATCTTTTGAGTGCCAGGCTGACAGGCTAATCAATTCCTGGATGCCAAGGAAGATCAATGCCACTGACCCTTCTGCCGGCACTTTGACCCATTACAAGTCAGCTGACAAAGCTTAGTACTCGCT